>NC_059111.1:82555151-83852651 GCF_020740685.1 Jaculus jaculus | reverse complement strand
AGTTGGTCTATGGTGGTCCTAGAATTTATTAACAACATTTAAGTAAATCTACTATGCTGTCTCTGTAATGGTGGAAAACAGAAAATGCAAGGTGCCATGAGGGCATTTACAAGTTCTCTGGTATCTATAATGGAAGGGAATTCTGGTTTAATTATTCTTTTTTATTTTATTTTATTTTATTCTCAATCTTTATTAACATTTTCCATGATTATAAAAAATATTCCATGGTAATACCTTCCCACCCCTCACTTCCCCTTTTGAAATTCCATTCTCCGTCATATCCCCTCCCCATCTCAATCAGTCTCTCTTTTATTTTGATGTCATGATCTTTTCCTCCTCTTATGATGGTCTTGTGTAGGTAGTGTCAGGCACTATGAGATCATGGATATCCAGGCCATTTTATGCCTGGAGGGAGCACATTAGGAGTTCTACACTTCTTCTTGGCTCTTAAATTCTTTCTGCCACCTCTTCCGCATTAGACCCTGAGCCTTGGAAGGTGTGATCGAGATGTTGCTCAGTACTCCAGTCTCTTCTTTCCAGCACTATGATACCTTCTGAGTCATTCCAAGGTCACTGCCATCTGAAAAGAGAAGATTCTCTACCAAAAGTGAGAGTAGCATTAATATAAAGGTCTAAATATTAAAAGAAGTGCTTACTAGGCAGTTTGATAAGCATAGTATATACATTTTCCAGATATCAGCAGATGTTACACCCCTAGGGCTCATGACTACCCCTGTTTTAATTTTTCAGTGTCAGGGATGTATTCCCTCCCATGGAGTGGGTCTCCAGTCCAATTTAAAGCTGTGTGAGGGCAGTTGGTTTCCACCATGACAGATGTGCCACTATTGCACCCGGTTGGCTCATTTGGCCTGGCCGGCCAATTATAAAGCTTGCAGTGTCCATTATTGTGTATCTTCACTGGTGGTATCTCTTTCTCCCATTGAACTACATGTCAAATGGCTTCTTCTAGCTTTCTGTCAGCTGGTCTACATGGAGGACATTATCAGCTCAGTTCCAGCAGGATTTCTCAGTGGCCTTGCAGCCCAAGAATGTGGAGTCTTCAGCAATAGGGTCTTACCATCTATTCCTGGTGGGAAACCAAGGGCCTTGGCAATGGCCTATAATGTTTTCAGGGCATCTGGGACCTCCATGCCCAACAACTCACTGGCGGTATCCCATCCCTGGCACTGAAAATTTTCTAACAACAACCTATGGCTCCCAAGTGTTCCATTGTCCGAAACTGGAGGATTCCATATGATTTATTTGCATCCTCTTAGATTTTGATTAGCTATCCCTCCACCTTTCCTTTACTCAAACTCTTTCCCTGACCTCACTTTGGGCCTTTTCACCCCCGTTAGGATACTTAATAGGTTGGTATTATATATATGCAAGTAGAAGAATAGATTACTGCGGTGAAATGGTTTAATTATTCTATTAAGAAGAAATATCCAGGCAAAGCAGGGAGAATGTTCTTACCATCACCAATACAAGGTATGAGGCAAGTGGTAGGTGTATTCATCAGTGTTTCCTCTATAGACTCATTGAGGCTTTCTATGGCCCAGACATAGTTGAAAGATCTGTTAGTTAGATCTCAAAAATTGACAGAAATCACCCTTGTTATTACAGAAACTATAATGGTTGACAGTGACATTACATCATTAAAAACAATTATTAAATTACAATTCTGAAAAGTGTTATAAAGCAGAAGTACCAGAGCTGAGGTTCTGATTGGATGAG
Source organism: Jaculus jaculus (assembly GCF_020740685.1). NCBI lineage: Eukaryota > Metazoa > Chordata > Mammalia > Rodentia > Dipodidae > Jaculus > Jaculus jaculus. The sequence continues at coordinate 83,850,914 of NC_059111.1, read as the reverse complement.
ACTCCACTCAAGTGCATTGGAAGGGTCATCTAAAGATTAATAGTTATGATGTAGCCAGCAGAGCTGGGGATGTTAGGTAGAGTGTTTCTGACAGAGAGAAATCTTGCAAAGCCTTGAAGCAGATTGTGTGGTTTCCAAAGAATCATGAGTTAAGAACAAGCCTTGGAAGGAGAGGGAATATTGAATTTCCTGATAGTGGTCAGATTACCTGGGATTTTAGGCTATTTTCAGTCCTCAGTGTGTCACATGTCTTGATCTTGTTGGCATTCATGACATATCTATGTACCTCTCAGAATTTAACACAGCATTTCCATCAGTATCTCAACATTTTCACTATGATCCTGTCTTTTAGACAATGGTTGATGATTGTTGTAGTTAAAGCTGTGTGCTACAGAAGTTGTTACAAGGAGTGGGGTAAGATGAACCTGACTATGTGAGATTTTGATCTTTTGGAACCTTTGTTTTGGAGGAATAGGTATGGTCTTGGTGCTTGCAACTAAAGATGCCTTCCAGAGTGGTAAGCCAAGTTTTATGATCTGTTCTGATGACAGTTTAATAATGCTAAACAGACAGTATTGAACTTTGAGGCTTGGCTTATGAACATTCTAAAGGGAAGGAAAGACTGCAGAGGACTTTGTTGGAACTGGGATACTGGCATAAAGGCTGGCTACATTCTGCTGCACAGGCCCAGAGAGTTTGATCAAGGTTAAATTTGTAATTGGCTGACATGCTTGGCTAAAGATAATTGGACGAAGAGATTTAAGATTTTTAAGTGGAAAACCTCAAGCAAGTTAAAATTATAGGCACTAAGACTGGTCTTAGCTTACTGAGCATGCTGTTGTCAAACACATTAGCAATCTTAAGGAAGATGGCCAAGCTGCTTTACATTAAAATAATGAAGAGGATGCCTGGGGAAAGACTATCATAGCAATACAAACTCTTTGGAAAGAGCTAACTGGAGAAGGAAACTGATTTTCAAGATTACCATTTATTTTGTCCCTGGATTAAGAATATGGCTGTCGGGCTGGAGAGATGGCTTAGTGGTTAAGCGCTTGCCTGTGAAGCCTAAGGACCCCGGTTCGAGGCTCGATTTCCCAGGACCCACGTTAGCCAGATGCACAAGGGGGCGCACACATCTGGAATTTGTCTGCAGCGGCTGGAAGCCCTGGCTCTCCCATTCTCTCTCTCTCTCTCTGTCTCTCTCTGCCTCTTTCTCCGTCTGTCGCTTTCAAATAAACAAATAAAAGTAAACCAAAAAAAATTAAAAAAAAAAAGAATATGGCTGTGTCCTGCACACCTGGTATTGGTTTCAGAAACATGAAAATGTGAGGAGTGGTCATGACTTGCACAGGGTTCCAGGAGCTACCTCTGAGATGCAACATGAGGCAGGGCATGATGCTCTGATAGGCTGATAGAGTCTTTGGAAGAAGGACTGTGGTTTCCATGAAGATATTTTGGATACACCAGGACTATGCCAGGGCTACCAAGGAGCATACTGTTGGCCTGGGATGGATGTGTTCCCTGGCTACTCTGCTGAGCTGGAGGGGCAAAATTGGAAAATCTGGAGACTGTCAGTCTTTGGTTACATTGAACTTAAACTGCAGAAGTTTAATGTTTTTTTAATGGTGGCTGAGTCTGCATTGTTTTAGTATCTCCTTGCTATGCATACCAGTTGAAAATGTTTACTCTGTTCCTTTATTTGTTGGAAGTATTTATCATGCTTGATTTCACAGGACTCACTATCTTAAATTGGTGAAGACTGTGGGGACCTTTGAAATTGGACTGAGTACAATGTGTGATGGTTATATATGTATTAGGGGCCAGAGGCAGAATATTGTAATGTAAATAGATGGCCCCCCAATATATTCAGTGTTTTATTAGTTTGCAGTTTACATCTGTAGCCACCTGGCTGGAGGCAGTGTCACTGAGAAGATGTTAAGGTGTGGTGGTGGGTTTGAAATTTCAATCTAAAGATGTGCAAAGTGTGCCTAGCTGGAGTTCCTGAAGTTGCTGTGCTGTGTGACCTTTGGCTTTTGGCTTTTAGGCTTGTGCTTCTCCACCCCCGCCCCCCCCCGTGTGTGTGTGTGTGTGTGTGTGTGTGTGTGCATGCATGCATATGTTTGGTCCTGCGAGAGCAGGCCAGATTCTTCTGCCATTATGGAACTTTCCCTGGATCTGTAAGCTTTAATAAATCCCTTCCTCCATAACTGTTCCTAGTCTGGAAGTTCATCTCAGTGAACCTAAAGCTGTATGCTACAAAGATGGTAACTGACTTGCCCAATTCACAGTTCATAATCAGTCGGCAGAGTGAATATCAGAACCAAAGTCTGAAGACTCCAATTCCAAGTCTCTTCTCAACATATCACAGTTAATATTTTGTTTATTAGATTATGCATTTTATATGCAGCTCCAAAAAGATTGCTCTGACAAACCTAGAATCACTAGTTTGTGCTTTATGACAGTATAAGGGTGTTGGAAGCACTTTGTGTTTGGTCATTTGTTGTTATAAACATGACAGAACCAAAAGATGAAGTGAAGACTTTTCAGCCTGTATAACAGCATCTAGGCAGAACTAACTGCTATATGAAAGGAATTTTAGTGTGGAGCTTGAGGACTCTTATTTCACACTAACTGCTTCTGAACAGATATGATGTCTCCACGCTGTAGACACAAATGTAAGGAAAGAGAGGCTTGTCAAAGCCCATATGCCACTAATGAAAACTACAGTGTTGTCTGGTCAAACAAAGATCCTAAGGAAGCCGGGGAGCTGTGAGGAAGCCATCAACATACACACAGCCTTTGCACTACTCCAGGGCCTATCTTTGTCCATGTTTCAAAGCTGACCCTGACAATCCAGGCTGCCCAGAGCCATAGAGATCTCTGGTTGGAATAGATCAGCTCTTATTGACACCCTCATGAAATTCATACAGTGCCTCCATGATGGAGATGGGATGAAAAGTAAATCATTCTGGTTTGAGCTTGGAGTCCACACTGGCTGATTTTAGTAGCTACTATGCCAAAATAATACAAAGGGAACTGCTCTATATGGATCTTCACAGGTACACAAACTGAACATTGAAATAAACAGACCACTAATTATTAAGTCAACCACAGATAGAACTGCCAGGAAAAGTACCATTTGATGACTTATTGAAATATTTTTATTTTAAATATTCTTTGTATAAATAACCTAAATTTGCAAAATTAAAATCCATATCTACTTCAAAGAAAAAGAGATTTGAGTTTACGTGACCATAACAATACCTTGAACACAACCCAAAGCTTCATGAATATATGAATATTTCAATTAGTCAGTGTTACTGAATGACAAAATAGGTAATGAACAGACTTCCAGATCACTAAATGCAAATCCAAAATACATATTTCCTCCTTCTGCCTTTCTTATCCTTTAACATAAACACTTCTTTTTCCTAGTTCTACTTAGGAATACTATTTTTTCTGTCCTTTAAGATAGAGCCCATGAGCCCATTTCCTTTCTGATCTCTTTTTCATTATGCTTGTTTTGTTCTTTGGGCTCTGTGGTGGTTTGATTCAGGTGTCCCCCATAAACTTAGGTGTTCTGAATGCTAGGTTCCCAGCTGATGGATATTTGGGAATTAATGCCTCTTGGAGGGAGTGTATTGTTGGGGGCGGGCTTATGGGCCTTATAGCCAGTTTCCCCATGCCAGTGTTTGGCACACCCTCCTGTTGCTGTGGTCCATCTTATGTTGGCCATGGGGTGATGTCCACCTTCTGCTCATGCCATCATTTTCCCCTGCCATCGTGAAGCTTCCCCTCAAGCCTGTAAGCTAAAATAAATCTTTTTCCCAGAAGCTGCTCTTGTTGAGTAATTTCTACCAGCAATGTGAACCGGACTGCAACAGTAAAGTGGTACCGAGGAGTGGGATTGCTACTAGACACCTGACTATGTGGCTTTGGCCTTTTGGAGATGATTTTCAAGAGGAATGTGGGAGGATTTGAAGCCTTGGCCTAAGAGATGCCTTACAGTGCTGTAAGTACAGCTTGATGGACTATTCTGGTCTGAGCTGAAAGACCTGAAGGCAGTAAGAACTATGGACTGTGAGGTTTGGCTTATGAGGGTGAGAAAAAGCTTTGCCTGGACTAGGCTAGCAGTTTGTGTGAGAAGCCTGCTCTTGTGCCCATGTCCTAAGTTGTGCAGGGTTGCTTTGCGTAGAAATGGACTGGTGTGAGCAGTGGGAGATGGCACAGAAAGAAAAATCTTTGGGTGAACTGCTGCCCGTTCAGCTGCAACTGAGAGATTACAACCTTTGAGACTGGGCTAGCTGACCTGAGCTGGGGCAACAAGAAAAATGTAGACTCTTTTGAAGGGGCCTGAGTGCTCAAGGAGTGTCCTATTCTTCAAAGTCTGCTTTATTCCCCCCTGGATTAAGAAATTGGCACCCTACCTGGTATCGTGGAGTATAATAAATGCTGGAAAGAGAGTCATTGAGTTTGCAACACGGTCTTGTGTTTTGGAAATGGCCATGGGCAGTGTGATGCGGGCTTGCTGGTTGCCTGCATAGAGACCCCATGGGGCCATGAGGATGAACTGTCGATTGCAGTGGAGACCCAGTGGAGATGCCAGGACCATGAGATGGCGGCCAAGGAGCTGCCGGCCCGATGAAGCTCCCAGGACTGTGAGTAGCCTAGCTGGAGGGGCGGAATTGGAATGCCAGAGACTTGTTGCTGGTTAGAATTATTGGAATTGAAGATTTGTCACTGGCTAGAGTTGCTGGACTTGAAGCTACAGAGTTTGATATTTGCCCTGGTTGTTTTAAATCTTGTATTGGTTGAATGTTTCTTTGCTATGCCCAATGCCATCTTTTGCAGCGTGAATATTTATTCTGTGTCATTATGGGTTTTTTGAGGTTATATTTTGGTATTATGGCTCACTTAAAAGATCTTGGATTATGGGAATGTATGAACATCATTGTGATTGATTAAAAACTATGGGGACTTTTAAAATGAGATGAATGCATTGCATTTTACATCATGTATGATGATTATCAGTTTATGGGGGCCGGGGGCGGAATGTGGTGGTTTGATTCAGGTGTCCCCCATAAACTTAGGTGTTCTGAATGCTAGGTTCCCAGCTGATGGATATTTGGGAATTAATGCCTCCTGGAGGGAATGTATTGTTGGGGGCGGGCTTATGGGCCTTATAGCCAGTTTCCCCATGCCACACACCCGCCTGTTGCTGTGGTCCATCTTATGTTGGCCAGGGGGTGATGTCCACCTTCTGCTCATGCCATTGTTTTCCCCTGCCATCGTGAAGCTTCCCCTCGAGCCTATAAGCCAAAATAAATCTTTTTCCCAGAAGCTGCTCTTGTTGGGTAATTTCTACCAGCAATGTGAACCGGACTGCAACAGGCTCCTAAAGGCTCAGGTTTTCAGCTTTGATTTCTCTTTTCCATCCCCACTGTTGGCATCAAGGTCCATGCATTGGCTGAACTACTTTCCAGTGCTTTGAACTCTTCTCAGAGGGGTCTTCTTCCTGTTTGTGATGAAGCCTATTGCCAAGTTCTATAGCCATAAGCTGTGACAGTCCAGCTTCCACAGGCCTCACTCCTACCATTATTTGGATCATTTACATCTTTCCATACTCAGTTTTCCTTGGGTGGAATTCTAAAATCTACCTTCTTTGGGTGTTCAGTAATAAGAAATTAGACGTAAGACCTGGGCTACAGTAATTATGTTCATTTATAAGCAGCTAGACTCAAAATGAGTAAATGAAGGAAAAAGGCTTCTCGTGGAATCCATTTGCTGTTGAATGTTAGGGCAGAATTCCAACAGTGGTCACTGTAGTACCCAGTGGCAGCAGCATCTTAGATGGCTGTCCTCTTTGAAATCTGTTCTGTGTGTGATTTGGGTGTCATTCTTTCAGTTAGCTTTGAATCAAGTTCTTCAGCTCTTCTGGGGGTAGGTTATCCATACATCACCCAAAGGCCTACCAGGGAGTTCACCTGCAACTTCTTGAATATAATTTAAGAATAACTCTGAAAGGTAAACCTGGCCTTTTTTTTCCTTTAGTTAATTCTTTCAAGCGTCTCTACTGCTTAACAATAAAGTTCAGATTAAAAAATATATTTTTACTTATTTATTTGCAAGTAGATAAGGATAGAAAGAATGGTTGTGCCAGGGCTGTCAGCCCTGTGGGGTGTCATTTTTGTTTTCCTGATTGTGTCTTTGTTTTATTTTTATTTTTATTTTAGAGCAAATGTGTATGTGAGAGAGAGAGAGAGGATTGGCATACCAGGGCCTCAGCCACTCCAATCGACCTACAGATGCTGTGCCACCTAGTGGGCATGTGCAACCTTGTGCTTGCCTCACCTTTGTGCATCTGGCTAACGTGGGTTATGGAGAGTTGAACATGGGCCCATAGGCTTTGCAGGCAAGAGCCTTAACTGCTTAGCCATCTCTCCAGCCCAATTTATTGAAGTTAGTTTTTGTATGCACTGTGAGTCAAGAGTTTCAAATTCAGCTTCTTACATGTGACTAACCAATTTTCACAGTACTACTTTTTTAAAAGACTATTCTTTTGTCCAGAGGATTGTCTAGATCCCATCTTAGAGTAGATTTACTTTTGCCCCAATTTTTCTTGCTTCTAGTCTTAACTAGTTGTTCCTGTAGCTCAAATCCAAAGGGCACCATCTCAGAACAAACAGATATTTACTGAAAACATGTAGTAATGAATTCAGTTCCAGGAATCATCTAATTCATTGTTTATGAAAATATTTTCTGGGAAAAGTGACTATAGCAGGTTACACATAATTAGGTTTCTGTTATATAGGCTGGAGTTCCTGGTGTCCTATCAGTGGCTTGTGCTAAACCTATTTTCATGTAGCAAATTTCTTAACTATTTGTTTTGATTGGCTTCAAAAATTTCTCTTAAAATTGTTCAGTTTTTCATTTTTAGGGGAAATATAGTCTTTAAGGTTATTTTTCAATAGTTTTCAGAACTGTGTTTATTTAATGAAATTATTCTGAATGTATAAAATATTTTTTGAATATATGTGAGTTCTGGAAAAGATAAGAGATGTCAACATATAAACCTTTGATTTTTAGAAGGGTAATGGTGAAGCCATTTGCATGTGAAGACACATATAATTTGGAATAACATAAAATAAAAATAAATGAGGAAACTCAAGGTAAAGGGGGAAAGGGCAGCATGGAATAAAGCCTATCATGAGATCAGCACTCAAATTCCTACAACTAGGTCCTGCCCCTGAAATAGAGGTGGACCACAGTCCTGGTTCACTGATTTTAGCCATGAGAAGCGATTTAATCCTGTTGTGGATCACAACAAAACCCAACAAAATGCCTGTTGGCCAAGCCAGGTTCCTTGTTCTGTGAATCCTAAGAGAGAGAGAAATTAGGGTAGAGTCTTACAATAGTACTCACATAAATACCCATGGTCTTCTCCCACATAAACTATTCTAAACAACTTATGTCTGTAGCTTACTTCAAATATCTGTGAGAACAGTTTTATTATCCTCTCCATGGAAAGAGAGGGAAACTGTGATACAGAGAAGTTAGTCCTCTTGGACTAGAAGTGAAGGCAGGATTTAGATACAGGAATTCTAGATTCAGAATCTTACATTCTTCAAATCCAATTGGAATTTATCCGAATCATTCAGAAAAGGCAGTTTTACTTAAACAAGAGAGGACTCTGTGGAGAAGTAGCTCTGTGCTGCCATGGCCTTATTGAAGAACATAACAAGGATTTTCATACTTTGATTTGAGAAAAAAACTACCTTTACAGTTATCAAAGTCACACTCAGAGTTGTAATCCAGGTAGGCCATTTGAAAACTACTCTACTGGAATGGGTATGTAACAAAGTAGCAGAGTACTTGCCTAGTATGTACAAAGTCTTAGGTTCAATCACCAATGCCATGAGAACAATAAAAGCCTTTCTACCAGAGTGAACATTCTATAATTTATAATGGATTCAAATTACCTCAAACACTTGCATTTAACAAGCCCTGTTTTCTTTCTTTTCTAACTCTGATTCATTAAGCCAGATAGGTTCATAGACTTACTTTTCCAACAAGGTCTGAATCTAATGCTGCTGGTCTTAGAATCATACTAGATGTAAGAGTTTAGCTTGACTACCATATTGATGGTATTAGAATCATCATGGAAACAAATATGTAGACATGTCTGTGAGGGAGTTCTTAGATTAGGCAAATTCAGTTAGGAAGACCCACCCTAACTGTGGACAGCACCATTCTGTGGGATGGGGTTCCAGACTGAGTGACAAAGAGAAAGAATGCTGAGTACTGGCATTCATCCCTCTGCTTCCTGACTGTGGTTGCCATGTGACCAGCCACCTTCCACTCCTGTCAGTATGTCTTGCCTACCATGATGAATAATATCCCCTGGAACTGCAAGCCAAAAACAAGCCTTTCTTCTCTAAGCTGCTTCTTGTCAGTTACTTGATCACAGTAACGGGAAAGGTAACTAATTACAACATGCCAACCATGCCAGCCTTTAGAAATCATTAATCATATTCCCAAAACACTTAATCCCCTCAAAGGGATTAAGTGTTAAGCCACAAATGCCAAGTTCAGTTTTTCCTTGAAATATCAAATTTATCTCTTGTGCCATTGGGACAAATACTACAAAAGAAAGGCTGTCCTGAGTGAGGCACATCATACATATGTCTTGTAGATACAACTATGAAATTTGCTTTCAAGCTGGGAGATTGAACTATGTGACTCAATTGATAACATGCTATATGGTCTTTTGGAAGTCACTGCCAACCCTAATCCATTTAGCAATGATTTCTTTCCAGCTGTCAACTGGACTCTCTCTAGAGATACTCCCATTGGTATTTTCCTTTTGTCCATTACAAACAGTTTTAAAGGATGAAAAGGAATTTTACACATAGACAAGAATTTTATACATGTTTGAAGAATTTTCCAAGTGAAATGAAAATCAAGTATAGAGGCGTGAAGGTTTAAGAGCTCATGGTTTGATTTTTTTTTCCCCTGAGGAATGAGGGCTTCTTTATAGAAAAGTACCAAGGAAGCACAAATGAAGCTTATTTAGGAAGAAGAGGCTGGAAATATAGGTTGGCATTAGATTCCACAATGACTTTTAAATTTTGTGCATGGACTGGATTCTCACCATGGAGGGTCTGTCTCCACAGGAAAATGATGCACTGGCTTTTGTTTGAGAAGATCCCTCTGGTGGCCTTGTGGAGCAGATAACATTATGGAGAGTACCAGTGAAGGAAATATATGAGTTAAGATTCTAGTTAACAATCAAGGATGGCAAGAACCTGAACAGAAACAATGATGAAGAAAATGGGGGAGACAAGTTGATTTTGAGAACAAAATCACCAGACTTTGAGGATGGGTGGAAGGAAGGTTGAGACTGAAAGGAGTCAATGCTATCTCTACACTTCTGGTTCAAAGGGCAGGGCACCTTCTTAGTTCTATGGAAGAGTGACCACATATTCTGGCTTGTCTGCAGATCTCATAATGTGGTGTGTGTGTGTGTGTACGTGCACACGCATGCCACGCACACATTTGGTCTGGCATGTGTTTGTACTCACATACCCTGAGCACACACAATGCAAACCCCAGAAGACGTAGGGAGTCCTCTATTAATCTTCTGCCTTGTTTCCCTGAGTCAAAATCTCTCACTGAACCTGGAGCTTCCTGTTCTCCTGGTTGTTTGTTTGTTTGTTTGTTTGTTTGGTTAGAATGGCTGACCAGGGAGCCCCAAGGATACTCTTATGTCCACTCACTCAGCGCTGGGGTTACAGACATGAGAAACCATGCCCAGCTTTTTACATGGGTGCTGGGGATCAAACTCAGGTCCTTATGCTTATGAAATGAGTATTTATCTCATCAGCCCAATCTCCTAACTGAAGGTGAAAAATCCCATGTTCCAGTAAGCCCTCAGCCCTGGGTAGACTACTATAGTTTGTCATTGTAGCCATGGCACTAATGTGTTGGTTCATGAGGTAACCAGTAATCACCTTCCTGGTTATTGAATAGCCATCTCACTCATTTTTGAAGTTTAAAAAAATAATTTACTGGCATTTAAACCTCATTTACTGATCCAAGAACAGATTACTCACCTGGCTAAGACAGCTGCTTGGCCTAAGTGCAATATCTGGAGGATACAGTAGTACCCCTTCTAGTAGCTGCAACTTACATTATGGTCAGAAAGACCAAATACAACAGTCTTCCCAGAAGCAACACAGGCTTTCTAGCTTTAAGTATTCTTGCATCTGGAGCCTGTGCTCTAAAACCGGATAGATGTCACTTGCTTTGGGGTACAACACGGCTGAATCTGACTTTGAGTGAGTGACTTCAATGGCTTATTAGTGAAAGTCAGTGACATGAGGGGCAAAAAGTGCTAGCCATAAGTCATTTGAATGTTCTTTCCTTGGATCTTTATAATCTCACATAGTGCCTTTTCTCTAAGGGAGAGTTGGAGTCAGGATCTGGGTCAGGGTCTTAGAAGAAAGATGGAGTGTGTTCTTCAGAGATGTAACCAGGATTGTGAAGACAATTAAAATTGAAACATTGGGTATATTTCCAATGAGAGAATAAGGGAAGCTTCATGTACATAAAGGTTGTCCCATAGAAGAGGAGCTCATCTTTCTATTCAGTGACTGTAAGAATCATTAAGATAGTAGTTAAAACTATAAAAATACAAATATTGGCTCACTGTTAGTGGAAAAACGAGATGGCCATAAAGTAAGAGGTGTTTAAATGTGGAAGGAGGAATGAGTGAAGTCTTCAAGAGTATGCTGGGAAAAAACAGGCTGTTTGGCATGGAAATTTCAAGGGGCCTAGAATACTACTCCAAACCAGAAGTCCTATAATTCTAAAAAAATCATACAAGAAACCACATTATGACAAAACTTGTATGATAACTTAAAATTAATTATTTTAGACAATATATAAATGAGAATTATTATGTAACCAAAATCAATTGCTCTTCAATAGCAATTGTCTTATATATGCTCTACAATTCACTCAGAGTCCGTTGCCATGTTCAGGTTGTCTTTATCTTGAGAAGAGAATAGCATCTTGTTTGTATCAATTCACTTGCAAGAAAGACTTATTTGAGTCTTTTTTATTAGCTTCTTGTTAACTGTGTGCTCTGTTGCTAAAACAAGATGCCCGAGGCACTATATAAAGCACTGCATAGAGAATAGGTTTGTTTTGGCTCATATCTTTGCAGGTAGGGTAGTTCAAGAGTATAGCACTGCCAAATGCTTGGATTCTGATGAAGACCTTGTGGTTTAAGGGCAGTCACTGAGTATGTGCTGAGGGTAGGTCACATGACCACAGAGAGGCAAAGGGAGGCTGACCTCTTGATGAGAAATCACTCTCATTGTATCCAATTCAATCACAAGATGCCTAACTCTCACAAAACCTGGGCCAATCTCAAGACTTCTAAATCCTATCTCTTGAGAAAGACATTAATTTATGAAGGAAGTACCCTTATGGCTTAATTATCTCTTTCTGGTTTCCAACTTTTCAAGGTCCTGCACCACCTCTCCATATTGTTTCATTAGAGACTAAGCTTCCAGCCTTCAAACTTTTCAGAGAAAAATTGTATCCAATCCACAACCACCTCACTTTGTTTGAAACCTCCCTGAATTCACACCGCTCCTCACTACTGTGGTTGTTCATCCATGCTGACAGTATAAACTCTGCTGGGTGTCCATGGCTTTTCCATTAATGTGGCCTAACTGTATGATGATGTCAGTTAAGAATAAAATGTTGTTCTGAAAGCATACCTCTTCCTAAGTCTATGATAAAGAAAGAGGTATTTGCCACCAACCCCATACAACCCAGGAAGGCAAGTGGTGAAGAACATAGAATGCTGTAACTATGCCAACAGAAAATTACTGCACAAGGGCAGCCTGGCTAGATCCATATTCACATTAATAGCATATTTCAAAATACTCTACACTTAGACACAAATAATTTCTGAAGGAGACAGGTCAGCTTGACAGAGAACTGGATTGTGTCAAGGCCATTTATGACATTTAAAATAAAAATCGCCATTAGGAACCATGTTAACATTTTATATTTTCATCATCATCCGGGACAAGAAATGTTTCAAATGGACAATATTTTTGGTTTTAAAATGTAGTGGGAGAAGTAGGAAGGAGTTTTCTTTCCTCTTTTACAGAAAGGGATACATAGACACATTTGACTATGAGCAATAACAATTTTGTAGCAGGACTGCAAACCCCATGGGGAAATGTTGACCTCAGACAATGTTTTAAACTTGTCTCTGTAGCTTTACTCAGAAGTTAGTGTTGACTGACTAAATACACCTGTGTACAAAAGCCTTCTGCCTTTAAGAGAGGGAGATATGAGTGCTCAGATCATTTGGGATTATATGATAGGTTCCTGGCATCCATTGCTTCACATCCGCAGCCTCCCTTGCAGAGACCTAGACGCACTGAAGTGTTCTGAGAGCACCACAAGCTCTATTTGCTTTTCCATCCATGTGAAGACTTAATAAAGTCTGAATTCAGGAGTCCTGTGTTCACTCCTTTATTAAAAAATATTTTATTTATTTATCTGAGATAAACAAAAGCAGAGAGAGTGAGGGACAGAGAATGGGCATGCCAGGGCCACTAGCCACTGCAATAAAAACAAATAAAACAAAACAAAATAACTCCAGAGAAACCTACAAGGTTTCCCAAAAGGAGACAGATTTCTCTCAGAGTAGTTGATGACCCACCAAAAGCTAGTGGTAAGACCCTGTTGCTGAAGACACCATATGCTGTTGGTATGGAACATGGAGTGACCTGGCTGGAATCTGGAAGAGAGTCAGTCCCCAGACAGTAAGCTCATCTAGTGCTAGAAGGTGCTACATGAGTGACTGGGAGAAAATGACCATCTGTCCAAGCAACTCGTGGTCTAATCTAGTCAGCAGCAAACAACCTGACATGATGCTCACACAAGTGCAATAGTGGCACACAGCCATGGTGGGAAACCAACTGCTCTTGATTTGGCTAACTGATCTGCTCTGTGGAACAGAACCCATAGCTGGAGCTGGGAAAGAAGTCAGAACCATATCCAAAAACAAGCCTGCTCTCCTTTATCAAGTTTATACCAATTGTGGGGTACAAAAGGGCCTACACCTATTAAATTCTCCCTAAGAAAACAATGGTTATCTCGTTTACTTGGCACTAACTTCACTCTCCATTGGAGAATTTGCTTCTCTTTTTCAGATGGATACAGATCCTAAGGAGAGAACCAGCACATCACACCTCAAAAGGGCTCCAGTTGAAACTAAGAATAATTAGGGAAATGAGCAAGAGTGCTGCTTTCTTGGTGAACCTGGTATGTGAAGAGACAGACACAGAGAACACTCAACTCCTACCAAACCAGATATCCAGAGACACAGAGACTCCTAAGACCTCATCACTGAAGCAGACCTAAAATGAACTCAACATGGCTCATGGAAATTTGCGGAAGAGGAGTTGGAAAGAATGTCAGAGACACACCTTGGGTCATTATGCACAGAGACATTGCCTCCTACCCATAACTGATAACTAACCCCACAATGAACAATCCATATTCCCAATGAGAGGGTCCCTGAGGAGGGGAGGATAGAGAGGAAGCTAACGATGGTATCAACATAACTGTATACATACTGTGTACATAACTAATTAAAAAATCTCAGGGCTGGAGAGAGGGCTTAGCAGTTATGCACTTGCCTGTGAAGCCTAAGGACCCCGGTTCGAGGCTTGGTTCCCCAGGTCCCACGTTAGCCAGATGCACAAGGGGGCGCACACATCTGGAGTTCGTTTGCAGAGGAAGCCCTGGCGTGCCCATTCGCTCTCTCTCCCTCTATCTGTCTTTCTCTCTCTGTCTGTCACTCTCAAATAAATAAATAAATAAATAATTTTTTAAAAATCTCAAAAAAAAAAAAAACCCTCCAGACACATGTGCCACATTATGCATCTGGATTTACATGGGTATTGGGGAATCAAACCTGGGTCCTTTGATTTTGTAGGCAAGAGCCATACCTGTTGGGTTCTCTCCATCCCTTGGGTTCACATCTAAAAGCAGCAGAAGGTTTCATTAGGACTAAAGGCATTTTGAGACAGGGTCAGAGTCTCTGCATGGAGGCCCTATATGTGTGTGTGTGTGTGTGTGTGTGTGTGTGTGTGTGTGTGTGTGTATTAGGCTATGGAGAGTATCCCTAGGTTGCAGTGGAGACTCCAGGATGTTGGAGATACTAGGACTGTGGGATGTCTGCTGGGAAAAATGTGGGCTTGAGGCAGAACCTACCAAGGAGAGGGGTTACAAGAAACACAGGTGGAAGGACAGAATCATCCAGGACTTCTGGAGCCCATATGATGCCATCAGAAGCCCCAGGTGACAGATATAAAGTGGTAGGACTTGGTATTCAACTTGCATGCATTGTCTTTCTTTGTTATTTCTTTTGGGAATGGGAATGTTTGCTCTGTGTCATTACATGTTAGAAGCATGTAACTTTTGTTTTGACTTCTTAGGATTCAAGAGTTTGGAGACTGCCTTGAGACTCAGATAAGACTTTGGACTTTTGAACAGTGCTGATGGACTTTTGAACTGATGGAGACTATGGGGACTTTTGAGGCTTGACAGCATGGGTTTTGCATCATGAGATGGCCTTGAGTCTATAGGGCCCAAGAGGGAAATGTGGTGGTTTCAATTAAATGTTCTCTATATACTCATGAGTTTTAAATACTTGGTTTCCAGATAGTGGCAATTTGAGCAGGTGGAGCCTTGCTGGAAGAGGTATATGAATGGGGATCAAACTTTAGGGTGATGTATCCTGATTGTAGGCCCAGTGTACAGACTCCTTTCTCCCTGCCGAGGTGAAGATGTGTCTTGTTCAGGCTTGTCATGCTTTCCTGGCCATGATGAAATTTTCTCTCAAAACTATAAACAGAGCTAAATCCTTTCCTTCCATAAGCTGTTGGGAATTTTGTGCAGCAGTGAGAAAGTAACTGCTACAGGGATGATGAAACAGAATATTATTTATTCCCTCTTCAGACTATGTGCTAACGTTCCAGGATGCTCCTCTCTCATCCTCCTTATATCTCCACACACCTCTTGTCATCTCTGAATTTCCCACTTTTCAACTTCATGAAAACCCATTATAAAATTATGTTAAAACTCAGTTCACAGAAACTACTCCCTCCTCACTGAAGCACAGGGTGTGGCCAGTTCAGCCTTGGCCCCAGGGCTGATATATTTTGGCGGCCACAGTTTTCACTGGAGTAGTTGCTCCTCTTTTGGAATTTGCTTCTCTTCTTGGTTCACAGAAGACTGGGTACTCATCTCTCAGGACACAGTTCAATTTTTATATCTCTGGTCAAACATTTACTTCATGTTACTAGAGGAATGATTGTTGAAGTCATGGTTAATAAATTATACCAATTGAAGTATTTGAGGACTTGTGTCTGAATATATAACCTCTAGGGTAGACACTATGTAATATTATACCCTAGATAATTATTTTACCCTTTATTTTAGTACATGAAAATAAAAATTAACATAGCTAATAGATATAGGCCTACAAATTTAACAACATTGTTTATTTATCTTTGAAATAAGGTTTCACTGTATTTTCTATGTTTTCCAGGCTAGCCTTGAACTCTCAATTCTTCTGCCTCATCCTTCTTAATAGCTGGGGTTATAGATACCCACTCTCTAGGTAACATACATTATCAATATGTTTCACTTTCATCAAGAGAATTCATCTTAAGGTGTTGATGGATGAGCTTACTAAAAGGAACTGAGAACTCTGAAAAAATATCAAGGTAAATGCCAAGGCTTCTAGATGCTGGTAAGAGAAAGAAAAGTCCTGAAGTGTTAATAGTATCTAAAAATGTTTTGGGGCTCAGCTTACATATAATACTTCCTTTCCCCATGTAGTGCTTACAAGTTTGGAATTTTTGAAAGCATTTATAATACATAAATAGGAACTCACTATGAGTAAATTTTAGATTTCAGTGCTGGTGGAGGTTTAGGAGAATACTTGCTGAGAACATGGGCTATATTCCTTGACCAATAGTCTCAGTGATGGCAACTGACAAACAATGATATGTATTTTGTACTTTTGAAAACTCTAGGAGTAAGGATAACCAAGTCTGGCACTGGTATATACCAGCCAGTGCCCATGGTTTTTAGTTTTAGGATTAAACCTTTTCCACCCTCCAGAATCCTTCTGCCACGGTGATTCCCTCTCCACCCCACCCTTGATTTGTTAAAGGTCATATCTTTTAGTTTGCCATGCATGAGGTTTGCTATCAAGGTTTCTATGGTACTGATTCATGATATCATTAGTTTTATATATTCTCCTTGCCACACTATTTTACTCCTAGCCCCCCACAAGACTATTCTACCTCTTGTGCTTTGTCCTTTACCTTGCTTCAAACAAAGTTCTCAAAACAATGCATGTCATTAACAAGGCACTTAACCTGCCAGAGCTAAATTGTAACACCCTATTGCTGAAGACACCACGGGCTATAAATATAGGACATCACACTGAACCTTAGAAGGTAGCCAGTTCCTTGATAGCCCCCTCTCATAGTGTTAGAAAGTGCTATGTGAGCTGCTGGGGGATAATGGTCACCAATAATATGAACAAGTAGGTGATCCTGCAAGCTATGTACTCAGACAAATAAGGTGCACATACCTGTGCAATAATGGTACATAGCCTATGCCAGTAATCAACTGTTCTCTGACTGGATATGAAGGCTGCTCAGTGAAAGAGAACTCATTTCTAATACAAGTCAGAATAAGGTTATAGACTCCAGAGAAGCTCCCTCTGGTCTTTGGCCAAAAAAAGTGGCTATGCCCATCAAAAAGTTCTCTTAAATAACTACGATTTATGCCATTTAATCCATGCCACTCTCAGTCTTGGTTAGAGAATCTGCTTTAATAGATAGCAGTGAAAACCAAGTTCCATCAACACAAGAAAAGATAGCCAACTGTGTAGCATGAGATAAACCAACTCTATTACATCTGCCAAATCCCAGGAGAGACACTACAGAGAAAGTAGCCATTTAAATAAGAGTACTGCTCTTACTGCTGGACTGACAACCAGCTCCAAGGAAAGGGTTATAGACACTGAGAACACTCTAAACTCATCAATGCAGAAATTCAGAGGTTGCAGAGATCTGAATACTAAAGTAAATTTATAACACTGGCAAGGCTCAGGGAACATTGTGGAATAAGGGATAGAAAGATTGTAAGAGCCAAAGGGTGGGAAGCAGTGTCCTGAGACATTACCATCCCATTGACAGACTGACTGATACATTCATGACTCCACAGTGAATACAAATAACCCCACTAAGGAAGGCCCTCAGTGGAATGGGGGTGAGGCAGAGGGGATATAAGAATATAACCCAATGGGAATATGACAAACATGTGATTTGTTCATACAGTAAAATTGATAACTTAATTAAAAACTATAATGAGGTTATGCATATGGCCCCATTTTACTCTCTTTTTATTAAAGTACATTTCATCTTTGTAAAAAGAACTCTAAAATGGAAAAACAACAAAATCAAAGTAAATGCATTTACTACCTTTTTATATATAAACACATAGCTGCATTCACAGATCATAAAAGCATAAGACTAATATGTGTTGTTTTTTTCCTACTAAAAGTTATATTGAATATACACAATGTTCTATCTAAAAGTTGTTGAAAATCCATATCTTTTTAAACTTGAATGCCCTTGCTAATAAACTGCTGCTGTTAGCCACAATATAAAAGAAGTGTGTCTACTTTACTTCTACCACTTAAAATCATAGGTGAGTTTAAGAACTCTATGGAATATTGATTTGTACCTTGCCTTTGCTAAGGACTTAGCAATGTGATAGAAATAAATGAATGTACCCTCTACTCTGAGATTTAACTTTTTTTTTTTTAATTTTTCAAGGTAGGGTCTCTCACTCTAGCTCAGGCTGATCTGGAATTCACTCTGTAGTCTCAGACTGGCCTCAAAATCAGTGTGTTCCTCCTACCTGTGCCTCCTGAGTGCTGAGATTAAAGGCATGTACCACCATGCCCATCTTGAGAATTAACAATTATTGTAGTAAGGTTCACATGGCTGTTAGAAATCACCCAACCAAGAGCAGCTTTTAGGAAAAAGGGGTTAATTTGCCTTTCAGACTTGAAGGGAAGCTCCATGATGGCATGAGAAGAGGGTGGCCAACATCAGGCGAACAACAGCAACAAGAGATTGTGCCAAACACTGGCACGGTGAAACTGTCTATAAGATCCATAAGCCCACTCCCAACAATCCAAGAGGCATTAATTCCCAAATCTCCATCAGCTAGGATCCTAGCATTCAGAACACCTAAGTTTATGGCAGAACACCTGAATCAAACCATCACATTCTTTCCCTAGCCCCCATGATCTGATAACCATACATGATATAAAATACAATGCATTCATCCAACTTTAAAGGCCCCATAATTTTTATGAACCACAATAATGTTCAAATATACCCATAATCCAAGGTCTTTTAACTGAGCCATAATACAAAAAAAAAAAAACCCTCCCCAAAACCCATAAAGGCACAGAATAAACATTCACACTCCAAAAGACAGTATTGACCATAGCAAAGAAATATTCAACTAGCACAAACTTTAAACAACCAGGAAAAACATCAAACTCTGTAGCTCCAAGCTCAACAACTCTTGTCAGTGACAAATCTCCAAGTCGTATAATTCTAACTAGCAACAAGTCTCTGGAATTCCAGTGCTTCCTCTCCAGTTAGGCTACACAAAGTACTGAAAAACTTCATCTGGGGCTGGCATCTTGCCTTAACAGCCATCTCATGATTCTGTCATCTCCCCTGGGTCGCTACTGCAAACCATGGTCCATCCTCACAGCTCCACTGGGTCTCCATGCAAGCATCTAGCAAACCTGCTTCACACTGCCCATAGCCATTTCCAAAACACAAGATCGTCTTGCAAATTCAATGACACTCTCTTTTCTGCATTTCTTACACTTCATAATACCAGTTAGGTTTCCAATTTGTTAATCCAGGGGGGAATAAAGCAGACTTGGAAGAACAGGACACTCCTTGAGCACTCAGGCCCCTTCAAAAGAGTCTACATTCTTCCTGTTGCCCCAATGCAGGTCAGCTGGCCCAGTCTCACAGGTTTGTAATTTCTCAATTGCAGCTGAATGGACAGCAGTTCAACCAAAGATTTCTTTTTTTTTTTTTTTTCTGTGCCATATCCCTCTGCTCATACCATTTCATTTCTATGCAAAGCAATCCTGCACAAATTCTCAGGACAGGGGCATAATAGCAAGCCTCTCACACAAGCTGCTTCTAGCCCAGTCTAAGCAAAGCTCTTTCTCACCCTCACAAGCCAAACCTCACAGTCCATAATTCTTACTGCATTCAGGTCCTTCAATGCTGACCAGAGTAGTCCATCAAGCTGTACTTACAGTACTGCAAGGTGTCTCTTAGGCCAAGGTTTCAAATCCTTTGACATTCCTCTTGAAAATCAGCTCCCAAAGGCCAAAGCCACACAGTCAGATGTGTAATAGCAAATGACAGCACTCCTCAGTACCAACTTTACTGTTGCAGTCAGGTTCACATTGCTGACAGAAATCATCTAACCAAGAGCAGCTTTTGGGGAGAAGGGGTTTATTTTGGCTTACAGGCTTGAAGGGAAGCTCCATGATGGCAGGAGAAAATGATAACATGAGCAGAGGTTGGACATTATCCCCTGACCAACATCAGGTGGACAACAGCAATAGGAGAGTGTGCCAAACACTGCCAAGGGGAAAATGGCTATAATACCCATATGCCCCCAACAATACACTGTCTCCAAGAGACATTAATTTCCAAATCTCCATCAGCTGGGTACCTAGCACTCATAATACCTAAGTTTATGGGGGACACCTAATTCAAATCACCACAGCAACTTATTGAGAATTTAAGACGTATACATTATTAAAATAGTGAATAATTTAAGTCATTCTACTTCTGGGCTAAAGTGTATCTTACAGGTACTGAAACAATGATTCTCAAAATTTAGGGTGGAAAATTATGTTGGGAGCAAACTAAACATTCTCTTATTGATCAAATAGAATGGTATTTACATTTTTGTTTATCATCCTAGAGTATTTTAGTGGGGTTGGTCCAAAAAGCACCAGGGGGTGAGCATGCCCATGGAAAGTTAGAGAGTGAGGCATAAACATTAGCTGTCAGGATTAATTTACAGAAATTGACTTACAAAGAGATTGAAGGTGAATTTGTAAGATCAAACTTCAAGGGTGGGTGGGGTTTAAAGAGAGAAGAGATGCCTATTTTTTTTAATTTTTTTTATTTATTTATTTGAGAGCCACAGACACAGAGAGAAAGACAGATAGGATGCCTATTATTGAAAGGCTTAAGGAAAGCCAATTTGACAGTGAATATGACATAAGAAAGACACAATCAGAAAGCAGGACTGAGAGAAACTAGTTTCTCCTCTATTCCTGTTGACTATCTGCAGAACTCAAGGACTGTGGGTTATTAAACTACTTACAAAAGATAAGGAGCCCTACTTTCATTCTGTGCTTGAAGTTGATTGTCAGGTCACCTATGTTCAGTCATAGTGCTTAGCAACAAACTG
The DNA here is from genome assembly GCF_020740685.1 of Jaculus jaculus. NCBI lineage: Eukaryota > Metazoa > Chordata > Mammalia > Rodentia > Dipodidae > Jaculus > Jaculus jaculus. Next base: position 83,830,262 of record NC_059111.1, on the reverse strand, counting down.
TGGCCTGTGAGCCTACCAAACCATGCTACATATCTAAGTGCAAGGTGTAGATTTGATGAACTGAATTAATAGGAGTACAGACATGTGACATAGTCTTATCTCAAGAAAGGGAAAAGACATTGCCTTAGGAGCCAGAAAAAATTGGAATATTTTACTTGACCTCTTTGAATTTTCCAAATATGTACAACATAAATAATAATGACCATACAATCAAACATAATTTGCATATGTTTGTGGTAGTAGTTGTTGAATCTAGGGCTTCACACTTGCTAGGCAAGTGCTCTACCATTGAGCTTTACTTCTTGCCCTCTTTTTGCTATTTAATTTTGAACTACCACTAAGTTGTCTTCAATTTACTTTGAGGCCCAAGCTGGCTTTGAACTTGCCTCCAAAATAATTGGCATTATAGGCATTATAGGCCTATATCACCTTCCTGACTAGTTTGCATTTTAAAGATTAACTGAAGTGGTGATTGTAAAATCCCTGGTGCATATTAAATACAGATATATATATATATATATATATATATATATATATATATATATATATGGCATATATATATATATATATGCAATATTTACCAGAGTTATAATTTCTAGATTTGGACATACATTTTAAGTGGACTAAGCAATATTCATACAATGTTATGGTGTTTATAAAATATAGCACAATTATGACATGTTTTTAAAGGGTTCTTGTTTCTCTGTACAAATAAGACGCAAATGTTGACACGTGGGGATAATTTATTTTTGACCTAGAGCTGGCTAACAAGTGATATAATTTCAAAGATGCCTTGAGATATGAAGAAACCCCAGTATCTCTTGAAGTTTCATTTCCTGGTGACTTCTAAGTGACATTCATATCTTAATCATTTTTGTTAAATGCGAATTAGTTTGTGAAACCTTTTCACTCTCTGACAACAAGAGGATGTTACTGAAAAAGAAGAGAATGGTGCTATGGGTGATGTAAAGAGAAGGGAGCCATTTTGCAATTATGAACTGAGACCTTATTTATAGATACCACAGTAGATAGAGGAGGCTTTAACTTTAGGATACAATAGACGGTCCTGGGAACCTTGCTCTGGTGAGAAGTGTACACCAGAAGAAAGATGGGGCACTGAAAAATGTTCAATGCTGTTTCTTACTTTAGCCTCTGGTTGACAAGCCACTGTTCCTTATACATACTTAGAGGCCCTTATCTCCTTTAAATGTCACACAAATGCCTTTTCGTTTTTCCTATCATCTCACAAAGTAAAATCTTCCAAGATGAAAAAGTGAAGTTCAAATAGTCTCTCCAGGTGGCTTACGGAAATCTGAGAACAGAAATGTTTTTTTTCAAAAATAGAAGGGAAAAAAAGCATGCAATGAACTATGCAAGGTGCTGGTAAGAAAAAAAATAGGCATTGTAACTCTTTTCAGCCACTCAGTACCTTCAGTCCATTTAACCATTATTATTGCTACCTACTTATTGTCACTTATTATTTAGAACTATTAGTTTCATACGGTAATTACCCTTTCTTTTTCTTTCATCTGTGAAATTTTGGACACAATATGCCTTTCTAAGTTGGAAGCTTATGTATTTCTGTTTACTATCATTTTTTTTACCACTACATGTAATTTGTCTAGAATTTGAGACTTTTAGAAGAAACAATACTTTCTTATTTACATTAATATGATTTGTTGAAAGGAATTTTTTACCTTTGAGAAAAAGAAAGCAGAGTTAGAGTGCAATGGAATTAGGAATGAAGTCTTAATGCTAACCACACATTACATAAGAGTGAAATTTTGTCAGGAGAAATTTGCTGGCTGGAGTTCTATTTGTTTGTACCTAGGGCTGAGTGCACAATAATTTCTTAGTTCTGATTTATTGGATAATTAATTCCCAAAGCAATGTGAACTAAACCATAGTCCCTAGCTGTGGGGAGTTTTAAAAACATCCTCCACATCACTGTTGACACACTTTCCATCATTACGCATGCTCATACATTCATGCGCATGCATGTGCACACATCCACACACATGCACACATACACAACCTGCACATAACTCTAGTCATTTATATTTGTGCAGTTTTCCTGATAACTTCATAGTCAATATGAGAACAATAGTAATAGAAACAAATAGTAAACAATTCAAGCCTATAAAGGTTTTTAAAGGCGAGGGCTCATGTAAGATTTATGGGTACTTTTGGTTTCCTTCTGAAATAGGAAATAGGATATAGGACATAGAACTTTGCTTTCAATTCATAGAGAAAACTTTCTTTCAGTTTTCCCGAATGATGGATGAACATAGGGTCTAAGAGTCCCTAGGGAAATCCATCAGCACCAAAACAAAAAAACAAAATAAACAAACAACAACAGCAGCAACCACAAAATGAACTATCTTCTCTCCGGTGCTCTGAAACTCCTGCTACTGGAGTTGCTATGTCAACGTAGACACTGGCAATACACTTCCATAGACAGAGCTGTGGAGACAGCATGGAGAAATACTCAAAGAGCCACAATACAGTGGTGGAAACTCCAGTTAGGGGAAACTAGGGGATGTCAAATGGGGCAGAGGAGATTCAGTGTGACCAAGCCCCACCAATTTCCCAATTCTGCCTTTTCCTGGACTTTCCAGGCTATAGTTCAGTTATTGTGCACAAATGAAAGAAGGAATGGAGGAGAACGTTTCACATACTCCGTGAGCAAATGGTCTTTGCTTCCTCTCAAGTACTCTTGAGTTTATCACTCTGTTTTAATTGTGATAGTAAAACAATAAAACCTGAGATTTAATTTTAACTACCTTGGCTGTGCCTCTTAAGGCAGTAAGTTAAGATGATGTGCTGGGAAAATATTAATCCAGCCTGGTTATTTAACATCTGCCTAAGCTGGAGGAAGACGCTGCTGAGGGCACCTGCTCAGAACAATGAAACTCAGTTATGTTTTGGTTTATCGTCGCTTTCTGCTTGTGATTTTAAGTGTACTGGTTTTCCTGCCACTCCCTCTTGTCCTACATAGCAAGGTAGGTGAACTGGGGAACAGACCCATACAATTCTTGTTCTCTCTTAGTTGCCCTTTAGGGTTGCAATCTCATGGTCTGGTTCATAGCTGAATGAATGGCTAATGCACCGTGCTTGACATGAATTCCTTATGTTCTTCTACTTCCTTCATTTTTAATGGTTAGTGTTTTTTGATTATTGGTAGAATTAACTAAAATAATTGATCATAGTCAATCAGTTTTTTTTTTTCTCTACCTGTCAACTATCTGAGAAGAAGAAAAGAAACATACCTCTTTAGATCTGGTCATTCAAGTTATGAATCTCCAGGGAGCACACTGGTGACAGTTCCTTCCCTTGAAAACAGGCAGCTATGTTTCCCTGCATGAAAGGGGTAGAGGAACAGCCAGGAGCCAAGGGTCCAGAGGAGACTCTTTGACTGTCAGCTCTGTAACTTAAAGCCAGTCATAGAATTTCTTAGAAATGTAACCTCCTCCTGGAAGAAGTTATTGAAAGCATGGAGTCATTTTCTTTGGCTAATTGGAAAACATAAGAACTCATTATACCAAGTTTTGATCACCTAAGTTTTTCATGTGCTTGGGTATGCTCAAGAGCATTTTCATTTTTTTATTTTTAGAAGTGGTCATGATTTTAAGTCAAGAATATTGAGGTCAATACATTTTTTATCTCTTAGTGAAATGATGTGATTTAGCCAAAACTTAAGTGATAACCTTCTCTGTGTCAGGCACAAGTGTCACCTGGTAGTAAGAGCAAACACTAGAGATGGGCTTTCTATTTCAGATGGCAGACACATGACTTACCAGCTATGTGACCAGGACCAGGGATGTAACCTCCTTGTGCTTCTGTTTTCTCATGACATGGGGACCATTGTAGGTTTACTGTGAGGATTAATTGAGTAAACACCAGGCAGTCAATGAGGCCATGCAAGTCTCATCAGCTGTGTTGCTTGCACAGCTGAGGCAGGACTCACCACCCCATGAAGCACAATTCCTTCCTGTCACAGAAGAGAGATCCACCAATACACTTCTCTAACAAGTACTACTTAATTAATAAATTACAAATCACATTAATTATATGCTGCAACCTCCAGCTTCCCTCAGAAGTGTTTGCTATTTCTCACAGGATCTCTGTAGGAAATTCAAACAAGGTAATAAAAAGTTCTTTTGCATTCTGGGCTGGAGAGATGGCTTAGCAGTTAAGGCACTTGGCTGAAAAGATAAAGGACCATGGTTTTACAGGACCCATGTAACCCGGGTGCACAAGGTAGCACATGCATCTGGAGTTCATTTGCAGAGGTGCCCATTCTATCTCTCTCTCTCTCTCTGCCATTTTCTCTCAAATAAATTAATAATATTTATTTTTTAAAAAGTTCTTTTGCATTCTGCCAAGGTCTCCTCCACCTGTAACACTGGTGGAGGGAGTGGACCTGCTATACGGCTGCGGCTCATCTTCTGCCAGGTGTAATCTTTCAGTTGTATCTCTAAAGTTTGAAGACACTCATACCCATAAGAACAGGCAGCAGGTAGCCATGGGAGCCAGCCCGGATAACAAAGTTGAGTCAAAGACACAGTACCCCAATCTAGAAAGTGGTGATCCTTTCATTCTTAGCGCTCTTCATGAGTCATGACACTAGATGGCTATCTTATCTTAGTGTCTTCCAGTTGGAAGAGCACTTTGAGGACCTGCCACTCCGTCTAATGTGTATGATAGCCTTCTCTTTCTAAGCCCTCTTGGACTTATGTGTCACCTCACTGTGGCTGAATCTTCCAGTGAGCACATCTCAGTTCATACCTGGATGCCTGGAATATTTTAATATTTTTGTATTAGCACTTTACAGCAGAGAACACAGGAAATTAAAGCAGGCAAGGCAATCTTGTACCATGACTACATATCATCTGAGCTGCTCCTTTGACGAACAAATGCATCAGACTCTAATCATTATCCATAGCTTTTAGAGGAAATAAACAGAAAAATTGCTTTGGAAGAAAACAAGAATATAAATAACAGGCAATAATGGGTGCATATGATGCACTAACTGAAATGTATATTATTGCTAAGAAATGTAACCATTAATTCTTTTTTACCTCAACATGCTATGACAAATGTGTATTAGGTCTGTACATTAGCTTGGGTACAGTAAGTACAAATCCAGGAGCTCAATACCAAGTTGTACCTATGAATGGATATATTTCTCATTTGTTTCCATCTAATTAACAACTCCTTTGTTAAAACTCAATGTTAATGAGAACTTTTCCTAGTATGTTATTACATGATTTCATTTTTGCCCATTTTGCATATTTGATCATTCAACCAACAACTAACTAAGCATAAAGGATACTATTTAAACTCTTCTTTACAGTGTAAATAGGGGAGAAGATACAAAATTTCAGAGGCTTACTTTGAAATGACTGCAAGTTGATTAGTTAGCTTTTAGGTTACTGAATTAAGGGATCCTATGCTGACATTCACAGCAATATTAAATAATTTAAGCAAAACAAAAAGGCAAGTCTTTTAAAAAAACACAATAAACTTGCATGATATAGAACTGACAAATAGTGAACTATTGACTGATAATTTCATTTTCCTACTGCTTATTGAGTTGTTCCAGATGGGCCTTAACTCACTCCTATTTTAATTCAATCTCCATCAAACAAGAAGTCACAACAAAGAAATATCCTAAGAGGAATTTCAAAGTAATGTTGAAAGGGAAGGAGAAAGGACTTACTTTACAGCACACTCCTCTCTTCTAGGCATTCTGCCAAGTGCTAAACACAAAGCATCATATTTAACCTTCTGACAAGCCAGCCCCTGATTAGTGATGTGCGCGCATTCTCATTTTGCATTTGCTCAGAGACACTAACAACAACAAACGCTGTAGAGACTTACAACGAACTTGGATTTTGTTGGAAAGTAGAATTCATGTTTATCAGTCCCTTTGTTTTAGACTTTTCTGTATTTTGTATTTTGGAAGGTTGAGTCCCTGTGGTTTATCATCAACACAGGCTGCTCTCTTCTTGATATAGCTCCAAACAAGTAAAAGGGCAAAGGAGGCCCATCCTCACTATTTCCTCAGCTGGCATCATGCTACTCTTTGATGCTTTTAAAGCAAGAAGTTGATGCAGTGCTGAACCCTGGGAATGGGTTTTTAAGAACTGAAACAATGAAGGCCACTCAGAAGAATTGCGTTGCTGAGTGTCACCTGGTCCTCATGACACAAGCCAGTCCCTGTCAATGTGTCAGAAAGTGGTAATCCTTTCATTCTTAGTGCTCTTCATGAGTCATGACACTGGATGACTATCTTATCTTAATGTCTTCCAGTTGGAAGAGCACTTGGGACAATGGTTTTCAACAAAATGGTATTATGTAGCAAAGAAGACTGTGCCTCACATTAGACACTTAGGACTTAAGTCAATCAGAATCTCAAATTTAATCCTTGAACACTGAGCACTTATTATTAATTCATTCAAAAATTTTAGTGTAGAAATAGAGATAAAAATTAGCTAAGGATCTCACTATAATCTCACTTTCCAGATATCTGTTTTCTAGGTCTGAAATTAGCAATATTATTTGAAAGATCTGTGTCTTCATAGCTTCCACCCTGTTATGAAATATATTCACAATACACTAGTGTTACGATCCTTTTGATAAAGAAGTTGACCCCTAGACACAAAAGTACTCTCAGTTCTTCCCTACTTAGTTGTTAACAATCAGGAAACATATTTATAATATTTACTTGAATGAAATTATCACAGTAATATTGTTTCAATTTGAAGAGGATATTTCTTAAAAACCTACTAATACTGTTCTAAGGTACATACCATAGTTTCATTTGTATCCTCTATGTAACATGTTTGTGTTCTTAAGACTGTTTCTAGAATTTTGTTAATTTTCACTCTGTTCTGTACATTTTATTTTTATACTTATTTTTACACTGCTTGACTTTTGTTTCTATTTATATTCATAAAACAAAAAGATAAAGAGGACCAGATTTGTTTGATGAATAGCATGATGAAAAAAACTAAACAACCACCTATTATGTTATTGGCTGTATTTCTTCCAGATATGTCTCATACCATCTAGTTGACTAACTAAGTAGGAAAACTTTCTTCAAAGTTAGACATAGAAACAACACCACAGGACCTATAGCCGAATTCTCTCATTGATGGGTTATAAAACCAAGACCATGCTTCAGTTGTCTCTTAGTTACTTTTGGTTTTCTGTAGAAAATATTTGACATGACAATAGACTCCAAGAGAGAAGAGAGTGTGAGTGTGAATACAGAAGTGCACCAGAGCCATGGTGGGGAACACATTTGAAAAGGCTAAGTGTACTTCTGCAGGGGTCATACATAACCCTCCTCCAGGATACAGTCCCATGAAACATCATTAATTTCAAAGCTAGAACATATATTATCATTATATGAAATAAATAATGCATAATGAAAGATTTCAGGTGCTAAATTAAAGAAAAAAATAATACACAGGTGAGGGAAGTATGGTGGTAATAAACTAAACTTTATGGCGATACTGGATCTAGTTGTGGAAGGCAGTAAATCCAAAAGTCTGTCAAAGAAAATTAAATGAGTGGGACAGAATTTACAAACTAAGAATGCAAGAAGAGGGATGGAAAAATTCTGTTTAAATTTTTTTGTTCATTTTTATTTATTTATTTGAGAGCAACAGACAGAGAGAGAAAGAGGCAGTTAGAGAGAGAGAGAATGGACGTGCCAGGGCCTCCAGCCACTGCAAACGAACTCCAGGTGCATGCGCCCCCTTGTGCATCTGGCTAATGTGGGTCCTGGGGAATCGAGCCTCAAACTGGGGTTCTTTGGCTTCACAGGCAAGTGCTTAACCACTAAGCAATCTCTCTAGCCCGAGGGATGGGATAAATTCTAAGAAAAAGAAACTAGAACTTATAAAGTGACAAATCAAATACTAAATATATTAATGGACATAATTAATATGGTATTAAAATTTTTCATTTGAAGATATTTTAGGAGTTTAATATACAGGAGAAAAGGCTGTAACATGAAGAAGGTGACTATATAGACACAGAACAGAAAAGAAATTATGGATAGATATGAGAAAGCAAATAAAAAGAAAGAAGGGCTGGAAAAATTGCTCAGTGGTTAAAGGTGTTTGCATGCACAGCCTGATGGCCTGGGTTTGGTTCCCCAGTACCTATGTAAAACCAGATGCAAAAAGTAACACAGGCATCTGGAGTTTATTTGCAGCAGCAATAAACCCTGGTATATATTTTCTCTTTGTCTCACTCTCTTTCTCCTTGCAAGTAAATAAAGTTTTTTTTTTAAGAAGTGAAGGAAATAATCATAAATTATGCATAAATAATGTGGAAGATGAAAAAACAACAAATATATATTTCATACATTTTATTTCATGAATATTTTGTGCAAAGTGTTGGGTCTAAGTTAGCTGTATGGTATATGAAGTTAGTAATGCATATGCTTTCAAGTAGCTTGCAGGTTTGTTGAAACATCAAGATATATGACAAACAATGCAAATAAATCTCATATAAATATGTGGCCAATGACTGAAACAATCATCTGTATATGGATGTGTAATTCAAGATGAACAAACCACAAGGAGTCATCATACTCTGGCCCTGCCACTCGCTCATGTACATCCCACTTGACCATGATCAATTTGCTTTGTCTTAAACAAGAGTCCTTCCTTTTATCCCATTCACAGTCCTGTGAGTCTTCTCTGATACTTCAACTTTTCAACAACCACCAGCATTCAGATTATGTATTCTCATCATGTAGTCCTCCTACGTCTTCCTTCCCTTTCCCATCCTCACTGACACCACTTTTTTAAGTCTGTATCCACCTTTATTTTTTTTTTCATACATCTTCTCTTCACATCCTCACTTCTAAAACTCCCTCAAGAGTGCTAGTTTCACAATGCTAACTGGTCCATTTGTGACCTTATGCAAGCGTCTTTGATGACAGTCTTACCCACAGAGGGAAATGATCTTTTAAAAAGATGCATACGCTCATGAATATTTACAATTTTCTTATTTGTTCTAACAACCTCCTACAAGCCCTTAACATCTGTCTTCTCATATTCGCTTTTTCTCCTTCAGCAGTTCTTCAATACTTGCATTCCCTAGATTACCCATGACTACTCCTGCCCCTTTGCCTTTCACATGCTGTCATGAGCATTTTCAAAGAGGTCTTCTCACTGGACCCTGTCCTACTTGGAAAGGGAGTCTTAGACCTTGGAGTGAGCTGAGAACCACCCTTATTGCTCTCATTTGTATTACCACATATATTCCATCCATTACCATGTGCCTTCCATCCATTATAGTGTGAGCTCCGTATGTTACAATATGGATAACATCTGGCTGTTATCTTTGCCTTCCTCTCTAGACCATAAAGAGCTTAAGAGCATGACACAAGACTCCATCAGCTACAGACACAGGACTTACCACATAGATGGTCCATAACTATGCTAAGTGTAGGCATGGATGGTCTCAGCTGGAAGATATGAGTTTTAAGCTAGGAAGGACAAGAAAGTGATGAAATGTAAGGGCCTTCAATACACAGGAAAGAATGGTTAAAAGACAGAACAAGAACAAAAGTGTAACAGGGGAATGTCTTTCTTACAAAGCTTATTTTTCTTTTCTTAATTTTTTTATGTTTTTATTAATTAGTTTTGTACTCAGCAAATACAGTCAGTTTGGTACCATTATTAGGCTCATCCGTGATCTACCCCTTCCCCTTGGCCCCTCCTTGTTGAGGTATACGGGTCATGCATTGTGGAGTTAGACCAGTTATTGGTACGATAAATGTCTCTGCATATCATGACCCAACATGTGGCTGTGACATTCTTTCTACACCCTCTTCTGCAAAATTTCCCTGAGTCATGTTGGGTTCATTTTTGGTCTGCTTCAGTGATGAGGTGTTGGGGGCCTCTGGGTCTCTGTCTGATTTGGTAGGAGTTGATTTTTCTCTGTGTTGATCCATCACCCTTGTGCTGGTATCTGGTTCACCAGGAAAACAGCACCTTTGCTTGTTTTGCCAATTGTTCTTAGTTTCAGCTGGGGCCCTTTTGAGGTATGATGGGGTGGCTCTCTCCTTAGGATCTACATCTATCTGAAAAAGAGAGGCAGATTCTCCAACAGAGAGTAAGTTAGCACCAGGACAAATGAGATAACACTTACTTTTTTTTTATAGAGGATTGAATAGGTGTAGGCCATCTTGTAGCTCATGATTGATGGTAGCTTGATAATGGAGAGTGGGCTTATGTTTGGATATGGTTCTGACTTGTTTCCCAGCTCCAGCTATGGGTCCCACACCACTGAGGGGATCAGTTAGCCGAATCAAGAGCAGTTGGTGGGGCTGGAGAGATGGCTTAGCAGTTAAGCGCTTGCCTGTGAAGCCTAAGGACTCCGGTTCAAGGCTCGGTTCCCCAAGTCCCACGTTAGCCAGATGCACAAGGGGGCGCACGCGTCTGGAGTTTGTTTGCAGAGGCTGGAAGCCCTGGCACGCCCATTCTCTCTCTCTCCCTCTATCTGTCTTTCTCTCTGTGTCTGTCACTCTCAAATAAATAAATAAATAAATATTTTTTTAAATGATCTTGAATGGTGTTAGGGTTATATATTTAAAGGATGTGCTCATTTTTGCCTTACTCCATTGCTTCTGCATTTGGACTCACAAAGTGCTCATTGAGATGTCCTTCTCAGCCTGTAACCATTGTCTGGACTCATGATGAACCCATGATGCATCAAGGGACACATTTCCATTGCTTTAAGCTGCCAAGATCATGGGAAACTTGTCACAATTTAGCCTAATCTGTCTTGTGTACTCTAGTAGATTCTGATGTTCTCCAAGTGAGTCTGACATGCTACAAACTGGTCCATTTCCTAATCATAAAATTAACAAGACTCTCTTTTAAAAATTTTTCAGATGTTGTCTATAGATTAGTTGCTTGAGATTCTTATGTAAAATCCCAGGTTCTGGGCAGTGAAGCAAACTCCCACAGTGATTCCAAAGTTAATTCGTGAATGACACCTTGATTGCATCCAAATACATAGGATGGAGAACTAGGTAGTCTCTATGAGTATTTCCAATTCATGTGTGTGTGTCTGTGTGGTAAGCTATATAGCTCAGGTGCTTCCTAGTTGTAATGGTTATTAAATGGGAAGCTAATTAAAATCCCTGTTACAGCTGGAAGGCACGTAGTTCAGTGGATAAAAGCCCTGTGTGCAAGTATGAGTACCTGAAAGGATCTGAGTCCCCCCAAGTACCCATATAAAAAGCTGGCATGGTCATGTATGCCTATAACCCCAATCCTGTGGGGCATAGAGAGAAGAATCTCTAGGGCTACTTAGTCAGTCTAACTGGAAAAAAAAAAAAAAAAGCTGGTTCTGGGTACAGTGAGAGACTGTCACAAGGAAATAACATGGAAAGGCAATACAGGAGATCATCCAACATGCTCCTCTGTCCTACACACTCATGTGCACATAGTACATGCATATATCTGTACACAAAAAGTTGCATGCATGATACATACATACCCATACCGCACTTACTATACAAACACACCAAATGAAAAAAAAAAAATCCTGGCATAGTACAGGCATCAATTGTCTGTCCTTGCTATCCATTTTAAAGTCTAAACACTTTTAAGAAATAGTAGTTATTTCTCCTTGATGTTGCAGTTGAGCCCCATACTTCTCATTGCCTAAGATGCAAACCTTTCAAAACATTTTAAACTAGGGCATAAGTATGGATTGAGCCTGAGAAATCATGGCTGCAGTGAGGTAGGTGTATCACAAACCACCTAAAGCTCTCTCAGGCTCTGTCAGGTTATAATAGTATTTTCCTCATAGCATGCAGACTTAGAATGCATTATTTTTCTCCTTTCTTATTTGCTTTATGTTCTTCTTAGAAAATCAATTGTAGTGAGTGAAACCTGTGATTGGTCCTACTTTCCTCATGCTAGGCTGAAGAGAGAGCATACCTACTTATGTACCAATTCATCAACCAAATTGCTCCCTAATATCAGTCAGTATGTGTCATTTAAAAGAGGAAAAATGAAAAAAATAATTCAAAGAAAATTTATATTTCAATTCTATCGGGAACTATAAATTAAAAGAGAACTAAGGTGATTTTAAAATATTTCAGCCACACTTCCCAAGATAATTTAACAAAACTTAGCAAGAGAAATGAATTCATTATTCCAATGGCCAAATCATCCCTGCACTTACCTTGGCTGCTCTTTGTCGAGGTGGTTATGACAAGGTATGCTTAAGTTATGATATGCTTAAGTTGGGGCTTGAAGTTTGGAAGAATATCAGCTGTACAGGTTAACATTTTAGTTAGAATTCTCTTGGTAGGCAAGATGAGGACTCTGAGAAAAGGATGTAAAATATTCTCTCACTGGAGTGAGAGTCAAGATATCCAGTCTAGGCAAGCAGAGGAGGACAAAGAAGAGGGGACAAAGTGCAGAGAAAGGGATGACTGTGCTAAGGGATCCTGCATTTAGGGTGGAGACTGAGTGTTCAGTATAGGAACCAAGGCAAATGACTAAACATAATGGTAGAAAAAACATAAGTGAGAGAATGAACATGTGGTCAAAAGTGTCCCCTAGTAAGTATGGTGTCACATCCTGTTAACTACCAGAAACTAAAGGCCGATACGGGGGTACGTAGATGTCTTGAATCCATGAAAGACAAAAGGAGAAAGTCTGACCATACCTCATGTTCTGTAGGAATCAGATGCCATCTGGCATCCTGCACTACATACAGCAAGACTCCCAGTTCCCTAACACAGTCATATGATGATATCTTGTCATCCTGGCAGGCCAGGAGCCTCAACTGCCAAGATGAGACCCATTGTGGACAGAGAACTAAGGGCTAGTGAAGGTGTCTATCTGTAAATCTGTTAGAGGTAAAAACCTTGAGCATAGAAAGGGAACACACAAAAATAATACAAGTACCATTCAGGATAGATCTATAAATAAAATCTAAATGCAATAGGATAATTAAGAAAGACACAAGGGCTGGGGAAATGGCTTAGCGGTTAAGCACTTGCCTGTGAAGCCTAAGGACCCCAGTTCAAGGCTCCGTTCCCCAGGTCCCACGTTAGCCAAATGCACAAGGGGGCGGACGCGTCTGGAGTTCGTTTGCAGTGGCTGGAGGCTCTGGTGTGCCCATTCTCTCTCTCTCTCTCTCTCTCTCTCCCTCTTTCTCTATCAGTTTCAAATAAATAAATAAACAAAAAAATGTTCTTTAAAGGCCACAAATACCAATACAGATGAATCATTGTAAATGGAATGAAAATAATCTTAAATGAGGAAAGGAAAAGGGAATTCACAAAAGGAAAGATGAGCAGGAGACTAGCGACATGGCCCAGGTACAGTCAGGCAAGCAACTGACTCAAGGTGTCCTTCCAGAGCCCATTCTTAACCGGTGGCCTTTTTTTTCCTTTTCTTATACGTGGGCTAACAAGAGTCAGTTACTAGGTTTTGCTTTCATACAAGGAGCAAGTTATTCTTTTAAGGGTACAGTTTCTTTTATCCTTGAGAGTCTGCCAGAGCTTAAAACTGTGCCCTGTGGTCTGCAAAATATTAAGGAATACATCTTCTTTATAGGAGGAGGTTCTGAGCAAAAGAGTGTTGAATGCCCTTGAGGCTATGGGCTCCAACTTGGAGAAAAGCCAGAGAAAAAAAAAGGCTTCCTCAACATGGGTGATGATCTGGGTAATATTGGTGTTTGCTTAAAATCATAGACCACCTGAGGTTCTGATGTGCATAATCTACCCAGTAAACAGCAGGAGGCATTGATCAGGGAACAAAAATGCTCTCTAGGATGTCAATGAAAACAATGAGATTGTCTAAGACCACAGCCAGTGGAAGGCAGTGAGGATCTCCAGGGCCTTTGTTTTTCAACAATAGCTGATAAGATATATCCTGGGCCATGGATGTTTTGGCTTGAAATTTCTGATTTTTCTGACATAAGAAACATCTACTGCCCCAAACATTAGAGTCTCCAAAGTGGCCACCACAATTGCCCTTGGCCCCCTTACTCAGACGATGTGGAAGAGTGAGGAGCCTGGAACACTACTTGCCTGCAAGGAAGTTCCAGCTGTGGCTAAGGTAAAGAAAAATTGCTAAAAACAGACCAACATGACCGGTTGGGGCCAATCTAGTGAGAAGCGTGTCAGCAGCCAGACTAGAGGATACAGATGGAATTAAGGGGTCCTGAAGGTACAATTTCCTGCGATAGTAAGATAGGAAGGTGGGCATCCTCAGAACAATCTATTGGAGAGGGGCTAAGCTATGTAGTTGGTAGAGAGGGAAAAGTAGAACCAGCGTCCAGCTGAGTAGTAAGAGGAGAGGAGAGTGAGGCTGGGCACTGGATCTGAGGCAGACATCGATAGTAAAGGAAGACTGGTTAACAAGTAAGTACCCAGGTGTTTTGGTTGAGATACAGTTTGAGTGTCTACTCAGGGCTCTTATGTTGGCAGATTGGCCTCCATGTGATCTTAAGGGTTGAAAGGCTGTTTAAGAAGTGAAGACTAGTATTAGATAACTAGGTAACTGAGGGTAGAACCATCTGAAGCGACCAATAGGATTCTCATGAGGCCTCAATCAAGCCCCGTGAGAGAAAGTTGCTATAGAAAGAGCAAGCCCGGGGCCTCCCTGGTCTGGGAATTCCTATTTGGCCATATGATTCCTCTTAGAGGCACACTTTCTCCCTTGGGATGCCACCTATAATGAGACCCCCACCAGAGGCAAAAGAGGGACTTTTACCTATCAAAACTGTGGACTATATGCACCTCTTTCTTTTATCTGTTACACAGCATTAGACCTTTCATTAAACAATGGATTACTAACACACTAGGGTGTGGGCTAGTGTCAGAAGTCCAAGAAGACCCAGAATGAACTTGTGAGTCTTATTTTTACTTAGAGTAAAAGCCTAAGACTATCAAGACACGTTTGAAAAAATATATAAGATTAATGACTTTCTAAATAGATCACAAACCAAATTTTAAAGGGCACAGAAATTAAATGAATGAAAATTATGCAAGAAGTAGCAACAGGAAAGGGGGTAAGATTGTTTTACATTGTTGTGCCAACATAAATTAGTACAACCATCTTTTTAGAAAAATATTAACAGCTAGTAAAGTTTAAATGAACTCTCTCATTCAGAAGTTTTGCTTGTTTTCTACACTGGGATAGAAAATCTTTTTCTATATCCATGTACTGCTTAGGTATTATGTTCATAGCCTGATAACATCGAAAATTCAAAGAAGGCTGCCATCCTCATATTCATAAAAAGTAATTTTAGATTTTCTTTAAAAGATATAATAATAGTTATGCATATTACAGCATAAATGCATTTGAAACATACAATATTGAATTTAAAAACAGCTCAAAATCATACCCAGATGAAACATTGTTTTGTTTTAAAATCATATGTTATTTAAAAATATTAACATCTAAATGTAGCAAAATACAAAAACCATGGATGGGAAATATAAACCACATTCTAGATAGTAGTTAATTTGAGGAATAGGAAAATGAAAATAATATGAGGGGATGGCAATCACTAATTTTTCACCAGGTTGTTCTATTTCTTTAAAAAATATTTGTATAAGTGTGAAAAAATGTACATTTCTTAAAATATAAGCAAATGCCTATCATATTATTTTCTGTTATAAATATTTTGTAGTTTTAAAAAAAATTTTTTATTAGTTTTCTATTCAGCAAATACAGGCAGTTTGGTACCATTATTAGGCTCATCCGTGACCTACCCCCTTCCCAATGCCCCTCCTTGTTGATGTATGAGTCATGCATTGTGGAGTTAGACCACGGTTATTGGTACGATAAATGTCTCTGCATATCATGACCCAACATGTGGCTGTGACATTCTTTCTGCCCCCTCTTCTGTAAAATTTCCCTGAGCTATGTTGGGTTCCTTTTTGGTCTGCTTCAGTGATGAGGTGTTGGGGGCCTCTGAGGCTCTGGCTCTCTGATTTGGTAGGAGTTGATTTTTCTCTGTATTGGTCTCCTTCCCCCTTGTGCTGGTATCTGGTTCATCAGGAAAACAGCACCCTTGCTTGTTTTGCCAATTTTCCTTAGTTTCAGTTGTGGCTTTTTTGAGGTATGATGGGGTGGCTCTCTCCTTAGGATCTGCATCTATCTGAAAAAGAGAAGTAGAATCTCCAATGGAGAGTGAGTTAGCACCAGGACAAATGAGATAACCTTTACATTTTTAGTAGAGAGTTTAATAGGTGTAGGCCCTCTTGTACCCCATGATTGATGGTAGCTTGATATTGGAGAGTGGTCTTATGTTTGGATATGGTTCTGACTTGTTTCCCAGCTCCAGCTATGGGTCCTGCACCACTGAGGGAATCAGTTAGCCAAATCAAGAGCAATTGGTTCTACACCATGGCTGTGTGCCACTATTGCACTTGTGTGGACATCACAATAGGTTATTTGTTGCTAAGTAGGTTAGACCATGAGTTGCTTGGACAGATATTGGTCATTTCCCCCAGTAGCCCATGTAGCACCTTCTGGCACTAGACAAGCTGACTGTCTGGGGACTGACTCTCTCCTGGCCTCCAGCCATGCCATTCCATTTTACATGTCAGCTGTATATGGAGTCTTCAGCAATAGGGTCTTACCACTGACCTTTGGTGGGTCATCAAGTACTCTGACAGAAATCTGTCATTCTTTTAGGAAACCTTGTAGGTTTCTCTGATCAAAAGCTCATTGTGGATGATAGCCCCATGCTGGTACTGGGAGTTACAGGTCAATGCCCACTAAGAAAATGAGGAAAAAGATAACTAATATACAAGAGTTAGAGAGGAGAAAGAGAGAGAGAGAGAGAGGGAGGGAGGGGAGGGAGGGGGATGGAGGGGGAGAGAGAGGGAAGGAAAATGTAGAAGATTTAGTTTAGACTTGTTCCTACCCTCTCCAGTGTCTTGTGGTTCATGTGTTTCCTGTAAGGGCCTAGTGAAGGTTCAGCCATTTGGTCTGCCTTTTAGGAAGTAGAAGTTTATGGCACCATTGCCATTTGGGTCTAGATTAGTGTTTCCCACCCCTTTGATGCCCTCCCCTCTCTCCCCCTTCATCCTAGTATCTAGTCCATGAGATGCTTGCTGGGTATGAAAGGTATCTTGGGTATATTAAGGTTACGTGCTATAGATGACTGAGACTATGTGGCGATTTTTTTCTGTGATTGGGTAAGGTCACTGAGAATCATCTGTTCTAGGCTCAACGATTTTTCCTCAAATTTTTTTGTGTCATTTTTTCTTACTGCTGTATATAATCCCATTGTGTAGATATACCACATCTTTGTTATCCATTCTTCTAGTGATGGACATCTGGATTGATTCCAGCTCTTAGCTATTATGAATTGTGCTGCTACAAACATGGTTGAGCAAATCTCTCTGGCCTGTGCTTTGAAGGTTTTAGGGTAGATGCCCAGCAAGGCAATAACTTGGTCTGTTGGTATCTCTATAGTCAGCTTTTTCAGGAGTCTCCATATTGCTTTCCAAAGTGGTTGTACCATCCTACATTCCCACCAACAGTATATGAGTGTTCCTACTTCTCCACATTCTCACCAGCATTTATTTTCATTTGATTTTTTGATGTTTGATATCCTTATTGGGGTAAGGTGGAATCTCATAGTTGTTTTAATTTGCATTTCTCTGATGATCAGGGATGATGAACATTTTCTTAAGTGTGTGTTTGTCATTTGTGTTTCTTCCTCTGTGAACTGCCTGTTCAGCTCTTTGCCCCATTTTGTGAGTGTGGTGTTTGACTTCTTACTGTTTAGATTTTTGAGTTCTTTGTAGATTCTAGAGATTAGGCCTCTATCAGTTGGATAACCACAAATATTTTCTCCCATTCTGTGGATAATCTATTGGCTTTGCTTATTGTGTGCTTGTCTGTAAAGAAACTCTTCAGCTTCATGTGATCCCATTGGTTGAGTGACTGTTAAAGATCTTGAGCTACTGGGGTTTTATTTAGGAAGTCTTGTTCCATTCCTATATCATGGAAAGTACTTCCTAAATTTTCTTCCAGTAGTAGTCGAGTTTCTGGTCTTATATTGAGGTCTTTGATCCATTTGGATTTGAGTGTAGTGTATGGGGAAATGTGTGGATCAAGTTTCAGTTTCTTGTATGTGGTTATCCAGTTTGTCCAGCACCATTTGTTGAAGATGATGTCTTTTTTCCAGCCTATACTTTTCGGGCCTTTGTCGAATATCAAGTAGCTATAGTTGCTTGACCCAAAGTCTGGGTCCTCAAGTCTATTCCATGTGTCTATACTCCAATTTTTATGCCAGTACCATGCTGTTTTTATTACTATGGCTTTGTAATATAGCTTTAGATCTGATTTGGTGATGCCACCAGAGGTATTTCTTTTGCTGAGGATATGTTTGGATATGCGAGGCCTTCTGCCTTTCCATATGAAATTTGAGATCATTTTTTCTATCTCTGTGAAGAACACTGAAGGGATTTTAATTGGATTTGTGTTAAATCTATATATTGGCTTGGGTAGGATTGTCATCTTCACAATGTTAATTCTACATATCCAGGAGCATGGGAGGTCTTTCCATTTTCTCAAGTCCTCCTCAGTTTCTTTTTTGAGTGTTTTTGTTTTCTTTGTATGGATCTTTCACTTCCTTGGTTAACATTATTCCAAGGTATTTTTGTTGTTGTTGTTGCTATTGAAAATGGGACTATGTCTCCTATTTCTTTCTCTGTATCTTTGTCATTTGCATATAGAAATGCTGCCGATTTTGTGCATTGATTTTGTGTCCTACTACTTTGCTATAGGAGCTAATCACGTTCAGGAGTTTTGAGATGGAGTCTATCGGGTCTCTTACATATACAATCATATCATCAGCAAATAGAGCTAACTGATTTTCTTGATGATTCTTGGAATTCATCCTTGCATTTCTTTATGTCTTCATTTAGTGTGGCCAGCTGATTTTTAAGGTCCTCTTTTTTTTTCACTCTCCCTCAAATCTCTTAATTCTCTTTGTACTCCTTCCAATGTCTTATCAATTTTTTCTAGCTTAGTGATGGTAGCATCCACACAATTATCGGTCCTTTGTTGCTTTCCTGCAAGTTCTAGCAGTAGGTTGGTCAGGGTTGCATTGCTCATAGCTTCCATTTGATGTTCTGATCCTAATGACTCTTCTATGTTTTGGTTAGATGTATTCCTGTAGGACTGGGCTATCTACCTGGATTTTCTTGCATTTGATTTTTCATGGTATTTCTTTTGTGCTGTGTTCCACCCATGACAGTGTATGGCCAGGTAGGTGAGTGGATCAGCCTAGACTCTAGTGCAATGGGAAACTGAGACAGCCTGGGGCAGTTGCCAAGCAACCTGGGCTTTGGCTCTCACTTGCCAAAGCCGCCTATCTACTGCCTGACAGGGTCGCCAAAGTTGCCTGAATTCTCAAGCCCTAATGCTGCCAAAGCTGCCTGCCTTACGCTTGGAGGGGGACTGAGGTACCAAGCCCTGAAGCTGCCCAAACTGGCTGGGAACACTGGGACCTGGAAACAATCTTTGCTCCCCAGCCATAGAGGAGTGGGGGATGGCACCTGAGCTTCCACTAGTGAGAGACTCAGTCTGGGCTTGTGTAGCCCTTGCTGTGAGACTGGGCCTGCTGAAGTGCGATCAGAGTGCAGAGGCACCTGCGGCCGCAGGCGCACAATCGGAGCACAGTACAGTGCGATTGGAGCACAGCAGCAGCTGGCCCAGGGGGCTCACGATTGGAGCACAGCAGTGGCTGGCCCAGCAGGCATGCAATGGGAGCACAGAGGTGGCTGTTTGGAGGAGGGGGGTGCACCCGCCCAAGAGGGGATCCACGATTCCCTGTTTTTCCCCCACTCTGTGCCCTCCCACTGACAAGAAGACCCAGAAAACCCTTAATGTCTTGCCTTTCTTTTCCAGTCATTTTTCAGGGCAGCTAGGCGGTGGCCATCTTGGCCAGAAGTCATATTTTGTAGTTTTGATAGCTCCTTTAAAACACAGTCACTGAGATTTTATTTAAATACTTTGTTTTTTTGTTGTTGATTTGAGTTAGGGTCTCACTCTAGCTCAGGCTGACCTGGAATTCACTATATAGTCCTCTCGAGGGCTAGGATTAAAGGCGTGCACCACCACGCCTGGCTACTTTGATATCATGTAAAGGAACAAGATCTGTCCACAATAACTTCATCACAGTATGAATGGGAAAGCAGTTTCTTGCAGCAGGAAAGGTGGGGAAGGCTAGAATGGGACCAGGAGGCACAGTGCCCAGGCAGAGCAACTCTCCAGGACGCACAGACGTCATTCCTCTCATGATCTGATGAAATACATGGCAGCTATCTTCCTTACCACCATCTCTGCCTGGCTGAGTATAGTTCCTGAATTTCATGATGGAACTTTTTGGAAAATGTGGGGCATCTAGAGACTTTTGAACACATAACAGATATTTTTATTTTTCAGGATGTTCCTGAGATTTATTCTCCTTTTATCCTCCTACTCCCACTCCTCTTTGACTTTTTTTTTCTTGTCCCATATTTACTATTTTGAGAAGGAATCAGGACATTAAAAAGTGGAGGATTTTTTTTTTTAGGTCTTTGATGATGATAATTCCAAATATGGTTTTATCCTATTTCCCTTCATAACATATAAATACAATAAAAATAGACAATACCCTCTTTTCTGGTATTCTTTTCAATAGTTTATAATACTAATGTATTTTGATATCCATAGAGCAAAATTTGATAATAACAGTAATATCACAAGCACACTTATAAAATAATACCATAATAACACTATATTATGGCGTTTTGAACATACAAATTCCCTCTATAGCCCCATGTGTTTGTGATTAACCTTCCAAATTATTCCCCAACTGGTGGACCCTTTGGGAGGTGGAGCCTTGATGGAGACAGGTGCATCACTGGGGATGGGCCATGAGGTTCACTAGTTCATCCCATGGGTTCTCAGAGCTAATACACTCAGATAGCACCAGCCCTGCTGCTGATGTATGAAGATGTGAGCCACTTGCTATGTTTGAAACATGCCCCAGGAAACTATAAGCCTGAAATAAATGCTTTACTCCCATAAGATTCTTCTGGTTGGGTGTTTTGTCACAGCATCAAGAAGGTAACTGCTAAAATGATCATAAGAAGAATAACACAACAATAATGTTCACACATGAACATGATAAGAGGCTGTCTTGTTCTTTTGTGCTGATGGTAGTGATGTTCACCATAGGGAATGGTGGTTGACCTTGTGTGGTTGTTTTATCAGTAGGTCAGTTGAGACAGTGGAGAAAGAGTATGTTTAAAAATGCAAAAGAGGTCAGTCAGAGCAAAGGCAGCATAGCTTGACATAATGGGTAATTCTATGAATTTCCAGTAACAGAGTGATACTGTTTTATTCTTTGCCTTGGCATGAGTTTTAGGTATGAAATATCCAGGATTGGATTTCAGCTGTAGCAAAGTTAGGCAACTTCTAGGTGTCCCCTCACCAAATGAGACAGTTTACCAAAAGTCACTCACCTTCATATTAGTATTTTGGAATAGATTAGAAGAATGAAATTATCATTTCCTTTATTTTTGTACTTCTCAAATTTAATGGAAATATTCTTTTCTTCATTTCATTGAACTTTGATTTCAAAAGAATAATCCTGTATATTTCAATGAGATAATCTTTTAAAGAATACTTTCAAATATGAATGGGTTGATCTTGATTTGCTGAATGTCTGAATTGAAAAATAATCATGTATATTTCAATGAGAAAATGTTTTAAAGAATACTTTCAAATATGAATGGGTTGATCATGATTTACTGAATGTCTGGGTAGCATTGAATTGTAAAGATGCATTCTGGCTCAAAACCCTAAGAAGTATCACAGAGTAGAGAGAAAGGGAATCAGAGAGCACATATTCTTGTGATGGACCCATTAATAGAATGAATATATAATTTATCAGCCAAAGAAAACACTTTTGAGAACAGATGGAGCTGTCAGCCAAAGGGAACAGCAGGTATAAACCAGCACTGCTGAGGAAATTGGAGTAGTTGACCATCCTACACATTAAAGAAAATTCAAGTGACTCAAAACTTCATAGGCTCCCATAAAAAGACCCCAAATAGCCAAACTACTCCTGGGCAGGAAGAAGAAAGCCAATCACCCTATTTGACTTCTCAACATGTATATAGCATCAAGGACACAGAGCAGTGCATTGGAATAGAGACCACAGACATAAATACTGCTTTTGTAACAAGCTGATTTTCACCAACGATATCAAGAACATATAATGAGTAAAGGATGCAAAAAGAATAAAATTAGGCCAATATCTTGTATCACACATGAAAATTGACTCAAATGGACCAGACACTTAAAGTTAAGACCTGAAACTCTGAAACTGCTATAAGAAAAACAACTAGGTATTAGAATTATCCATATGTGGACCAGATTCCACAGCCACAAAAAAAATAATTAATAAAACATAGACAAATGAGATTATATAAAAATTTTAAAATTACATAGCAAAGAAAAAATTTAAGAGAGATGAGACAGATACAGCCAGAATCTAGCTCTTAAGGAAATCAGGAGGCACACTGCCACACAGTGTGACTGAACAGTATAAATTAAATTTCACTGAAAGTGTAGAAATAGAGGTCAGAGTTAAGTATTAGAAAGGTGTGTGAAGAAGATTTTGGTTGGTTTATTTGAGACACAGTCTTACATTGTAGCCCTGGCTGACTTGGCACTCACTGTATAGCCCAGGTTGGTTTCAAACTCATGATAATCCTGCCTACACCTCCCTATTGATGGGATTTCAGGTATGTGCCACCATAGCTGGTCAAGAATTTTCTTCACAAATAGAATTGATTTCAACAAGGATTATAGCTTTCTTATTGTAGCATGAAGAAGACTGAAGCAAAATGAGTATCCTGAATTGCCAATACACCCAAAAGTCAAGGAGTCTTATCATTTTAAATCAAGGCTGGGCTTCTTAAAATATGAAAGTTACACATTCAAATCAATAACTAGGAATGAGACAAGGAGAGAAAAGAGGGTAGTGGAAGAGAAATACAATCAAATTATATAGTATTTTCATGTATTAAAATTCTCGATTGAAACAAATATGAATGTTATCCAGTCATCATTTAGTACTTGAAATTTTTCATGTTATTCCATCATCAAAGATGTCCATTCTGAGCAAATTAGTACTGTGAATGTGAGAATTAGATCTTTATGGCAGGGTCTTAAGAAGAGATGAGAATTATTAGCTACAACCACATATTCTGCATCATTATGATGATGATGATGTGGACCATTACAGATAGCCACTCTGTTATATAGGTTTTTCCAAGAGAATGACAGAATCATAGTGGATTCATAGACAATATTTTGACTTGGGGCCAGGCTTGCTTAAAGTCCAGGAGCTGGGTGAAGGCGGAGCAGAGTTGAGGTGTCAAGTGACAGAGGAGTAAATGGGACCAGGAGATTGGTTGTGACAAATGAGCACCACAGTAAAAGGGTCCATTTTATCTTTAAAACCTAGGTTCTTGCAAGTATGACAGAAAACATAAAGTTGTAAAATAGGAAATTTAGGGCCATCCTTGGGTTCATAATACAAGAAAATGTCCAGCCTTCATTTTACACTGGCACATTAAATTAAACGAGTACCCACAAATTCTCTAAGGCAGTTTAGGAAGACTGTCAAAGCTCGGTGTTGTTTTGCTGTTTTATTGTTTGTCAAAACAACAGAGGCAGAAGCTGTAAAAACTGTCAGCATCTTTCTTCTTTATCCTTAAAATATTACACAATAAAGATATGACACTGTCTGGTTTATTAATAATCTCTTCAAAATCCACTGAAAAAGTTGGGATACTGGAAAGTGAATGCCAAGCCTGATGTCAGTGAATCAGAGACAGGAGAGGTAGGTGCTATATAAACCTCAGGTAAAGTCCTCAGAAAACCCTCATGGCAATTTTGATAAATTTTCCAATGTAATTCAGAATTCTCAGACAGTAAGTATACACACACACTCACACACACACACACACACACACACACACACACACACACACACACAATATATATATACATGTGTATATGTGTGTGTGTGTGTACATACACATACATACAGAGAAAATTTGCATTTAGCATATTTAAGGTGATTTTATACCAAAATTATGCAAATCACATAAGATGATACTGCATCCTTTTCCTATAAATTCTCTAAAACAAGAACTGATAGTTTCATAGTAATAGAATAGATTTCACTGAGTCACATTCCTATGGAGTTTTCCTGGGTCTTCCATTGTAACGCAGTTCTTTCTCAACAAGATGGGCAGATACCTCTTTACCTCCATGTCTGGGTCACTTGGAAGCTAAACTCAGACTCATCTGCATTACCTTATTTACCATCCTGCTTCCTCTGAGATAAAGTACAGCATAAATTTTCCCCTAAGTTGATTTCCTACTTATAGTTAGAAATAAAATAAAAAGGAACTGGCAGAGTCATGTCCTTCCCAAGCAGGTACCAAAAAATGCAGTCAAAAAGCAAGTGCACTGCAGAGAAAAATCCACTGCTTGCTTGTTTCTGCATTCCAACAGCACTTGGGGATGCATGTGAGAGACTGGACGAAAGTGAATACAAACATCCATTCTAATTGAGCACAGAAACTTTATTATATGGTATTCAATTTTGATGCAAATATGAAAGCAAATAACTATATTTTTTTAGATTTTAGTTTTTCATATTTATTAAGTTTGGCTCTTAGAACCCCTAAAAATGAAAATGACTAAATGACTATTGGCTAGCAATGCCAAGATACAAAACTCTCCTGAGTGTTCTGTCTCTCCCTCCCTCCTTCCCTCCCTCTCTCCCTCCATTCGGCAAATCTGATCATGATTTGAGTGATAAGTTATTGTTATTTCACCTTGTGTCTTGCCTCTGCAGGAAGCAGAATGTGCCTACATCCTCTTTATCGTTGCCATATTTTGGATCACAGAAGCATTGCCTCTGTCAGTAACAGCTTTGCTGCCTGGCTTAATGTTCCCCCTATTTGGGATCATGCCTTCCACACAGGTAATTTCACCTGCAAATGCTAATATCATTTGATTGCTTGTTTTGTGCTGTGACTTCTTTTGAGAACAGGTGATTTTCAAAGGAGCAATAATCCTGTGAGAAAGTTTCTTTATGAAGCCCTTTCATTGTTTTCTCCCCGCCCCCACCTTCTCTCTCGCATTCTGCACATGTCCACCTTCAAGGAACAAACAGATTGCAACATCTTGAGTCATATACCTGTGGGAAAAATGAGTGTCCATCTCCTATGGCTAACCTGCAGCTAGCTGGCAGCTCCTTGCCCCTCCCCAGCCCCTGCCCAGAAAAACGGGGCAACCATTCACATCATACATAAATTTTTACTACTCACCCGCATTTGGTCTCACAGCACTGAAAAAAAAAAAAAACAAAACAAAACATTTTGCTTTTAATGAAGAAAATGATTTGCTGTTTTCTTTTCCAGAATCCTGGCATTTTGAAAGATAAAGCCAAATTAACTTTCATATGTATTTCTATTTGGTTCTTGCTGAGAGGCATTTGTTCATGCTGGGAGCTGTTTCTTACCTTTATACAATCTAAGGGCACCCATCTGAAGAAAATGGATTCAGTTCCCCCTTAAAAGCATGAAACACACTGAAACCAGCATATCTCCATTGCTGTCTCCAGCCATGCAGCAAACAACTACCTAAACCATTTCTCAGGAAAGATGTCAAGTGCAAGTTGCCAGTCAGTTCAATTTATCACTTTTGAACTTTTGTTTTCTGACAGAGTCTACACTGGTCTCTTGAGGCTCACATGTCTTTTGGATGGATGGAAATTTTTCTTTGTAACTCTTCCTGATTATTATCCTTCATATGGGAGGAATTGTTTCTTACTTTATTTTAATGTAGTCTTTCCCCCATATTGTAGTCTAAATCCTTTGTTATTTCTGTTCCTCTCTGGTTCCCCTGCATTTCTAACTTTAACCCAAATGTAAGTGTCATTGATGTTCAAGAGACTATGTTCAAAACCGTCTTTCAGTTCCTCTTATCCACAAATAAAGGTTTGGTTTCCAAGGAATCTGAGACTGAAAACCCAAATTTCTTAACATGCACAGCATGCTTTTTGTTGTCTATGGGATTGACCAGTGACCACAGATTTGTAGGTATTCAGAGTGGCCATGCACTAGGTATGCTAGTACCTGCCTAGGATGTTTTATTTCCAAAGGTCCAAGATCAACAGGCCATCAAGCTTAAACTTAAAGGAAGTTCTGGATGATGTCTCACAAGGGGCAGGGATCCCTTCCACAACATCTTACATAGATGAGATTAATCCATACTTAAAAATTTTCTGGGCTGTGGGCCTCTGAAACCCTCAAGAGATAACTTTAACTTTCCAGCTTTGTTTAGTCTGAGTCTGAAATTTAGTCACATTGATTTATAACTCTTCTACCTGTCATCTAATTATCTGAAATAATCTTTGTTTTTCATGAGAGTGTTACCTTTTTTAATTAAAGTGAATCCCACCTTCAGCCTTTATGAATTCTAGACTTCAGCTATCTTCTTCAAACCTGAAACCTCCAACCTTACGACCATCACCAAACCATTTTATTTTTATTCTCAGAACTCTAGGTTGTCAACAACAATTAAAATTAAGTTAGTTAATAAAGTCTGGTACCTTGTAAGCATTCAAGATATGTGGACAATGATACTATTTGACATCTAGAGAAACATTCTGAATATTTTAAAGGCACTCTAGCATCAGTCTGCTTTAATGCTTTATGTGAATCTCTTCAACCAATAAAGCTGCAATGGAGCCTAAAAGAAGTCAAAGCCATTGGGACTATTAGTGGACATGGGGCATCTCATGATCTTTTTCCAGACACAGCAACTGACCTTTAACTTATAAATAGTTGACCAAACCTACAGGGTATCATAGACAGAAATTTAGTCAAAACATCTGAGCTTCATAAATGATATTCACCCTAACACCTTGTATAATCCTTCTCCTTCACTAAATAACTCTACTGACCATCTGTGCATGAAACACAATGAAGCTCCTACATCCCATGGGTTATAACAATTAATTTATATGTGTCACATGTCATTATTAATACCAACAGTTCTGAGAGTTAAAGTCCTCATCCAAAATAAGATGCCTAAACACTTCTCTCTTTGGCTACCACAGTTCTAACTTTACTTTGCATATTTATTAAGTCAATGTTGCATTCCATAATCTTGCTATGTGCATTATTGTACTTGAAAAGTATGCATAAATACTGGGTTTTACATCATTTCAATTAAATCTGAAGTATTAAGCAATTAGAATGTGACAAAATTGTTATCGAAAGCAGTTATCAATTTACTATTATTGAAAAATTCATATATATATAAATTACATATATGTACAAAGGTATACATATGTGTATATATATATGCATGTTACATTGTAGTTATTTAGTAATATAATAAATAAGTGGTAGGCTCTGCCAAGTACTTGGGAAAATATCTATGAATAAAAACAGACAAAAAATTTTGGTAACATGGAAAGAATGCCAAGTGTTGGTGGGAATCAGAGGGTAGCAGTTGTCTACTCTGGTAGGAATTGGTGGGGTAGATCAACCTGTTTACCTGAACACAGACCCCCTGGAGATAAGGAAGTCAGCCATTTGAACATCTGGGAAATACCCACTGCAGAAAGAGGAAACAAAGGCATTATGGTCGTTCCATGCCTGCAGAGAAGCTAGAGCAGAGGGAGTGAACAGAGAATGACTACAGTTAATGTCAGGGAGGGAATGAAAAGGGGTTGGACCATTAGGACCAAAGGTCATTATAACTTTTTAACACTTAATGAAATAGGATCTCCTGGTGAATTTTGAGCAAGAGCATGACATGATTGACTCAAGTATCATTTGAGCTGCAATATTGAGAAACAAGGCAGAATGAAGGAGGTGGATGTGTGTTTCAGTTACTTTCTTGTTGCTGTGAAAAAATACCTGATTTTCAGCAGTATATTAAAGGAAAGGAGTTTCAGTCAGCTTATACTTAAAGATGATAGAGTCTATCATGGCCAGGAAAGCAGGAACAGGAGGTTGCAGCAGAGACAGAGAGAGAGAGAGAGAGAGAGAGAGAGAGAGAGAGAGAGAGAGTTTGAGAGAGAGAGGAGCACAAATGGAGCCAGACAGTAATACTTCCAGACCTGCCCCAAATGGCACACTTCCTCCAGCAAGTTCTACCTCCCTAAGGTTCCACAAGCTTCTCAAAAAGCTGGGGACTAAGTTTTCAAACACATTAGTGTATGGAAGACTTTTTTACATCCAGTCCACCCACAGTAGGATATTCCAAGCCAAGGAAAAGATGGTGACAATTCAGACCAGATATGCTAATACACATATTGCCTATATTGTTGATAAATTTTAAAGGAAAAAACTCTTGGTTTATTGAATATGGAATATAATTAGAAGAAGATAGTCAAAGATGTCTCCTAGTTTTGTAACCTGCCAATTTAAAAAATATAGTTGCATCTAGTGAAATGGTAATAATTACAAGTACAACAGTCTTACTGTAGAAGAACTGAGGCCTGGAGATCAGTGCTGGACATGTGAATTTCCTGTTAGGCATCGATACTGCATATGCAGGTGGATATGGCTCATCAACAGTACAGAGTTCACTAGAAGTGGCTGATCTGGAGACATTAGACCTGTCAGTTATCAGCATACAGATGGTACTTAAGGCAAGACTTGAGTGAGTAGGAGGTAAATAAAGATAGAGGACCACAAAGGACAAAGAACATAGTCCTGGGTAGCTGCAAAGTCAAAAGGTCAGTGAGGATAGGTGTGGTGGCTCACATGTGTAACCACAACACTCTGGAGGTTGAGACAGAGCGGTTATGCAAGTTTGAGACTAACCTGAGCTATAAACTGAGTTCAAGAGCATCCTGAGCTACATAGAAAAACCCTTTCCCAAAACTTCAAAAAATTAGTTTAGGGAGAAAATAAAGGTCTAGGCAAGAAGATAAAGAAGAAAAAGTTATTGAGGTAGGAGGACAATAAGGAAGGTGTGAGGGCTTGGAATCCAAGTGAGGCAAATATTTTAAGACTGAAGCAATGACCAGGCTTGTCAAATCTTCTGATAGGTCAGTTTTTATGAAGACTAGAAATTTGGTTGTTGCATTTATCAAAAGAACTTAAGAAAATAGTTTCTTTTAAAAAATATGGGCTTAAAAGTCATATACATTATAACTAATAAAGTACTTCTTAAGAAATGTTCAAATTTAATTTGCAAGCTTAATATGAGGAACTATGCAGTTTTTATGACTTTTAATTGATTTGTGCAAAGGTTGCTCCATGGGCAAACTAGAAAGCTGAGAAGGAGCCCAGGTACTCTGATTATAACATTCTGTACTTTTAGATAAAATTCCATTTGGGGTCAGAAATATGACTTGATCTTGCAAATCAATTTCAAATCTCATTAATCTTACCTGACATATCTACTTTCCTCTTCAAATAGTTATGTTTATCAATGTCACCTCTTTTAGAGTAATGGAGTCTCATGTATCCCAGGGTGTCCTTGAACTCTCATTGTAGCCAAGAATGTCCTTAAATGTCAGATCCTATTCCTTCTACTTGATAAGAGCTAGGATTACAGATGTGTACCATCATCTCTAGTTTGTGTAGGGCTGGCATCAAACTTCTGGATTCATGAAAGCTAGGCAAGCAGTGTGACACCGAGTCTACAGCTCCAGGTCCTAAACAGAACCTTCTTCTATGATCTCTTGGAAAAGTAAGTTGCAAACAATATTCTTCCTCAAATATGCTTACTTTCACAAAAAATAAAGAATGTAGAACAAGCCAGGTGTGGTGGCACACACCTTTAATCCCAGCATTCGGGAGGCAGAGATAGGAGAATCACTGTGAGTTCACGGCCACCCTGAGACTCCATAGTGAATTCCAGGTCAGCCTGGGCTAGAGTGAGACCCTACCTTGAAAAACCACCCCCCCCCAAAAAAAAAGAATGTAGAACATATAACAAGTGAAGAATATACTGTCTTTGGCTCTTGCATGCCATAACAGAGTTGAGTGACTGTGACAGATAACAGGCAGCCCACAATGTTTTCTGTAACATTTACTATCCAGTCCTGTAAGGAAGGGTGATAATTTCTTATCTACTAAAGAAGCAATACATGGTACTGAACTTACTCTTTTGTTAAATCATTATCCTCTTGTCTTCTGAAGATATCTTCTAAGATTTACAATATTTGCCTAAAACTTCCCATGGCACTAATATTTATGTACTATGATTGTTTTCCTATGTGATGTGTAATGCTGCCATATAGTTCCAGAGTTAGCTAACCCTTCCATATTTTATACCCTTATGTCTTCTCTGAAGCAATATTCTTTTAGTTAGGGGCTATTACTAAGTAAAATAAAGACTGCCTAACATGAGTAGTGGCTTACCACAACTGTTGATCAGATAATCAAGAAGGTGGCAAAGTGACTAACTTGCAGAAAATATATACAGCATGGATAAAATGAATGAAAGGATGATTGACATCCTGGGATAGATGGAGCAGGACAATGTGTGATATCATTAAGTGACCCTGAGAAGTGCATAATGTTAAAACTAAGAAATGTTTATGGGTAAAAACTTCCATGTAATCTTTTCAGAATGTAGTTGACTATGAGTAACTAAAAACTTAGAAAGTAAAATCATGAATGCAAGGGCCTACTTGCATGCTTGCTTCTGAGTGTTCCTTTGCATTTTTTACAGTAATTCTATTCTCATTATCTCATTTACTTCTAAGGCTACTGATAGAATAAAGCCAGTGTCTTAATTCATCCAGGCTGCTAAGACAAAACACTGTAAGTTGGAAATCTATTGCCAATAGCATTTTTGATGCATGGCCAGATGCATTTTCAATGTTATAAATTAATGAATAAAATAATATATACAATTTTTTTACCCAATTGCCAAATATCAGGAAAAACATATACTTTAAGGCATCAAAAAGCAAACATTATAATTACATGTAGAGAAGGTGTTTACCTGTCTGTTTTTAATTTCTAAGGAAATTATAACTAACCAACATTTTCCATTTGCTGGAACCAAATAAAACATAGGTAGGACTTAAAATAGAGAAGTCATGATCAGAATTCATTTTCATGGCATTGGAAGATTTTTGTTCCAATACTTCTATTTCTTCTCATAGGTATGATTGGGGTTAGAAGGAGATTTCCTCGAAGAATGCCCTCCTTTTAGCACAAGCTTGTGATTAAGTTTGGCCAAGTGTTTCCCAAAGTCAGTTCTCTTGAATACTTGTCACATGAGGTGCTTCATACACACAGAATAACAAATAAGTTGTTATGGTTAAATAAATCTAAAACATACACTATATGCTAGCCCACTCTTTGAAAATCATTATTCACTATTATTAAAAGAACATATAAAGGCCTATAGGAAAAAAAATACATTATATGAAAATAAAATTTTAACTTAATTGCGCCCACAATTCTCATAAAACAAAAAAAATTACCATTTTAGGATGTTGTAGGAAATTACTGCTGCAAAAGATTGCTGAAAGAATCTGGAAGGTTTACTAATCACTGAATGATAATGAAGAGTTCACAATGTTGACCTTTATTTAAGAACATTCATTTTATAATAAGAGCTTTGAAGGTAGAAACATTTAGCTATGAAGGGGAGAAGCTGCAGTTTGGGTCAAATAAGTGGTGATGAAGCAGTGTTTTTGCCCTGGTGGTGAGGCAGATGTTGTAAGGTTGGGGCTTGATTCAGAATTTTGCTCACATCATGGTCATGCTACTCTACCACAGGAACATTACAAGAGTTTCAGTTCACAGATGGAGAAATGGAGTCATAGGATCACTTACATGAAGTTACTTGTATATGAAAAATGTAGTGTTGTTAGTATACTTATTCCCCTGTGTTTATTTAAATAGTAGTATTCCTGGGTAAAAAATATCGAACATATGTAAATTTGTATCCAAACATAACTGCATGATTCTTGACACAATGGAAGAATATGTAGTCAAAGTTCAAAATTAAGAATAAGGCTGAAGAGATGGCTTAGCAGCTAATGTGCTTGCCTGCAAAGTCAAAGAGCCCAGGCTGAATTCCCCAGTATCTATGTATGTAAGTCAGATGCACAAGGTGATACATGTATCTGGAGTTCATTTGCAGTGGCCAGAGGCCCTGGTATACCCATTTTCTCTCCCTATCTGCATCTTTCTCTCTCTCTCTCTCTCTCTCTCTCCCTTTCTCAAATAGATAAATAAATAAATAAAATATTTTAAAAAGCAAGAATATCTTAATAATGCCTTTGTAGTACAATGTTATTCCCTAGCACCACAGTTTATAATCATGGTTTTAATGTAATTTCAGGTGGCATCAGCTTATTTCAAAGATTTTCACCTACTGCTAATTGGAGTGATCTGTTTAGCAACATCAATAGAAAAATGGAATTTGCACAAGAGGATTGCTCTGCGGATGGTAATGATGGTGGGTGTGAACCCAGTATGGTAAGTGTTGTGCTGGCTGTAGCCAGTTTGCATTCTAAACAGACCTTTTTGGTGTGTGCAGAGCTGGTAACCATATAACTAGCACACAACGAGGGATTTGCTCGAATAACAATAAAATTCGTGACTTTTTTTCCATCTGAAATTTTGAAAATGTTAAAAAGTCTGCTTGAGTAGTAGGAGGAAAAACAATCACTTTCCTTTCACTGCACACCTAATTACAGGGAGATCTGAATAAATGTTCACAATTCTTTCACCTCTAATGCACCACTGGAGTCAAAGATGAGAGAAGCTTTGAAACTCATCACATGAGATTGATAGACTGCAGAGTAGATATCATTCGTTCCTTGTTTATTTGGCTGATTCAAATATTCAAATATGCAAGGCTTGTTCAAGAGCATCCTATATCAACAGGAAGGATGTTATAAACCAAAGACGAAGACGTTCCTGACAAAATATAAATGTGTACAGAACAAATTCAAGGTGAAGATTTTTTTCTTTTTAAATCAACTGCTGCAAAGTGACATAATCAATTAAGAACTTTCATGTATATGAGCAATTACTCATTTCACTGCATTTCCCTGCAGTGAAATGATTTTTTTTCCATTAAATTAATTAGCTATTTGGGTCTATTCCGCCTCTTGTTAAGACCATGACTATAAGCTAAGGACAATTTCCAGTGGCATCATCATTTTCATGATGATATTTTGCTTTAAAGTCATAGGTGGGTTTCCCCTTATCTTTCTTTGGAAAAATAAGAAAAAATTTTTGCCTTCTGTTACATAATTCATTCAAGGGAAGAGCATATTATGTGTTTACCATTTGTGGGACAAATTGCCTTGCTAAATACTAATACTGTGTGTGTGTTCGTGTGTGTATGTCTGTGTGAGTGTGAATTCAAATGCATTTGAATATATATAACACATATGAGAGGAATTTGAAAAAATGTTACTTGAAAAATTTATAGCATAAATATACTTAAAATATTTCACCGTTTAAAAGAAATAATGCCTCATGCCTCTTGGTTGTTATAAGAATGCATCTTCTCTGGCCATCTGGGCATTGCTTTATAAGTGGGAACTATACATTGTGCAGCAAAACAGGTGTCCTGTCCATTAGGTCACTATATCGCTTTTCAATTTAAGGCATTTTCATGAAGAGAAGCTTTATCTGATCCAAATCTTTTTGTATCAAATATTTCACAATGTACAAATGAAATAAGTAAAATGTTTTCTTTTTTAAATTAAGAATCTTGGTGCTTGGGAAATGGCTAAATGGGTAAAGTGTTCACTGTTCAAGTTGGAGTACCTAAGTTGGATCCCCAGAACTTATGTTAAAAAAATAAAAAATAAAAAGTTGTAAGCTATAATGAGCTTCTGTAATATTAGTACAATGATATAGTCTGTGAGATGGGAGTGAAGACAAGAGAATTTCCTTGAAGCTTAGGAGCTCATAGTGAAGGCAGAGAGGTACAGCAAAACAAGAATTCAGAGTAAGAAACCCTGCCTCAGCTGAGTTGGTTAGGTGAGGACTGACTGGAAGTTGTCCTCTGACCTCCATACGTGCACACTATGGAATATGTACCCACACATGAACATGCACACCTACATGCAGACAAATTTAATAATAAATAGTAAAAGAAAATAAAGAAGTGATATTTCTTTTTCAAGCAGATTTATGAGTGTTATTATATTTTGTTTCATAGATAGAAAATGTTCACCATGTGGTACAGAATTGTTATTTTAAATCTATTTAACAAAAGAGATGGGGACTTGTTGAAATGGCACTACATGGAACGAAGTGCTTCTGAATGATTTTCAGGGTCACCTACTCAGATCACATGTTTTGTTTTTTTTTTTCTTTAGTGTGATTTTGAAACTTTATAGAGATGGTCAAATATCCTAGAGTCTTAGATACGTTATTTTAAGGATGAATGACTCTATTCATAAGAGAAGACAATGTAATGAATCCAATTCTGACAGTAAGAAGGATGTCAGGTTGAGGAGAGCATAAATTAAAAAAAAAAAGCTATAGAAAATTCTGAAAACTCATTTTAGCATGTAATGTTAACCATTTCTCCACCCACCATATATTGAACCAGAAGAGTGAACAAATGAAAGGAAGATTGATAAATACTAGTGTCCTTTTTTTTTGTCTTCTTGGCACACATGCTGTACACACAGAAATATGATCAAAAGATAAATTAAAAACACAGGACTCTGATTTCAAAAGTTGGCTCCTTTTTCATTTGACTCATCTCAAAGAAAATGGCCCTCCATAAGAGGTACTCAAGTATTAGAGTCACTTTGCATATATCCCATCTTGCAATTGAGTGAAAGTTTAATCATTTACTTGGGAGCCAAATTCCTGAAGAACTCTACTCTTACAAATGCTACTTGGGTTTCTACCTGGCTATACCATCTGGGGAGAAATATAACCTTCAATGTTTTGAAAAACAGAATTCCCAACTCACAAGCAATATACCTTACAGTAAGTAATAGAGAGCTCCATGAATTGGAGAGCATATCTCACAAAGATCCTCTCATTTCAGGCTGACTTTGGGGTTCATGAGTAGCACTGCCTTCTTATCTATGTGGCTTAGCAACACCTCTACCGCTGCCATGGTGATGCCCATCGTGGAGGCTGTGGCACAGCAGATCATCAATGCTGAAGCAGAGGCTGAGGCCACTCAGATGACTTATCTCAATGAATCTGCCATCCACGGACTGGAAGCTGATGGTATCATGTGTTGATATGGCCACAGTGGGGTCTGGTCATTTGGGCAATAAGTATAAAGTCAAGAATGCTGGGGTACATTTTTAAGTTAACTATATATGCATGAGATGCGTAAAACTTTCTCATTATCTATACAAACATTTTATTTTAAATTAACTACTGAGTTTGTATTCTCTGGCAAAAAGGAAAAGGATGAATTTTGTGCCCTCCAGCCAGTCCTACAGAATAGTTCTGTGTCTTTTTCAGTAGATGCCCAAGTTACTCTTTGCTATCCTGAAAGGCTTTCTTGCATAATATGAGAAATTTCTAATTCCTAAGACCTATTTAGGCTCAACATGAAATTTCAGTATGGTTATTTCTGGCTCTGATGAACTTTTCTGATACAATGATAAAAATGTTGACCAGATATTTGTATTTGTAAATACAAATATCTGCATATATATATATATATATATATATATATATATATATATATATATGTGACAGATTATGCCATTTTATCCCTTTGTTGCAGCTTCTGTTATCCTGAGGGCCCTCTTCAGAGGATATATGTTTTATTTTCTCATAATGCTTCTGTCCTTTCTTGTATGCAGATACACATACATGTAAACTAAATACTGACCCCTAATTTAAATTGTTTTTCTTTTATTTACAATTTTTCAGAAACTGCTATTGGACCAGAAACAAATGAGAAGACAGAGAAAATGAAACCAATTCCAGGGTAAAGAATACTGAAATTTTAATAAGGACTACCAAATTACATTTTTACAAAAGTATAAACTGCATCAATTTATGTTTCAATCACAGTAATGATGCAGTGGAGACTTCCAGCAAGATGGACACAGAAAAGGTATGGTAAATCTGATTCTTTCTAAACAATTATAGATTAAATGATATTAGAGCTGCAGCTGGATGCATATGCACTTAAAGTGTTTTGCTCGCATTTTCATTAAAAAACTACTTTACAATGCTAAGTCAAAGTGTTGTCTAATGATATGATAACTGTTTTGCATAGATATCCAGACAGAAACCATTTAAGGCTCTGAAATTTATCATCATTATAAGTTTTTCTTTTATTGGAATTATGGTGGTGACAGCCAATAGTATTTAATGCAATGCAGTCTACTCTCAGAATATTGATTCAGTGTCTTACTCAAATCTTGGCTGAGAATATAGCGTGGTCTTCATTAGGAACATCCTTACTTCTTCCAGGTTATGAACTCAGCAACATACCTCAAGTAATTACAAGTGATCGTGTAACTTTGGCATTTTCCATTGCCACTAAAAAAATTCAGTGCAGCATTCATAAGTTGCATCTGTCAAATCCAAGTGAAAAAAGATGTTGTAGCTATTCCACATATTAAAAGAAGGGAAGGAGAACTTTGTAAACTATTCCATATAATTAATTTCTTCAA
Organism: Jaculus jaculus; assembly: GCF_020740685.1. Lineage (NCBI taxonomy): Eukaryota > Metazoa > Chordata > Mammalia > Rodentia > Dipodidae > Jaculus > Jaculus jaculus. Next base: position 83,793,542 of record NC_059111.1, on the reverse strand, counting down.
AATAAATCAATATACAACACCATCCTAGCTGTATTGGAGCGATATAATTCACAGCCCCTGAAAATAATTCTGCATAGAAATAGGCCTACAGTAACCATGGCATTAAGAGGAGGAGACTGAAGCACATGTTCTTTCCTCAGGCTATCATACATTAGCATGCAACTCAATGGGAAGAGGAACATTCTTGTTGTTTATAGAAATCTTCAAGGAAAGAGCAATTTCTATGTGAAGAGAAAATAAATACAAAATAAGTTTTAAGACATTGGCTAGGTCTTCATAAAGGATTGCTGGAGACAAATCTCATATGTAAATATGAAAACTTTTGGCTGTAGGGCTATAAATAATTCTTTGAAACAAACTAAAAATCAATAGAAAGATAGGTATATTACAGAAAATATGTTAGAAAATGGACTTTACAAACTCTTTTGAAAGTTATCAAGCCTAAATAGAACGATTATACATGTATGCCGTAACTTGTTTCTAGATGTCTTTAGAAACCAACTTTTTTTCTGGCACAATACCTAAGTTTGATTTTATATCCAATTGTACCCTAATGTTGTAGGGCTATTGATGGAAAGGGCTATCTTTATTGCAAGCACCTCAGAATCTACTGGGGAATAAAGACTTAAAATCTGACATAAGTGGTATAACAAAGGTATGCACAGAGGCCAAACCTTCCAGGAACCGGCACATTTAGTTTAATTAAAGCACAATGAAGGGAGGGACCATAAGACCAAGAAGTTTGAGCCATGAAAGAAGGCAGAGTGTGCAAGAAAGGAACATGTCTACTTTACACTGTTTTAGATCGCAGCACTTCTTTTTTTTTTTTTTTAATTTTTTATTTATTTATTTGAGAGCGACAGACACAGAGAGAAAGACAGATAGAGGGAGAGAGAGAGAATGGGCGCGCCAGGGCTTCCAGCCTCTGCAAACGAACTCCAGATGCGTGTGCCCCCTTGTGCATCTGGCTAACGTGGGACCTGGGGAACCGAGCCTCGAACTGGGGTCCTTAGGCTTCACAAGCAAGTGCTTAACCGCTAAGCCAGCTCTTCAGCCCAAGATCCCAGCACTTCTATTGCCTGACACAGAGTTGATATTCAATAGATAAAGATTTGCATCTATCAATTAATGAATTGTGAATGTACAGAGTGAAAAAAAGGAAAACAATTCTAATCAGAAGACTCACTTCTGCAAAGATCAGGACACATTTGCAGGGTGGGTGTGAGAGATGAGTGGCTGTTGTGAGTGAAATGGTTGGATTGTTTCAAGCGAGATCAGAGGTAGCTCTTTGGGCTATGCAAACAGATGTGGAGTGTATCTTCTGGGAGGAGGGATCCTTGAGCTTGTGTGCAGCCTGGTCAGTAGTTCTTTGGAGATGCTTTTCCTCTGTCACCAACTTGAAGGCCCAGGGTTTAGGGACCTGACTCAGATTTTTGACTAATCAGACAATGGACATATGAGAAAACTGTAGGAAATGTCTTCACTGCTCTAAACTAGGTAAAGATTGATGAAGAGGTACTAGGTTGGGATGGGAAAAAGGTAAGAAGAGCTTTCTCATGGTTAAAAGTAAGGTAACTGGGGTGCATTATAGTAGGAAAGACTGATATATGAGTATAGGAAAGAAAAGCAAGACTTTGTATGCTAATTCTATGGTCTTTTCACAACCCAGTGCTAAAAGGAATGGTTTTGGAAAAGGAGATTACACAAAAGTCTTACTTTATGGATTTTACATTTAACATATATTTTGAATTGTTTAAATTATTTTTTATGAGAGAGAGAGTGGGCAAGTGGGAGAGCAAGAGAGTTGGACAGAGAGATAGAAAGAGAGAGAGAGAATTGGCATGCCAGGACCTCCAGCCACTGCAATTGAACTCCAAATGCGTGAGATATCTTGTGCACATGTGCAACCTGTGTGTCTGGCTTATGTGAGACCTGGAAAGTTGAACTTAGCAGACAAGCACATGAATGGCCAAGCTATCTCTCCAGCTCATTATATATTTTGATTTTTTAACAATTATATCTCTCTTTTCTGGAATAAACATATCATATGGGTTTTTCTACAACTATAGTAACATGCACCTGCTCTATCAGGTTTACCTAGATGGTCCAACACTGACTGTGTGGAATAAACTATTCCTACTTTAAAACCTATTCCTGCTTTAAAATAGAAGATGCACTTAAATTCATAATGGTTGCTCTTCTACTCTCTTCTTGAAGTATGAGGGACGTTCTATTAATTGAAACAAATTCAGTATTTTATCTACATGTTATAAAAGATAAAAGTATGCCTTTCTTTTGGGGAAGTGTGGGTTAAAGTAAATAAAGATTTTTTTTTTGTTTTTTTAAAAAAAGGCTTACATTTGGTATGGTGGCTCATATCTCTAATCCCAGCACTGGGGAGGCTGAGGCAAGAAGACCACTGTGATTCTGAGGCCAGTCTGAGCTACAGTGAATTTTGGTTGCATGTGGCAAGAAAACTTCTGTGAGCTTGAGGCCAGTTCAAATTTTAGGATGGTCTGTGCTATACATTGTTATTATAACAGACCCTGTCCCAAATTAAAATAAAAAATTAGAAAAGCTTAGTTTTTTTCACAAATTTGCATCATTGTTTCATGTTTCTACACAAAACAATTAAATTTGATATCTAGTAAAATTTATACTGTTTGACCAATTAAAGAACCACTTGTTTAGTACAAAAGTAAGAAGTTTCATATTTCTCTTCAAAGGCAATAACATGGAGACTGATTCAGTTTATTGTGTAATATATAGATGCTCACCATTAAGTAGAAGGAAAATTAAGAATTATAGCTCAATAAATTCTGTAGTTACAGTAATAATAATGTTGATTTAGAACTATACATTTAACATATGCATCTTGTCAATGAAGCAGAGTTTAACATTTCTACTTTATATATATATTTTTTATTTAGTAGAAATTTTGTATGGATGCTTCGTGTGTTGGTGCCATCATTTCTCTCCTCCCTGCCCCCACTTCACTGAGTGCCCTCCTTAGTGGGATTGCTCCTATTCAACATGGGGTATGGGTTATGAGTTGTGAGAGCAATAGTCAGTCATTGTGTGGGGGGGGGGGCAATGTCTTTCACCCTGTGGCTCTTACCTTCTTTCCACCCCCTTTTCTGCAAAATTCCCTGAGCCTTGATGGGTGTGCTTTAAGTCTACTTTAATGTTGAGCTCTCGGCAGCTTCTGGATTTCTGCTTTGGTGTGTTTTGAGTATCCTTGGTGCTTGTCTCCATGGTATAGATTGTCAGGCTTACCAAGTTGAGTACTCTTGTTCAACTTGCCAGTGTTTCAATGGTTTCACTTGGGCCCTGGCTGCTGTGTGAGGAGTGGTTTGTTTCCTGCCAGGGAGTTAGCCTTCTGTTTTTGTCTTATTGATAGAAGTTGGTTGTCCTCAGTCCTTGCTGCTTTTTGAGAAAGAATAACAGATTCTCCAATGGACAGTGACATCAGGATAGCTTATAGGGAATAAGCATTGTTAATTGAGAGATTTAAATGGTTAGAGCCTCACTTTTAGCCAAAGACTAGTGGGAGCTCCTCATTGGAATCCATAATCTTGGTCTCCCTAGGATTTGGATTTGGGTCCCAGTTCCAGATATGGATTCCTTTCCACTGAGTGGATCTCTTAGCCAATCAGAGAGCCACTGGCTACACACCTAGGCTTTGTGCCAGTATTGCACAAGTGTGTACATTTTGTCAGGCTGGGTGCTGTCATATAACAGGGTCCCCTGCTTGCTCACAATATTGTTGGCCATTTTCCCCCAGAAGCTCATGTAGGACTTTTCAGCACTACACAGTCTAACCATCTTAGAACTGACTTTCTTCCAGATTCAGCTGGATCTCTTGATGTTCTGCATTGGCAGCATGTAGTATCTTCAGCAATTGGATCTTACCTTTGAAAGAAGCTTATGGTGTTCTTGGGGCATCATATATCTCTATGATCAACTGCTCAATGTGGGCTGTAACCAATTCCTGGTACTGGGGGTTATAAGCCAAAGCCAAATGTTTTAGGATTAGACTTCATTTCACCCTCTCCAAGACACCATTTACCAAATGATTCCCCATACTACTATTGAGGGTTAAACCTTTCAGTCTGCTATCCAAGAGGAAGGTTTCTAAGGGATAAATTCATATTGAATTTTATTTTGTATATATCTCCTCCTTCCCTCCTGTTCCCATTCCCCAAACCTATCTGTCCCTCAAGTTGTTTGTCCTGGTATGCTTGCAACTCAAGCTATTAGAGAACACATGGTGTTTGTCTTTCTGTGCTTGTGTGAGTTTGCTTAGTATGATCTGTTCTAAATTATCAATTTTCCTACGAATTTCATTATATCCTTTTTTCATACTGCTGGGTAGAATTCCATTGTTTATATGTAGCACATCTTCATTATCCAGTCATTAACTGATGGGCATCTGTGTTGATTCCAGTTCTTAGCTATTATGAATTGAACAGCTATAAACATGGTTGAGCAAATATCTCTGCAAGGAAGAGTGTAGTCTTTAGGGTAGATACCCAGTACCGGAATGGCTGGGTCAGTTGGTAGGTCTATTTTAATCTTTTTCAGGAGTTTTGAGTTTCCATATTTATTTCCATAGTGGTTGTACAAGTTTGCACTCCTACCAGAAGTGAATGAAGATTCTTATTTCCCTGAATTCTTGCCAATATTTATTGTCCTTTTATTTGCTTATTTTATTTTTATTTATTTATTTTTCCATTTTGGTTTTTTTGAGGTGGGATCTTTCTCTAGCCCAGGCTGACCCAGAATTCACAAGGTAGTCTCAGGCCGGCCTCAAGCTCACATCAATCCTCCTACCTTAGCCTTCCAAGTGCTGGAATTAAAGGTGTGAACCACCATGCTTGGCACTGATTTTTTGATTGCCATCATGGCTGTGGTAACATGGAAGCTCATAATTGTTTTAATTTACATTTCTCTATGGTAAAGGGTGCTAAATGTATTTTTACGTGAATATTAGCTATTTGTATTTCTTCCTCTGAGAATTCTCTATTCTGTTCTTTGCCCTAATTTTTGAGTGGATTTTGTAATGTTTTGGTTTTTTTTGGTTTTGCTTTTTTTTTTTTTTTTTTTGGAGTTCTTTGTAGATTTGAAATATTAGGCCTCTGTCAGTGGTATAACTGGAAAACATTTTATCCCATTCATAGGTAGTCTTTTGGCTCTGTTTATGGTATGTTTGTCCGTCCAAAAGCTTTCTAGCTTCAGAAAAATCCCACTGGTTGAGTGACTCTTTAATTTCCTGGGCTACTGGGATATTTTTCAGGAAGTCTTTCCCCTCACCTATATCATGGAGAGTTCTAATATTTTTTGTCCAGTAGTTTGAGAGTTTTAGTTCTCATATTGAGACCTTTAATCCATTTGGTGTTGATTTTTGTGCGTGGTGAGAAGAGTGGGTATAGCTTCATTTTTCTATATGTGATTATCCAATTTGTCCAGCACCATTTGTCGAATATGCTGCCTTTTCTTTAGTGGACATTGTTGTTTCCTTTCTCAAAGATCAAGTAGCTGTAGTCAGTTGAACTAAGGGCTGGGTCTTCAGTTCTGTTCCATTGCTCTATCTGTCTGTTTTTATGCCAGTGCCATGCTACTATTGCCTCTATGGCTTTGTAGTATAACTTTAGGTCAGGTACAGAGATGCCTCCAGAGGTATTTCTTATGCTGAGGATACTTTTGGATATCCAGGAACTTTTGAGAACATTTTTTCTGTCTCTGTGAAGAATGTTGCTGGAATTTTTATTGGCATTACATTGAATCTGTACATTGCTTTTAGTAGAATTACCATTTTAACACAGTTAATTCTACCTATCCAGAAGCATGGAAAGTCCTTCCATCTTCTCATCTCCTCCTCAGTTTCTCTATGGATTGTTTTGGTGTTTGTATTATATAGGTCTTTCACTTCTGTAGTTAGTGTTATTCTAAGGCATTTAACAATTCTATTTAATTCTGATTACTATATCTCATATCCCTTCTCCTAATTCTCTGACCCAACCCTATCTTCTTCTATTTTTTTTTTTTTTTTTTTTTTGGTTTTTTGAGGTAGGGTCTCACTCTGGTCCAGGCTGACCTGGAATTAACTCTGTCATCTCAGGGTGGCCTTGAACTCATGGCAATCCTCCTACCTTTGCCTCCCGAGTGCTGGGATTAATGGCGTGCGCCACCACGCCTGGCCCAACCCTATCTTTTCTAAAGAGTGTATCACCTTCATATAAACTATATATAACTAGATTAATTGCTTATTTTGTCTATTGTCTATTTTCTCCATTAAAATATAGGATCTATGGAGGCATATTTTTGTCCTTTTACAACAATATCTCTCAAATACCTCAAACAATGACAACTATCAAATAAGAACTTGGTAAACACTTCCTGTATGAATGACTAATGTCAGTACTATTTTCTCAGGTAATGATGATTGGATTTACTCATGCTGCATATAAACTATAATAGATGAAGGTTTAATGATAAACCTATAGGTCAGATTAATTTTATGCTAGGTGAAAAAAATTCTTACTCATAGAAATGCAAAGTCTCATACAGATGAGAATACCATTATTCACCTGCTGTAGGTGAAATCCTTGTCCCTAGGATTTTACGAATTGAATTAGTAGTATGCATTCCTCAGACTCATTTCCCAACTTTATTCCTAAACAGAAATGTTACATGTTTTCTTTTTTCCCATGACCCACCAGATTCTTCTCTCATGATAGGATAAGGAATAAGCATTAACAGACTGCCTACTGGGTTGAATATGAAAGTCATGGTTAAGTCCACAGACCATTAATCCTACACTATTTTATTTAAAAAATATATTTTTATTATTATTTATTAGAGTGAGTGAGAGAGAGAGAGGGAGAGAATGGGCTCCCCAGGGTCCCTAGCCACTGCAAATGACCTCCACATGCAATATCTTGTGCACCTGGAGAATTGAACTTGGGTCCTTAGGCTTTGCAGGCAAGTATTTTAGCTGTTATGCCATCTCTCCAGTCCAAATCCTGCACTAATTTATAAACATACTTTCAGCATTTTTAGAGAAGAAAGAGAACCAAGAAAAGAAATGTTTATGCCAAAAGGGCACTTGCACCATGAAAATTATTTTGTCAGTTTCTATAGGAAGGTTAGGAGACCAAGCATCATTCATAAAATCTTCCTAAGGAATGAATTGTCCATATTCAAAAATCAAATTATAAAGATCAACAAAAGCATCATGAAGCTACTGGTCTATGTCTCCTGTGATCTCTATATTCAAGATACACTCCAGAGTTCTACACATACATGTTTAAAACTATATTCATCTTCAAGTGAAATAAATTGGAGGGTCACTACATTTTAATGAAAAATCTGAAATAATTATTTTTATTCATTTCATGTAATCTATGGTTCCTCAAAGGGAAAAGATCAAGGGAAAATATCTTTGAAAAAATTGCATTTTGCTCTTAATTAGGTGGTGTTTAGTCTAAGGGAGAAAAAATCTTTATTGAAAATCAAATTTAGGAAGATAACATTTTTCATATTGCCACAACTCAAAGAGTCTGGGAAGCATGGTAATAAACATGGTTTTTAATCTTAGGAAATACCACAGCAACTCTGCCAAGAATAGTGATAGCAATTCTTGAACATCTGGCCCCTTGACTAAACATGAAACTAATTTAAGCTTAAATTATAGCAGTTTTCCAGAAAAAAAAAGTGTCTTCTAGATTATTCTCCCCTATTATTCTTAGATTATTCTTAGACTGGGTGAAATCCCATGGATCAATACAACTCTAGTACTATTCAGTCCTCATTAGGCACTATTTAACTATCTCCTTTTATTTATTCAAATCTTATGGTTTAAAGACAATGCTTATAGAAAAAAATGAGTAAGGAAAGAGAGAGGGGGAAGGGAGGGGCAGAGAGATAGGTGAGAGAAAGAGAGAGAGAGAGAGAGAGAGAGAGAGAGAGGGAGAGAGAGAGAACCAAATACCCTTTAGGAATCAGGGCAGCAATCTATAACCTCACTCTTGGTTTTGATCTTGAGTGAAGTCAAAGAACAAGGTCCATTGGTGTCTATATTTCATTGTGTTACTAAAAATGCAGTCGTCCACTTTATATTTTTGAAATATTGAGCAAGGGACAACAAACTTAACCATACTGGGAGCATCTGCAGTTGTATCACACTTGATACTAAACCTCTCACTGTATCTTACTTAAGGGCTACATGTCATATCTTGAGAGCAGCATCAATATGTTTCTGTGAATCTTCTAGTAGTATTTCCTAAGAAATGAATACATTTATTTTTGTCCTCAAATTGTTTTCTAGATATTTTTATAAAATGCTTCATATTGTTGTACATTTTAAAATGTAACTGAACATTTTAAAAAAACAACAAAGTGGCATATATTATACGTCAGTTTTATAACTAAAGCACATTCTAGAAATGTTCATAAGTCTTTATCATACTCCATTTTCTATCCTCACACCCCTGCACTCTTAATAATATAGTCCTAAATTTTGTGGTAACTTCCCTCTTGTTTCCTGTTTTCATGCCTGTACTGCTTAGAGGATGAGTTTGAATAGAACGACAAATTTCAAAAGTTTCAACAAGATGGAGCCGGGCGTGGTGGCGCACGCCTTTAATCCCAGCACTCGGGAGGCAGAGGTGGGAGGATTGTGAGTTCGAGGCCATCCTGAGACTCCATAGTGAATTCCAGGTCAGCCTGGGCTACAGTGACACCCTACCTCGAAAAAAAAAAAAAAAAAAAAAAGTTTCAACAAGATGGAAGTAGCCTTGATGGTTATTCCATACTCAGGGAGGCCCTTTCTTTTCATGTCACCTCTTGTACCCTCAATGCTGGAGTTTCTGGTCCAAGATGGCTGCCGTTTCTCCTTCCATTCTGTACTATAGCTAGAAAGACCATGAAAGAAGAAAATAGAAGGCATATGAACTTAGAATTTATTAATCTCCTGGTTTTAGAATTACTCAGATTTTTTTCTTTTTAATTGGTTGTAATTTACTAATGTATGCAGAAGTGTGTAGTTATTTATAACACATTTTCTTCTTAACTAATTCTATCCTGCTTATATCTCTTCTCTTTTATAATATTTTTGGCTTATACATCTAAATTTCTTAGTTGAATTTTTTTCCCCAAAAAATATGTCAACTGTATTGGTCATATAAATCTGCTCAAGGAACTAAAATATTTTAGAGATTGCCTTTGGTGTTAAAATTCAGTTTTTGTTTAATAAAAAAGACTTTAAAATTTTTTTAAAATAAGATCATTTACTCGCACGCGCGCGCGTGTCCATCCATTGCAGGGCCTCTTGCCATTGCAAATGAATATCAGATGCTTGACCTTTTGTGTGTGTGTGTCCAGATTACATATGTGGCATGGAATATTGATATTGGGCCACAGACTTGCTTGTAAGCAAGTACCTTTAAAAGTTGAGCCATCTTCCCAACCCCTACAATTCTTGAAATATATTTATATGACTATGATATCCTATGCATTTCTTTTCTTAAAAATATATTTCTGTCTTTTGACATTTGTTTATTCTTATAAGTCAGCTACCTTATCAGTCAAATTAACATTCCTTTGTTAGCATTATTTTCTCATTTGTTACTTTAAAGATGTGTGTGTGTGTGAGGGGGCGGGCTTAGTGGTTAAGAGTTTCATTTGATATGTTTAAGAGTGTATTTAGCCGGGTGTGGTGGCGCACGCCTTTAATCCCAGCACTCGGGAGGCCGAGGTAGGAGGATTGCCATGAGCTCAAGGCCACCCTGAGATGATAGAGTTAATTCCAGGTCAGCCTGAACCAGAGTGAGACCCTACCTCGATAAACCAAAAAAAAAAAAAAAAAAAAAAGAGTGTATTTATACTGAATCTGTGTATGTCTCAAAACTTCTTAAGAACTCTCAGCTGTCGTTTCTCAATACTCAACTGCTTCATCATAGTGTTTCTTTCTCTAGTTTGCTCTCTCCCTCTCCTCTCTTTACTGATCTCTAATTAAATACACTAAGCATTCTTACTTTATCTCTAAATAATTAACATTTCTTTTGTTTCTTTAGCATGATGGATTAATATTCTCTTTCAGCTATTTGTTTGGTTTTACCTATTCACTGAGCTTAGCATTCTATTGTTTATTTTGAAGATCTGCTCAATAGCATTTATAATTTTTCTCTGTACTGATATCTTCACATCATTCTATTTATCATCGACAAATTTACTTGTACCCTAGGTATAATAACTTCAATATCTTTGTTGACCTGGCTCTTTTACCATTTTTTGTGTTTTGAAGTTTCCCATTTTCCATTTTGTTATCTTTTTTTGCGTGTGTACATTTCATGCTTTCAAACTTTAGATGTTACTTTCCTTTGAAATTTGTATAGCTTTATCTCTGTTCTGAGTTGCAAATGCTTGTAAAAGTTTTTTTATTACCATGTTTTAACACACAATGAATGCCATTTTATGCTTTTAAATTTCTCATGTTTCTAGAAACATTATTTTCTCCCTACCACACCAAGTACATCATCATTATGAATTTTTTTGTATGATTCCCCACATACAGTTAGCCCTGCCATTATTTTCCTTTCCATTTCCACAAAATTCTCTTTGTAACAAGACAAACTAAAGTCTGTGTCAAAACCAGACTTGTCACTCATTTACCTTAAGCCCACTTGTACTGTATTTGGATGTCAATACAGTTCCTACTTTTCTTATCACCATGGTGACACAATTTTTTTCTCGTTGTGTATGGGGGGTTGGTGTGTGTGCATATGTGTGTATGTGTGTGTGCACATGTAAGGGTGGAGGTACTTATGCCACAACATGTATGTGGAAGCGTGAGGACAACTTCGGATGTCAGTCCTTGCCTTGCATCTTATTAGAGATAGGGTCCTTCATTTTCCTGTTAGCCATGGCATTCAACAGATGAATTGCCCCCCAAGCTTCTAGAAGATTCTCCTGATTCTGTATCCCTTCTTGCTCTGGGAATGCTGGGATTAGAGAGGCTCACACTATCATATCATATCCAGCTTTACATAGCATCTGGGGACCCAAGCCCAGGTACTGTGCTTTGCCTGGAAAGCACTTTCTCCACTGAGCCATCTCCCAAGCCCATGATATATTTCTAAAAAGAGTTTTACTATTTTAATTAAAAAATATTTAATAAACATTAAGTTGTAATGCTATGGAGATAAACCTTTGTTTCTACATATTACTTTAATCAGTTCTGACCAGTGTAGAATGACTTTTTTTTTCCAATTTTACATGTATTTCTTACTCAATTTTGCTCTTTGCTAATACATTGTAAAAGCAATATCTAAGTATTTAGCATTTAGGATAATATAATTCTGTAAATAAACCCTGTGTCCTGAAAAATCATGATTTTCAACCTTGTTAAAAAAAAATTCTTTTTACTCTGAAGATCCTTCATGTCCTGAATGATTAATTTTAAATATCTTTCTGTTCATACCATTATTACTGTGTATGTTGATATCCCCATGCACAATATGAAACCCAGTTCTTTGTGAACTTCAGCAGATAGAAATCTTGTTTCAAAGAGTGTTCTTGATAATTTCAATTTTATTGCCACCCTCTGAGATTTCCTGGTTAACTCTGATCAGATCTTCAGGAAGAGTTCACATCAGAAGTGAAGAGAAGCACCCTATCTTACAGCTTCTTGTACTTCACTTACGTATTCGTTCTATTCTGTGACTTCTCCACATAAATAATTTCTTTATCATTGAAATCACTGAAAACCATATTGATTTCCTGGTTAACTCTGATCAGATCTTCAGGAAGAGTTCACATCAGAAGTGAAGAGAAGCACCCTATCTTACAGCTTCTTGTACTTCACTTACGTATTCGTTCTATTCTGTGACTTCTCCACATAAATAATTTCTTTATCATTGAAATCACTGAAAACCATACATACATTATGGGATGATAGTTTAATTAAAATTAAATGATATTATCTGTTATCTATGTAACTTCAATATTCTGACAAATCAGAGATCTCTATACCACTGTGAACTATGGAGTTTCAACTCTCTCTTTCCCTTTATTACTTTTAGCATCAATAACATGAGGGCTATAAGACAGCAATATTCATATTATTTATTAGTGAGTGATAATTAACTTTTTTGAAGGGAGGTGGCCATTGAACCTAGGCGATCATGCATTCTAGTCATCCAGTCTTCTTCTAAGCCCTGTTAACTTTTTATTTTGACACAGGATCTCATTAAGTTTCCCAGACTGCCATTGAACTCACTCTGTAGACTAGCCTTGAATTTTCACTACTCCTGCCAAGGTTTCCTGAGGAACTAGAGTTACAGGCTAGCAACACTTTCCTTATTGTTGTTGTTTTAAATTGAAAATATGTGTATCCTATTTGCCATTACATTCCCAAGTTAAACCAGGTCCATTTACCTCCATTTTGAATCTTCATTAAAATGAGAATGAGCAGGCATTCTAAGTCATAATTCCAATTTTATAAATATAAAAAGAGGAGATGAAGACAAACTATATTGAAAGATGGAAAGTGAATGGATGGATCAGTGATCCATGGAAAATCAAACTTAAATCAACACTGAAGACAATAAATCAATGTCAACAGCAGCCATCTTCAAAGCATTTTAGATGTTACAAAAAGACAGAAAAAATGTTTATGAAGCAGATCCCAAACATCTCCCCAACTCCACCCCCTCCACAAACAAAAGTGTAATCTTAGACACAAGGGAGGGTGTTATGGCTAAAATAAGGGACAAAGTGAAAGCTCATGTGCTCAATTTTGAGAACTTGCTGTATGCTAATGCCCTCCAGGAGTCAACAGAGAGGGGAGTGTAAAGGTCTTCCCTGGGAATGCAGTCAGCCCGAGAGAATCAACAGCTACATGTTGATATGAGAATTTTTTTAACACAGGCCAGTCAGATAAGGCTGCAGTGATGCTCACAGTCAACTCCCAAAGCACATGTGTACAACTTCTAAGCAACTTTCCACTGCCTTAAATGTAAGCAGACAATCAAAGATGCCTGGGGATCTGAAGAAAGCCCGAGGCATGAAGAATAAGCCTCCAAAACAAATAGAAAATAGTGACTTACAGGAAACATTCTATGCAAGAATAAAAATATTAGAAAAAAGTCATTAATATGTTCAGAGGGTTAAACAAATTGTATTCATAAAGTAGGAATAACATTCTGTAGAAGAATAAAGAAGGCAGATATATAAAACAGAGAAGTCCATATTGAAAAATAAATACAAAATGTAAAGATTTCAAAAATATTATCAATAAAAAATTCAGTAGATGAAACCTCAAAAAACAAGGTAAGAAAATAATAGAAGTTTCAGGAAAAGCATAGCAAAAAGAGAGGGAAGAACACATTTCAAAATTCAAGAAATTTTCCATAGTGGAAGAATCTGGCTGTCATTATTAGAAGCCCACTGGAAGTTAGTGGGTTAAACATGCCAAAAGAGGCGGAGACTTCAGAATACAAGGGCAGAAAGAGGACCCTGGAAACTTTCAGCTTTCAGAAAGAGTGATGTGGGACAAGTCATTCCTTTAAAGGGATGAAAACATACAAATGGCTGAATGCTTCTTTTCAGCTATACTGGATATTCTTGGATAATAGAAAAAAAGTGTCTTCAAAATTCTGAGTAATGTTTTTTCCAACCTATCACTAATATCCAGATGAAATTGAAATGAAATAAGTGGGTGCACTTATATCTAGTTAACTCTGTGCAGTTCTAAGGGAAAAAATAACCAGATTTAAAAGATCCTGAAAGACAGGGCACCCATAAAATAAAATTGGAGTGTATTTGATGTGGTTAAGGTATCCCACCACTTGATAAAATGAAAGAAGATTAAAGCAAGGTAATATTTAGTATTGGTTTTGTGGAATGTCTATAAAAATAAAAACTAAGCTAGAGAAGGGAAAGAGAATGACTGTGTGAAGACAGATAGATAGATAGATAGATAGATAGATAGATAGATAGATAGATGATAGATAGATAGATAGATAGATAGATAGATAGATAGATAGATATTAGATATAGGGGCTTCTTACCCAGCTGTTTAGTGAAAGCTGTATACAACACACCAAAACATTGAACTCTGCTATAAAGAAAACTGGGGGCGTGGTGGCGCACGCCTTTAATCCCAGCACTAGGGAGGCAGAGGTAGGAGGATCGCTGTGAGTTCGAGGCCACCCTGAGGCTACATAGTGAATTTCAGGTCAGCCTGAGCCAGAGTGAGACCCTACCTCAAAAAACCAAAAAAATAATAATAATAATAATAAAAGAAAAGAAAAAAAAACAAAAGAATAAAAAAAAGAAAAAAATTAAAAAAAAGAAAAAAATTAAAAAAAAAACTGTAATATTGCCATTATGTCAGGATGGGTGTTTTCATTGTGTTCTGTGAGAATGTGAGCAGTGAAGAAGGGTAAATACTAGTTATCTAATATGGTAGAAACGTAATTGAAATGCCTACATCTTGGAAATAAAGATAGGGCATCAGCTGGGCATGGGTGTACAGACCTACTATCCCAGTTTCTTGGGAGGGTGAGATGTGATGATTACAAGTTCAAATCCTTCCTGGTGACTACAGAATGAGTTCAAAGCTAGCCTGGGTAGCCTAGGTAACTTAATGAGATCCTATCTCAAAATAGAAAGTAAAAAAGATGGAAATACATACATTGTGAGGCCTTCAGCTCAATTTCAGGTACTGGAAAGAAAGAATATATGGTACCCTATAAATACCAAAGTCAATGGAAATAAATATCTAAAATATCTGCCATATTTTAAACTATTTTTTCAAACAAACAAACAAAAAACTGGTTAGCAGGAGCTAATATCTTTTATAACCATCATTTCAAATGAGTCAAGTATAAGGAGAAAATTTGATATGTTAAAACAACATGTATTCCACTGAATTAATTTTCCATAGCCCATTAGAGAGCACCATTTTCCTCTTGATGATTCATACGTGCATTTCAGCATTCACAGCTGGAAACGGGTAACTTGACTCTAAAATCTTCAATGTCTACCACCAGGTGGCCACAATGAGTTACGTCTGAGCCAGCAGGTTCCTGTTCTGACATGTCTGTGATGATATCATAGGCTTCTGTGTTTGGTCATGCCTTAGCAGTTACTCCAAAGAAGCTGTGGAAGGATACCAGAAAGATCTTAGGTGACATATGTGTATATAAATGTGTGGAATCAATCATGTATGACCGTTATAATTGGAACAGAGTGAAAAAGGTGCTGTCAGCTTTAATTGTAAAAAAAAAAAAAAAAAGCAGCATGGAATGTAATAAAATGTAAACTCTTAGATGTAGGCTAAAAACAAATATAAATAAAAATCTGAAAAAGAGGGTGATGGCAAGGGGAAAATCATTAAGAGAGAGCACAGATTCATAGGTTGGGGCTTCAGTCACATTTTAGAGTAATTTTTTTCTGAAAAATTAGATGTTTATGCCACATCATCTCTATCTCTATATCACTATATCTATATCTTCTTTCTATCTACCTCTATCTATATAATCTATATATCTTCTACTCTAATAAGCTTATTTTTCTTTTACATGTTACAAGCACCTTTTCTAGGATTGTAGAGATACAAAAGTCATCAAGAAGACGATAGATACTTATACTGCATGATCAAGAAACAACCATTGTGCATATTCTAGTATACCCTTTCAGCCTTATTTCAGCCTCATATATATGTGGATATATTTTGGGGTTTGAAAACATACAGCATCCTGCATATTTCATAGAAGTCTCCTTAAACATTTTAACTCAAGATCTCTCCCATTTATAATGTTCCATGACAATATTTTGGTCACTCTTGCTCAACAGTCCCCAGCCTAATATTTCTGGATGCCTTTTTCTTTTTTCTTTGCTTTGGAATTTTCATTTTCTTGTCAACACAACTCCACTCCAACTTTTATTATAACACACACAATTACACACACACACACACACACACACAATCTTCCACTTATATTCAAACACATGTGACTCAGGGTCATGGACTTAGTGTCTACTTCAAAAGAGTTATTCCAGCTTACAAGAGTAAAGCCCTTGGTCTTAGGTTGAAACTATTGTCTGGACAAGAAGCCAAAGATTAATTTGCTATGAAACTTCACTTTTTCTTACAATTACTATATCAACACTTGGCTCAGTTAGTGGCTCATTTAGGATTTTTTTTTTTCAAGAGATGTATTTTTCTGCACAGAGTCCTTGTCTATAATTCTCAGCTTTTTCCCCTTAACTCAGGGTAATTGGGACAGCCAAACCACTCCCATGAACTCCCCAAGATGACAATGTATCCATGTTTGGAGCATGTGTTTATTAGATATGTTAAAAAAAATGTACAGCTCCCATTTTGCTTTCAAAACCTTTCCACTTACTTTTTAAAACTTTTTAAAAATTGATTTTATTTGAGTGAAAGAGAAAGAGAGGGAGAGGGAAGAAGAAACAGACACATAATGAGTTTGAGTGTGCCAGGGCTTCCTGCCACTGCAAACAAACTCCAGATGCATATGCCACTTAGTGCATCTGATTTTCCATGGGACTGGGGAATCCAACTCAGGTCCTTAGGCTTTGCAGACAAGCGCCTCCCCACTAAGAAACATCTCTGGACCTCCACTTAACTTTTAATTGATATTAGATATATTGATATTACTATCTACTATAGAATCTGAATTGAACCTAAGTTTAAATATCTGTCTAAATGATCCATATTCACCTAAATATCAATGTATGTTATAACATTCATTATGTAGGAAAACATATGACATATCAATATGGAGTTATTGTCTTTCTTATTATTTACCAATGTATTTTAATCATTGTTTAAATAATATGCATATATTTTCAGCCAAGCTTTTATATGAAATTCAATTGTTCTTTATACATTTTAATGTGTTGATAAGAAATTATATACACATTACATTTTTTAAAATCTTTTGATATTAATTTAATAATATCAAATTATGCATAACGTTCTAGCTGTGTTTGATGTCTTTCCTATAGTAAAAGTATTTAACATGTAAGCCCTAACTTTCAGTTGTCACTTAGGTTTATTCATAAGAATTTCCTAATACAGGGCTGGAGGGATGGCTTAGCAGTTAAGGCACTTGCCTGCAAAGCCAAAAGACCCAGGTTTGATTCCCCAGGACCCACGTTAGCCAGATGCACAAGGGGGCACATTCACATTCATCTGGAGTTCACTTGTAGTGGCTGGAGCCCCCCCCCACCGTTAAATTAATTAATTAATTAATTTAAAAAAAGAATTTCCTAATACATTTTGACATTATATTTATATACTTTTTAAATTTTTCAATGGCAACTTTTACCATGTAAGAAATACAAACCATTTTTACACATAAAATGTAAAGCAAATGGAGACATTTGGAAAGTTATTTCTTTTGGGTGAAGGATAGATACCTATGGGGGCTGACCTTTAAGTTAATTAAAAAAGTAAAAGGTAAATTACAATTCAAAGCACCCTACCCTGCCGTGCTAAATGCCATTTCCACACCCATGATGACTTTTAAGGAGCAGTCATTTTTCCTCATTATGATTTTGCAAAAATACTTTGCTCTGCCAATGTCATGGACAGCATGCTTATCTGTATGTAATGGAGCAACATTCCTATCATCCTCCAAGAAATAGAGACTTTGGTACCTTATTGGTAGGAGTGTAAGTCAGTGTGGTGCACCCATTATGAAAAATGCTATAAAGACACCTTAGTAAATGTATAATGAACTATCACATTATACAGCAATGCCGCTTCTGGTGATGTATCAAAAGAAATGAAATCAGCATTGCTGATGCATATCTGTCCCCTGTGTTCACTGCAGCACTTTCCCAGCAGACATGACACAGAAGCTGCCTGCTTACGGATGAGTGCGCGGGTAAAGAATGTGCTCCGAGCTGCCATGAGAGCCTCCTTTGCATCTCCTCGCACCCATTCTTGGCTACTTCAGACCTGCCCTCCCCAATGCAGCTTTAAAACATATCTAACTGTATTTAAAATATACACGAACACAAAGTGACAAAAGATAACAAGCATTTATATATTTCTTCACTGTATCTGGATTGTGTTTAAGGTTGTAGGCTGTATAGGACTGGTCTGAAATAGCCAAGAATGGGTGCAAAGTGTCTCAAAGATGTTATGTAACCTAGACTAGGGATCATGTTAATTTAGACTAAGGCAATAGCAGTGGAGATGAAGGAAACTAAATATGGTCTCACTATATTTATTTAGATTAAATTGACAGAAATCAGCAAGAAGAGGAAAAAATATTTTAAGGAGGCCAAACTACACAGCATAGCAGCTGAGCTTGGAGTATGTTGACTCTAGATCAGGAGAGTATGGTTTCAAAATTCAAGTCTATATTTTTAGGTTCTGTGACCCTAGGCCACTTATTCATGTTCTCTGTCACATTGTGCTGTAAATTAACTTCATTGTGCTGCAAAAAGAAATGAATTAAAACTTTTTTATTTTAGATTAGCACTTACTACACACAACATATGCTAACTACTATTATGGTAATAGTATCATTTTAGCTTATATAAGTAGTCTTAGAAGATTGGGTTTAAGGCAGAAAACAATGAGTTGGTGCAGGGAGTTGGATTAGAGTTTCCTTTAAAGCATTCATTTTATGGCAGAGAGATTGCTTAGTGGTTAAGGCACTTGCCTGCAAAGCCTAAGGACCCAGGTTCAATTCCTCAGTATCCACATAAGCCAGGTGTACAAGGTGGTGCATGTGCCTGGAGTTCATTCACAGTGGCTGGAGGCACTGTTGTACCCATTCTCTTCTCTATCTGCTTCTTTCTCTCCCTCCCTCTCTCTCTCAATTAAATAAATGATGAATAGAATGTTTTAACAAAAACAAAGGACATTCACATTATGTTAACAGGCAACTTGATATATAGGTCTAATAAAAGGAATATGGGGTGAAGACAAATTTGGTAATTCATTAGGGCAACAAAAGTATGAGATTTTTCTTTTGTTAAATTTTTTTTGTTTATTTTTATTTATTTGAGAGCGATAGACAGAGAAAGAGGCAAACAGACAGAGAGAGAGAATGGGCATGCCAGGACCTCCAGCCACTGCAAATGAACTCCAGATGCATACACCCCCTTGTGCATCTGGCTAACATGGATCCTGGGGAATCAAGCCTTGAGCAGAGGTCCTTAGGCTTCACAGGCAAGTGCCTAACACCAAGCCATCTCTCCAGCCCAATTTTTCTTAAGTAGAGAAATATTCAAGTAAGTCAGAAGAGACAAGGATTGATGACCGAGTTTAAAGCACAGTATTGATAAAGTTTAAATAAAAACAAAAACTTGGCAAAGAAGACAAAAGAAGTCAGAATCCCATAACAGACAATAGGTAGGATATCATGGAAACCAAAGTTGAGCCTGTGGATTTTACGAGGCTTAGCACCATGGAGGAATTCACTCACCATGCATTGCAGTGTTAGCACACACACACACAAAAAAAGATAGAATGGGAGTCATGGAAAGAGATGAAGGAAAGATTGAAGCAGAGTCAGGAAAGAAGGATTATGAAATAAATTACAATTATGTTTCTAAAGTATCTGAACGGTTGAAGATAAGTTTTTTATCATCACATTCCAATAGATAGAAAGTTAATGAGTTATTAGTTAGCTCATCATACCATAACAAAATATTATAAAAATTCATTTACCTGATCTGGAGAACAGAAATGTAGGATCAGTGTCTAGCAGGGCTGAGGTCTGCTGAGGGCTTCCTCCTAGGGTTTCCTATGACCACATTCTTACTGCATCTTCAGGGAGTACAGGAAGAAATCAAGCTCTCAAATATCTCCTCTTATTAGCAAATTTATTTCACCAGACCTGGGATGCATCTGCATGACCTCATCTAACTCTAATCTTCCAAAGGACCCTTCTCCATATGCCATCACAGCTATGAAATAGCAGAGGTGAGATACATATGCCTTGCTTGTTTTGACCACAAATGGAGATTTTCTCATAGAATATTTTCTTGTTGAACAGAACTCAGTCACAGGAACAAAATATCGAACAGTGAAGGACCACATGATGTGTAAACTTATGTGTTTATCTGTTGCTTACTCTTCTACAATTGGTGGACTGACGACAATCACTGGAACCTCCACCAACTTGATCTTCAATGAACATTTCAATTCGTAAGTGAGGTCATTAGACTGATTGTTTAACAAATTTGCTATGCTTGACTAACTTGCCTGTGAATCCTACCAGGTCTTCTCTTGGTTCAGAAATCTTTATTTGGAGTGAGGTTTAAATATGCAGAGCCTAGTGAATTACCATGTGCTTGAAAACTTTCCCAGCCACCTGACCCTCTTATCAGATAGAGAATATACTTTTCATTACAAACAATCCTGCAAATGATGGCTAGCATTATTTGCAAGGAAGAATTTACAGTTTGGGAACTGGCATTTGAACTTAATGAACAAAGGTACTAATTACCAAAGGCTTCCTTTGGCTTCACAATTCAAAGTAATTTGGAAAAATAGCTAGCTTCCAAAAATGGAAGTAATAGAGAATTCTGCATGTATAATTCTAAATAAAAATTTGCAATTTTGATGCCAGCCTATTACATAAAAAATTAGGAATGTGTAGATTCCAACTATGACAGTTTTGACTAGAAAATTCTACAATTTTAATTGCTTATTTTATAAATCCTAACTAAAAATGTATACTATGTTAAAGACAAAATTTTTCCTATGTAATAATTCCATTGGTAGGCTTAACTAGATAATTTAATGTGTAAATGATGTTAAAATATTTTACATTATGTAAGGACTATTGAAACAACAGTTTAGAAGGCTATATTTGCCTTTGAAAGCTCAGACTGATTGTGTAGCCAATGTCTATTTCAAGTAGTACAAATACATCACACACTTGTCAGCATACTAAGAAAATGAACAGCCTCAAAAAAGACCAGGAACAGGAAGTAGTCTCTTTTTTTACATAAAAATTAATGTTCAGAAGTGGGAAAGTTACACTCTAGAAATCGTAACCCCAGACTCTGAAGTTTCTAAAATTATTTTTAAAGCTCTGTGCATTCGTAGTTTCTCCAAGAAACCCATTGCTCTAAAAATGCCATTCTCCATTCTACAACAAATGGAATCTTGTGTACCAAGAACACAAACAGAAATTTGGATGTAGTACTCAGGAAATCAATGTGTGATACATATGTATAATTTGTTTGAGAGAAAAAGGGAGAGAGTGAGAGAGAGAATGGGTGTGCCAGGGCCTTTAACCACTGCAACTGAACTCTGGACACATCTGCCACCTTATGCATCTGGCTTATGTGGATCCTGCAGAATTGAACAAGGGTTCTTTGGCTTTGCAGGTAAGCACCTTATCTACTAAACCATCTCTGCAGCCCTGTATTTGTTATTTTTATGAATGTATATCTGTCATGTAAGTTTCAACAGCAAATTTAGGAGCAAAGTTTTGACAGATATTTGAACCTATAAATGTAAGACTTCTGAAATTCATAGTGTTGAGAGAATATAATCCCATGTTTACCAAATTCAAGGTAAGAAATGAACTGATCTTTCTGAAAGCTAGACTTATATGCTTGATCAAGAAATCTCCAGAAAGATATTCCCTATCAATCTGCTCTTTATAGTCATTGTGATAATGTTCTTGACAAAATTCATTCTATTTCACCCTTACTAGTATCAGAAAACTCCTGTTTTTTATAATCATGGAAAATGCTAATAAAAATTAAAAATTAAAAAAAAACTCCTGGTTAGCTATATCCCTCCAGTAATATAGCTTCATACCAAATCCCTACTGAGTCTGCCTGAAGTTTCTGTGTTCCTGAAAAGTAGATAAACCACAGTTTTGGCTTTAATTTAGTTTTTCTCTTAACTCTATGAATTCATGTATCTACATATAGTAGCTGATTGAGAACTTTTAACAATTTAAACAACATTTTTCAATAACTGTCAGAATTAATTATCTAGTTGTCTTAATCATGGAAACCTTAAAAAATCCTTTAAAATTACTTAAAATGAAGCCGGGCGTGGTGGTACATACCTTTAATCCCAGCACTCAGGAGGCAGAGGGAGGAGGATCACCATGAGTTCAAGGCCACCCTAAGATTACATAGTGAATTCCAGGTCAGCCTGGGCCAGAGTGAGACCCTACCTCAAAAAACAAACAATAACAACAACAACAACAACAAATATATATATATATATATATATATATATATATATATATATATATATATATATATGAAAGAAAGAAAGAAAGAAAGAAAGAAAGAAAGAAAGAAAGAAAGAAAAATTTACTTAAAATGTAAAAACTTGAAATTTTGTGATTTTTGCCAGAAGGTTGCTAGCACAGTAAGAATTATATAGAAATGATGATTAAGAAAAAGTCAGAGTCCCATTTTGTTAGCAAAATCTGGTATAGAATAGGCACCTTACTTTAAAGATATAATTCATATCCTTAAATAAACTAGATGCCTATTAAACTTTTTTCTAAAAGCCTAATCTTGAAGATTTCAACAACCCAAAGCAACAACAGGACAGGGCACATTCAATTTCCCAGGAAAGATGTTAGAAGCTTTAAACTGTCCAAAACAGTATGTTCCTTCTTCCAAATGTTCAGAGCTAGAGAGATATTGCCACTTGCTTATGAATTCACTAACATAATATTATCTTTTTTATTGAAAATGCTTTCCACATTTTTGAACAATAACAATCATTTTGTACGATTTCATTTGCGATCTATTCTCATGCTGGAGGGTGTGTGAAACTTGACTTTTAAGAATTTCTTACCGCTAGTATTTAAAGAAAGGTGCTGTCTTACAAATGTGCTATGGGGTAAAAACAGACTGTATAATAAATTTTGAAATACCTATTGAGCTATATGTGATTTTGTTGGACAGATTTAGAGATAATAAATGGCTATTGTGTCCTTAAAGGCAGTGTCTATATAATATATGTGTATGTATTTTATTCTTTTTAAAATAATTTTACTTATTTGTTTGAGAGAATGAGAGAAAGAGAGAGAGAATGGGCGCACCAAAGCCTCCAGCCACTGCAAACAAACTCCAGATGCATGCACCCCTGTGCATCTGGTTTATGTGGGTCCTGGAGAGTCAAACCAGGATCCTTTGACTTTTTAGTAAAACACCTTAACTGCTAAGCCATCTCTTCAGCCCTATTTTATTCTTTTTTTACACAAGAAAACATGAGCAAATAATCCTGAGTAACCTAAAATATATTCAGTGTATGTAAAGAAAAACAATCAATCAATCAACCCACAAACATTCCTTGGGGGTTAGTGACATGCAATACACTGTCTTGAGGCCTACTAAAGAGTACAGAAAACACCTGAAAGAAGATTCTATCAGGCTGATATGGGAAGCATTAAAAATTGAAAAACATAGTATTTGTTTTAACAAGACATTTATTGAGCTCTTTCCAGATAATTTATATGCATAAATTTAATTTATAGTGTACATATATCCTTTAAATCTTTACTGTGGAGGTAATATATAATAGGGATTCAAAGACTAGGCTCTGGGGTTAAAAAAAAAAAGTCTGAGTTCAAACTCAAAGCTCTTCCATTCACCAGCTTTGTACCTTTGAACAAATTACTTATGCTCTTTAAGCCTGTTGTCTTTCCAGAAGTAGGAGGAATGTAAGATCGTCTTTCTTTGCCAGAGCTTCTCCATGTCGTATAAAACAAATGGCACTTAGAATAGTGGGCACAACTTCTGTATATGCTCAGTACACGCTGTTGTCTACTACTATGAGAGCCGAGAAAGCCGAGCTTTGATTAAGTAATTTGAGGACCAAGCCAAAGTCAGTCAGACTCCAACATGTTGGCTCCTTGAAAAGTTACTTCCAGAGAAAAATAACTGAGGGTATGACTTTAAAAGGGCTTTAGTTTTATGCAACAGAAAATTTGCTAGAGAGAATTTGTTCATGTGATTGAGGTAAACAGTATGTACATGAATGAGTACAGATAATTCACAAAAATCCCCGGGGTAAGATTCTTTTGCTTTTTTTTTTTTTTTTTTTTTTTTTTTAACGATAAAGGCCAGAGCAGTCTGTATGCTTTGCACAGTTCAGAGTAGCGGTGGGCACACTGGGGGACACTGAGAGCCTGAGGACAGGAAATGGAGTGTATTACCAATGGGAAGACAAGAGGTGATGGGTGATTTCTGGGTTGACTGAAGGATTTAGATTCAAGAGGCTGCGTACTCAGAGTTCACTATAATTACCTGTGAGCATTTTAAGGCAAGGAGGGATTAGGGCAACTCTGGTTATGTTTGGGCATATAGCAATGGTGCCTTGAACTTCTAGAAAAGGCATGTGAAGGGATATATCCACTGGAGAAATTAACAAATTTAATCTGGACACAATGACATAGCCTATTGCTGACCTCTTCACCTGGAAATCTCCAGCAGGTTTTTTGCAAGTGCATTCTTTGAGTTAATTATAAATTGATGGCCTATATTTATCAATAGAAGATTAATTTCTTAAGTATGGAAATGATCTCAGAGAGAAAAACATTAGAAGAATCCAAGCTTGAATAGACTCAGGAAATATTAGCAAGAAAAGTAAGGAAGGTCAATCAAAGTAGGAGGAGAATCAGACACATGTGAAATTTTAAAATCCAAAAGATGTCCATTTCCAAAATGAAGGATGAGTCAGTGATGCCAAAAGAGTATAGTCAAGTAGGAAGATGGCTGGGAAAGGCTTCTCCTCCATGTCCTAGGAATGGGGTGGGCTCACTCACATATCAGGCAGTGGGTACGTTCCAGACTGAACTGGATGGAGTGAGTATGTACAAGGGGAGATGGGCAAAAAGTGTGAAAGACTCAAGTTTGACAAAGACCAAGTAAAATCTGACTATAGGTAGCATGAGGGTTCTTCTAGAAGAGAGGTAAGAGATCAGCTTTGTTTTGCCTCAGAAGAAGGAAACTGAAGTCCTGGGAAAAGGTAGAGGGGAATGGAGAGAGTGAGGTAAGGGAGAGAAATCCTCAGTAAACACTGCTTGACATGAAGTGTGCCCAAGACACAAAGTACATGAAGTATTTACTCTTTTGGAAGTTGTCTAAACAATGGAATCATCTTTGTATCACAATGAATTCATGAAAGGAACTCTACTACCAGGGACAATTACTACTTTCACAATGGGGAAATTTCAAAGCATCAACATCATGTAACAAGTACAATAATTGTTAGCCAAACATCCACAGAAAGAAAGAATGGGAGATGGGGCTGGGGAGATGACTCAGTGGACACAGCACTGGTGCACACCTAATACCAGAGTTCAGATCCCTACACCCCACATAAAAAGCCAGTAACCCTAGCATATGTATCACAAGACAGTAATAGGGAGACACAGAGAAGAGAACTTCCTGGAAACTCATGTACCAGATGGTTTATAAATCAGAATGGTGAATAAGTAGAAACCCCGACTCAAACAAGGTAGAAGGTGAGAATCAACCTGAAAGTTACCTTTTGACTTCTACACCTATGCATGGCATTCTCTAGCCATCCTCCTTCTCTTCCCTCTACACACACACCAAAACGGGAAGAACACCATAAGTAAAATTCCATATCTGGCTTGTTATCAACATACATTATTCAGTTTCTGTTAACCTGTAGATATAGAAAGCAGGTTGGGAGAATGCTGTATGAACATGATTGCTCTCTGTCTTGATAAATACTAGCATTTTTAGATTATTGTTGATGATCAGAAACTGATTTGGTAAGTGAAACTATGGCCATGTGATGGCCTACTGTAGCCTAAAGTCATAGTAGACCAGGGATAGTATAAAGCAATGAGTTCACGCTGACCTGTCTTCAAAGCTCATCTGCCTCTGCTCCTCTCTTTGCTCACTAACGAGGAAGAAAGTATACTACACAATACTCACCTTCAACAATTACCATGATTTTCCCTTTGGAAATGAATGAGCACACCTAGTTTTTCAGAAATAATTTTCCTGGCAAACACATAGAAGAAATGTATATATCACAGAATTTGAATCAAACACTGGTTCAGATTTCAAGTCTGCCCTACCTTAGCTTCACTTTTATGAACAAGAATTTCATATTTTGTGAGATGTGGCAGAACTATAACATTATCAAAATGATTAAAAGACCTAGTACAGACAGATAGCTCTGCATAAATCCTGGCTTATAGTAACTTGGCCACAATGCTGTTGTTTATCTGTCTTGTCTAGTACTGCAGGAAATGTAATCCTGGTTCATGAATAACAAGCAGTCAACATTTTTAAACTTTTTCTTTAGAAAAGCCTTTGGAAGTACACAAATCCCAAACTGGAAAGTGGCTTTTATTCCCCGAAATAATTTACAGAGCCATTAATCACTAGGACTGTAATCAGTATGGACACCAGCTCATTATGATTTTTAATAACCAAATCCTGTAACAAGGTTGTAAATTTCCATAAGTACATCTATTCTTCTCAGGGCATTTCTGTGTATTTCATTGGTGTTACAATTGTTCATCTTTCGTCGTTGGTCATAAGAACTGCAATAACCTTGTAACTTCCTAATTTTCTGCATTTATGCACACATATACTATAGATCCAAACATGCCTGTTTTAGTACAATCATTTCTATATCTAATTTTAAATGCCCTTAACAGCCTAAAGGCTATATTGTAGTTTATAAGTCTCTCTCTCTCCCTCTCTCTCTCTCTCTCTCTCTCTCTCTCTCTACACACACACACACACACACACACACACGGAATTTTCAATTTTCAGCTGACAGCTAGAGTTGAAGACAGTCCTTTAATGAAAAGAAGTGGTGTTTCTTGTGTGTCTGTGTGTGGGATATGTATGGAGTCTGTGCTGTGTGAGCATGCATGGAGATTCAGAGGAGAAAATTCTTCCTTATTTCCTTGAGACAGAAGCTCTCACTGAACATGAAGGTCATGCCATTTCTTTACTTTTTCTTCAGTCAGATTGGTTGACCAGGGAGTCTCAGCAATCCTCCTGTCTCTATTCCCTTCCACACCATGGATACAGGCATGCACAGCCATACTCAACTTTTTATGAGGGTACTGGTAATTGAACATGGGTCCTCATGCTTGCAAAATAAACATTCTTATCTATACAACTCAAGAGGTAGTATTTTAAGCTAATAGTCCTCATAGATTTTACAAAATCACTGTTGACTTTACAACCTTAACCAATGTATGTAACTCAGTTTCTTGCCTGTGAAATGGAAATATGATGATGTCCTCAGGAGGGTTTCATTGGAACACAAGTGCTTAGCTCACTTGCTCATTTACGCACTGGTCTCTGATCTCGAAACCATAGGGGTCCCCACTGTGGACACACCAGTCTTCACAGTGAGATCTCCACAGAATCCCTCACTGACCACTCCAACTCCATGATTTAAAGTATCTTCTATGTGCTAATAACTACCAATATTGTATCTCTCTTACTTTCCTTCTCTCTCAATTCTAGATTTACGTATCTGCCTATCCTACATGATTCCTGGAAAACTAAAAGACATGGTCTGCCAGCATGCCCATGGGGTGCTCCTGACAAGCTGCCTTTGACTTGCCTGTTCTCTAGCCACTGCACCCCTCAGACTTCTCGAAGTCAACCTATGCTCCCTTTTCCCCGTTTCTCAGATTTTCATTCCATGTACATATAAAAATATTGCCTTCTCTTTATCATAACCACCACCAATGGAAAATCTTAATTCACACATAAACACTGTACATACGCATAGGGTGCCAGGTATTGCTTCACAAGCTAGATACATGGTGCGGCACTCAATTACACTAAACATCTCAAGCCTTTAACACTTCTTTATACTGAAGCACATAGAATCATTATTTTTAGCTTGTCATATTGTTATACAATGGAACACTATAGTTTATTGTTTATATCCAATTGTAGTTTAGCACCCACTGAACAAAGTTTCCCCATCATTTATACTATCCCCAGATTCTGAGAGCCACTATTCTTTTAGATTTTTTAATTTATTTATGAAAGAGAGAGAGAGAGAGAGAATGAGAATGGGCTCATCAGGGCCTCTAGCCACTTCAAATGAACTCCAGATGCATGCGCCACTACCTTGTGCATCTGGCTTATTTGGCTCCTAAGGAATCGAACCTTGGTCCTCTGGCTTTGCAAACAAGTGCTTTAACTGTGAACCCATTCCTCCAGTCCCCCTTTTTTTAAGAGCCAATGATCTACTTGCAAATTCTCTAAGTTATACTTTTTCAGATTCCACCCATGAGTATGACCATAATTTGTCTATCCATGCATGGCTTACTTAACTTAATATTTTGTCATGTGGGTTCATCTATTGGCAGGATGTCATCTTTTCTATGACTGAAGAGTATCTGATGTGAAGATATACCACATTTTCTTTATTCCTCACTTGATAGACATGAATGTGTTATAAACATGGAGGTGTGAACATTTCTTTGACATACTTTTTAATTTCCACTGAATATATAACCAGTAGTAAGATTCCTGGATATTATAGAACTTATATTTTAAAGTTTTTGGCACCCTCCATAATGTGTTTTGCAAGTTACATTCTAACCAAGAGTGTGCAAGGGTTCTATTTTTACCTCATCCTTGCCAACAGTTACCTTTTGTCTTTTCATTCTTGCTAATTATATATAACTTTAAATATCACATTCTCTTACTACACTATATAAAAGTTCTCCCTTTCCCAATCACTTCTCATTGAGTTATTGTTTTACTTTCTATTTTAATAGCAGCTTGCTCCCATGTTGCCTCTGTGTCTACATTAATGTAAATGTCACAGCATCCTGGACTCAACTCATCTCATTTGCCACGGTGTCCCCAGTTACCAGGAAAGTACCTGTCACTATCACACTTTCAGGCAGCATACCAAAAATACAGGTAGCTACCCCAAACATACTTCTTGTTAAAAGGATTTTTATCATATTCAAATTTCTCAACACAGTTTCTGGTAGAAAAGTTCAATGTTTACTTTAAGCATGTTTATAGTCATTTCATTTGCAAAATGTTGCTAGTGGGAGGGGGAAAGATTGTCACAGCAAAATTAATCCTTTATAGGCAATTATTCTGAATATTCAATCTAGGTATGTGTTAAGGCTTTGGCCATAAAGGCCACAGTCCTATGTGGTTGTTTCTGTACTTTCTCATTACTCAGGAGAAAACCTTAGCCATGCAAACTCTAACTTTTCAAGCTCCCAATTCTTCTAAAGGAATGATCACTATAGGCAAAAGTTCTGAAAAGCTCCTCTGCAGTCAGGCACAGTCTTGTGGTGCTCTCTCCAGAGGGTATGGCCAGTGAAGCAATCAGACTTAAGAAATGGGCTATAGATGGTGAGAAGTGAAATGAGGCTTGGGGGCGTTGCTCTGAACTTGTTCTGCACTGTGTCCAAGTGTGTATGGTACATTGGACAGAATCACAAGTCTCATAAAGAGATGAAAAATTCAGCTTACATCTATCCTCATGTGTTTTATTTTCCAACTAATGACGATAGTTACTTTTCAAAAATGATCAAGTTTAATAGAATCTCATGGACATTACAAAATATTTTTTCCATTCATCTGATCCCATATTTTTAGTTATTAATATTATCATTTGCCATTTTTAAACTGTATAAATAGGTAAACTAATCCTTGAATTTCTTCAAGGTAGAGAAAAATTATCATCAGGCTGACAAGGCTAACTTTAGGGCCCAGGATTTAGTAACTTTTACTGAGATTTATTTTTGTTTATTTATTAGAGACAGAGAGAGGGGGAGAGAGACAAATGGAGATGGAATGGGCACGCCAGGACCTCTAGCCACTGCAAATGAAACCCAGATGCATGCGCCACCATATGCATCTGGCTTATATGGGACCTGGGTCCTTAGGCTGTGCAGGCATGCACCTTGAATCCTAAGCCATCTGTCCAGCCCAAGAATTAGTAACTTTTTTTAAGCTCAACACAAATTACAGATAAGTTTACAAACTTAGAGTTTTGAGCTTCTAATATGATTTTAATCTTAGTGTCACATTGAAACTATCTTAAAGGAGAAGAATTTAAGGTATGTAAATTCATCTCATATATGTAATATGGAACATTTCATTTATTTATATGACTTTTTAAAGACATGATCTCACTATATAACATAGACCAGTATGCACTGGAACTCAGGACAGTTTTTCCTCAGCCTCTCAAATGTTAGGATTATAAGCATGCCCTCCATGCCTGCTTATATGATCTTTCTCTTTTTATATCTTCATTTATTTATTTGTAAGGGGAATAGTTGTGCCAGCACCCCCAGCCTTGGTAAACAAGCTCCAGATGCATGCAGCACTATGCATATAGCTGGGGAATTAAACCCAGGTCATTAGGCTTTGCAGGCAAGTGCCTTGACCACCGAGTCATCTCTCCAGCCTGCACAATCTTTCTTAAGCTACAAATTACAAGGTGTAATTTAAATAGAACACGAATTACAAAGCTATATTTCTGTAACTTTTCCATGCATATTATTTCTTGTGCATTGAATGAACATCTGGTGCAGTGCCAGGTTTCTCACAGGTACTTCCTTAGAAATTGGATACGAGGGACAAAACATAAAATCTAGCCATTATCACTTCTGTAGGATGCAGTAATAATTATGTACTTACAGTGTCAAAATAGAAGACAAGGAGTAATCCTAGTTAGTCTATGTACCTATGAGTGTATCTCAGGACTACTTTCTTGTCCAGAAGCACAGGAGAGAAGGTGTGGAGTGCTCTCCCCAGGGACCATCTGCACGGATGTTAAGTGCCCCTCCTCCCTAAGCATGTCTCCCTGTTTTCACACAGACGTTACCCTGATTGTCGTTGCCTCAACTTTGGATCTTGGTTTTTGTTTTCCTTCCCGTTGGCTATTATTCTTCTCTTCTTGTCCTGGATCTGGCTTCAGTGGCTTTTCCTAGGATTCAAGTAAGTCAACATTTCATGTTTGCGTGATTAATAAAGTTCTCCCTGTTCTACATTCTCATTTCTGTATTCAGCGCTCTCCTCCTAGGCCTCGCGTGCAGGGGCTCAGGTTACTCTGACCCACAAAGCATGAAAACATTTTAAGAACAAACTAGAATCTCCTGGTGGCACTGGAAAAGAGTCTATAAAATGTCAATCCATCCAGGTCCCTTTGGAATCCTAAACCAATAAGGTGGTAGTGGGTCAATAGGGCACAAGGAACTGATCAGTGTGTTGTTTTCCTGTCCAACTATCAGAGCAGAGTTGTTAGAATTTTGCCCCTCCCCTTGATTCCAGGTGGAGATATCTCTCTTTGGATTATCAAGTTACTTTCAACTATGACAGGCAGGATTTCATGCTCACACTAGCTATGAAATTGGTAAACACCTTTGGAATGTAGACTAAACTAAAGATCTGAGAATGTTCTCTGTGAAATGGGAAGGGGTGGCAAAACACTGTGGCCTCTAACAAGATAGGTGAATGATCTTTACACACACACTCTGCACATTCCCAGTTCCAGTATCTTCCACTGTAAACAAAAGAATTTACCCATAAGGTTGGTAAGATCACTTCTTACACTATCGTGTCAACATATGTGGTCCAACTTGAACACAGAAACTAAAGTGAAATGCTGATTAATAAAAACTACTGTTAAATTATGTATTCAAAGAACATCTCAGCCAGGCATGGTGATGCACGCCTTTAATCCCAGCACTGGGGAGGCAGAGGTAGGAGGATCACTGTGAGCTTGAGGCCACCCTAAGACTTCGTAGTGAATTCATTCCAGATCAGCCTGGGCTGGAAAGAGACCCTATCTTGAAAAACTAAAAAAAGAAGAAAAAAATCAAAATCAAAGAACATTTCAATTAGTACTTTGGCTAGGATGAGGTTAGTAGTTTATAAGGCACTGGTTAGGTATATGAATTAGATGACATTGAGCACTAAAAATTATGAAGGGCTGGCTCCCATTGAAAATCTAAAATGTGATTTGTATTTTCAGTTCATTCAGTAATACTTTGAAAGGAAAGTACAAATGGCTCTAGAGCAAATCTTGGACTATTTTTTTTTACTGAATATTAAATACTTGAAATTTATACTTTTATGTAAATAACTTCAAGAACCTGTGAATAAAATAGCACATTTTCACCAAGACATTAGGGCTGAATTAATCCATTTGTACTACATTTACAAAGCCTAACATCATAGTAAGGGTAATATCTTGCCCCATGGCCATATGTTCCAAGCCTGGTAAAGTAAGGACTGACTCTTTCCCTCTCAATTTTTTCTTCCTGATTTTCTCCAGAACTGTCCAATTGTGTTAGTAGGGGGAAGGTATTCTGATGGTTAAAAAGAAATATTCTATCCAGATTGTGGGAGCAGCGTGTGGCAGTGCTCCTGCTGAAGCAAATGTGTGGAATGTCACTGACTTCAGCAGGTGGCCTTCAATCCTACAGGCCAGCTGCGTACTAAATGCCCCTCCCAGGAAATCCAATTCTAGCCCTTGTGGGCTGATTCAACTGTGCAGGTAGCCAAGGATGGAAACACGGGACAGCAATCCCAAGTCAATGCAGGCTGTATCCACTCACTAGTCCACAGTTTTGTTCATTCCTTACTTCTACACATAAAAATTGTGTAACATATGTAAACAACCATAGTCATTTCAAATATATACATATACATATATATATATATACATTATATATACATGTATATATACATATATATATATACATGTATATATGACACGATAATGTCAGAAGTGATCTTACCAACCTTATGGGTAAATTCTTTTGTTTACATTTTGTTTACATTTCAAATATATACATATACATATATATATGTGTGTGTGTGTGTGTGTGTGTGTGTGTGTATAAAATCTTACCATTTAGAAAGGAAAAATTAAAAAGATAAAGGCAGACATCCTGAAATGTGTTCTCAATGAAGGGGTTTAAAAACATGAAGCAATTGCATGCAGTAGAGAAAGTTCATAAATCATCATCATTGGCATGTTTAAAATGTCTTCTTGCTGCCCACCATGGGTTAGACTGCACAGTTCCATGTTCTAGATAATTTTTCAGTGTCCTTTTCAGCCTGCCAGGGTATTCACCCCCAGAAGTTCAGATTGACAAACAGAAATTATCAGCCACTCCCCCGACAGGCTGTGATACATTGTGATTAGCGTGCTGGCTGTTCAGAGTTAGCTCACCCATTATAAATGACCCCAACATGCCTGGCGAGAGCAGCTCATCTGTCAGCGCCTCCAAGCATTTGTTCGTGGAGAGGTTGATGTGCTGTCATGTGCTTCCTCAGTTCCTTTGTGAAAGCATTAACCTTCATTTGCAGCAAATCCAATCTGATTGGACTTAACCATTCATTGCCTGTGACCAAAGTGACAAAATAGGCATTCTGTTCACAGGGTGTAAAATGGTTTCTAAGGGGATCTAATATTTTTCTTAGACTATACTTTTCTCTTCTGCAGGTAGTTCTTAGGGTGCAAAATTTATGTGGTGATTAGGGATAATTTTTTTTTCTTTTTTTTTTAATGGGAAAGAGAAAGAGAGAGAGAGAGAGAATGGGCACGCCAGGGCCTCCAGCCACTGCAAACGAACTCCAGACGCATGCGCCCCCTTGTGCATCTCGCTAATATGGGTCTTGGAGAATTGAGCCTTGAATCGGGGTCCTTAGGCTTCACAGGCAGGCGCTTAACCACTAAGCCATCTCTCCAGCCCGTGGGATAAATTTTTGAGACCAGCATGACTCAGTAATTTAACTGGGGCTATAGTTTAATTATCCCTTCTCTGGTCATAAGTGTAACACTATCCATCCAGTTATGTTAGAAGTAATTGTGCATGCATAAATATCTAGGAATGGATGGTTTAAAATTTGATAAAATTCTGTTTCTTCCAAGAGAATCACAGTCTGAACAAGGTTTTATAGGAGAATTGTATTAAATAATTTAAAAGAAAGCATAAAATGTGTGTTTCTTGGTAACTGCCTTCTTACCATTCCAGACTTCCTTCATACTATCTTGTACTGTATGTATGATTATTGCAGCAATTTTGCATAAAACTTTCCATTTTTCTACTCATATATATATATGGAGAGAGAGAGAGAGAGAGAGCTACTCATAAACATTTCAAGGATAATCCATAAGAATATAGCCACTTCCCACCTGTTTCTTGGAAGTTTTTAAAGATTACCTGTAGAGCAATACATACCAAAAACTGTTCAAAGTTTATAAGATCTTGGACTTTGAGATTAAAAAAAAAATTAGACAGGGAAAGATGCCACTAAAGAAGCAGCTGAAAGCAAGAAAGAGTGTCAGTTACTACAGAAAACAAATAAATGTTATCTACCAACTCTGTCCTTTTAGGGATTAGTGAAGGAGTAATTTACAGGAGAAATGTGGTAGATGTTAGTTTTGCTTCGGAGGGCAGACTCAGTTGGACTTAAGCTAACATCTTCATAGAAACAGATGGATCTGACAACTGTCTTATTAATTTTCCAAAGTTCCTATTGAGTGGATGAGTTGAGTATTTACTATATATGCCAATGTTAAGCCATACTATACTAAATAAAACATCTATGATACTGTGAGAATGTATCTAACTGGTGGCATACAATTTATATGGGTATACTTACGAGCAAACAAGATGCACAATAAATATATTTTAAATCTAATAAATATATGGAGAGGGAGAATATTTTAGTAGCACAAAAGGCTTGGGAAGGAAGAGATGGCAAGAAAATGTCATGGACAATGCAGCGAAACTTGCGCATTAAAAAGTGAACAAGTGAGACAAAAACAGGAAATAAGGAAAAGATATTAAAAGAATGAGAGAGAGACTGAGATATAATATCAGCACAATGCACAGATTCATGTAGTACAGAGGGAGTAACATTTTACAAAGCTTTCATAAGAAATTGCTTCCATTAAGGTGGCTTGTGGTAAAACAAAGCTGTGCTTAACTATAAGGTTTTATTTTTTTCCAGTTTTAAGGAGATGTTCAAATGTGGCAAAACCAAAACAGTTAAAGAAAAAGCATGTGCTGATGTGATTAAGCAAGAATATGAAAAATTGGGGCCAATGAGGTAAGACACATACACACACACACACACACACACACACAACATACACTTGCACAGAAACATGTTGCATTTATTTATTTCAAGGCAAATAAGCACATAATTATCAGTAAGGTATTTATATCACTTGAAGAATATCATATAATTGGCTAAGTTTTGGGAATGACTCAATGTGACAAAAAACATACTACTATCCCCCTAAAATTTGCCAGTCAGAATAATAAGAAACTGAGAGAACTCAAGAAGGAAAATAGATCTTTTTCTAAGTGCATTCATGCTCTTGAAATAGAGATATTCAGGTCCCTCAGTGACTAATGCTCTGTTAAGATTTCTCATGGCAATACTTCAGCATTGTTGCAAATGTCATAAGAAAATAAGGAATGACAGTAATATGATTTTTCCCCAGGTATCAAGAAATTGTGACTTTGGTCATCTTCATTACAATGGCCTTGCTATGGTTCAGCAGGGATCCTGGGTTTATTCCTGGTTGGACTCAACTTTTTTCAGAGTAAGTATTTTATGTAATGTTTGTAGGCCTTCCTGCTTTCTGTCCTAACCACTTCCTATAACTTTGAAAAAAAAAAAAAAAAACATGCACAGGAATATTTTCATCATTTCTTTGAAAATGTGTTTATAGTTCTTATCTTTTTAGGACAAAGAAAATGTACGAGGAATTATTGTAAATGAAGACCACAGAAAGCTAGGAAGAGGATCCTGCCACCAAAAACTAGGTCCCATTAGATACTGCCATAGCTAGCCTGACAATATTGGAAATGAAAGTCCAGCTGTATGGTAATGGAAAGTACAGATGCTGGAGCCACACTGCTGGGGTTCCAGTCTTGGCTCTTGTGGTTACTGTAGGCAAGTCAGTGAGCTCTTCCTTCTTGATCTGAAATAGGTACTAATAGTAGAGGTGATAGCAGCATTGCATAGTGCTATCCTTTACCTAGAAAAGTGATACGTACACATTGATTAGGTAAAATAAATTCCACATGATGCCCCTGAATAGTCTGATCCATCTGTGATCATATTCTCTGATTTTTACCATTTCCTACTTACACAGAAAATTATTTTGGGGGTCCAATATTTTCTTTCTCTCCATTTACATATGTTTTATTGAACAGTTCACTACAAAATCAGGATAACTTCATGGATAAAGAAAGCCTCGATAAGTAATAAGGATGAGTTTAGAGCAGATGCTGAAAGCCAGTCACAGTTATTTTAACTATCAGTTTTATGGACAGTAGCAGCCATTGCTGAGCCGTGTGAAGCGAGGAGGAAGATCATGGCACACTTTTCTAAATTAAGGACCACTCTACATGTCAATTTAATTGGCTTTTAAGATTTGTGTTTCCAGTCATCTTTCACTGATGAAATCTAATGCCTACATCCATATTTTTGTTTCTGTTATTGTTTGTTTGCTTTTCTTTAGATGTAGGGTTTCACTCTCAGGCTGACCCGTAATTCACTATGTAGTCTCAGGGTGGTCTTGAATTAATGGTGATCTTCCTACCTCTGCCTCTCAAGTACTGGGATTAAAGGCATGTGCCACCATGCCTGGCTCTAAATCCAGATTTTTAAACTTGGATTTTTTGTTTTAGCAAGAATCTACATAATTTGGGGGCAGAAATTTAAAAAAAATGATTTATATGCATACTGGCCACATGGAATATAGAGCTCTTCCTTCCCTCAAGTGAAACTTTCTGGTTTTATAGACATTGTCACTATTGTTTTTACAGATGAAAAGAGGCAGCTTTTCATGATCCAGCAGTGCAGTAAGGCAACAGTTCTAAAAGATCAGCCTCAGCCTTTAGTTTCCTTCAGGCATAAAGCATTCCATTTTGAGAGTTCTAAACAAAAGAATCATCTATTTATTCAAAGCAAGCCATTGTTTAACAGTACACAAATACTTTGTGCTTTTTCTAGTAAAATCTAAACCAAAATAAAAAAAAAAAAAATCATCCCACCTTCCTTTAAAATCTGTCTCTGTAAACACGACTGTGTGAAGAACTAAATGGAATCAAACAATGGCTAATAAAAAACAAGCCACTCTCCAAATACGAAATTCAAAATGATCAGCATAGAATATTTATTCTTTCTGGAAGAATAATGTAATTCAGGAGATGCTTTGTTTGCAGCAGGAAATTGGGATATTTGTTATGGCAGGTGTGACTGTCCCCTAGCATTATAAGAGATAGCAGTAGACCGGGAACAATAGTCTGAGAGGGGCTGGGTCTTCAAAACGCAAATTAAATGGGTGAACCCAAAGCAAATAAAATTTGTGCAGGCTTAATATCTAATAGCACTGAGATCCTAATCCATATGGAACTGATACTCAAAGCCATAATGAAATTATACTAGTTCATAAAGACTTATGAACTATTTTTTCAACATTTATGCCTTGATTTGTTAAAAGCATATAATCTATAAAAATATATGTATGATATACAGGTTGTCATCATTTAGAATTTCTAAAGCTAGAGTGATATAGTAAGATTTATGGCTACCTCCTAATGTTTCCATTCCATCTGTTTGAATCTGGATTGAGTTCAATGTGTCTCTTCATATAAAACAAAATCCAGTTACATGGTGCCTGGCCCAGTTTGGCAAAATCTCATCCAAAAAATTAATAATAAATAAATAAATTAAATTAAATAACATGGAAACAGTGCAGTTATACCAGTCAAGTTTGTAGAATGATTTATGTTGTGGTAGGTTTTTAGTCAACAATTAAATAAAGTCTCTCTTTAAAGAAGATATACTGCTTTCAAAACTGTTAGATTGAGAAATGTAATTTATTTCCCTGGTTGTTTGGATTCATTCAAATAAGTTTCAAAAGTAGAGACATTTATATTAAAAATGAGTATTACTGAGTTATACGATGTGAAAGTCATCCTTAGGGTGAACATATTTTTCATTCTACAAAAATGCACTTAGTTGATATTGCTGACTTTGAAAGCCATATTCTAATTATTCATGCTGCACTTACTTGTATCCAATCTCCAGGTGCTTC
This sequence comes from Jaculus jaculus, assembly GCF_020740685.1. Classification (NCBI taxonomy): domain Eukaryota; kingdom Metazoa; phylum Chordata; class Mammalia; order Rodentia; family Dipodidae; genus Jaculus; species Jaculus jaculus. The sequence continues at coordinate 83,755,426 of NC_059111.1, read as the reverse complement.
TTAACTGCTGAAGCTTCTGGGAACCTATCTTTTTGCTGGAATGATATGGCAGTTCTTAGCCCCCATCTGTTCCTGAATCATTCTTAATTTGTACAGCAATCATTTATGAGCATCTCAGAAGCCATTTCAATAATTAATAATCTTGACTAAGTTTTACAGAGTCCAAAGTATTACCTGAGTTGGTTTTATGTGTATGGTATGGCAAGGACTTATACCTGTAGAAGCAGCTGCTTCATCTTAGAAAACAAACCAATCTGTTTCCACAGTTCACAGAACACTTTGAGGTCACTCTAGCGACATTGTCTTGATGTAATTCAATAGGAGCATGTTATAAATCATTTAATTACATTGTTCAACCTCAATCCTCTGACAGAATAATTAAAAGAAATATTTCAAAGAGGAAATTGGTTAACAAATCTGAAAGTTTACCTGAAATTAAAAAGTGTCCTGTTGGCCTGCAACACCATCTGTATATGCAACATTGAAAACAGGAAGATATTAGGATAAAGGAATGCAGTTTAATTGGTTTAATTGGAAATCTATACAGCAGATTGTCCAAGTAAATAACTTATACTCTGCCACCATAACACAATGACTATTAATATAATTAATTGATATCTTAGTTCACATATGTTCTTAGTGCTATTTTTAATATATACATCTGTTGCTCTCTTGCAGATACCCTGGATTTGTTACAGATTCAACTGTTGCCTTAATTACTGGACTCCTTTTCTTTTTAATCCCAGCTAAAATATTGACCAAAACTACATCGACAGGAGAAATTGGTTAAGTATCATGTATAACTCTGATTGAATTTGACAGAAGACTAAAACAATAATAAACAAAAATTCCCTTTTTACAGTAACACTTAGAAATGAAAAAAAAAAAAATAACAACCATGCTGACTCTGGCTTAGCATACCCCACTGACACTCTGCATCCCACATAATCCCTCCAGCATATGTCTTCACCCACAGGAAGGATCTTGCAATAGATTTCTTTACACATCATTGTGAGGGCACTTCTAGGAGTGATAGGAGTTGACTTGTGATCATTCTACCTCCCCTGCTTAAATCATAGTATTAGCTCCTAAGTACACAAGACCTTAGGCATCATTGGTTCATGTTGAGCCTTTGGTAATAATTTCTGAAGATAAGAAAGGGTAAATTTCATCAGAAAGAGCTTATATAGCCTCATAGCAGTCCTAGAGGAAAAGCAAGTCAGCCCCACATAGCTGTAACATAGGTCACAATTGAAGAAAGGTATTCAATTCAAGTGTTCTCTGTACTTAAATAGGGAGAGAGAAGTGTGCACAACTGTCTGAGCACATGTTCTCCCAAAACACGTCTTACATGGGATTCATTCATGTTTGTGCTCTATACTAACAGCATGTCTTCAGGAGTTCCTTCCTATGTTATCTATGTGACACCAATGGTTTATACTCATTTACAAACAGGCTAGTAGAGTTTTCTTGAATAGGATTTGTGTGCAGTTGGACTGGAACAATTGACCTATTACATGAGATTTTCAAGGCATGATACAAGTGAGCGGTATTGTATAATAATGAAGATTTTTTGTTCTTTACTTGTGTGTGACAGATTCTGTGAGCACTGGTTCCTATGAGATCCTCAACATTGTAGCTATTGCTCTCAAAGCCCTAATGTCCAGCAGTGGCCAGTAATGAGGAATCAGCAGTTAGCTTTGACTTCTCTGTTCCTGAATCTGAATTTCCTCTCTCAGAAAGTGACACAGCTCTACCCATTGCCCTTGACATTCATTTCTTAACACATTTTCTCCCTCATACATCCATGCATCCATTGTTTTAAAATGACAGAGATGGCCTAATATTAATCTATTAAATTCTAAGTTGTACATTTCAAAGATGTTTGCATTTTGATATTATTGTGGTCTTAACCCAAGTAATCTTGGTAGCAAAATTTCAGTCATCAGTTAAAAGTTTGCTTTGGATTTAGGAAAAGGAGATTTTTTAAAAGACTTAATTATAACTTCATTATCTTATCAAATAGAAGAATTTCACTTATACACAAGAGTTAAATGAAAATAAGGTGATTTCAAATGAACATACTTAGCAACCAGTCAATGGAGAGATATTGGGAGAAATCTTGATAATTGCTTTTCATGAACATGATCATTCTTGAGAGTGACAGTTTTATGTTTGAATCTGAACTCTGAATTATCTTTTGTTAATTTTATGCATTTTTATTTATTTATTTGAGAGCAACAGACAGAGATAGAAAGAGGCAGATAGAGAGAGAGAAAGAGAATGGGTGTGCCAGGGCCTCCAGCCACTGCAAACAAACTCCAGATGTGTGTGCCCCCTTGTGCATCTGGCTAACATGGATCCTAGGGAATTGAGCCTCAAGCCAGGGTCCTTAGGGTTCACAGGCAAGTGCTTAACCACTAAGCCATCTATCCAACCGATAATTTTTTTTTAAAAGATTTTATTTATTTATTTGAGAGAGATAGAGAGAGGGAGGGGAAGAGAAAGAATGAGTATGTGTGTGCCAGGGTCTCTAGCTACTGCAAATAAATTTCAAACTTTATGAATCTGGCTTTATGTAGGTACTGAGGAATCGAACACAGGCCATCAATCTCTGCAAGCAAAGGCCTATAATCACTGAATCTTTTCTCCAGTTCCCTGGATTATCTTTAAACTAGCATCTTGTTTTCCCTTATGATGTCAAAAATTATGAAATATTTAAATCAACATTAGTAAATAATAATTAATTTTTACAATAATGCTATTGTGGAACCAAAAGTATATTATTAACATTTTATACAACAAGTTAAATATAGTGCTTTGCACTGTATTCCTTACAGTAGGAGAGTAAATTATAGAGTAGTAGAATAAATAAATTAGTTAATGCATCAAATTACCAATAATAATAATACAATTATCTAAATATGTTTCAAAATATTATCCTAAGGATTTTTCTAAGTTATAGAAGATTTTCATCATTATTATATTCCACTTAAGCTTAGTAGAACCTCAAAATTATTTTTTAATCTCCTTTTTAAAAACAAGTTATGAATATTTTAAACTTCTAGCAAGATATTTTGGATGGTGATAAAAATGTCATGATGTCATATTTTAAGCAATATTTTCCTGTTGGACTTTTGTTTTGCAGTTGCTTTTGATTACTCTCCACTGATTACTTGGAAAGAATTTCAGTCATTCATGCCCTGGGATATAGCCATTCTTGTTGGTGGTGGCTTTGCCCTGGCAGATGGCTGTCAGGTAATACTCAGTGTATACAATATTAGTGATGGTTTATACTGTTGTACATAAGAATACAGAGACAGAGCTTGAGAGTTTGTTTAGTGGTTAAGGCACTTGCCTGTGCAGCTTAAGAACCCAGGTTTGATTCTCCAGGTCCCATGTAAGCCAGACACACATGATGGCACATGCCTCTGGAGTTTGTTTGCAATGGCTACAGGCCCTGGCATGCCCATTGTCTCTTTTTCTTTCCCTCTCTTTGTCTTTAATAAATAAATTAAACTAAATTTAAAAAAAAAGAATATAGAGACAGTTAAACTTTGGTATGTACCTCTTTATCCTATTGTTTTGATAGAGATTTCAATAGCTATGCAATGAGTATACCACACAGATGAGGTGATGATTTTTAGTGATTTTAAAAAGTTTTCATTGACAACCTCTATACACATAGACAATATAACATGAAGAGTCTTTAAAGGCTGAATGCATAAACATAAATTTTATGGTGGTGTAGCATGCCAAAATAAATAATGCAAAAAGGAATAAAATTCTTAATTCATGAAATAGTATTCGAAGTGTAGCTTCATAAGGCAAAGGCTTGTAGAGAAAATAATCTATAAATTGATGCCTAATGGACCATGACCTGTGTTTGTTCATTTGTACCTTTACCTTATCTCATAAGGAATTTGAGTGGCTCTTGGGTTTCAGTGTGCCATGATTTTAATGTTGGCAAAAAAGGAGAATTAAGAAAAAACAATATTAACATTAATGCATTAAATCAATGTCTAGTGAATGAAGTGCAGAGCAAATTTAATATATCTATTATGGCCATTTTAGGAGAAAGTAAAAACTCCATGAGGCAGACAATTGGCTAGTTCTTTGACATCCAGTTGACATCAAGCAGTCATCCTGGAAGGCTCTTGTCCTTTGTCATTTCCATGGTCATTACAGGTTTGCTAGAAGAAAATTATCTTCTCTAAAACCCCCATCAAGTATGTTACTCTTAGTCTACTGAAACACAACTCATTTCTGGATTTTATAGTTTTTTGTGAAGTGTTAAAAGCTTATTGCTGTTCCATTTCCTTATCAATTATCCAATCCAGAGAGTGGGAGGAGAAGTATTATATCATTTTCTTTGTCTTCTAAGAAGTTAAGACTTTCAGACTTCTCAAGACAAATCACTGTCTCTTCTCTCATCTTAACCTGTTGGCAAACTGTTTTCTGCTTCTACCTTTATTGCCAATTTTCTGCATAGTATTTATATACTGAGCTTTAGCAAGAGGATTTAGTAATAGCTGTAAGTCTTAGAAATTGTCTCAATTCTGAAAGCCTTCTACAAGACTATTTTAGATTTAGATTTAGCTTGCCTCATAGACCATCCAAACAGAAATGGGACAATAGCAATTTTCTTTTCCATTTCAGCAGTAGTGAGATCTGAATTCTCAGAGAAAGTAACTTCCATTTCTATAACTGCTGATGTGAAGTGTGAGGAAATCAGAAAGTCTGGCACTGGTACAAATTTTGCTCATCTCTCTTCCTTAGAATATCTGTCTAGACTGTACCCTAGACACAGTGGCTTTGAAAGCATCGACCAGACCTTAGAACAGCAAAATCTGAGGAAATGAAAAGTGTGGATTGAATCTGATGCACTTGGCTGTATCAGTGGAAGAGTTAGGAAAATCTTGGAGGGATATCTAATTTGTTATAACAGTCCTGATAATCTTAATCAGCATTTTGTAAGACTGCCCAGAAAATCCTACCTCTAAATGGCCAATTTTAGGTTAAGAGCTTTACAAAATATGACTGTGAGAAAATATGCCTTTGGAAACTGATTTTAAAAATATTTTGAGATAATTGGGTAAAAGTTTGTACAACATTATAATTTGTCTGACAATTATCCCAAACCAGATTAATATAGAAGAGTGATATCAGTTACATATAACTTACTTCATGCTCTTAATGCTCTCTTTAATGTCCCAAATTTGATTCAACATGGTTGATGTCTCATAAGACAGTAGACATTGTTCAATTCTTATCACTAATTACTTCATTTTTCAACACATTCTACCAAAGTTTCTCTCTAAGGTAAAACTTCAGAACTAAACACTTTTTTCAACCACTAAACTGACCAGAGAAGAACAAAATAGGTATCAATCTGCAAAGATTAAAATAAAACACTATATGCCAAGACAAGTGAGGGGTAATTGACCTCATATAAATATAAGAAACTGCGAAAGATGAAATATATAGGCCAGTAAATTGGAAGAATAAATAAGAAATAAGGTGCTATAACCATAAGATTCTACAAGGGCTCATGAACTGGAATCAGAGATGCTATCATAAGTACTATGAAAGCCAAAACTGAGTATTATGGATTATTTAAAAAGCGGATAAAGGGCTTTGGTCCACTCAAAGACTGTTTCCTGTTCTGCGTAGCAGGGAAGTTGTTCCTTCTCTTTCCTGAAGTTTATAAGAAAACTGAACTTATGAGTTATTGGTTTATGGCTCAGCCTCTAGCAATAAAGTCTTCCCTTCAATTATCCTTACCTGGCACGAGGAGCTTCTAATCATTATAATATGATATCTCATGGAAAATGAATAGGTAGTCAAGAATTACCAAACTATTGGAAAAGTCTCACATATGATAACCAAGGAGAGAAAAATAAAATAATATAAACACAAAACAAAAGTAAAAACAGAAAGAGTCAGGCATGGTGGTGCACACCTTTAATCTCAGCAATTGGGAGGCAGAGGAAGGAGGATTGCCATGAGTTCGAGGCCACCTGAGGCTACATAGTAAATTCCAGACCAGCTTGGGCTAGAGTGAGACCCTACCTCAAAAAACAAACAACAGCCGGGCGTGGTGGTGCACGCCTTTAATCCCAGCACTGGGGAGGCAGAGGTAGGAGGATTGCCATGAGTTCAAGGCCACCCTGAGACTACAGAGTTAATTCCAGGTCAGCCTGGACCAGAGTGAGACCCTACCTCAAAAACACCAAAACAAACAAACAAACAGCAAAAAAAAAAAAAAAAAAAAAAACAGAAAAAAGAAAAGAAAATTTATGAAGCAAAAGAAGTTTTAGAATTCATTGATGCTTCAAAAATGATCTTGGAAATATTAAATTATTAAAGGAATGACAAATATTAAATAAATACATGAAACTAAACAACATTGTTTTACAGAAGAAATATGCATAAAAGAGTCAATAAAGATTATGAATATGCTAGCAAAATTTAAAAATGTAGCTTTCATAAAAGGTGAAGTATGAGCATATCCCAGAAATAAAACAAAACCATAAAGGAAATAAATATTTAAAAAGAGTTGAGAAAACCAGAATACTAATCAAAAAATGCCTACAAATATTTTCAGAAAAGAAATACTTTTTAAGATTTTATTTTTATTTGTTTATTAGAAACAGAGAGAAAGGGAGGGAGAGAGAGAGAGAGAGAGCGAGAATGGGCACACCAGGGCCTCCAGCCACTGCAACCAAACCCCAGATGTGTGCACCCCCTTGTGCATCTGGCTTACATGGGACCTGGAGAATCAAACCTGGGTCCTTACGCTTCACAGGTATGCGCCTTAACCACTAAGCCATCTCTCCAGTCCCCAGAAAACAATTTTAAATAGATAGTAAGGATGTGACTTTAAAATCATATTAATATTTTCTTAGAAATGAAGTCTATGAGATTCTACATAGAGAGCTACTGAGAGCTCAGTACCAATACAGGCCATGTAGAATTGCAGAACTTTGACATGTGATAGGGACACAATGGCCTCCACATGGTGCAATTCTTTCTACCTCAATCATATTTATATGTTCTGTGATGAACTGTACCTCATACAGTAGTCTTTATCCTTCTAAAAGCTGAAGATAATAATAATTGCAGTAGTAGTAGTAGTAGTAGCAGCCACAGCTGGGACCCCCATCTTTAATGTTTGTACTAACTGTTGAGCTAAAAGTTAAAATGCTGTAGTAGCAAAATAATGTGACAAGAAAGTAAAAAGCGTTTTTAGACAGAAAATGGAAACACCTCCTAAATCTCATCCTCCATCTTCCAGTTCTCAGGAAGTTATCAAGAGTGGGCTCCCCAAGTCAGTGAGGTAAAGGATTATCACAAAGAGAGATGGAAATTCAGAACCACAAAGAGGGTCCCCAGAACAACAATAGTTGAGTGAGTAGATTTAGTAGATCTAGTTCAGATGGAGCAGGAGGAATGAATATCTCAGGATAGATCTTCATTTTCTTGAAGAAACCCAGATGAAAACCCCTATCACTTGGAGTGTTTGCCTGTTTGTTTACAAGGGCTTCAGTTATTTTGGAGAGTGTGATGAGTGAGTGACAGATATTTAGAAAGCTAAGCAAATAGGATTGTGGCAATTATTTCTTGGGACAACAAAGAAGAAAAGTAAATATAATCATAGAATGCCAAGTGACTTTGCTATGAATAATATTTATATGATCCTAGTGATAAACATTAAATATTTATTTAACTAAAAGTGTTGGTAATGGGTATTGGGAAATGGTAGGATAGGAGATACATGTATGGTAGATGGCTTAAGAAAACTAAGTCCTGATATTACATATTAGAAAGTCAAAGAATAATGTATCAATTTGAGAATTTAGAAAAAGCATAATTGTTAAATTATTCTGAAAGATAATTATACTAATATCTAAATATAACCACATATAGTTAATATGAGTAAATTGTTCCCTGTGGGTAATATAATGAAGGAGTTAGGAGAGTGAACCAGAAGAGCTATTCTTTTCTTAAAGTCCTACATGACTTAAGACATCCACATATGGTAATCACATAAAATTAAAGTTCCAGCTTCCTAAAGCATGTTGATATTGTTGAAATAGAGGGGTATAGTTCTTCCACACTAAGGCCACCAGATTTACCAAACCACAAAATATGGGAAATTATATTTCAGAAACTACGAATTATTCATGATTTTATGTGTTTAAACAGTAACTGATTAAAATGATTATTAGTGAATAAGTGTCAAAATTCTGTTTTTGTAGGTATCAGGACTGTCTATCTGGATAGGAAATAAATTATCTCCCTTAGGTTCCCTGCCATTGTGGCTCATCATCCTGATATCCTCTTTGATTGTCACATCTCTGACAGAGGTAGCCAGCAACCCAGCTACCATCACCATCCTTCTCCCTATATTGTCTCCATTGGTGAGTATCCCTATATCCCATATAAGCTCTCTTCATCCAAAGAGTAATGTTTTCTGAACATTGGAGTGCTAACTCTCATCATCTAGTATAGGATTGCTTTTGGTCTACATGTGCCTCCTATAAGCAACTTATATGGCCTTTGAGTGACAGAGAAAGAGGCTGATAGAGAGAAAGAGAGAGAATGGGTGTGCCAGGGCTTCCAGCCACTGCAAACGAACTCCAGATGCATGCGCCCCTTTGTGCATCTGGCTAACGTGGGTCCTGGGGAATCGAGCCTCAAACCGGGGTCCTTAGACTTCACAGGCAAGCGCTTAACTGCTAAGCCATCTCTCCAGCCCATATGGCCTTTTTGTGTGTGTGTGTTAATACTTTTGCAAGTGACCCTGACTCAAGAGAACTACTTTTCATGTTCACATAGCATAACCTTCAGTACATATATTATCTTCTCTTTGATCACACTTTTTTGTTAATTTTTGATAATAAATGGAAAGGTTGATTTCAGATCCAAGACGGGACTCAGCATTTCATGGAAGTCTTAGTATCTATATCTTGAACACTGTCACTTCTCCCTTGAGACCTTTGTCCTGAATTTCTGAGAACTGCTTCCTGAAGACCTGTGCAGATGAGTGAGAAAGTAGGCTTAACCTTGAAGCTGAACTATCTTGAGCATAGTTCTCTACTGCACAGGGAAGAATAAGCAGTAAGCAATAGGCTTGCTAAGAGAGGGAAATTCTTCCTTTTCCCCACCTAGCCAGCAATTCTAAGAAACAGGTTTAAGTCAAATGTTTCTTGACATAGATGGAGTAGTTGGTGAGAAAAAAGCAGTTCAAGAAAGAAGATTCTGCAGCTGCTGATTTAAATTAGAAAAGAAAATGTGGGGCTGGAGAGATGGCTTAGTGGTTAAGCACTTGCCTGTGAAGCCTAAGGACCCCGGTTTGAGGCTCGGTTCCCCAGGACCCACGTTAGCCAGATGCACAAGGGGGCGCACACATTTGGAAATCATCTGCAGTGGCTGGAAGCCCTGGCGAGCCCATTCTCTCTCTCTGTGTCTCTTTCTCTGTCTGTCACTCTCAAATAAATAAATAAAAATAAACCAAAAAAAATTTTTAAAAAAGAAAAGAAAAAGAAAATGTGGTCTGTTTGTAGTCAAGCAATTATTGGTAAAATATTTGGCTCTTGTTTTTCTTCTTTTATTTCTTGCAATGATACAGCTAGGAAATTATGTGATGAATTCAATATAGCAGCAAGGTGTCTTCTGTAATGATCTCTGTGAAGTTCTTAAATTTGTCATAGAAGCAGTAGAGTGAGTGATATATATTCAGAAGCTTAGAGTACAGGAACCTGACACCTTCCTTGTTCTTACCTGTTCTGCAGAAGCATACCTGGCCAGGGTACTTTGGCCTTCACTGCCCTCATCTGTTATTTGGGGTGATAATAGCCATTTTGTAACATTGTAAAAAATTAAATATATACATATGTGCAAAGATATTTTGGCTATTCTACCACATATATATATATATATATATATATATATATATATATATATATATATATATGTATATTAGCACAGTACCATAGTATGTAATGAATAACTGCTGTCTTATTTCATTTCTGGAATAAATGTTTTTGTTTTTGTTTTTGTTTTCTATAAGGCTTATATAGACATCAATAGCCATATAAATAACAATAAGGACACTTTTTTAAAAACTACTGTTAAGTTTATGCAATCACTTGTGCATATAATTTTATGTCATCAGGCTTCAACCTGACTTTGAAAAAATATATAATAAATTTGTTCACCTGTATGTCTGATGCCCACCCTCAACATTTTACTTTACCTTCTTTTAATCTTATATGACAGGCCGAAGCCATTCATGTGAACCCCCTTCGTATTTTGTTGCCTTCCACCCTCTGTACTTCATTTGCATTCCTTTTACCTGTTGCAAATCCACCCAATGCTATTGTATTTTCATACGGCCATCTGAAAGTCATTGACATGGTAAGTTTGTTGAGAGAAGGCTATGAGAGCCAGTATGTACTTCCCACCATGTGATACCTCCATTCTCATACCCTAATCAACCACCAAGAAATGGAATTGGATCTCTGTTTTGGAAGATGTGTATGAGACTGGTCATACAATTATGTTTATGAATTGAATATGCCATCAGAATTTTTAGTCAAAAATACAGATAATGGATGAATAAGCATTGGTCTAAGAGAAAGAAGAGTGTAGCATTGCTCATGACAACAGCTTAAACTTATGTCAAGATCCGAATACAACCTAACCAAGGTAAACAGAAGAACAGAGTTAGTAAAAAAAAAAAAAAAAAAAAAAAAAATTTAGCAATCCAAGCAGAGCTATGGCTTGCTATGGCAACTATTTATGCAAAATTATCTCTGATGAAAGGATTGGGCTCCATGCCTAAGAAAATGTGCTTTATTTGAATACTGCCATGAGTGAGAAATAAAGAAAAATTCACACATGATAGAAAATTTCTTCCAAGTATAAAAATAATGGTGGTTAAGAACTGACTTGAGCATATTGTAGTCCTAACCCAATCTCATCCCTAACTTCCAAACCAATCCAAACAAGAATGTAATCAAAGTAAATTCAATGAGTTTGCTATGCAAATGAAATTGCAAGTCCCAGCTCCTCTTCCCACCCAGATTGTTGTTCCCAAATCTCTGCCACATTAAAATTCTGGAAATGTTTCTATATCCCTCTGGCAAAAAAGCATGTGTTTAATACAATATACATTATACATGTGTACTTAAAAAGAGAATTGTGAAATAAGTGAGTGGCTTGTGTGGATAAAGACAAGGACCGCTATTATTATCATTTCTTGATACCTACCCCCTCCTTGTTTTAGAAGTCCATGTACTAATACAAAGAATTCAAGATTGGAAAAGTAAATAAGGGACCATATAGTTAATATTTCAGGCTATATAAGCCATAGATAGTTATTTTTCCTACTATATCATAAAAGCAAGTAAAGACAAGATGTAAGTAAATGTGCACCATTATGGTAAAAAAAAAAAAAAACTGTAATAACAAAACAGAGTAACAGAAGTTAAGTTAATTCTCCTTTTGTATAGAATGCAATTTTGAGGTTGATGCATACCATAATTTTCACATGATATTTTTAAAAATGGGAACACTAAGAAAGATGAATAAAAGCAGTAGTAGGGAATTTAAATGAAAGAATAAATTAATATTGAGTGAACATGGAGAATGAAGTCATATAGACTGCTAAACTTATCTACTGAAATACAAGACTGAAGAAAACGCAAATTTCATTTTGACATGTAAGGGCAGATTTTAAGGGACTTTGTCTCATTAGAATGACTCAAGCACATTACCAAGAGAAACCTCTGAAACTATACAGATGATAGTGAGAGACCAATTCTCTGTGGACATGAGGGGAGAAAAGCCTCTGGCTTATGAATAACAATTTATGCTAATCATAAGATGAATGCAAATCGGGGAGTATGTCTTACGTAACAGTGTTCTGATTAGTCTGTAGAATTTCTCTTGGGGAGACTGATATTGGTCCTCTTTCTTGTTCAAGGTTAAAGCTGGACTTGGTGTAAACATTTTGGGTGTTGCCGTGGTGATGCTCGCCATCTTCACCTGGATTGAACCCATGTTTGACCTCTCCACCTATCCTCACTGGGCTCCTGAAATTGTTAATCAGACAATGCCTTAACACACACAAAATTTCTAACAATTTCATGGTGACTTTTGAAGATCACTCAGAATTCACTTTAAGATGAGGCTGTTTATAACTTAAATTAGTCATGTAGCCACTGAATTACAGAAAACACCCCAAACCTGTCATGTCACACGGAGTCCATATTTCCTTTGAAATGCAACCAAAAATTTTCCACATGCTTTTGACGAGAAGCCTAGAGTAGGGATTTTGACCTTGGATAATTTATAAAGACCTTCAAAGAATTTAGGCCACTTGCTTCGTCATATAGTTGCAGTTCAGTGTCACATTTCCAACATTAATTTATTAGCTCAGAACCTTCCTGTGAAAATAGAAACAGAAAATAAAATGTGCAAGTTAATGAGGGACTTGGATAAATCATCTGTATAACCTTCTGTAAGGGAATTTGCTGAAAAACAAAAAAATGGTCAACTGGTGGGACAGAAAGCAAGTTTAATTTAAAGGCAATATGTATTTGCTCACTTAAAAAGGTCAATTGTATCATTATTAAGATATATACATATGTGTATAGACACATACACACATATATAGTATAAATCTAATTCAAAGTAGTATTTATTCCAAAATTATGGATGAGCCCATTCAATAAGAAAAAAAACACATAAGAAGGATTAATTTCTACTTATCCATACAAATAGACTAGTCTTTCATACTTTTATAATCCCTATACTGAGAAATATATTTTATATACCTATGGATAAGCTGTCTATGATCTTTACTGATTACACAGTATAGTTAGAAAAGTTAAGCATCTAAATTATTACCAAACTTATGTAATGTACAACTTTGAATGGTTATTCTAGAAAAGCATAATGTGTGATAAAAGGAGACAAAAATTTCAAGGAGTTATTATCACTGTCTATGGAAATAAAAAAAAATCCATAGTTCTGTTATATCAAAATTGAAGTGAAAGCCAGGTGTGGTGGCACACGCCTTTAATCCCAGCACTCAGGAGGCAGAGGTAGGAGGATTGCCATGAGTTCAAGGCCAGCCTGAGACTACATAGTGAAGTCCAGGTCAGCCTGGACTAGAGTAATACCCTACCTTGAAAAAATAATTGGTGTGAAACGCAAAGAGGGTATAAACGAATGAAAAGTTCAAATTATACAGACTCACAAAAAAGAAAAGAAAAAAATTATCATCAAAGATATAAGAAAAACAAACCAAAACATCCATTCAAGATTGAAAAGAGTAAGGTCTATTGGCATTCCAAAATTAGACTGGCAAAATTTACAATCACAAACAAAGTAAGGGCTGGAGAGATGGCTTAGTAGTTAAGGTGCTTACCCAAAAAGCATAAGGACTCAGATTTGATTTCCCAGGACCCACATAAGCCAGATACACAAGAGGGAACACACATCTGGATTTCATTTGCAGCAGCTGTAGGCCCTGGCGTGCCCATTCTCTCCCTCTCTCTCTCCCTCATTTATCTGTCCCTTTCTATCTCAAATAAATAAATAAAATATTTTAAAATGATGTGTACCATCAGGAAAAGATAAAGATGTTATATCATGAAATTTGCATAGTAAAAATATGACGGATGACAAGATTAAACAAAAATACCTTTACAATTTTTAATCTTCATAAGCACCTTCCTAGATGTTAGAAATATGGCTTGGTATTTTCCTAATGAGATTATCTAAATTTTTTCCTTAAATTAACTTCAGACTTCTTAATCATTTTTTCAAAGGAAAACTTGTTCATTTAAAATTTAATGTATAATACCTCTACATTGTGAAACTTACCTGTGTTCATCTTATGCATTAATTGCTTTCTGTACTATATGCTACACAAATACTTATGATGTCACACATTGATTACATTTCTAGTCATTCAGTTTATCACTGCTGAATGATATTATATGATGGTTACATTTTCATTATGAAAAATAGTATAACTTTTCATATTATGAGCAGTTAAGTTTTAGTCTCAAGGAAATGATATCAACATTTCAGCTTGAATAATTTTAATGTATTGCTTCCTGCAGCTTCCAGCTAAATGAGGAAAGTGATACTTAGTGAAAATCTGTTTAATTGAGCCGTCTAGTTCTCTTGCTATATCTTTATGTCTTGTTGATATATCACAACTGACTTACTCCTCATATTTATCCCCTTCACCTCAGAGTTTTCAGGCACTGCACTTCCGAGAGTTACACAATGCGCCTTTGAAAGTTTCTAAAAGACAATCTTACACAGATGATGAAACAAATCTTTGTCCTCCCACTCCATGGTAGACAGTGATTCTGCTATTATCCTGAACATTGCTTAAAGGTTAACTAGAAATCCTTGTCACTTTAAATTCCAGTATCTTACTTAGGAGCAGAACTTGTCTGGATAATTGTGCCAATTTCTCTAACTGCTTGTTCACTGTTAACTGGCAAATATGTGTCCTTCACTCACTGTCTCAAGAATTCAGACTTCCTTTCTCTCTGATACATGTTCTTGGTATCATCTCTCAACTTAATAACTGCACCCATGTTCTTTGCTTTTCAACCTGGGAGATGGGAAAGTTACACTTGAAAGCCAAAGCTACTAATTAACAAGACTGAGACAATTCACAAAACTTATCATGCCTCCCTGACTGCATCCCAACATGATTCGTGTATGTATTTCTCTATTTTTACCACAGAAAAATATTTTATTATAACCTTTGTGATGATTTTTTTCTGAAAATGTACTGTTTCTTTGAGAACTATTACCTTTACTTGAATATGCAGGTTTTATGAAATTAAATGTTCCCACTCCCTTACTTGATGGAACTTGGATTATACTAGGAATGAAAGAATGAAAACCAAGCAAGAGGACCAGATTTTACTATTGGAACATAATCTTAAAAGGAAATTATTCACTTGTTCTTTACTCCAGGGCAGCCCTAGCCATCTTATTCCTAGATGAATAGCTTCAATTCAGCTACATAAGTTATGAACAATGCAAGTTTCTAAAACATAAAACACAGGTAGCAATGGTTGCAGTAGCATATAGACAGAAATTAAAAGAATTTTCCAAATATGAGAACCTTTATTTGTCTGGAAACAAGACATAGGTATGTAAGGATATGTTTTTCTCTGTGAGGAGGGTGTTATTCATTTGTTTGCTTTGCTTTACTTTTTTTCTTTTTCTTTCTTTTTTTTTTTTTTTTGCGGTAGTCAGCTCCTAAATCAGATACTCAGGCGTGCTAATAGTTAGGCACTCAACCATTAATACACATTCTCAGTACAAGACATAGATATTACTAGAAGAAAGAAGATGGTGAGGAGGAAGAGGAAGTAAGGAAGAAAGTTCTTTCTTCATTGATGGCATAATGGTATAAATAAAAGAGAAAAAAGTCTTTGGAGGCCAAATAATAGAAATTTTGTTCAATGCATATCTGTTTGCCAGAAACCAATAGGAATTCTCAACGCAGAAAGATAAAGCATAGAAATCATGGTGAAGAATCCATCATTTAAACAAGAACTGAAGGCAATGACCACTAGTCCCTACATGTCTTAAAGCTCCTTCTTAATAAGAACAAGGGGATAGAGTTTAGTTGCAAAGCTAAGATCTATTACATATAGGGGTAGACTAGGGGCTGCGTTAGTTACTTTGTTACTATTTTGTTGGTGGTGGTGTGACAAAATACTTGAAAAGCTTGAGAAAAGCAATAGGGAGGAAGGGTTTATTTTGGCTCCCAGTTCATCATGAGCAGAAGGGCACAGAGGCAGTGGGAAGGGCTCTGGTCTGCAGTGGGGAAACAGAGAACATGGTCTGATCTGCATAGCTTTCTCCTTTCTGTTCAGTGCAGGACCCCAGCCACTGTGATGGTGCCATGAACAGTTAAGATGGGTAGTCACACCTCAATTTATTTAATCTAGAAACTTCATCAGCAACAGACATGCCCATGGATTTATCTCCTAGGTGATCCTGTCAAGCTGACAATATTAATTATCACATTGGCCAAGAGTTAGATCCCACAGGCCAATGCCCACTTGTAAATTTGTTTTTTGTGGGTTTTTTTTCATATTTTTACTATTAGATGTAGACATGTTGTATATGTAAACATCACATGTTGATATCATCCTTTCCCTCCTCCCTGCCCCTTTCTTGAAGAGGCCTTCCTCATTGGTAATACAACCCTATGGGGATTGTGGGTCATGCATTATGGGGGAGAGGCAATGTCTGTGCAAAATGTCCCAACTTGTGGTTCTAACAATCTTTCTGCCTCCTCTTCCACAAAATTCCCTGGACCATGCTGAGAGTATTTTAAGTCTATTTCAGTGATGGGCACTTAGGAGCATATGTAGATGTCTGGTTTGGTAGGTGTTCAGCGTCCTCAGTATCTTTCTCCATCACCCTTGTACTGATATCAGCTTAACTAAGAGAGCAGCATTCCTGCTCATTTCCCCAATTCCTCTGCAGTTTCAGCTGGGGCCAGGGTGGAGTGTGCTGCATCATTTATCTCCTAAAGTCCAGTTCCTATATGAAAAAGAAAAGTAGATTCTCCTATGGAGACTCAAATCAGAGCCAGTTAAATGGAATAACCATTATTAGTTTAGAGAGAATTATAAGGGTTTAGACACTTTTATAGTGTAAGGTTACTGGGAGCTTGACAATAGAAAGCAGAATCATTATCTGGATATTATTCTGACTTGTTTTCCAGATCTAGGTATGGTTTTCCTTACACTGAGTGGATCTTTTAGCCAATCCAAGAGGAGTTGGTTACCCACCATAGCTGTGTGCCACTATTGCACTTGTGTGAGCATCACAGCAGGTTGTTTGCTTCTGAGTCACTAAGACTTTGAGTTGCTTAAACAGATGTTGGCCACTTTCCCCTGGTAGCTCATGTAGTGCCTTCCAGAACTAGATGGGCTAAGTATCTCAGGATTTTCTCTCCTCTGGATTCCAATCAGTTCTCTCCATGGTGCAAGCCAATAGTGATTGGTGTCTTCAGCAGTAGGGTCTTACCATTAACTTCTGGTGGGTAATCAAGCGCTCTGACAGAAGTCTGTCTTGTTTGTTTTGGAAGATCTAGTAGGTCTCTCTGATCAACAGCTCATTGTGGATGTAGACCACATACTGGTACAGGGAATTACAGGCCAGAGCCAAGGGAAAAGAAAAGAAAGAAAAAGCCAAAGAAGAAGAGAAACAGGAGAAATTTGAGGTTAGGTTTCATCTCACTCTCTCCAGGTCCCTTTGATTCAGATGCTGCCTCTAAGGTTTGCTTGAGGGTTCCACCCTTCAGTCTGATTTCCAGGATATAGGACTTTATGATACCAGTTCAATTTTGGGTTCAGACTTTGTGTCGCCCCCTCCCTCTCCCTTCCCCCAAGCCCTACCCACCCTGTTTTTCAAGCCTTGAGATGTTATTCAGTTATGTCAGCAACTTGGGTTGATCCAGGTTAGGGACTGCAGATGAGTGAGATCATGATATGATTGAGTTTCTGTGATTGTGAGTTCACTTAAAATAATCTGTTCTGGAGCCAGCCTGGCCTGGCCTGGCCTGGCTGAGGGGAGGTGGCGGTGGGCAGGTGCGATGGTGGAGGCCGGGCCACAGGCACTGCCACCCCAGGGAACCCCAAGTCGGCACAAGAAGAGCCTAGGACTTCTCAATACCAAGTTCGTGTGGCTCTTGCAGGAGGCCAAGGACGGTGTGCTTGACCTCAAGCTAGCAGCTGACACCTTAGCTGTGTGCCAGAAAGGCATATTTACGACATTACCAATGTGTTGGAAGGTATTGATCTGATCAAGAAAAAATCCAAGAACAGCATCCAGTGGAAGGGTGTGGGACCAGGCTGAAATACCCGGGAGATTGCTGACAAGCTGACTGAGCTCAAGGCAGAGATGGAGGAGCCACAGCAGCGGGAACAAGAACTTGATCAGCACAAGGTATGGGTGCAGCAGAGCACCTGGAATGTCACAGAGGACATGCAGAACAGCTGCTTGGCCTATATGACTCATGAGGACATCTGCAGATGCTTTGCTGGAGACACCCCCTGGCCATCCGGGCCCCATCGTGCACCAGCCTAGAGGTGCCCATCCCAGAGCGTATCAATGGGCAGAAGAAATACCAGACTCACCTGAAGAGTGTGGGTGGCCCCATCGAGGTGCCGCTGCTGGTGAACAACCAGGCTTGGAGTCCGCCACCTGTGGCTGTGCCTGTCCCGCCCCCTGAGGATCTGCTCCAGAGTCCACCTGCTGTTTCTAACCCTCCACCCCTGCCCAATCTCACATTAGCCCAGCCCCAAGAAGCCTCCCGTCCAAGCAATCCTCAGCTAACCACCCCCAGCCCCGTTCCTGGCAACACTGAAGTCCTAGGGGTGGCCAGCCCAGCAGCTGAGATTGCAGTGAGTAGTGACCTTGGAACCGAAATCAAGGACAGTGGTGAGCTCAGCTCACTCCCGCTGAGCCTGACAGCACTGGACACCTGGCCGCTGCAGTCTTCTGCCCGGTTAGACAGCAGCAACAGCAGCAGCAGCAGCAGCAGCAGCAGCAGCTCATCTGGACCCAATCCTTCTACCTCCTTTGAGCCTATCAAGACTGACCCGACGGGCGTTCTGGAACTCCCAAAGGAGCTGCCAGAAATCTTTGACCCCACACTAGAGTGTATGAGCTCAGAGTTGCTGGAGGAGTTGATGTCCTCAGAAGTGTTTGCCCCCCTACTCCGACTTTCTCCACCCCCCGGAGACCACGATTACATCTACAACCTGGATGAGAGTGAAGGTGTCTGCGATCTCTTTGATGTGCCTGTTCTCAACCTCTGACAGGAACATGCCCTATGCGGCTGGGACCCCAGACTATCTGGGCTGGGAGCTAACTGGTGACCTCCCCCACTGCACCCCTCACAGCTTGAGAACATCAGACTCCTGGCTGTGCCACCCTGTCTCCCACTGGCACTTGAAGTGTGCTGGCACAGCAGGGGGAAGGGCAAAGTCTCCACAGGGAGCCAAAGTGTTTGCCGGTCCTCTTTGGGAGCCTCCCCCAGCCAGGCTTAGCTGCCACCGAGAGGCACAGACCTGCCATCCCCCATAGGGCAACTTGTCCAGCCAACTGCCCTGCTCCTGGCATCCACTCTTTCCCTAAGGAGGAAGAAGTGGGGTAGAGCTGGGCGCTTGCCAGCTACCACTGTAGCTTCCTTCCTCACCCAGCTTACCCTATGGCAACTGGACCTCTCATGTGCTCCTCTACTGCTGGGCCCTGAGCCCTGAAGATCCTGCTCATGGCGGGATGGGGGGGGGGCACTAATAAGAAGGAACTGAGGCCTCTAACTAGGAATCTGTGTGGGTTGGTCCCAGAAGATAGGCCCAACCTCCTGATGCCCCTATTCATCCTCATATAGAGCCATTTGCAGAGATTTAGAAAGATTTACAGTAACGAATGTATTCCTATATAATGATTATTTTTATACTTTTTGCAGCAAAAGGAAATTGTAATATTTGTACAGCATTCAAGTGAATAAAGACCGTGCCTAAGGCTAATAATAATAATAATAATAATCTGTTCCAAGTTCAACCATTTTTCTTCAAATTTCAATGTGTTGTTTTTTTCTTACTGCTGAGCAGAAATCCATCATGTACATATACCACATATTGTTTATCCATTCATCTAATGATGGTCACCTAGGTTGATTCCAATTTTTAGCTCTTATGAATTGAGCAGCTATAAACATGGTTGAACAAATATTTCTGAACTGAGATGTGGAGCTTTTAGGTAAATGCCCAGTCAGGGAATAACAGGGTCTGCTGTTAACTCTATATTCATCCTTTCCAGGAGTCTCTAAATTGATTTCCATAGTGGTTGTATCAGCTTACATTCTCACCAACAGTGAATGAGTGTTCCTATTTCCCCACAGGCTCACCAACATTTGTTTTCATCTGATTTTTTAATGTTTGCTATCCTTACTGGGGTAAGATGGAATCCCATTGTTTTAATTTGAATTTCCTTAATGGCTAGGGATGTTGAACCTTTTCTTAAGTGTGTGCTAGCCATTGTAATTCTTCCTCTGAGGATTCTCTATTTAATTCTCTGCCCCACTTATGGAGTCGGTTGTTTGATTTTTTATTCTTAGACACATACCACCTACCCAAACAAAACTCAGAGCAGATCAATCTTCTAAACAAGCCTATCACATCCATGGAGATTGCAAAGGTAACCAAAAACCTCCACAAAAAGAAAAGTCCTTGACCAGATGGCTTCACAGCTGAATTCTACCTAACCTTCATAGAAGAACTAAAATCAATCTTTCTCAAACTATTTCATATAACTGGAGACCAGGGAATCCTCCCTGACTCCTTTTTTGAAGCTAGCATCACCCTAATCCCTAATACCAAACCCAGACAGAGATGCACCAAGGAAAGAAAATTATAGGCCTATATCCCTAATGAACCTAAATGAAAAGATAGATCCTGAACAAAATCCTTACAAAATGAATTCAGCAGCATACCACTTGAGAGCCTGAAGCAGTAAGATCACAAGTTCATGGCCAGCTTCAGCTAGAAAATAAGACCCTCCTCAAGAAACCAAGGACTGAAGATATAGTCTAAGTTAGAATGCTTGCTTCATATACACACAATCTTGGGTTTGAACCCTAACAACTTAAAAAATAGGAGAAAAACAATATATGAAATATTACTGAGAAACTTTTAGTATTAATAAAAAACAGCCAAAATTGTTCTGAGTTCATAATGAATACAAAGCATATAAAAAAATATACATGCAATTACATAATGGTTAGTCATAGAACACCAAGGAGAAAAAAAGATCATAATAAAGGATCATCTATATAAGGAACTGCAATTGGAATGAGGTTTCATTCAACAGAGCATTCTAAAAACCCATGAAAGCCTTCAAGTCTGAATCAGAGAATTGCCAACCCAGAATTATATATCCAGAGAATCAATTTTGAGAATGAAAAGCAAATAAAGAAATTTCAAACTAATACAAAATGAATTTACCTCCCAAGGATTTTCTAGTACATATATTAAAAGAAGAATAAAAATAACCAAAAAGAAAAAAATGTAACCTAGTAAGAAAAGGTGACTGAACAAAGTGGTAAACATGTAGAAAAAATGCCAGAAAACTAGAAATTAATAATGCATGAGTTCTAACAACAATTAATTAATTCTAAAATCGTTGCCTTAATTAGAAGGGCAGAAATCCTACTTTATTTTGGGAGGTACAACTTACATGCTAGCAGTTGTTAAAACGTTTATATTGATAATTTTTCTACATACACATATATATTTTTATTATAAACCTCACCTGTTTGACAATATACTCTCATAGATTGTCATATAAATTAAAAAATCTTCCCACAGTAGTAATAGGAATTCAGGATGATTGAATAAAACAAAATTCAACAATAAAAAGGAATAAAGGACAAGAAACATATAGAATCAGAAAAATGAGGACAAAATACAAAAAGAAATGGCAACATGCCTATTATCAAAGTAAATGTAGACAAGTTGACCTTTAAAATTAAAGATTAGCAGAGTAGATTTATTTAAAAGCAAGGTATAGGTTATTTATATGATATATACTTAAAATACAAAGAAAAAGAGAATTTTGAAATACAAGTTGTTTTTCATTAATATGCCCATATGTTTGGTTTTTAATAAAAAGTAGAAACATGTGTTTCATAAATTGATATTATTTATTTGATTTTTATTTCTTTATTTATATGTGTGTGTGTATGTGTGCGTGTGTGTGTTGGTTTTCCAGGACTTCTTGCCACTGAAAATGAATGCCAAACTCATGTGCCACTTTTAAAAAGTATTTTATTTATTTATTTATTTTTGCAACTTTAAATGTTTATTATTATTATATTAACAAGATATTTCATCCAGGTGTGGTGGCACACACCTTTAATCCCAGCACTTGGGAGACAGAAATAAAAGGATCACTCGAGACCAACCTGAGACTGCATAGTGAATTCCAGGTTAGCCTGGGCTAGAGCAATACCCTACCTTGAAAAACCAAAACAAACAAACAAACAAGGAGTTTTATACTGATATATTATGTGTTGGTACCCTCTTTCCCCTCGTCTCTGCCCCCATTCCACTGGGAACGTTCCTCAATTGGGTTGCAGGTATTCTCCATGGGGTTGCCGTTTATGCATTGTAGGAGCAGTAGTCAGTTATTTTGGGTTGGGGGAATGTCTCTGGGAATGATGTCTCAACCTGTGGCTCTTTCAATCTTCCCTCCCTTCCACTAAATTCTATGAGCTGTGGTGGGTGAGTTTTAAGTCTGCCTCAGTGATGAGCTCTTAGGAGTCTCTGGATCTTTGCTTTGGTAGGTGTTGAGTATTGTCAAGGTCTTCTCCTTCACCATGGCACTGATTATCAGGTTCAGCATGGACGCATCAGTCTTGCTCATCTCCCCATCCTCTTTGGATTCAGCTGGGGCTTGGCTAAAGTGCAAGGGGTAGTATATCTCCTTGGGTCTCAGTACCTTCTGAAAAAGAACAGATTATCCAGTGGAGAGTGATGTCATAATAGTTTAAATAGGATAAGCATTGTAAATCTAGGGAGAATTTGATGTATCAAACCCCTCTTTTAGCCAAAGACTAGTGAGTGCTTGACACTGGAGAATATATTTTTTGTCTCCATAGGATTCTGATCTGGCTCCCAATTCCAGACATGGGTTCCTTTACATGGATCCAATCTCTTAGCCAAATAGAAAGCTACTTACTGAGTCTATATGCCACTGTTGCACTGATGTTTATATCCTGTCAGGGTGTTTGCTTCTGATTAGCTTAGACCTCTAGTTGCTCAGACAATTTTTGAGCTTTTCCCCCCAATAAGTCATGTAGCACTTTCCAAACATGGCTGGAATTCAGAAGAAAGCCAATCCCCAGTCAGTTATTTACTTATTTGACAGAAAGACAGAGGAGAGAGTGGGAGGAGAATGGATGTGTTAGGACATCCAGCCACTGAAAATGAACTCCAGGCACTTGCACCACATTGTGCATCTGGCTTACATCTGGGAATCAAACCTGGGTCTTTGGCTTTGCAGGCAAGTGCCCTAACCACTAAGTAATCCCTCCAGCCCCTCAGGTGCTACTTTTTTGCAACTATCTTTACCTGGACATTAGGGAATCGAACCCAGGCAAACAGATTTTGCATGCTACCATGTTTAAGTGGTGGACCATATCTCCAGCCCAAGAGTTGTTTTCATATTTCTTCTTAAATTTATTATCAGCAATTGTACATGGTAGTTTGATTCAAGTGTCCACAATAAACTTAGGTATTCTGTATGCTAGGTTGCCAGCTGATGGAGATTTGGGATTTAACGCCTCCTGTAGGCAGTGTATGGTTGGAGCAGACTTATGGGTATTATAGCCAATTTCCCCTTGCCAGTGTGTGGAACACTCTCCTGCCACTGTTTTGATGTTGGCCAGGAGAGTGATGCCTACTCGATGTTCATGTCATCATTTTCTCCTGTGATCATGGAGCTTCTCCTCAAGTCTGTAAGACAAAATAAATGCCTTTTTTTTCCCAAAAGCTGCTCCTAATTAGGTGATTTATGTCAGCAATGTGGACCTGACTACAACAGTAAAGTTGGTACTGAGGAGTAGTGTCATTTGCTGCTAGAAATCTCATTGTGTGGGTTTGGCCTTTTGGAGCTGATTTTCAAGAGGAATGTGGAAGGATTTGAAACCTTGACCTAAGAGGTGCCTTGCAGTGCTGTAACTTCAGCTTGATGGACTATTCTTGTCAGAGTTGAAAGACCTGAATGTACTAAGAACTAAGGACTCTGAGGTTTGGCTTGTGAGGGTGAGAAAGAGCTTTGCCTGGACTAGGCTAGAAGCAGTTTGTGTGAGACGCTTGCTGTTATGGCTGTGTCCTGAGAAGTTGTGCAGGGTTGCTTTTCATTAAAACAGAGTGATGTGAAGATAAGAATATGGCACAGAAAGAAATCTTTGGGCCAAAACTACTGCCAATTTAGCTGCAATTATATGAGCAATTACAGCCTTTGTGATTGGGCCAGCTGACTTGCACTGGGGCAACAGAAAGAATGCAATCTTTTCAAGGGGCCTGAGTTCTGAAGGAGTGTTCTATTCTTCAAAGTCTGCTTTATTCCCCTCTGGACTAACAAATCGGCACCCAACCTGGTATTGTGTACTATAAGAAATGTAGGAAAGAGAGGGTCATTGAATTTGCAACACAGTCTTGTGTTTTGGAAATGACCATGGGCGGTATGTAGCAGGTTTGCTGGATGCCTGCATGGAGACCCAGTGGAGTCATGAATATGGACCACTAGTTTCAGTAGAGATCCAGTGAAGATGCCAGGACCACAAGATGGCTGCTAAGGAAAGCTACCAGCCCCAGATGAAGTTTTCCAGGACTGAGAGTAGCCTAGCTAGAGGAGTGGAATTGGAACTCCAGAGGCTAGTTGCTGACTAGAATAATCAGACATGGAGGAAAAGTTGTTGGATTTGGAGCTACAGAGTTTGATGCTTGCCCTGGCCTGGTTGTTTTAAATATTGTATTGGTTGAATATTTATTTGCCATGTCTATTGCCATCTTTTGCAGTGTGTGTTTATTCTGTACCATTATGGGTTTCAGGGGCATTTTTTTTTCATATTATGGCTCAGTTAAAAGACCTTGATTATGGGTATATTTGAACATCATTAGATTGATTAAAAAATATGGGGACTTTTAAAGTTGGACTCAATGCACTGTATTTTATATCGTGTATGGATATCAATTTATGGAGGCCAGGGGCAGAAGTGGTGGTTTGATTCAGGTGTCCCTATAAACTTAGTTGTTCTGAATGCTAGGTTCCCAGCTGATGGAGAGTTGGGAAGTAACATCTCCTGGAGTATGGAGAGTATTGTTGGGTGCAGGCTTATGTGTATTATAGCCAGTTTCCCCTTGTTTTCACACTTTCCTGCCACTGTTGTCCATCTGTCAAGTTCTCACTAGTCCTTGTCTAAAAGAGGAGTTACATACATCAAATTCTCCCTAGATTAATAATAATGCTTATTCCATTTAAACTATACTGACTTCACTCTCCATTGGAGAATTTATTCTTCTTCTTTGGAAGGTAGTGAGACCCAAACTACCCCCTCACACTTCAGCCAAGCCACAGAAGAAACCACAGAGGAATTGGAGAGATGAGCAAGAGTGCTACTTCCATGTTTAACCTGATTATCAGTGCCAGGGTGAAGGAGTCAGACCCTGAGGATGCTCAACACTTACCAAAGTAGAGATACACAGTTCCTAAGAACTCATTACTGAAGTAGGCTTAATACTAACCCACCACGACTCAGGGAATTTGGGGGAAGAGAGGGTGAAAAGAATTTAAGATCCACAGGTGAAGATATCATTCCCAGAGGCATTCCGGCCCCTGAGAAACAACTGACTGCTGCTCTCACAATGCATAACACATAACCTCATAAGGAATACCACTGAGAAGGGTCCCCAGCAGAATGGGGGCAGGGCAAGAGAAGAGGGTACCAATACATGATATATCCATGAAAATTATGTTGCTAATATTAATAATACATCCAAAAATCTTTATTTCTTTCAGTTCTATATCTTCTGCCAAGCACATCAGTCCATTATTTTTAGATTCAACCAAGATCAAACATTCTCAGCATGGGCAGCATAATTCAGCCAGTCTTTATTCTGGTGTCTCAGTTCTAACAAAGTTCTCTGCTGTCTTTCCTTCCCCTTGAAAGTACATAAGCAAATCCTCCAAGAATTATTCTCTCTGCATTTAGCATTTCCAAACTCTCATCAGAATAGCCAGTAGAACTTGGCTGACCACACTGGAAGGCATCTTCAGTCGCCAGTACCATGTCCATACCCATTCCTCCAAGACAAAAGATCCAGATTCATCATGCATCAAAACCCCACTCTTAGTTCCAAAGTTCTGTAGTAGATGGCTCCATGTTGCTGAGATGAAAATCCAACCAGACACAGTTTTGGGAAGAATGGGATTTATTTCAAGCTTACAGATCTGGGAGATGTTCTACCTATGGTGGAAGAATCTGGCTTCCATTCACAAATCCAAGCAAATTAAAAAATAAAAAACCAGCCAGCAGACACCAGAAGAAGCACACACAGAACCAGCAGCAAGCAGGACCCTTCTAAAGCTCAGAAAGTTCTGCATACTCTTGGGGTAGAAATAAGATCCTTCCCTAAATGCACTTAGGGCTGAATGCAAAAAATCACCCCCAATGACACCTCCTTCAGCCAGGTGGCTGGAGAACAAAGTTACAAGCTTTAATAAAATAGTTGAGTCTATGGGGAACATACATTTGAACTAACACAACATCATATTCCTGAAAATATAGAATTGCATGATGATGCTGCATGTTAAATTCTCCTTCACCCTGGTACTTCTGGAAGGAGATAGCCTAGTATTAGACATTCCTGAAGCATAGGGAAATACAAGTTAAAGAGCTATGCATTCATTTAAAACAGGGAAAAGGACAATAAAATAAGTCAGAGAAAGTAATAAATCTTTAAGGTACAGAAACCACTAAGCTAGAAAACATTTATAGAGATCAAGAGAGTCAAAAGTATACTTTTGAAAAAAACTAATAAACTTGGAAAATAAAAAACCTTAGCAAAACTGATACAGATATGTGAGAAAGCAAAAGTGGCCTTTGTGAATGAGAAAGGGAAATAGTGAAGAGTGAGGGATAGCAAAAGTAATCCAAAAATACCAGTGGTTTTACTTTATTAAAGCAAAAGATATTATGAAGTGGAAAAAAATCCTAAATATATACATTCAACAACTGGCTCCAGTAAAAATTATAAGCATATGTTCTTATAAACATTTGAAAAGTTAAATAGGTATTGGAGTTCATCTCATAAACAAAAGATTAAATCTAAAGAAGATTATCAGGAATTTAAATCTTTTAGAACAGAATGCTCAATAATTATAAGTTATTTCAGATAACAGGGATAGGAGACCGTTCAATCCCTAATTAGTTTGAGTAGCCCTATTAGCAGAAGCAGATAACTATGGTATTAGGAAGAAGAATTATAGATTAATGTTTACTATGAAGTATAGTTTTAAAATATTTTTATGATTAGTAATTAGTTAAGCAAATCTTTTATACAGAATAAATTTCATGCATATTACTCACTTAAAGTTTAGTACTGAAAATTAAGTCAACAGGATTCATAAATTCAACAATTTTAGGAAGATAATACAATATATGCAGAAAATACTCAATTTCAAAGCATTTAAAAATAGTTCAGTAGATCATTTATAAAGTTAAACTTCCAGTGAAACAACATCAGTAGCACAAAACAGTATCATCAAAAACCCTGCAATATATATCACATTTAATGGTATAGGTACCTGTTGAATATCTAGTATCCATTACAGAAAAAAAAAAAATACGATTTATGTTACCAGTGAGATTAGGTTAAACCTTCCCTTTTGGAGTGATTAAACATAAATGCATGTTATCACCACCTGAGCCAACCAGTTAACCAGAAGCCCTAAATAATAGAGTAAATCAAGAAAAGCAGAACTCAGAACACAATCAGGACATCTCATTTCTCACGTAGTATGATTTTCTGCAGAAAATTTCACAAGTATTACTTTAATGAAGTTTTTATATGCACAATCAATATACAAAATTTTAATTGCATCCCTAAAAAATTGTGGATAATTAGTAGATAATGAAAAATTTAAATATTTTATTGTGCTTTGGAATAAATTTAACAAAATCTAAAAATGACTTCTACATTGATATATATAATCATTTTCATGAAAAGGTCAATTTCATTCACATTTATTTGTAAATTCAAAGAAATTCCAATCAAAATCTCAAGAACTGATTTGCAAAATATATGTGTATATATATACATATATATATATGCAATACATATATATATGCACATATAGCAGAAATTAATTTAAAAATATTTATGGAGAAGGGTCCAAAATATCCCCAACTCTACTAAAGAAGAATTTTAATCTATTTTCTTTGCCCTGAAAATGATAGCATCTTCAGAAATTATAAGTTAACTTTCAAGTAGTACTGAACAGATTCTCCTTTGATATATTTTCTAATGGGCCATAAATATTCTAATATCCTCTCAGAAGTTATATTGTCAGCCTCCTTCTCTGCATATTTAGCTCAAGTGCCTCCTCTCCATTCTGTGGGAAAGAAGAGTTCTATATCTATAGAAATACCTGTCCCTTTATCTTTACCTACAGGTAATTGTTGACTTATTTATCTTCTGTATCTTCAGAAAAAAACCCTAAAATTTATGAGAATTTATACATCACTACAAGGAAGTTTACACTTCTCAAGAAAACATAAATGAAGACTTTTTTGTACTTTTTTATCGACAAATTCCATAACTGTAAACAATATCACTTGGTAATTACCTCCCTCCCCCACTTTCCCCTTTGAACCTCCACTCTCCACCATATCCCCTCCCCCTCTCAATCAGTCTTTCTTTTATTTTGATGTCATGATCTTTTCCTCCTATTGTGATGATCTTGTGTACTTAGTGTCAGGCACTGTGAGGTTATGGATATACAGGACATTTTGTGTCTGGAGGAGCAGTTGTAAGGAGTCCTACCCTTCCTTTGGCTCTTACATTCTTTCTGCTACCTCTTCTGCAATGGACCCTGAGGCTTGGAAGGAATGATAGAGATATTTCAGTGCTAAGCACTCCTTTCTCACTTCTTCTCAGAACCATGGTGCCTTCTGAGTCATCCCAAGATCACTGCCATCTGAAAAGAGAAGCCTCTCTAACCAAAAAGGAGAGTAGTATTAATATATATGAGTATGAACATTAAGAGAAGTACTTACTGGGAAGTTTGGTGAACATAGTATATGCATTTAACCAGACACTTCAGAGGTTATATCCCTAGAGCTCATGACTACCCCTGTTGTAGGTTTTCAGTATCAGGGATATATTCCCTCCAATGGAGTGGGCCTCCAGTCCAGGTAGAAAGTGGTTGGTTTCTCCCATAGCAGACATGCCACTATTGCACCTGTTGGCTCATTTGGCCTGGCTGGCCAAATTTAAGGCTTGTAGTGTCCACTGTTGATCATCTCCACTGGCGATTTCTCTCTCTCCCACTGAACTGCATGCAGCATAGCTTTTTCCAGCTTTCTGTCATCTGGTCTACATGGAGGAGGTTTTTAGCTCAGCTCCAGCAGCATTTCTCAGTGACCTTGCAGGCCAAGTATGTGGAGTCTTCAGCAATAGGGTCTTACCATCTATTCCTGGTGGGAAACCAAGATCCTTGGCAATGGCCTGTAATGTTTTGGAGGTATCAAGGACCTCCCTGGTGGGCAGGTATCCTATCCCTCACACTGAAAATTTTCTAGTAACAATCTATGACTCCTGAGTGTTCTATTGTCCAAAAATGTAGGTTTCCATGTGACATTTTTTATGTAAATAAAGACTTACTCACATATGTCTGTGTTCTGCTTTTCATATTTGTCAAGAGTTGATTCCTCAGGGAATCATGGGTAATGTCTCATAACTCTTACGCTGTCCCATTTAGTTGAACACATTTTGTAACCTCATCATAAAAATATTTGCTTCTCTAAATTTTAACTATTTTGATAGTTCCTCAAGTAATGATTATTTGTGTGTTTTTTGTTTTTATTTTATTGTGTTTTATTAGTTTTTATTTCTCTGTTTATATTTATATTTTACTTTGTTAGTTCTACAAATGATGATTTGTCTTCTCAAAGTTTTAAGTCAGTGCCATCCATATGTCAAATTCTATTATGTTCAATTGCTTCCTTAATTTTTGTCTACATATAGGAAGACTTACAAGTTCTTATTTTCTGACACAACCTCTTTATTTTTGTTCTTTCACAGAAGAAAATGCAATAGTAAATCAAGAACAATTGTGAACTTTGGCATGGTGGTGCATGCCTGTAATACCAGCAGTTTAGAGGCTGAAGCAAGAAGTTCATGAATTCTAGACCAGCCCAGTATATATAATAGATCTTGTGTCAAAATTCAAAAGGAGGAGAGTGTGGGGGAGAGAAAAACAACCAGCAGACTTTGAGCCCTCTTTCATAAATTGTCAGGGTTTTTATGAGTTGATGGATAATATTTTATCTCCACCTCCATTTTCATACCCAACACTACTACAGAGAGTAAAACTGAATCTATGCTTAGGTGAAGTGTGCCTCCTCAGTCTTGCAGCAGTTGTTCATAGCCTGTGCACCTTCACTCACTGCACTTGCTGTCCAAACCAGTGTTGGTAAACTGTATCTACTTACACATGAAAACCCTTCCCTTAACCTGTTTCAGATATAGCCGAGCAGATGTGCTGAGGTCTTCATTCAAGACTCTGGTTCAATTTCAAAGAACTCTATGACATAGTAACTATGTATGAAATGTAGGTCAGGTTTATTCTAAAATCCTGATCAAATGCCATAATAAACCTGTTATTTGTTGAGTAGTAGCCTCTTGTTTATTGAGCATTAATATGCTACTTAATTAATAATCAAACTTTCATATATATAGTAGAAACTGTCCATTATAAATTGCTTTGGTAATGCTCTTCAACTTAATAAAACCACTATCTGTTGCTTGGTATAAATTAAATCTTAGTCTTCACTTTCATTTAGAACAGTTAACCTAACTGAGTCAAATTCAACTTACGCACTTCAGTATTTAGTGATTTCAGTCTGACTTAGTCAACTTAGATTTTTGTTTTTATATTACACTCTCTTATTAACTTCTTGTAATTTTAATCTGAGTTCTGTTGGCTCTATATATGCAGTTTTCAATGGATAGGGTGTTTCTGGTCTTTGTGGTAAGAAAGCAGTCCTGATGTTTTTTACTGAAATGTATAGTTCTGCTAAGATTCTGAGAGATGCATGATTCCAGTGAGATCTGTCACTCACCAGTGCTCCCTGGCTCCTGCAATTCAGTCCTGAGATCAACATATCTTCATCATCACCAGAACATTATTAATACTTCCTTAGGGATGTGAGACACTTTGGATGCTCTCTCTCTGAGATACCAAACGTCCTCAGAGGATGGTTTGTCTTGGACTCACCTGTGCCTAGGCAGTGGTCTTAGGCTATATTACTGCAAGACTCCATATTAAATGCAAGAGAGAGGAAGCCTGGTGCTTGCATTTTAAATTGAAAGATTCAACTTATTCATGAGTCTATGGAAAAATAAGGATTATATATCATGGTCACAAAACAAAATAAATCAGTTCTGCTTAAATGCTTAAATGGTGACCAAAATCTTTTTTTTTTTTTGTCTATGGTACTAGTTATAAGCATAAAATATAGAGGCTGAGTGCTAGGTCTGAACCTTGCTCTGCTACACATTTCCCAGATGTCCTTGGTTGTATGATTTGACCTTTGCATAGACCAGTTTCCTCAACTTAGATAATATAAGACAATTTATCTCTGATAAGGGTTAATGAATTAATAGATTGAAACCCTTATAGCAGTGACTGCTGGATATAACAAAACTCAGTACTAGATAGTATGCTTACTATATTACTCCTCCTCCTCCTTTCCACAGAAAAAATTGCTCACACATAGACACTAAACAGGATAACCTTAAAAATAATGTTATCTAGAACCCTCATCAAAATCCCAAGAAGCCAATTGTATTTAACTCAGAAAGATTTCTCATCATTCATAATCCCTTTGTAGAGAAAATAAGATGGAAATGATTGAGCATAGTATAAAAACGTGAATCTTCCATTTACAAAGAAATCACAGGAAAATTAAGATTCCACATAATACTAACATCATGTCCAAGATCTTACTGGAAGAGTGATATGTTGTACTAGAATGATCTTCTCACTCAGTTAGCCAATATCCATCATTAGTTTTCCCTTGGGGATTTTCAGGTAATCCTAAATTCCCCATGCTGTTGGAGGCCCTATGATCATTGTGTCATGATGAATCTGGGCAGCTGTTCTCACCTTGCTTAGCTGAACCTGTCCCTGACTTCCCTTCTGCAGCATGTCTGTCTGGGACATTGAATCAGACTCTGCTTTTGTGCTTATTGTTCTGTAAAAAGTATGCATTGAAAAATCACCAAAATATCAAAAATGTCACATACCCTCTCCTTTGTGCAAAGAATATTGAAGTGCCTCTGTATCCATGTGAAATAGCAAGTATTTCCACTGTTTCCTTTTATCTTAACAATACACAAAGCATAAGGGTTGTACATATGAATGAGGCACCACATAATATTCAACACATGTATGCATGGAATAATGTTTCAGTCAGGTTAAACATATTTATCACTTCAAACAGCCATCATTGCTGCTTGGTAAGACCTTTCCCAATCCCACCTTCTAGCTTTAAGAAACATACAGGATATAAACCAGGTGTGGTAGCACACACCTTTAATCCCAGCACTCGGGAGGCAGAGGTAGGAGGATCGCCATGAGTTCAAGGCCACCCTAAGACTCCTTAGGGAATTCCAGGTCAGCCTGGGCTAGAGTGAGACCCTACCTCAAAAAAAAAAAAAAAAAGAAAGAAAAAAGAAAAAAAGAAAAGAAAAGAAAAGAAAAGAAAAATGAAACATACAGGATATGGTTGTCATTGATAGTCACCACACTTTGCAATAGTTCTCCAGAAACTATAGATGAGGTTTACTTATAACTTAGTATTCATTGGTAAACATTCCCACATCCACCCCATTGTCCCCAGCCTCTGGGAACTATTATTCTATGTTTAACATCAGTGAGAACACTTTTCACATTTTACCCATATGATTGAAATCATAGAGCAATTTTCTTTCTGTGCCTGGTATTTCACTTAACACATGATCTCCAGATTAATTCACATTATGACAAATTTTATTGTTTATGGCCAACTGGCACTCTGTTACACCTGTGTACCTTGTTTTCTTTATTCATTGTGGATTATGAATAGAGCTGCAGTGAACATAGAGAACAGATGTCTGATATCCTTGCATTTCCATTGCTCATGCCCAGTAGTAGATTACTGGATTATATAGCATTTCTCTTACTCATATTTTTTGAGGCTACTCCCTATTTTTTTCCACAATGGCTGTGCTCTTATATTACCATCAACAGTGTCCAAGGTTTCTCTTTTCTCCACATGATTACCAGTGTCTGTTTCCTAAGCTCTTTTTTTTTTAATTTTTTTTGTTTATTTTAAGTTATTTGTTTGAGAGGAACATACAGAGAAAGAGACAGATAGACAGAGACAGAGAGAAAGAGAGAGAGAGAGAGAGAGAGAATGGTCCCGCCAGGGCCTCTAGCCACTGCAAACGAACTCCAGTCGCATGCGCCCTCTTGTGCATCTGGCTAACGGGTCCTGGGGAATCGAGCCTCGAACCGAGGTCCTTAGGCTTCACAGGCAAGCGCTTAACCACTAAGCCATCTCTCCAGCCCCTAAGCTCTTTTTTATTTTAGTTATTCTTACTGTATAGATGTGATACCTGGTGGCTTTGATTTGCATTTCCATGAAAACTGGTGAGGTTGAGAATTTTTCATGAACATATTTCTATGATCTCTCTTGAGAAATGTCCACTTAGATTTAGTGACCTTTTTTTTTTTTAAATTTAATTTATTAGTTTTCATTTCAGTGAATACAGGCAGTTTGGTACCATTATTTAGGCTCATCTGTGATCTACCCCCTCCCATTAGACCCTCCTTGTTAATGAAAATGGGTCGTGCATTGTGGAGTTAGCCCCCAGTTATTAGTATGATAAATGTCTCTGCAAATCATGACCCAACATGTAACTCTGACATTCTTTCCGCCCCCTCTTCCGCAAGATTTCCCTGAGCCATGTTGGGTTCATTTTTGGTCTGCTTCAGTGCTGAGGTGTTGGGGGCCTCTGAGGCTTTGGCTCTCTGATTTGGTAGGAGTTGATTTTTCTCTGCGTTGATCTCCTTCCCCTTTGTGCTGGTATCCGGTTCACAGGAAAACAAGATCTAGTGACCTTTTAATGCAAATGTATTTGTGTGCCATGCATGCATGTATATGTGCATATTCACATATGAGTAGACACGTGTGTGTGTGTGTGTGTGTGTGTGTGTGTGTGTTTAGGTGCATGTGTGCATGTGGAAGTCAGTGTTGAAGTCAAATGTCTCCCTGATTGCTGTCTACCTTATTTATCGAGACAAGGATTCTCACTTGAACCCTAAACTCATGGATTCAGCTAGTCTAGCTAGCCAGCTTGCCCTGGGGATCTCTGTTTCTGTCTCCTCATCACCGGGTTTACTGTAAGGCCATTTCACTTATTCAACATTTACATGGGTGCTAAGAAGCCAAACAAGAGTTCAAAAATCAAGCTAGTGTGACAAGTGCTTGTCAAAGTAAGTCATTTCTCAAGCTCCATTTTTTTAAATTAATTAATTATTTATTTATTTGAGAGCAACAGACACAGAAAGAAAGACAGATAGAGGGAGAGAGAGAGAGAATGGGCGCGCCAGGGCCTCCAGCCACTGCAAACGAACTCCAGACGCGTGTGCCCCCTTGTGCATCGGGCTAACGTGGGTCCTGGGGAGTCGAGCCTTGAACTGGGGTCCTTAGGCTTCACAGGCAAGCGCTGAACCACTAAGTCATCTCTCCAGCCCCCAAGCTCCATTTTTAATCAAGTTATTATTATATTTTTGCATGAAAATTTTTGAGTTCATTATATATGCTGAATATTAACCCCTTGTCATATGTATAGTTTACAAATATTTTCTTGAACTCCATAGGTTGTCTCTGCCCTCTGTTAGTGTACCTTTTCTATACAGAAGCTTTTGTAGCTTTATATGCTCCCATTTGTCCATTTCTTATTGCGTTTCCGATGCTTTTGAGACCATATCCAAAAAATGGTTATCCATTCCAATGTCCAGAAGCAATTCCCACTTTCTTCTAGAAGTTTTATAGCTTCAGGTACTGTGAGGGCTCTTAATACATTTTGGTTTTATCTTCATTTGAATGTGATTGCTTCTGAATTCTTTATTCTGTTTCATTGGTCTAAGTGTGGGTTCTTATGCCAATTTGGTAGTCTTGAGTACAATATGTTTCTTGCTTTGCTATTTTTGTTCAAAATGGCTTTGGCAATTTGTATTGTTCCATATAAATTTTAGAATCCTTTCTTTGTTTTGCAAAGGTTATCATTGATAGTTTGTGAGGGATTATATTGAAGTTATAGGTCACTTTGGTTAGTTTGGACATTTTATTATTATTGAGTTTACATGTACACATGATGTTCTGCTGTATTTGTCTTTTTCAATTTCATTAATGCTTAATAATTTTCATCAGAATTATCTTTAACCGTCTTGTTAAATTTACTCCAATTTATTTTATGATTTTCTGGCTATTATGAATATAAATTATTTCTTACTATTTTGAAAAATTTAACTGGCCTATAAAAATGTTACTAATTTTTGGATGCTGATTGGGGCTTTCTACAAGGAAGGTAATATCACCTGGAGGTGGTGACTGTTTGACTTCTTTTCTAATTTGAATTTCTTTTATTTACTTATTTTGACTGATTGCTCTGTTTAGGAATTTCAGTGCTATGCTAAATAACAGCTTTGACAGTGGTGGTCTTTGTCTTGTTCCAGATCATACAAAATTCAGAGCTTTTCCTCATTCAATATAATGTTAGCTGTTGAATGAATAAAAAGTGGTTTTTAGTCTGTAGAGGTATGCTCCTTGTTTCCCTACACCTTTCAGGGCTTTTTATCAAGAAGAGGGGACCAATTGCATCAAAGACTTCTTGCTGTATCAACATTTTGACAATGTGGCTTCTCTTCTTTACTGATGATATAGTACATATTACTTATTGATTAGCAGATAACAAGTCATTCTTGCTGCCATGAGATCAAATCCCCTTGATGATGATAAATGTTCCTTTTAATGTAACACTAGATTCCGTTTGCTTATATTCTGAAGGAGAGTTCTTTGATTTCTTCTTGTTGTTGCTGAGGGTTCTTGAGGACTATTGATCTTTAGTTTTCATTTTCTTTTCATATTTCATATTTTTTTCTTCTTGCCTCCCTTCTTTTCTGCATTCTTATCTGGTTTTATAATTGGGGCTATGCTTACCTTATAGAATGTTTTCAGAAGAATTCCTCCACCCACCCCCCCTTTTTTGGAGTAAATTAAGAAAAGTTGACCATAAATTGTGTTTAAATGTGTGGAAGAATTCACCACTAATCTTCTGGTTCTGTGTTGGGAGCTATGAATCAAACTTCGGCCATGTTAACAGAAACCACCATATAGCAAGTCAAGTTTCTACTTCCTCACCTAATATTCAACTACCAGGGGATCGTACACTTGGCTGAATACTCCCCCATGCTGCTGGTAGCTGATGAAGAAACAAAGGCATTGCAGCCCACCACTGAATAGCAGGCCTCCCCCTCTTTTGTATAAAAGAAGGGAGGAGATGTTGGGAGCCATAGAGCAAAAGCCTCTCCATTTTGCCTGGGCCTGCTCATAAGCTGACTCATTACTCAGAAAGCTGATCCATCCAGCTTTCTGTTAGGTACTTCTGGATCATCAGTCAGCAGACTGCTTACAGAATCATACCTTTTTCAAAAGCCCAGGTTCTGGTCAGTATGTGAAGCCTGGTATAGTCAGGATGTTAAGCCATTAAGGCAAGATTAGATGGACACTTAATTACATCCCCTCTAGGTTTCCTGACAATTCCAAAGCCCTGAATCACGTCAGCCAACTTATTCCCCCCGTTTTTCTTCCCCTATATAACCACTGTGTAAAAAATAAAGACTCTGAGGCCTTGACAAATATCTAGCATGGTCTCCTTCTTGTGTCTGTTTGCCTTTTCTCACCCAGGTTAGCTTCTCCTTGTGTCCTTGTTCAACTCCCCACTGGCCAGGGCAGTTCTGATCAGATGGGAGGGTTTTAATTGATGATTCAGTCTCATTATTTGTCATGTTGTGTTCAGGCTTTCTACTTCTTTACAATTTAGTCATAATAAGGTATTGTGCCTAGGAACTTGTCCCTTTGTTCTAGATTGTCAAATTTCTTGGCATATAATTGTGTGCAAAATTTGACAAAGATCATTTGAATTTATGGAACATTTCTTTTTTTCCTCTCTGACAGTGACTCTGCATTCTCCTTTTCTTAATGCAGTCATGTGTTTGTTTAACTGATTTATCTGTTTGAAGAAACAGATCTGTGTTTTACTGATCTTTGGTATTTTTAGTCTCCATTTCACTTATTTCTGCTATGATCTTGGTTTCTTTCCTTCTATTAATTTTGTCTTTTTCTTCTAGCTTTGTAATTCTTTGAAATGCAGCTATACTATGTTTTATGTTGGCATTGATTGTTATAAGATTCCCTCTTCATGCTGCTTTTTCTAAATCCCATAGGTTTTAATATTTTGTAATTGTAGCATATCCCATAAGTTTCTGTATGTCCATTTTTATTTTTTCAATACATTTCAATTTCTATCTTTATTTCTTCTTTGAAAGATTGATTATTCAAAAGTGTTGTTTAATTCTTGTATGTTTTTATAGTTTCAATTTTTTTTCTCATTATTGACTTTTACTTTTACTACAGTGTAGCCAGAAAATACACCTACTATGAATTCAATTTTTTCCAGGTAGGGTCTCACTCAAGCATAGGATGACCAGGAATTCACGCTGTAGTCTCAGGGTGGACTCAAACTCACAGCCATTCTCCTACCTCTGCATTATGAATCCCGGGATTAAAGGTATGAAATTTGTTTTGTGACCTATTATGTGATCATTTCTAAAGAATGTTCTATGTGCTGAGAAGAATATGTATGCAGCTCTTCTTGGATGGTGTTTCAATCAGGTTCATATTGCTGGCAGAAATCACCTGACCAAGAGTAGCTTATGTGGAAAAAAAAACAGGTTTCTTTTGGCTTACAGACTCGAGGGAAAGCTCCATGATAGCTTTGTAAAAAGACAGTATAAGCATAGAGTGGACATCACCTCCTGGGTAACATCAGGTAGACAACAGCAACAGGAGAGTGTGCCAAACACTGGCAAGAGGAAACTGGCTATAATACCCATAAGCCTGCCCCTGAAAATACACTGCCTCCAGGAGGCATTAATTAACAAATCTCCATCAGTTGGGCACCATCACTTGGGTACCTAGCTTTCAGAACACCTAAGTTTATGAGGGACACCCAAATCAACCACCATATTCCGCCCTTGGCCCCCATGAACTGATAACCATACATGATTTAAAATGTAATGCATTCAGTCTAAATTTAAAAGACTTCATCCTTTTTTTTTTTTTATCAATCTTAATGATGTTGAAATATTTCCAAAGTCCAAGATCTTTTAACTGAGCCATCATAACAACAACAAAAAAACCTCAAAAAGCCCATAATGGTACAGAATTAACACTCATACTGAAAAAGATGGCATTGGGCAGAGCAAAGAAATATTCAACCAATACAAAATTTAAACGAGGCAAACATCAATCTCTGTAGCTTGAAGTCCACCAACTCTAGTCAGTGACAAATCTCCAAGTCTAATAATTCCCACCAATAATGAGTCTACAGTTTCAGTTCCTCCCCTCCAGCTAGGCTACTCACAGTCCTGGAAAACCATCCATGGCCAGCAGCTCTCCAGAGCAGCCATATCATGGTCCCAGCATCTCCACTGGGTCTTCACTGCACCCCATGGTCCATCACAGCTCCATCAGGTCTCCATGCAGGCAACCAGCAAGCCTGCTACACACTGCCCATGGCTGTTTCCAAAACACAAGACCATGTGGCAAATTCAAGGACCCTCTTTCCTATACTTCTTATACTCTATAATACCAAGTGGGATGCCAATTTGTTAAGCCAGGGAGAATTAAAGCAGACTTTGAAGAACAGGACGCTCTGTCAGTATTCAGGCACCTCCAAAAGACTATTCTTTCTGTTGTCCCAGTGCAGGTCAGCTGGCCCAATCTCAATGGTTGTAATCTCTCAACTTCACATGAACAGGCAGCACTTTTGGACTACAGATTCCATTTTTTTTTTCTGTGCTATATCCCTTTGCTCACACCAATCCATTTCTAAGTAATGCAACCTTGTGCAGATTCTCAGGACAGAGGCATAACAGCAAGCTTCTCACACAAGCTTCTTCTAGCCCAGTCCAAGCAAAGCTCTTTCTCACTCTCATAAGCCAAACCTCATACTTCATAGTTCTTATTGTGTTCAGGTCTTTCAGCTCTAATCAGAATGGCCCATGAAGCTGTACTTACGGCACAGCAAGGTATCTAGCTCTTATGGCAAGGTTTCAAATCTTTCCACATTCTTCTTCTTCTTTTTTTTTTTTGTTTTTATTTATTTATTTGAGAGCGACAGACATAGAGAGAAAGACAGATAGAGGGAGAGAGAGAGAATGGGCGCGCCAGGGCTTCCAGCCACTGCAAATGAACTCCAGACGCGTGCGCCCCCTTGTGCATCTGGCTAACGTGGGACCTGGGGAACCGAGCCTCGAACCGGGGTCCTTAGGCTTCACAGGCAAGCGCTTAACCGCTAAGCCATCACTCCAGCCCTCCACATTCTTCTTGAAAATCAGCACCAAAAGCCAAAGCCACAGAGTCAGGTTTCTCCTTATACTCTTCAGTGCCAGCTTTACTGTTGCAGTCAAGTTCACATTGCTGTCAGAAATCACCCAGCCAAGAGCAGCTTGTGGGGAGAAAAATAGGTTTATTTTGGTTTTCAGATTCGAGGAGAACTGTTTGCTTTTATTCTTTGTTTTCTGTCAGCTAAATCTCTCAAAATATTCATTTTGTACAATTTCTACTATTTTCCTTTTGGTTGAATAATTTTTCTCCAGTGACTAATCTGTTTCTAATTCTATTTAATTTTGGAGTTATTAATGTTTAGCTTTAGAAATTTGATTGGGGCCACTTGAGCCAGAGGTCTGTACAGTGAGGCAAATTCAAGGTCAATATGTCCACTAGGTGACGGAAGCATCTGGAGTTCAAATGCAGTGGTTGAAGCCCTGGCCTGCCCATTGTCTGTCTCCCTCTTTCTCTCTATTTCTCTAAAAAAATATATATAATAATAATAATAATAAATTTTTAAAAAGGTTTAAGAGGACTTTTTAAAGAAGGAATTTTGATTGGGAGCAGCTTGGAGAGACGGCTTAGCAATTAAGGTGCTTGCCTGCATAGCCTAATAACCCCAGTTTGGTTCCAGAGTACTCAAGTCAATCCAGAAACACAAAGTAGCACATGCATCTGGAGTTTGTTTACAGTGGCTACAGGCCCTGGCATATCCATTCTCTCTCAGTCTGTCTCTCTTATTCTACCTCTCTGGTTGCAAATAAATAAATGCTATTTTTAAAAATAAGAAATTTGAGGGCTGAGGATATAGCCAAGGTGGTGCAGTGCTTGCCTGGTATGCATGAAGTACTGTACTAACTCTAACTGCACATTAGGCAGGTAGAGGCAGGAGGATCTGAAGTTCAAGGTCATTCTTGGCTACATAAGGGAAGAAGGAAAGGTTAGGGAAAGATGAAGGGAGAAAGAG
This sequence comes from Jaculus jaculus, assembly GCF_020740685.1. Taxonomy (NCBI): domain Eukaryota; kingdom Metazoa; phylum Chordata; class Mammalia; order Rodentia; family Dipodidae; genus Jaculus; species Jaculus jaculus. The sequence goes on along the minus strand of NC_059111.1, from coordinate 83,714,873 downwards.
AGAAAGTTGATTTATTTTTACTCTATACTTATTTTTGAAGTATTGTATGTAGGTATGTATGTATGTATGTATGTATTTGACAGAGAAAGAGAGAGAGAGAGAGAGAGAGAGAGAGAGAATGAGCATGCCAGGACCTCCAACCACTGCAAACAAATTCCAGATGCATGCATCCCCCTGTGCTTCTGGCTAATGTGGGTCCTGGGGAATTGAACCGGGTCCTTTTGCTTTGTAGGCAAATGCCTTAATGGCTAAGCCATCCCTCCAGCCCTACATTTATTTTTTAATTAATTTGCATGTGTGTGTGTGTGTGTGTGTGTGTGTGTGTGTGTGTGTGTTTTCTAGGATCTCTTGCCTCTGCAATCGGATGCCTGTTTGGCTTTATGTAGGTGGCTGGCAAATTGAACCCATGCCAGCAAGCAACTGTAACCACTGAGCAATCTTCCCTGGCCCCCAAATTTAATTTTTATTAGACAGAATATAAAAAGCAAATTTCATTATGATGTTTTCAAATAATTTATTTTGTTTCCTGTCCCTCTCCCTCCCCAGCTTAGCCTTCTTTCTGCTTTCAAACAGCTTGTGTCCTTTTGCCTTTGTTTGTTTGAGGTAGGAGCTGATTCTTGCATAAGCAAACCTGGAGCTCTCTCTATAGCCCAGGATGGACTTGAACTCAAAGAAATTCTCCTACCTCAGCATTCTAATGCTGGGATTAGGGCATGTGCCACCATGCCTAACTTTCTCCTATACTTTTCCTGTCTCTACTTATTAGGCTCTTTCTGAGTACTCTACCAAGTGAAAACATTTAATACATTTTTAAATGGTTGTTTTAAAAATATTTTTGTCTATAAATTCTTTCACCTGTGTCATTTCAGCCCCTATTGTTATACATTGATTGTCACTATAATTACCTCCTAGATAATTATTTTGTAAATGAAGTTTAGATGCTAATTTTGATCTTTCTATATGACTATGAATACTCCTGAGTATTACTCTGAATATTTTTAAGTTATTTAAAAACACAATGATCATTTTGTGATTTGTCCTGATTTGTGCACTAGTTACTTTTAAATTGCTGTGGCCAAAACACCTGACACAACTCAAGGAAATGCTGGCACAGTGTGAGAGGGTTTGGTCCTTGGTTGCTTGGCTCCATATGCTTGAGTGAAAGACAAATTTAATGAGAACATGGAGCAGATCAGTGCTCTTCGCTTCAAGGCCAACCAAGGAAGGACACAGAGAGCTTACAGAAAGGGAGTAGGGACAATATGACCCCAACGACCCCTAGTGACTTTCTCCAGCTAAATTACACTTTTAAAGTTTCCATAACCCGGGCTGGAGAGATGGCTTAGCGGTTAAGCGCTTGCCTGTGAAGCCTAAGGACCCGGGTTCGAGGCTTGGTTCCCCAGGTCCCATGTTAGCCAGATGCACAAGGGGGTGCAAGCGTCTGGAGTTCATTTGCAGAGGCTGGAAGCCCTGGCGCGCCCATTCTCTCTCTCCCTCTAACTCTCTTTCTCTCTGTGTATGTCGCTCTCAAATAAATAAATAAATAAATAAATGAGACAATCTTGAGTCTCAGATGAGATCTTGGGCTTTGAACTTTAAAAAAAAAAAAAGTTTCCATAACCTCCTAAACTAGCCCCATTGGCTAAGGAGCAAGTATTAAAATTTTGAGCCTGTGGACTACATTTCAGATTCAATTCATAACCATTGAGTAGGATTAAAGTAATCTTGACTACATTCTCCTAACTACTGAGGCAACCCCCTTCTGGATATTGTACCTGATTCTTCATTAATGTGGCATTTTCTACTGTGGCTGGCAAGTAATTTCCAACTCTGTGTGAGTCCTTAGAATCACCTCACGTGTTTGAATGAGTCTTTCTGTACTGCAAGGTATCCCCTGGAAGATCTGTGTTGATCAGCAGTCAGCAGATTATAGGACAGCAGGGAAATGGGACGCCTCAGATTTCTAGAGAACTCACTGTCTGTCTGTGCATTGCTCTCCTCTCTTTTCTCTCTTTGTAAACGTTTACACCTCTTCCTGTTCAGACTCCCAGCTCCACACTGAAGGGTCTGCCTGGGCTCCTCTTGATAAGCTGCTGCCCAGACCCTCTCCCCATGCAATAATAAAACACACTCATCCTATGTTGCCAGGATTTTAAAGTCTGAGGATCATTTTGTTTCCATATTATCTGTCCTTTTTCTTAGTTATCTCAGACAGAAGATTTAATCTTATTCCTAATTGTAGATCTTGGCAAGCACAGATGTTTCTAGAATAGCCTAATTTAATTGTGATCAATTTCATGTTTTCCTGGGAAGCTGGGAATCAGGACAAGTTGAGTTAATGGCATAATTGTGAAATTTCCCTTTTTAGTTACTAGTGTACAATAAACTTTCAGTAATGGACCTATTTTGGTGGCAATAAGAAGTAGAATGTGTTACTTTGTGAGTGAAACTGTGAAACTTTTTTGGTTTGAGATTTATGCCACACTTATCACCAATAGCAAGAGGGAAATAAATACCTGGTGAATATTTAAATGTGAAACTGAGGACTGTGACCAGAGCTATATTTTTAAAATAAAGCACAATGCTCTATAAGATGCAGTGAGTCCAGATCACGCTAAAATGCTTATGAAAGTTCTTGTGCGTTTTTCTACAACTGCAGTACTATTATAGCTAACTAATATTTACACCTTGACTATTTTATTTAGTAGATTTTTTTCAAATTTATTAAATGTATTTAGTGTATAAGAAACTGCATACATGCCGTTTGGTAAGTTTGAGCAGACATACAACTTGTGTTACCATCACCATAATCCAAGGAGTAAACATGCCCATCCCCTCTCAATGTCTCTTTGAATTGTTGCTGGCGGTTTTTGTACTATTTGTCAGGGTTTCCCATCCATCTCCTACAAAAAAGATTTTTTTTTTTTCTAGTCAACACTGGGGATACTGGGAGTGATAAGTCCTGCCCTCAAGGAATCTGCTAGGTTTTATAGACATAAGGGTACCATCCTTCACTCTCAACTGAATCAGTGGTCATCTTCACACTACCAGAGCCAGATCTGCTATGAAAGCTAGGACTTGACATTCTTTTGTTATTGTAACTGTAGTCAGATTCTATTTACAATCTCATGGTACATAATTGTACATTGAGTTTAAGTTAGCTTATTGTACTATACATATAAAGACTAGTGTTATTTATATTTACTTCTCCATTTCATTAAGTCCAAAAATGTAAGTTTTAAAAGTATAAGTAAACCTACAACTACTAGTTAATATAATAAACTATTGTATCTTATGAAACCGCCTCAGAGTTCCACATAGTGAAACAGTTTTGTAGGAGGTGCTACATGTCCATTAAAAACTCTCAAATGAGCTAAACAGACACTTTACATTTATGTTTTCAAGCGCCAAAGAGAGTCATAAATGAATAGTATATCTACTTCAAGGCTACATGGTATGGTAAAGAGATAGGCACATATAGATATAGATAGGCATAGATTATATAGAAGAGAAACCTAGAAGATATATGTGTGTGTGTGTGTGTGTGTGTGTGTGTGTGTGTATTCATTGACTTTTAGCCAAGCGATTAAGCCACATAATGTAGGAAAAATGCTTGTTTTCAACATGTAATGGGAGAAGTGGACATCTACAAACAAAAATATAAAGAAAGAAGAAAATCAACTCACATTTCATGTCTTCCATATAAAAGACTCAAAATGGATCATGGGCCTAAATTTAAAATGGGAAACAATGAGACAAAATTCATTTGGAGCTATGGAATACTAGTGTTCTTAAGCTTGACAACAAATGCACATTCCTTGAAAAAAATTATTAAACTAGTCTTTATCAAAATAAAGTCTTTGTCATCATAAGATTTCATTAAGAAAGTAAAAAGGCAAGCTCAAAGAAGGGATAAAATATTCTCAAGCTAAATATTTAACAAAAACTAATTTCTAAAAATATAAAGAAGTCTTAAAACTCAGGAAACAAATAAATAATAATACAAATGAGAAAAGGACATTTTCAGAGAAGAAAATAGAATTGTGAAGACCTATTTGAACAGATGTTCAATAAAGCCACCTGGTTATATAATTCAGTGGTAGATAACTAGCCTTCAGGAGACCCTCGATTTGATCCCTAGCACTGCAAAGCAATTAAGCTTTTTTTGAAAAAAGATGTCTAGCATCATCCACCTACAATACTGCTACATACTTGTCAGCATAGCTACCAGAAAGAACAATGAAATCCCAAATGTTAATGAAGATAAGAAACTCAATCACTTAGCAGGACTGGTGGAAATATAAAAGCTATAGCCCTCCTGGAGAACATACTTGTAGTTCCCAAATCTGAAAGAAAAGATTATTTATGTTCACACTAAATCCTGTATTTGAATATTGATATTAGCTTTTTAGAAAAAGTTAAAAACTGAAAGAAATCTGAAATCCTTAAACACACAATAGTTAAGCACCTTACGTTATCTACATACCATGGAATGAAACTGAACATATATAAAGGACTGACTACTAAAACAGAATTAGGTGACTCCTGAAAACACTATGATGAATGCAGAGAAAAGTGAACTTCACATAGTCACACAGTGTGATTCTAAGTATAGAATAGGAAATCAAGTGAGGCCCAGTGGGAATCAAGTGGGTGTGGCTGTAGAAGGGAAGCAGAGATGGCAGTTGTGGCTGAATAAGTCACTCACGTCTCTGGTTTGGCATCAACAGTATCCTATGTGAATAGTCTGCTATCGTTTGACAAGATGTGAAGAACTGGATTAAAGATACAGCTCCGTCTGTTTTATTTCTTGAAACTGCATGTGAGTCTGTAACTATGTTCAAATAAAATGAACATAATTCTCTGCATGTCAGAAAAGTCATATGTTATTGAAAGTGATCCCTTCAGCTTTTCCTGGAGTGAAGGGGTGCCTAGACTTCTCCTATTATCCTCCTTTAATGCAAAGGATAAAACAACTGATGCACCCTTTTATTTTGTCAATTCCAATGGGGGAGGGGAATGAAGTAAAAAAGGAGAAAGCACTTCTTTCTTGGGGAGCAACCATCCTTCATTTTTCTTACATAATTTCTAATCACCTATTACAGCTCCAATCTTTGCATTTTGTTGAATTCTTCTGAAAATCTCCAGGGAAGTTGAATTCTTATGGCGTGTCTGACCACAAACATTGCCCAGGGACAACTTGAGTTCTTTAGTGTCATTACTGCTTATGTTGCTGATGTGACATAGCTGTACATATTCTCATATTCTGTAATGCTTCCTTGAAGAACATGCAGATGGAGGCTGGGAAGACATCAAAGGTGTAGTTATGCTGCCCAAAAGGCCTATAGAAGCACGTCCCAGGTTTTCCTGGAACTTTGCTGAACTGAGAAGACAGAGTCAACACTCTTCAAATGCAGAAGTGGCAGTGATCCTCATTTTTCCTAACTTGGTATTTCTGCTTCACAATCCATCTGTTTCTCATTCCTTTTATCTGAATGGCTGATGGAGTCCCTTTATAAAACTCTTGGAATGTCAGTGTGCTAATTGATAGATGTGTCATATGCTAATTGCATATTCTCAAAGAATTTTCACACTGTTCCATTTTATTCGGATCTGATTAGATGTTCCCTAAGAGGTAAGTGGAAGTGTCTGAATTGTCAAAGTAGATATGATCAGTTACTTCTAAGTCTTCTACATGTCAGTTTGAAAATTAGGATACTTTCCAAAGATTATTTGTTGACATTTTCTAACTTCTCTTTTTATTCCCTTAGAGAAAGTTGATGACTTAATAGTTTTCTCCATCTTTCTTTTTTTTTTTTTTTTTTTTTTTTTTTTTTTTTTTTTGGTTTTTCAAGGTAGGGTCTCACTCTGGCTCAGGCTGACCTGGCATTCACTATGTAGTCTCAGGGTGGCCTTGAACTCTCGGAGATCCTCCTACCTCTGCCTCCCGAGTGCTGGGATTAAAGGCGTGCGCCACCACGCCCGGCTCAGTTTTCTCCATCTTTCAATTACTGTTCTGAGTTTCTAGAAGTAGATGTGCAAGATTTCTCAAGAGAGCTGAAATTCAAAAGTTCTGATTACTCACTGGCTGATTCAAACCACTGTGCAAAGGATTACTTAAGAAAAAAATTCTTTGATGTATTCTAGTTCTTCTCTGATAATTAATAATGTTTCTTGTCTTAATAACAATGCACCATTATAATAAATATTCCTATTACGCTAAGGAAAAAGTAAATGAAAATTGACAATGGTCTTCTGGAGGATATATGTTCCATGCCTTTGAAAATAAGATGGCACAAAAAACCATTGATTGTATAAAACTCATGGATCACTTGATTCTAAGGAACATGTGAAAAGTAGTTGTTTTAGAATTTTGAATGGAGCTAGAAAAATCTGAGGATAGGTTGGAAGGTGAAGAGACATTTCTTAAAACAGAACGCAGAGCCTGACATCCAACCCTAGGTTGATAGTGACAGATATGATGATTAATCAAAACCTACTGAAGAAGAAATCTAGAGGCTACAAAGAACTCAACACTAAATCAGAGAGCCAACAGACCTGCAATGGCTTAGGGAATATTGTGGAAGGGAGGGTGATAATTGTAAGAGCCACAGAGTAGGTAGAAATACATTGAAGCATAGTTCCCCTGCTACCTCACAGAGACTGACAGAGGCCTTCATGAACCCTCAGTGAGTATCATAATCCCCTGAGACAGGCCCCTAGGGTAATAGAAATCAGGACAAAGGGATAAGAGTGTATAACCTGCTATAATATATATATAATAAAATTTTAAAACAATACACCAATAAAAAGAGTATAGCAAGAAGACTTTTGTTCAATATTGCCTAACATTATATTGCATTTAGGTTATTTGTGAGTACTGTTGTCTATATTGAAAAATTAAGTGCTAAAAGCCTGCCTCTGAAAGAAAAAAAGTTGCTAGAGTTTGAATTTTCTAGTTACACTAACTTTATCTCAGTTATTTAACTCTTAAAACCTATTTGTAGGACTGGAGTGATGGCTTAGTAGTTAAGGTGCTTGTCTGCAAAGCCTAAGAAATCATGTTTGAATCTCCAGGTCCCACATAGCCAGAAACAAAGTGACACAAGCATGAAATGTGATGCATGTACACAATGGGGCCCATGTGGCTGAAGACCCTGGTGTGCCCATTCTCTCTCTCTTTCTCTCTGCCTATCTATCTATCTATCTGTCTATCTATCTATCATCTACCTATCTATCTGTACGATGTGCCAAACAGACAGATTTTTTTAATTTTAATTTTTTATTGACAAATTCTATACTTACAAACAGTAAGCCATAATATTTCCCTCTCCTCCCCCACTTCCCCTTTCCTAACTCTGTTCTCCATCATATCCCCTCCCTCTCTCCATTAATTTTTTTTTTTTTAATTTGATGTCATCATCTTTTTCTCCTATTATGAGGGTCTTGTGTAGGTATTGCTAGGCATTGAGAGGTCAAGGATATCAAGGCCAATTTCTGTCTTGACACTTGCATTGTAAGGAGTGGTACCCTTCCTTTGGCTCTTACATTCTTCCCATCACCTCTTCTGCAATGATACCTGAGCCTTGGAGACTGTGATAGAGATGCTTCAGTGATGGACACTCCTCCGCCCCTTCTTCTCAGCACGATGTTGCCTTTTGTGTCATCCCAGAGGTCACTGCCATCTGAAAAGAAAAGCTTCTCTAACCAAAAGTGAGAGTAGCATTAATACATGAATATGAACATTAAGTGTACTGCTTTTAGGGCAGTTTGATGAGAATAATACATACCTATATCCAGATAAGAGCAGGCTTTATAACCCTAATGTTCATGACCTTTCCTGCCACAGGATTTTGATTAGGTTTCAGTACCAGGCATGTATTTACCTCCCATAGAGTGGGCTTTCAGTACAGTTAGAGAGCAGTTGGTTTCCCCCAGAGCAGAGATGCCACTATTTTACTTGTTTGGTCATTTGACCTGTCTGGCCAAACTTGAAGCTTCCAGTACCCACTGTTTTCATTGCTGATGACTTCTATCTCCCATAGGGCTGCATACGGTACAGCTCTTTCCAGCTTTCAGTCAGCTGGTCTACAGGGACAAGATTTTATGCTCAGCACCAGCTTGACTTCTCAGTGACTTTGCCACTCAGGCTTGTGAAGTCTTCAGCAATAGGGTCTTACCATCTGTTTTTCAAGGGAAACCAAGGGCCTTGGCAATAGCCTGTAATGTTTTGGAGGCAACAGGGTCCTCCCTGGCCAACAACTCACTGGAAGGTACCCCATCCCTGGCACTGAAAATTTTCTAGTAACAATCTATGGCTTCTGGATGTGCCATTATTCAAAAAGTAGTCTTCATATGTCTCATTCAGAATAACTTGAGTTTTGATTGACCTTCCTCTCCTCCCCCACTTCATTTATATAATCTCTTCCCTGGCCTCACTTTGTCCCTTCCCCTCTCTGTAATATGTTCTTATACTTACATTTATACAATACCATCCCCTTAAGACCTTCCCTGTACTCCCTCCCTTATAGCCTTTTTCTTAGTTTGCTGGTCTCTGCTACCGATTTTCGGTTCCACCTCACACACAAGTCTATATATTGGTAGCTAGGATCCACATATGAGAGAGAACATGTGATGCTTGGTTTTCTAGGCTTGGGTTACCTCACTTAGTATAATCTTTTACAGATCCATATATTTCCCAGACAATTTCATAATTTCGTTTTTCTTTACCACTTTTTCTTTACCAATAGAACTCCATTGTGTAAATGTACCACATTTTTATCATCCATTCATCTGTGGAGGGATATCTAGGCTGGTTCCATTTCTTAGCTATTGTGAATACAGCAGCAATAAACATGGTTGTGAAAGAATCTCTAAGATAGTGAGAAGAGTCCTTGGGATATATGCCTAGGAGTGGTATACCTGGGTCTCAAGAACCCCTGCACTGATTTCCACAGTGTTTGTGCATTCCCACCAAAAGTGTACTAGAGCTTCTCTTTTTCCACATTCTCACCAACATTTATTGTCATTTGTTTTCTTGATGATAGCTATTCTGACAGTAGTGAGATAGAATCTCAATGTAGTTTTAATTTGCATTGTCTTGATAGCTAACGATATAGAACACTTTTTTAGATGTTTAATGCCATCTGGATGTCTCCTATGCCATTCTAACCTGGAATTCATTATGTCATCTCAGGCCCAAGCTGGCATTGAACTCACAGCAATCCTCCTACCTCTGCCCCCCCAAGTGCTGAGATTAAAGGCATATGCCACCATTCCCAGCCATAGCCCATTTTTAATTGGGTTGTTTGATTACTTATTGTTATGTTTTTTGAATTCTTGGTATATTCTGGATATTAATCCTCTGTCAGATGTGTAGCTGGCAAAGATTTTCTCCCATTCCTTAGGTTGAAACTTTGTTCTATTCACAGTGCCCTTTTTTGTACAAAAGCTCTGTAGTTTCATGAGATCCCAGTGGTTGAATAGTGGTTTTATTTCCTGAGAAACTGGGGTTATATTTAGAAACTCACTGCCTATGCCAATATGTTGAAGGGTTTCCCCTAACTTTTCCTCTAGCCACTTCAGAGTTTCAGGTCTGAAATTAATGTCCCTGATCTACCTGCACTTGTTTCTTGTGAAAGAAAAAGATCTATTTTCATCCTTCTACACATAGATATCCAGTCTTTACAGCACCATTTGTTGAAGATGCTGCCTTTTCTCCAATGAATATTTTTGACAAACATCAGATGACTGTAGCTGCCTGGATTAACATCTTGGTCTACTATTCTGTTCCATTGATCTACATGTCTGTCTTTGTGCCAATACCATGCTGTTTTTGTTACTATGGCTTTGTAATATGGCTTAAAATAGGGTATGGTGATACCACCAGCCTTATTTTTGTTGCTCGAAGTTGTTTTGGCTATTTGAGGGTACCCTTTTTTTTCTTCCAAATAAATTTTAGGAACTTTTCTTCTCTTTCTGTGAAGAATGTCATTGGAATTTTACTGGTGATTGCATTAAATATGTAGATTGCATTTAGTAAGATTGACATTTTCACAATATTGATTGTTCCAATCCAACAACATGAGATATCTTTCCATTTCCTGTGTCTTCTGCAATTTCTTGCTTGAGTGTTTTAAAGTTCTCATTGTAGATGTCCTTCACTTCCTTGATTAAGTTTATTCCAAGATACTTTATTTTATTTTAGTTTTTTTGAGGCAATTATAAATGTTAGAGACTCCCTTATTTCATCTTCTGCATGTTTGTTGTTACTATATAGGAAATCTACTGATTTTATGTGTTTATTTTGAATCCTACTACATTACTAAAAGTGTTTATCAGCACTAACACTTAGCTGGTAGAGTCTTTAGGGTCCTTCATGTATAGAATCATGTTCATATCATCTGTAAATAATGATAATTTGATCTTTTCCTTTCCAATTTGTATCCCTTTTATGAGTGTCTCTTGCCTTATTGCTTTAGCTAAGACTTCCAGTACTATATTAGATAAAAGTGGGGACAGAGGAAACCATTTTCTCTTTCCTGGATTTAGTGGAAAATTTTGGTGTTTTTCACCATTTTGTATTCTGTTGGAATGTACGTTTGTCATATATAGCTTTTATTATGTTGAGATATATTACTTCTATTCTCAGTTTCTGTAATACTTTTACCATGAAAGGATGTTGGATTTTGTTGAATGCCTTTTTTGCCTCTATTGAGCTGATCATGTGATTTTTGTCCTTCAGACCATTTATATGATGTATTACATTTATAGATTCATGTATGTTGAACCATCCCTGCATTCCTGGGATAAAGCCAACTTGGTTGAGGTGAATAATCTTTCTGATATATTCCTTTATTCTGTTTGCCAATGTTTTGTTGAGAATTTTTGCATCTATCTTCATGGGGAAGATTGGCCTATAATTTTCTGTTTTTGTTCTGTCTTTGTCTGGTTTTTGTATCATGGTGATGCTGGCTTCATAGAAGGAGTTTGGTAGAATTCCTTCCTTTTCTGTTTTATGGAAAAATTTGAGAAGCAGTGGTGTTAGTTCTCCCATGAAGGTCTGGTAAAATTCACCAGTGAATCCATCTGGGCCTGGACTTTTTTAATTGGGTGACGTTTTATAACTGCTTGGATCTCCATACTTTTTATAGTTCTATTTAAATGGTTTATCTCATCTTAATTTAATTTTGGTAGGTCATATGAATCAAAGAAATCATCAGTTTATATCAGATTTTCAAACTTAGAGGTATATATATATTTTAAAGTATGTCCTTATGATTTTCTAAGTATCTTTGGTATCTTAATGATTCTTTCATCTCTAATATTTTAAATTTTTGTCTCCTCTCTTTCTTATGGTCAGATCACTAAGGGTTTATCAATGTTGTTTATCCTTTCACAGAATCACCTTTTTTTCATTGATTCTTTGGATTGTGTTTTGGTTTCTATTTCATTAATTTCTGCCCAAATCTTTGTTATTTCTCCCCGTCTACTGATTTCTGGTTTGCCTTGTTCTTCTTTTTCCAAGGCCTTAAGGTTAAGCATTAAATTCATTACTTGTGAACTCGCTAATTTCTTAATATAGGCACTTAGAGCTATAAATTTCCCTCTTAGGATTGCCTTCATTGTGTTCCAAAGGTTTTGGTATGTTGTATTCTCCTTATTATTTGATTTTATGAATTTATTGACTTCCTTTTATATTTCTTTAATGACACATTTATCCTTGAATAGTGTACTGTTTAGTCTTCATGAATTTCTCTATGTTCTGTAGTTTTTCTTGTTAGTGATTTTCAGTTTAATCCTATTATGGTAAAATAGAGTAAAAGGGATTATTTCAATTTTCCTGTATTTGTTGAGATTTGCTTTGTGTCCTAATACATGATCTATTTTAGAGAATGTTCTATGTGTTGCTGAGAAAAATGTATGTTCTGCAGCATTTGCATGGAATTTTTTGTAGACATCTTTTAGGCCTATTTGTTCCATGACATCATTTAATCCAGATGTCTCTCTGTTTATTTTTTGCTGGAATGACCTGTCAATTGATGAGAGTGGGATATTGAAGTCACCCAGTACAATTGTGTTTGGTGTTATCTTTGACCTTAAATCTAATACTGTTTTTTTGATGAAATTGGGAGCACCCATGTTAGGTGCATATATGTTTAGGATTGTAATGTCCTCCTGCTGAAATGTTTCTTTAATCAGTATAACATGGCCTTCTTTATCTTTTCTCACTAATATTGGTTTGAAGTCTACCCTGTCAGATATTAGGACAGCAAGCCCTGCTTGTTTCCTAGGCTCATTTGCTTAAAACACCATTTTCCATCCTTTTACCCTAAGACAATGTCTATCTTTTATTGAGAGATGAGTTTCCTAGAGGCAACAAATTACAGGATCCTGCATTTTTTTTTAATTTTTTTTATTTGAGAGTGACAGACACAGAGAGAAAGACAGATAGAGGGAGAGAGAGAGAATGGGTGCGCCAGGGCTTCCCACCACTGCAAACGAACTCCAGATGTGTGTGCCCCCTTGTGCATCTGGCTAACGTGGGACCTGGGGAACCGAGCCTTGAACTGGGGTCCTTAGGCTTCACAGGCAAGTGCTTAACCACTAAGCCATCTCTCCAGCCGGATCCTGCATTTTTAACCAGTCTTCAAGTTTGTGTCTTTTGGTTAGGGCATTGAGGCCATTGATATTGAGTTATTATTGAAAGATATGAATTTATTTTTGCCATTCTTCTTATGTTGTAGTGCTTCCTGTTTTCCCTTTACTTGCTTATTTTAAATGTTATTTGAGTGTGTGTGTGTGTTTTTTTTCCTCCTGTGTCTGGTTTGCTTGCTCTTCAGCATGAAGGATTCCTTCAAGTATTTTCTATAGAGCTGGTTATCATAAATTCCTTTAGCCTATTTTTTTGTGGAATGTCCTTATTTCTCCATCAGTTTGGATAGATGTCTTTGAGGATAAAGTAATCTTGGTTGACAGTTTTTATCTTTCAGAACTTGGAATACATTATTCCAAGCCCTTCTGGCTTTCAAATTTTCTGTTGAGTAATCTGCTATTATTCTGATGGGCTTGCCTTTGTAGGTGTCTTGCTTTTTCTCTCTAACTGTTTTCAATATATTTTCCTTTTGTTTGCATGTTTATTAGTTTAATTATAATAAGGTGAGGAAAGGTTCTTTCCAGGTTTTGTCTATTTGGTATTCTAAAAGCTTTTTGTATCTGCATTAGTATTTCTTTCCCAATGTGGGGAAGTTTTTCTTCTATGATTTTGTTGAAAACGCCTGCTAAACCTCTGGATTGTAATTCTTCTCCTTCCACTCTATCCTGAATTCTTATGCTTGATCTTTTCATAGTTTCTTAGATATCTTTAAATTCCAATTCATACCTTCCTATTAGCTTGACTTTCTCTTTGTTGGACTGTAATAGGTCTGCCACCTGGTCTTCTACTTTAGGTATTCTGTTCTCTCCATCCATTCTACTGGTGAGACTTTCCACAGAGTTTTTTATTTGACTGACTGCTCTTCAGAGCTAGAATTTCAGCCTGGTTTTTCTTCAATATTTATATTTCTTTACTCATGCCTTTTAATGGCCTCTTTATTTCATTAAGCTGGTTTCCTGTGTTCTCTTTCAGAATTTGTTTTCTTCTTTAATTCCTTATTTTTCTTCTTTGACTCCTTCTTTGATTTCTTTAAGCATAGATACAATCATATTTTTTTTCTTTTGAAATCTTTGTTAGGCATTTCATCTCAAACATTCTCATTGTTGATTATTTATGATGGGTTTGTAATTTTTGGTGGGCTTTTATTGTCTTGATTCTTTGTGTGTCTTATATTATAATATGGTGACTTTTGCATCCTGAATTGATTTGATGCTTTGATTTTCTACTTATCTGCAGTGTTCTTAGATGTGGCCATCTACCTTAAATACTTTCAGGATATGAGTTTAAGGTGCCATGTGTAGCTCTTGTACCCCAACCCAACAGTAGAAGTAATCCTAGGTGTTGAGTTTGCTTCCTAAGCAAGTATTCTATTAGAGTGGGTGGAAAAATTTATTGGCAAATTCTAAACTTCAACTCAGCAGTATACACATTCAATAAAAACCAGCACAGAGTATGCAATTGTGGTGATTAAAACAAACACATAGTCTATTTATAAAGTGAAAAACCATAAGGGTTTGTGTTGCTCTGCATGCTTAATCCTGTCAGTTGGGTGGTAGAGAATTCTGTTCTGAATTGGGTTCCAGACCAGCCTGTATCTGAATCAGACCCTGCCCCCAATAATGAAAGAAACAAAAGACAAAGACCCTATAAATCTGAAAGCATCAAAGGCAACAATATTCAACCCCCAAATACAGCTTTTTCTGAAAGTGGTAAAGTCAACCAAAAATATGTAACCTATAACTGCTCTGATATGGAAAGAGAGAATAGTGCTTCCAATTCAGGCTGATGTACTTTTTTTTTTTTTTTTTTTTTTTTTAGTCAGTCGGCGCTGTTACCATTTGAGGTGGCTTCCAATCTCACCAATGCTCAATGCTCACTTCAATCTCCATGTTGTGCTGTCGAGCTGGAGTTCTGATCAGCTGTGCTGGATACACTGCTGCTGGAGGCTGAATGCTGGAGGTTCGCAGTTCTGATGGTGGGGGGATGGGAGAGTGCAGAAAGCCTGGAGTTGCTTACACAATCCCACCTGCATCACTTTCAGTAGCTCCTTTGTTGATCTCAACTGTCTTTCCTTCAGATTTCTTGACTTTGCAGGGAGGCTGATGAAGTTAGAAAATCCCCATGTTTGGTCTCTGCTGCTGCTGCTTGGTGTGCCTGGCAAGTGGGCGGTGCCAGGGATCACACTGATTGGGGGAAGGGGCACAACTTCCACATAGGGATTCTAGACATTTTCTTCTTTTCTGGTGGATCTTGGTCTCTCCTGCTTCTCTGCTGTGTCTAAGAATAACCTATACTACTTAAGTTTTCAGAAGAAGAGTGTATTTTGCTGTGGTTTTGCTTAAATTCCTCCCTGGGCTGGCTTGGCATGGCTCCTTATGGCACAATAAAGTCTAACATACAGATTTTAAAAAAGAAAAAAATTGTAATATTTGTTTCACATATTTTTCTCAGGAAATAAATATTCTATTTACAACTAAAATTCCATAACTCATTTTGTCCTAGAGAAAAATCACTGCCCTAAATTTGGAATATATCATTCCAATTAATCCATGTTTTCTTACTTTTTCAGCATTTGTGTCTATGTGTATTGCTTTCAGAGTATTTAAAAAGTTTTATGCAACTCATTATTCTTTAGGCATATTTTTAGTTTATTTCGCTTATTAACCATACTCATTTATTTAAATTTAGCTTATGCATTTTAATTTCTCTACATTATAATTTGTTTTAAAATTCTGCCTTTTTGTATTCCACTAATAATGGATATCTTTCTAGTAATACACTTACACAGGATTCTGTTTGTCTATCTAGAGTATAGGTCTTGCCAATTTCACAAGCCTAGTTACTCTCCATAGACTTCTTATCCATATACTATTGACAGCAAGTGTATGTTTACCTCTGTTGAAATTTTTGCTAGTATTTATGATTAGACATTTTAATTCTTGGTATCATAGAAAATAATCTTGATATTGTTGTAACATTTCCCTAATTTGTCATAAGGATGAATATTTTCAATGTATTTATTACCCCTGAGAATCCCACATCCTTCACATTGCCAATAATTATTTTATTTCCCTACTTTTTGAGTGTTTGTTGTGCTGTATTATTTTGGAATAATATTCTCCTACTGTATATCAGCAGGTGCTTTTACATTTCCATGGTAGATTCTCTTTGAATCATTTTTTAGACATAGTAAAATTCATAGTTTTTCATGGTAGCATCTCACTCTAGCCCAGGTTAACCTGGAACTCACTCTGCAGTCCCAGGCTGGTCTCAGTCATCAAAACCAATGTTTCTCAACACAGCTACTCTTTCTAAGGAATTCCTTGGGTTCAGTATATTCACTGTACTGAGTACATGTCTCCCTTCACTGCTGCCACATGTCTAAAACCTGTCATCCATCTGTCTGTCCTGTGAAATGGCTTATGTCACTGATTTTTATTATTCAGATTTCTGTTCCTATCTAAGTTTCTGATTAGGTTTCTGATTCTGAAGAGTTGTTTCAAGAACACATAGAAAGCCGGGTGTGGTGGCGCACACCTTTAATCCCAGCACTCGGGAGGCAGAGGTAGGAGGATCACCGTGAGTTCAAGGCCACCCTGAGACTACAGAGTTAATTCCAGGTCAGCCTGGACCAGAGTGAGACCCTACCTCGAAAAACAAAACAAAACAAAACAAAAAAAGAACACATAGAAGGGCTGGAGAGATGATTTAGCAGTTAAGGCACTTGCCTGCAAAGCCTAAGGACCCAGGTTCGATTCTCCAGGTCCCACATAAGCCAGATGCACATGGTGGTGCATCTATTTGGAGTTCATTTGCAGAGGCTAAAGACCCTGGCACACCCATTCTCTCTACATATCTCTCTCTTTCCCTATCCCTCTCTCTAATAAGTAAAGAAGTAAAAATAAATCTTAAAAAAAGCACACTTAGAATTATAGTTGTGCATTTCTGTAACTGATATTGGTATCTGCAGAATATATTCTTCTTGCAATTAGATGGGTTTTTCCCCTGAGGTCTTCTCCTGAAGTGCAGAATCAATAATATGAAGGCTTGTGGACTGAAAATACTGCACTTGTATTTTCTTCATGTTGTTAGTTGTGGTTGTTTGTTAGGGCGAAAGCTGTATTGACCTCAGCCTTCATAAAAACAGCAGCTCACATTTTCTGAGTGTTTACTGTATAGCAAGTATAGTTCTGGGAGACTTATGTGTACTTATAGTTATTTGAAATGATTTGTAAATAACATTTTAACCTTCTTTCTGCAGCAAGACATATCTTGTATATATGTAACCAATTTAAGATAAAAATTAATTTAGTTCAATTTCAGTATTAGAAAGTTTAGAAATAAACAGATTTTCAACATTTTCCTCTTGCTCTTGTAGTTAAGATTAAGTTAAGATTGCCATAACACATTAGATTAGCATACTTTCACTTATTATTTGCATAGGCTGTGGAAAAATATGCAAAGTCAGTCGAATGTAATTTATGATTTTGCCATGAATATACTTAAACTTTTGCTATTCAGTGTCTTAAGATTTTAAATGATCTTTGATTTTTTAAAATTATTTTTTTCTCCATTTATTTGATGGTATATGAATGTATACATTCACTGCCTTTGCATATGTACTAGTAATTTTTGCTGATATTTAAACAGATAAAAGTAAATACATAATATTTATAATCTCTATGGGAAAAAATAAAATAAAATATAATCTCTATGGAGTCAGAACGTTGCTTTATTCTAATAGACTACTGTTTACATATATCAGCAACTATGCACGTACACCTTGTCCTTTAACTCCTCAGCATGCATATAGGCCATGGAATCAAGATTCACCTTTTAGCTCTCTTTCTTTCTTTTCCAAAGTATTTAAGCTTCTTCATATTCTTCTCTATTCTAAGAATAGCCTCCTTTCTCGGCACTGTGTACATATACTTAAGTGTTTGTCCTCAGTTGGGATCTGCTTTATTTTCAGTTCCATAAGGCATAGTGAAGCATACAGAAACATTTCCACCAACAGCTATTGAGGGAGAGAAGCAAACAAAATGAACAATATTCATAAGCCTTTAATGTCTTTTGAAATCTTCTTATTCCAGGACATTCTGATTTCTATTGCACATTTGAAGAACCAGCGTCATAGTTAATCACTGAAATCTTCCTCCTCCCTCTCTCTTCACTACAGACCAACGTATGGGAGCAAAGGCTCTATTGACATTATTCTGGCTCTCTGTGAGGGTTTGTGCTGGGCAGGGTGCTGAGCAGCAAGCATCCCTGGCTTCCTCTCTCGCAGTGCCAGGAGCAACCCCACTAATTCTGGCCACAAAACAGTATCTCAGACATTTACATATCCCTCGTTGGAGATGAAAATATCTCCCAGATAAGAACAATTTGTTATATTTAATTGATGATGTACCTAATTACAATTATCTATAAAATATACATGAATATATTCTAATGTACAGAAAATGTTGACATCTACAAAACTATTATATTATGATTTAAAGTATGTATGCATATTATAATCAGTATTTAATTAGCTAAAGTCCTCCTTGATGCTCTTCATTTGAGATTTTTAAAGCAATGTATTAATACCTTGTTAATCCTGGCTCAATGCTGCAGATGGAGGTAACAACATGACTGTACTTGTTTATTAATTCAGAGACACTCATGCAGTGTTTATTGTGCTTTATACAAAAAAGAAAAAATAACTATTGAAAATACATTTCACAAATCACCTGTTTCAACCACTATGTGACAGTTGATAATTGCTTCCTTTCTTCTGCTTATAAAATTTGGATGACTTTTTCTCGGCCAACAATATATTTCCCACTTTCATACTTGTCTGAATTTTAAGCACCTAATCCTTAGCCTAGAAATATTCTAACTTTAATGTGCATTTTAGGAGTTGGTTTGGGGAAACAGGTATCTTTTCCTACCTGAAGGAGACTTTTATAAAACATTGCAATGGCTTAGTGATATAGAATCCCCTGGTAATTAATCTTGTGAAGGAATTTACTAAGTAGGGCAAAATATCATGATGTCTTAGACTTGATATCTGGAAGTAAGCTACTCTATTATAATTTTGGAAAGGTCACTACTAAAATCATTAACTTTTTTATATTTTTGATTTTTTTTCTATTTTTGTTCTCAGTGAATACGGTCAAGTTGGTACCATTGCTAGCCTCCTCCCTGTCCTCCCCCTCCACAGGGACCCTCCTTGTTGGGGTATATGGGTCTTGTATTGTGGGGTTAGCCATCAGTTTTGGGTAGGAGGAAATGTCTCTGCTTATCATGACCCAACTTGTGGCTCTGACATTCTTTCCGCCCCCTCTTCTGCAAATTTCCCTGAGCCATGTTGGGTTCATTTTAGGTCTGCTTCAGTGTTGAGAGCTTGGGAGCCTCTGTGTCTCTAGATATCTGGTTTGGTATGGGTTGGTTGTTCTCTGTGTCTATCTCCTTCACCACTGTGCTGTTTCCCAGCTTGCCAAGAAAACAGCATTCTTGCATGTTTCTCCAATTATTCTTAGTTTCAGCTGGGGCCCTTTTGAGGTATGATGGGGTGGTTCTCTCCTTAGGATCTGCATCTATCTGAAAAAGAGAAACAGATTCTCTGACAGAGAGTAAAGTTAGCACCAGAGAAATGTGATAACCATTATTTTTTAGAGAGAGTTTAATAGGTATAGGCCCACTTGTAGCACACAATTGGTGGGAGCTTGATAACGGAGAGAAGACTCATTTTTGGATATGGTTCTGACTTGTTTCCCATCTCCAGCTATGGGTTCAGTTCCACTGAGCAGATCAGTTGGCCAAATTGAGAGCAGTTGGTTTCCCACCATGGCTGTGTGCCACTAACGCACTTGTGTGAGCATCACATCACGTTGTTTGCTGCTGAGTAAGTTAGACCATGAGTTGCTTTAACAGATATTGGTCATTTTCCCCCAGTTGTTTATGTAGTGCCTTCCGGCAGTAGATGCCCTAACTGTCTGGGGAGTGACTCTCTTCCAGCTTCCAGGCATGTCACTCCATGTTATGTGCCCACAGCATGTGGTGTCTTCAGCAGTAGGGTCTTACCACTAACTTTTGGTGGCTCATCAAGTACTCTGACAGAAATCTGTCTTCTTTGAGGAAACCTTGTAGGTCTGTGATCAAAAGCTCATTGTTGATGAGATCTACCTGCTGGTACTGGGAGTTACAGGTCAGTGCTCAATAAAAGAAGGAAGTAAAAGATAAGCTATGTGAAAGAGATAGAGAAGTGAGAAAGAAGAGGGAGAGAGAGAGAGAGAGAGAGAGAGAGAGAGAGAGAGAGAGAGAGAGAAACAGAAACAAGAGAAGATAAAGGTCAGTTTTTGTCATACCCTCTCCAGGGACTTGTATATCAGGTACTCCCTCTAAGGGTATTATGTAGGTTTAATCATTTGGTCTATCTTTTAGGATATAGAGTTTTATGGTACCATTGCCATCCTCAGCAAAAGAAACACCTCTGGAGGCATCACCATGCCTGATCCAAATCTAATTACAAAGCCATAATAATAAAAACACCATGGTACTGGCATAAAAACATGAGTATAGACCAATGGAATAGAATTGAGGACCCAGACTTTGGGTCAAATTACTACAGCCACTTGATATTTGACAAAGGCCCTAACAATATAGGCTGGAAAAAAAGACAGCAACTTCAACAAATGGTGCTGGACAAACTGGATAACCATAAGTAGGAATTTAAAATTTGATCCACGTATCTTGCCATGCACAACAATAAAGTCCAAACAGATCAAAGACCTCAATATAACACCGGAAATTCAGCTACTACTGGAAGAAAATTTAGGAGGAACATTCCATGATACAGGAATGGGAAAAGACTTCCTGAAAAAACCCCAGTAGCACAGGATCTTAAACAGTCATTCAACCAATGGGATCTTATGAAGCTGAAAATTTTCTTCACAGACAAACATACAATAAGCAGAGCCAACTGATTACTCACAGAATGGGAGAAAATATTTGCTGAATATACAACTGACAGAGGTATAATCTCTAGACTCTACAAAGAACACAAAAACCTAGACAATAAAAAGTCAAACAACCAACTCACAGAACAGGGCAAAGAAATGGACAGGCAGTTCAGAGAGGAAGAAATACAAAGTGGGAAACCCACACTTAAGAAAATGTTCAGCATCCCTAATCATCAGGGAAATGCAAATTAAAACAACTATGAGATTCTACCTTACCCAAGTAAGGATATTAAACATCAAAAAATCAAATGAAAACAAATGTTGCCAGGAATGTAGGAACCCTCATCCACTGTTGGTGGAAATGTAAGATAGTACAATCACTTTGGAAAGCAATATGGAGACTCCTAAAACAGCTGACTATAGAGTTACCAATAGGCCCAATGATTCCCTTACTGGGCATTTACCCTAAAAGCTCCATGCTTCAGTTCAGAGAGATTTGCTCAACCATGTTTATAGCTGCTCATTTCATAATAGCTGAGAGCTGGAATCAACCAAGATGCCCATCATTAGACAAATGGATAACTATGGTGTGGTATAACTATACAATGGAATTCTACACAGCAGTAAGGAAAAATGACACAATGAAATTTGAAGAAAAATGGTTGAACCTGGGACAGATTATTCTCAGTGAACTCACCCAATCACAGAAAGATAATTGCCACATAGTCTCACTCATATACAGCTCCTAACCTGCATCTACCCAAGTTGCCAACATACGTAGTGAGCATCTCAAGGACAAGACAATAGGGTAGGTGGGGAGGGAGGGAATGATAAGAGAAGGGGTGGGGAACACAAAACTGGACCCAAACACAATGGTACTAAAATCATTAATTTTTGAAGAGTTTTTGTTGTTGTTTTTTTTTTTTTTTTTTTTTTTGAGGTAGGGTCTCACTCTAGCTCAGGCTGACCTGGAATTCATTATGTAGTCTCAGGGTAGCCTTGAACTCACAGTGATCCTCCTACCTCTGCTTCTCGAGTGCTGGGATTAAAGGTGTGTGCCACCACACCCCGTGAGAGGGGTTTTAAGGGTTATTGGAAGAGG
The DNA here is from genome assembly GCF_020740685.1 of Jaculus jaculus. Taxonomy (NCBI): domain Eukaryota; kingdom Metazoa; phylum Chordata; class Mammalia; order Rodentia; family Dipodidae; genus Jaculus; species Jaculus jaculus. Next base: position 83,693,170 of record NC_059111.1, on the reverse strand, counting down.
AGTAGGGAAACTGCCTTTCAAAGGAGGGGCCTTAGGTGAGATGCTGAGATAAGGCCAGGGGAAAATGGTGAATTTCCTACTTTTCATTCAGGAGTTCTTATTTACAACAAGAAGAAATGGTTCCAGAATCCCAGGCATAGCCTGAACGAGGCCAGGTGAGAGAGGAGATAAAGAGAAGCTGGTGGAAAGAGTGCTATATGACTTTCACATATAGTTCTCCTCTGAAGCCTACCTCTGCTGCTAGGACCACTTTTAGCAGGTATCCTGGGAATAGCTGGTAAAACAAACAGCCCTTTTTCAAAAGAGTTTGGTGAAAAGAAAGTTTAATATAGTTAAGTGAGGTATAGTTAGCATGTTCTTATGTTGTTGTAGTTTTCAATAACAACAACAACAAAAAAAAAGATTTCAGTTTCTTGAGTGGCCTCGAAATGGGTGCAGTCTTTCTAAAGTCCCAAAATTGGTTTCACAAATAACACACCTTAGGGCTACTTGAGAGTGTTAGAAATAAGGTAATTGCAGGAGGTTCTTCTGGGTTTTTGGCTAAGCCTATCCTCTCTAACTATCAAACACTCAGAGGAAGTGTTCTGTCTCTCCAGTCAGTATCCTGAAAGAAAACAAAATGCATTGCTAACACCAGAAAACTGTCAAACTATTTGGGACAAAATAGCTCTAGTAATTATGAAATGTAATCTATGGTATTATTCTGTAAATTTTCTTAAGATTTAATAGATGAAGAAAGTAGCCCAGATAGACCACTACCTCCAAATATATTTCTTCCTCACCCCAGCCTGCTTTTATCCACTACCAAGAGTTCTTGTTCTAATCACATTTGTTCTAAGATGTGATTCTAAGATTCATTCTAAGATAGAGGTTTTCATGGCCCCTACGAACATTCACAAGAGTCTTTGTCAGGTTCTTTCATATTCCTCATGTGACCTTCTTTGGTGCATGCATGGGGACTAGAAAATAGAGGGTGGTGATAAGAGAAAGAATATTCTAGTCTTTCCTGTCTTATAAGGACACTATTCCCATCATGGCGGCCTCACCCTCCTGATATCATCAAAATGTAGTATCTTTCCAAAAAGAACAAGGTAGTAACATCTCATTGGAGGCTAGAGTTTCAACACATGAATTGGCAGGGGATGTTCTTACAAATGTGTATACATAAATGCCAAAGATTGAAAATTCCACCAGCAAAAAAGTTAGACAGGTGGTTACTGTTTTGTTCAATGAGGTTACAACAGGCAAGAGAAACCAGAGTTGAGGTCAACTTCAACTCTGCTGAAGTACCAATCCCCTCTGATTTCCTACGCACTGGGAAGCAAAACAGAGAAGTGCCAGGGGACATTAGGAAGCATGAATGCTGAGTTACTCCTGATTTTGCAAGTGTTTTTCTGGGTGATAAGGACAACGTGGCTTGCTAGTAGGCGTGGAAGCTCGGCTCCTCCCACCCCACAGAGGTGGCGCTTTATCCTGGATGAGTACAGTTGGAAAGGATGGCTCCCGGGTCCGTTTACAGCTTTTAAAACTGCCAGCAGGCTTTGTAAACATTTAAACTCAAAGGAGTGAAGCAAGAATTACCAAGTTTTCTAATATATATACTCTAGAGAAAGAGATGTAAATGGAAATGAGTCAGAAAGTAGCCTAAGTTTAAGCAAGCTGCGGGGACTCTTAGAGCAGTCTTCCTCATTGAATACCTTCATTGATAAGTTCTCTTACTCCTAGGGATCGAATGCTAGACAGCCTGCTCAGCTGGCAAGTCCTCTACCTCTAGCAGGCACCCCTCACTCTTTTCTTCTAAGTACTCCTCCACTTGGGAAAGGGGTAGTGTCATTGTTAAGAAGCTTGCTTTACTCTACCTTTTAAAAATCTGGGGGTCTGTATTCAAAATAGTGGGTTTTGTTATGAGATTCTCACACATATGCTATCATGCCTTGTTCACATTGATCCACCCCACCTCTTGCTACCCGTCCAGGGTCCCTCCTCTCCCACACTCGCTGGCCCCCGTCTCCCTCCCTTCTTCCCAGTACTATTCTGCTATAATGTCATATAGATAGATAGATGGATGGATAGATAGATAGATAGACAGACAGACAGACAGACAGACAGACAGACAGACAGACAGACAGAGATAGATAGATAGATAGATAGATAGATATAGATAGATATAGATAGATACACACACACACACACACACACACACACACACATACATACATGGACAAATTCCACATATGAGAAAAAACATGGTATTTTTGTCTTTGTTCCCTGTCAGGATCCTGTGGTACTCTCTTGCTATGAATCCCTTCCTCCCCTGCCATAGTTGCCCTTCTGTTTTCACATCATATATTACATATGTGTGTATGTGTATTCATACATTATGTATACATACACCTATAAATCTAGATTCTACATATGATAAAATGTATATATGTCCTTCTGAGTCTGCTTGATTTGCTTAACACTTCTCATCCATTTTCCTGAACTACCAACTTTCTTTTGAATGTATTTGAGTTCTGCTTCTTCAGTTGCCAGAGCCCCCAAGCTATCACATAAATAAAATTATTACAGTTTGAACAAGACTCAAGGCTGCTTAATAGAATTCCTTTTTAAAAACAGATTTTAAAATAAGTATAATAAGTGTCAGGTATTACTATTCATTTTAAACAAAATTTATATTAGGTAATCCTCCCCCTTCATCCCTCCCTCTGCCTGTCTTGTAACTTCTGCTCCCTCAACTCCTTTCTGCTTTCATGTCACATTATCTTTCCATACTAAACACACCTGTCGCTTCCTCAGCATCACTTTAAAAAATACTTTATTTATTTATTTGAGAGAGAGAGACAGGGAGAGAGGAAATGGGTCCATCAGGGCCTCTAGCCACTGCAAATGAACTCCAGATGCATGAGTTACCTAATGCATCTAAATCACGCACCTAAATCATTAACAGAACAGCTTATGTTCTAAGAGCCAACCTGGTTTTATGTGGGTCCTGGGAAATAAAACCTAGATCCTTTGGCTTTGTAGGCAAGGGTTTTAACCACTAAGCCATCTCTCCAGTCCCTCAGCATCACCTTTTATTTTCCCTTTGTCCTCTTGTAGATTGAGATGGATTGTTTCTCTCCTGCTGTCATCCCTGAAGCTTTAACTCCTGTCCTAACAAATGTTATGTGTAAAACAACTTTGTGCCAGTAAATTCATTACATTACTGATCCCACTCAGCATCCTAGAGGAGTAAAATAGCAGGAAGCCTGCTCACAACAGTGTGATCTGCATCACTAATGCTCATCTCCAGTCTTAACTGTGGGGTCCTCAGACCTGCACCTGATGTTCCTCTTATTGGTCCTCCTGAAAGCCATCAGTAATCCCAACCTCTAAAATGTTGCCTTAATTGGTAATTTCCTATGGATTTTTCTATGCAAATCATCAACAGAACAGCTTATGTTCTCAGAGCCAAGGTTCTAGTGTTCTCACATGTATTCATTTTAAAATTTATGTATGTATGTGTGTTTTTAGGTATGTATGTACGTGTGTGTGTTTAAGGGCATGCCAAGGTCTCCAGCTGCTGCAAATGAGCACTGGATGCATCTATCACTTTGGGCCCAGCTTTACCTGGGTTCTAGACAATTGGACCCAGGCAAACATGTTTTGCAAGCAAGTGCCTTTAACTGCAGCACCATCTCCCCAGCCCTCCCATATAGAAGAAGTAATTATCTTCCTTAATTGTATATTTACCTAGTTGAGTTCATGGACATATTACTACATTTTTTTTAAATTTAATTTATTAGTTTTCTTTTCAATAAATACAGGCAGTTTGGTACCATTATTTAGGCTCATCTGAGATCTACCCTCTCCCATTAGACCCTCCTTGTTAATGAAAATGGGTCGTGCATTGTGGAGTTAGGCCCCAGTAATTGGTATGATAAATGTCTCTGCAAATCATGGTTAAGGGAAATTTTGCGGAAGAGGGGGCGGAAAGAATGTCAGAGTCACATGTTGGGTCATGATTTGCATATTACTACTTTATATAAAACTAATTGCCCACATTTTTTGTAACTTGAGTCTTAATATTTCTATAAAAATTATGAAAATAGACATCTAACTAGAAGGAAATAATTTAGTTTTATCTCTGCTAGGGTTATGTTTGGACCTGTTTGGCTTCCACCTGAAAGACACAGAGCTTTTTTTTTTTTTTTTTTATCTTGCCTGTCCTCCAAGCAATATTTCCTCTCAAATTTTTAACTTATTCTTGCTACTTTGTGTTTTATAAAATGTATGAAAGTTTATTCTGTTTTGTTTTGAGAGCATAAAGCAGAGCTATTTTTTTGTTTCCTTCTGCTTTTCCTGTATGGATAATATTTTTTTCCTGACATTTTTCTCTGTATAATGACTTTAATGATGCCCATACTCTTATTTATTTCATTAACAGGTTTCAACAGGCTTGTCTTCTGTTACTGTTATGGTCTAAATATGAAACGTGTTCCACAGGCTCTTGTGCTGAAGAGATGGTCTTTAGCTGGTAGTGCTACTGAGAGTGATTATACAATGAGAGTCCTAACTGGATAGGATATTGGGAAGTGGGAACCAATCGGGGGAAGCCATTCACTAAGGGAGTGCCTTTGAAGGGCATATAATATTATGTCTGTAGACCCTTCCACTCTATGCTTCCAACCACTAAAGAGTGAGAAGCTCTCTTCTTCAACATACACCATTCAGTGATGTTTGGGTCACCAGATCCTAAAAGCAATGGGGCCTCAGGCCTTGGACTAAAACTTCTGAAACCATAGACAAAATAGGTGTGTCCTTCTCTTGAGCTATTTTGTCAGGTACTTACAACAGCAACAGCAGGATGGCAAACACAATAACTTTTCCACCTTTGATTCTGTGATAGATTTTTGCTTGGTGCTACTAACAAGTTTCATGCTTGGAACAACTAAACTTAGCCTTTGGTTTGACATTAGTTCTGCTTACCATTAAGTAGTTATGGTTTAATGCAAGCAATATGGTCCAAATGGTATCCACTACTCAGCAGATGTATGTGACTTTCTAAATGATCCTAATTGTGTATATATGTGTGTGTGTTAACTTTCTTGATGCTCTGAAACAGTAATGATACATCTTCTAATTTACAACACACACATTTTCATGTCATTTCTTGTTACTTAGGTATTTTCAATGAGAACATATAAAAAAGAAAGACTTGGCTCACTTCTTAGACTTCTATTTACATTTTTAAAAAATATCTTTATTTTTATTTATTTATTTGAGAGAGAGAAAGAGGAAAAAAGAGGGAGGGAGAGAAAAAGAGAGAGATTGAGAATGGGCATGCCAGGGCATCCAGCCACTGCAAACAAACTCCACACACATGTGCCCACCTTGTGCATCTGGCTTACATGGGTCGTGGAGAGTTGAACCCAGGTCCTTTTGCTTTTCAGGTAAGTGCCAAGCCATCTCTCCAACCCTCAAGGTTTTTGTTTTGTTTTGAATAAAATTTAAAGGTCACACACAAAAGCACTTTTTGTTTTATGAACGTGAATTAGATATACATACAAAATTTGTTTGACCAAAATATTCTCATAAAAAAAATCATAAAAAGGGGCTGGAGAGATGGCTTAGTGGTTAAAGCATTTACCTAGAAAGCCAAAGGATCCCGGTTCAACTCTCCAGGACCCACGTAAGACAGATGCACAAGGGGCACATGCATCTGGAGTTCGTTTGCAGTGGCTGGAGGCTCTGGTGTGCCCATTCTCTCTCTCTCTCTCCCTCTTTCTGTCAAATAAATAAATATATAAATATATTTTTTAAAAATTCATAAATAGTTTATCCCATAAAAAGTGTGATTTGGGGGCTGGCGAGATGGTTTAGTGGCTAAGGTATGCCTGTACAGCCTAACAGCCTGTGTTCAATTCCCCAGTGCTCAGTACCCATGTAATGTCAGATGTACAATGTTGCACATGTATCTGGAGTCTATTTTCAGTGGCTAGAGGCGCTGGTGTTCCCATTTTCTCTCTCTCTCTCTCTCTCTCTCTCGTTGCAAATAAATAAATAAATGAAATTTAAGTGTTGTTTTGTAAATTGCTAATGATCATGGAGATTTCTTGATATTTCACCATTTGACAAATGACTTACTCTAGGAAATTTTGGTCATTATGCAAATGTTTGCCATGAGCCTTATAGTGACCACTCATTCTAACAGATACATTTGATCCATTTCACCACCCACTAGTCTCTCAAGCATCCCTGCCCTTTGGGTACCCTAACTTGGAAATTCATAGCTTCCTGGCAAAAGAGTCTCTAAAAAGAGAAATTCATGCTTCCCTTTATTTTTTAAAAGTTGAAACTCATAAGATTAAAGACAAACTTGACTTGAACATTTGAGGAAGGTAAACAAACTCGATAGATGAAATAGCCATTCCCAGGACCACGAACTCCCTGAAGGGATGATTCATTACTTTGCACAAACTATTGTATTCCATTATGGGCCTTGGCACATGAACAGGTGTTCAGACAAGAGAGTGAATCACTCTAATGTTCTCTTTATAGTTCGCATCCAACCTTTACAACATAAAAGTGAAGTATGTTACTGGACAAAGCTTTTTCTGATGACAGGCTAAGTATTGTCTGCTTTTAATTTAATGTTTACCAAATGCAAATAAGATAAAGCTCTTTAAGAAAAGGAAAATAAAAATGAAAGGTTCTACTCTATTTTATGTCATTTGTTCAAAAGAATCCATTGTACGTAACACACTGAATTTTAAAACATTGCTAATGTTCTTCATGATACATTTAAAGAAAACTCAGAAATAAGCAGACTAGTTCCTACCCTGTTTCACTGTTGTGGGACATGAATGAGGTAGAAAGTTGATGCAGTCTAAGAGGGTATTGTTAAAACCTCAAGCTTCTAGCTGGGTGCGGCGGTGCACACCTTAAATCCCAGCACTTGGGAGGCAGAGGTAAGTGGATCACTGTGAGTTCAAGGCCAATCTTAGACTACATAGTGAACTCCAGGTCAGCCTGGCTAGAGTGAAACCTTACCTTGAAATAACCCCCTCAAAAACAGACAAAAACCTCAAGCTTCTTATATTGAGTTCAGAATAATCTATTGTTAATTATGAATATTTTTGATAAACAGTATGTTTTTGGTTCCTTTCCAGAAATACAAATTAAAACAAGTGCAAATTAGTTTAAAAAATTCTTCAACTGAACTAAAGTAATACTAGTAAAATAAAAGCAACTAAAAATTATGTATCTCCAAAGCATCTGATTTAACACAGCTGTTTGATAATTTTGTAATGATCATACCAACCTAACTATAATCCAATAAAGTATAATACAAGCAACATTACATTTTCTACTACCATAGTTTAAAGAAACAGAAAATTTGTGAAATTTTCTAAAACTTTTTTAATTTAATCCAAAATATTATACTTAAGAGAGTAAAATAAATTTACTTTGAGCTAAACATAAGTGACCATTTCCAGAATTGTGGGTTAAGGTTACACTGAATGACATGTTCTATTATGGAAGAAGTCACACGAACTTGTACACCTACAGAACTAAAGAAAATCATAAATCAGTGCACTTACCATATGTTTGTGGGGACATTAAGTAGGTAGGTTACAACAAAGCAGAGAAAGTTCCTCTATGGGTTTCAGAGGCTATCTTGGGAAATTCTTAGCTGTGTGTTTGAAGGGTGCCTATAGCCTGCTAAGTTAATACATTCAATAAGTTTCACCTAATTTTCACAAAGATATGACAATTTTGTAGACACAAAGGTTGATAATAAGTGGAGATTAAAGATAACAGAATTGGCCTAAGATAGTTTTAGCTCCTGATCTGCAATATTCCATCTCTCCACAATCACAAGCTGCTAGTGTATTTCAAATCGGTCTCCAGCTGTGCTGGTTCAAAGAACTGCAGTAAACCCATGTGCTCCAAAGCCATGCATGGATAATAGTTATGGTGCTGGACAGTACACACATAGATTGATGTGACAGAACCTGAGCCATGTTTGGAGATATATTTCTTGCCTAACAAAACTATGCACAGAGTAAGTATTCCACAAATAAATATTAAACAAATTAATTTATCAGTTGCTGGAATAACTTCTTGTGTCAAGGTCACTGGCCTTCTTGAGTATTTGAGTTTTCATTAAATTAAAGGAATTTCACCTTATCTTCAAATATTTTCTTCTATCTGCCCTCATTCTTTACTTATTCTGATATCTCAGTAACATCTATGTCTAAGTACTTAATGTTGTCAAACATATTATATTGAATATCCGGAGACCTTATGTTCCCAATTACTTCTTGCAAATGATAATCTGCATTATGTTCCATAAACTTTGAAGCATTTGACTCCAGTTTTATTCTATATTTTTCTGATTAGAAAGTGTCCGAAAGTCAGATTGCTGACTTACTGTTCTGCCATCTGAAATCTCATGTTAACCTATGTGTGAATTCTTCACTTCAGTTGTGGCATTTTCATTTCTAAACTACATTTTTTAGAGTTGCCATTTCCCTCCAGATTGAGATTATCTGTACTTTATTAAGAAAATACACAATTATATGAATATATTTTTCCATAACATAACATTTTCTATAAGCTGCTTTCAAGTACTCTAATAGTCCAACACTTACTTTGTCTTGATGGGAACAGAAGCTGGAGAGTTGAGAGCTTTTTTACCCAAAAAATGAGTCAGGGTTCCTGTTTATTTTCACTGTACAGAGGGCTATATATTAGACAATATGTTGTAGAGATCTTGGGTTCAGTTGTCTTTATGTATGTTGTATTGCTGTTTTTCTCCAGAAGATACTTCAATTTGGGGCTGGAGAGATGGCTTAGAGGTTAAAGCATTTGCCTGCAAAGCTGAAATACCCTGTTCAATTCCCCAGTAGCCACGTAAGCCAGAGTAAGTATTCCACAAATAAATATTAAACAAATTAATTTATCAGTTGCTGGAATAACTTCTTGTGTCAAGGTCACTGGCCTTCTTGAGAAGGGAGCACATGAATCTGGAGTTTGTTTACAGTGGTTAGATGCCCTGGTGTGTCCATTCTCTCTATATATCTGCCTTTCTCTTTCTCTCTCTCTCCTTCTTTCTCTCCCTCTCTCTCTCTCTCTCTCTCTCTCAAATAGTTAAGTAAATACATAAATAAATAAAATATATTTAAAAATTAAAAAAGCACTCAAACAAAGCCATACCGCTGCATTTGTTATTTTACAGGTCACTGTGATCAAATACCTGACCAACAGCAACTTACTGAAGGGAATGATTTATTCTGGCTTACAGTTTCAAGAGGATACTTCTCATCAGAGTGGAGAAGGCAAAGCAGGCTGGCTAATCACAGTGCAGGCAAATTCAGAAAGCAGTGGATGAATAGGAAGTACAGCCAGGCCCCAAGGCCAGTGAATATTGACCCACCTCTTCCAACAAGGTGGCACCTTCTCAAACAGCACCACCAGTTGGGGGTGGGGGGATTGTTCAAACTCACAAAACTATGGGAGACATTTTACATTTAAACCATAGTGATTCTTCTCTTGCATAAGATTTTCCAGTATCTGCTAATGGCTCAGGAAATGGAATCTATGTGCATCTGAGGATCCCTACTCTAAAAAGCCAAAATACTCGAGAACGCACCAAAAATATCAGCTTTGGGAACATCTTGAGTTTTGGAATGTTTAATTAAGAATACTCAACTACTAAAGTTAATGAAAATATACTAAGATCTGAAAACATCCCAAATCTGAAAAATGTATGGCTATATGTTTTGAGAGATTTGACTTCTCATGTCATCAAACTCAACTCCTCAATTCATTTAATTCTTTCTCTCCAGGACATTTAGTTTGTCAAAAAGAGCCAATGTCATTGTTACTTCAGATTTGCTTTTTATACTTTCTTGCCTAAACAATTATATGGTTGAACTTTCTTATTCAGAATTCAACTAAGATGCTTCCTACAAAGTCTGGCCTAAGCTGTCCAAGCTCACTGCAAGCATTCTGTTTTCTTTCCTGGGTTGTAGTTCTTATTACCTGGCACAAATTTGCTTACTTATATCACATCTCCACAAACCTGAACACAGATGCCATGAGAGGAAGTGTTTTCTTTGACTTATATTCCTAGCTCCAAAACAGTATCTGAATCATAATAATTAGTACTCATCAAATGCTTGGTGAGAAAAATTAACAAATGCTTTCTTATTTATTTATTTATTTATTTATTTATTTATTTATTTATTTATTTTGAGGCAGGGTCTCATTCTAGCTCAGGCTGATCTGAACCTCACTGTGTAGTCTCAGGGTGGGCTTGAACTCATGAGATCCTCCTACCTCTGCTTTCCAAGTCCTGGGATTAAAGGTGTGTGCCACCACACCTGGCTTTACAAGTGTTTTGTATACCTTAAAATTGTCCATAGTTCAGATAGATATTGTGTCATACATGTAGCAAAACATACACTGATTACAACATAGATGCATAACATACATCAGTATCTTTGAATGTGTGTGTGTTGAGAACCAGCATGAAAATGAGTTTGAGACTGCACACTTGGTAACTATCAAAAAAAATTACAAAAAGCAGCACTACCCTGTGAGGTTTAGATGTTCTCCCTCTGTTTTCTTTCACAGGACAATATTGAGGAACTTCCACTTTTACACTCCTTATGTTGACTCTGTCATGCGTTTACTATACTTTCTCATTGAAGTTCATACTAATTTGAGGTGGATGGAGTGTTTCAGTTTCTGGAATATGGGTATTTCAGGGCAAAGTACCTGAGGACTCTTGCTAAAAGAGTGCTATCAATCATCTCGTTAAGGAAAGATACTGCTACTAAGAAAGAAAATTTGAGGGTACCCAGCACAACAACCCATGTGCCTGAAGCATTGGGGTTCATTGCCTCTGAAGGTAAGTCTCTGCCACTCTTTGCCAAACTTGCTGGTTGGGGATCTGGCTTCCAGGGCATGACCTGTGCTTATTTAACCTCTTCTGCAAGTACATCCCAAAGCTCTGGTCAAGATGTATCTGCTGATTCAGAGACAGCCCTATCTTATTTTCACTTCATGTGACTTCATGTGTAGGTCATGAACAATAAGAGCTCATGGATTCTGGAGAATTTCAACATTTAGTAATAATTTTTGATTAAGTTAGGAAGTATACTGACTGAATACATGTGTTTTGCTTTAATAGAATTGCATTTCATAACTTGTTGATTAAATCTGTCATTGTCCTCTAAGTCTTGGTGTAGATGGTATACATAATGACCTTTCTCTCTACATGCATGAATGATCTCATCATGTGAACCCAACAACTATAGAGGTCAGCATAAATATATTCTAATATGTGCCCCCCAAATCTGTAAACATTCCTAAAATTTAGTGCAATTTTTAACTCCATGAAACAATGCCTTCCTTCCTCATCCTAATGCAATGACACTTATAAAATTACTACAGAAAAATGGCATACAGCAGTGCTAGTGAAACCTACTTGATCTCGGCAGCCCAAAGCCTCCCTGGGACCTGGTCTCAGCCATGATAAGGCAGCAACCTAATTACAAGTATCTGAGACCTTGACTGTCTTTCCTGGGAGGACTCTAGCTCTTAAGTGCATTGGGTGTCTGAGCAGACAAGATAAAAACTCATTTCCATCCTACAAGTTTGAAGTACAATTTTTAATACTCTTCCCTCTGACTATCTAATATAATACTGCCTAAAACAAGTTTAACTATGTGAAGAAAATATTAATAAAAATATAGACAGGAAAATTTGAAATATGACTTTTATGCATATTCTAGGAGAAAGGAGCAGATCAGTGAGAGACCAGGAGCTGCCAAAGCTCATTTCTAGGTATGAGTGTGCAGATCAGCACTATGTTTCCCCATATACACTCACAGGAATTGCTTTAGTGGGCTCAGTGGAGTGTGTGCCTTTCACCAAAAGAGGACAAATTTCATAACGCTACCACATTGCAAAGGGGATTCAAATATGTGCTGCAAAGAAGAGAAGCTCAGAAGTCCAGATGAAAAGAGATGAGGTTGATAGTGATCATGAAGGTCGCTGAAGAGGTTTGGAGCTCACTCAAGGGTATAAAGCCATTGAGGATGTTTTTGTTTTTGTTTTTGTTGTTTGTTTGGGTTTTTTTTTTTTTTTTTTTTTTTTGGTTTTTTGAGGTAGGGTCTCACTCTAGCCCAGGCTGACCTGGAATTTACTATGTAGTCTCAGGGTGGCCTCGAACTCATGGCAATCCTCCTACCTTTGCCTCCCAAGTGCTGGGATTAAAAGCGTGCACCACCACACCCAGCTCGAGGATGTTTTGTATTTGGTTTTTAGCTTTTAGTCTGTGGCAATATTCTGCTACTTATAGGAGAGATGATTTGCTTTTCCATTTTCTGTCAAATAATCGAGTCCCAAATGTGACATTCTCACAATGTTTGTAACTTCTACTTCAGACTAATTTATAATCTCAATTCTAAGGTGCTTGCCATCTATTCTTTTAAAACATAAATCAAGCATTCAGTAAAATTTGATGCTACAGGATACCAACTCCATCCGAATTGCAGAGAACTCATCATACATCTTCATCTTATTATGATCAATAAAAATAGGCCATTTTGGAACTCATCAGAAATACACACAAGTACACCCCAGACATCTGTCTGGATATTTTTCTCCTTAAGTTTCTGCTTTGGGAAACTCACAGTCAAAAAATTGTACTGATATATCAAAAGCAAAACAAAAGTAAACAATAAACACAGAACTCAAAAGAAAGAAAGGAAGAAAACAACCCAAGCCACCAGCCTCCCCAGACTGCCCAACTTGGACTCCAGCAGTGAGTTTGCAGTTGTGCTGCCCAGAGTCAGCTCCAAGGCTCTTCTGACTCCTCGGTGATGGGGAGAATGTGATTTGTTTCCTCTGGTTCCAGGCTGCTCTGAATAGTCCTGCCCGGGAGCATTTCTTCCTCCTTCACTGTGTTTGAAAACAGCATATTTGGAAAATAAGACTTCTTTTTCTGAACAAATGATTTCAGGGAACTCAGTAGATGAATAAGTTGGGCCAAAGAAAAAATAATAATAAACTGTAACGTTTCCTAACTGGTGTCATAACTTTTGCTATATTAAATCATAAGTTGAATTCCTGTGGGGCTTTCCAGGGTGCCCTGTGGAGTCTCATCTGACTCTGGTCCTCAGAGCAGCAGCGTAGCTCAGCGCAGACTCGACGCCTCCCAGCTCTGCAGGTATGGACAAGCCATTAACTAACTACTAGATGCCTCATTTCTGTATAGCAGGTGACCACTGGCTTGAGATTCTGGCAGCAGGATAGCTGTGTTTTCCCTGAGAACCCTCCCCTTCCCATTTGTCCATAAAATACCTTCAGTTAACCTGAGCTCATCTTTTTCTGTGGGTCTGAAAGATTCTTAACGATTGTTCGCCCGAAAAAAAAAAAAAAAAAATAGAACACTCTGTTTCTAGACATTGTTTTCTCATTGTATAAACCTACTTTAATTTTACCCTGAACAGTTTTTAATAAACCAAAAGTAAATAAACTATACTCACAAAATAAACCTGTGTGCCATTATGGGACTTTTAAAAAGAATAGATATTGTTTAGATGTCTCTTAAAAAGCTGGAAAGGCATTTTACTCAACTCTGATGGTTTTGTGGTTTTATTCTTTGAGAAAATGTAGGTATCCATGAGGACAAAGTTATCAGACTTTCATTTAAAGTTTTCATATTTGTTAAAAGGAAGTAATGTAACTTTTTTATTTCCTGAATTTACTTTTTTATAACTTCCCCCTTTTTATTATCTGAAGACTTTCTAACAAAATACAAGTCAAAATGGGTAGAAACTGGTTCACCTACTTTCCACTCTGGAGCATACATTTTTAGTGCCTTGCACAATGCTTTTTCTATTCCAGATTATTTTTAGCAAAAGTTTTCTCCATTTGATCTATAATTCAAGATAGGATTATAACCATTCCCACTCTTAGACTGCATATGAAGAGAGTTCAAAAAACATTGTCTTCACAAATGGTATTTAAATGACAATTTTCAACAGTAAAATATAAGGCTATGATTAATAGACATTGAAATGTCAAAGTATGTAGCTTTCTACATTCTGTGATCTATGATTAGATAATGTGGAGAAAAGTACATTTTTAGCATGTTGTCTTTGATTTATAAATTTAGATTATTTTGGAATCACATTTTTTTCCAATGTTTCATTAAATGAAATTATCTCAGACATAAGATAACAAATGGTTATTAGGAATGGGCCTTTGCAAAACCCCTAGTGGGTATGCATTGTGTCTCTTTAATCAGTGTAATGCAATGGTGTCAATCAGTCACACATTAGGATCACATGAAAGAATTAATTGCTACTTTAATATTAACAGAGAAAATTTAATTTCATAAAGCTGTTAAAGAACCAAGGTTTGAATCACTGATTAAAATCAAAGGAACAGGTAGGACCAGAGAAGTCTGAGAGTTAGTTCATATTACTTTGTACCAGGGAGGATGTACGGTTAAACAATGGTGCAAATGTTTGTTATATTCTTCCACAACTTGGCAATTCCTGTATTTTTTTCTTAAATTTGAGGTGCCCAAACTCACAGGGAATTTTCATTTTTAAGCAAGCACATGTTGGAGTCAAATAGAAATTAAAATTGAGCCATCTCACTTTAGAAGCTCAACAGCCAGATTATTTATTGACAGATATGACCAAGCAAGGCTTTGCTGAGAAGGTTCTAGAATTTGTAAGAGGTAATAGGTTACAGAAAATTTTAGGCTTCAGATTCTGACTCTAAAATTGAAAGTCTAAAGAGATTATATTTAATTATCATTTGATAAAAACATTAATCTCTTAAGAAGCAAGAGTTTCTGACCATACCCTGGGATGCAGAGAACCTGGTATGAAGTTATTAAAGCCCATACTTGCTGTTTAGTGCAGTGACTGAGTTCCAGAATATTTTGCTCATGCAAACAACACATTTCTTGCAACCTCCCCCATGCCTTGTGTTAACTGATGCTCTGCAAATCAATCAGAAAAAATAATTGAATCTACAGGAGGGTGAATAAAACACCTTCATTTCAGCCTTACTTTACCTAAGCACTCACTGTTTTCAAGTGATAAAATTTTTATTCAATTTAATGAACTTTGTCATCTAGGTACCAAGACTATATAAAAATCAAAACATTACTATACTAAAAGTATCTGATGCTGAGAAAGAACAGGTGACAGATACCAAGATGGGAAAAGTAGTGTCTAGTATGTTTAAATAAACTCAGCAAGGACTGACATTTATCATTAGCATCTGGCTGCATATGAGTTTATGCTTTGTTCAGAATACTATGTTTAAGATAAAAGAAAATATATAGCATTCATTTTAAAATGTAGTTTATATAACTAAGTAGCTTAAATATTTTAGTGAATTAATTCTCTCAATCTAAACAATTGTGGTCAACAACCCATTTTCTGTTCAAGAAGTAGATACAATGATAGTTTGTCTTCTTTTCCTATATGAAACTAAACCTCAGGTGTTCAAGCACACACTCTCTGGATTCCCATTGAACATCATGCTTAATTGCCACACTTCTTCGTGCATGGTTCTAGCAATGGATTGCACACCAGTCAATGTTAGCTCCTGACTCCTGGGGCCTTCCAAAGCCAGCATGCTGACTCCATAATTAAAAGCCTGTGCAAGGAAGCAACTGTCAGCTCCAGCCTTGCCTCCTACAGTTGGATGTCTGTCAACTCAAGGATTTATTTTTTTAATATGAGAAAATGTCAGTTGCCGTCTGAAATAAATTTTTTTGATGATTCAAGCAAACATTGAATCCCTGATGGTTAAATAAGAAAAATGGGGGAAAAAATAGTGTTTCTTTGAAAGTAAGAAATTCAGCATATATAAGAATGTGACACATTCCCACTTTGAAGGTGAGGGAATGCCCAAGCATGCATGTGCACACACACACACACACACACACACACACACACACACACACACACACACGTGCGTGCCTGAGTGCATGTGTATGTTTTAGGGTTAAAATTCTTTTCTAGAAGAACCTAGAAACCCTCACCATTTCCTTATCACTACATCATACCAGGAAGTTTACTTGGAAAGATGACATTTACTCATTGTGAGTTTTAACACTTGTTCAAATAATAGCAGAGTACGCTATCTGCAAGCCAACATAGCAGGCTAATATTTTTGAGTCATAAAAAATTCATTGCACATGATATGAATAATTGCATATGGTTCTATTTCTTTATTAAATTTGTCCATGTAAGTTTGAATAAGGTGTACCTACACTGTCTTGTAAATATTCAGCCTATGATTTTGATATGGATAGAGTAATGATAATAGCTCAGATCATCTCTAGTCTTTTTCACTAATAACATTTTGGTCAATATAAATTCCTAACAGTGGTTTCTGGGGGAGTAGTCACATGAATACTCATTATATTCTCAAATACAACCATTTCTGCAGGATGTCACTGCTTCACCACAACATATCCCCTTGGGGTCTCCCCAGGACAGGAGCACTGAGTCCATAGGACACTGATTTGCTTGTGGCCCTGTGGATGCTCTTTCATGACTCTTGCTGGGAATGGATCATTCTTCCTGTTCATCCATTGCTCCCATACATGGTTGGGCTAGATCAATCGATTGATCTATCTACCTATCTACCTATCTACCTATCTATCTATCTATCTATCTATCTATCTATCTATATAAAATCATCTTTTCAACTGCCCTATTCTGTCACATTTCCCTTCCTACTCCACTGTCAGTGAGGAAAGGTCACATGTAAAGCCACACTTGCAAATCAGTAACTCCCCCAGCTTATTTTAATTGTGCTACAATAAAAGGCAGTCCTTAAACATCCATTTCTTCAGTACTCATTGCTTGAGACCTTTCAAGTTTTCAACTGTAGCATGAAAAAATAGCTATACAGGATCAAGATCAGTAGCAGGAGGTTAAGGAAGATATTATACCATACCATGGTAAAAGGAACAGTGAGATCATTTCTCTCCTAAATTAGATGAATAGCAGTTGGTTGTACATGTGTAATTATATTTAATATCTCATTTTATGAATTGCCTCTAGCTGACTTTCATTTTAAATCTTAAAAGCAACAATTCCATCTTTATTTCAGAGTTTTATGGATATATCCAGAGGCCTATTTGAGGAGTACACTCAATAAATCCAGTTTATGTCTAATAACTCTCTAAGATCACTGAAATGCTAAAGAATATGATAGCACATGCTAAGTTTTTGTCTCCAGGCATTGAAATTTTGATTTCATATAGCTAGAAGTGGGAATTACTGAAGATGCTAAAAGCCTTTATTAATTTATTTCTTGTACATTCAATAAATACATTTTTAAACTCTTCCCATATTTAAGAAACTATGCTGGGTATTTTGATCATTAAAAATGAACACACTTGGGCTGGAGAGATGGTTTAGCAGTTAAAGTACTTGCTTATAGAGCCAAAGAACCTAGGTTTGATTCCCCAGGACCCTTGTAAGCCAGATGCACTAGGTGGCACATGCATCTGGAGTTCATTTGCAGCAGCTAGAGACCCTGGCACTCTCATTCTCTCCCTCTCTCACACTCACTGTCTTTGTCTCTTTTTGTCTCTCAAATAAATAAATGTTGTTTTTTTTTAAATGAACATACTTAAGAAAAAAAGAAGTTTTCATGGAAGTACCCTACATGCATGAACAAAGGTATTTCAGAAGCCAGGAGCTATTAAATGACAAGCCCAGAGCCAAAGGATGGGTCGCCTCCCTACAATTGGTTGATTAAGGAGGCCTAAGAGACTCTGAAAACAATACAGGTATTTTCCAACTGTTGGTTGCTCACCAGAACTTGATTCTAATAGCCTAATGCTAAAGACACCATATACTTTGGTCTCAAGGCATAGAGAAATCAATCTGGAATGAGATTGGAAGCATTCCTTCTGCTGATTAGCTCTTGTAATCCTGGACAATGCTATGCATACTGCTGGGGGAGTTGTCATCAAAACTTACTCAGCTGTGACCTCTGCATGTTACACTAACTAACTGGCTACCGAAAAGATGTCTGCTGGTGCAATAGTGGCATGTCAGTAACCAATAACTCTTAAGGCTGTGGTTGTGTCCCACTCACTAGGAGAGAACACATATCTGATATATACCTGGCCAAAAGCTAGTGGCTGGGAGGTGGGACAGGGACTCTAGTGAGGAAACTACTGTTGTTACTTGCTAAATTTACATAATTTACCATAAAATTGGACTTTAAGTAATTATCTTAGTCCATAAATTAGTGTTACCATAAACTTTGATCAGAGATAATCCTTATAGTAGTGTACAGCAGAAACTCATAACTGCTCAAATTGCTGAGAATTACCAAATGTTGAATAACTGGGACATGTATATCACCCCCTCCAAAGCTCAGGGAATGTCATTGAAGAGGAAATGAAATAATGCAAGAGCCAGAGGAAAAAATGAAGGCGTAATGCTCTCTTTGGATCATGGCATTACCACCGTAGTGGAACTCACAGCAGTTGTGATTTCTCGTGTAAGCACTGCATAAGATTGCTCCTGTCAACATCCTGTCATAATGGGTGGGGAAAATCTGTGAGGCCCCATATCTCCCTGGTGTTTTATAAGCAAGGGTTCATGAGGCCTCAGCTTTCCCTGGGGATCCATAAGCAGTTATTGACTGCTGGAAGAGGGAAAAACATGTCTTCAGTGGTGTAGCTAGTGGCAAGGAGCAGATAAATGTCTTGTAAGTAATTCCTCATACCATAACAAAACAAAACCAAACAAAAAAATGAAATAAACTTTTAAGAAAGACAAAGAAAAAGAGAGAAAGAAAGAAGAAAAAGAAAGGGAAAAAGAATGAAAGAAGCAAAGAAAAAGAAAATGGGGGATTAGTTGAGAAGAGGGAGAGGAGCTATAGGAGCAGGAACAGGTGAGAGAAATGAAGGGTAGATGTGTTCACATATAAAAATGTCACAATAAAACCCATGTTATATATAAGTATCTTGTGCCAATATTTCTTAATTTTTTAAATTAAAAATAATTCTGCATATGTATATATACAGTAATATGTCTATATATATGTGTGTGTGTGTGTGTGTGTGTGTACATATATATATATATGAACATACTCAGTTACCTAAAGATACTAACCATCAGCCATGCGTGGTGGCACATGTCTTTAATCCCAGCACTCGGGAGGCAGAGGTAGGAGGATCACAGTGAGTTAGAGGCCACCTTGAGAGTACATAGTAAATTCCGTGTGTGTCCTCAAAATTCTCATCCATGGGGCTGGAGAGATGGCTTAGTGGTTAAGCGCTTGCCTGTGAAGCCTAAGGACCCCAGTTTGAGGCTCAATTACCCAGGACCCAAGTTAGCCAGATGCACAAGGCGGCACACGCATCTGGAGTTCGTTTGCAGTGCCTGAGGTCCTGATAAGCCCATTCTGTCTGTCTGTCTGTCTGTCTCTCTCTCTCTACCTACTTCTCTCTCTGAACCAAGTAAATAAATATTTTAAAAATATGAAATTTTAAAGCTTTCAAAAATATGTATATACTGCTTATACAAGAGCTACTCAGTTATCAATTTTATAGGCTTATTCTTTTTGCCATAAATTTTTTATTTGGCTTAGCAAAACAGGTTCATTAGGACATTCCACTGACACATCAATTTCATTCCTTTTGAAATTCATTCCTCATTCTTACTTGTTTAACAGGTCAGGTATCTAGACTATTCAAAAGGTAAAATGTATAAATAGTGAAATGTAAATCTAGATTTTCTCTTCATAACTCAGCAGTCCTTTTTGTCTGAATCAGAACTTTGACCAATTTTCTATATTTCTAGAGAAATATTGTGTTTTACTATATATTCAGTTTTTAAGGTAACAATCATTGTATTAGGCACTCTTGTCTATTCACTATAGACTATTAGAGGTATTTCCATATAAGTATATATAAAAATGGATGGTAGCACACGCCTTTAATCCTAGCACTTGGGAGGCAGAAGTAGGAGGATTGCCTTGAGTTCAAGGCCACCCTGAGACTACATAGTGAAACCTAGGTTAGTCTGGACTACAGCAAAACCCTACCTGGAAAAAAAAAAAAAAAGCAGAAAAGAAAAAAAAATAGATGTGTTAAAGTATTTATATATTCTTTAAATTTTTTTTTTAATTTTTTTTTTTATTTGAGAGCGACAGACAGAGAGAAAGACAGATAGAGGGAGAGAGAGAATGGGCGCGCCAGGGCTTCCAGCCTCTGCAAACAAACTCCAGACGCGTGCGCCCCCTTGTGCATCTGGCTAACGTGGGACCTAGGGAACCGAGCCTCGAACCGGGGTCCTTAGGCTTCACAGGCAAGCGCTTAACCGCTAAGCCACCTCTCCAGCCCTAATATATTCTTTAGTAAAGGGCATTTAGCTATTTTCTAACTTTTTCTAGAAGCAACAATGTTTTAATGAATACCTTTGTAGACACATAATTTTACATATAAGTTGAAATTGTTGGCTTAAAAGGATAGGAAACACATTAAACTTTGATAGCTGCTATAAGTTACTCCTAGCAATAAACTTCCTTAATGGCAAATCATTTATGAAAATAATAAGCCCTTGATATAATGAACTTTCATGGTTTTCAGGAATATAAAGAGCTCCATTCTTATGACATAATCACTTCCCAAGGAGCTGCTTAGTACTATCATATTAGAATTAGGTTTGAGCATAAAAATTTCTATTACAAGGAAAAATAACAAGAAACTTTAAAAAGAATATGTGTCACCTTTATTTTGGAATTTTTGGGACCCAACATGTAATTATTTAAATTATTTATTAGCTAATTCAATTATTTTTGTTTTGTTATATTGGCTATATACTCGCATTATTGAATGACAGGGATAGAATCTGAGGAGTGTCTTTTTAGGTAATTTTGTCATTGTGTGATCCTCACAAACTAAAATAGCTGTAGCAATATTAGTTAATATGTGCACTGTAATAGTTAATCTCTGGTTGTTAATTTGACATGATTTAGAATCACCATGGAAACAAATTTCTGGGCATGTCTGTGAGGAATTTTCTAGATTGTGTTAATTCAGGTAGAAAGACATTTCCCCCCATCACCACCACAGCTGTGGGCGGGCATCATTCCATGGCCTGAGTTCCCAGACTGAATAAACAAGGAAAAACTGAGCAGCAACATTTATCACTCTGCTTCCAGCCTGTCGGCTAAATGTAAACAGGAGCTTCCAGCACCTGCCTTCAAAGCCCCTTCCTTCCACGCCCTCCTCACAAGCCTTTATCACAGACTGAGCTATAATCTTGAATAAGAACTGAAACTTTCCTTAAGTTGCTTCTGGTCAGATGTTTGTTCGCAGCAACAAGAAAGTAACTAATACAGGAGCTCGACCTAAATACATTAAATGCTTCTTCTATGCATTCTACCACTGACCAAGAAGTCTTAATGTAGTCCCTGACTGCATATGTAAAATAATTGATTGATGAAAGTGAAGGAACATTAAGGAAATGCAACTTGAGATAAATTAGAAATGAAAGGCAATTACTAGATCCTGAAAGAGATTTATAGGACATGCTAAGATATTTTGATTTTATATCTTTTAAGCTAAAATTTCCTAAACAGTGCATCATATCTAACTGGCCTGCTGAATCAGTTAGAGGTACATTTCCCATAAAGGAATGGTCTCTAGGGTGTCTGAAAGGACCAGGAAAGCCCTCAAGCTTGTCACTCTGGATAAGTCACCTCATATTCTCCCCAGCATATACATAGTTTTCTATGTATGCCATAATAAGGGGGAAAGCAGAGCCCCATTTTCTCTAGATAGTAAAGAGCTTCCAAAGCCTTTCAAGTCAGTAAACGGATGCAGTTTGGAAGCATCACTGAGAACTGAAACTTTTGCAAAAGTTTGCACAAAAGATATTGAAGGTTTAAAGGCCAAATACAAAGTCGGTATTTGACAGCAAGAAGGTAAGTTCAGCATCCACAATTTTGCTTTATTGCCTAGGAGAATAATAATAATCTTAATACTAAAAGAGAACTTTTGAGTTGAATTTTAGATTGCTTGCATGTGATATGCCCTAAGACATGTGACATACATGAGACAACAAAGTAAATATCAAATATTACCATTAGATATATGACAAGTAGCAGAAAATACGGATGCTGTAATTATCCTGGTTCAACTAGAAACTTCTGTAATACACATATCACATGTGTGATAAAGTGGATTATAACTGTGGGGGTCTTTTCCCGTGTAGCAGGATCAATATATAGTTGGATATTGCAGGCGTTGAAGCATTGGCTTGTAGATGTGATCACTGTCCTCAGCGCCTCTTGCTCTACTATACTTCCTCATTCATAATCTTAGGGTACCACAGGGTTGTGAGTTGGCAGCTAGGGTTCTAGCTGGAGCTTCCACATTTCATGAAGAAAGGAAGAGGCAGAAACAGCACAGAGTTCCTATGTTGGTTAAGTTCATCTTTTCTTTGAAGGAGGTTTTCCAGAAATCCTATTAAATTTCTTTTGTGAATTCTTCACTGGTCGCATCTGCAGCACAAAATTTACTTTGTGTACAAAGGAGTCTGGGAATGTGTATACTTGGGTTTTTTTTTTTTTTTTCCTTGCTAGTTTCCATTCTGATAACCTGATTATATCAAAGCTTTGATAGAAAATAGAAAAGAAAAGTGGGGGAGTAAATACTGGCTGCATGAATAGTTGTCTCTAGTGTTTAACCTATGAACACCAGATTAAAAAGTGGGTATCATTTGAAGGCTTATTTGAAGACCTACTGCTCCACAATCACGTTTTTTTTATACTTTTTGAAGTCCCTTTTCTATGTTATCTCATTTAATCTTCACATCAACCCAAGGGTGACATGGAAGACAGAACAGCAAAATGATGCAGTGAAAATGACACTCAAAGGTCAATATTATATGATCAAGCTTTTTGTCATGTTTAGAAACAGTAAGACTGCATTTTTGGTAAATTAACAGGATATTTTTAACATTGCATGTTCCTATTTCTCTTTTATCCTTCAGAAAGTCGAGCAATTTGTTTTCAAGTTACTGTTCAAAAATTATCTACAATTTACATAAACCATTCAAAAGCTAATGTTATGATGACATCTCAAAACCCTACAAATAGATAGTAATCAAGTATATTTTAGGTTAAAGGGATGCAGGAGAATGGACAGTCAGGCAAATACTCTGTTCTCTTACTCCTCCATTTCACATGCTGTTTACTGTGATAAAAAGGAGGCTTTGTTAAGACAGGGTCATTATTGGTTTTATAGTGCTTTGTTATAGGATATAACTGAGGTGAACATTAAGATTGGCCAGTCTTCAGTTACTAGAAAAAAAAAATCCTCCTACTTTGAGGGAGGGTAACAACCCATCACTATATAATCATGGAACTTCCAGTTGCCCTTATGTCAGGAGCTTTGAGCTTACCTCTAGAATTGAGCTAGCTCCTACTAGTGATGGCAACACTGTACACCACAAAGAAGACCTGAAGAAAAGGGAAGGTGGGAGACTAGAGAAATGACGTATCTCATACAGGCTGACTCTGTTTAACAGAAAAGTAACTATATATAAAAACTGAAGTTTTGGGCTGGAGAGATGGCTTAGTGGTTAAGCGCCTGCCTGTGAAGCCTAAGGACCCGGGTTCGAGGCTCGGTTCCCCAGGTCCCACGTTAGCCAGATGCACAAGGGGGCGCACGCGTCTGGAGTTCGTTTGCAGAGGCTGGAAGCCCTGGCGCGCCCATTCTCTCTCTCTCCCTCTATCTGTCTTTCTCTCTGTGTCTGTTGCTCTCAAATAAATAAATAAATAAATTTAAAAAAAAAAAGGTGTGTGCCACCGCACCCGGATTTAAAAAAAAAAAAACCTGAAGTTTTAACCACTTATATAGCTTCATTTATATTTGAATCAGCTACTTGTGACTGTGTTCATATTCTCACAATAGCCCTAAAACATTCCTAAATATTATGATCAAAAGAAAATCCCATCAATCAAAACAATAACAGATTTTTGAAAATAGCTTCCAAATATGACTCAACTCATAAAATTTATACCATTTGCCCTCTTATTTACCAGTACTTCTTTTATCTAGTTCTGTGCATCACAAGGCAATATAAACATTACTGAAACACCCATATGTACATATATACATATACACATACACATACACACATATACATAGAACATATATGCACACAGAGAAACTCTTGCAGGTATGAATTTCACTTGAAGGAAGAGAAAGAAAAATGAATTTGAATGTATTATCCTCTTCCCTGGATCCAGAAAGGATCTGAGTTGGTTTTGTTTGCCACATATCAGTAGTATCAACCTCCTGGTCTATGTTTAGGGCTAGATTGATATACTACCTCTGAGATTAGTGATCCCTTTCAGCTGGTAATTAAATTTAAATATCTTTGTATAGATTAAAGATAACTTTAAATATCATTATTTTAGGTGCTGGAGAGATTTCTTAGTGGTTAAAATGCTTGCTTACAAAGCCTAAGGACACATGTTCAATTACCCAGTACCCACATAAATCAGGTGGTGCATGTGTCTAGAGTTTGTTTGCAGTGGCTGGAGGCTCTGGTGTGCCCATTCTCTTTCTTTCTGCCTCTCAAATAAATGAATGAATAAATAAACATTTAAAAAAATCATTACTCGAACTCATCACATCAAAATTAACAAAATGAGAAATACAATGAGGATATTCCCACTGTCTTGGTCAGATTAAACTCCAGTATTTTCTCCATTTTTTTTCAAGAAGCTTCCTACACCCAAGGAGAAGATAAGAGAAATAGAATAGTGAATTGTTGCCTGGAATCTTTTGATTTTAGGAACAAAGTGACAACTTTTAGATGTAACCTCTTTCCTAGCGATCCTCCTTCTTTACTTTTTTTCTATTTTTGATATTCTTATGTGATGTAAGTAAATTATGTTGGTTTGTACTTTGATATTCTCACCACCAAATGTTAGTGCAATGACACAATATGCTAAGGATTAAATTTCATTCCAGAAAACCTTTTCATAGTCTGCCTGAGAAATTTCCCATTATATAAAAGCCATTTATTATGACTGTGATTATTATATAAACAGATCAATTTTTGACATTCCTGCTTTTAAAACACCATTCCCATCATAATCCTCCTCCTTTCAACATTCCTCCTATTGTGACTCATACATTTTCTTTTCAATTACCATTCTATTTACCTTTCAAAATTAATACTTAGTGAAAAATGTAAGTGCTATGACAATGTTATGAAAATAATCCCACACAAAACCTTTAAGAATTTTATTTTCCATTAACCTCCCTTGTGAGAGCTGTTTTCATTTCTTGTAAAAGTCAAATTTGCCAACCAAGAATCACAGCAGCTTAGGAAATGAAGATATTTGATAGATTTGTGTGTGTTTCTTGGCTCAGAGACAATGTGACCCAGCTTTATAGAGCTGTCTTAATCACAGTGGTCAGCTGGGTGAGTGACATCCTAGGCCAAACTATAGTTCACATGTATAGTATCATCTTGGAGAAGGGTATCTGTTCCTTCTGCTTCCTGATTATTTTTTTTTTCCTCTCTCTCTCTCTTGATTTCTACAGCCAGGATAGAGAGAATGTGTCTTTTCTTTTATTCTCAAACTTCCAGTCTCACATAAAGTAAAAAGAAAAATGTCTAAAGTTAATGAAAGGCAATTTTTCCTTCACCCACTGGGGAAATTGAAAATATGACCTTTCTGAGAGACATGCTGAATGGCAGCACAAAGTCTGGTTAAAATATATATATATATATATATATATATATATATATATATATATATGTCAAATTAAGTGATTCCCCCTCTCCCTGCAAGTGCTCATCAAGTAAGTTAGTGCACTCAGTCAGGATTCCAAGGAAGCTAGCCCATCTTGAGCAATTTACAAATACCCTCTGCTTTGTCCTGTGAATTATACCTTCATTTCAGCCACATTACTCCTTCCTGTCATTTTTTCAGTTTTCACCCATTTGAAGGTCAAATTACATGTAAGACATCAGTAACCTTGAACACCAACTTCAAGCACAGTAAGTTGAAATGAAGTTATTCATAGCAACCTCTCCTCTAGCTGAAAAAGGACATGTTCCTTTCTATACTGAGAAGAAAATCTGTGTCTTATTCTGGGTTTAGTTATAATTAAATAATTTTATTTACAATTATGGTCACTTTTGCATGACAAAATAGGAATAAGTAATCCTCTTACAATGCAGAAGAAAACAGAAGTTTCCTGTGATATGATCAATAAGCTTATAGTAAGAATAGTGACCACACGTAAATGACGGCCTAGAACTTCAAATTGTATGAAAGTGTGTCACCTGAAGGCTTCATAAATGTTTACTTCCTAATTTGACATTAGAGAAAACTCCAGAGCAGAAGAGCTAATGAGTATTTCAGTTTTGGTAACTTGTAGAACTCAAGTGCTTTAGACTCTAAAAGACATCCAGTGAGCATCATCCTATTATTGTCATTATGCTGGGGATTCGTCCTCTTAAAGGCCTCTGAATATGAAGTGCTAAAAAGTGCCAAGAATGCTAACAATCATTAAAAGAATGTGCTCAGTAAATTAAATAGGTGTGAAATAAGAACCCAGAGAAAACCAGAGACAACCAAAATCTAGCAACATGACAAGAAAAAGTAGCTGAATCCTGGCACATATCATGGTGCATAACAAAAGACCCTGCTTCAAACTATATGAGCAGTAGTCCTATAATGAATAAAAAGTACAAAGTAAGCTGAGCAGTGGCACTGCCTCCTGGTGGCTTCATGTGACCAACATTCCTGCACCTGCCACTGTCTCCTTCTCTCTGTGATGGACTTTGTCCCCTGGAAATGGGAACCAAAATCAACCTTCCTCCCTTAACCTACTTCTTGTCAGGTATTTTGTCATATGAGAAAAACACCTAAAATTCTTTTTGATAAACATTGTAGTATGCTCAGATGTATATGTGCACATGCTCATGAGTATGTATGTACACATAAGCTTGTAGGCCAAAAGTTCTTTAATATTCATTACTAAAATGCCTACAAAATTTATAAGGTGTTTATACTTCTCCAAGCCAATCATGATGATTAGGGAGTATTTGGCTAAATTCTCATTGCTATAAATTGCATTGTTACTTATGTTAGATATATTATGACTTAAAAAAAAAAAAAAAAACAGTGCCCACCAACACCCTCAACAAAGGTGTCTGTCCTAATCCCCAAAGCTGTGAATATGTCACCTATCTGCCAAAGAGCTACTGAAAGTGTGACTTGATTAAGTATCTTGAAATGGAGAAACTATCTGAATTGATTTGCTCCCCCCAAATCCACAAGGGTTCTTCTGAGAGGAAATGACCAAATCAGACACTGCAATATAACAACAGAAATGGTGTAAGAGGAGATCTGGTGTCCTAAGAGGTGGGAGAGATGTGAAATGCTACACTGTTGCTACTGAAAATGGCCAACAACCAAGAAATGTAGGCTGCCTCTACTAAGTTCAAAAAAGGCAAAGAGATTTCATTATACTTGACTGAGTCCCACAGATCCACTTTAGTTTTCTGACCACTATAGCTATGTGATAATGAATTTGTTTTGTTTTAAAGCACAGGAGGAATGGTAATTTGTTGAAGTGACTATAGGAAACTAATGTGAATTCTTTATGTGTTCTTTACTGTTACATTATCTCAAGTCATTTATATCTTCCTTTGAGGAATTGCTCAAATTAGGAAATATGCAAATAGATCCTTTAGATTGTAAATACATTTGTTATTTGTGATTAATATGAAAATGTTTTATACTAATCAAAGACAACCTATGAGGAACACTCAAGTTAATAAAATATAGCCTTATATCAATAGAAGAAATAGGCTTCACTTATATGCTTTGAGACATATAAACTCAAAAACTATCCACTATCTGAGGAAATGTAGACACTAGGGAGACCACAAAGAACTAAATGTATTTTCCATAAGAATGCTTCAAATTTTTGAAGAAGTGAAACACACTTAAAGTTTTATTTTATTTTTGAACTTGAATTCAAATTCATAGTGATGGTGAAAGTAGTTGATCCAGAGTTATCATAATTTAATGTTGTAACAAATGTGAAAATCATAGCCTTAACCTATGTAAGTTCAGGTAGACCTGGCCAGACCTGGGGAAAAGTTACAGTAAAAAGTTACACCTGGGCTGGAGAGATGGCTTAGCGGCTAAGCGCTTGCCTGTGAAGCCTAAGGACCCCAGTTCGAGGCTCGGTTCCCCAGGTCCCACATTAGCCAGATGCACAAGGGGGTGCACGCGTTTGGAGTTCGTTTGCGAGGCTGGAAGCCCTGGCGCGCCCATTCTCTCTCTCTCCCTCTATCTGTCTTTCTCTCTGTGTCTGTCGCTCTCAAATAAATAATAAAAAAAAAATTAAAAAAAAAAAGTTACACCTGAAATCAACACACTTGGGAGCAGAAGCAGAAGGATGAAGAGTTCTACATCAACTTGAACTACCTAGAAAGGCTCTGCCTCCAAAAAAAAAAAAAAAAAAAAAGAAAGAAAAGAAAAGGTGTTGAGCTGAAGATATAGCTCAGTAGTAGTAGAGTACTTACCTAGCATGTACAAGGTTCTGGGTTTGACACTTAGCAGTAGATGAATGAATGAACGAGTAGATGAGCAATTGTGTAATGAAAATAACAACCAGCATTCCTTATTTCCCAACTTCATTCAAAATAAAGCATTCTTGGGAAGAAAATACCTTCTCTTCTTCAGTGTAATCAGTCTTTACAAACTCAGGGTACAGCATCTAGGTCTCTGGGCCAGCTCCTCTGCAGAATAGATGCTGCTTTGAAATAAATTAATATGTTAGCCTGCCTCAACTTCTCTCACAAATTTGTTCAAATATTTTGAATGTTCCAAATTTAGTTGGTTTTTAACTAAAAAGGAAGTTTGAGGCCAAAAAAAAACAATTCTATCCAAGAGATTGTCAACCTCTACCTATCAGTATCTTCTGAGGCCATTAAAAATAACATTACATATGACTGTACTGCTGAGCATTCTTTTCTCAAAATATTGAGCAAACACAGAATTTTATGTTATTCCAGGTTCTCTGAGAAACAGGCATCAAGATGGGATTCAATGTGTATGAATGGTTGTAAGTGAAATACTTAACGTGCCATAAATAAGCAGGGAACTGGAGAGGGCTCTGAGATACTGAAAGAAGCCCTGACCTCATGAGAATAAGCAAGTAGACATATGGGAAGACATCTCAGAGCACTGTGACATCTTATGCAGATTTGGCATAGTACTAGAAACTGAAACAGGCAAAGGGACCCCATGGCCTCCATAGACATGGACTACCCCACACTAAGCCATATGCCAGAAGAATAATTTGCTGTTAGGGCCATCAAACAGATTCCATCTCATAATGGACAGTTCCAGAAACATGGTCACTTGCTTGTTTAAGCAGTACATATCTCTTAGGGTCTAGTAGTCTGCCAAGACCTCTTTTGTGAATGGCATATCACTCTGTCATAAGTGATATGAGCTCAGAGTCTCAGGAGTTTCCATCTATTTACTTCCAGAAACATGACACTTCATTAACTATCTTCAACATGACTTAGCTAGCTGGTCAGTGTGATTATTTCCATATCCTAGCATCAGGCAGTTCATCAACACAATCTAACCTCTGATAATGTCGAGCATCATCAAGTAGCAATGTGATGCTCATACCTCTCATCAGTGTGTTCTCAGTGATCTTGGTAAACAGTATATTCTTACTTGTCTTTTATGTTGTAATGTTCTCTCGGATATTTTGAAGACACACAGCATACCCATTTTATCATCACCTTCTATGTAGCATGTAATTTTTCTTTTTCTTTTTATTAGATAGAGAAAGAAAGAAAGACAGAGAATTGGCATGCCAGGGCCTCAACCACTGCAATCAAATTCCAGATGCTTGCACCACCTAGTGTGTGCAACCTTGCATTTGCCTCACCTTTGTGCTAATGTGGGATCTGGACAGTTGAACATGGGTCCTTAGGCTTCACAGGTAAGCACCTTAAGTACTAATCCATCTCTCTAGCCCTATAGCATGTAATTTTAGTGTTCTAAGGAATGAATTATTTCTTATCCTATTTTATAAGCTAGCACTCCTGAGCAAGTGCCATCAAAATCTAATGCCAAGTGTACCTTCTTTCTATCTTGTTGTTATGGAAATATTAGGGAACCAATAGGAAAGCTATCTGTTTGTCTTGTTATTCTTGAGGCTAGGTATTGTCAATTCCAGACATTTTCCCCAAAATATTTGACAATGACTAGAAACATTTTCTTTGACACAATTGGCATCAACTGGGTAGAAGCCAAACATTATAGAAGACATTCTACAATATACAAATCAGCATCCACACACAGAGACATGAATCTGTCTAGTCAAAACTGCCAATAGTGGCAGGCCCTCTGCTTTAATCAATAGTCAACATTTGCAGATGTAGCTTGTTCTAGCCTGGCTATACTGGAAAAGAACTGAGTATAGCTTTGTAAGAACACCTGTTGATTTGTGTGAGAGAAGGCGGAACTTTCTGTAGCATCTTGTAGCAAAGCAGTGGCCCTAATCCTTACTGGTCTACTTCTGTAAACCTGAAGGATACAGGGAAGCTTGGAGAATCATGATCAGCAGGCTTTTTTTTTTTTTTTTTTTCTCTTGTGTCCCTGACTTCCACAGACATGCTCTGGGAGACATTTAAAACATCTAGAGCTCTGTTATTCCAATAATAAAGTCTTCACCCTGTCATTAAATTGTCTGCCCTTTTACTAAAATATGAATGCCTTTTCATACACTGCCTCCAAGGCTCTCTGGTACTCACACTTAGCCACTTAACTGAAAACTAGACAGTTATGTATGGTTTTCATGCTACCGAGTAGTAATATCCTAATTATGCTTCCCTTGTAGATGTTGTTCTCCCTGTTCTCAAATAGTAGCCATGGTATTCCACAACACATTTACCTAGTTCACAACTAGTGGAAACTCAGGAATTGAACCACCAGTGCTCCGTGGTAAATAACCTACCTACCAATTAATGTGTCACTTGCTAGATACTAGATAGAATTACAGACCCCTATCTTACTGTCTATTTTTTAAAATACTTTTATTTATTTATTTCCAATCACAGAGGGATAGAGGGAAGAGACAGACAGAGAGAATGGGCATGCCAAGGCCTCCCTGCTGCAAACAAACTCCAGATGCATGCAATTCTTTCTGCATTTGGCTTTATGTGGGCACTGGGGAATCAAATTAGGGTCATTAGGCTTTGTCAGCAAGTGCCTTAGCCCCAGAGCAATCTCTCCAGCCTCTCTATTTTTTTCAGAGTACTCAACTCAAGCTTTGCTTGTCTAGATTCCCAAAGAAACAAACACTAAGGCAGTGTTAGACATGATAAAGCTTTATTAGGGGAAGATGCCCTTGTGAGGGAGCAGTAGAAGAAAGAGAAGGCCACCTAACTCTAAGTGTAGGAGGCTATAATATTGGCAAAGTTTGCAAACTTGCCAGACCAAATGTGACCAAGAAAGCAGTCATATGTCTTCCCAAAACATGCCTTCAATAACATCCCCACCTCCCTTGTCACAGTGTGGAGCATCCCATAGGCAGCACACTTCTATGCAAATATATGTATAGATTTAATGTGTATGAGCATCTAAGGTTCTCATCCAATAGCACTTCTTGTTGTAGAGTATCTGGGAAGCCACAGTTGTAGCCACCGAATGGCCAAGATGGAGTCAGCATGTTTGGACACAATGTTGTAACAACTTCAATGGAGAAAATGGTGTCTCTACCAAGCGGAGAACGATAGGCAGTCAGAATATAGTCATCAGCAGTGAAAACAGTGGACACTGGAAGCCTCAAGTTTGGCCAGACAGACAAATGACCAAATGGGTGCAATAGTGGCATGTCTGCTCTGGGGGAAACCAACTGCTCTCTAATTGGGCTGGAAGCTGGCTCTATGGGAGGTAATATATGCCTGGTACTGAAAACCTAATGAAAAGCCTATGGCAGGGAAGGTCATAAGCCTTATGGGTATAAAGTCTGCTCTTTTCTGGCCAAATGCATATATTGTTCTTACCAAACTGCCCTGAAAGCACCATACTTAAAGTTCACAAGCATATATTAATGCTACTCTCACTCCCACTTACAGAAGCTTCTCTTTTCAGATGGGAATAACCACTGAGATGACCCAAAAGGCAACATAGTGCTGAGAAGTGACAGAGGAGTATCCAGCACTAAAACATCTCTAGCACACCTTCCAAGGCCATGGCAAAAGAGGTGGTGGAAAGAATGTAAGAGCAAAGGAAGGGTACCACTCCTTACATACACCTGTCTGGACAGAAATTGGCCTAGATATCCATGACCCAGCAGTGCCTAGCAACACCTTCACAAGACCCTCATAATAGGAGAGAACGACAATGACATCAAAATAAAAGAGAGGGAGGGGATATAATGAAGAGAGGAGTTGTGAAGGGGAAAATGGGGGAGGGGAGGGGAAATATAGTGGATCATTGTCTGTAAGTATAGAAGTTGTCAATAAACAAAAAAAGAATAGCTAATAAGAGCTCCTTTACCTCACTTGGTACACAAAGAGGAAGTTTCAATTGGTAGGTCAATTTTTCCTTTTGTTTTCTTGGACTTTAAAGTAAAGTGATAAGGATAAGTTCTAAAGCAGGCAGGGATTCTCAAGGTAATTTGGGGAAAATATCAACCCTTTTCACAATGCATTGTCATTTATCAGTTAGAAGAACATATGCATAGACCTGGATATGACTAACTTAACACGACTCACAATCAATTGTTAATGTTTTTTTCCAAGGGGAATGGGAAAAGGTATTATTTATATCATAAAATTAAAGAGTCTTTTGAGGTCTGTTAAAGTGAATTTACTAAAAGATCTTTTTGTTTTGTTTTGTTTTTATTTATTTATTTGAGAGCAAAAGACAGAGAGAGAAAGAGGCAGATAGAGAGAGAGAGAGGAAAGCGGGCACGCCAGGGCTTCCAGCCACTACAAACAAACTCCAGAGGCGTGCGCCCCCTTGTGCATCTGGCTAATGTGGGTCCTGGGGAATCGTGTCCCAAACTGAGGTCGTTAAGCTTCACAGGCAAGCCCTTAACCACTAAGCCATCTCTCCAGCCCTATTAAAAGATCTTTAATAACAAGCTCCAAACTTCTCAAGACACCATGCTCTAGAAAGACTGTGATGTCTCAATTCCAACTGCACTCCATCATTTAAAAGTTTTGGTAAGCTGGATAAATGAAACTGTACCTAGGACTTAGTTTTGTTTGAAGTTTAATGGGAAAGGGGTAGCTATGCTACCTGGCCATATATATGATAACTAGAATCAAAATAAAATAATGCCAGTAAGTATTTGGCATATGCTTGTTCTCAATATAAAGAGCAATTGTAAACATAACTTGATTATGTAACTTGCCTTTGAATTAAAAATGGGTTAATAACAATGACTTCTCTTTTTGATGCAGTATTGAGTAATGAAAGTGGTCTAATGGTGTCTGAAGTGCATGGACCTTTCAACTCTATAGGCAAGAGTTTAAATTATATTATAGCTACTGGATGCTTGCTTCCATGCAACAAAGTAAGCCACCTGACACTTCCCTCATTTGTACAATCAGAGTATACTAATATTTCCATTATATGGTTGCTTAAATGAGGTTTAAAAAGTGTATCAAGAGTGCCTATCCTATACATAGCCACTCAATAATTATTGATTTTCATCAGTTTTTCCCTGTTATAAATGTGATACTTTGATGCTTTCAGTCATTGCAAATATCTGGCTGTATGTCTTTAGTAACTTTAATTTTCTACCTTCTATCACAACAGAAGAATACAAAGTTTTACTTATCTAATTGTGTCCACTGGGAGGATCCACTGTGTGTAATAGCAAGCATTGGCATATGAAGCTGCTTTTAGCTATGGCAAATATTGAATATCTCTGCATATTTGGCTTTAAGATGCTTTGTGAGGGCTGGAGGGATGGCTTAGCAGTTAATACATTTGCCTACAAAGCCAAAGGACCCAGGTTCACTTCCCCAGGACCCACGTTAGCCAGATGCACAAGGGGGAGCACGCATCTGGAGTTTATCTGCAGTGGCTGGATGCCCTGGCATGCCCCTTCTTTCTCTCTCTCTCTCTCTCTCTCTCTCTCTCTCCCTCCCTCTTTTTCTGTCAAATAAATAAATAAATATATATATTTTTTTTAAAAAGATGCTTTGTGAAGTAACAGCTAGGTATTTTCAGCTTTTCATTTTCCTTGGTTTCCAGTTGGCATTTAGTGATGAACAGGAACTGATCAAGGGTTTAGAATTACCCTTGGCTTATTGTGATTCCATGGTTACAGGCCTGTGTCGTTCATCTTCCTGATTCTGCCTCAATGACTTGCTCTGCTTTTGTGACCCATGTTTATTAAATCCTGATTACTATATTCCACTGATGTGGCCTCTCTTACTTACACACTACAATAACTCATAAAGCTAGCATTCTTCCTACCTTGTGATGGAAACTCCTGGACACAAACTCCACTTTTCCAATATTTCTTACCTCTTGTGGTAAATAACCGCCTTCTTTTCATAGTATCCTTTGAGGAAAGTGACTTTTTAAAAACCTCTTTTAGTGTGGATTTTTCTTTTACCATTCTCTTTTCAGTCTGTTATTAATTGCATGCGTTGTTATCTTTTCATCTAACAAAGGATTTTTTTTAACTACCATGATCTTGTGCATTAAATGTTAAGTGTCTCCCTTACCCTCATGTGTTTGAACACTTGGTGCCCAGCTGGTAGCACCAAGTTTGGGAAGGTTGTAAAACCTGTAAGAGGTAGAGCTTTCCTGGAGAAAGTGGGTCTCTGGGGGTGGATATTGAGGTCTTATAGTCCAGCTCCATTTCCTGCTCTTCCTTTACTTCTTGACCATAGACTTGTCAAACTGCATTATCTTCCCTGTCATGACAGAATGTTTTTACTCAAAACTGCAAAGTCTTTATTTCCTTACATTTCTTCTGCTCAAGAATTTGTTCACAGCATTGAGAAAATAACATCCAGTAAATGGAGACCATATATGTGAACTAAAGTTCTTGAAAAGCATTGCATCTACTTCAAACAAGGCTGAATGGACTGATAGAACCCTTGTGATCATGAAGAGATTAAAAGTTGCTAAATCAGGGCTGGAGAGATTGCACAGTGGTTAAGGCACTTGCCTGCAAAGCCAAAGGACCCATATTCAATTCTCCAGGACCCACATAAGCCAGATGCAAGTGGGACATGCATCTGGAGTTCATTTGCAGTGGCTGGATGCCCTGTTGCGCCCATTCTCTCTCCCTCTCTCCCTCTCTCCCTCTCTCTGTCTCTCCCTCTTTCCCTCTCTCTCTTTCTCTCTCTCTTCTCTCTCTCCCTCCTTCTTTCTGTCTGTCATGAATAAATAAAGTATTTTTAAAAGTTACTACATCAGAGCCAAATTACTTTGGACTATCTTTAGTCCCTTAATAATTAAGCCATTTTTTGCCCACCTCTGAGACTGACCTATCATCCTTGTGACTATCAGCTGATTGGGTTAAAACTTTCTGGAATGTACTAACACACCACAAGCTTCCACCAACACAAAGGCTAAGAATGTCAACAGGTATCATGTCAGAACAACAGCAGAAATTCCTGTGTTGCTATAACCAGCTACCTGATGTTTCCACCAATGTGTTTGAGGTGTCTTGGCTTATAACTTTGTTTTGTTCTGTAAGTATAAAAAGTTTATGAAATTGATAACATGTACAACATAAAAGTTAGGGTAACCTGAAGCTGTGTGCCTGGTCCACCATCATCATTCATATTTGGCACCATAATAAACTATTTCTTAATCTCTTTGAGGTTAGAATTGTACTTTTCACTGACAGCAATTAAACACATTTGCCTGTTGCCTATTATGAGTGAAATTTGAAGACCTTAGACAAGTATACAGATATAGTAGGAGAAATTAAACTAGGTTATTATAGGGTAGACTTAAAGTGTCCTGTATCAGGATTAGGCATAGTTGCATGTGACACTAGCGACTTTGTGAAGGTGTTTCCAGGAAGTATTAGCTGAGGGGGAACACATTTGCCACAAGTGGGCAGTCCTTCTGGTGACAGCCTGTGAATAAAGAAGTTCCAGGAAAAGTAGTGATTTTTCCTGCCAGCCTATCTGCTTGCTGGTGAATGCATCTATACCTACAATGCCATTAGAATACATCGTCTTTAGTCTTCCAACATGCCAATGTGGACTGAAGTACAGTGCCTCTCCACAACTCCTCCTGGCTTTCAGACTATAGCTGTTGAGGTGTGGTGGTTTGATTCAGGTGTCCCCCATAAACTTAGATGTTCTGACTGCTAGTTTCCCAACTGAGGAAGATTTGGGAATTAATGCCTTCTGGAGGCAGCGTATTGTTGGGGACAGGCTTATGGGTGTTATAGCCAGCTCCCTCTTGCTAGTGTTTGGCACACTCTCATGTTGCTGTGGTCCACCTTATGTTGGCCATGGGGTGATGTCCACCTTCTGCTCATGTCATTGTTTTCCCTGCCATTATGGAGCTCCCCCCTCAAGTATGTAAACCAAAATAAACCTCTTTTTTCCCACAAGGTGCTCTTGGTTGGGTGATTTCTACCAACAATGCGAACCTGACTGCAATATGAGGCATACAGCTTTGTGGACTGAGCAGAAACTGGGCTCTCATCCTTTCCAGCAAGCAGACAAGATAGTCATTGGACTACCACTCTGTGTGAAATAAACCAGTCTAATAATCTCTATGCGATATATATTCTCTATGGATTTTGTTCCTTTGACTAACCCTGACTAATACATTTATTGAGTTTACTAAGTATTTGACAATGAGCTAACATGTTTAAGTAAATATTTTTATTCTTCAAGCTAAACCTTAAAAAAATATATTTATTTATTTGAGAGAGGAGAAAATAAGCATCGAGAGACAGAGAATGGGCGCCAGGCCTCCAACCACTGTAAACAAACTCCAGATGCATATGCCACCTTGTGCATCTGGCTTTATGGGGGTACTAGAGAATCAAATCTGGGTCTTTAGGCTTTGCAGGCAAGTACCTTTACTGCTGAGCCATCTCTCCAGCCCCAAGCTAAAAGGTAGTTCACTTCCCATTTTACAGTGAACTAATTTACTGGAGAACTAATTTGATGGCTTAGATGCAATTTACCAACACAGTGTTCATGTATTGAAATCTTGGTTCCCATTATAGCAATACAAGAAGTGGTGGGCTTGATATCTCCTTCAGAAGGAATGAAGGGATTAAAGTCATTTGGTGGGATTCTGAGTTGGTTCTTTCAAGAACAATTTTATAAAAGGTGTCTCCCAATGATCTGTCTTGCCGCCCTGCCATATTCCTGCTTCCCTTGCAGGTGTCCCTGCCATCTGCTGTGTGGTGCATCTAAGAGGACCTCTCCACAGACAGTGTCTTACAGTGTGGACTGTCAGCCTCCAAAATGTGAACTAAATTAACCTCTTTTCCTTATGAGTTACCCAGCCATATTTCATGATGGTAATGTAAAATAGAGTAATACACATCTTTACTAAAGCTACAGGGCCATGGAGTGGTGAAATCAGGATTCTCACCTAGTAAATCTGACCAGAAAGACTTGATTCTATTCTCAATTTCTCATCATGCCACAGCAATCTTTATTTAGTATGTTTATCTTTTCTCTCCCTCTCTCTCTCTCTTTGTCATATATATATTCCCCTTAGTAAAAGCTTTGTATACCCAACTACATATTTTCTGTTTTCTAACCAATACGAAAGGATCTAAGTCTTGCGTGTTTATATTCATTTTCTTAAACTCTTCCCAAATTGCCTAATAATGTTTTTTGTATAAAGTAGACACTTGGGCTGTATGGATGGATCAGTGGTTAAGGTGCTTGCCTGTGAAGCCTAAGGACCCAGGTTTGATTCCTCAGTACCCATGTAAGCCAGATGCACAAGGTGTTGTTGGCATCTGTAGTTTGTTTGTAGTGGCTGGAGGTCCTGCCACATCTATTCTCTCTCCCTCCCTCCTTCTCTCTCTCTCTCTCTCTTTCTGAAATAAATGAATAAATAAATAAAATATGTTTAAAGCAAATTCTTGATAATTAATTAAAGGAATAGCAAAAGATGGCCAGAAGAAGGTAATTAGTGGTAGAATGGTGAATGGTTCTGATGAGTGGTTTCAGACAAAAGGTAGAGGAAGAAATAGCATTTAAAGTGTAAGCACAAACAGAAAGCATAGATGTTGGGTGAGTTTGTACCCTTGAGTCTCGCATTATGAGCTTCAAAGTTAAATAAAGGCTACAAGTATTAAAGGATTTTGTGCAATTTTGTTTATTTTTTGGTTTTGTTTGTTTTGATGGCATCATCTGGGAATGTGTAGAAACAAGTAGAGTATAAAAAGCCCGAGGAAATAATGAGAAAGGAAGTTGAGCAGGATGACCTGAGGGAGAAAAGAAGAGCAGTGCTTCAGCAGGGAAAGGGGTTTGAGTTTCTCAGAGCTACAGGAAAGAGCCGTGTGAACGATAAATGAACTGGTTAATCTCTAACACAATCCTTCACAAAGTCCAGGCGAAGCGTTACCATTAGTTGAGAGATTGAGTGTAGGTAAGATAAATAAGTGAAAAAGAATAGAAGTGGAAATACGTTGGTGTCCAGCCAAGAAATAACTTGTGGCCATAAGTGTGACAGAAGAGGTGAGGTACAGGAGAACATCATGAAGCATTGTGGCACTGGAGTGAGTCACACTGGTGGAGCTTAGCAAAAAGTGTCAGGGGGAAAGGAGGCTGCTAGTGGGAAAGGGAGCAAGCCCGTA
This sequence comes from Jaculus jaculus, assembly GCF_020740685.1. Classification (NCBI taxonomy): domain Eukaryota; kingdom Metazoa; phylum Chordata; class Mammalia; order Rodentia; family Dipodidae; genus Jaculus; species Jaculus jaculus. Next base: position 83,654,265 of record NC_059111.1, on the reverse strand, counting down.
GAGGAAGAGGGAGGGTTGGCAGAAGCCAGCTCAGAGCATCTGAAGGTCAAGGCAAGGGGGAACAAGGTCTGGTAAAGGTTCTATAGTCAGGTCACTGCATGCCAAGGTCACCTGAAACACATATACTACTTTAGCACATGGCAGCAGAAGAGAGGAGACCCTGTACAGAGTTAATCTTTGGGGATATGAAAAGTAGCAGCACATGGTTTATTATCATATTCCACAATCATAGTCCTTATAGCCAAATGACACTTGTCTCACATACTTGCATTTTCCTCAGAACCCCTACATGTTACCATTGTGATACTTTTCACAAACATACCTCTTTGATTACATTGAATCTTCAACTATCTCCAAGACATGATGAATGAATCTATCAAACTGCCACTACTTTTAGCTTTATTAACACAAACTGCCACTATTCTAAGCTTTATTAACATATTTTTCATGAAAATATCCCTGTGCCTTCAGTATTGTTGAAGTACTCATATTGAATGTTTTCCCTAATATATATAGATTTTCAATTATCTGCTGTCTTGTCTGGCCCCTCTGTATTAATGAAAATTACTTTCAAAAACTTGTGAATAGCCTTAAAAGAACAGACTACCATTATCAAAATTCAATAAAATATTCAGAAGGTTCTTTTTATGGTAAAGGCACTTCTGTGGGCACTGGGGTGATAGTGGTACTCAATACCAATGCCTCCCCTCATGACACATATAATGTGACGCAGACATTAAGTAGTATAGTACCATGAGCAAACATGAAAGAAAGGTAGATGGGGGAGGTGAACATAGAAATAGAAGATGTAATAGAAAATGAGGTGAAAGGGGCTGGAGAGATGGCTTAGTGGCTAAGGAACTTGCATGCAAAGCCAAAGGACCCAGATTTGATGCCCCAGGGCAACATAAGCCAAATGTACAAGACGACACATGCATCTGGAGTTAGTTTTCAGTGGCTGGAGGCTCTGGCACGCTGTGGTAGTCTGAATAGATGCCCCCAATATACTCAGTGTTTTATTAGTTTGTAGTTTGGATCTGCAGCCACCTGGCTGGAGGAGGTGTCACTGGGAGGATTTTAAGGTGTGGTGATGGGTTTGAAATTCCAATCTAAAGATATGCAAAGTGCCTAGTTCCACCTGGAGTTCCTGAAGTGTGCTGTGTGGTGTGGTTTTTGGTTTGTGGCTTCTCTCTCTCTCTCTCTCCCTAGTCCTTTAAGAGGGAGCCAACTTCTACCATTATGGAACTTCCCCTCGATCTGTAAGCTTCAATAAATATCACTTCCTCCATAACTGTGCTTACTTTGGAAATTCATCTCAGCGAACCTGCAGCTGTCTACTACATACACCCATTCTCTCCCTTCCTTTCTCCCTCTCCCTCCCAATCTCTCTCTCTCTCTCTCTCTCTCTCTCTCTCATTCTCTCTGTGTCTCTCTCTCTCTCTCTCTCTCTCTCACACACACATAAACAAACATAAAGCATTTTTAATGAGATGAAAACCAAAGTTTTCCTCATGAAGGTGACATTTGTGCAAATATTGAATGAAGACAATAAACTACATATTTAGTAGATATTCAAAGACTCTAAGCATTACTGGAAAGGTCTGGAGCCTGAGAACTGGAGCCCAGTCCAAAGAAGAGCCACCCTGGCCCCGCCCTACCCCAAGCTCCACTCAGCAGCCTTGTGGCTAGTGCAGGATGAGCCTGAGGGCCGTGCCATTGAGGACGTAGAGCCGGAAGCCATCAAAGCTCTCCTGCGAGTCAGGGTGAGGAAAGAAGCAGCCGAAAAAAGTAAAGGAGTTACAGAATAAGGTAGAAAAGCAGATGGCTATGAGTCCTCCTCCAGGTAATACAGGTCCAGTGATTATGTATACTGAAGAGAGGATGGAAGCTGATGCATGTTCCATCTATGTTGGGCAATGTGGACTATGGCTCAAATGGACATAAGAGGTGGAAACTCATTATCATGGCTGTGACTCAGTCAACTGTGTTACCATACTCTGTGATAAATTTAGTGGCTATCCCAAAGGGTATGCATATATAGAGTTCTCAGACAAAGAGTCACTGTGGACTTTCTTGGCCTTAGATGAATCCCTATTTAGAGAAAGACAAATCAAACAAAATTCATATGGAATGACAGCAGGCCTCAGATATCCAAGCATATCCTCAGCAAAAGAAACACTTCTGGAGACATCACCATACCTGATCTAAAGCTATATTACAAAGCCATAATTACAAAAACTGCATAGTACTGGCATAAAGTCAAGATTATAGACCAATGGAATAGAAGTGAAGGCCTGGACTTTAGCTATTTGATTTTTCACAAAGGCTCTAATAACATAGACTGGAGAAAAGACGGCATCTTCAACAAATGGTGCTGGACAAACCGGATAACCATATGCAAAAAAAAAAAAAAAAAAAATCAAAATAGACCCACACATCTCAATATAAGACCTGAAACTTCTACTACTGGAACTAAAAATAGGAGGAATGCTCCACAATATAAGAGTGGGGAAAGACTTCCTAAACAAAACCCCAGTAGCTCAGAAACCTAAATAATCACTCAACCAATGGGATCTCATGAAGCTGAAAAGTTTTTGCACAAATATGTCATAAGCAAAGCCAATAGATTATCAACAGAATAGGAGAAAATTTTTGCAAGCTATAGTACTGACAGAGGCCTAATGTCTAGAATCTACAAAAAACTCAAACATCTAAACAATAAAAAAATCAAACAACCCACTCCATAAGTGGGGTGAGAACTGAATAAGGAGTTCTAAGAGGAAGAAATACAACTGGGAAACACACACTTAAGAAAATGTTCATCTCTAGCCATCAAGGAAATGCAAATTAAAACAACTATGAGATTCCACCTTACCTCAGTAAGGATAGCAATCATTAAAAATTCAAATGACAACAAATGTTGACAAGGAAGTGGAGAAATAGGAACCCTCATTCACTATTGGTGGGAATGCAAGCTGGTGCAACCCAAAGGAACCAACAGACCAGGCTTCAGCACACCAATCCAGGGAAATATGTGCCTGCTGCCATTCCCAGACAACCACCTACAACAATTCCAGATCTTGATTCTACAGTGTTTTTAAGAGCAGGCCAGGGGGACTGGTTCCCAAGAGGAAAACATGTTCAGTTACCTAACCAAAAATCAATGCAATACATGTTAATGGAATAAAAGGAGAAAAAGAATTATGTGATCATCTCTGATTCAGAAAATATATGGCAGAAGTCAATATGCTGGGCTGGAGAGATGGCTTAGCAGTTAAGCACTTGCCTGTGAAGCCTAAGGATCCTGGTTCGAGGCTCAATTCCCAAGACCCATGTTAACCAGATGCACAAAGGGCAGCATGTGTCTGGAGTTTTTTGGCAGTGGCTGGAGGGCCTGGCTCACCCATTCTCTGTCTCTCTCTATCTGCCTCTTTCTCTCTCTGTCTGTTGCTCTCAAATAAATAAATAAAAAATAAATGAAATAAATAAAATTTTTAAAAGAAGTCAATATGTTTTCATGATTAAAAAATAGCATTTAACAATCTAGAAACAGAAGGAAATTGTCTCAAAGTAATAAAAATTACATATTAAAAATTCCACAAAAATATGCTCAATAGTGAAGAACTCAAAGTTTTGCTTGGTAGATCAGGATTAGACAAAGGAGATCGTTTTGACACATCTATTCAACAACTACTACAAATTCTAATCATATCAATTAGGAAAAGAAAAAGAATCAAATCTTAAGATTCTTTGCAGAAATAAAATTTCTAAAATTAATATGATGCATCAAAGCACCCCTAATAGTCCAAACAAGGTTTTGAAAGAACAAAACTAGAGCCAATCAGGCATGGTTGTACACTCCTGTAATCTCAGCACTTAGGAGATAGAAAAATGAAGGTATTTAACTTAGGAACAATCTCAGGCTCCATAATGAATTCAAGTGCTACATGAGAGACCCTATTTGTAAAAATAAAATCAAGGAGAGAAAGAGAGAGAGGGCTGGGGAGATGGTTTAGCAGTTAAGGTGCCTGCCTGCAAAGCCAAAGGACTCACATAAACCAGACGCAGAAAGTGGTGCATGCATCTGGAGTTCATTTGCAGTGGCCAGAGGCCCCGGCATGACTATTCTTTCTCTATCTGCCTCTGTTTATCTTTTTCTGCTTCTTTCTCTCCCTCTCTCTCTCTCTCTCTCTCTCTCTCTCTCTCTCTCTCTCTCTCTCTGCCTCTCTCTCTCGCTGTCTCTCAAATAAATAAATGAAATATTTTTTAAAAGAGAGAGAAAGAAGGAAGGAAGAAAGAGAAGAACAAGTGAAAAAAGAAAAGCTAAAGAAGGACAGAGGAAAAAGGGGAGGGAGGGAGAGAGGGAAGGAGGACAAAAGTATGGGACACACACTTCCTGATGTCCAAACTGAATACAAAATAATTTAAAAAAAAAGGGGGGGGGGGCTGGAGGAATGGCTTAATGGTTAAGCGCTTGCCTGTGAAGCCTAACGACCCCGGTTTAAGGTTTGATTCCCCAGGACCCATGTTAGCCAGATGCACAAGGGGGCTCATGCATCTGGAGTGGCTGGAAGCCCTGGCGTGCCTATTCACTCTCTCTCTATCTGCCCCTTTCTCTCTCTCTCTCTCTCTCTCTCTCTCTCTCTCTCTCTCTGTGTGTGTGTGTGTGTGTGTGTGTGTGTCACTCCCAAATAAATAAATAAATAAATAAATAAATAAATAAATAACTGAATACATACCTACAGCAACCAAAACAGTGTGGTGCCAGCATGAATACAGGTATACACATCAAAGGAATAGAATAGACAACTAAGAGGCCAAGCCCTCCCATAAACCACCAAATAAGTTTCATTGAGAGCCAAGACAATTCAATGATGAAAGAACAACTATTTTTCTAATCAATGGAGCTGAGAAACTGGAAATCCATGTGCAGAAGAAGGAAGTTGTTCCCTTGCCAGACACTATAAATTTACTTAAAATGAATTAAAAATCTAAAACTTAGCAGAAAATCTAAAAGCTTAGAGTTAGCCAAAAATGTAGTACCTAGTTTCTTGTCTTTGGATTTTGACATTATTTCTTGGAAAAACACAGGTTGCAAAGGCAAACAGACCAACAGGACTTCATACCTAAATAGGTATGGGCAACATTGGGCCGGGAGATAGCTGAGGGCAAAGAACTTATTGTCCAAGTCAAAATGTTATTTGTTTAACATAGTCTTCAAACGCTATGAGTTCTGCTTATTTTCTCTTTGCCAGTATAATACTGGCTAGCCATTATAAGTAAGGATTGTAGATTTGGAAAATATATCTTCAATACTTCTTTAGATATTTTACAAAATCATGGCTTTAGTTAATCTGATAAATCATATATCTTTGTTATTTTACCATGTAATTTTTTTTGCAAAAAACAAAGAAACATTTCTTTGAAATTTTTATTCCTCTTTCTATATACACATATTCAGAAAACCTCTGATTTGCAATGGCTCAACTTTTGATTTTTCAATTTTATAATGGCATAAGGTGATATATATTCAGTAGACATCATACTTCAGATTCTGATTCTAACATTTTCCATGACTAGTGATCTGTAATAGGATACTTCCTCATGATGCTGGACTATAGCAGTGAAGACAATTTTTTTAACAAATCTTGCACAGAATAAAACTTTAACTATTAGATTAGCATTAACCATTAATTTTCTTTTTATTACTCATTTTTCTCTCAGCATATTCATGGAAAATTGGTTTCCAATGATATCTTTCCATCATATTCCTGTGTGCACTTAGGCCTTGCTAGAGAAACTGGGAAAAAATTCTCAAGGTAGAAATGTGCTTGCACTTATGTAACTTCTGAATGACTTTTCTCTTTCAGTGCTGAGAATGAAACCCAGAGGTCACAGTTGCTAGGCAAGCACTCTACCACTGAGTTATATCCTCAGACCAAGATTTTTTTTTTTTTTAAGAATAAAATATTTTTAAGTATTTAGAGAATCCAGTCAGGGGGTAGACATGAAAATCCCACCTATCTACTGAGTTTATTCAATTTAGGCATAAATAAGAGAAAATAATTATATGGCTAACATCTTTAAAAAAAAAAATGAATGAACCTCTGTGGCAAATAAGTCTTATTTCACAGAAGTTGGCAGTAGCACGTCAACAAGCAAATATTCTCAACACAGGTGGAATTGAATGGTAGTTATTAAAAACCTTTTGTTCTACTCTTTTTTGAATTGATATGATTTAAGAGTGTGGTTAGTCAAACATTGTGTGTGGGTTTGTGCATATATGATACTTGTGTATATAGGGACACATATGTGTGTCATGACGTATGTGAAGGTCAACGTACAACCTTGGGATGTCAGTCACCACCTTCCACATTGTTTGAGATGGGGTCTATCTATCCTGTTTGCCACTGTGAATGTCAGCCTATCTGGCTTGTGAGCTTCAGGATTCTTCTGACACTGCCTGCCGTTGCCATAGTTGTGTTGGGATTACAAATGCATGCACTACTTGTATGTGGCTTGAAGTGGATTCTGGGGACCCAAACTCCAGTTGCCGGGTTTACACAAGCATTTTGAGCCACTGAGCCGTCTCCCCAGCCCAGTTAATCAAACATTTTGTCTTGGCTAACAATTTTTCTGTCCCTATTCACCTCTAAAAATGATTCGGACAACTAAATGTACTCGCAATTTTTCTCATACACCTATGCTCATTTTAGACTTTCCATTTCTGTTAGGGATTCTAATTTTCTATATATTTCATGTAGCCACACTGATTCGTTTATCATCACCTTGTTGTTCTGGTCCTAATATTCATGATCTATTGCTGTGGCCAGGAGTTGCCTCATGAGTTGATTTTCAATGCAAGATGAATAAAAGTTGTATAAAGTGCCCTGGATGGTTGCCACATGTGCTCTCTCTCTCTCTCAGTCTCTCTCTCTTTCTCTCTCTCTCACACACACACACACAAACACACACGCACATGGACACATACTTAAAAATATGCTCCAATTTGGACCAATGCTCCAGCCCTAAAGAACAAAGAACCAAAGGTACAGGTATATACCATACAAAATGCCAAGTAGGTCTTTCGGTGAAGTATTTATAAGACCACTACTCTAGTCATTGGCTTCCAAATCCATATATGCTTCCTACTTCTGCAGAAGTGTCTTAAAGGAGCCTCTGTAATTCAGTATATAAGTAACTACATCTCAAAGAACGTCATTCCGTCCTTTCAATTTTGTGCTTAAGAGCAGACATGGCAGTGGTGTCTGTGGAGTTACATCCCTTCTGCATCTGTACTAGCCAGGGTTCTCTGCAGGAACAGAAAGGAATGGAACCTATGGAATGAAGATGTATTATAAAAGGGATTTGTTTCACTAGCTTACAGGATAAGGGGTGGGCAGACTAACAATTTGCTGGCTGGAGAGTCAAAGAAACTGGTGGCTGCTCAGTGCATGAGGCTGGATCCCGTAGTAAAGAAATAAAGGAAAGAAGAACATCTGCTGCTGTCTGGCTAAACGCATATACTGTGCTCACCAAACTGCCCAATAAGCACTTCTCTTAATGTTCATACCAGTACACTAATGCTACTCTCACTTTTAGTTAGTGAAGCTTCTCTTTTCATATGGCAGTGACCGTGGGATGGCTCAGAAGGTGCCATGGTGCTGAGAAGAAGTGAGCGAGGAGTGCTCAGCAGTGAAATATCTCAATCACACCTTCCAAGGCTCAGGGTCCACCGCGGAAGAGGTGGCGGAAAGAATGTAAGAGCCAAAGGAAGAGTGGGACTCCTTACAACATGCTCCTCCAGACACAAAATGCCCTGTATATCCATGACCTCGTGTGCCTGACATCACCTACACAAGACCATCATAATAGGAGGAAAAGATGATGACATCAAAGTAAAAGACAGACTGATTGAGAGGGGGAGGGAATATGATGGAGAGTGGAGTTTCAAAGGGGAAACTGGGGGGAGGGAGGGAATTACCATGGGATATTGTTTACAATTATGGAAGTTGACAATAAAAAAAGAAAAGAGAACAAAGATATCTTTTTAATACACCTTTTTAAAGTATACATATACACAAATACTCTTAACAGAAAAACTCCTGACAATTAGAATCATGGTTTCTAGAACTCATTGTGTGGTCTTAGCTGATCATTGCAATGATCTTCACCTGCAGATTCCTCCTCAGCATACTCAGCCAGTGTACAACCTTTCTCATTTGCTCCATGGAGACACCCTCCTCCTTTGCTTCATGAGCATATTTATGCCACTTCAGAATGGGCTCTTCACTCAGAAAATCAGCTTTTTAAAAAAAGTGCCACCGCTTCCTGGAAGGCTTTCATGAAGTGATGACCTGAGCTCAGGTTTCCTGAACCCATATGTAGCTGGACACAGTATCATACATTCATATTCCTGGAGGTCCCATGGCCAGATGTGAGGCAAAGACAAGGGCGTCTTCAGAAGCTCCCGGGACAGCCAGCCTGGAATACACAATGCCAGCAAACAAAGACCGTCTGAGACAAGATGAACGGTGAGGACTGGCACCAGAAGTTGCCCTCTGTCCTCCACATATGTGCTGTGGCATGAGTATACCCACATTCATACACATGGAGACCTACGTGCATGCGCACACAAAATTAAAAAATACATATTTCTGTTCCTCCCCTCATTTCATCTTATTCAGGGACTCCAACTCTCTTTGTACTTATGCCTACTTGAAGTCATTCTAGAACTATGTTTTCCCTTTTTAAATTTTGAGCTTTTGTACACTCTGAGATTTTTCTCAGGTAGTTCTTATTGTTGTTTATTCAACTTAATCTTCTCACCCACAGATCTAATGTGTTATTAATTCATCTAGCCAGTTCTTACAGGCTCTTTTATGTTTTATCTTTTCTCCTCTTTCATAGGGTCCAACATGTCCTCATCTAGGTCCTGGTAGGATTTGACTTTTGTTACCAGCTGGCCACCCATGAGAGAAGGTGGAGCAGTTCCTGAGGGCTGCATGCATTTCCAAGGTAAACACTCTACAGTATCTCCCAACACGGGATATGTGCTGGCTGTTGCAGGGAATAGTTGAATACCTTGGAAAACAGAGTGTTCAGTGGAGTCTATATGGACACTATATGAACAAAACTGTCAGAACAAGACACTCAAATGTCCTCTATTCCATGATTAAGTAATTACAAGTTTACTAGCCAGAGCCATGGCTTTACCCTAACAGACCTGCATTGGCTAGACATTTAATATTTTATTTATTCATTATTTTATACAGAGTGAGACAGAGAGTGTATATGGATGTGCTAGGGCCTCCTGTCATTGTAAACAAACTCCAGATGCATGTGCCTCTTTTTTGCATCTGGCTTTTATATGGGTACTTGGTAACTGACCACAAGCCATCAGGATTTGTAATCAAGTGCCTTTAACCACTGAGCAATCTCTCCAGCACACTTGGCTAAACATTTAAATGGTTCAGTGTTTCTGTTATGAGAAATAATAACTCTTCCTTTCACTGCTCATTTATGTCTTCCAGATAAGGGCTTAAAGCTACTGCTGGTGCCTCTGTCTCTTATCTTTAGCCTCTAGCTGCTCATTAGTAGTTCAGATTCTTCTTATTTCTCTCTAGGCTGTCACACAACTTAATAGTAACTAATCAACTCAGCTATCTTAGTATTTATCACTCTATTTTTCAACTTGCTGATTTATGGTAACTGAGAGGAAAGTGCATTCTGATGAAATATTTGCCCAGGTGGAATATTTAGCAAGCAAGCCAACTTATTGTGTCAGGTAATATTTGTGCACCTGTTAGCAAATCAGACTGAGGGTCTCATTGCCTGCTGTGATATAAGCAAGCACACCACATAATCTTTAGACCACTCATGCTACCATTGATGATGTTGATTCAGGTTTTCAAGAAATTGGCAGACACTAAAGTAGTATCAGATGTGTGAAAGACATGGGGTCATAAGTGGAGGAAAAGAGGGGAAAGCTAGGGAAGAGAGAGAGCAAATTCACACTAAGGTGCAGACCCAGCTCCTATGCTGGAAAGAAGGTAGAAAGAGTATGATATAGGGAGATTCTTGGACTAGAGTGCAAACCTAGGAAAGGTTGACCAGGCTGATAAGAATGTTTTAGAACCAAAGTCACACAACTGAGCTCCTCACATCTGGAATTGACCTGCAGTATTCCCCTGACCTTCTGTGCCTCGTCACTAGGTAACAGAGGTGATAGACACATATATGGCTGTTTGTGTGAATGTGGCAGAAAGTGGGCGTATTAGTCCATTGTCTTCCCCATAGCAGGACATCTGAGAAACACTTTTTCACTACTTTTATTGAGCCAGGGTTCATCCCAATTGATTCATTTTAGCTTAATGTCCTCTTCAAACGCCATTATTTCCTAAAGATAAGGGCAGATGGGATTTTAACATACAAATTTGAGAGAGAGAAAACTGAATTCATAATATATGGTTACCAACAAAATTCATATGCTAAAAGTCAATGGTCAATTTTCAGTGTTTATGAGTCCATTATTCAATCACATTTCAATCACTCAGACTTCTTTAAAGCACTTTCTTCTTTTTCAGCCTCACTAATTCTACTTTTTTGTTGCTTCATAAACATGATCACTAAGGACTGAGGTGTGACTACAGAAACACCCCTGGTGTTCCCATCATTTTGAATCACATCTATAAATGCTTAGGAATCCTACATTCTTGAACTTTATCTTTGAACTCTAAATATTTGTACTTAATTACCCACTCATTAGTTCTAAAATATTATCTAAATTTGACATTGCTAATAGTACATATAAACTCCTTCAGTTTTCCCAGGACCCTATGATGAGAGCCTGGTTCATAATAAAATCTTAGTAAATATTTACAGAATGAGTGAATGATCACAGTTACAACTAGCATAGGTTATCTTTCTGGAGGAAATTCTCTCATTTGTGACAACTATAGCCTGCCAAATGTTTGCTTTGCTACTTTGTGAAGCTGGAACAATAGAAGTGAATAAGATACACTTTTTTTCAGCAAGGTTGCTTTGCTTACTTATTAACTCTGTTGAAGCCTATAATTTAGTCTTTTATAAAAAGAAACAATATATAATATGTAAATATATATAGTAATTGAGTTTCTAATATTTACAATATGTAGCCTTCTATTGTTCTCATAGAAAGATGTAAACATTTTGACAGCTTCTGTCTAAAGCATGCTCCTGTGATAACGCATTAGAGGGTTGCTTATTACCGTCTTTAAGTCATGGAGTAGGTGGGGTGACTTGATTTAAAGATGGTTCAGATTAGACCATCATCTGATAAGTTCCTTCTTAGAAATATTGAGAGAAGCAGTGACAAACATTTATCAAGCATGGTCTAATGAAAGGCCATTTAAACCTTTAATTGTCACTTTTTTTTTTAATCTGTGAAATTATTACAGACATTTATTCTTCCATTCTTTGTGGTCTTGGATATCAAAGTCTGAAGGCTGGGAGCTGGTTCTAGCAAGATAATCGCATGTGCTTAGCATCTTTACCTTTAACAAATGGTTGTTTCTAAGTCCATTGTTTCAAAGGGCACAGCTCCAGCAGTGTTTCTTTTTTTTTTTTTTTTTTTCCCTCTCTGAAGAGGGTTCTGGCAGCCTGTGATCACTATGAATACTAAGACTGGCAAAACTGAAAGGCTTGGAAAGTCTCCTTCTTCCTCATTTATTAACCTTTCCTCTTTTCTTCTCAGTCCTATTGGTTCTTATTTGCATTTTCTCTGACCCTGTTTCTTATGGAAATAATTTGTGTGTTATAGAAATACGTAAGGTACCCATCAGGGATGGCTCCCAGGGTTGATGAGTCATTGACCTGATAGCTAGTGATACAGGAGAAAACCAAGTAAAAGCTCCCCTCAGCTTTTTGGTGGTAAAATTGCTTTACATTTTAATTTACTATACATTGATAATAATGTTTTATTATTAAACCTCTCTCAAATTAATTTCCAAAAATGTCCACAAGAACAAGGAAATTTTTCACAGTGGAAGGGCATATAGTTATATTTTACAATCGGGCTGGAAAGATTTCTCAGTGGTTAAAGGCACTTGCTTGCAAGGCCTGACAGCCAGGGTTCAATTCCCTAGTGCCCACATAAAGCCAGATGCACTGAGTGGCTCATATGTCTGGAGTTTGTTTGCAGTGGCAGGAAGACCTGGCACACCCATACTCACTCTCTCTGTCTGTCTCTTTCTCTCTGTCTCTCTCAAACAGATAAATAAATGAAATATTAAAAAGTTAACTTTTACACATTTGTGGAAGTCACAGTTTGAGTTACAGTTACTCCTTCTATCGGAGGCAGACAAATCCATTTATCTAGAACATCCTGTGAAATAACCTGAATGTCAGAAGACTGAGTCATTCCAAGGTTAGAAGGATCCAAAAATTATGTGCTGATATCTATGATTCTCAGACTTGATCAAGCATCAAACTCACAGGGAAGATTGTTAAAATTCACACTGGGGGCTGGAGAGATGACTCAGCAGTTAGGAGCACTTCCTGTGAAAGCATGAGAGTTTAAGGAAACTTGAGAGACTATTCAAGTTTAATTCCAGGAATCCACACAGTTGAGAGTGGCCATGCATGCCTGTAAGGCTATTCCTGTAGGGAAGCAAAGACCAGAGAATTGCTGGATCTTGGGAAATAAATAGCAAGCTCCATGATCAGTAAGAGACTTCAGCTCATATAAGAAGAGCAGAAGAGTAATGGAGCAGGGTACTGAACATTCCAGTCTGGGCTACCACAGTTGAGTACATCCAACCTCAAGTGAGCCTATGGGGTGCTGCATGTGCATGTACACATGCATGAAAACACCACACCACACACATATACACAAGCAAAAACAACAACAAAAAAAAATCAGATTGTTGGGGCTGGAGAGATGGCTCACAGACAAGCATGAGGGCCTGAGTTCAGATCCTCAAAACCATGGTAAGACACCAGGTATGGTAGCACATCCCCATAATCCCAACACTGGGGAAGTAGAGATAGGAGGATCTCTAAGTTTTACTGGTTAACTAGTCTAGCCAAATCTATGAGCTATAAGTTCAATGACAAACTCTGTCTCAGGAAAAAAAAAAAAAGAAAGAAAAAAGAAAAACTAGCTGGAAAGCAGCTAAGGAAGACACCTAACGTTGACCTCTGGCCTCCAAATGAAGCAAATGCATACATACAGACATGTACAAGTACCCATACACATATGAACATGAATTCATGCTCACATGCAATACACACAACCAAAAATAATAATGAATAAATAGCTAAATAGATAAAATGAAGTAGAAAAATTCACAATGCTGGATACCAACTGAGAACTTCTGACTCAACAGGTATGGGAAAGTGCTTAAGAATTTCTATTACCTGGGGTGGGGGAGAGGGAGGGAATTAACACGGGATTTTTTTTATAATCATGGAAAATGCTAATAAAAAATTAAAAAAATAAAATAAAAATAAAAAGAATTTCTATTACCAATTATTTCCTAAGTGATGTTCATCATGTTTATGAGGTCAATCCATGAGAACCATAGCTAGAGACATTAGAAGAGAAGAATGTCTCTGAGGGTAGAATTTATGACTGTTCTCTAACTTCTTCTAGCTTTGTGAAGTTACTTCATGTCCCAGGTCATGTGAAACAAAACAAACAAAACATCTCTGGGGCTATGAAGCATGTTCTTGGCCTTGATGTCCTACTAACAGAATACAGCAGGAGAAAGAAAGGAATCATGCTCGGACACCTTAGCATAGACCAACACAAGCTATGTAGCCCTAATGCCCAGTGGTTCCATGGGGTCAAGGTTGGTGACTGGTGAGAGAGGTGAACCAGCATCAGTTCCTAGTGGGACTATGTGTGTCACCTGAACATACCTGTGGCATTATGGATGATGGCAGGCAGCAGTCTTTAAATGTCCCTTGGTCAAAACCTAAGTCCTTTGGGAGGTGTCATTTGAATACAAAATTTTAATTATTGTATTTTCAATAATTTTCACTTTTCCAGTTGACTATGTACATGCTCCCAGCATTTCAGTAATGCATCTATTCAGTAAACTAGAGACTAAACAAATGAGTGATAAGATTCTTCTTCAAAGGGTGAGATAAAAGGCAAAGAAAAACATACCTTTCTTGGGCCATGCAGGTGAGAGGCAGAAATAGAAAAGAGAATGGTCTTCAATCCCATGCTGAGTCACTTAGTTACTACCAGACACTCTCCTCAAAGGCAGACCCCTTGACAGTCATTATCACATGTAAGAGATCAATTCTTATGGTTATTGAATACTGGTAACTCTAGGAGCAAAATGCGTGGTTAATGGTGACACAATTGAATCTGCTCTTTGACCTACTGGGATTGTCTTCCTAAGGCTCAAAGATAATAAATTTTTGTCATAGGCCCATGGGAGGAGTTCAAATTTTCAAGGGAATTTGTGAAAAGGCAGGCAGATGAACAACTTGTGATGTTCATCCTGGGGTGAGAGTAAAATCGTTTTCCTCACAGTCTTGAAGGATGGATGCAATCTTCTCTCAGAGAATGGAAATATATACCAAGAAAAATGAGGCTGCAGCACAGGCTGAAAAGAGGTCTCACCTACTGCATATGCAGGAGAAGATATAAGAAACCTCTGAAGCTAAAGCGTCTCTGTATTTCAATCGTCAGGGTGGATGAAAGCCAGAAGGGACTGAATGCTTTCGTAGTACTATCAGGCAAAGGTTTTCCTTCAGAAACCATGGCTCTACCTGTGTATTGTGTGTGGTTCTGACAGTTAAAGATAATAATATCATTCTAATGCCATGTGCATATTGTATATATTTATTATGGCTTAAAATTAACTGACACTGGGCCAGGTTAGGAATTGTATATGAGAAGGTCATGTGACATTTGTCTTTCTGAGCCTGTGTGACTTCACTCAGCATTCTTTTCTTTTTCCAAGTCCCGCCATTTTCCTGAAAATTTGATTGTTTCATTTTGTTCTTACCACTGAGTAGAATTCCACTGTGCATATGTACCACATCTTCATTATCAATTCATTTTTTAATGGGCATCTGGACTGGTTCCATTTCCTGGCTATTGTGAATAGAGCAGCAATAGAAATGGTTGAGCAAGTGTCTCTGTGGTACGTAGTAGAGTCTTTAGGGTATATGCCCCAGAGATGGTATACCTGCATGTCATGGTACGTCTATTTTCAGGCTCTTGAGGAGTCTCCCTCCTGATTTCCATAGTGGCTGCATAAGTTTTCACTTCCACCAGCAGTCCTCACCCTCTCACCCTCACCAGAATGTGTTGTCATTTGATTTTTTAATGGTTGCCATTCTGACTAGAATTAGATGAAATCTCCTGGTAGTTTTAATTTTCATTTCCCTGATGAGTGAAGATTTTGGACATCTCTTTAGGTCTTTGTCATTTAAATTCCTTCTTATGAGAACTCTCTGTTCACTTTACTGCCCCATTTTTTCAGTAGGGTACTTGATTTTCTATTGTTTAGGTTTTTAAATTCTTTGTAGTTTATAGATATTACCCCTTTGTCAGAGGTACTGCCAGTGAAGATTTTCTCCAGTTCAGTAGTTTGTCTACTGACTCTGTTGATGGTTTGTTCATCTGTGCAATAACTTTTTATTTTCATGAGGTCTCAGTTGTTATTTTACTAAATCCCTGGGCCACTGGAGTCGTATTCAGAAAGTCTTTCCCTGTGCCTGCATGTTGGAGTGTGCTCCTTACTTTGTCTTCTAGTTGATTTAGAGTTTCAGGTCTTATATGGAGGTCCTTGATTCATTTGGAACTGAGAGGAGAGAGTTAAAATTCAGTCTTCTACATGTGGCTGTCCAGTTTCCCTGGCACTATTTGTTGAAGATGCTTTCATTGTTCCAATGAGTACTTTGGGCCACTTTGTCAAAGATCAGGTAGCTGTAGTTACTCAAATTCATATCTGAATCTTTAATTTTATTCCATTGATCAATGTGCCTGTTTTTATGCCAGTAACATGCGGTTTTATTACTATTGGCTTATAGTATAGCTTGAAATCAAGTTTGATGATGCCACCAGAAGTGTTCATTTTGCTGAGTACATTTTTGGCTATCTGAGGGCCTTTGTGCCTCCATATGAATTTTAAGACTGTTTATTCTAAGTCTGTGAAGAGTGTTGCTGGGTTTTAGTTGAAATTGCATTGAATTTGTATATTACTTTTGGTAGGATGGCCATTTTAACAACATTAATTCTTCCAATCAATAAGCATGGAAAGTGGGTACGTCTTCACCTCCAG
Source organism: Jaculus jaculus (assembly GCF_020740685.1). NCBI lineage: Eukaryota > Metazoa > Chordata > Mammalia > Rodentia > Dipodidae > Jaculus > Jaculus jaculus. The sequence goes on along the minus strand of NC_059111.1, from coordinate 83,637,979 downwards.
TCCTTTCTTCAGTGGTTATAAGTTTCATTGTATAGGTCTTTCACTTCCTTGGTTAGGGAGATTCCAAGGTATTTGATTTTTAGTGCATGACTACTATAAAAGGGACAGCTTCCCTGATTTGTTTTTTCATACTGTTTTCATTGATATATATGAATGTTAGTGATTTTTATGTGTTGATTTTATATCCTGCCACATTGCTGAAAGCATTTATCACTTATAAGAGATTTTTAATGGAATGCTTTTTATATCTTAGGTATAGAATTATGTCATCTGTGAATAGGGCTACTTTTACTTCTTTCTTTCCATGTGTATCCCTTTTATTTCCTTCTCTTGTCTTATTGCTTGAGCTAAGATTTTAACTATTATGTTGAAAAACAGTGATGATATTGGACACTCCTATCTAGTTCCTGCCCTTAATGAGAATGTGTCTAGTTTTTACCCATTTAGTATGATATAGATTTTAGGTCTGTTGTATATTATGTTTATTATGCTGCTATATAGTTCCTCTATCCCTATCATCTCTAGTGTATTGATCATGAAGGGATGTTGAATTTTGTTGAAGGCCTTTTCTGCATCTAAAGAGATGATCATGTGGTTACCAAGGTTGAGTCTGTTTATGTGAAGCATTACATTTATTGATTTCTCTATGGTGAACCAAACCTGAATCCCTGGGATGAAACCTACTTGATTGAGGTGGATGGTGCATTTGATATGTTCTTGAATTCAGTTTGCAAAAATCTTATTAAGAATTTTTTAGGGCTGGAGAGATGGCTTAGTGGTTAAGCGCTTGCCTGTGAAGCCTAAGGACCCCAGTTCAAGGCTCAGTTCACCATGTCCCACGTTAGCCAGATGCACAAGGGGGTGCACGCGTCTGGAGTTCGTTTGCAGAGGCTGGAAGACCTGGCGTGCCCATTCTCTCTCTCCCTCTATCTGTCTTTCTCTCTGTGTCTGTCGCTCTTAAATAAATAAATAAATAAAATTTAAAAAAATAAAAAAATAAAAATATTTAAAGAATTTTTTAGATTGTGATGGGGAGGTAATATGATGGAGAATGGAATTTCAAAGGAGAAAGTGGGGGGGGAGGGAATTAACATGGGATTTTTTTTATAATCATGGAAAATGCTAATAAAAATTTTTTAAAAAAGAAAAGACCAGAGGGGGGAAAAAAAGAATTTTTAAAAGAATTTTATTTATTTATTTATTTGCAAGCAGAAAGAGATAGAAGAGCAACAGACAGAAAAAGAATGGGCACACCAGGGCCTGTAGCCACTGCAAATGAACTCCAGATGCATGTGTCCCTTGTACATCTGGCTCACATGGATACTGGGGAATTGAAACTGGGTCCTTTAGCTCCGCAAGCAAATGCCTTAATGGCTAAGCCATCTCTCCAGACCCTTATTAAGAATTTTTGTGTCTAAGTTCATTAGGGATATAGGTCTGTAGTCCTCTTTTCTTTTTGTGTCTCTGGTTTTGGTATTAATGTAATGCTGGCTTTTTAGAAGGAATCAGGGAGCATTCCTTCCTTTTGAATTTTGTTAAATAACTTGAGAAAAATTGGCTTTAGTTCTTCAATAAATGTTTGATAGAATTCAACAGTGAAAGTATCTGGGCCTGGACAATTTTTTGTTGGGAGTCTTTTATTTACAGCTCCAATCTCATATGATGCTATGTCTGTATCCAGGTAGTTTGCCTCTTTTGGGTTTAGTTTTGATAGGTGGTAAGAGTTAAAGAATTCATCCATTTCTCCCAGGTTTTCTGATTTTTTGAGTATAGATCTCTGAAATATGTACTGATGATTCTCTCAATTTCCTTACAGTTTGTTATAACATCTACCTTTTTGTTTCTGATCTTTTTAATTTGAGCTTTCTCTTTTTTCCTTTTAATCAAATTGGCTAGGGGCTTATCAATCTCATTTACTTTTTTTAATAACCAGTAATTTGATTCATCGATTTTTTTAATTGTTTTTTTGTTGATTTCCAGTTCATTGATTTCTGTTCGTATCTTGATTATTTCCTTATGATTTGAACTATTGGGTTTAGATTATTATAGTATTTCCAGTGCCTTCAGCTGGATGGTTAAATTTTTGACTTGAGATCTCTCTGTTTTGGTAATGAAAGTATAGTATTTAGTACTATAAACTTCCCTCTTAAGACTGCCATACATTTTGGTATGCTGTGTTTATATTATGATTCAGTCCCAGAAATTTTTTGATTTCCTTTTTGATTTCTTTTACTACCCATACATTATTAACAGTTGGGTGTTTTGCCTTCTGGTGGTGATAGATTTTCTGATTTTTATATTGTTGTTAATCTCTAGCTTTATTGCATTGTGGTCTGATATAGTGCACAGAATTATGTTGATGTTCCTGAATTTGTTGAGACATGTTTTATGCCCCAACATATGATCAGTTTTAGAGAAGATTCTATGAGCTGCTGAGAAGAATGTGTATTCTATGAAATTAGGGTAGAATATCCTGTAGATGTCAATTAAGTGCAATTGGTCTATGGTATTGTTTAACTCCCCTATTTCATAGTTAATTTTGTTTAGATGATCTATCTAATGATGATAGTGGAGTATTACTGTATCCTACTATAATTGTGTTGGTGGTTATTTCTGCTTTATCGTCCAACAGAATTTCTTCATGAAATTTTCTGCTCCTGTGTTTGCTGTATACACTTTTATGATTATAAAATCCTCTTGTTGTATTGTTCCTTTGATGAGTATGAAGTAGTCTTCTTTACTTTTTGATTTGAAGTCCATTTGTCTGATATCAGTATCACCACCCCTTATTTCCATTATCTTGGAACATTTTTCCAATCTTTCACCCTAAAGTGGTTTATTGGTAATGTGAGTTTCCTATAGACAGCAAATAGATGGGTCCATTTTTCTAATCCAGCTGTTAAGCCTGTGTATCTTGAGACCACTGATGTTTAGAGTTATAACTGTGAGGTGCAATTTAATTCTTCTCAAATTGGAGGCTTTGTGGCATTTGGTATTTTCTTGGACTTTATAAGTTTTCATGTCTGTTCTACTTGTGGTTGTTGTTTCTTTTTCTTGTAGACTCTTGGGTGTGATTGTTTATCACCTTAATGTGGGTTATTCTGTGTAATATTCTCTGCAGGATTGGCTTAGTGCCCATATAATTGTAAAGCTGGTTTTCATCATGGAAAGATTTTCTTTTTTTTAAATTTATTTTATTTTATTTATTTATATGAGAGCAACAGACAGAGGGAGAATGAGGCAGAGAGAGAATGGGCATGCCAGGTCCTATGGCTGCTGCAAACGAACTCCAGACATGTGCACCCCCTTGTGCATCTGGCTAAGGTGGGTCCTGGGGAATCGAGCCTCCAACTGGGCTTCACATAGGCTTCACAGGCAAGTGCTTAGCCACTAAGCCATCTCTCCAGCCCAAGATTTTCTTTTACCTTCAATTGTGAGGGATGAATTTGCCAGATATAGTATTTTGGGTTGGCAGCCACACTCTTAGAATTTGAAATGCTCCATTTTAATCCCTACTGGCCTTTAGCATTTTCATTGAAAAATCAGATGTTATTCTCATGGGTTTAATTTTGTATGTAAGAAGCTGTTTTTCTCTTATAGATTTCATAATGCTTTTCTTTCTTTGTTTTCAGTGATGAGCATTTTACTAAAGTGGGAAATAGTGAGGGAAGTGAGGAATTGCTACTATACAAAAAATGAATAGCATAAAGAAAGAAGAAAAGGCATGGAAAGGTCTAAAGTGTAGAAGAAGGTGGTTGGAGGGAATAAACAAAACTAATGGCAACATGAATCAAGGCCACAGAAATTTTGGGCTACTATTCGACAAGTCATTACCCTCAATAAGGGGGAGGGAAACCCAAACAGGAAAGCTCCATAAAAGGTAAAGAAAGCATTAACCTAAGGCCATGGACCCTGGCTGGTAATTCTTAGGGACAAAATTGGGTCCCCTCCACATACACAGTGAACTGTTGGTCAGGGAGACATGAGGTGTGCAAAATATACAGGCTATTGTCAAAACAAGTGCTTATCTGCAAGAGCTAAAACGTGATCTTCTATTACCAAAGACATCACAGCCTGTAGGCAAAGGACATCAAATGATCATGCTGGAACTGAGAGGGAATACAGTTCTTTCTTGGCTAGCCCTTACAGTGCTGAAAGTGCTATGAAAACAGCTGGAGAATAACAGTTGCCAATGGACTGAATAAGCAGTTTCAAAATCAACTAGCTAAGCAAGAAGTATATACTTGTGCAATAGAGGTACACAGCTGATGTAGATAAGCAACTGGCTCATGTATTGAACATAAGACCCCCTCTGGTTAGTATGGATGAACCCATATCTGGCTGTGGGAACCAAGCCAGATTTCCTAGAACAGGAAATCAATAGGCTCCAGAGAGAACCTCCACTACTCTCCAACTAAGAAGAATGAATATACACGTCAATCTATCTTTCTAATAACTAGGCTCATTTCTTTTATTCAAACTGTACTCACTTTTGGTTGGAGAATCTGTTCTATTTTGCAGATGGGGGAGAACAAGGATATATCAATACATCAAGAAGGGAGAGCTGATTATCTACCAAGAGAATGGTTACCTCTACCTCATCTGCTGGGGCACAGAAGTCATTATAGGAAAAGCAATGACAGGAATATTGCTCTCACAGCTAGCCTGAAAACCAGTTCCAGGGAAATGACTACAGACACTGTGGTCACCCAAGCCACACAGAGATCCAGAATCTACAGAGAAAGCAACACTAAACCAGAACTCTATCTTGCCCACCAAGGCTCAGGGAGTATCACAGATGAAAGGGAAGAAACACTGTAAGAGCCTCAGAGTGGGTGGGAATAGCCTGAGTCACCATGTTTTCCCCATCCCTATGGAGACTGTGGTGGTTTGATTCAGGTGCCCCCCATAAACTTAGGTGTTCTGAATGTTAGGTTCCCAGCTGATGAAGATTTGGGAAGTAATGCATCCTGGAGGCAGTGTATTGTTGAGGGTGGGCTTATGGGTATTATAGCCAGTTTCCCCTTGCCAGTGTTTGGCACATTTTCCTGTTCCTGTTGTCTACCCGATGTTGCCAGGAGATGATGTCCACCCTCTGCTCATGCCATCATTTTCCCCTGCCATCGTGGAGCTTCCCTTCAAGTCTGTAAGCCAAAATAAATATTTTTTTCCCACAAGCTACTCATGGTCAGATGATTCCTGACAGCAGTACAAACCTGACTGCAACACTGACTGAGGCCTCTTTGTCCCCATAATGAATAGCAATTAACCCCACAAGAGACCCTCAACAGAATTAGGGTGGGGGAGAAGGGGTCTATGTGTACCTACTTTTTATTAAAAAAATCAATAAATTAAAATAATAATATTATTATACTAGGATGATGAATGGTTTGAAATGAGTATTAGATAGCACTAAGATTTCATCTGTAGTCACAGAAAAGTTGTGGCTTTTCTAGCATAATCATCAATAAAGCAGAATTTGGAGTGTTAATTTGGGTTCACAAAAAGCAGAGAATAAAAAAGCCCTAGCTGGGCTGGAGACAAGGCTAAGCAGTTAAGCACTTGCCTATGAAGACTAAGGACCCAGATTCGAGGCTCAATTCACCAGGACCCACATTAGCCATCTGCACAAGGGGGTGCACGCATCTGGAGTTCGTTTGCAGTGGCTGGAGGCCCTGACGTGCCCATTCTCATTCTCTCTCTCTCCCCACTTCTTTCTCTCTCTCTGTCTGTTGCTCTCAAATAAATAAATAAGAAAGCCCCAGAAAAGTTCCCATGGTGTAAAAGGACTTAGAGACTAAAAGACAGACATCGTCATAGTGTGGTTAACAATAGTAACTATTTTGGATTAAACATTCCTGTAAATCTTTCAATTTATAAGGATTTATAAATTTTAAAGCTCACTTTGCAACTAATTTGCAACCTATAAAAGTATGTATAGGGCTGGAGAGATGGTACAGTGGTTATATGGACTTCCTGCATAAGCATAAAGTCCTGAGAGGGCCTAAGGCTACCGGAGTTGGTGTCTATTGCTTGCAAGCTACTGCTATAATGAACTACTACTAACTCAATGGCTGACGATGAAAAAGTGATTATGTTATATGCTCAAAGTCCGTTCTGCCACATAAGGTAACATATTCACAACTTTGGAGTAATAGAGTATGTATGTTTTTAAAGAATCATTCTTTTAAGACAATAGTGTAAGTAAACTAACATAGAATACAGATATGTCTGCAGCATTGCTCACATGAGACTGAATCACCTTGGGGTTGGCCTTGACAAACCTACTGCTCAAAACACTAGTCACTAATGCACATTTACATGGTGCAGTTCATGGTAACCACCCTGACCACAATGCCACATGTGAATAATATGAATTGATAATTACCTTTTTTTTTCTCATCTAGTATCAATGCATTAATTGATTTAAATGAAATGCCAAGAATGTAATTGCATATATGGGCACACATATATTAACATTTTTGCCAATTTCTTGTTGTAATAACATAAGAGTATTACTATTTAAAATATTTTATGGGCTGGAGGGATGGCTTAATGGTTAAGTGTTTCCCTGCAAAGTCAAAGGACCCACGTTCAATTCTCCAGGACCCACATTAGCCAGATGCACAAGGGAGGCATGTGTCTGGAGTTTGTTTGCAGTGGCTGGAGGCCCTGGTGCACCCATTCTCTCTCTCTTTCTCTCTCTCCTTCTTTCTCTGTCAAATAAATAAATAAAATATTAAAAATATAAAATAAAAAATATTTTATTTAGCTGGGTGTGGTGGCACAAGCCTTTAATCCCTGCAATTGGGAGGCAGGGATAGGAGGATCACCCTGTGTTCAAGGCCATCCTGAAACCACATAGTGACTTCTAGGTCAGCCTGAACTAGAGTGAGACCCTACCTCAGGCAAAAAAATAATAATAATAATTTATATGCACATATGTATATATTTGAGGATGGGGGAAATAGGCAGGTAGAGTGAATAGGCATGCCAGGGACTCCAGTCAGTGCAAATGAACTCCACATTCATCTGCCACTTTTTGCATCTGGCTTACGTGCATACTGGGGAATCAACCCTGGGTCCTTAGGCTTCACAGGCAAGTGCCTTAACCACTAACCAATCTCTCTAGCCCAGAATATTACTATATGCAGTAATAAATGTTTACTGGTGTTAGATCCCTGATGTGTGTAATGCCTCTGGTGGCATCAATAATCAGACCCATTTTGCACTTGAAGTCTCTTTAACTGCAATATAAAATGGATGTTTGTGGATCTCTTGATTCAGCAAGAAAAACACTGCATATCTCTCTCCTTCTCTCTCTCCCTCTCTCTCTCTCTCTCTCTCTCTCTCTCTCTCTCTCTCTCTCTTTCTCTCTCTCTGTTTCCTTTGCATTATCACACAGCCCCAAAGCTTTCTAGGGCCTTAAATTACAAGGGTAAAATCTGCTCACAAACGAGTATTTCAGAGTTAATTCAACTGTTATTAAATATTTACCAACAATTTGGTATTCTTTCTTTTGCACCCCCACTGCCCAGTTCTCAGTGTCATACACAGTATAGAACAAAACACAACACAGGGGTGAAATACAGAAAGAAAATACCCTGATGAATCTCTGTGTTATTATCAGAAAGAAACATTTTTCATAGACTATCTCAGCAGACTTTTCCTCTGGACCCTATCCCAAAAAGAACTCACTCTCTCTCTCTCTCTCTCTCTCTCTCTCTCTCTCTCTCTCTCTCTTTCTCTTTCTCTCTCATGCCCAAACTGAATATACAAAGGGGACCTTAAAATAAGAGTCTGACCTTCAATATAAGACTGAAACACTGCTACTACTGGAAGAAAAAAATAGAAGGAAATATCCATAATATAGGAGTGGGAAAAGACTTCCTGAACAAAACCCCAGTAGCTCAGGAAATTAAACAATCACTCAACCATTGGGATCTCAGGCAGCTGAAAAGCTTTTTTACAGACAAACATACAATAAGCAGAGTCAATAGATTACCCACAGAATGGGAGAAAAATTTTGCCAGATACACATTGGACAGAGGCCTAATTTCTAGAATCTACAAAGAACTCAAAAACCTAAACAATAAAAAGTCAAACAACCCACTGACAAAATGGAGCAGAGAACTGGACAGGGAGTCCCCAGAGGAAGAAATACAAATGGCAAACACACATTTAAGAAAATGTTCAACATTCTCAACTTCCATAATCATCAGGGAAATGCAAATTAAAACAACTATGAGATTCCACCTTACCCTAGTAAGGATAGCAAACCTTAAAAAAAAAAAAATCTAATGACAATAAATGCAGGCAAAATTGTGGAGAAATAGGAACCCTCATTCACTGTTGGTGGGAATGCAAGCTGGTACAACCACTATGGAAAGCAATATGGAGACTCCTAAAATGGATGACTATAGAGGTACCAACAGACCCAGTTATTCTCTTACTGGTCATTTACCCTAAAAGCTCCAAACCTCAGCTCAAAGATATTTGCTCAAACATGTTTATAGCTGCTCAGTTCATTATAGCTAAGAGCTGGAACCAACCCAAATGTCCACCATTAGATGAATAGTTAACTAAGAAGTTGTGTATCTACAACAATGGAATTCTATGCAGCAGTAAGGAAAAATAACACAATGAAATTTGAAGAAAAATAACTGAACTTAGAACATATCATTCTCAACGAACTCACCCAATCACAGAAAGACAGTCATTGCATGCTCTCACTCATCTGTGGCTCCTAATCTGAATCTGCCTGTGATGCTGACATACCTAATAAACATCTCGAGGACTGGACAATAGGGATGGTGGGGTGGAAGGGGAAGGTAATGGGGGGGGGGGGGGCAAAAAACTGGACCCAAATGGAAATGGTACCATAAAATTTCATATCCTGAAAGACATACTAAAAAGTTGAACCTTCATCAGATGCTTAGAGAGAATACCTGATTCACCAGGGCCTGAAGTGGGTACAATAAAGACTACCCTAAATCTTCTCCAGTTTCTTTCTCTTTTCTCTCTTTTTCTTTTATATTACCTATATTTTTCTTCCTTCTTCTCCCTTGGCACTGACCTGTAACTTCCAGTACTAGAATGTGGGTAGCATCCATATTGAGCTATTGATCAGAGAGACCTACAAGTTTTCCCAAAAGAAGACAGAATTCTGTCAGAGTACTTGATGACCCACCAAAGATTAATGGTAAGACCCTACTGCCAAAGACACATATGTTGTTGGGACAGAACATGGAGTGATCTGGCAGGAAATGGGAAGAGTCAACCCCCAAACCGTTAGCTTGTCTAGTGCCAGAAGTTGTTACATGAGTGACTGAAGAAAAATAACCAACATCTGTCTAAGCAATTCGTTGTCGAAGTTACTCAGAAGCAAACGACCTGATATGATGCTCACACAAGTGCAATAGTGGCACACAGCCATGGTGGTTTACCAACTGCTCTTGATTTGGCTAATGGATCCACTCAATGGAATAGAACCCATAGCAGAAATAGAAAGACAAGTCAGAACCATATCCAAAAATGAGCCCACTCTCCAATATCAAGCTGTCACCAATAGTGGGCTACAAGAGGGCCTACACCTATTAAATTCTCTCTAAAGTAATAATGGGTATCCATGTATCTTGCACTGACCTCACTCTATGTTGGAGAATTTGCTTCTCTTTTTCAGATGTATGCAGAACCTGAGGAGAGAAGCAGTCCACCACACACCACCAGGTCACCAGCTGAAACCATAGAGTTAGTGGGGAAATGAGCAAGAGTGCTCCTTTCTCAGTGAACCTGGTATCAGCACAAAGGTGAAAGAGATAGACACAGAGAACACTCAACTCCTACCAAAACAGATAGCCAGAGACACAGAGACTCCCAAGACCTCATCACTGAAATAGACCTAAAATGAACCCAACATGACTCAGAGAAATTTGTGGAAGAGGGTTGGATAGATTGTTAGAATGATAAATTGGGTCCTTATGTACAGAGACATTGCCTCTTCCCCATAACTGATGGCCACCCCCACAATGCAACTCCCACAATCCTCATGGGGAGAAGGCTAATGATGGTACCATCATGGCTGTATACATACTATATACATAACTAATAAAAAAATTTAAAAAAGAGTTACTTCAATGTGTTATACTTTTTTAAGTTGTAGGACAGCTATCAAAATTGGCACCTCCCCCAACAAGCCAGATAACAACAGGAAAAGGATTTGTTGGACTATTAAGCTGTAATCCACTTTTGACAAATACTTTTTCATGCATTTGACTTACTTAACAAATAAAGGATTCCACTAGAAAAAAAATAGATAGATAGATAGATAGATAGATAGATAGATAGATAGATAGAGATATATAGATATCTGGCATTTCAACCTTCAATAAGAGGCAATTTTTCTTATAAGGAAGAGATATAGTAAACTAGCTTTGGGGAAGACAGATAAATGTCTGTATAGTTTTATGGTGTGACATGAATACAGGTCACTTTATCTCTTACTGGACAGACTGATCATTTACACATTTTCTTCTCCATTGGAATTATGAAAATTTCTGAATTAAATGTGGACATTTCTCCCTTGTTACAAATGTGTGAGAGTCTCTCTAATAATACAATATATAGTAGCAGTGGCTGTTCAGTAAAGTCAGTATTTTTATTAAACATAGCTAGGTTGTTGCTAATGTAATTATATCAATTTACATTCTTTCTGAAAGCATATAATGTTTTCTATTTTCACATATTTTTATCATAATTAGGTAATACTTAAATTTTATTTTGTTTTTGGAATATGAAGGATGAATTGTGTGTTTATGATTATTGGTGAGATTAAGTATCTCTGCTAAATGTTGGTTACTATTGTTTACAGTTTTGTTAATTGCCTGTTCTTTTAATTTTGCGTGTTTTAAGTGTTTTATTAAATGTATGCTATGCATTACATCAAAAGTGATGGTTATCTTGAAGTACATATGTGTGTATTGCTTGACAACAGTAAAATTCAGAATGGAATAATTAACTCTTACCAAACTTGCAAATAAGGAAAATTAGCATGCTTCCCTCAAGGGGGAATTAAATAAAGTATTAGAGGAAACTAGGACTATGACCAGAGGAAGAAGGAATGATGAAAATAAAACCCCTAATAGTAAAAAACATAATGTCCACAAGGAGAGACTTGTGTTCCCTTTCCCTGTTGTGTATTAGTTAGGAAACAAATTAGTGGGTCGTTGCTCTGCCTAAGAAGGTGGTAGGGAGAGGCAAAGAGTACTGGAGAGATTCAAAACAGAGAGAGTACTCAGCCTACACAACCTAACCATTTGTTTGACAAGAAGGCCTGACTTGGGCCTGGAGCAATGACTTAGCAGTTAAGGAATTTGCCAGTGATGCGTAAGAACCTCTCTGGATTCCCCAGTTCCCACCCATAAAGCCAGAGGCACAGAGTAGCTTCTGGAATTTGCTTGTGATGGCTTGAAGCTCTGGAATGCCCATCTTCCCTCTCTCTGTTTCTCTTTCTACTTGCAAATAAGTGAAAATAATTTTAAAAAAAGAACTTCGGAGTTTGCCATATGTATTGAGGATATTGTGGAGAGAATAACAAGGCTCCAATCACCTTCCTAGCACAAAAGCTAGTGGGCAACAATCCCCAGTCTGATAAGGGAAGGAATATACTCTGAAAGAGACAAGTAGAGAACAAGCCAGAATTGAAATCAACAAAAGAGATGTGCACAGAAAATGAGTCAGTCTTTAAACTTCTGACCCCAAGGAACATCATTCCCTTTATATATCGCAAAGTAAACTGCACCACCACTCCCCCCCCCCACCCCCCCGCCACCAGCAAAGCAAAAGCGTATCACATAGAAAATGCCCCTGGGAAGTAGAGTAGTACCAGGCCAGCTCTCCAACAACAGATCAGCTATAAAGTGCTGTTTTACACAAAGGCTCGTCCACAGTCTGACCTATGGCTATCATCAGTTCTGAGGCTTTATCATGGTACCTGCAACTGAAAAATCCTCAGAGGTTTAGAGCATCAGTCATCCTAAGGTTTCTATGTTTAGGAGGAGAGAAGACATATGTCAATGCTATTGTCGCATATTTCTCTCACCAACATTTCCTATTTCATCTCTCTCCTGTCTTATGCCAAATACCTCTCAATCGATTCATTCTTTGGTTACAGGAAATTATTTTACTGTTTTCCTATTTTCTGATTTTTTTTTTTTTTTTGCACTTTAGTAGGAATGCAAAGCAGATGCTTTCTAAGTTAATTCTCTCTGCTGGTATAATTCATGAGTTCAATGGCATTTGTTTTAGAGGAAGTATGGTGAAGAAGTCTAAGCTTCCGCTTAGATTATTTCTGCTTTTCCTTCCTTGAATCATTGTCTATCTGTCCAGTTTTGTAGTTTATCATACACAGGGTGAGAGACTTTTACGTTTTCCCTCTCACCAGCCACTATTAGAATCCATCTCTCATTTCTGAAATAAAGTATTTAGTGCTTATCTGGTATTGTCATGAACCAAGGGAAAATGCATTCCTTTTCCAGCTTCTTGGATAGCTATGAAATAATGCCTACGTATTTAGAAGTAATGTGTTTTACTGGTGTTGAAAGGACTCTTTCAGTTCATCTGTGAGGAATGATGAAAAGACCTAGATGTGAAAGGAGATAAGAGAAGCACTGATACTAATGGAACAAAAACAGTTTCTGAAATCATATAAAGCATGTGCTCAAGGTACTGGAATTAGAAGAACAATGCCCACAAACACTTCATCATGAGACTGGAGGGAGAAAGGAAGAGCACAGTGTTTCCTGCAGCTTGTTTTCTCTGAGTTGAAGTATTCGGTAGGCGATCATGTGACTTGTCTGTATTGGATGGGGCTACCTAAAATTCTGGGCTTCTAGCTAGTGGGTGGGTGGAATCTCCAAGGAAAGACTTTTTGTTACCATTCTTATTTACTCTCACATTTTAGTTGTAGTGCCCACCACCAGCTGCTGAAGAGGCTGATGATTCAAGGCTTCTGAGGTCAGAATTGGGCCAGCAATAGACAGAATGGAAACAGTATCCAGGATATGAATTCATAGTGAAATCTTCATCTTTACTGTGGCTCAAATTTTAGGTCAAAAATGTGAAGTTATTTAAAGAAAATGGGTAAATATCCAAAGGGTGCTCTAGCAGATGAAGAAGAAATAAGTAGTATGGATATATAATAGATTTCTCTTATTGGAAATAATCAAATCATCTTAGGAGCAAGAATCCACATCCAAAGGATATTTCCATGCCTCCATATGTGATAACAGCAAACAAAGCATAAACAAATCCAGAAGGTAGGAAAATAACAAAGTCAAAAATGAACTGGAGACAATTTGCATCCAGAGGGAGATGTTTCTTATGCCAGAGAGCGGTGGAAGCAGAAATCTGTTGCCTACCTGGACAACGGTACAGTTTCTGAGCCTTTGTCCAGGAAGAAACTTCAGAATAGAATCATGGTGCCTTTCAAAGTCAACATCTTCGCCATGGTCGTCTATGTGCTTGAGTCCATGGCCATAATCACACAGAGCAGCTTCACTGTTGCAGTACTGTGCAGAGAGTGGGTGCACTCCAAAAAACTGTCACCCGTGGAAATGATTCTTGTCAGCCTGAGCATCTGCCATTTCTGTCAACAATGGGCATCAGTGGTGTACAATTTTTGCTCCTTTGCTAAGCCTAATTATATATTTTGGAATTTGGCTCTCCTCTGGGAGTTCACTAATATCCTTACATTCTGGTTAACCAGCTTGCTCGCTCTCTTCTACTGTGTCAAGATCTCTTCCTTCACCCATCAAATCTTCTGCTGGCTCAGATGGAGGATTTTGAAACTCGTTCCCTGGTTGATTCTGGGTACCCTGATATTGGCTTGTGTGACAGTCATCCCTTCTGCTATTATAAATCACAACTGGATGGAATTACTCAGCGTGGATTATTCACCCAGAAATAGCACTTTCAGTGAGAGATTTAAGTTTTTTTTTCAGTCTTTTAGCAAGCCTCATAAAATTATTGGGCTGGGCATTCCCTTCCTCATTTTCCTGGTGTCTGTTATATTACTTGTGGCTTCACTAGTCCAGCACTGGGGACAGATGCAACGCTACAACATCAGCAACCGCAACTCTGGCATGAAAGCTCAGGCCACTGCCCTGAGGTCCCTTGCCATCTTCTTCATCTTCTTCACCTCTTACTTTCTGACAGTACTAATCTCTTTTCTAGTTCCAATATTTGAGAAAAGAGCATGGTTTTGGGTCTGTGAAGCTGTCATCTATGGTATAGTCTGTATTCATTCCACTTCCCTGATGCTGAGCAACCCTACATTGAAAAAGGTTCTAAAGATATAGTGCCGAGGCTCCAGAGGCAGCTTAGGGCACAGGATACAAACGACCTATGGGGGGAAAGGGCTTTGTGTTTATATGGTTGATATCAATAACCAAGCTGACAGTGAAATACTATGAATGCAAAACTCATTATGTTCATAATCACAGCCATCTCTCCCTTCTGTACCATGACCTATTCCTTTCCTGTCCCTTTCAAAGCCTCCACTTTGGTCTTGACTTTCTTATGATTGGCCCATAACTCCTTAGTCTCTCTTGAACACTGGATGTCTACATGTGATATTCAAAACTCATCCTACTCATTTTATTGATTAATACAAATCCCTTCCCCACATCAATTGACTGCAGATGCCTGAAACATTTCCCATACTAAGTCATTAATTCACCTTCCTAACTGCAATCTGGGGAAGGAAAAGAAGTTTCTACTTATGGACTTTTATCTAAGCAAACATAATTCCTCATTTGCCTCCCTGCTAATACTGTTCCTCCTTTCTTTAAAACTCAAGTCAAAACTTAACTCTTCTTTCATTTCCTTGACCAAGACATAGTGTTCTTCGGCAGAGCCATACCTCCTTTACCTAGTCTAGGCCAATCCTTCATACTTCTCTAAATATTAATGGCAGACTACAGTCAACCATACATGATTTTTTATGGCTTGATTTCTGCATCCATTTTGCTATAAGTTTGAGAGAAATTTCTGGAAAGATTCCCATATTGATGTATACCTAGTTTTTGTTTTGCTTTGTTTAGCCATATATAACTTATATAGCTAGTAAGCTCCTTCATAACATCTGAGTGATGATGGCTTATGTTTCTTAATTTTGCTATACTCTTTTATTCTGTACTTTGTAACAGTTCAAAAATCTCCTCAAATGGATGAAAATATGGAAACCATGAAGTAATCAAGTTTTTGATCACCTGTGAGATATAACAGCTCTGTAGAAATCCTTCTTACTTTTCTAATCCTTCAGGTTTCTCATGCATCCTTTTCCTTTTCAGGGTCTGGTTTCATCTTCTCCCATATCATGTTTCTCCTTTCATCTCAGTGCTTTTTACTCTGTATTCATAATGACCAAGTCTCAGTTTCTGTCTATCCCAACACTTTCAAGGTATTTTTTTCTAGTGACAATCATTAACACTTCCAGCTTTCTGGTGCTGGTATAAGGGACATGTTTCCTCCTTTTGTATAGAGTAGACAGATGTGATGAACTGAACTTCTAGATTTCCCAGTAGACCTCAACACTTCCTGAAAGCAAACTATAATAGAGGAAAATTAATACAGTAGTTCAAGTTTGACTTTGACAAAAAGGGCTTATTCCTTGGGAAGATAGGTATATTCTGGATTGGTCCTGAGTCTATTGCTCTGATGTGTCTCCATGTTGAATTCACATCTAAAACCACTTCTGCCCAAGCTGTCATTTGACATATCTCAGCAGCAATCCTACTATGGCACGGTAAGGAGAACGAGCACACTATTCAACATAAAGCAGCATTGCATGTAGTCTCTGTATCTTCTGAGCTATAAAGACTCAACTGCAACTGAAGGTGGAATGGAAATTTGTGGGTCCAGTAATCTTGAGGAGAAGAGTCTTAATCACCTGAAGTAGTACTGGGCATAAAATGGGGACATTGCATGTTAATAATGTTTCATCTGACCAAGGGTTTCAGAAATGGTTTGTACACTGATGGGGAGTTGACTTGGGCGAGTTTGAGATTCTTTCAGAATAGGTTGGAAAAGATTCTGTGAAATTTGAATTATTTTGATTTGCTTTTTGTACCTATACCCAAAAGGGTTCCTACATGTTCCAAATTCTCAGATAGCTGGAAGAAATTGGAACTGTTTTCTTCATATGTGTATAAATAGAGAATAAGAAAAAAGAACCCCCTCGCCCCCACTATCACACAGCAATACTATTCCAGAAGCTGTTAAGTATTCTTAGTGTTCTCACTATCTTCTTTTGAATAAAGTGCAATGAAAAACTTACCAAAGATGTGCATGAGGTGGGTGTGTTAGAAGAGCTAAAGGGCTCTGGAAAGCTAAAAAAGAAAGAAAGAAAGAAAAGAAAGAAAGAAAGAAAGAAAGAAAGAAAGAAAGAAAGAAAGAAAGAAAGAAAGAAAGAAAGAAAAAAGAAAGAGTGCTCTACATTTTTATGGCACCTACTAATTCACAAAAGAATTTCACATATATTATCTTATTTTAAAATGAAAGGACAGGGCAAGGTTATCCAAACAATTCAGCTGGCAAATAAATCTAGAAGTTCAAATGATTTATTAAACCCCCATTGATATTGAATTTCAAACCTAAAACCAATGAGATGGAGATGAAACCAAGGGCTACTTTTTAAGGGAGCAAAGAGCTTTAATTTGGAAAGATAGGATCAAAGGGAGATACTTTAGAAAGAATAAGAGAGAGGTTGTGACCAAAAATGAGGAAATTCTCCTGAGAGCTTTAGTTAGCTGGAAATGCTAACAATCCACCAGGGGCTAAACTATCTGAATTTATCAAATCATCAGTTCCCTACAACATACAAGGCTCACTGTCCTCAGCATTGAGGTATAGCCTAATAACTCATAACAATGGAGATAAAAGTTTAGAAAGTGGGCTGGAGAGATGGCTTAGCGGTTAAGTGCTTGCCTGTGAAGCCTAAGGACCCTGGTTCGAGGCTTGGTTCCCCAGGTCCCACGTTAGCCAGATGCACAAGGGGGCGCACGCATCTGGACTTCATTTGCAGAGGCTGGAAGCCCTGGCATGCCCATTCTCTCTCTCTCCCTCTATCTGTCTTTCTCTCTGTGTCTGTCGCTCTCAAATAAATAAATAAATAATTTTTAAAAAATTTTAAAAAATGTTTAGAAAGTTTTGTTTTGTGGCTTTAGGAACAAATGTCTAGAAACCCATGGTTAGTAGCATGTACACTTTGCTCTAGGTGAATATGCAATCAATCACTGAAGAATTGGGCAAAGTGCATAGTTTAAGGTCATGTCAGCTTTTCTTTACTTTCTTTGTCAATGTTGGTCATCTTTGCTGTCCAGGGAAAAAATAAGCTGAAGTAGAAGCCTGGGCACATTGCTTTAACCAAGCTGATTGCATGTCTAAGAATAACTTCAGGACAGTTATCAGTATGGTTCATAAGAAGTATTCTCACATTTTCCCCATAGTTCATTCTCCTATTCATTCTGTGTTTCATTTCCACGGTTTATTCTCATAGCGCATTCCCATACCCTGTGATCTTATTGGACATGATCTTGGTCAATACCTTGTAACATTGTGAAGACAGGCAATAATAGTGAATCCCTGAGAATACCTATCATGGAGTCTTTTCCTAATTAGTTACACAAAAGATTTTATTCACAAGTTGATATTCTATCATTTCCAACCCAATTCCTTTCCCCACTCTATTCCTACAATGTAAAATACATGGTTTTCAAAAACTCATGAGTTCCTTTTTGCCTCTTTCTGCCCCTAATAGTCAAGATCTTCTGATATCAGCTTCTGAATTGCATGCTTAGTTTTAACTCCCAACAGTCTACAACATTAACCCAAGTGAGTGCAGCCAACAGTCTCCTTACTATTTCTGATATCCATATTCATACATAGGATAGTTGCATTGGCATAGAAAACATCCTCCCTTCATGACTTACCACTAACCTACTTATGCAGAAATGCCAATCCATCACTAACTTTTATCCTTCAGAATCATTCATCTTTCTAATCATCTGCTGCTTCCATCATTTATTTGACATTAAATGTGAGCTCCACCACACTTTTAAAATTCTCCTTCTTTTACATTTGCTTTTATGATAGTTTTCTACACAGAAGATATTAAATTGCTATTAAATGACAACAATAGAATGATGTATAATAAGTCTGGGTTCAGGAATTTGGAAGTACAAAAATGAATATTTATGTAAGTTAATGACATTATACTGGTAACCTACTATATTCTACTGAGAATACAAAGATGAGATGCTAGCTTGATCAGCATGTGTTCCTCCTGAGAAGTGGGTTGTCTATGAGGGTTATGATATCATCTCTAATCTGCTTGTGGGAAGCCCTGAATGTTCTGAATGTTCCACCATGGGTCCAAAGCAGAGAGGTATTCAGAAAATGAATGCCTCTTTCTAACCAAGGAATGTTGATATGCAGAGAAACCTTCTTAGGGGTCTGAAGAATAAGAAATAGCATTGGACTTCTTCCTTTCAGAATTCACAAATGACCAGAATACAATCACAAAACAAGAGACGAACCCTTTTACATTTACTTCTCCTGCCAGCCTCAACTTAATGATACTATAGGAACCAGAAGAAAAGAAAGGATATGGAAGACAAGTGACAACTTTTCTATCCTTTCTGTCTTCGGTTTGTCAACCTTTATATAAGACCAAGATAGGTGAAGAATTAATCTTTTACTTGGATATGAGAATAATGTTTTAATGTAGACTATATAAAATCTAAAAATGAGAATATTCTTATAGACCCATAGGATCTTTAATGTCACTAAGAGTAATATTTAAAAAGTGATATTAGGAATATGTTTGAGGGCATAAATACTTGTTTCACTTTCTGCATTTAGCCTATTCAGTAGGTTTATTATGAGAGACATAAAAGTCAGTAAGTTATGGGAGGCTTTTACACTTTTACTGAGTTTGCTTGTTAGGTATTATGCATTACATCTGACTCATAAAAATCTACCAAGATAAAGTACTATCTTAGAAGGAGCTCAGCCAAAGGTCTAAAGAACATTTACCTCTGATAATCTTAATTTTCAATCACCATGGCCACCATAACTCTCTATATCTGAATCCTGATAGAGCAAATGAAATTTGGAGCTTTGCAGTAAAATCTCTCCATTCCTGGTAAAGAACCCTTGTAGAGCTCCACTCAACTTCCATTCTGGTGGTTGTGTTTATATTCGATTAATGGTGTTTCCCCATGCTGTTTCTGTATTTCTGTTATGAATTATGAAGAGTTATTTTCAAAGTATCGCTGCTTTTTTGGAATTGTTTTATTATATTTATCTTAATTTTTATTAACATTTTCCATGATTATAAAAAATATCCCATGGTAATACCCTCCCACTACCCCCCCCCCCACTTTCCCCTTTGAAATTCCATTCTCCATCATATCCCCTCCCCATCTCAATCATTGTACTTACATATATACAAGACCAACCTATTAAGTACCCTCCTCCCTTCCTTTCTCTTCACTTTTTATCTCCTTTTTAACTTACTGGCCTCTGCTACTAAGTATTTTCATTCTCACGCAGCAGCCCAATCATCTGTAGCTAGGATCCACATATGAGAGAGAATATGTGGCACTTGGCTTTCTGGGCCTGGGTTACCTCATTTAGTATAATACTTTCCAGATGCATTCATTTTTCTACAAATTTGATAACTTCATTTTTCTTTACCACTGAGTAGAACTCCATCACATAAATGTGCCCTATCTTCATTATCCACTCATCAGTTGAGGGACATCTAGGCTGGTTCCATTTCCCAGCTATTATAAATTGAGCAGCAATAAACATGGTAGAGCACGTACTTCTAAGGAAATGAGATGAGTTCTTAGGATATATGCCCAGGAGTGCCATAGCTGGGACATATGGTAGACCAATCTTTAGCTCTTTTAGGAACCTCCACACTGATTTCCACAATGGCTGGACCAGATTGCATTCCCACCAACAGTGTAGAAGGGTTCCTCTTTTTCCACATCCCCACCACCATTTATGATCATTTGTTTTCATGATGGTAGCCAATCTGACAGGAGTGAGATGAAATCTCAATGTAGTTTTAATCTGCATTTCCCTGATGACTAGTGACGTAGAACATTTTTATATGCCATTCATATTTCTTCCTTTGAGAAATCTCTATTTAGCTCCATAGCCCCCCTTTCTTTTCTTTCTTTTTTTTTTTTTTTTTTTTTTTTTTTGGTTTTCCTGGTTTTTCAAGGTAGGGTCTCACTCTGGCAAAGGCTGACCTGGAATTCACTATGTAGTCTCAGGGTGGCCTCGAACTCTCAGTGATCCTCCTACCTCTGCCTCCTGAGTGCTGGGATTAAAGGTGTGCACCAGCACGCCCAGCCATAGCCCATTTTTTGATTGGCTTGTTTGATTCCTTATTAGTTAACTTTTTAAGTTCTTTGTATATCCTAGATATTAATCCTCTATCGGATATATAGCTGATGAAGATTTTTTCCCATTCAGTAGGTTGCCTCATTGCTAATTCTCAGTGTCCTTTGCAGTGCAAAATCTTTGTAATTTCATGAGGCCCCAGTGATTAATCTGTTGCTTTATTGCCTGAGCAATTGGGGTTGTATTCAGAAAGTCTTTGCCAAGACCAATATGTTGAAGGGTTTCCACTAATTTTTCCTCTAGCAGTTTTAGAGTTTTCGGTCTGATGTTAAGGTCTTTAATCCCTTTGGACTTAATTCTTGTGCATGGAGAGATAGAAGGGTCTATTTTCATCCTTCTACACATACATATCCAATGTTCCCAACACCATTTGCTAAAGAGGCTATCTTTTTTCCAATGAGTATTTTTGGCATTTTTATCGAATATCAGGTGGCTATAGCTACCTGGAATTACATCTGGCTCCTCTGTTCTGTTCCATTGATCTATATGTCCATTTTTGTGCCAGTACCACACTGGTTTTGTTACTATGGCTCTGTTAGTATGGGTTAAAATCAGGTATGGTGATACCACCAGCCTTATTTTTGTTGATCAGTGTTATTGTAGATATTCGAGGATTTTTGTGATTCCAAATGAATTTTTGGATTGTTTTTCCTATTTCCATGAAGAATGCCTTTGGAATTTTGATGGGGATTGCATTAAATGTGTAGATTGGTTTTGGTAAGATTGCCATTTTCACAATATTGATTCTTCCAATCCAGGAACAAGGAATGTTTTTCCACTTCTTAGTGTCTTCTGCAATTTCTCGCTTGAGTGTTTTAAAATTCTCATTGTAGAGATTCTTTACTTCCTTGGTTAGGTTTATTCCAAGGTACTTAATTTCTTTTCTTTTTTTTTTTTTTTTTTTTGATGCAATTGTGAATGAGTGATTCTCTGATTTCATCCTCTGTGTGTTTGTTGTTAGCATATATGAAGGCTACTGATTTCTGTGTATTTATTTTGTATCCTGCTATGTGGCTGTCGGTTTTTATTAGCTCTAACAGTTTGCTAGTAAAGTCTTTAGGGTCCTTTATATATATATAATCATGTCATCTGCAAATAATGCTAACTTGATCTCTTCCTTTCCAATTTGTATCCCTTTTATGTATGTCTCTTGACTTACTTCTGTGGCTAAGACTTCCAAAACTATATTAAATAAAAGTGGGGACAGTGGACACCCTTGTCTTGTTCCTGATTTTAGTGGGAAAGCTTCCAGTTTTTCCCTTTTTAGTAATATGTTGGCTGTAGGCTTCTCATAAATAGCCTTTATTATATTGAGATATGTTCCTTCTATTCCCAGTCTCTGTAGGACTTTTATCATGAAGAGATGTTGAATTTTGTCAAACGCTTTCTCTGCATCTAATGTGAAGATCATGTGATTTTTGTCCTTCAATCCATTTATATGATGTATTACATTTATAGATTTGCATATATGGAACCATCCCTGCACCTCTGGGATAAATCCTACTTGGTCAGGGTGAATAATCTTTCTGATATATTCTTGTACTCTGTTTGCTAATATTTTGTTGAGAACTTTTGCATCTATGATCATGAGGGAGATTGGACTATAATTTTCTTTTTTTGTTCTATCTTTGTCTGGTTTTGGTATTAGGGTGATGCTGGCTTCATAGAAGGAGCTTGGTAGAATTCCTTCTTTTTTTATTTCATGGAAAAGCTTAAGAAGCAATGGTGTTAGCTCTTCCTTGAAGGTCTGGTAAAATTCAGCAGTAAGTCCATCTGGGCCTGGGGTTTTTTTAGTTGAGAGATTTTTGACAACTGTTTAGATCTCCATGCTTGTTACAGGCTTACTTAAGTGATTAATCTCATATTGATTTAATTTAGGTAGGTGATATAAATGAAGGAAATCATCCATTTCTTTCAGAATTTCATACTTTGTGGAGATATGCTTTTATAGTATGTCCCTTTGATTTTTTGAATTTCTCTGGCATCTGTTGTGATGTTACCTTTTTCATCTCTAATTTTATTAATTTCGGTCTCTTCTCTCTTTCTTTGGCCAGATTTGCTAAGGGTTTATCAATTATCCTTTCAAAGAACCAACTCTTTGTTTCATTGATTCTTTGGATTTTTTTTTCTATTTCATTATCTTCTGCCCTAATCTTTATTATTTCTTCCCATCTACTGATTTTTGGTTTGCCTTATTCTTCTTTTTCCAAGGCTTTAAGGTGAAGCATTAGGACATTTACTTGCAACCATTCTAATTTCTTAATATAGGCACATAAAGCTCTAAATTTACCTCTTAGAACTGCCTTCAATGTGTCCCAGAGATTTTGGTATGTTGTGTCCTCATTATCATTTGACTCTATAAATTTTTTGATTTCCTTCTTGATTTCTTCATTGACACATTCATCATTTAGTAGTGTATTGTTTAGTTTCCATGATTTTGTGTATGCTCTATAGCCTTTCTTGCTATTGATTTTTAGTTTGATTCCATTTTGGTCAGATAAAATGCAAGGAATTATTTCAGTTTTCCTGTATTTGTTAAGATTTGCTTTGTGTCCTAATATATGGTCTGTTTTAGAGAATGTTCCATGTGCTGCTGAAAAGAATGTATATTCTGCAGCCTTTGGATGAAATGTCCTCTGTATATCTGTTAGGTCTATTCCTTATATGACCTCATTTAGTCCAGATGCCTCTTTGTTTATTTTTTTCCCACGATGACCTGTCAATTGATGAAAATGGGGTGTTGAAGTCACCTACTAGCACTGTGTTTGGTGTTATCTGTGACCTGAGTTCTAATAGTGTTTGGTTGATGAATTTGGGAGCCCCCATGTTAGGTGCATGTATGTTTAGGATTATAATGTCCTCCTGTTGGAGTGTGCCCTTAATCAATATAAAGTGACCTTCCTTATCTTTCTTGACTAATGTTGGACTGAAGTCTACCTTGTCAGACATTAGCATAGCAACCCCTGCTTGTTTTCTAGGCCCATTTGCTTGAAACACTGTTTTCCAACCTTTCACCCTAAGATAATGTCCATCCTTTGTAGAAACGTGAGTTTCTTAGAGAAAACAAATTGTAGGATCCTGCTTTTTAACCCAGTCTGCAAACCTATATCTTTTGGTTGGGTATTTGAGGCCAGTGATATTATTGAAAGGTGTATATTTATGTTTGCCTTTTTTTTTTTTTTTTGTGGTTCCAGTTCTACCTTTACATTGGAGAGGGTAGGATCAAGACTGACCTAAATCTCTTCCCTCCCTCTCCCCCTCTCCCCTCTATCTCTCTCCTCTCTAACTCTTATATATTAGTTATCTTTTTCCTCAATTTCTTAGTGGACACTGACCTGTAACCCCCACTTCCAGCTTGGGCCTACAATCCACAATGAGCTTTTGATCAGAGAAACCTACAAGGTTTCCCAAAACAATGACAGACTTCTGTCAGAGTAATTGATGACCCACCAAAGGCCAGTGGTAAGACCCTATTGCTGAAGACTCCATATGCAGCTGACACGTAAAATGGAATCACATGGCTGGAAGCCAGGAGAGAGTCAGTCCCCAGACAGTCAGCGTGTCTAGTGCCAGAAGGCGCTACATAGGCGACTGGGGGAAGTGACCAAGATCTGTCCAAGCAACACATTGTTTAACCTAAGTAGCAACAATTAACCGGATGTGATACCCACACAAGTGCAATAGTGGTACACAGCCATGGTGAGGAATCAATTGCTCTTGATTTGGCTAACTGATCCACTCAGTGGTACTAGACCCTTAGCTGGAGCTGGGAAACAAGTCAGAACCATACCCAAACACAAGCCCACTCTACAATATCATGCTACCATCAATCACGGGGTATAAGAGGGCCTATACCTATCAAACTGTCTATCAAAAAAGTAAGTGTTATTTCAATTTTCTGGGTGCTAACTTACTCTCCGTTGGAGAATCTGCTTCTCTTTTCCAGATAGATGCAGATCCTAAGAAGAGAGCTGCCCCAACATACCTCAGAAGGGGCCCAACTGAAACTAAGGACAACTGGTGAAATAAGCAAGGGTGATGTTTTCCTGTAAACTGGATACCAGCACAAAGGGGAAGGAGATCAATGCAGAGAAAAATCAACTCCTACCAAATCAGAGAGTCAGAGCCTCAGAGGCCCCCAACACCTCAGCACTGAAGCAGACCAAAAATGAACCCAACATGGCTCAGGCAAATGTTGCGGAAGAGGGGGCGGAAAGAATGTCAGAGTTACATGTTGGGTCATGATTTTCAGAGACATTTATCATACTAATAACTGGGGGCTAACTCCACAATGCACGACCCATTTTCAATAACAAGGAGGGTCTAATGGGAGGGGGTAGATCACAGATGAGCCTAAATAATGGTACCAAACTGCCTGTATTTACTGAAAAGAAAACTAATGAATTAAATTTTTTAAAAAAATGTAAAAAAAAATTAGTATTTGAGTATTGCTTGTTTTTTCTAGGTTCCTTATATGTGTGCTTTTCCTTCTCTTTAGCATGGAGGATTCTATCAAGTATTTTCTGTAGAGCTGGTTTTGTCTTTAAATACTCCTTTAGCCTGCTTTTGTCATGGATTGTCCTTATTTCTCCATCTGTTTGAATGGATAGCTTTGCAATATAAAGTAACCTTGGTTGACAGTTGTTTTCTTTCAGAATTTGGAATACAACATTCCAAATCCTTCTGGTTTTTAAAGTTTGTGTTGAGTAATCTGCTGTAATCCTGATGGGCTTGGCTTTGTAGGTAACTTGATTTTTCTCTCTGACTGCTTTCAATATTTTTTCTTCGGATTGTGTGTTTGGTACTTTGATTATAATATGGCAAGGAGAGGTTCTTTCCAGGTTTTGTCTGGCTGGTGTTCTAAAGGCTTCCTGTATCTGCATTGGCACCTCTTTCCCAATTTGGGGGAAGTTTTCTTCTATGATTTTGTTGAGGACACCTACTATACCTTTGGAGTGAAATTCTTCTCCTTCTACTATGCCCTGAGTTCTTATGTTTGATCTTTTCATAGTGTCCTGAATATCTTGAAATTCCCATTCATACTTTTCTATTAGTTTGTCTTTCTCTTTGTTGGACTGTATTAGATCTGCCACCTGATCTTCTAGCTTAGATATTCTGTCCTCTCCTTCATCCATTCTACTGGTGAGATTTTCTACAGAGTTGTTTTTGTTTTTTTTTTATTTCATTAACTGTGTTATTCATTGCTAGTAATTCTGACTGGTTTTTCTTTATTATTTTATTTCCTTATTTATGTCTTGTATTGCCTTCTTTATTTCATTAAATTGGTGCCCTGTGTCTTCTTTGATTCCTTTGATTTCTTCTTTGACTCCTTTGATTTGTTCTCTGACTTCTTTGAACATATTTACAATCATTCTTTTGAAATCTTTCTCAGGCATGTCCTCCAACTTGTTTTCACTGGATTTCATCTCTGATGCATTAATACTTTTTGGTGGATTTATATTGTCTTGGTTTTTGGTGTTTCTTGTGTTATAATGTATATATTTTTGCATCTTGGATTAAATTAATGCTTGGATTTTATAGTTAGCTGGGTATTCGTAGCTGTATCAATTGATCTGATGCTATATATCTTCAGTGTAGGAGATTAAAATGTTAGGTGTGGCTCTTAACACTCTGAGTATCTAGAAAAGTGTTCCTAGGGGTTTAGTTTGCCTACTAAGGGAGTATTCATGTAGGCTGAGTGGAACAAAATACAGGTAGATTCTAAAATTTAACTAAACACTGTACACATTCAATCAACAACAGCACCAAGTATTTATGCAAGAGTAGGTGTTATAACAACCAGTTCCTCTATCAACAAAGAGGTTAAGATTTCTGGTCTGCTGATGGTTCCAAGTCAGCTTGTGACCAAGTGAGACCCTTCCCTTGTGCAATCCCAGTTATCTTTTTGGATGATTTTGGTCACTGGACCACTATTCTGTTTTCTGGAGCTGGACACTGGCTTTTCCTGTGGGGCAAACCAAGCCTGGCAACTATGGCCCTGTAGATGGGCACCCCTGCTGCTGGAACCACCACTACTGCTGCTGAAGCTGCCACTGCTGGGCCTGTCGCTGCCACTGCTGAAACTGCCGCTGCTGGGTCCACCGATGCCGCTGCTATAGCCACAGCTGCAAGAGCTGCTGCTGCTGCTGGAGCCACTGTTGCTGGTGCCAGAGCCACTGCAGTTGCTGACAGAGCTGGAGCAGCAGCTTCCACCACCGCTTCCGCTGCTGGAGCCGGGGCGTCATTGCCAGAGCTGCTTTGGCCTGCCCATGTGGGCTCTGGATGCTCTGGGACTCTCCTACTTCTCTGCTGCCATTTTAATTTCTCACACACCTCACTTTTTATAAAAGTTTGTATTTTGCTGGGTTTTCTTTGGCTTTTTCTCCTCTAGGCTGCTATGGTGTGGTTCCCATGCCACCATCTTAACTGGAAGTCTAGTATAGCTGCTTTAAAAGGAGACAGATCAAAAGAAGAGAAGCCTACCAAGGACAATGGTATCAGCAGCATTAAAGCAATAGAACATTTTTAAAATTTTTTTTATTTATTTAATTTATTTATTTGAGTGCAACAGACAGAGAAAGAGGCAGAGAGAGAGAGAGAATGGGCACTCCAGGGCTTCCAGCCACTGCAAACAAACTCCAGATGTGTGCGCCCCCTAGTGTATCTGGCCAACATGAGTCCTGGGGAATTGAGCCTCAAACCGGGGTCCTTAGGCTTCACAGGCAAGCGCTTAACTGCTAAGCCATTTCTCCAGCCCTAAAGCAATAGAATATTTTAATGTGTTTGTAACTCTAAACCAAGTTTTAAAGTTATATATACTTGTGCTCCAGGAATCTATATGAAGAGGGAGAATTTAGGCAAATTCTATCTTTATAAAGTCTAAAAAGGAATGTGCTTCTAAGTAGCATGGTTAACATATTCCAGTGACTAGGAAAAATGGTATAATATTCCCCAACAGGAGGGGAAATGCATCTTCCTTGGCCTTTCTACACAAAGATGTTAATAGAATCCTTGGGATTCATTTACCATCCATTTTCCATGCTTCAAAGTCCCAAAGCAACATTTCTTTGAAACAATTTCTTCTATTTTAATAAAACTTACAAAATTGACTCTAAGAGTGACCTAACTAGTTTCTAAGGCAAAAATATCACTGGCTATACTTAATTTCTGTGCTAAATTTCTTGAAATCCTTTTTTAGTTTTTAGGATTTTTGTAAAAATGACAGGCTACATTGATTGGATAATATAAATTCAGCCTCTCTTTAAATTTTAATCAAAATGATGGATATAAATAAATAAGTAAATGAGCTCTATCTAAAAACTGGCAAATGTAACTGAAATACATCCAAGGTAGGTGAAATGACTGAAAATAGTCACTTGTATTTGCAGGAGAAAGTGAATTTTTAAATTTAAGTTTAAAATTAGAAGATACATTTCACAAGCTTTCCTTCTTAAGGCTAAACATAGGCTGTGTAGGTAGCTTTGTCTTGAGGACATTTTCAGATCAGTGTTGTCTTTATTTGAGGGTTTGAATGAGCCTTACTCTAAGAACTTGGAAACAATATTGTACATGAAGCAGAAACTTTTTTAAAAAATTAACTTTTCTTCCCATCTTTTCTCTAGATGAAATATTTTCAGCCAAAATGGGTGCCCTAAGGGTTTTCCAACTGAACTTCATAATTTAGGTCAATGCAGAGTATAAATTGTAACATATTACATAGAAAAAGAGGTAAGTAGAGCTCAAGAAAAGTAGAAACCCGGGTTAGGGATGCAGCTCAATTGGTAGAATGCTTGCCTAGCATTCATGAAGCTTTGACTTTGGTCCCCAGCACTGCCTAAAAGGGGGAGTGGTGGTGCATGCATGAAATCCCAGTGTTCCAGGGGTAGAGACAGGATATCCAGTGTGCTCAAGGCCATCCTGGGTTGTCTGAGACTCTGCCACAATCAAACAAAAAGAAAACAAACTTCCTTCATGTTTATCCATTTCTGTCCAGGGGTAGGAGGATAGTTGGTCAACTTCTTTAAAGCTGTCTAGTCCTCTTGACAAGTCCCCTAAGATGTTACTTGATGGACTAGTCACTGGTTCATACACATTTCTTCATCACTTACCCCATGTTCGCTTGCATACTACCTCAGCTGATTATGAGTCAGCCTTACATGGTGTATGGCTGTATTCATGCACTTAAGTGAATATGAGTAGAAAATCCCATGTGTTGTAATATGGGTATAGATAAATACAGTATTTATAGCACAATATGTATGTGAAGATGACACCAGAAGACTTCTGGAACCCAGGTTTAGGTTACTGGGACTGATGTCCACACAGGGCCTGATCCTCATACAGACCGCCCTGCTACCACAAAGATAGAAACTCCAGAAAACAGCAGGATAAAACCACAAAGCTGCACTCACTCCATGCACCTGCTGATAACACATTTTGATGCTGGATTAACACTATATTGTATTAAAAAGTATTTTCTGCCCCTTACACACACAGTGCAGTGTCTTGAGCAGGACTTTAGATCATATAGCATGAATTTTCGTAGAAACTTGCCTGAATTCTTTGCCCTATAATGAATTTATGCCATGTCAATCTCAGTTTTATTTAGTCTAGCTTCTTTTTCAGTAGGATGAATTAGTTTCTCAAACTGACCACCTTAAAGAATTGATAACAGTAGGTTATTTTCCTCCTAGAAACTCAGAAGTAGAATCTGGAATGTGATAGAATGTGACTTCTCGTTGAAATACAATTTTGGGAGTAATCGGGTCCATGGTTAAAATGGTTATTGTTGCGGTTTATGTCACTGTTCTTAGTTACAGGCAATAAATCCATTCTTGCTGGTTTGTGGAGGAAGATTTACTACAAGCTTTTACATCCCATGGCAAGTTACACATGTTGCCAGGAGTGCAGGCAGAAGCAGTGTGACCAGAATGACTGCACAACCACGCGTCAGGATTGCCCCAGCAGCCAGACCTGACACTTGGCATCCATGATGTTAGGGATCAGGTAGCTGAATTTGCATCACAGCTGCCCCAGGAGCATCTGCCTCTGCCTCAAGTTACCACCTATGCAGCCACCACCCCATATGGCTTACTTCTTTGTATTGTACCTCTGATGGGTATCTAAGTCTGATTGAATCTGAACTACACATAGAAACTTATCTGTTCACAGGAATGGAAAAAAAAAAGTAGAAGACTGAGAAACAGGGAACTTAGTTGACTATGTACCTCACATATCTCACAATTCACCATCATTCAATAACACAAATGGGCTCTTGTACTTAAGTAGATGCTGAAATAAATGACAGAAGTTCAATCAGTTAATAAGGTTTGAAAAATGTAAGTAAGATAAGGAAAATTAAACATAGCCACCTTATGTTACCAATATCAGGGCTGATAACATGATTATGTAAACTAGCAAAGTAATAAATAGTAAGCTTGTCCATACAAGCTGTTTTCTCATCCTCCTCCCCCCGGGCTATTTGTGTTTGCTTTTATTTATTTATTTATTTGAGAGAGGGAGAAAGAGAGAAATAGTCAGTAGACAGAGAGAGAGAATGAGCATGTCAGGGGCTCTAATCACTGCAAATGAATTCCAGACACGTGTGCCACCTTTTGTATCTAGCTTTATGTGGGTACTGTTGAATCAAACCTGAATCCTTTGGCTTTGCCTGCAAGTGTCTTAACAAATAAGCCATCTCTCTAGCTGTATGTTCTTCTTTAATAGAAAAAAAAAAAAACCTTTAAGGAGTGGAAAGATGGAGCTTGCCTGCAAAGTCTAAGGGCTCATGTTCAACTCTCCAGGTCCCACATAAGCCAGTCATACAGTGATGCAAGCACAAAATGTTACACATGTGCTCAAGGGGGTACACACATCTGGAGTTCTCTTGTGGAGGCTGGAGGTCCTGGCATGCCAATTCTTTCTCTCTCTCTCTCTCTCTCTCTCTCCCCCTGCTTATGTGTGCATTAAAAAAAAAAAAAAAGCCAATCCATTGGGCTTGCATCAAAAAAAAAAAAAAAAAAAAAACTTTAAGTTTAATGGTAAAGAAGAGAAGTCACTGTACTAGATATACTTGATTTTCCTCCCTGGTCCACTTCACCAAATCAGTGCATTTATTTCCGAGCCCATTTCAGTGTTGGCTGCTAACAGGTTACTTTCTTGAAAAAAATTACCAAAAAGGCAGCCTCAATGGAATATTATTACAAGCTCTTGGAACTGCAGTGTGTTCCTAATGATGAGATGATACTGAGACATATAAAAGCCTAGTCCCTTTCAATCAAGCGAACTCTCTTAGACTACAATCCCCCCACCCTTTGCCTACCCTAACCTGTCTTAATTATTCACTTCCTCCAGACATTATCCCTTTGGTGCATCACTTGAACAATAATCTGCTCAAGAATCTTTTCTTTCAAGAGAAAATTAAGAAGTCAGCCAATTTTAATATCATTTTGGTAGAAGGCAAAGAGAAAATAGCAAGGAAAATAATGCCATAGGTACTTTCTTTCAAGGTAGAGAAGCTTAACTCTCCATCCTTTCACTGTGGCAGTTCTTGGTGACTGTTCCAGATAGTAGCATATGAAAAGTGAGGAAAAAGCTAAGTTCACAATAGAACATTCTGCTAACCACTACCTAGGAAGATGATCAAGGTTAACTTCATCAGAGCTATGTCATGCTTGACAGCATGTGCCTTCCAAAATGAAGGAAGGATCTGCCTTCCAAAAACCCAGTCTACCTTCAACAAAAATATCAGACAAACCAAACTGAAAAAAAAATCTAAAATATATCTGACAGTGCCCTCAAAATTCTTCAGCTTATAGAACATCTGAGAAACCAGTACAGACTAGAAGAAGCTCAAAAAGCATGCTGATCATGTCCAATGTGATGCCTTGGGAAGGATCCTAGAAGGGGTAAAGGACAGTAAGGAAAAGAGAGTGAAATCCAAATACACATAAGTTTAGTTAGCAGTAATGTATCAGTATTGGATCTGTAGTATTGATGAATTTACTGTATGAATCCTCACTAACAGCAAGGGAGAACTACTGTTAGTACTTTGTATTATCTTCCCAAGTCTTCTACCAATAAAAACTGGCTTAAGGGGGCTGGAGAGATGGCTTAGCAGTTAAGCACTTGCCTGTGAAGCCTAAGGACCCCGGTTCAAGCCTTGATTCCCCAGGACCCACATTAGCCAAGGGCACAAGCATCTGGAGTTTGTCTGCAGTGGCTGAAGGCCCTGGCACACCCATTCTCTCTCTCTCTCTCCCTCTCTCTCTCTCTCTCTCTCTCTCTCTCTCTCTCTCTCTCTATCTGCCTCTTTCTCTCTGTCTGTCACTCTCAAATAAATAAAAAATAAACAAAAAAGTTTTTAAAAACTGACTAAAAGTCTAAAATGAAAAGCTCTTTTAAGATAATTCCCTTAATAGTTATAACATATGAGTGATTTTATTTGTCTCATGAGATTTTATTTGTCTCATGAGAGTAATTTTATTTTACTTTAATAATTTTGAATAGTTGGATGAATCATGATAGACAAGTAGAGGATGAGATAAAGAATATTTGTGCCTAAAGACAGGCACACATGTCTTCTGTCTAGGTAAGTATGCCAGCTGATACCTCTTCCTCCTTGCTATACCATAGAGAGAAATGCTACACAACATTTCTCTCCTTGGAGCAGTTTGCTGCCCTCTGGATATCAGTTGCCCTGTGTCCACAGTGCTGTGGTGAGTTTAGGAAAAGGTATGATTTTTCTTTTCATTTATCCATCTGTTTCTCATTGAGATAAGAGTTCATTCTTAATAGCATCCTACATCTTGGAATAAGAACCTACTCGGGGGAATGTTTTGTCTTTTTGATTCTGTGTATGCATTGACCTAATATACATGTGGTAGGAAGGAAAAAAAAAAAGTAGGAGAAAGTGGTTAGACTAAGATATTCTAGTTTAGAATTAGAATTTTGGAGTGTGTGAAAACTCACAGACTTTTAATGTTGGAGGAAATATCAAAAGACATCTATCTTAGTCTTAAGATCTTCAAACCCTGTCCTCTTTTGCTAAAATTAAATTTTGTCCTCATATTCCTTCCAGAAGAAGATGTATCTTGTTAAAAACAGTATGACTTCTGCTAGCCCACCAATCAAAAATATCCTTTATGATTTTACTTGTTTGCTCTTTTGCTAAAATTATGAAATGTACAGATATATTTTTTCATTAAACAAATAAAATTATAATATTGAAAATGTTTTTAAATTATACAATCATTTTCTGATACTCTTCAAAACACCATATGGAATCTATTCCCTCCTCAGCTTGAAAATATCCCATTGACTCCAAATAGCCACTTAACAGGTATTTGAATATATGCCTGTAGAGATAAATTTACTTTGCATCAAATTATTTATAGTTTATGAATTCTTACACACATTGCATATTATCATAGTTGTAACAATGGTAATAGATAACACAGCAGATTTAGTGATGCTAGGTCTAAAAATTTTTGCAAAAAGCAAGCTTTAAAGATGGATTGCATAAAAGAGAACCACCACATCTAAGGACTCAGGACACCTAAGCCAAACATGGCAAGTCCTAACCAGCCACAAAACTGGGATGATGGTACAAATCTAATATCCTACATCACTGTTATCTTACCACTGGCAGACATCTGTGCAAATAAGAGACAAGGAGCATCCACAACAAGATGCCTAATGAATTCAGCCCACCTTGTTGTATTGCAATTCTTAAATTCCAATAAAAGGGACCCTGTAATGATTACCACTGACTAGTAAAGCCTAACCTAGTAACGGTTTCCTAAGCTTTCCTTTTTGCAAGAATCACCTGAATTTTTATTAAAAACACATACTAACAGTATCCATTGCAGATTAACAAATCACAGAATATCCGCAGGAAATTTCTCAGAATGTATTTTTGTTGTTTTATTTTGTTCTTTTTCAGTACTAAGGATGGAAGCAAGGGCTTTGTGATGTAAAGCAAGCACTTCACCACTGATCCCCAACCCTAGTCCCATCCCCAGTCCAGAATGTGGATGTTAAAGCCAGGCCCAGTTCCATAGGTCTAAATTGTTAGGGGGTTGAGTATTAGATTAGTCTCTTCATGATTTCTTTCCTTAAACAGTGTTTTCACATTACTCACTTAACATTTCTGATTATCAATGCATGATAACTTGATGTTTAATGCTAAGATGCTATATATTTGCAGCTTCTTAAGCTCTAATTTTGTATCAATGGGGATAAGGCTTAGTTGGTAAAGTGCTTTCCAGGAAAACATGAGGACCTAAGTTTGTACCCTCAACACCCACATAAAAGCCAGATGTGCCTGCAGTCGCAGCAATTGAGGCCAGGCTGAAACAGGAGGATCTCTGGGGCTTTCTGGCTAACCAATCTAGTTAAGTCAGGAACCTTAAGGTTCAATGAGAGACCTTTTTTAATTTGTCTCAAAAAACAAGGTGAATAATGATTGAGGAAAACATCTGACATCAACACCTGGCCTCCACATGCACAAGTACACATAGGCACTCTCTGCCTCCCACCCCCACTGCCTGCAAAAATAAATGAAAAGTAAACCATAAATTCCTTTCTTGAGGTATAAACAAAATAAACCAGATATTGAATTCAACTTACAATAACTTTTAATGAGCAGTTTATAGCAAACTAAACAAGGCTTTTATGTATTTTGGCTAGAATAATTTCCTTTAGAAAAAATTATTCAATGATAAGAGTTATCATTTAAAAACAAATTATCCTAATGCATATAAAATTATATGAGCAGGAATAAATAAAAACATATTCACAAGCACACAACGGATGTACACCAGAATCATTACTCTAAACCATTTGAGATATATTTAAAGCTAAATCTAGTCTGAAAGCCCTGTTGTGAAATATACTTCAGTAGAAATATATTTGTTTTAGATAAAATGAATATTTTTAGTGAAGTGAACATTATGCTGCATGAGAAAACAAAAGGCTTGTTTTTTAACTGGGAAGGAATGGATAAAAATACTGCATATTGCTCTTTGAATTTTTTAACTGCTTCTTGGCATTTTATTAATGGACTTGAGGTAGTGTTTCTCAATTTTATCTCTAGATGATGGAAATTAAAATTTCTTAGTGTTTTAAATAACAACTTCTAATCTTCCATAGGCTTACTGAAATAATTATCTCAAAAGTGGGACTCAGGAAGTTCTATTTTCTAAAAAGTATTTCAATTCAACATAAACAATTCCTAAAACAGGAGAAAACAAGTTTTTTCAGACAAGGGTTAAATATTCATTATTGTAGCTGTGGGTGGCTTGAAGTTGGAATGTCGCCCATAGTCTTATGTGTTTATGATTAAGACTCTCACTCAATTCCAAGCAGGTAGCAAGTTGGGAGGTAGAACTTTGCTGGAGGAGATGTGTCACTGGGGCTTAAGATTTATCAGCTCAACTTGCCACTGTTAACAGTTCATGTTCTGGCTTCTTTCTTCCAGCTTCTGTGGCAAGGTGTGATACTCAGCCATGCTTGTCTGACTATAATGAAACTTCCCCTTGAGTATATAAGCTGAAATAAACCCTTTCTTACCATCAGATACCTTTAGTCAGGTGATTTGTCCCCACAGCAAGAAGGTAATTGCTACCTGAACCACAGTCTGTAGCCTAGAACCTACTGCTGGAGCACAAAGGCAGACATGGATAAAACCTAATAATAAAAATAAACCTAGACTTCCGGTTAAGATGGCGGTGTAGGTACCACGCCAAAGCAGCCTGGGGGGAAAAAAGACCAAAAAAACTCAGCAAAATACACACTTTTACTAAAAAGTGAGGTGTATAGGAAATTGAAGCAGCAGCGGATAAGTAGGAGAGATCCAGAGCATCCAGAGCCCGCACAGGCCGGAAAAAACGGCCCCGGCAGCTCCGCCAATGGCGGCGGCAGTGGGGCGCACCAGAAAGCCACCAGGCTTGGCTCCAGCCGCAGGAAAAGCCAGGTGCGGGAGCTTCCCCTCACACCGGCGCTCTCCGCAACTCAGGAAACGTGAGGGGAGAGCGGAAGTGAGCAGCGGAGGAGCAGACCACGAGGTAGAAGAACACGTGGAGCAGCGAGAGAACCAGAGCAGCCGCGGCTCCCTCCCCTCCCCCAAAGCCTGAACCCAGCTCCAGCGAACAGAGCAGCGGCCCGGGACCCGACCACACCAACTTGAGCCAACAGCAGGACCCAAACAGGAGCAGAGTTCGTCAGCAACATCAGCAGCTCCAGAACCGGTACCAGCAGCCCCAGCAGCAGCAGACCCAGGAGCGGCAGCAGCGGCAGACCCAGAAGCAGCAGCTTCAGCAACAGCAGTGGCTCCAGAAGTGGCAGCTACAGCAGCAGCAGCAGCAGAGGCAACAGCAGCAGTGGGCGAGCAGCAGCAGCTTGAGCTGCTGACAAACCCAGCAAAGGCAGCTTTCGCAGCAGCAGTTCCAGCAGTGGGGGTGCTGATCTGCAGGGCCACAGTTGCCAGGCTTGGTTTGCCCCACAGGAAAAGCCAGTGCCCAGCTCCAGAAATCAGAACAGCAGCCCGACAACCCAGGCAGCAACTTGACTGAGACCAAACTCATCCAAGGTAACTGGGTTTGCACCAGGGAAGGGTCTCACTTGGTCACAAGGTGACTGGGATCCCTCAACAGACCAGAAATCTTAACCTCTATGTTGATAGAGGATCTGGTTGTTATAATAACTACTCTGGCATACATACTTGGGGCTGTCTTTGACTGAATGGGTACAGTGTTTAGTTAATTTTTAGAATCTACCTGTGTTTTATTCCACTCAGTCTACTTGAATATTCCCATAGCAGGGAAACTCAACCCCTAGGAGCACCTATGTAGATACTCTCAGAGTCTTAAGAGCCACATCTAACACTTTAAACTCCTACCCTGAAAATATATAACATCAAATCAATTAATACAGCTAAGAATACCCAGCTATCTAGAAAATCCAAGCATTAAATTAATCCAAGATGCAAAAATATATACATTATAACACAAGAAACACTAAAAAGCAAGAATATATAAATCCACCTAAAAGAATTAATGCATCAGAAATGACTTCCAGTGAGAACGAGTTAGAGGAAATGCCTGAGAAAGATTTCAAAAGAATGATGGTAAATATGTTCAAAGAAGTCAGAGAACAAATCAAAGGAATCAAAGAGGAACTTAAAGAGGAAATCAAAGGAATCCAAGAAGATGCAGGACACCAATTTCATGAAATAAAGAAGGCAATACAAGACATAAATAAGGAAATAGAAATAATAAAGAAAAACCAGTCAGAATTACTAGCAAGGAAGAACACAGTTAATGAAATAAAAAAACTCTGTAGAAAATCTCACCAGTAGAATGGATGAAGGAGAGGACAGAATATCAAAACTAGAAGACCAGGAGACAGATCTAATACAGGCCAACAAAGAGAAAGGCAAACTTATAGAAAAGTATGAGTGAGAATTTCAAAATATTTGGGACACTATGAAAAGATCAAATATTAGAATTCAGGGCATAGAAGAAGGAGAAGAATTTCACTCAAAGGCATAGTAGGTGTCTTCAACAAAATCATAGAAGAAAATTTTCCCCAAATTTGGAAAGAGGTGCCAATACAGATACAGGAAGCCTTTAGAACCCCAGCCAGACAAAACCGGGAAAGATCCTCTCCTCGCCATATTATCATCAAACTTCCAAACACACACAGCAAAGAAAAAATATTGAAAGCAGTTAGAGAGAAAAATCAAGTTACCTACAAAAGTAAGTCCATCAGGATTACAGCAGATTATTCAACACAAACTTTTAAAGCCAGAAGGGCTTCGGGTGATATATTCCAAGTTCTGAAAGATAACAACTGTCAACCAAGATTACTTTATCCTGCAAAGTTATCCATACAAATCGATAGAGAAGTAAGGACATTCCATGACAAAAGCAGGTTAAAGGAGTATTTGGAGACAAAACCAGCTCTACAAAAAATACTTGATAGAATCCTCCATGCTGAAGAAAAGGAAAAGCACACATATAAGGAACCTATAAAAAACAAAATACTCAAATACTAGTTAACAGAAGAGAGCACAGGTAGAACTGAAACCACAAATAAAAATGGCAAACATAAATACACACCTTTCAATAATATCTCTTAATATCAACGGCCTCAATGCCCCAACAAAAAGACATAGGTTTGCAGACTGAGTTAAAAAGCAGGATCCTACAATTTTTTGACTCCAAGAAACTCACCTTTCTACAAAGGATAGACATTATCTTAGGGTGAAAGGTTGGAAGACGGTGCTTCAAGTAAATGGGCCTAGAAAACAAGCAGGGGTTGCTATCCTAATATCGGACAAGGTAGACTTTAGTCCTACGTTACTCAAGAAAGATGAGGACAGTCACTTTATATTGATTAAGGGCACACTCCAACAGGAGGACATTACAATCCTAAACATATATGCACCTAACATGGGGGCTCCCAAATTCGTCAAACAAACACTATTAGAACTAAGGTCACAGATAACACCAAACACAGTGGTGGTGGGTGACTTTAACATCCCACTCTCATCAATTGACAGGTCATCCCGGGAAAAAATAAACAGAGAGGCATCTGGACTAAATGAGGTGGTCATAGAAGGAATGGAATTAACAGATATATACAGGACATTTCATCCAAAGGATGCAGAATATACATTCTTTTCAGCAGCACATGGAACATTCTCTAAAATAGACCATATATTAGGACACAAAGCAAATCTTAACAAATTCAGGAAAATTGAAATAATTCCTTGCATTCTATCTGACCACAATGGAATTAAACTACAAATCAGTAGCAAGAAAGGCTATAGACATAAAAGGTAGAGAAAAGAAGGGAGGAGGATACTTAATAGGTTGATATTGTATATATGTAATTACAATGATTGTAATGGGGAGGTAATATGATGGAGAATGGAATTTCAAATGGGAAAGTGTGGGGGTGGGGAGGGAGGGAATTACCATGGGATATATTTTATAATCATGGAAAATGTTAATAAAAATTAAAAAAAAAAAAAAAGAGTGTGCGGTCAGGAAGGGCCTTGGTGACTCAACAGCATTTGAGTGAGGACTCTGGAGAAAGTGTGGGAGAAATCCGGGAGGGAGTCTGGATGTGCACCAAGCAGGAAGTAGTACAGCATGTGCAAAGGTCCTGTGGCAAGTGATACAGAAGTGGCAAGGAAGCAGGCAGCTGGAATAGAGTGAGTGGGGGAGGATGCAGAACCCAGGGTGTGGTGGCTTGAATAGAATAGGTGGCCCCCAATATATTCAGTTGTTTATTTGTTTGTTGTTTGCATTCTACAGTCACCTGGCTGGAGGCAATGTCACTGGGTGGATCTTAAAGTGTGGTGGTGGGTTTCAGATTTCAATCTAAAGATATGCAAAGTGTGCCTAGCTGGAGTTCCTGATGTGTGCTGTGTGGCTTTTGGCTTTTTGGTTTGTGCTTCTTTGTCTCTGCTTGGTCCTGTGAAGACAGGCCAGCTTCTTCTGCTGCATTTATGGAACTTCCTCTGGATCTGTAAGCTTCAATAAATATCCCTTCTCCAAAAAAAATAAATAAATAAATAAACCTAGTAATAGAAATAGCTGTATTCTCCTAAAAGTTCACAAAATCAACTAGGCAGCCAGGTTTGTCAACTCCTTCTCTAAACAGTAAAATATTTGTTCTTTTTTACACCAAAGTGTCATGTAAATGGTAATCAAGGAGAGGTGTACAAGCTAGTAGTGGTAAAGGTTTGGTGAAATGAGACCATTACAATTTTCTCCTCTTCCTTTCTCAATTAATTAGAATAAGTTCTCTCTTGTACAGCTATGCCAATCAAAGTGGTCTTGATCCTGATATAGCCAGCTACAATTTAATTCTTTCTGATTTAAGTCAATCACTACCAGAGTTTTTTACCATCCTGCATCCCTATCTTTTCAAGCAGCAAGTAGAAGGAGACCAAGGAACTAGATCAAAACTCCTCCTACTACCACAATAGCTCAGGCACACAACCAACCCCAGTGTCTAACAACCAGGAAATGGGTAAAGAAAATGTTATATACATACAAAGTGGAACTTTTTCAGCCATAAAGAATGAAATTACATCATCTAAAATAAATGGATACAATGTGATAACCATATTTAGCAAGTTGAACCAGTTTCAGTAGGCAAATATTATAGCCTTTCTTTCATTTTTGATTCCTAAATTTTGTATAGATATATAAATTGTTTATATTTGTGTGGCATGGAAGTAGAACCAAAACTGTCCAAAGAAACAAACAGGAGGAAAGAAGGTTCCAGGACATTAAGGAGGTATTGAGAAAATGTGCTCAATGAGCAATACTAATAAGAAAATGTCCTTATATAACACAATGAACAATACATATTCAATGAAAATGTTTTTATGTAAAATAGTACTTATATAATGGATGTAAAAATTAAACTTCAAAAATACAATTAAAAATAAATGCCTAGAAATGTAAACAATGGTAACAAGAATTACATTTTTACTAAAGGAAAAACAAGACAAAACAAAAACAATCTTAAATATCTCTTTTAGAAGACTGAACCAAAATCACTCCTTTTATTCTATGTACTAAAACACCCAAAAATATAGAGAACAATGACAAGCTGAAATTGATTAAATGATTATAACAATTAAAATATACCATTAATGAGAGCCTCAAAGCACCACAAAAATTCAACTCACGTAAGACTAGATATCAGCCAAAAGCAACATCCGTCTCAATCAAAGCTCAGAGTTCAGATTCCTTTTCCTTTGGTAAAATAAACATAGTGTTAACTTTAATCATGTACTGCTGTGATTATTGTTTAGATTTCTATACTTGTATTTTTAAAATCAGTACTGAAGACAATGAAACAGGAGATTGTAAGCTACCAAGAGAAGACTCCTTGATAAATAATACTAAATATATTGCCTTTTTCAATTTAATAAAGAGCAAACAAGTCCGTATATTGAGTAATGAAATCTTCAACATGCAATGTATCGTGTGAGCTAAAGTGAACTTGGGCAGCCCAGAGAACTATGCTTGCTACTCTCACACTTCGATAGTTATCCTCATAGAACTAACATTACCAATGATGAATGGCAACCAATATCAAATGTATAAGAAACACAATAGAAGATGGCGGCTTAGGTACCACGCCAAAGCAGCCTATGGGGGAAAAAAGAACAAAAAAACTCAGCAAAATACACACTTTTACTAAAAAGTGAGGTGTATAGGAAATTGAAGTGGCAGCGGAGAAGTAGAAGAGTTATAGAGCATCCAGAGCCGGCACAGGCGGGAAAAGCAGCTCCAGCAGCTCGGCCAACCGCCCCGCGGCCGCGGCGCACCAGAAAGCCACCAGGCTTGGCTCCAGCCGCAGGAAAAGCCAGGTGTGGGAGCTTCCCCTCACACCGCACTCTACGCAACTCGGGAAACGTGAGGGGAGAGCGGCAGCGAGCAGCGGAGGAGCAGACCGCGAGGTAGAAGAATGCTTGGAGCAGCGAAAGAACCAGAGCAGCTGCGGCTCCCTCCCCTCCCCCACCGACTGAGCCCAGCTCCGGCGAACAGAGCAGTGGCCTGGGACCCAGCCAACCCAACTTGGGCTGACAGCGGGACCCAAGCAGGAGCAGAGTTCGGCAGCAACATCAGAGGCTCCAGCACCGGTAACAGCGGCCCCAGCAGCAGCAGACCCAGGAGTGGCAGCAGTGGCAGACTCGGCAGCAGCAGCTTCAGGGGGAGCAGCAGCAGTGGACACAGCAGCAGCAGTTTCAGCAGCAGTGGTGGCTCCAGCAGTGGCAGCTACAGCATCAGCAGAGGCAGCAGCAGCAGTGGGTCCAGCAGCAACACCTTCAGCAGCAGTGGCTACAGCCCAGCAGGGGCAGCTTGAGCAACAACAGTTCCACCAGCAGGGGAGCTGATCTGCAGGGCCACACTTGCCAGGCTTGGTTTGCCCCGCAGGAAAAGCAAGTGCCCAGCTCCAGAAATCAGAACAGCAGCCTGACGACCCAGGCAGCAACTTGACTGAGACCAAAATCATCCAAGGTAACTGGGATTGCACCAGGGAAGGGTCTCACTTGGTCGCAAACTGACTTGGATCCCTCAATAGACAAGAAATCTTAACCTTTTTGTTGATAGAGGATATGGTTGTTAAAATAACTACTCTTGCATACATACTCGGGACTGTTTTTGATTGAATGTGTACAGTGTTTAGTTAAATTTTAGAATCTACCTGTATTTTATTCCACTTGGCCTGCATGAATACTCCTATAGCAGGGAAACTCAACCCCTAAGAACAGTTTTGTAGATACTCTGAGAGTCTTAAGAGCCACACCTTACACCTTAAGGTCCTACCCTGAAAATATATTACATCACATCAATTGATATAGCTAAGAATACCCAGCTATCTAGAAAATCCAAGCATTAACTTAATCCAAGATGAAAAAATATATACATTATAACACAAGAAACACTAAAAAGCAAGACGATATAAGTCCACCTAAAAGTATTAATGCATCAGAAATGTCCTCCAGTGAGAAAGAGTTAGAGGAAATGCCTGAGAAAGAGTTCAAAAGAATGATTATAAATATGTTCAAAGAGGTCAAAGAACACATGAAAACAATCAAAGAAGAAATCAAAGAGGAAACCAAAGGAATCAAAGAAGATGCAGGACACCAATTTCATGAAATAAAGAA
This sequence comes from Jaculus jaculus, assembly GCF_020740685.1. NCBI lineage: Eukaryota > Metazoa > Chordata > Mammalia > Rodentia > Dipodidae > Jaculus > Jaculus jaculus. Next base: position 83,595,801 of record NC_059111.1, on the reverse strand, counting down.
GGCAATACAAGACATAAATAAGGAAATAGAAATAATAAAGAAAAACCAGTCAGAATTACTAGCAATGAAGAACACAGTTAATGAAATAAAAAACTCTGTAGAAAATCTCACCAGTAGGATGGATGAGGGAAAGGACAGAATATCGAAGCTAGAAGACCAGGTGGCAGACCTAATACAGTCCAACAAAGAGAAAGACAAACTTATAGAAAAGTATGAGTGGGAATTTCAAGATATTCGGGACACTATGAAAAGATCCAATATAAGAATTCAGGGCATAGTAGAAGGAGGAGAACTCCAATCCAAAGGCATAGTAGGCGTCTTCAACAATATCATAGAAGAAAATTTCCCCCAAATTGGGAAAGAGGTGCCATTGCAGATACAGGAAGCCATTAGAACCCCAGCCAGACAAAACCCAGAAAGAACCTCTCCTCGCCATATTATAATCAAACTTCCAAACACACACACCAAAGAAAAAATATTGAAAGCAGTTATAGAGAAAAATCAAGTTACCTACAAAAGCAAGCCCATCAGGATTACAGCAGATTATTCAACACAAACTTTTAAAGCCAGAAGGGCTTGGCGTGATATATTCCAAGTTCTGAAAGATAACAACTGTCAACCAAGGTTACTTTATCCTGCAAAGTTATCCATTCAAATAGATGGAGAAATAAAGACATTCCATGACAAAAGCAGGTTAAAGGAGTATTTGAAGACAAAACCAGCTCTACAGAAAATACTTGATAGAATCCTCCATGCTGAAGAAAAGGAAAAGCACACATATAAGGAACCTAGAAAAAACAAGCAATACTCAAATACTAGTTAACAGAAGAGAGCACAGGTAGAACCAGTAACACACACACACACACAAAAATGGCAAACATAAATACACACCTTTCAATAATATCTCTTAATATCAACGGTCTCAATGCCCCAACGAAAAGACATAGATTTGCAGACTGGGTTAAAAAGCAGGATTCTACAATTTGTTGTCTCCAAGAAACTCACCTTTCTACAAAGGATAGACATTATCTTAGGGTGAAAGGTTGGAAGACGGTGTTTCAAGCAAATGGGCCTAGAAAACAAGCAGGGGTTACTATCCTAATATCTGACAGGGTAGACTTTAGTCCAACGTTAGTCAAGAAAGATAAGGAAGGTCACTTTATATTGATTAAGGGCACACTCCAACAGGAGGACATTACAATCCTAAACATATATGCACCTAACATGGGGTCTCCCAAATTCGTCAGACAAACACTATTAGAACTAAGGTCACAGACAACACCAAACACAGTGGTGGTGGGTGACTTCAACACCCCACTCTCATCAATTGACAGGTCATCCCAGGAAAAAAAAAAACAGAGAGGCATCTGGACTAAATGAGGTCATAGAAGGAATGGACATAACAGGTATATACTGGACATTTCATCCAAAGGCTGCAGAATATACATTCTTTTCAGCAGCACATGGAACATTCTCTAAAATAGACCATATACTAGGACACAAAGCAAATCTTAACAAATTCAGGAAAATTGAAATAATTCCTTGCATTCTATCTTACCACAATGGAATTAAACTACAAATCACTAGCAAGACAGGCTATAGAGCATACACAAAATCATGGAAACTAAACAATACACTACTAAATGATGAGTGGGTCAATGAAGAAATCAAAAAGGAAATCAAAAAATTTATAGAGTCAAATGATAATGAGAACACAACATACCAAAATCTCTGGGACACAATGAAGGTAGTTCTAAGAGGTAAATTTATAGCCTTAAGTGCCTATATTAAGAAATTAGAAAGGTCTCAAGTAAACGACCTAATGTTTCGCCTTAAAGCCTTGGAAAAAGAAGAACAAGGCAAACCAAAAATCAGTAGATGGGAAGAAATAATAAAGATTAGGGCAGAAATTAATGAAATAGAAACAAAAAGAACAATCCAAAGAATTAATGAAACAAAGAGTTGGTTCTTCGAAAGGACAAACAAGATTGATAAACCCTTAGCAAATCTGACCAAAAGAAAGAGAGAAGAGACACAAATTAATAAAATCAGAGATGAACAAGGTAACATCACAACAGATTCCAGAGAAATTCAAAATATCATAGGGACATAAAATAAAAGCATATACTCCACAAAGTATGAAAATCTGAAGGAAATGGATGATTTCCTTGATCTATATGACCTACCTAAATTAAATCAAAATGAGATTAATCACTTAAATAGACCTATAACAAACATGGAGATCCGAACAGTTATCAAAAATCTCCCAACTAAAAAAAGCCCAGGCCCAGATGGATTCACTGCTGAATTTTACCAGACTTTTAAGGAAGAGCTAACACCATTGCTTCTTAAGCTTTTCCAGGAAATAGAAAAAGAAGGAATTCTACCAAACTCCTTCTATGAGGCCAGCATCACCCTGATACCAAAACCAGGCAAAGATAGAACAAAAAAAGAAAATTACAGACCAATCTCCCTCATGAACATAGATGCAAAAATTCTCAACAAAATATTGGCAAACAGAATACAAGAGTATATCAAAAAGATCATTCACCCTGACCAAGTAGGCTTTATCCCAGAGATGCAGGGATGGTTCAACATATGCAAATCTATAAATGTAATGCATTACATAAATGGGTTGAAGGACAAAAATCACATGATCATCTCATTAGAAACAGAGAAAGCATTTGACAAAATCCAACATCCCTTCATGATTAAAGTCCTACAGAGACTGGGAATAGAAGGAACATATCTCAATATAATAAAGGCTATTTATGACAAACCTACAGCCAACATATTACTAAATGGGGAAAAACTGGAAGCTTTTCCACTAAAATCAGGAACAAGACAAGGGTGTCCACTGTCCCCACTTTTATTTAATATAGTTTTGGAAGTCTTAGCGATAGCAATAAGGCAAGAGACACACATAAAAGGGATACAAATTGGAAAGGAAGAAATCAAGTTAGCATTATTTGCAGATGACATGATTCTATACATAAAGGACCCTAAAGACTCTACTAGCAAGCTGTTGGAGCTGATCAAAACCTACAGCAATGTAGCAGGATACAAAATAAATACACAGAAATCAGTAGCCTTCTTATATGCTAACAACAAACACACAGAGGATGAAATCAGAGAATCACTCCCATTCACAATTGCATCAAAAAAAATAAAATACCTTGGAATAAACCTAACCAAGGAAGTAAAGAATCTCTGCTATGAGAACTTTAAAACACTCAAGCGAGAAATTGCAGATGACACTAGAAAGTGGAGAAACATCACTTGTTCCTGGATTGGAAGAATCAATATTGTGAAAATGGCAATCTTACATAAAGCAATCTACACATTTAATGCAATCCCTATCAAAATTCCAAAGGCTTTCATCATGGAAATAGAAAAGACAATCCAAAAATTCATTTGGAATCACAAAAAACCTCGAATATCTAAATTAATACTGAGCAACAAAAAAGATGCTGGTGGTATCACCATACCTGATTTTAACCTATACTACAGATCCATAGTAACAAAAACAGCATGGTACTGGCACAAAAACAGACATGTAGATCAGTGGAACAGAATAGAGGACCCAGATGTAAGCCCAAGTAGCTATAGCCACCTGATATTCGATAAAAATGTCAAAAATACTCATTGGAGAAGAGACAGCCTCTTCAGCAAATGGTGTTTTGAAAACTGGATATATATCTGCAGAAGGATGAAAATAGATTCTTCTCTCTCGCCATGCACAAGAATTAAGTCCAAATGGATTAAAGACCTTAACATCAGACTGGAAACTCTGAAACTGCTAGAGGAAAAAGTAGGGGAAACCCTTCAACATATTGGTCTTGGCAAAGACTTTCTGAATACAACCCCAATTGCTCAGGCAATAAAACCACAGATTAACCACTGGGACCTAATGAAATTACAAAGATTTTGCACCGCAAAGGACACAGTGAAAAAAGCAAAGAGGCAACCTACAGAATGGGAAAAAATCTTCTCCAGCTATATATCTGATAGAGGATTAATATCTAGGATATACAAAGAACTCAAAAAGTTAAATAATAAGGAATTAAACAAGCCAATCAAAAAATGGGCTATGGAGCTAAATAGAGAGTTCTCAAAGGAAGAAATACGAATGGCATATAAGCATCTAAAAAAATGTTCTGCGTCACTAGTCATCAGGGAAATGCAGATTAAAACTACATTGAGATTCCATCTCACTCCTGTCAGATTGGCCACCATTATGAAAACAAATGATCACAAATGTTGGTGGGGATGTGGAAAAAAAGGAACCCTTCTGCACTGCTGGTGGGAATGCAATCTGGTCCAGCCATTGTGGAAAACAGTGTGGAGGTTCCTAAAACAGCTAGAGATTGATGTACCATATGACCCAGCTATAGCACTCCTAGGCATATATCCAAAGGACTCATCTCATTTCCTTAGAAGTACGTGCTCAACCATGTTTATTGCTGCTCAATTTATAATAGCTGCGAAATGGAACCAGCCTAGATGTCCCTCAACAGATGAGTGGATAATGAAGATGTGGCACATTTATACAATGGAGTTCTACTCAGCGGTAAAGAAAAATGAAGTTATGAAATTTGCAGAAAAATGGATGGACCTGGAAAGTATTATACTAAGTGAGGTAACCCAGGCCCAGAAAGCCAAGCGCCACATGTTCTCTCTCATATGTGGATCCTAGCTACAGGTGATTGGGCTTCTGCGTGAGAATGAAAATACTTAGTAGCAGAGGCCAGTAAGGTAAAAAGGAGACATAAAGGGTAGAGAAAGGAAGGGAGGAGGATACTTAATAGGTTGATATTGTACATATGTAATTACAATGAATGTAATGGGGAGGTAATATGATGGAGAATGGAATTTCAAATGGGAAAGTGTGGGGGTGGGGAGGGAGGGAATTACCATGGGATATATTTTATAATCATGGAAAATGTTAATAAAAATTAAAAAAAATTAAAAAAAATAAAAATTAAAAAAAAGAAACACAATAAAAATAGAACAATTATTACATTACAAGCAGTTTTTCAAAGTGGAAGATTAAAATCATGATCAAGAGAATTTCCAAAACCTAAAAAAAAAAAAAAATAGAAAGAAATTATGCTGTCAAATAAAAGTTTAAGCTAGGAATATGAGCACATACTTTGAATCCCAGCACTCAGTAAGGGGAGACAGTATGATGAGGAAATAAGGGCTATCTTTAGCTACATTGCAAGTTCATGGACAGCCTGGGCTACCTGAAACCCTACAAAATTCAACACAGAAATATGAAAAATGTGAAGAAATTATAAAATAAATAAGGTAAAAATAAACTAAAGTGAAAGAAGATAGTAAAATTATTATATCTATGAAAGAAATGAGGCAAATAATATAAATTTCTAAACATAAGCTAAGAAATATAGCAAATAGTCTTGAGATAAGAGATTAAAATGAAGAAAAGAACAAAGAATTTCAATGAGACCAGTGATTCCCTGTAGAGAAGTAGGTAGGTCTAGGAGTGTCAGTGATTGTCTGTCTCTCAATTAGATAGTAGTAAGATATATTCACTGTCTTGAGCATGGAGCACACTCCATTTAGAGTTTTTTTACTTGTCTATATGCTATACTTCAAAACAAATGGAACTACAAATAACATAATAAATATGAACACCGATCCAGCATTTGCATTTCCCAAAGTGAAGAATAAAGAGAGACCTAGGAACATAATATTCAAAGATTATGTATATCTATATCTATATCATATATATATATATATATATGTATATATATATGTATATATCTTGAAATTAGAGAAATCTGAAACTACAGAACAAACATCTACTAAAATATTCATGGATATGTAAACAAAACTATCAACAGTGAGGCACATTCCAGAAAAACTTATGTATCTCATGTAAAAACAGAGTAATTAGCAAAGTATCACCTAAAATGTCAGTCTCAAACCAAGACAGTTCTGAGGATAATGAGTGAACATTGGCACATATGTTTTAAGCTATTATAATATAGAAAAATAATATAACTAACACATTTCTGCATTTAATAGGAATAAAATTACATATACATATTTATGTTTACTTGTAAACATAAAGTTAATTACAAACTAGAATGAATATGTCATACTATGATCTTTTCAACTTATCAGAATGTAAATGCATTTACAAAATTAAGCAAATATATTCACATAACAAAAGATCTAAAGCAGAAGAAATATTAAGATACAAAGCTTGAGCAAAATATAACAGAAACAAAATCAAGAGAAATGTTTAAATTTAAATGAACAATAAGAGTTAAAGTTATTAATAAAATAGAAATCACTTTTGTAGAAATATGTAAATTCCAATGTTATAAGTAGATGAAAAGCTCAGTGGAGGCAAACAATAACTAAATATTATCCAATAGCTCTGATTGTTTTACCTCAAAGTCTGTACCAAGAAAATAAACAAAGTCTTCTTCTCAAGTTCATGTGTCACTTACAGCAACTGATTATGCACTCACAAAGCTGCAAATTTCAAAAACAAACAGTACATATGCCCTTCTCTTATGTAGTACAACAATGCTGGAAATTAGTATCAATGTCAGAAAAGAAAGGGCCCCACTAAATTATTATATTTTATTAATGTCTTCAACAATTCCTAAGTACAAAAAGGAAAACAAACTAAAAGTCTACAAAACTAAAAGAGAAAATGCAACAATGCACTAAACAACAGAAGCCTAGATACACACACACACACACACATACACACACACACATATAATTTGGCTAGTCCTGAAAGCACATACAAAAATGTTTACACAGCTGGGCATGGTGGGACATACCTTTAATCCCACCACTCGGGAGGCAGAGGTAGGAGGATAACTGTGATTTCAAGGCCTCCCTGAGACTACATAGTGAATTCCAGACAAGTCTGGGCTAGAGCAAGATATCACCTCAAAAAAAAAATGTTTACACCAGTGAATTTAACCAAAAATTTTCAATCTATACATAGAGGTATAAAACTAGAAAGAATTCTAAAGTGGTACTATTTACAGATGATATATCACTGTAAATCTGGATGTCAGCTAAAAACACTGACACTTAAGATAATAAAGTACAGTCACTTGGAAAAAAATATATACAGATAAATAGACTTCAACAGAGAGTTTATGGAAGAAAATCACCCATATTTAATAATAGCAACAAAGCTCAACAGTTCTAGGAATATTGACAGGAAATGTGCAATGCATGCACATTTTGTTTTAATATTTTATTTTTATTTTTTTGTTTTAATATTTTATTTTTATTTATTTATTTGACAGAGAAAGAGGGAGGGAGAGAGAGAGAATGGGCACACCAGGGCCTCCAGCTTCTGCAAACGAACTCCAGACATATGCACCTCTTGCCTATCTGGCTAACGTGGGTCTTGGGGAGTCAAACCTGGGTCTTTTGGCTTTGCAGGAAAACGTCTTATCTGCTAAGCCATCCCTCCAGCCTGCAATAATCATTTTTAACATTCTTCTCAAGCACACAAGTGCTTGAGTGAAAGCAAAGACATGTTTTCAGTCTTGGACAAAATGACTCATAGCACCTTGAATCAATAAATGTAGTGATTATGTTTCAATTTTTTCTCAATGGATTTTAAACTAGATAAGCATTTTCTAAAATCATGATGGAGAATTATTATGAAAGAATTATTTTTTTTAACTTCTGAGGTAAGTAAAAAAGGTAAAATGATAGCCGGACATGGTGGCGCACACCTTTAATCCCAGCACTCGGGAGGCAGAGGTGGGAGGATTGCCGTGAGTTCAAGGCCACCCTAAGACTCCATAGTGGATTCCAGGTCAGCCTGGGCTAGAGTGAGACCCTACCTCGAAAAAAAAAAAAAAAAAGATAAATGAGGCATTAGCTCCTCAGATAAGCAAACATGTTACAGGGGATGTAATACAGTGTAAAAGCAATTGCCTGACCTGTACACTACTCTGAGTTCAAGTCCCAGCATAGAAAAAATTAGATTACACTAGAACTACAGGAATAAAAATAATGTGGTATAGGGTAAAGAAGGAGCCCTAAGATCATTTAAATAAAAAAAAATCTAGTTGAAAGATTACATTCTCATGTATCTGAAAAAAAAAAAAAAAACAATGAAGACTGGTATGTGAGGAAGTAGCTGAGTCAGTAAAGTGCTTGCCTCACAAGCATGGGAACTTGAGTCCAATCCCCACCACCTATGTAAACTGTCAGGCATCATGGCACACACCTGTAATCCCATTGAGGCAGCTGAGACAAGGGAGTCTTGGGCCTTTCTGACAAGGCAGTCTAGTTTACTTGGTGAGCTCTAGGCCCATGAGTGACTATCTCAAAAAGAGGTAGATGACATTTCTGCTTCCTCACACATATGTGTACACACACACACACCTCCCCCATAAACATGCAAAAAATAAGACTTTATCTTGGATTACATAGAAATTAATAGATTACTTCTGGGAAGAAAATCAACAATTAAGGGGTTATCAATTTGCTTTTTCATTATATCACTCCTTTTTAACTTTGTGTTATGATCACACATTATTACTGAAGATCATTTTTGGTCTTAAATTATAAAACACAGCTTAAATTATACATGATCAGTTTGGGAAATTGTGACAATTTAAGAAAGCTTAAAATTAAAACCAAAATTAATTGTCATGTCAACACCCAGAGTTACACTACTAAAAAGATTTTTATTTGCTTCTCTGCTCTTTTGACCATGAGTATTTCATAAGCAGTATTTACTATATATGACTGAGCCAAAGAGGCAGAAGGAGAAAGTCACTGAGAATATGTATCTCTACAAGAAGAAGGAAAGTGAGGATTTATCCAAGTTGTTGAGGTCTGGGATAGGGGAAAAGAAGTACACATTGCAAACATTTATATAACTTCTTAATTCTTAAAATAAAATCTTAGAAATATGTCTGCTTTAATTTTTCTTAAAATTAAAAATATTGTTTAGGGGCTGGAGAGATGGCTTAGCACTTTAAGGCACTTGCCTGTGAAGCCTAAGAACCCACATTCAGTTCCCCAGTACCCACATAAGCCAGATACACAAAATGGCACATGTGTCTGGAGTTTGTTTGCAGTGGCTGGAGGCTCTGGTGAGCCCATTCTCCACCCACCCCCTCACAAATAAATGAGTAAATAAATAAAATATTCTTTAACGATACTGTTTATGGGCTGGGAAGTGGATCAGTGGGTAAAGTTGTGCTGTTCAAGCATGAGGACCTGAGTTTGAATCCCCAGCACCCATGTGAAAAATGATAGTGACATGTGCCTGTAATTCCCACACTGGGAAGGTAGAAAGAGGGAATTTTTAGTGCTTGATGGTTACTAGTCTAGCTGAGTTGGTTCAACAAGAGACCCTGTCTCAAAAGATAATGTGGATAGTGATCAAAGAAGATGCCCAATGTTTACCTCTGGTCTCCACATGCACCTACACACATACATATGTACCTACACACACACAAAGAAAAAACAACTTTGTATAATGAAATAACGTCCTTGCTAGATGTATACTGATTACTAGGCAAACATCCTATCTCAGAGAAAATCTGAGCTAGCCCTCCTACTCTATAAAACACAAGTAGATCTTACTCTGTAAGGCATTACCCATTTACCATTCAAATTACCCTCCATCTGCTCCAGTCAGCAAGAAATAATCCTTCTGCTTTGAGCTACCTAGATCTTGGCACATCTGCCATAGCCAGGTTCCTTTGGAATCTAAATAGCAGTGTGGAGTGCACAGCAAGCTCAAGAATATCAAGGATTCGTGTGTGTCTGCAGTTGTTCCCATTTGACCTGTTTCTCACATTGTCACAATAACCAACTCAATGTCTTTGAGCATAATAAATATGAGTTGCCAAATCTTAACTATTTTGGCTTTAGTAGGCTTTGGATTCACTGAAAGAGTTACTGGGAATTAGTGAGAAATGGAAAATAATTTTGTTTTGGCTGTCTTTTACAGCTAAAAAGAGAAAATGTACTTTTAGAATGCACTTAGCTAGAGGGATAAACAAGGCCATACTCTTATTCAGAACATTTTTGTTTTGCATACCTTTAGAAAAAATCCTTAATTACTCTAATTATATTTTAATAAGAAAACTCACTTACAAACTCTAGGCATAATTAAGTGCTCATTTTTGGTATATTTAGAACATGGTTATGACTTTGGGTGCTTTTCTGACAGATCCTAATGTGCCCCGATTAACACTTCACTAGCATCCTTTTGGCCTAATGTTTTACCTTGGCCTTTAAAGTTATTATGTAGGGAAATGATGAATATACTTTTTGTTTCTAAAAATTTGTTTTATATTAAATGCAAAGTTTTAGAGCACTGTATGAGTTTTATTTTTCATAATACTGTGAACATTTTCAGTGCCATTGAAAAACTAAAAATGATGATATTTGATGGTCACTACTGTACAAATTGGGTCCATTCTGGTAACCTCTCCTTCCCTTACTGTATTCAGGTTTCTGCACAAATCCCACAAAGTTCCAAAATTTGGGATAAAAAATTGACTTCACTGTGTGTTATAGTCAATTTCATGATGCTTGGACAAAGCTCCCAACCCAAAGCAGCTGATAGGGAGATATTATTTTCACTTACAGTCTGGAGGGGGAGTTTCAAGATGGCAGGGAAATGCATTACATGAGCGGAGGTTGGACATCACTTCTGTCACAACAGAAGGTAACTAGCAGCAAGAGAGAGAGCTGAGCCACCAATAGCAAGCTAAGCGCTAATATACTCAAGGAGCGCCAGCAGGAACACACCACCGCCAGCAGGGCTCTACCTCCCCAGTTGCCATCAGCTGGAAACCAAGAATTAAAACAGGTGAGTTTATGGGGTCACTTGATTCAAATCACCACACTGGGGACAAGGCAAAGTTACGTAGGCTATTGGCCAGCCGGAAGAGAAAAGGAGGAGGGCACCTATCACTTGATTCCTTAGAGGCTCTTGCTAAGGCAATGCTAGGGTAGGCTTGGAATCCGGTGGAGCCTATTCCCCCGGAAGTTCGTTGCTAGCATAAGATGAGAAAGCAGCCTAGTTAGTATAAACACAGGGAAGCTGCCTGCCAGTCATTCACCCACATTATCAGGGATCATAGGGGCAGGTCGGTGGTGACTTATGGAACATAGAAAATTATAGTTCCCATGATGAGTGAAAGAACTACTGCTCAGTTCTGGGAGAACATGAGGTTAGCTACAGTCCTTCCCTTATGACAGAATAGAACCCCCAAATTAGGAAATTAGTTATCTAAAAAATCCAGTAACTTTAAAGGGCTATTTTCACCAATCTAATTTATTGTTCATTATAAACAAATGCATAATAATTTGTCACATTAAAAACCATTTTCTCTGTTTTTGCTATTTATGTGATTTCTGTGTTTTTTAAAATTTTTTTTAGTCATGGTTTAATGTTTTAATGAATGACTTTTGGCATAAATTTTATGCACATTTCTTGTTGGCTAAAAAACAAATTCATAGATGTTAGTATTATAGGGTCAATGGGAAAAATTCTGTTATGATTACTAAATCTATTACCAGTGTGGCTCTGTTTTATATGTCATAAACAGTACATGAAAAACCAGTTTTCTAAAATCCTACTCAACTGAATATTACAGTTTCTATTTTGGTACAGGGAGCATGATATAAGTATAAATAGCTAAATATTTAAATAGCACAATTTAGCCAGGCATGGTGACACAGGCCTTTAATCCTAGCACTCAGGAGGCAGAGGTAGGAGGATTGCTGTGAGTTCAAGGCCACCCTAAGACTCCATAGTGAGTTCCAGGTCATCCTGAGCTAGAGTGAGACCCTACCTCAAAAAACCAATAAATAAATAAATAGCATAATTGTTACTATTAATATGAAATGATTATTGTCTTTAACTATTGTTTATTAGCTAATTATACAAGTTATATTTGCCTATTTATGACCTTAGTTTAATTTTTATTTGGTATAGCATTTTATTACTAATTTTGAAGAATGTTTTGTATATTCATAATAATAAAATTCTTTCTATCATATTTCTGGCAAATACATTACCCATTAGGTTACCTCTTAAATTACAGATTTTATTAGTCCTTCAAGTTCTTTCAAGTTACTCACTGACTTCTAGTCATTTGTTTCTGATTTCAAGCATATCTGATTTCATGAGGAATTTTTTAAAAGAGGATATACATTTTCATTTAAAAGTGGTCTTTTTATATGTATGGTCCAGTGAGATATAAGACCAAAAAGACATAATAGTACATTTTAAACATTCATAATGCAGGAGATGGTACTGGATACAGCAAGGAAAGATTGAACCAATATAAGATCTAAAAAGAACAGTGCAAACATCAAACCCATATCTCCAATCTGACATCTCTTACTAATGACAAAGTCTGTGGAGTACCAATTCTGCCCTTCTGGTGGGCTGTTCACAGCCCAAGGACAATCCATCCCAAACTGGCTACTCTCCTTAGCAGCTGGCCCATCGTCCTGGAATCTGCTGGGGTCTCCACTGCAATGAACAGTTTATTCTGATGACTCCATGGGGCCTCCACACAGGTATTCCAGCAAGCTTGCTTCACATTGCTCAGTGGCCATTAAAAAAAAAAAAAAAAGAAATTTTGGGTTAAAATTGAATGCATGCAGTAGTCACACCTTCCTCTTGAAGCCACATTTAAATTGCAAAGCGCAAAGGACATGAATGGTGGCATATAGGCCCCCTGACACCCAAAAAAGATAAAAGGAGAATAGATGTTTGGCATCTTACTCAAATTACTTGACAGCTGACTCCTAAATTGGTGATATATAAAGTCAAGCAGCAAACCCATTGACAAGAGGATTTGGTAAAGTATATTGAAGCAAAGACATCCAGTTTCTCAGTCCACAAAATCTAAAGTGTGCCTAGAAGTGGGACTCTGGCATGGGTAAGAGGGTCTATCATAATAAAATTGACTTTTATCAGGACTCAGTGTAGAGAGCCACAGTAGCCAAGTTTATATCTTCCAGGCAGTAAAGTAGAAATGTTTTTCAGGAGAATTTGATCATTAGTTATTTCTGAAACAAATGGCCATCCAGATTTTCCTGCAGAGAATCCCACATTTGACAAGCACCACACAGTGCATGGAGATTCCAACTAGTCTTCCAGTATTATGCCTTGAATACCACTAAATAGTACCTCCAAATATATGAAGGATCTCCTGGTATTTGAACAAATTTTCTAATAGGAATGGCAAAGAAAGAAAAACATAGGAACTAGTAACTTGGTAGAATCATTTTTTAAAATATTTTATTTTTATTTATTCATTTATTTGACAGAGAAAGAGGGAGAGAGAATGGGTGTGCCAGGGCCTCCAGCCAGTGCAAACAAACTCCAGATGCATATACCCCCTTGTGCATATGGCTAATGTGGGGAATGGAACCTGGGTCCTTTAGCTTTGCAAGCAAATGCCTTAACTGCTAAGCTATCCCTCCAGCCCTAGAAACAAAAATTTTAAAAGAACTTGATGACAGCCCCCTAACAAACCATAGCTCTTTGTGCCCACATCCCTTGAAAGGGTCAATTGCTACCCTTCTCATCAGTGTTCCATTATACCACCCTTAGACCTGAGCTGGCTCATGAATCACTTTGACCAACAGACCAATGTTTGAGAAGGTGTCTAGCACACCAGGTAGGCTCAGCACTCAGAAGCTGCCCAGCCAACCCACAGAATCATGAGGAATAGCAACCTATATTGTTGATTTAACCACTAAGTTTGACAAATATTCACCTAGACATTACAATGAAGTCATGCTATTACCCTTTAAAAACCATATTTCAGTAACAACTACATGTCTACTTTCTCAAAAAAAATCCCTGAAAAATGTTTGAAAGGGTAAAATAAACATGCTATATAGATTTATGGAGATTGGTATTAAAAGAACCCACTAAACCTATGAAGAATGATTTTTTTTTTCTGACGTACTTTATAGAACTCTTATTCTCTTAAATTCTTTTGCCTATGTAACTTGGTTAGAACTAACCCACATTTCAGATATTAAAAAAGGAAAAATAATAAAAATAAAGTACATTAAGATATTCACAATACCATTGTCTGGTAGCTTGCAATGATTTTGTTTTCTTAACATACATGTCTCCATTTTTCAAAGGTTTGACAATGAATATATACTGCTAACATAATCAAGAGGGGTCCCAGGAGAACTTGGAGATATAGAGAAAATAAGTAAAAGAAAGCACCCTTGACCAGGTTTAACACCCAGGCTCCCCTTCCCTGCTGTATGCCCCATTCAGTTCTCTGAATGTTTTCATCTTTTGTGGGGATTTAAGTGTGAATGCATGTCCCTCATAGACTTAGGGATTTTTGATTAAGATTAAGCTTCCTACTTAATTCTTAAGTCTGCTGAAGGAGACATCACTGGGGCAGATCTTATAGTCCAGCTATACTAGGTGTGTTCAGAACAGTTCAGAACGTGGCTGTTCATGTTTGCTGGCTCTTTGATGGTGTCTCTCTGCTATGCATGCTGGAGTGAGCCAGCGTCTTCTTCCATGATGCAACTTCCCCTAGAAGCTGTAAGCCTGAAATAAACCCTTTCACCCTAAAAGCTTCTTTTGGTAAGGTGTTTGTACCAGCAACAAGAAAGTGACCACATCATCATCTCTCCTGTTTTCATCTAACCAGACATCACAATCAACTCTTCTATCATTTCTATTCTATGTTCTTGCTTTTCTTCCTAAACAAAAGGCTTCTCTGGAAAATAAGCTGGCCTACACATTTCAAATTTCTTTGATTTCTAGAAACCGTCTGTGTTTTTCTATGAAGTTTTGTCCCTTCCTGCCTTCTAAGGCCACTAGCATCTGTCTACATGATCTATTCACCCAGCCAGCTCTAGAAACACAAACCTTAAATTCTTAATGTTGAATGATTGGAAGCAAGGAAAAGCAACTCAGCATATCTAAAATGAAATGTCTACTTCCCCTTGTTTACCTTACAGTTCAAGTTCATGTCAGCCAGAGAAGTGACAGAAGTGTCCTTGTCTCCAGCCCAGGCTGGAGGTTGAGCTGCATGAAACACATAATCTCCAGTAGCCCAAGCACCTGCATTGTCAATCATTTAAGGAAATGGAACTCATGAAAAATGAAAGATTTCTTTTCTTTTTTAGAAAAAAGTTTTAAGTATTTTGTATTTATTTATTCATTTGAGAGAGAGAGGAGAGAATGGGTGAGCCAGGGCCTCTAGCCATTGCAAATAATCTCCAGACACTTGCACCACCTTGTACATCTGGCTTTCATGGGTCTTGGGGAATCAAACTTGAGTCCTTTGGCTTTGCAGGCAAGTGCCTTAACTGCTAAACCATCTCTGCAGCCCATTTTCTTTTGTTTTACTTTTTTTTGTTGTTGTTGTTGTTAGCTCTTTTATTCTTAACAGAAAGGCTAATTTTGCAAATAAAACCTTGAGGAAGCAAAGTAGCCTAGGAAGAAAAGGGCAGATAAAGATTTGCTTTTCAATAAGGCATAAATATTTTATATGTGAAGGACTATGATCAGTTTTTGCCCTGATGTTTGGATTTAATTCACCAGGTAGAATCTGTTATTTCAAATTGTCACAGGAGTATTAATACAAGAGCATTTCCTGAAGCTGCTATCATGCAATGCTCAACTGTCTTGGTTCCCATCTTCAAATATAATAGTGACACATAAAATTCACCATTAATATTTCATACATATGCTTTAAATTCTATATTCACATTCTTGCAGGAATAAAAGATTCCCTAGTTGACTTTCCTCACCTACATGGGGGGAGGGTACAGCAGGGAGGGAGAAAGTGATTAGAAGCTAATGTAAAGTTCTGGGTAAAGTATTCATTCCAATCGGAAAAACTCTCTTTCAGTTTAATTTCAGTTGTTTAGTTAAGGGTCTAAGAGCATTATGAGGTCTTTGTATTTATGTGGAAAATAGCTTGTATTTTTATACAGCATCAAGTCTTGATATGTAAACACTAGAAATAATTCAGTCTTTCCTCAGGAGGTAACACCTACTTCATTGGTGCTGAGGAATTAGAAAGGGTCTCCATTTAGTGTCCAGGGGAAAAAGCCATGTAGGGAAGGGAAGAGAAAGGAAGATAATTGAAGAGTAATGGAGTGAAAAGTGAGTAGGAGGAAAGCAGGCAGGCTACTAATTTAAGCTGGATTTAACCAACTCCAAATCACAAGGAAATTTTGAGAAATCCTGACTAGAATTAAGAAAATATTTTCAGCTTCCTAGACCCCAGTGAAGAAAATCAATTATTAATTATTTCTTTATTTCAAAATAACCCCCTAGGGAGCTGAGCTGGTCACAGAGGGGCTGGTTTCTTCATTTATTTTTATTTATTTATTTGAGAGAGAGAGACAGAGAGAGAATGGGCACGCCAGGGCCTCCAGCCACTGCAAATGAACTTCAGACATGTGCATCACCTTGTGCATCTTGCTAACGTGGGTCCTGAGGAATCAAGCCTTGAACTGGGGGCCTTAGGCTTCACAGGCAACTGATTAACCACTAAGCCATCTCTCCAGCCCTATTAATTATTTCTTTATACTCACAAGGAATATTAAATTTTACTTGATGAAATTTATTTTGAGCTACACCAATCTATAGTTGAGACACTTATAAAGTTCAAAAGAAAATAAAATGAATGAAAATAAAGTTAAATTTAAATGTACATTATATCACCTGGTCTGGGTACATGGCCCACTGTGTATGGTGGTATAGAAGAAGCTGGAGGAGGTATGTGTAGGTGCCAGCCAAGGAGATTTGTTAAAAGCAGAGAAATTTGGAAAACAATGTAAAGAGACAATTTTATGAGTTTTTTTTATATCTTTAATAATACTTATTAAACATAACTTAAATGTGTTAAATGATGTTATTGTTTCCTGCTATTTTGCCAGAATGTATAATTTTTAAATAGTTATTAAAATATTTAATTTATTTAATTATTTGAGAGAAAGAGAGAGAGAGAGGGAGACAATAGTGCACCAGGGCCTCAAGTTACTGCAAACAAACTCCAGATGTATGAACCACTTTGTGCATCTCACTTAAAGTGGGTACCGGAGATTTAAACCAGGGTCCTTAGGTTTTGCAGGCAAGTGTCTTAACTTCTAAGCCATTTCTCCAGCCCTAATTATTCTTCTTTCAATTTTATAAAGTAACAAAATGAAATTAGGGCCTGGTATATAACTCAGTGGCATAGTGCTTGCCCAGCACTATAAAAGACAACAATAAAAAGTATAAAGATAAATAAGGAAAGGAGGGAGGGAGGGGAGAAGAAATGAATGGAAACTAAATTTAAAAGTTGAATGTGCTAGAAATGAGAATAACCAAAGAAAATCTATAAAGAGCCAGAGTGGTATGGGGAAACTAATTACCAGCACCCATTCTGTTTCTTCTGCTTGTTTTATCAGAGTGCATATGTCTTACATAATACACAACCACTGTGTTTGCCTTTTAATCTCATCACAGTGTTTGCCTTCTTTAACTTGCAACAATCCACATTAAGCTCATTCCTTCACTCACCTCTTTTTTTCCTTTTCTTTCTCTAGACCCTATTTTTCCCCCGATAGCAATACATATACAGAACATAGAACAGAATTTTTAAAAAATTAATTTTGCAGAAATGTCTCAGAACATTTTGGGTATCTGTTTAACTCTACTCTCAAAGGAAGAAGAGTAGTAAAAGAATTGGTAAAGGAAAGAAAAATGTAGGAAAAACAAAAGAGGAGAGGAAAGCCAAGCATGGTGGTGCACGCCTTTAATCCCAGCACTTGGGAGGCAGAGGTAGGAGGATCGCTGTGAGTTCAAGACCACCCTGAGACTCCATAGTGAATTCCAGGTCAGCCTGGGCTAGAGTGAAACCTTACCTCGAAAAACCAAAAAATAAAGAGGAGAGGAGAGGAGAGAAGAGAAGGAAGGGAAATGGGGGAGTACCTTTGTGGACAGTCAGACCTTAGCTTGAGGCACTAAAGAATGATGAAAGATGTGGTATCAAAAAGAGAATAATCACCCTATTTCCACATAGGAAGACAAGAAATAATGTTACCAGTGAATATAAAACAAACAGAAAAATGTGTAAATCAGATTAAGATTTACTTAATGATTTTTAGTAGTGAACGCAAAAGTCTGTGGATCTTTTATAAAAGTTTTTTGCTCCAATATTATCCAATGGCACACCAATACATTTTAGGGCACATAGGCTATCATAGTTAAGTGCATTGTTTTAGAAATATGTTCACAACACTTAAACTTATATAGGATACATAAATTCTTAAACAGTGCCCACTCACAAGTTTTAATAATTCAGTTTAATACATAGCTGCTCGTCAGATAAAGGGTTTCAGCATAGTTATTTATTTAAATAATGAAAAACCTCATTAATTATAAAAGTTGGAAACGCACTAAAATGAAGGCATTTCAAGTTGGTTTCTTTTTTTATGTGTTTTTATAGTGTTAAAAAGTTTCCTAGGGCTAGAGAGATGGCTTAGCAGTTAAGGCGCTTTCCTGCAAAGCCAAAGGACCTCAATTTGATTCCCCAAGACCCACAGAAGCCAGATGCACAAGGTGGTGCATGCATCTGGAGTTTGTTTGCTGAGTGGCTGGAAGCCCTGGTGCACCCATTCTCTCTCTCCCTCTGCCTCTTTCCCTCTCTCAAATAAATAAATAAATATTTTTTAAGTCTTCTAAATGTGGGCTGGGGAGATGTCTTAGCAGTTAAGGCACTTGCCTGTGAAGCCTAAGGACTGAGGTTCAATTTCCCAGTACCTATGTAAGTCAGATGCACAAGGTGGCACGTGCATCTGGAGTTCCTTTGCAATGGGCAGAGGCACTGGTGCACCCATTTTCTTTCTCTCTCCCTTCTCTGTCTGTCTCTCTCTCTCTCTCTCTCTCTCTCTCTCTCTCTCTCTCCTCACTCTCTCTTTCTTTCTCTAATAAATAAGTAAATAAATAATGAAAAATTAAAAATCTTCTAAATGTAAGCAAATATAAGACTTGAAGCCTAATGGAACACCAAATAAAAGGCTATAATACAGCTATTTCAACCCAATATTGTACCATACTATCAGTCCTTGGATTTTCTTTAATGTCATGATGCTGCCTCACAGGTTGGAATTATTATATACTCAGTCATCTTGGGGCTAGGAATATAGCTTGGTGGATAAAGTTCAATCCTCCCCAGACTCCATATCAAAATCCAGAAGTCATGGCAGGTTTCCTTAATCCCAGCCTGCTCATGACAAGATGGGAAACAGAGACAATTTCCCAGAAGCTCAAGAACAATACCACAGCACTGCCTCAAATGGGGAAGAAAGATGAGGAACAACCCAAAAGCTGTTCTCTGAGTCCCACATGCATACTGCAGCACGTGTGCACCTTTGTATCTCACATGCATATGAACACACACACACACACACACACACACACACACACACACACAATCATCTTGTGAAATTTCTAAAGAAAGTTTTAGAAAATTTGGGACATCCCTGGAAAATTTTTTTGCATAAAATATATTTTAGGATACATATGCCACTGGCAAACTTAATCTTTATTATTGGCAAGGCAAACTAACTCAATGGTTGTGAAGACCATGCTCAAACTGTATTCTCTAACTCAGTCAAAGCTTTGGTAACTTTGTTCAAGAGCAGGTATTAGAAACTGAAATGGATGAAATAATAAGTGAGAAATTTTCATATTTGCTTTGGTAGTTCAACAGTAGAAGAATGACAGATCCAAATAATAATAGAACTAACTTGGCAAATCCTCTTGAAGAGGTAAGAATCAGGCAGTGACGTCCAAGGACACCACTGGGGTGAAGACAAGGAGTCAGGGAGGCAGGAACCTGAGCCAAGGGCACAACAGCGCTCCGGAGCTTCTGCAAGATCCCCACCCACAGCCCACTGAGACATCTCCCCTCTTTGAGACCACACATGCTAAAGCTATTCAGTTGTAAAAAGAAAGCCTTGCATAATTTCCTATTGTGTCTCCCATCTTCTGTTGAGTACAGGTCCTCTGTTCCTCCTAAATTACAATTGGAAGTGTTTCTTAACTGTCAAAATTTTCAATCACATCATTATCTCTATTGTTTTCTTTTAAATCATTGGCAGATTGATCTTACCATTCTAAGGAGTGTTTTTTTTTTTCTTTATTTCTTTCCTAAAGATCATAAAGCAATCGTGAATCCAAGGTCTCTTGCTCCCAACCCCAAATTACATAAGCAACATTTTAACAGTGATACATTTATTGCAGCCAAAGAGAAAAATAGAAAATTCTCGGGCTTTTATATATTGGCATTGTAATCCTAAGAAGTGTTACTGAAGGGAAAAATACATTGACTAAATTCTAAGAATTCACAATAATACTGTCAAAGCAGAAAGGAATCTATTATAAGGTAAGTAGGTAGGAAGAAGAAAGCAGAAGGAAATGCTGAAAGCAGGAGCCAGGGGATTTCACCAAGTTCCTAAAAGCTTAGTAGAGGCAGAAAATGTTAAAGATGACCACTTTACAGGGCTTAATTACAAATTAGAGAGACTCTTTTCTTTGTTTTGTTTTGCTTTGTTTTTCATAGGTAGGGTCTCACTCTAGCTCAGGCTGACCTGGAATTCATTATGTAGTCTCAGGGAGGCCTCGAACTCATTGTGATCCTCCTACCTCTGCCTCCCAAGTGCTAGGATTAAAGGCCTGCACCACCATGTCCAGCAACCTTGAATTTCTAATCCTTTTGCCTTCACCTCTCAACTGCTGGGATTATAGGTGTTCCCCACCATACTGGGTTTATGTTGTGCTGGGAATTGAATCCAGCACTTCCTACATGTTGGGCACCAGCTGGGCTATAACCTCAATTCAATATTCTCAGTGAAAGAAGTAAGAATGTGAAATCAAGTGTTAATCTACCACAGGTATTCACCTGTTTATGGCCAAAACATAGTAAAGCTTATACCTCATTATTACCTGGATGTACTGCACAATACAGCTGCTCTATTGACTTGGAATACAAATCACCTATGAGCTAAGGGACTTCCCTGAACTGCATCTTGATCTAATGATTAAATAAGTCAATGATCTTGAACAAATAACTTAAACTCTCCAAATCTCAATTTTCCCACTTCTATAAAATAGATGTCAGATTTCTTTATCAGAAGACATTTGTCTTTTTTCTTGATGTGTTAAGATTTTAGCCTGGGGAGATGTTGATCCTAAGTTCTGAAGAAAAAAAATGGCAAAGAGGGCAGACCTCTTGCTTGCTACATGTAGTCAGAGGCAATTGTGTGTTGCATGGTCTGCATGAAGGTCTCACAGGCATCTGCCTATAGTCTCCAGAGCTGTTTTACATGCAAAATGATCACTGGTCACCTGATGTTCTCTGTCATATCAAGTTGCTATAAGAACTCAAAATAGTTCATTAATAATATTTGTGTGTTTCTTGATTACAAAATCCACTCAGGAGAAGTAAAGGGAAGATTTATTACAGAAAACTCTTCTGAGACAGAGTATCTCTTTCTTCTCTATTTCCACCATCTCCTAAAAATGCAGTCACCACCTGAATTCCCACCAACCACTTTGCTAACATAGGCAGAGAGAAAGGGAGGATCATGCAAGGCCTTCTGTTGGCAAGGGCTGGGTTCCATAGCAACTCTGAAGCAGGGGTAATGGGGTCTATCAGTGAGACAGGATCAAAAGGAAATAGGTGATGTTGAAGATGCTACTGTCTGATACTTAATCCATTCCTTAAAGCAGGGAAACATCACATGTTTTGCAAGTCCAAATGAAATTTAGAATGAAAAGAGAGGAAAAAATATGTTTTTCATTTCTTATGTGTAACAGCAAGTGCTAAATGGAGAATCTGAGCAAGTGCAACTGCCACTTATATGGTAAATAAAACCCTTTTGTGTGAATGCAGAACTTTCAATTACAACTAGAAGCATTCATATGATGTACTGTAGGTGTTAAAACACTCAGAACACACTGAAGTTCCTACTAATGATAAAATTATCAACCCTTTCTTGATGACCCAGTGTATATGAGCAGCCCTGCTGGGAAGTTCCTATAACAACTGCCCACTTGCGTTCTTTGTCCCAGGCAGCACTCATGCCTCCACTTTTGTAGGCAACGCATTTGCACACCCTTCCAGCAGAAACACATCGTCATGTGCTTGCAGTTTCCAAACAGGAATTATTCAAAGGTGTGGAAAGTGCTCTGTAATCAGAAGCCATTCAAATTAAACAAATCTCTATTTGCTTGTAAAATGACCCATTCTCTTTTCATCTTGTTTCGTAATGATGCTTATTATTTCCATGGCCAAGTTTAAATGTCCATTCAAGCTTCACCAGTATGCTCCTGATAATCAGTTTAGTGTTATAACACAATCATGTAATTTTACTCTCAAGATCACAGTTTGATTAGTTTAAACTACTTTTTAAAAATTATTAAATGTCTACTTAAAAAAAGTTTAAAAAATAGAATGTAGCAAACAAGGAATACTCAGGTTGAGGTAATTGACTATGTTCCCACCTACTTTCAGCATAATTAGTTACATAGCCACACAATGAAAGGCTACAATTCCCAAAGGCAGAACGTGGTTGGCATTTCATTCCATTTTTTTTTTCCCTGATCATTACTATCTCTTCCTAATGGAGAAAAGAATAAAATAACAGCATTTTCTGAAGTACATTATGGGAAGTCCTGAGTGACTTTAGAATTCATAAGACATTATATGAAACATATAGTTTCAACATAGAGTTTTTTTCCTTTTTAGTTATCTTTCAATTGATTACACCAAGAAGAAAGTTTATATTTTTTCTAGAGTGTCTTGTAAGTGTTCAATGCATTTTTTAAATAACTGGTGTCTACTGTAACATCAGGTCCTATTTAAATGAACTATATAAAGTTAACTTCAAGAAAATAAGGTATAGCAAGTATTATGGAAGTACAATAAGACTGAGGATCTTTGGGAAATAGTATATAAGTAAATTATGCACTATAGACCCATTTATCATATTTGTGGCTGTTCTTGCCATAAATACTGGGCAGAAAGAGGTAATACCATCAGAGATACTTCTCTTTGTCCTAAAGCCTTTGTATTTATAGTTTATGTTGTTCTTCAAGAAATACATTTCAAATTAAAGGAAATTTTTACTTGTATAAAGCCAGATTTAATTAGTTATGGTAAAGGTTCCAATGCTATGATTTATGGATTTGTGACCAATTAGCAAGTTGCTCAGGTATGTGTGCTAGCTTTCCATTATAGTAGCAAGTACATGAAATAAAGAATAAAAAACAAACTAATAATAATTGCAATAAATAAATACTTGAAATAAATCAGCTTATTATAGCAGTTACATTATCATTGCTGGGACAAAACACCCAACAAAAAGCAGCTATTGGGGGCTGGAGAGATGGCTTAGTGGTTAAGACACTTGCTGGCAAAGCCCAAGGACCCAGGTTCAACTTTCTGGTACCCATGTAAAGCCAGATTCACATGCATCTGGAGTTTGATATGGCTAGGTGTGGCTAGGAGACCCTAATACACCCATTCTTCCCCCCCCCTCTCTCTTTCTTGATCTGCCTCTGTCTCTCTCCATCTCTCAAATAAATAAATATTTTCTTAAAAAGCAGTTATTTGGAATGAAGGCTCTGCTTCAGGCTTAAAGTTTTGAGGGGAAATTTCATCATAAAGGAGGAAGCTAGCTCACTTTATCATATATCCACAGCAGGGACAGAAGGCAGCCTGAGTGTGTGAGCCTTCAACATCTAGTAAACTAAACTCATCAACTGGAAGGTTCACTCCCAGGAAACACACCTCCTGCAGCAAGGCTCTAACTCTCAAAAGTTCCAGTAGCTGGGGACTAAGTAGGAAACTTAATCACAGATATTTGAGGTTATGGGAGACATTTTATATTAAAGCCACCACATTCCATTCCTGGCCCCCATAGACTCATAACTATTTCATATTGTAAAACATATTCAGTCTAACTTTAAAAGTCCCATAAGTCTACAGCCATACCACCTAGAACACATTCAATCTCACCTAAAAGCCCATAGTCTTTATCAATTAACACTGTTTAAAAGCCTAAAGTATCTTCTGACGATCAAGAGAGTCTCTCAACTGTGAGCAAGCCTTGAAAAATCAAAACACAAGTTTCATACTTCAACACATAATGGCACAGAGTATACATTCCTACTCACTCTGGCCACCACAGCCAAGCAACTCCTATTGCAGGTGAGTTTAGCAGGTGCTGCAAGGACAAATACATTGTATATACAATACCACATACACCACATTACACATACATTCTCTTTCTCTCTCTCTCTCTCTCTCTCTCTCTCTCTCTCTTTCTCCCTCTCCCTCTCTCTCTCTCTCTCTCTCTCTCTCTCTCTCTCTCTCACACACACACACACACACACACACACACACACAAACACACGAAAAAAGAAAAGAAGCATGGTTGCAGAGCTGGCTCAGCAGTTAAAGGTGCTTGCTTGCAAAGTCCAACCACCTGGGATCAATTCCCCAGTACCCATGTAAAGCCTGGTGCACAAAATGGTGCAGGCATCTGGAGTTCATTTATAGTGGCAAGATGCCCTGACACACTCATTAACCCCCTTGCTCACATTTTTTTTTTTCTCTCTCTCTCTCTCTGCTTACAAATAAATAAAAGTATGTTTAAAGGCATAATGAGAGACTGAACCAATGCAAGACCAACAATTAACAGGGCAAAAATTAAATCATGGAGCTCTATGTCTAGTCTCTGGACCAATGATGAAGTCTTCTGGTTAGCACAATTCTGTGTCTGTGTCACAGAAGCCCTCTACTGTGTTGTTTGTTTTCTGAGGAGACCTACCTGAGCCAGAGAAGCAGCTTTCTTTGGTGTCAATCTTTTAGTCTTGTCATGTCCAAAATTGTGAGGTCTATATTGTAATTCAAGGCTCATTTTCATAGTTCTACATAGTGACCTTACAGGTCATGTGTATATGGATTTTAACTCTTGTTTAAGTCTTGTTAACATGGCTCTTGGAACTATGTGTGTTTATTTCTCATGCTTTTAAATCAGTACTGAGTAGACTTCTCCATCAAATTTGTAAATCCAAGGAAAGGTAAACCTTGAAAAGCAGGATACTTGGTCAGCATTCTTTCCTTCCTTTCAAAAGAATGTGCATTTTTTTCCTAGCTTGACTCTTCAATGGGTAAGGTTTTTGTCTTCAAAGTATCTTGTCTACAGTCTCAATGTAGAACAGCTAGCCCATCTTTAATGATGGTAATTTCTTTAACAATTATAGCATAAGTGGCCTAAAATCATTCTCTGTACCTATGACTTTAAATTTGCTTGAATTTTTTTCCATGGCAAACTTTATATCCTTTACATTGTTTATGGTTTTTTTGTTTTGTTTTGTCAGACACATTAGTCTATTATTACTGTTAAGCTTCATTTAGCTCAAATTCTCAGGATGTGGGCATGATGCAGCATGTTTTTCCACCAGGAGTCCAGTTCTGACCAAATTTTTTCTTCCCTCTCTGAAACCTCCTCATAACCTAAGCCTTGCCTTCACAATCCACCTTTTTCTCTGCCTGTAAGTCTTTCAAGTTCTACCAGAATGGCCCATCAGGCTTTGTTTATAGCACTGTAAGCCTTCTATAAGATAAAGTATGAAATCCTTCCATATTCTTTCCACAAACTAGTTGTACAAGACCAAAAGCCATATAACTAGATTCATTACAGCAGTGTGTTAATACATGGTATTTTTCTGTAACAGTAAACTTCTCATTGCTGGAACAAAAAATCTGACCAAAATTAGCTTATGAGAGGAAAGGATTTGTTCTAGGCTTATACTTTTGAGAGAAAGCTTCATCATGGTGGAGGAAGCTGGCTCATTTTGAGAGAAAACAGTCCAAGCAAAATAGCTCTCAACATCCAGAAGGCTAATCAACCCCAAGGCCCACCCTTAGAAACACACATCCTGTAGCCAGGCTTTACTTCACCAAAGGCTCTACCAGCTGGGGACTAAGTAGGAAACTAAATCACAGTCATGTGAAGATATGGGGGTCATTTTGAATTCCAACCATCACACTTGAAAAGCAAAAGTGTTATTTAGATTCATAGTTTTGCAGGGGATTCACTCCTGTCACGTCTGAATAGGCAACACACCTGGGTGAAAAATTCATGGTAGAGCAAAACTCTCATCTTACTGACAGGAATAAAAAAGAAAGGGGGGTAAGGGTTCCATTATTCTCTTCAAAGGAATGTCCTACTGACCAGAAGATGGTCCACTAGGACACACCATTATCTCCCAGTACTACCAAACTGGTGACTAAGCCTTCAACACATAGGCCTTTTGAGTTCATTCCATACCTGTTGCAGTTACCTTTTCATTGCTTAAACAAAACAACAAAACACAAATAGCATTTGTAAGGAAAGGGTTTATTTCACTTTATAGTTTCAAGGAAAAGTTTTACCATAGCAGGGGAAAATATTATAGGCCTCAGGATGAACCCTGGTAATATTTCCATATCAATGGGAAGGAAGTAGTCTGAATGAGCTAGCCTTGACCACCTAGTGGGCTGGGCCAATAAAGCTCAAGTTACAGCCCCAGTGACACATCTACAGCAAGTCTACACCTCCCAAAGGTTCCTCAGCTCTCTCAAATTGCTACCATCTGGAGACTAAGTATTCAAGCATGTGTCCCTATAGGCAAAATTTCATTCAAACCATCACAACACCCAAACTGCAGAAGTTGGTGGGTGTTGATTTCTTTCCCCATCATAGTCATATTGCAAGTGATCCAAGAAGCTCTCATTTTTCTTTTGCCTCTCCCATCCCTATAGTAGTTATAGGTTCAAAGATACCCCAACATACTGTCTACATGTCATGTAGCCACATGAAGAAAGAAGCCAAAACAACAACAACAAGTTTTCATTTTAAGGATGGATTATCTTGGCAAGGATTAAGTTATAGGACCACATTCAAATAACTGAGACTGGCTGTCTCATAGTTTCCCCAAAACTCCATTACTATGAAATAAGACAGTGGATGCTAATGGGCAAGTACCATTATTCTGCTTAAACCTCCAAGGGATTTCAGAACCCTCAGAAAAAAATGAATCTATCTTTAGTATCATTTCATCATTACAGCATGATAAGGCCCCTTACTTTTCCATTACATACTTAATTAAACAAAAACCTCAGGTTTATAACTTCCAAGAGTATTCACAGATGTTCATAATATGAAAATGTGGCACTGGGCTGACACAGTTTGATATGGTAATATATAAAGCTGCTTCTTCATAGAAACTGTGCAATGGGACTGAATTGATTTGGGTGAGTCTGATTGTCAGAAGGGAACTGGAGCACTTAAGAGCATGTATTTAGAGTGGGTTCCTCAAAGACCTCAAACAACACCAAAACCTAGAAAGGCATTCTTGTATTTTAAGCTCTATTTAATGACCAGCAGGTCACAGAAGGTAAGCTAGAGACTCTCATGGAAGAGGCTGACATTGACTAATGAAAATGAGCTTAAGCAGAGTCATTATGAAATCCCTCTGGTAACACTTCAGCAAAACAGATGCTGCTGTTGCCCAGCTTATCCAATCTAAATCTACTAGCTCATCAAAAAGCTGTATTCTGAGACTTCCTAGCAACTGCTGAAGGTATTAGGAGTGGATTGATTAACATTTTCCAATGCTGGGGCATTGTGTAGAACACCCCCTAAGTTCATCCCTCCTGGGGTCTTGAGTTACAATAAGTCCCTAGACTTTGCTTTAGATATGTCTTAAATCACATTTGTAATGAAAATAATTTCATAACTCTCAATAGTCTGGAAATGATCATGACATGTGACAAAATACTGGAATCCCTCTCAGAATCCCTCTCAGAAATTAGCATAGATTAACAGAGTAAAACCAATAAAAAGAGCAACATTACTATTTACTACTCTTATGATATAAGAATGCACTAATTTTAGGACAGAACAAGTCCTTATTTTAAACATGTGATTTAACATTGATTTTTAAAATCTTAGAATTATTTTTACCTATACTTAAAATATTAATGCTGAACATAAAGAAATCAACTAAATTCTTATTATGGTATGGAAGTTTAAATAAAATTATCATCTCTCTCTTCACTTATAGCCTCATTTTTCAGTAATTTTATTTTATTGCTATATTTTCCCAATTATTCAAGCACCTTGTCTTGAATCTTATTTTGACTTCTATCCTGTTCTTCCACCTCTAATATCCTAGCATGTGGCCTCTATGGGCTAGGTCTGTTCTCAGGGAAAGCCTTATAAAGAATGGCATTAGTGTATTTTGTTACTCAGTTTTGGAAAGAAAAATTGGACTGTGGACAGGATACTCATCTTTGGGTTCTCATTCCCACCTTCTCCTCTGACAGTACTGCGGTTATCTGTGAGAGATAACCACAACAGAGAATGCACACACTGTGAGGGTGCTTGTTTGCAAACAGCTGATTCTAGGTTTAAAACAGGGTTACAGCCTGATAGAACCATTATGACTAGAAAATGTAACTAAGTAAAAAATGTATGTGGAGGGCTGGAGAGATGGCTTAGTGGCTTGCCTTTGAAACCTAAGGACTCTGGTTCAAGGCTCAGTTCCCCAGGACCCTCGTTAGCCAGATGCACAAGGGGGCACATGTGTCTGGAGTTCGTTTGCAGTGGCTGGAGGCCCTGGTGTGCCCATTCTCTCTCTCTCTCTCTCTCTCTCTCTCTCTCTCTCTCTCTCTCTCTCTCTCTCTTTCTCTCTCTCTCTCTCTCTCTCCCTCCTTCTATGTCTGTCACTTTCAAATAAATAAATAAACAAAAAATTTTTTTAATGTATGTGGAGGTTGGGAGATAACTTTATGGATAAAATGCTTTCTGCACAAGCTTGAGAACCTGAGTTTGACCCCTATTAGCCATGTAGAAATGTTAGGCATGTAGTACATTCCTGTAGTTCCATAACTGGGGAGGCAAAAGAGGAAGATCCCTTGAATTCCCTAGCCAGTGTAACTTAGTTGGCAAACTAAGGTCCAATACAGTAAGATGATCTGTTTGAAAAAGAAATATATAGTGTTCCTGAGGTTCACACCCAAGTTTGTTCTCTGGCTTCAACATCCATACACTCATACATGTACCTCCCCTCCTCACACATGTAGCCACACATATGAAATTGTGTGCATGCCACATATATATATATAAATATATAAATAATGTAGATGGGCAGATGAATTATTATGCATTAGCCTAGCCCACCTTAAATATATTCACAATATTTATATTACTCTTCATTTGGGCAAAATCATCTAATATAAAGTGTATTTATAATATTGTGCTTATCATCTCATGTAACTTATCTGATACTGTACTGAATGTGAGAAATATAATAGTGATGGGTTTACTTTCATACCATTGTCTAGTTCAAAAATTATAAATCTCATAAATTAAGCCATCCAATCCAGTGGTCACTTTTATTCTAAACAATGAGACAATGAGAAAAAATGATGAGCCTAGAGGTTTCACTTCCAAGATGATCCTAGAGGTTTTACTTCCAAGCTCAGAGTCTGAGGAGTGAATCAAAAGGCTTCTGTATGTTTCCTTAAAAAAAAAAAAAAAGTTCCAAGGGCACGTAGGTACACTTCCTTAATCCCAGCATTTAGAAGACAGAGGAAAGAGGATTTCTATGAGTTCCAGGCTAGCCTGGGACTAAAGAATGAGTTCCAGATCTGCCTTGGCTACAGTGAGACCCTACCTCAAAATATATATATATAAATAAATATATATATTGTTTTGGGCTGGACAGATGGCTTAGAGGTTAAAGTGTTTGCCTGAGAAGCTTAAGGACCTTGGTTCAATTCCCCAGGACCCATGTAAGCCAGATGCACAAGGCGTTCATGCATCCAGAGTCCATTTGCAGTGGCTAGAGGCCCTGGTGTACCTATTCTCTCTGTGTCTCTCTCTATCTCTCTTTTCCCTCTGTCTCTTTCTCTCTCAAATAAATAAATAATTTTTTAAAATACTGTCTTATTGTTAAGTCATATATGTTTAAACATGAACTTGCTCCAGCCAGGCATGGTGGAGCACATCTTTAATACTAGTACGCTGGAGGCTGAGACAGGAGAAACACTGAGTTCAAGCCCACCCTAGGGCTACAGAGTGAGTTTCATGTCGGCCTGGGCTAGGGTGAGACCCTATCTCAAAAAAGCAAAAACTTGTTCTTTCCTGATTACTGAATTTTTATGTTCTGAAATCCTGACACCATGTGAGTAGTAAGTAATCATGTTACTCTCTTTTTTAATTTCATTCTGTTAATGTGTGTTAATAACAAAAGGGATCTCAATGTTCTACTTGTCATATGTCATAATCATTTCTAGGCTATTGAAAGTTGTGAAATTATTTTCCCCCTGATGGGGTTGACATTTCAGAAAACAAATTCAAAGTCTAATATTTCAGATGGATGGATAACTTATAATATTCATAGACTTCACCACCACAAACTCTCTTAGGTTACAAACTTAATGTGAAAACATGTGGGGACCTGAACCTCTGTATTCCACTGTGCTTTGTTTTACCAGAGAAGCCCTAATTCTTGCTGTTTAAGGAGATTAGACACTTCAAGCCTAAACAAGCTGTAAAACCTTTCCACCACAGTTACCTACCGGGGGAAAAATATCTTAATTTTGCTTCTCTAATCTCCTCATTACGTTAATAGAATTACAGGTCAGTTGTATTGAAAAAAGAAGATAAGAGAAGAAAAATCAAGATTATTTTGTATAAATATGTCATTTACTGTAGGCACAACAAAAAGGACTTTGCAGGTATAATTAAGATTACCAATTTATTGCCCTTAAGACAGACAGACTGTTCTGGATTATCCAGATAGACCTAATCTAATCTCATCATCCCTTTAAAAGCAGCAGAAGAAGCTCAGGTTTGAAGCTTAGGAAGACTACATCAGAAAGAATGTGGATTAAAAAGTTGAAAGAGGGGCTGGAGAGATGGCTTAGCGGTTAAGTGCTTGCCTGTGAAGGCTAAGGACCCCGGTTCGAGGCTCGGTTCCCCAGGTCCCACGTTAGCCAGATGCACAAGAGGGCGCACGCGTCTGGAGTTCGTTTGCAGTGGCTGGAAGCCCTGGCGCGCCCATTCTCTCTCTCTCCCTCTTATCTGTCTTTCTGTGTCTGTTGCTCTCAAATAAATAAATAAAAAATGGACAAAAAAAATTTAAAAAAAAAAAAAAGTTGAAAGAGGTCCCCTGACCAATAGCAATGAATGAATTACTTATCTCCATCCCACAGCTGAAACACACAGGATTCTATCAACAAACTGAATGAGATTAGATGTAGATTTTTGCCACAGAGCCTCCAGGTAAAACCCCACCTTTATTTGGTTTAGTGAAACTTTGAGCAGAGAATACAACTACTCCACGCCCAGTCTTCTGACCACAGAACTATAATATGATTAAGTTGAGTGTGTTTAAAGCCATTTAACGTCATTCAAAATGATATTTAATTAACATAGAAAGAGAATATGAGATTGATTCCAGCTGCCAATACCAGACAGAGCAAGTTCCATTTCTTTTCTTTGTCTCCATACATGGTTTGAGTTCTCTTCTAACACTGATCTGTTAGGTGTGTTTGCTATATCCTTGTTCACCAGAGTGATGAAGCATATAGTGTGTCCAGCTCCAAGAAGGGGATCCTGGAATCACACATTTATAACTGAAGAGACACAGGTGCAGGTTGGGCTGGTGGGTTTCCAGAGAATCTCAGTATACTAAGGTGCCTCAGTCTAGAGGGACACCTTGCTCCAGCCACTACTGTGCTATTCTGTACAGAATGTGTTGGTATTTGTTGTCATGCTAAGGTATTGTTTAAAATGAATAGCAGGCCAGGGTGGTGGTGCTCCCCTTTAATCCCAGCACTTGGGAGGCAGAGGTAGGAGGATCACAGTGAGTTTGAGTTTGAGGCCAGCCTGAGACCACATAGTGAATTGCAGGCCAGCCCGGACTAGAGCAAGACCCTACCTCAGAAAAAAAAAAAAAAAAAAAGAATGGCAGGTATAGAATTCATTAGTTTAAAAAACAATTAAGGGTTTTATTTTCTTTCAAGTTGTATTGAAGTATTACTGATAAATAAAAATTGTATATATTTAAGATACACTATGTGATGTAAGATGCAGTGTGAAATGATAATAGCCAGGCTAACAAATATATTCACCTCACATAGTTACCTTTGTTTATCTATAGTTGAAAACATTTAAGTATACAATACCATATTGTAATACCATACTGTAAAAAAATGAAATACTAATTTAGAACATGAATTTACTTATTTATTTATTTGTATTTATTTATTTTTTAGAGAGAGAGCAAGACAGTGAGAAAAAGAGAGAGGGGGAGAGAAAGAGAGAGAGAGAATTGGTGCACCAGGGCCTCAGCTACTGAAATCGAACTCTAAATGCATGCACTACCTAGTGTACATGGGAAACCTTGCATTTGCATCACCTTTGTGCGACTGGCTTATATGAGAACTGGAGAGAAATGGAACATGTGTCCTTAGGCTTGGCAGGCAAGCACCTTAACTGCTAAGTCATCTCTCCAGCCATGAATTTATTTTTTTAAATGTCTTACAGGGGTCATTGAGCAAAGCTGATGTTCCTGGGTTATACTCTAAGGCAATATGACTGGCATTATCATAAGAGGGGGAAATAGATACAGAGAAAAGCAGAGTAAGGATAATATGGAAAAAAATAGTCATCTCCAAGACAAGGAAAAATACCAGGAATAGATCATCCCTCCTCAAAGCTCTCAGAAGAAACCAATCTTACTGACATTTTGATTCTGCAAACCTAATCTCAAGAACCCCGAGATAATGGGTGAATACTACGTAAGCCATGCAGATTGTGCAGGCATTCCTTGTGAACCCAAACAGGAATTTTGTACTTTGCATGTAGGCCATAGAAATGAACTTGAATCAACAATCAGACCTGACTTTCCTACTTATGGAATAGTTACCAACACTTCCTGCTTTATCCAATAATTTTCTGTTTTTAGCATTGGACATCTTATATTCTAGCAATCCCTTAGGATTGGATAAACTCAGGTCTGGTCTTTCTGTGATCTCTCTTCTCATGAAACTTCAGTTGGAATTATATCTGTCATTGAGAGCAATTCTAATAATGTTTAACACAAAATATATTATTGATATCATGATTTCTTTGACCTCAGATGATATATTGGATCCTAATCATATTTTTTTTTTCTCTTCTCAAATGGCCTACTCTCTAAAATTGAGGGTGCTAGGGAGCAGGAGTGACTTCTTTAAACTGTTATTGTCACTTTTCTCCCACAGCAAGGACTGACTATGTTACATAAACATACCAGTATAGCATCCTAAAATAATTTCTTCTAGAGCAAGTAAATTCTACTTCAAGCCAACCTATAATCTCTATGTGAACAGAGAAGTAGCTACCATTTTTGTTTGCTTGTTTTGTTGGCTGATATTTTAAGTAACATACCAAACTGTACATATTTATGAGTACTATGTGATGTTTCTATATATGCAGACATTGTACAACATTCACTCAGGATGAACATAGCTATCTATTCAAATATATGTTGAATCCTCTTTATCTTTCTCTCTCTCTCTCTCTCTCTCTCTCTCTCACACACACACACACACACACACATACACACCTTTAAAACTCTGCTGTCTTTCCACTGTGGGGACAAAGTTTTGAAGTCACAGATCATGTCATATTTTTTTTTCATCCTATGATGTTCAGAAAAATCCCTAGCAAACAGAATAAATTTCTGTTAAATGATACAAATCATATTATAACTAAATTCTACAGAAATTAGGAAATCAGAAGCATAGGAATTGAGAGAATACATTAAACCATCAGGAAAGATTTTAGAAGGAAGTAAAGAATTCAAGGCCAACTAGACATAATAGAACTGGAACAAAAGCAAACACAAAGTATGGATAGTAAGAATAAAGTTTCCACTTTTTCAAGTAAATTTAGAGTGAAAATAAAATTTAGTACAAGCTGTAAATGAGAGTTTCAGAGAGATTAAAGTGATGCTCTTGTAGTTATCAACTTAAGATATGAGGAGCTCTGACATGAAATTATTATTACATCCCAAAGAAATAGCACTTCCTCGATAGATGATCATAATTGCCTTAAAGGAAGTGAAATGAGAAAGAACATCCAAAAATTTTAAGAGCAGTTAAAGACAGCTTAAGGGCAAACAAATTATAAATGAAAAAACAAGAGCTTATAATGTGGCTTGGTTGGTGGAATACTTGTCTAGCAATCACAAAGACTTGGCTTTAATTCCCAGCACTCCTCACACTGGAACTGGTTGTGTATTCACCTACATGGCAACTTTAAAGCCAGTGTGGGAAGCATGAGAGCCTGTCTCAAAAAAGAGTGAAGAAATAAGAATAGTGTGACTGTTCTGTGGTGCACAGGTGTACAGCACTTTGAAACACAGAGGAAGAAGGGATAACCAGAGTCTGATTTAGGTTTGCCTGGTCATTTTTGAATTTGAGTACATGGAAATCATGGTAGAAAATGATGCATTTGATAAATGGAGAAAGAAAGTAGTAGACAGATGTTCTGCTTAATGGGGATGAAGCAGTAAGCAAAGGCATAGAAGGTGGGTTTTCTCTGAGCAGAAGCTGCATCATGACCTGATTCAATATAGCAGGGCTGGAAGTCATGGGGGACAATAGAACAATGAGAGAAAAAGCAAGACCCGGGCATGGGTCAGTCTGAAGATAAAGAACAGGTCTGTCTGTGGCAAGCAGCTGGTTTCTGACAACAACCATGAGAGATGGGGGAGAGTGAAAGAAGTTTAGAGGTGACAACCAGGGACACTTCATGATCCAACATCTAGAAAATGACAGACAAGCATAATAGGTTTTCAAAGTTGTCTTCCATAGTAAATGAAGGAAGGATAAAAAACGAGCTAAAGGTTGTAGAAAACTGTGTTGTTTCACCTTGGTTTGCCTTGTCAGTTTCATAAGCACACTTTAATTGTATTCTGAGTGAGCTGTACTGCACTTGGTCATAGACATGCATTTTGGATTAGTGAGACCTAAGTATAAATTGAATCATGACTTTGGTCCTAAATTATTCTATGTTCTCAGTAACCTCAATTATGAAACATAATTTTCCAGATTCCAAAGCAGGTATATGCACAGTAACAGTTTTCCAAAGTATAATATATACATATATATATATGTATATTCCATCCCAGATTTGAATATGTATGAAAATCAATCTTAGGTTTGGAAGCTATGTAAAGATTTAAGAGGTACTATTTTTCTCTTTCCTATTGAGGGCTAAGAGAACCAGATTCAATTTCAGATGCTTCCCACTGACGTGAAGCATATGTCTCTTGAACATTTTCCTCCTTCCACTTGCCTATTCTTTTGCAGTCTAAATATTCACTATAACCTTGACATAATTTGAGTTTGTTTATTAACTTTATTCACCTCATTTAAGAACTCTGTGAGGGTTAGAGGAGAGGAACGCTCTTCAGAGGTCTACATGGATGCTGCATTCATTGAATCACCCTGAGCTAATCAGCGCCCAACCCCACATCACACTCCTGGGAAAATATAACCTTTAACTTTTTAAAAAGGAATTAGCCATAAGCATATTCAGTACAAGAAGTCCAAGTGTCAATTTTAGACACTTTTTCCCCATATAAGTTAGCTTCTGGTTTTGCAGTTTTCCTCTTTTATTATTAAGAGAGAACATAAATAAAACTAGTCACTAGAGACTTGATTTTTTTATAAAAGGAAATTGTTTTGTTTATATCACAGCTGGCTTTATCATTTGCTGGATCAGAATAGTAATTATTAACTGAGTTTTGATGCTAGTTCTTTGCTAAACTCTCTGAAGTTAAAAAGGAAAAAAAAAAAAAATAAGCATAAGGAGGTGCCATTAGGTCATTTAAAGGATGCCCTGGAAAGTAGAAAAGTATGAGAACCCTTCTTACTAGCCATATTCCTGTTCAAAAGTCAGTCACCTCCAGGATTTAGATGGTATTAAGCTCTAAGGAGAACCAAAATAGCATTAGAAAGTTTCAAACTAAAGCCAAGCAACCTACCTCGTTGGCAGTCTCACACAGATGAGATAATCCAAAACAAAACTTCCCAATTAAATTGACTATTGTACCAAGTCATTTCAGCAGGAGGTGGCATATCTTATGTACACTATACAAATTTACTTATCCATGTATGGATTCATGTGGAGCTGGATGGTTTGATTACTTGCACATGAAAACAAGCAAATACACACTTTACGGTATCTTAAAACCCAAATTCATTTCCTAAAAAGGTTCAGAATCTTCATGCTATTTCCTTTATTTTTATTTATTTATTTGTTTTTAAATATTGAGACAGGGTATAGGCTGGCTTGAATTCACTATGTAACCCAGGCAGGCCTCGAACTGACTCCTGATCCTCCTGCCTCAGCCTCATTAACACTGGGATCACAAGCATTTACCCCCATACCCAGTTGAACAGTGTTCTTGCCCACAATTCCTCTCTGCTACTTCTGTTGTAGGTTCTAAAATACCAGTGTGTAAGGTTAGCTTGCAATACTTATTAAAAATGTAGGTTTCCAACCACAGTGCGCACAGGCAGGGTTTCTCTCTCTGATCTTGCTCTGCTGTTATTGTTCTTCGCTGTGCTTAAAGGTGAACTTCTAGGAAATTCTCTCCTGTGCCCCTCCCAACTCTCCATAAAGGAACACAAGCCAGTATTACAGAAACCTGTGAACATTTCTAGAGTCTTTTTTTTTTTTTTTAAGTTTTTCGCAGTAGGGTCT
Source organism: Jaculus jaculus (assembly GCF_020740685.1). Taxonomy (NCBI): domain Eukaryota; kingdom Metazoa; phylum Chordata; class Mammalia; order Rodentia; family Dipodidae; genus Jaculus; species Jaculus jaculus. The sequence goes on along the minus strand of NC_059111.1, from coordinate 83,558,937 downwards.
CCTTCTAGCTCAGGCTGATCTGGAATTCACTATGTAGTCTCAATGTGGCCTCAAACTCATGGTGATCCTCCTACCTGTGCCTCCCAAGTGCTGGGATTAAAGGGGTGTGCCACCACACCTGGCTACACTGTTAGATTCTATCAGAATGGAAGCCATTAAAAGTGAGACTGAGCTGGTTTTAGAAACCTGATGAGATCTTAGCCCAGTGACGGGCAATAGCAAGCCGACTAAAGCAATGTGAAACTGAGTGAAACAGGAAGAAAAGAGGTGTGTATTGACAGAGAACACTGCATAATTTTAACCAATGAGAAATTAAGTTCAATCAACTTATTGAATATCTCAGTATTATGTAGTGTGATGTTTTAGATTGAGAGCCTCAGTTTCCCTACACAGGTAATGATACCTGTTTGATAGGACTGGGGCAAAGAATCTGTGAGTTAACACAAGTAATAGGCTTCAAACAGTGCCTGACACACAGTAACTTCCAAGCAGTTATTTTATTTTTAAATAAACTACAGGAGACCCATGCTACTCTAAGAAAAGTAGCCTTAAATAATGAAACCTTCCCATAGGTAAGTCAAATCCCTTCTTCTATTTCAATTTAAACTCATATGTTGCTCTTCTGCCATTCACAGCCATAGAGACTAGTAGGGTACTCCTCTCTGTATGATCACCCTTCACATGCGGACTGATTTCAAATTACTAGAAACAGGTGGATGTAGAGCTCTTCAGGGAAAAGAGTGTCCCAGTCTAATTTCACACTGTCATGTCGGGAAGGAAACAATCAATAGTACACCAAAGTTACTTCCTATAAAAGCACTTCAAACAAAGTCTTGTAATCCATCCATAGTCCAGCAGCATGAAAAATCACTAACATTTAAGAAACTGTGTCTTATAGCTATACCTCTTACTTCATCTTGGTGCTCAAATCAAAAGGGAGGGAAAGGTCTAATCTATTAAATGTGAATAACTTAGGACCCATTTTTACAGTTGGGTGCCAGAGTATTTGTTTTTCATGGTGATTTTTTTATAATACATTTAATTTATCTTAATCTTGATTTAATTTTTCCCACTACTGGAAATTGAATCCAAGGCCTTATACATGCTAGACAAATATTTTGTAGTGTTGTTTTTATCTATTAGAAGAAATAAATCTACTTTAAGTATTGTTTTTTTAATGCAGGGACAAGGACTTATGTTGTCAATAAATAGTGTTTATATTTATATTCATAATTATCATTTAAATGTCACGACAAAAATTTTAAAAATATATTAGATTAAGAATAATTTTGCTTTTTCTCTTTCCATGTTTTCTATAATTTCTTTAATAAATTAAAAAGTAAATGTGACAAGCTCAAAATTAGAATTGGGTGGCTGTAAGCATAAGATTTCTGGTAAAGCACTTGGTAAAGAATCTTTAACTATCAATTACAGAAGTGGCTGGTTAAATAATTTTCACTTTTCATTTTCTACAAACTTTAATTTTTTTAATTATTTATTTATTTATTTGAGAAAGACAGACACAGAGAGAAAGACAGATAGAGGGAGAGAGAGAGAATGGGCCCGCCAGGGCTTCCAGCCTCTGCAAACAAACTCCAGACACGTGCGCCCCCTTGTGCATCTGGCTAACGTGGGACCTGGGGAACCAAGCCTCGAACCAGGGTCCTTAGGCTTCACAGGCAAGTGCTTAACCGCTAAGCCATCTCTCCAGCCCAACAAACTTTAATTTTTATCTACATCTAAAAATCATAACTGTTCAGGTTTGTAAATTTTAAAAGTACTGTCAGAAAGAATTATATTCATGAGTAAAACATATTTGAAATATTGACCAAGTTTTGTCCAATTCTTTTAAAAATTTCTATTTTAAAGTTCTGAAGTATGCTTAAAATTTTACATTTAAATTAGAGACACTTGGCAAACAAGCAATATGTACCAGTCTTTCTGGCAATTAAAAAATATGCACTAGTTATTGTGAAATATGTATTCATTTATATATTTATTTAGCACTTCCTCTCCTAAAACTTTGTTCTGCGGAAGTCATTAGTGGCATGTGCACAAGTTTAGCTGTAATGTTGAATATGATGTTCTTTATTACAGGCACAGGCCTATAATCCTAGCATGTGCAAAATGGAGGCAGGAAGATCAGAGTTAAAAGTTCAAGGCCATCTTTGGCAACATGTTGAATTTGAGGCCAGCCTGGGCTACATGGGAGCTGTGTCAATACAAACATTTCTTTCATATGTTTCATGCATGTGTACATGTTTGTATGTGAGTGCAAATGTGAACATGAGAACATGAACACTGAGGACAGAGTTTGACACTGGCATCTTCAGTTTTTATTCACCTTGCTTTTTTGAGACAGGGTTTCAGACTGAATCTAAAACTTACCAGTTTTGCTAGGCTAAGTATCCAGTAAGCCTCAGGGATGTTCTTTTTGCAACCAAATGCAACAGTCTCACATTTTGGTGAGTTAAAAGCCAAAATATGCACAGCCAAGACCTAAAAGAGTAGAGAAAGATATGTTACCTTCAAGAGATAAGGAGAGTATGTTGGAGTCAGCTCCAAAGCTCAAAAAAATAATATGGGGATTTTATTTAGGAGGCTTATACATATTCATTTAGGGTTGGGCCAATTTTTAAGCTCAGTTGAGGTCATAATTTTTTTAAAGGTAGTAAGTCAGACGTAGGCAGGGCTCTGGGTTAAAGCAAACCTAAGCTGTCTGACATGAAGGCCCCAGGCTATGGAGTGGTCACAGCAGCCTGAATTGCTGGTCATATCTCAGGGACCAGACCAGCAGGGGAGCTCCTTCCACCATTCTTGGGGCTTGCAGTGAGCTATGATCCTCCCCCCCATTCTTGGGGGTCACAGTGAGCCTGGACATCCCCCACACCAGGACAAAGATCAGCAGGAAGTAAGGCTACTTCCTCAACAAGCATGGGATACCTGGACATTCAGATAAGACTTAGGCTTTGCCCATAACCCTGTGACCTTTGGCCAGTTGCCTTGGAAACTCCTTATATGGTATTAGCCAGCACCTTTGCAAAGCCCATCCCCCTGTAACATATACCTTCCCTTTACCATTGCCTACATGCTGGAATGTACGTCCCCTTATGCTAATTAGGCATCAGCAAGCAACCTTGTACATCCAATCCCCTTAGGACCCTCAACTGCTTATGAACCCATTTCCCTATGGATTAAGCCAAGCTGTTCACAAAGACTGTCTCCCGAGAGTGATTCTTTATCTCATTGCACACTCACCACAGGTGCTTGGGTGCCTTCAGGGGAACTGCGGCCAGCCCCGGATTACCCAGTGACCAACAGTAGTAGACACATTTTTGTGTATGCTTAGCTCAAAGTCAAAGATCACATACGAAAAACAACAGAAATACTCTGGGTATGCTCAGCTTATACTATAAACCTATAGCTAAAAATAAGGAAAATAATATTTTGAATATGCATTAACATAGGAATCTTCCCCTAAAGGTACATGTGTTATGTAGTCACTAATACTGCCTCTATTTCCCCGGTGCTGGGATTACAGGTGTATATCATTGCACATGGATTTTCTTATGTAGGTTTTGGAAATCTAAACTCCATTTCTCATGCAGCAAGCACTTCACCAACTGATTAATATCCACAGTCCCAAGATGTTCTTTTAAAACTATTTTAGCTTCCTAAGTGCTGGTATTAGAGTTCACCACACCTCCCAGTTTATAGACAGATAAAGATCAAACTCAAGGCATGTTAGGACAATACTTTGCCAACTTAGTTATAATCTTCACTCCCTCCTGCTCCCCCAAAAAATTAATGCTCATGAAACATGTTTGTTGGCATGTAAATTTTGTTCAGAATTATTGTTAATTTTGTCATGAGTTTTATATATATACTTAAATATAAATACATATAATTTTGTATTATATTTCAGTGAGGTGGGAGTTTGTGTGCTCTTCTTCTTTGCTATGGCTTATCTATATTTAAATTTTTGATGCATTTAGCATGTGCTTTACAAAGTTTGTTAATATAACTTTTAAGTACAAATGGAATGGAAAATGCCTCAAATATAGCCTCAAAAAATATCACCTTAGACTTTGATGTCTTTTAATGGAACAAAACATTCACTAGGAAGTGTGTTAGAAACTGTAGAGTTATATTTTCAACATAAATTCCCAATCTCTTCCCCTCAGGGGTAGAGTCCCACAACTGTATTTGTAGTGGCTTAAGCAAACTAGTGTCAGGGGCAGACATTTATGCCAAGAAGACCACATAAGGTCTCTTTTCCGCTGTTTGGAACTAGAATTCTGACTGACTACTGAACATTTGAATCCCAACAAACCCACAGGTATGGGGCCATAATATAGAAAGTTAGAGAAAATTGACCTACTGAGAGACATAGAAGGTGACAGAAGACAGAAAAGATGAATTAGCATATCATCCTAAAGAGAGAGAGAGGAAAAAAAGAAGTGATCTTAATTGAAGACTTTCTTTTCCTCACAAAGCTAATAATCCTTTCTCAGGTTCCAGTAGAAACACATATTGTTTCAATAATTAGCTTTTATCAGTTTGTCTCTTTGGTGAGCATAGCACCTAGCATATTGACTTGCTGTGTTGCGAGGAACAATGCTTAATGTGGATTTTATTCTTGAGCAGTATCCTAGTAGATTTAATGGCATTTGTTGGCTTGAGGTTTAATTTTTTTCCCCTCAGTAGAATTAAGAATTCTAATGTTGAAAACGTGCACAAATTTATGTGGGACAAAACCTAAAAATATGAAAACTGTAGTTAAAGTAGTAATGTATCTTATTATGATAGAGGTGGGGAAATTTTGGTACCATAATTTCTGACTTCATTGGTATTGGATTTTAATCAGTTTTAATGTATTTTTGTACCACAATGTAGGCTTCAATAAAAGTTTGCTTAATTAAAAACAAAAAGAAGCATATATGCAGTAGCTAGAAAGACCACCAAAGTTCATGTGTTGGAAAGTAAATCATCAAATGCAATAGTGCTGAGAGACTGGAATTTAAGAGATGATTAGAATATGAGGGCTCTATCTACAAAAATGTATTAAAGTTATGACTACAAGAGTGAGTTTTATATATATATAAAGTTAGGGCTTAAGAGATGGCTTAGCACTTAAGGTGCATGCCTGTGAAGCCTAAGGACCCAGGTGTGATTCTCCAGGTCCCACGAAAGCCAGATGCACATGGTGGTACATGCATCTGGAGTTCGTTTGCAGTAGCTAGAGGCCCTGGTACACCCATTATTTCCCTCTCTATCTCTCTCTTCCTCGCTCTCTGTCTCTAACAAATAAATAAATATATGTCTTTTTTAAAAAGTTAGAGCTTCTTGTATAAACACTGTGCTAAAATTTAAAAAAAACTAGGATCCTATCTTGGGTTTTTTGTAATAATGCTAACAGAGTACACACAGGAAAAAGAGTAACTGCACCGGCCCCCAAAGACTGGGGTGGACCTCTTTCTTAATGTCCAGTGTACTTTGCCTTAAGATTTGGTGCAGTATTATATATGAAAAAAAAAGTTAGGCCTCCTCTTTCCTCCCTTTGTCAGCATGATGTCTTCAGTATAATACGGTGAGGAAGAAGGCCATAGTTAGATCAACCTCTTGATCTGGGACTTCCTCAGGCTATAGAACTATGAGCCAAATAATTTTCTTGTCTTTTTTTTTCCTTTTTGGTTTTTTGAAGTAGAGTCCACTCTAGTCCAAGTTGACCTGGAATTCACTATGTAGTCTCAGGGTATCCTTGAACTCAAGGTGATCCTCCTACCTCTGTCTCCTGAGTGCTAGGATTAAAGGAGTGCACCACCATGCCAGGTCCAAATAATTTTCTATTTATTACAAATTATTCACATTTAAATATCCTGCCATAGCAGCACAAAACACACCAAGACACAATATCCTAATGGTAAAGTTTACTTCCTCTTGAACCTATATTAGTAAGTTTCTGTTACATGTTTGCAAAGAAGAAGCACAAACTAAAAAATTTTCTACTGCAAAAGCAGAAACCATGGTATTTTAAATAAGAAAATTAATAGAACAAATTGGTCTAACAGGTACTAGAAGATCAAAAACACACATCAAAAATACTAAATATCATAAAGGTAGCAACTACAATAAGGGATCTAGTAATCCTAGATTTGAATCAGGAAGGAGAGAATCTGTGAAAACTGGGGCTAACAGCTGGAGGGACTTCCTCTCTGGCACTTGCAAGGCATGATCTTTGGACAGGTGTCAAGGAGCTGGCACTCAGGTATCTGAAGACAGAGTATGAGTCAACTGGAGCTGGTCTCTTTGACTAGGCAAAGAGAAGATGGTTGAGGGAGATTGGAAATAAATAACTACTATGGTTATTCATGACTGTTTCAGAGGCATGGAAAATCCACTGGTTAGTGCAGTTGTCACAGTTACAAAAAAAAAAAAAAAAAAAAGAAAACCAGAATGTTTCTTTTTATGGCATCCAATAATTTATTTAGTCTTCCTGCAGAATGCTTTCTTGTCAAAGGCCAACAGAGCTAGCTGGCAAAGTAGAAATATGGTTTGCAGAATCCTGGCCCTAGTAAATCAAGGGCAAGTACAAAATAGTAGGTTTGAAACTTAGAGAAAATGGCTTACTAGCCAACTATGATAAAAGTAAATTTTATTTGACTGCTTAACTTCATGTTTACTGACAAATACACAGGGTAAAAATATTTTCAAAATGAATGAATAGCAGTGTGGAGAAACTGCAGGAATTACTCAATAGGTTGCTTAGCAAATTCAGGGGCAATTTGCTACTTTGGCACACTGTATTATAGAAAAAAAAAGTATTTTAATTAGGTTTGCTTAGTCCTAACTATAATTCATACTGTGAATTTAGAAGAAATTTTATGCATTAGTTGAACAAAAATTTTAAAATGTTAGTGAGTTTTTTATTTCAACATATTGAATTTTGACAGTGTTTGTATGCTAATGCCCACTGGACTTGTATCAGCTAATGTATTTTATTCAATTTAATTAAATTTCAAAAACCAAGTATGCAATCACAGTATTACAGCTTTATAGTTTTTCAAGCAGTTCTTGCTAGTGTTAAGAACAGTAGGTCAAAGAGCTACTAGAACTTCTAAAACAGAAATGAATTGTGAAAAATATTGTTTGTTTGTTTGTTTTGTTTTGTTTTTGTTTTGCGGCACAGTCGCTCTAGCCCAGGCTGACCAGAAATCCACTATGTAGTCTTAAGAGTGGCCTCGAACTCACAGTGATCCTCCTACCTCTGCCTCCCAAGGTGCAGGGATTAAAGGCATGCACCACCATATCCGGCTTAAAAATTATGTGTTTTTTTTTTTAATTTTTATTTATTTATTTGAGAGCGACAGACATAGGGAGAAAGACAGATAGAGGGAGAGAGAGAGAATGGGCGCGCCAGGGATTCCAGCCTCTGCAAACGAACTCCAGACGCGTGCGCCCCCTTGTGCATCTGGCTAAAGTGGGACCTGGGGAACCGAGCCTCGAACCGGGGTCCTTGGGCTTCACAGGCAAGCGCTTAACCGCTAAGCCATCTCTCCAGCCCTACCGAGCCTCGAACCGGGGTCCTTGGGCTTCACAGGCAAGCGCTTAACCGCTAAGCCATCTCTCCAGCCCTAAGGCTCGGTTCCCCCAGGTCCCACTTTAGCCAGATGCACAAGGGGGCGCACGCGTCTGGAGTTCGTTTGCAGAGGCTGGAAGCCCTGGCAGCCCATTCTCTCTCTCTCCCTCTGTCTTTCTCCCTATGTCTGTCGCTCTCAAATAAATAAATAAATATTAAAAAAAAAAAAAAAAGAACACTGTGCTCCAAGAACCAATGAGTTTATAATATGAACAAAAAGAAAAAAAAAAAGAGTTTCCTTATTTTGATAAACTGACACTCATCAGACATTTTCTGTCCTGAGAAAACATTTGTCAATTTTGAGCCTAAACTAACAGATTTGTTACACTGATGGCTGTGATAATTTATATCATTCATATATACATGACCTTCACAGTGTAACACTGATATTCCACTCATCCAGAGGTAGAATGTACTTACACCTCCTTTGATTAGAGGCTTGCTGGTGACTGTTTTAACCAACAAGTTGTGGCAGAACTAGAATTCAAGTTCTAGGTAAGGTCTTGAGTGGGGGGAAGATACCTTTTTTCTTAGAACAGTGACCACAGACTTCCATGGAAAGATATCATGCCTGACTTACTTACGTGAAAATAGGCCAGTTAGAGGACAGTGGAGATGTACAACTCCACAATTAGCACCATACATGAAATGTGAGTGAGGCCCCATTAATCATCTTGTCCTAGTTGAGCTGAGAGAAAGCTACAGTTCTCTAAGAGGATTCCACATGAAGACAGTAAAAAGCTACCCAACTAATCCTTCCCAAATTATTAACTCACCAAATTATAATCAAATTTATGGTTATGCGCTTCTTTTTTTTTTTAATTTTTATTTATTTATTTGAGAGCGACAGACAGAGAGAAAGACAGATAGAGGGAGAGAGAGAGAATGGGCGCGCCAGAGCTTCCAGCCTCTGCAAACGAACTCCAGACTCGTGCGCCCCCTTGTGCATCTGGCTAAAGTGGGACCTGGGGAACCGAGCCTCGAACCGGGGTCCTTAGGCTTCACAGGCGAGCGCCCAACCGCCAAGCCATCTCTCCAGCCCTATGCGCTTCTTTTTAAGCTACTAAGTTTGGTGTGGGATGTTACATAATATAAGATAACTGATATAACTATATATGTGCTAGGCAAATAAGGATTCTACTAAAAGAGGTAATAGGGTCGCCTTTGATGTCTATGTGGTATGGTGGCACAATAGGCTAGAATCCAGAGATTCCTAAATATGTATCCAGTTTTCTGAAGGGTAGTGTAAAACAGAAAAGTGGAATCTCAGTAAGCCAAGAACCACTAAGGAACAAAAAAGAAATTCTCACAATCCTGATGTATTTAGGAAACACTCTTTGCAGCAGGAGATAGTTTGTATCAGATTCATGTCTAATCTTGTACTAAGAAGTTGGTCAGATTTTGTAGCTGCATAAAATGGAAGGTACAAAACTAATCTTATACTTGGTGAGGGCCATATACATCTCCCACATATTTTAAGGAAAAAATGGTTTTATTTATTTATTTATTTATTTGAAAGTGACAGAGAAAGAGGCAGAGAGAGAGACAGAGAATGGGCGCGCCAGGGCCTTCAGCCACTGCAAACGAACTCCAGACGCATGAGCCCCCTTGTGCATCTGTCTAATGAGGGTCCTGGGGAATCGAGCCTCAAACCGGGGTCCTTGTGCTTCACAGGCAAGCGCCTAACTGCTAGGCCATCTCTCCAGCCCTAAGGAAAAAAAATGTTTTAAAGATTTATCTTCATTTATTAGAAACAGAGAGAGGGGTGGGGGAAAGAGAGTGAAAATGGGAGTGCCAGGGACTCTAGCCACTGCAAATGAACTCCATATGCATGCACCACTGTGTGCATCTGGCTTACTTAGGACCTAGAGAATCAAACCTGGGTCCTTAGGCTTTGCAGGTGTGTGCCTTAAACAATAAGCCATCTCTCCAGCGCCCCCCTCCCCATGTATTTTAATTCTTAGGTCACAGGGAATTGACAAGCTCTCTCACAAGAAAATGAATAAATCAGGAGCTCAGTGAAACTAAATAAACAGCAGCTGTTAATATTACTTATTAGATTGAAGTTGCCCACTTCTTTGTATATCTACCAACAGAAAAAATTACAATATTTCCATTAGAAAAATTGTATGAAATAAAACCACTATTATTATATATGCAATGATCAAGATTAAATAAAGTATTATGAGACATGAAAAAATTCAGAGCAAGATGACAATAATAAAAATATAGCAAAATCATATGCTGATGTATAGATAATTGAGAAACTCAAGTAAGGAAATAGTAATGTTAAAATAATTATTTTAAATTAAATATGCAGTAAAATATAGCAAAAATTGGAATTTTTTTCAAAAGAGACATTTCACAGAAAACTGCATGTAGACACATAGTAGTTGAACTATTAAAAATAAAAGATAAGGGGAAATGTAAAAGTGGATACAGAAAATCAAGAATTTCAGCTGACTTGTCAGCAAAATAAATGGAGACTAACAGATAATGGAATGCAATTTTAAAACTGGTAAGAGAAGAAATTATAAAATATACTCAAATAATCAAAGACTGAAAATTGAAGTATCTTAAAAAGTTAACAGAAGATTAAGACAGGTGTGGTGGTGCACACCTTTAATCCCAGCACTCAGGAGACAAAGGTAGGATTGCTGTTAGTTCAAGGCCACCCTGAGACTACAGAGTGTATTCCAGGTGAGCCTGGACTAGCATGAGACCCTACCTCAAAAAAACAAGCAAAAAAAAAAAAAAAATTAAGAGAAGATCAGATACAAATCTGAACTGGAATAATTTGAAAATATAACCTAAAGCACAAAGAACTAATAGAAAAGACAAAATCATGTATACAAACATTAGGAAACAGACTCAGAAAGTCAAATACTATAGGTTTTCTTTCATATGAGGATCCTATAGTTTTTTTTTATATATTTATATGCATGCCATTGTATATAGCTCATAAACCTAGAAGGGGGTACACAAAAAGAAGCAGGGGTATTAAAGGAGATAGGTAGGGTAAACAGAAAGAGGCTGACAAGAACCCTGTGACGTGAAAGCAGAAGGAGGCTACTCAGCTGGGGAAGTGGCTCGACGTTTAAGAGTGCTTGCTGCTGAAGAATCAGGGCCCCTTGGGTCAAAGACTACCAAGTTTAACTCCACAGGGATTATAAGCATCCTACTGATATTTAATATGCAGACAAATATTAGAAACAATTTTATATTAATTTAAAATTGTGGATTTGAGGGCTGGAGAGATGGATTAGCAGTTAAATGCTTGCCTGTGAAGCCTAAGGACCCCGGTTTGAGGCTCAATTCCCCAGGACCCACGTTAGCCAGATGCACAAGGGGGCGCACACATCTGGAGTTCATTTGCAGTGGTTGGAGGCCCTGGTGTGCCCATTCTCTCTCTCTCTATCTGCCTCTTTCTCTCTGTCTGTCTCTCAAATAAATAAATAAAAGTAAACAAAAAAATTTAAAAATTGGTGGATTTGAACATTAGAAGTGATAAATAATGAAAATGAAATATACTAAAGTTAATATTAGAAAAAAACAACTCTCTAAATCTATTGATGAAATTGAATCATTATATATACCATGAGTTGTGGCACACGTCTATAATCTCAGCATGAAGGTAGAATAATTGCAGTGAGTTCAAGGCTACACTGAGCTATGCAGTGAGACCTTAGCTCAAAACATTAAAAAAAAAAAAAAAAAAAAAGCTAAAAAGATGAGAGATGATTCAGTAATTAAGAGCACTTTCTGCACAAGCATACAGATCTGAGGATGCCTGAGGTTACTCTAATTTGACTCCCAGAATCTACATGAAACATCTGGGCATGGACACACATATCTGTAACTCTAGTTCTACAGGAGAGCAGAGACTAGAGAAACTCTCGGTCTCAGGAAAAAAAAAAAAAAAAAGGAAGCTTCAGGATCAATGAGAGCACTTCACTGCAGGAAAGTACATGAGACAGCATACAGGTAGATCATGTTCAGACATGTGTAAATAAATAAACGACAAACAAACACCTTATTTTTAAAAGCATCAGTAATAACATGCACAAATATTTAGGGAAGAAACAATACCAAAGTGTCAAAGACAATAATAGCGGAAAATCATCCCCATGTTATTTTATATCATTACAGGTCTTACAGGAAATCAATGTCTTCTTACAGTAAAGGATCTATATATCAAACTGCTGACAGCCGCCTGGTAGACACAGGTCTATATAAACCCACAGTGAACAGAATCTGCTGCCAGGTGGTTCTCCACTGAAGAAAGCAGCCAAGTTGGAACTTAACCATGGACTCCTCCACATAGGTGACATGAACAAGGCATGGACTACAGCTCATGTCAGTCTCGGCAGAAGGCCTTATGATACTCCTGCAATGTGAGAATTGGGGGATTGCCCATGTAAAGAGCTATTCTGCTTGATCACTTTTCTTAATCATTTTTCTAACAAGAACACTTTCATTAGCTTTTCATCACTTCTCAATTCTGGTGAGGAATTAAGTTTTCTCTAAACCCTCTTATGGGTTTAGGTACTGTTCAAGAAACCTCTAATTTGCAGTTTAGAATGAGTTCATTAAAATGGAGTGCCTCATGCCTTAGATTTAAATCAACTGACCCTTTTTGTCTTAATGGAATCCTTGGTAGTGCATGGAACAAGGACGATGCACTTTGGACTAATCTCCCTTTTTCCAAGTAAGTAAGAACTTGATATACTTCAAATATATTACCACCATCCAAATCTGTCAGTCTTGCCCTGGCTCTGTTTTATGTGATTGACACAGTCCAGCAACTAATTATATATGCTGAATGGCAATGAGAGAGTGGACATGCTGGGAATGAAGCTTCCTTCAAGAGGTTTCCGTGAGCATTAGAGACTTGCTTAATCCCAGTCACATCTCTGGAGATGCATCATGACTGACTTGGTCATTCATGAGAGTAGGAACCTCAGCAGGGTTGAAATGATGGTTCATAAATGTGTAGAGCCCAGGAAAATATTTTTTGCTGGGGTTCTATCTACATAAATAACTTTTCTAAAATATATTTTAAAATCCATGGGTCCATGTGGGATATAGTTATAGATAAAGAAGGCATAATTATTCAGTCAGGTAATGTCTTTGCCTGTTATAGCCTGGGAACCCTTCCAAACAGTTCCTTTTCATGTTCATTGTCAAGTGTACCATTCCTGACTAATTGGCTATCTCTAACCATTAAGTAAAAGTAATGCTTTCTTACTCATGAGACCCTGACTGTTTAGAATTAATTGTATTACAATAAAAACGTCTTCATGCCCCTTGAATTACCCAATATTTCTTACGAGGGTGCGTTACATTGTGACAGTCCATTATTATCTGCTAGCCCAAACTTCTAGCTCCCTACAGTTTTCTCAAGGATTGTTATTAGCTTCATTGATGATTACCATAAAGACAAATATCAGCTAGGGCTTCTAAGAAAAATGTTAAGTCATTTGTGTATTGATAATGTTAAATTTACCATGTGTCATAGTCAGCTTCATGTTGCTGGGGTAAACCTCTAAACCAGACACAGTTTATGGGAGGAACATGATTTATTGAAGGTTACAGGTCCATAGGAAGTTCCATAATGGTAGAATTAGCCCTCTTTCACAGATCCATGTAGACAGAAATGCCACAACAAGCACTACAAGCAAGCACTTTCCAGGAACCCCAGGCAGAGGTCAGGCACTGTGCATACCTGAGGCTGGAATTCAGATTCACACCTTCAGGCTGGACTTCAGGATCTGCCCACAGTGACACCTCCTCCAGCCAGGCAGCTGGAAATCTAATAAGTTACAAGCTTTAATAAACTCCTGAATCTACTGGTGACACCCATTCAAACTACAACACTCCATTCTTGGCCCCCAGTATATTCACAACCATCTCACACTGTAAATTGCAAATAGTTTTCAGTCCAAATTCAAAGGTCCCATGGCCATTACCAACTTCCAATGTCCCAAGTCTCATCTGAAATTTAAGATTATCTCTTAGCTGTGAGTAATGTAAAATTAAAACAAGTTATATACTTTAAACACATAAAGGCAGAGGTAAACATTTCTAACTGCTAAAATCATTACAAGATAAGGGACCAATGAAAACTCAATAACCATCAAGCAAACAACAAACATTAGCAGTTCAAGTCCACTATCACAATCAGTGACTGACAGTCTCTGGATTTTCCAGTTTCACCCCTCCAGCTAGGATGAATAGCCAGGTAAAACTTCTATCACAAACCATCATTGCTCTATGGTAGCCCTTGCCTAGTCTTGGTGCCTCGAAATATCCTTGGACCTCCACTGCAAACCACAGTCCATCTTCCAATGGCTTTACTAGTCTTTCCGCATCATCACACTCTGCCTCACTTGCTGCATCTGAGCAGTGTTTCCTGGAACCATGTTCACTTCATGACCCACTCCCACTACTATGTGTGCAGGACACAGCCATAGTCTTAATTGAGGGATGAAATAAATTGTGACCTTGAAGAGCAGGTTTGTTCCTTGTAGTCAATTTTTTTTTTTAAGTTTTCATTTTGACCATTCAGTCTTTCCTCAGGCATCCTTCCCATTGTTTCAAAATAAAGCAGTTAGGCCATCCTTAATTATGGCAATATTCTCTCTCTCTCTTTTTTTTTTCTTTTTGGTTTTTCGAGGTAGGGTCTCACTCTAGGCCAGGCTGACATGGAATTCACTGTGGAGTCTCAGGGTGGTCTCGAACTCACGGTGATCCTCCTACCTTTGCCTCCCAAGTGCTTGGATTAAAGGCATGCACCACCACACCCGGCTAACAATATTCTTAATAATAGCAGGATCAGCATCCAGTCTCTGTACCAGTAATTTTAAACTTACTTGAGCTTTTCCAACCTTAAAGACTTTTTTTTTTCTTTTAGAGAGAGTGAGAGAAAGAGAGACAGACAAAGAATTGGCACACCAGGGCCTCAGCCACTGCAATAAAACTCCAGACACTTGTGCCACCTAGTGGGCATGTGTGACCTTGCACTTGCTTCATCTTTGTGCATCTGGCTCTTGTGGGATCTGGAGAGTCGAACATGGATCCTTAAGCATCACGGGCAAGCACCTTAACAATTATGCAATCTCTGCAGCCCCTTTTCAACTTTAAATTTTAAATTTCTCAGTCTCATATCTTTAGCTAAACATGTCAGTCCATTACACGTTCAACTTTGATCAAACTCTCTGTATATGGGCAGAAGAACACAGCCATCCATTATGCCAGTAGCTTAGTTCCAACAAAGTTCTCTGTGGTCTTTCCTTCCCCTTAGAAAGCTCATAAGCAAAGCTTCCAAATATAATTTTCTCTGCATTTAGAATTTTCAAACTCTCTCTAGAATAAAACTTGGCTTATGCTCTAGAAGGCATCTTCAGTTGCAAGTACCAAGTCTATGCCCATTACTCCAAAACTAAAGTTCCAAAAGGCCAAAATCTACATGGTCAGATTCATGGAACAACAACCCACTATCTGATACCAGTTCTGTTGTAATCAGCCTCACATCACTATGAGGAACTTCCAAACCAGATACAGTCCGTGGAGGAATAGGATTTATTGAAGCTTACAGATCCAAGGGAAGTTCCATAATGGCAGAAGAAGTTGGCCCCCATTCATGGTCCAAACAGAGAGAAATACCACCAGCAGCATCAGGACACCAGGCAGAGTTCAACCACTCTGCATACCTTAGGCTAGAATTCAGATCCTAGGGCCCCCAGTGCCCCTAGGATCTGCCCATAGTGACACCTCATCCAGCCAGGCAGCTAGAAATCTAAGTTACAGGCTTTAATAAACTCCTGAATTTATTGGTGACATCCATTCAAACTATCAAACCATGCAAGACTTACAGCATAAACATTTAGCAATGTACCTTACAACAATTTATTCTCTTGAATTCTTTTTTTTTTTTAAACTCCATTTATTTATTTGAGAGTGAAAGAAGGAGAGAGGGAGAGAATGGATGTACTAGGGACTCCAACTGCTGCAAACAAACTCCAGATGTATGCACCACCTTATGCATCTGTCTTATGTGGGTCCTGGGTAATTGAATCAGGGTTATTTGGCTTTGCAGGCATGGTCCTTATCCACCAAGCCATCCCTCCAGCACTCTTCTCATGAATTCTTTGCTCTACATATTTGTTCATTCCTAGAATACTTTGTGCTTCCATAATGAGCTCATGCCTACATTTAATCAACTATCCACAATGGGAAAATAGGTGATGGGCCCTTTGACAGAATAAGAATGTTCTTGTCTTTTATCGAGCATGAATTAAGACTGACCAGAAAACACATAATCCCACCACATTATCAAGGGCAAAAAAGACAAGCCTGATAGTCACAAACAAATAACTTTAAAAAAATCTCAAAGGAGGGCTGGAGAGATGGCTTAGCGGTTAAGCGCTTGCCTGTGAAGCCTAAGGACCCCGGTTCAAGGCTCAGTTCCCCAGGTCCCACGTTAGCCAGATGCACAACGGGGCACATGCGTCTGGAGTTCGTTTACAGAGGCTGGAAGCCCTGGCGCGCCCATTCTCTCTCTCTCCCTCTATCTGTCTTTCTCTCTGTGTCTGTTGCTCTCAAATAAATAAATAATTTTTTAAAAAATCTCAAAGGAATAGTCACCTGCAAGAACCACTTGACTACCTAACATGTGGTACAGAACAACATGTGGAAGATTGACACCCCTAGGTATCAGTGTCAGGGGTGAGGGAAAAGAGAAAACTACACAAAGGATATTTGCCACCACTGTCATTGCTCTCAGATGCAAGAGAAGAGGGGAGAGGGGAAGCATCACCATCGAACAGACAATGGAATATGCATTGGCAGTGCCCCCCTCAGGAACAGGGAAAGCTGATGTATGGGCACCAACACAAAGCTTAAGACCTAACAGACACAGTGTGTTGTCAGGTATATGAACTGTGTTAGATCTGTGCACTATCTCACATCTTGTCATCAGAGGAGGAACCAGCACTGAGCCTGCAGGGAGACGAGGAGGTGCCTAGAGTACAAGGTCTGTTCCTGTACTTAATCCCAGGATTGTGCAAATACTACTACTGAGTTTGCCCCAGTCTGAGGGTTACCTAAGTTTTGATCTTTGTTGCAACATTCATCTCATCTTACTCCTAACCTGTTGCGGGCCAGTGTTAGATTTACTTGAAACTGATATCACAGTGGGATTGTTAGTGGAAGGATGGAGTTTGGAGAGATGAGTAGGTTTTAAGGGTGAAGCCACATGCTTGAGATTAGTGCCCTTATAAAAGAGATCTCAGAGAAAAACCTACATCTTTCACTATGTGAGGAAACAGTGAGAATACACCATCTACAATTATGGAAAACCTCACCAAATTTCCTGCTGGAAGCTTGATCTTGAAAAGCTTTAAGAAGCCAAGTTATGTTGTTTGTCAGACACCTCATCTGTGGAATTTGTTACAGCATCCTGAATCAGATAAGACCAGTGCTCTTTTCTGTGGTGGATCAAATTGCATTTCTTTTTGCCAAGCTAGAATGTTATTTTTTTCTTTTTTTGTTATATAGTTTAAATACAATTTTACTGGGCTGCTGGTCTGATTCAGTCTTCCATATCAGTAAGCTTTTTATGAGATAATGCTATCTCTATAACTATCTTTAATTGGAGAAATGGAAGGCTCTTTCAAGTATTATCCTATCACTTTCATATAAGAAATCTTCTAATGTTATAAATTCAAATGAAATTACACTATTAATAGCCGTTAGTACCAGATTGTATCTTTAATTATTCTTTTGTATCAATTAAATGAGAAGAAAGGCTCATAGAACTTGATTCTCTGACCAGACACTCAACAGAAAACTTAAAATGGGATAGTTGGTCTTAGAGTCTATGAAAACTTATAACACTGTAAGTCATCTCTTAGGCCAAGGTTTCAAATCCTTCCACAATCCTCTTGAAAATCAGCTCCAAAAGGCCAAAGCCACACAGTCAGGTGTCTAGCCTCAATCCCACTCCTCGGTACCACTATTACTATTGCAGTCAGGTTTGCATTGCTGGTAGAAATCACCCAACCAAGAGCAGCTTGTGGGAAAAAAAAGAGATTTATTTTGTCTTACAGGCTCAAGGGGGAAGCTCCACGATGGCAGGGAAAATGATGGCATGAGCAGAGAGTGGACATCACCTTCTGGCTAACGTAAACTGGACCATAACAATAGGAGAGTGTGTCACATTGGTAACAGGAACAGGAGAGTGAGTGTGCCAAACACTGGTAAGGGGAATGTTGGGCCCTGAAAGGCCCAGGAGTGAGGCCTAGTGGAACTTCCTGAGCCTAGCTAAAGTTTGACGACCTGTCTCTGGCCAGCTATGACTCAGCAGGATGCCTAATGGCTTCTGGCCTGCTACTTCTGTGTGTTAATTGTAATTACCATTTCAATAGTTAAAGTTTACTATTGGCCCTTACCTCTTCCCCCATCCTAAAATCCCCACCTTCATCCCCAACATGATATAGGCAACTGCTCAGAGTAATAAAGCGAGTTGTTTCTGCAAGTTGTTTCTGCATGGAAAAGACTCCCGACTCAGTGTGGTTTTTCTCCGGTGGCCAGGAGAGGTTTCTGAGTCGTCTGATGCTCATCATCCCCTCAACCCCTAGGGAGGAACCAGCAGGCCTGGTCCTTCCCTCGGCACTACCTGTGCGGGAAGGAGCCCCACAGGGGAAGCTGTCTATAACACTCATAAGATCACCCCAACAATACACTGCCTCCAGGAGGCATTAATTTCCAAATTTCTATAAGCTGGCAACATAGCATTCAGAACACCTATGGTTATGGGTCATGCCACCACAGGGGGCCAGGGGCAGAATGTGGTGGTTTGATTCAGGTGTCCCCCACAAACTTTCATATTCTGAATGCTAGGTTCCCAGCTGATGGTGATTTGAGAATTAATGCCTCCTGGAGGCAGTGTATTGTTGGGGGTGAACTTATGAGTGTTATAGACAGTTTCCCCTTACCAGTGTTTGGCACACTCACTCTCCTGTTCCTGTTGTCCACCTGATGTTGACTAGGAGGTGATGTCCACCCTCTGCTCATGCCATCATTTTCCCCTGCTATCTTGGAACTTCTCCTCAAGTCTATAAGTCAAAATAAATCCTTTTTTCCCCACAAGATGCTCTTGGTCGGGTTATTTCTGCCACCAGTGCAAACCTGACTGCGACACCTACATATGTTCATTTAATTGTAGATATATATACATATATATAGGCAATTTTTTAAAAATTTCTTCTCGTGTTTTTTCCATCTTGTTTTCCTCTTTATGTCCTTTTTGCTATATACCTTTAGTAGTATTTTGAATTTATCTTTTTCCTAAAAATAACTAATATTTTAAATTTTATTTCCTTTTTTATATTTATTTGAACTTTTTGTTTAAATATTTCCTTATAGGGAAATTTTTCTCTATTTTTTTGTTTGGTTTTTGAGATAGGGCCTCACTCATGCCCAGGTGGATATGGAATTCACTCTGTAGTCTCAGGTGGGCCTTAAATTTACAGCAATCTCTTACCTCTACTTCCCTGAGTGCTGAGATTAAAGGTATGCACCACCCCACCCAGCTTCCAGTTTTCAATCTTTGTTTCCTTTTCTTTATTTTTAATTTGAACTGATGTCTTTGCTCTTTGTCTTTCTGTCCATAGCATTCTTTTCCACTCCTTTTATTTTTCTTTCATTTATTCTTTTATTATTTATTTCTTTGATTTATGTACTTTTGCATAGTAAATAGTTCCACCTTTTCTTGCTTTGTGCCTATATCTCATTTGTTTACTATTTCCAACTTTTCCCTTCTTAGTAATAATTTTCCCGTTTTCTGTTTTTTTATATTTTTAAAAAATATTTTGGTTCTTTATTTAATTGGAGAATGATAGAGAGAGTAATATGCAGAAAGAGAGGGAGAGAGAGACAGAGAGAATGGGCATGCCACGGCCTCTACCACTGCAAATGAACTCCAGGTGCATGCCCCACCTTGCGCATGTGGCTTATGTGGTCTCTGGGGCCTAGACCCTGGTCCTTAGGTTTCATAAGCAAGCACTGCAATGGCTAAGTCATCTCTGCAGCCCCCATTTTCTGTTTTATTAGTCACCAGTAACATATTAAGGGGCTTTAGTCAATTTTAAGCATACTTCTATGTCATGTATGGTTTCATGTCATAATTACTGCAGCACTTTGTTTTCTCCTCCCTGAGTGGTACAGGAAACTGAACCCTGCAGAGTAGACACTCAATAATAAAGATCTTCAAATAAAACCCGACAAGATATCCAAAACTTAGGTATGCAAATCACAACCCAGAAATATAAGAAACATTGGAATAGCAAGACAAATGGGCCCTCAAACATAAAATTATAACTACTTTTGAACTTGAAGATGTGGAAGTAGGTAAAGATTTTTCAAAAATTTACTAGTAAAACTAATCTATGACTTCAAGGAGATGAGTTCACTCCAGGAGCTGGAGTTAGCAATACAGGGTAAAGGGTTAATAAATGGGTTAGAAAATCAGCATATGGATGAAAAAGTCAGCAACACAGAAGCAAAATTTAGTAAGGAAATTGAAATTTTATAAAAACTAGAACTGAAAGACTAAATGAACTAAACACAATGTAAACTATCACCAATAGAAAAGAAACATTTAGAACCCCAAATAAACATGACCAGAGACCCTATGCAGTGCATTTTGTATTCAAGATGTCAAAATTACAAAAGAAAGAAACAATATCAAAAGCTGTAAGGGAAAAATGCTATCTTACCTACAAAGGCAAACACATCAGAGTAACATTGGATCTCTTATCAGCAACCCTATAAGTTAGTAAAGCATGGAATGAAATATATTCCAAGGCCTGAACATGAATAACTAACCATGAAAATTGATATGTGCAGTAAACATATCTTTTTAAAATTGATTGAGAAATAAGGACTTTTTAATGAAAAGCATAAGCTGTGGAAGTTCATGTCTACCAAATTAGCACTGCAGAAAATCCTGACAGGAATATTACACACTGATGAAGAAGCAAGATTACCTAAATGACAAGGACAGGAAAGAATACATGGTATAGGATGAATAGATTGACCAAGGAAAGCTATGAAAGAATTCATTATGCTCAACACAGTAAGCAGAAAACCTATAATGTCAAAGGAGGCACAGACATAGGAGAGCAACAAAAAAAGACATAATGATTTAGCCAACCAGAAAACATCCAATAAAATCACAGGAATTGGGGCTGAAAATGTAGGTCAGTGGATAGAGTGTTTGGCCAGCATGCACAAAGCCTTGATTTCCATTCGCAGTACTGCAGAAACTATATGTAGTTGTATGCAATGCCATATCAGCACTCAGGAGATGTGAAACAAGTGGATTGAAAAATCAAGGTAATTCTCAGAAACATAAAGAGTTCATGGCCAACTGGGACTATATGGACTACATGAGACCCTATGGCAAAAGAAAAAAATCATAGAAATTGTAAATATACCTCAACGATGATGGTAAACATAAATGGCTTCTACACAGTAGTAAGGAGATACAGATTGATTTCACAGGTTGAATACAACTTAACTAGAGCACTGAGACAAAAAGAAAAAAAAAGAAAGAAAGAAAGAAAAGGGATACAAATAGGAAAGAAGTCAAATTCTTCCTATTTGTAGTTAACATACTATACAAAAAAAGACAACTAGAAAATTCTTAGATTATATAATTCTTTGAGAAATGTAGATTTTTATATTTATTTTATATTGAATATAAAATCAACATATGACAAGTAGTTCCTTTTTATGAGAGAGATAGAAAGAGAGAGAGAGAGAGAGAATTGGTGCACCAGCACCTCCAGCCACTGTAGTCGAGCTCCAGACACATGTGCCACCTTTTGTGTATGCATCGACTTGTGCATGCATCACCTTGCACATGTGTCTCCTTGTGCATCTGGCTTACGTGGAATCTGGGGAGTTGCACATGGATCCTTAGGTTTCACAGGTAAGCATCTTAATCGCTAAGCTATCTCTCCAGCCCAAAATTAGTCATTTTTTAAAAGCATACTAAACTTTCTGAGTAAGAAATTATGGGTGCGTATGTGAGTTGTGGGAGACTCTTATTCAAAATAGCTTAAAAAACAAAGAGAAAATATCTAGTAATAAACTTAGCAAAGCAGGTGAAAGATCTACAATGAAAATTTTAAGATACAGAAGAAAGAACTTAAAGAAGATACCAGATGGAAAGATTTCCCATGTTTATGGATTGGGAGAATCAATATTGTAGAGACTTGAGTCATGATGGCATTGGCCTAACCACCACACCTCCCAGGGAAGGACAGGCAAAATGTTTAGGGTTCATTGGGTCTTCTAGGGGTGAGCAGCCTCTAACAGACCTCCAAAGGGAGGGCACAGAGAAGCAAAGTAGGGAATCTGCTGATTTCCATGCTCTGGGGTAGCCCACCCGTCCCCCAATCCCCTCAAGCAGCCATCTTAGCTGTAGTTCCAGCCACAAGTTCCTCCTGCACTAGCCGCAGGCTGAGGAGACCCAGGACACTAGGGCAGCACCACTTACATCTTCACACTTGCAAATGTCATCCGGTTTGCTGCTGCCCCCCACCCCGTGCATGGACTCAGACCAGCAGGCAAGCATTCCCCCAAAGGACCTGCAAGCTCCAAAGCCCTCCCACTCACCACCACCCCAAGCCCCTGCATGTACCCAGGCCAGCAGGCTTGCATCCCCCCACCCCCAGACATTTCTGCCACAGCAGAGCTCCACACTAGAACTCCTCTGCCCCCAACCCCCATGCATGGACCCAGGCCACGCCGCTGCCCCACAACCATGCACAGACCCAGGCCAGCAGTCTAGTGTTCCCCCAGGGGACCTCCACATGCCAATGCCGTCCCACTTGCTGCCACCCCCCCACCTCCATACAGGGACCCAAGTAAGCAGGCTAGCTCTTCCCCCACCACCACCAGGGGCCTCCACATACCATTGCCCCTCCTTGCAGACCCAGGCTAGTAGGCTAGGGTTCCTTCCTACCTAGACTCTCCAACAACAACAGACCTCCATGCCTCCCCAGCATTTTACCTGACCCACATCAGTCCCTTATCCCCACCCTGCCCTGTCACAGGACCTGACAGTCCCATCCACCCCCTGCTACAATTTACCAAGGGACCCATTGTCTCATCCCTAGCCCTTCAGCATTGCAGAACCACCACACATTCCCATCCTCCCTCACTCTGCAGCCCAGTTGCAACACCAGTCTGGTTTGTCCCATTCCTTCCTATTCCCTGTCCCTTCCAGCCACCTGACCACACAGTCCCATACCCTGAGTCACAGAAGAATAAGCCCCTTCATCAAGACTGTAAAATCAATACCAAAGAGAAAGTCCTGAAACAGCTAGGGACAAACAACCCATTACATAACAAAGGTAACTCCATCAGAATTACCTTGAAACTTGTCATTAAAGGGCCTGGAATGGAACACTGCAAAGTGCTTCCAACCCAAACTACTCTACCCATCAAAAGTATCCCTCATAATAGATGATGAAAGAAAAACTTGGCACAATAAAACTCTGCTTTACAACTACATGAACACAAAGCCAAACCTGCAGAGAGTACTTCAGGAAATTCTCCACACAGAAGGATCAAATAACCAACCTCAAATGCCAACAAGAAGCAGATCACAGTAACCAAACTCAGAGAAAGCACAAAAAACTACAGAGTCCAAGAAAACACCAAACTGCCTAAACCACCACAATATGGCAGGGATTAAATCAAACCTCAATCATCACTGTAAATATTTTTTTTTATTTTTATTTATTTGAGAGTGACAGAGAAAGAGGCAGATAGAGAGTGAGAGAGAGAATGGGCGCGCCAGGGCTTCCAGCCACTGCAAACGAACTCCAGACGCATGCACCCCCTTGTGCATCTGGCTAAGGTGGGTCCTGGGGAATTGAGCCTCGAACCTGGGTCCTTAGGCTTCATAGGCAAGCACTTAACCGCTACGCCATCTCTCCAGCCCATCACTGTAAATATTAATGGCCTTAATTCACCCACCAAGAGACATAAACAAACATGGTGGATCATAAAATTAGACCCCTCAATCTGCTGTCTTCAAGAAAGTGTGAAAGGGGGAGGAAGGGTATTACCGTGGGATATTTTTTATAATCATGGAAAATGTTAATAAAACTTGTGAAAAGAAAAAATAAATAAATAAAATATGTGTAAAGAAAGAAAGAAAGCCACCTCACCAGTAAAGATAGACACCTCCTCAGGGTGAAAGGGTGAAAAATAATATTCCAAGAAAATGGGAATAAGTGGGCTGGAGAGATGGCTTAGCAGTTAAACGCTTGCCTGTGAAGCCT
The DNA here is from genome assembly GCF_020740685.1 of Jaculus jaculus. Lineage (NCBI taxonomy): Eukaryota > Metazoa > Chordata > Mammalia > Rodentia > Dipodidae > Jaculus > Jaculus jaculus. Next base: position 83,534,937 of record NC_059111.1, on the reverse strand, counting down.
AAGGACCTCGGTTTGAGGCTCGGTTCCCCAGGTCCCACGTTAGCCAGATGCACAAGGGGGTGCACGCGTCTGGAGTTTGTTTGCAGAGGCTGGAAGCCCTGGTGCACCCATTCTCTCTCTCTCCCTCTATCTGTCCCTCTCTCTGTGTCTGTCACTCTCAAATAAATAAATAAATAAAAATTTAAAAAAAAAAAGAAAATGGGAATAAGAAATAAGCAGGTGTAGCTATGCTAATATCGGATAAAATACACTTTAAACCAAAAGTAATCAAAAAAGGCAAAGAAGACCACTTCATACTTATCAAGGGAATAATCTAACAGGAGGATATTACAGTCATAAATCTTACTGCACCAAACACAGGTGCACCACAATTCATAAAAAAAAACCTACTTGACAACAAAAAGAAATAACCACCAACACCATCATATTTGGGGACTTCAATACTCTACTGTCAGCAATAGATAGATCATCCAAACAGAAAATTAACAGGGAAGTGAGAGAGCTCAACAAAACTATAGATTAATTAGACCTAAAGGACATCTACAGAACATTCTATCCCAAATCCACAGACTACACATTCCTTTCAGCAGCCCAGGAAACGTTCTCTAAAATACATCATATACTGGGTCATAAAACATGCCTCCATATATTTAGGAAGATCAACATAATTTCCTGTATGATATCAGATCACAATGTTGTATTGCAAGAAATTAACAACAAAAGGTATGCTAGGAATCCAATCAGCTCTTGGAAACTAAACAACAGACTTTTATATTTTTAATAGCCATAGCTAGTTTATATATAGATTTCCCCAGTGAACCCACACAACAATGCTACATGACAAGAACTTTATCATTTTCCTCATTTTTCAAATTGAGGAGAATATTCAGAAATTGAGTGACTCCCAGCTTCAAGTGCCGAGCCAGGATTGGATTCAGAAAAAGCTGCCTGTCTTCAGTCTTGGGGAGGAACAGAACCCATGGTGATCAAAGGCTGGATGGGGAAGAGAAAACAGCGGAGTGTAAAGGCGAGGACAATGTGCCTCCCGAGAGATGAAAAGAGGAACCAAACCCAGCGATCCTTCCACTGTAAACCATCTAGTTTTTATAACACCTAGGTGAGCCAGTTCTCACACAGAACTTGTTCTTTAGCTTGCCCGAGTGACGTCATGTTTCATTCAAGTAGAGCTGAGCCAGGCAGGGCTTTGTCACATTGCTCTTGGCATAGAAGCTACTACGAGGAGATCCAGTCTTCAGAGCTCTGAGCTTCGAGTTTGAGCCCTGCCACCCTCTCAAGGGATATCCAGAGGTCACCTGCGCTTGTAGAGGCATGGCTGAAGTTTCAGGCCTGAAAGCTGAGCCTTGGGACCTACTGGAGGTGGCCCAGTCTTTTCAAAATCAAACAAGAAGTGACTGATGCTCAGGTCCTTGGAGACAACCTTGAAGCCCAGGTTGGTCACAGCCCCCAGAAAGGTTCGGACATCCTCAAAGCGACTGCTGACTTCGGCTACCTTCAGGACAGCCCCTGGCTTCAGCACTTGATTTGCCTCCTCTAGGAAGTCTCTGATGTTGGTTCCCATCAGCGAAAGGCAAAACACAGCCACATCCACAGACTCATCCTCTAGACGCACCTGAGGAGAGTGGGAGGACTGAGTAGAGCGCAGAGTCAGTGACCGAAGGAGAAATTCAGCACTGAGGGCTGGGACTGAAGTCCAGGATGGGGGACAAGCTTAGAGAGGAAAAGCCAGATACACGGAGTGTTACCTGGGCCATGTCACATACAGTGAGTCTGGGGTCCAGAGAGACCAGGTCAAAGCAGTGCATGGGGTTCCGCACACTTGAAGCCAGGCGGCAATCTCCGCAGCTGAAGTCAGCCACCACCAAGGATGCAGGCCGCTGGCGGAGATCCTTGGCAATGTGGTCTACTGGATGCAGTGGCCACTTCTTCACTTGACTCTGAAAGCCACGATGGTAGAGGAGAAAAACCTCAGGGTCTTCCTGGAAGAGGCGCGGTGCAGCACTGCTGGGCCCTGAGTACAGCTGTTCATTGGGGTAACGAAATCGGGCCCCATCCAGCCCTTGTGTCGTGGGTGCTCTAGGAGCCTCAGCTCTAGTCTCCTGGCTATCTGGCTTTGGAGCAGGAGGTACCTCCGTCTCCTCTGTGGAAGCTTTAGCAGGAACATGTTCTGGTGTTTGAGGTGGTCGGAATTTGTTCTTGTGTCTCCATTTATTTATTTATTTATTTATTTATTGCCGGTTCCGCCACTGTTTACGGCTCAAGAGATGTGGAGGGTTAGAGGAAGTGGACTCCGGGCTTGGCTTGGGTGGGCCATTTGTAGAATTACTCTTCCAGGCTTCATGAGCTGTGCGGTCAGCCTTGCCCAGGGGCTGGGTTGTGTTTGAGGGGGCACATTTCTGGCATTTCCTCTTTCTTTCCTCTTCTTCAGCACCAGGAAGAGCTTGTTTATGGCATCTCTTCCTTTTCACTTCTTCCTTGTCCTCAGAGTTACTGAGAGATGGACCCTGCTTTTGGCCATTTCTTTTTTCCTTTTCTTCCCTACTTCATCAGAGGCACTGGCAAATGAGGCCTTTGGGGGCCTTTTGTTCTTTCCTCCTTCCTCCTCCTCCTCAGAGTCACTGCCAAGTAGGTTGGGAGGTTGCTGGGAAAGAGATGCTGCTTCCAGGGCTTGTAAGGTGGCCAAGAGCTGATGGCGCTTGCGGCCCTTGATTTGCGGAGCTGCCGCAGGCCAAGGCCATACAGTCACGGCCGGAGGCCCACGGCTGCTGGGGCTGCCTCGGCCCACTCGGGCTCCTCGAACATGCAGGTCCCGAGAAAGGATCGCAAAACCCATGTGCGTGCAGCACATGGCTTGCCAGTCCCAGTGCCCAGGCCTCCACCGGCACCGCAAACCAGAGAGTTCCCATCTGCCGAGGCTAGAGCAGCCAGTGCAGAGAAACAACAGACTTTTAAACAATAAATGAGTAGTGTACTAAATAAAAAAAAATGAAATTGCAGAATTTCTAGAAATGAATGACAATGACAATATAAGGTACCAAAACTTAAGAAATACAATAAACGTGGTCCTCAGGGGAAAATTCATAGCACTAAAGCCTTCATTAAAAAAAAAAAAAAGAGAGAAATCCCAAATCAATAAAGTAACCATCCACCTAAAGGCACTGGAAAAGCAAGGAGAATCCAATCCAAAAAGCTCCCAATATTAAGAAATAATTAAGATCAGAGTAGAAATTAGTGAATTGGAAACTGAGAAAACAAGAAAATTGATGAAACAAAAAGCTGGTTCTTTGAAAAAATAAACAAGATTGATAAACCCCTGGCCAACTTGATTAAGTGAAAAAAAGAGACACTTCAAATTAACAAAATTAGAAATGTAAAAGGATTGATCACAATAGACATAGTGAAATTGGGAGAATCACCAGGACTTATTTCAAAAACCAATAATCCACAAAACTGGATAATATGGATTTAATGGATGAATTCCTGTACACATACCACCTACCAAAGCTAACCCTAGAGCAGATTTATCTCCTAAACATATCTATCACACCCATAGAAATTGAAAAGTTAATCAAAAACCTCCCCCCAAAAAAGAGTCCAGGACCAGATGGCTTCTCAGCTGAATTCTATCAAACTTTCATGGAAGATCTGAAACCAGTTTTTCTCAAACTGTGCCAAACAATCTGAGAACAGGGAAAGCTCCCAAACTCCTTCTATGAAGCTATTAACACCTTAATACCAAAACCAGGCAGATGATACAAGAAAAAAAAACAACAAAAAAAAAAAAACTACAGGCCTATTTCCCTGATGAACTTAGACACAAAGATCCTGAACAAATTCTCACAAACCTAACTCTACAACACATCAAAAATATTATCCACCTTGATCAAGTAGGCTTCATCACAGGACAGCAGGGGTAGTTCAACATACTGACATGTGTTAATGCAATACACCACATAAATAAGCTTAAACACAAAAACCACATGATTATTTCTATAGATGCAGAAAAGGCCTTTGACAAAATACATAATTTTATGATCAAAACATTGGAGAGAATAGGCAAGGATAGTTTATATTTCAACATATTAAAGACTATATACAAAGCTTCTAAAGCCCAAATAATACTCAATGGGGAGAGACTGAGGAATTCCTATTGTGATCAGGAACAAGATAGGGGTGTCCACTCTCACATCTGCTCTTCAACAAAGTACTAGAAGTCCTAGCTCAAGCAATAAGACAGGAGAAAGAAATAAAAGGGATACAAATTGGAAAGGAAGAAGTTAAGTTAGCCCTATCCATACCATTATTCTATACATAAGAGACCTGAGAATCTCCATCTCAAAACTCCTGAAGGTGATTAACTCCTCCAGAAAAGTAGCAAGATACAAAATCAATGCACAGAAGCCAGTAGCCTTTCTATATGCAAAAGAAAAAGATACAGAGAAAGAAATAAGTGATATTGCACTATTTTCAATAACAGCATCAACAACAACAACAACCACAAAAGACCTTGAACTAACATTAACCAAGTATGTGAAAGACCTATTCAATGGAAACATAAAAACACTCAAGAAAGAAATTGAGAAGGACTTGAGAAAATGGAAAGAGCTCCCATGCTTCTGAATAGGCAGAATTAAGATTGTGAAAATGGCAATCTTACTGAAGGCAATATACATATCTAATGCAATACCAATAAAAATCCCAACATTTTTCTTCTCAAAGATTAAAAAAAAATCATCTCAAAGTTCATATGGAATGGCAGAAGGCCTCAGATGACCTAGCATATCCTCAGCAAAAGAAACACCTCTAGAGGCATCACTATACTTGACCTAAAGCTATATTACAAAGCCATAGTAATAAAAACAACATGGTACTGGACTAAAGACAGGATTATAGACCAATGGAATAGAATTGAGGACCCAGACTTTGGGTCAAGTAACTACAGCTGCTTGATATTTGATAAAGGTCCTAACAATGTAGACTGGAAAAAAAGACAGCATCTCCAACAAATGGTGCTGTACAAACTGGATAAACATATGTAGGAAATTGAAACTTGATCCACACATCTCACCAAGCACAAAAATCAAGTCCAAATGGATCAAAGACCTCAATATAAGACTGGGAACTCTGCTACTACTGAAAGAAAAGATAGGAGGAACATTCCATGATATAAGAATGGGAAAAGACTTCTTGAACAAAACCTCAGTAGCTCAGGATCTTAAACAATCACTCAACCATTGCTATCCCATGAAGCTGAAGTTTCTTCACAGAGAAATATATAATAATCAGAGCCAATAGATTACCTACAGAATGGAAAAAATAATTTGCTGGCTATCCAACTGACAAAGGCCTAATTTCTAGAATCGACAAAGAACTAAAAAACTTAAACAATAAAAAGTCAAACAACCCACTCACAAAATGGGACAAAGAACTTGACGGGCAGTTCTCAGAGGAAGAAATACATGTGGCAAACACTCACTTAAGAAAATGTTCAAGTGCTGGAGAGATGGCTTATCGGTTAAGGTGCTTGCATGCAAAGCCAAAGGACCCAGGTTTGATTCCCCAGGACCCATGTTAACTAGATGCACCAGGTGGTGCATGCATCTGGAGTTTGTTTGCAGTGGCTGGAGGCCCTGTCACACCCATTGTCTCTCTCTCTCAATCTCTCCCCCTCTTTCTCTGTCAAATAAATAAGTAAATAAATAAAAACTAAATATTTTTTTAAAAAGAAAGACAATGTTCAACATCCCTAATCATCAGGGAAATGCAAATTAAAACAACTATGAGATTCCACCTTACCCCAGTAAGGATAGCAAACTTTAAAAAATCAAGTGAAAACAAATGCTGGCAAGGATGTGGAGAAAAATGAACCCTCATTCACTGTTGGTGGGAATGTAAGATGGTACAACCACTATGGAAAGAAATATGGGGACTCCTAAAAAAGTTACAAATAGACCCAGTTATCCCCTTACTAGGCATTTACTGTAAAAGCTCCATGCCTCAGTCCAGAGAGATTTGTTCAACCATGTTTATACCTGCTCAATTAGTAGTAGCTAAGAGCTGGAATCAACCCAGATGTCCATCATTAGACCAACATATAACAGTGGAATTTTACACAGCACTAAGGAAAAATTACACAGTGAAATTTGAAGTAAAATGGTTGAACTTAGAACAAACAGATCATTCTCAGTGAACTCACCCAATCACAGAAAGAATTGTCACATGGCCTCACTCATATGTGTCTCCTAACCTGAAAGTGCATGAGATGCTAACATACCTAATAAGCATCTCGAGGACCAGACAATAGGGAGGGTGGGATGGGAGGGGAGAGGAGGGTAAGGGTGTTGGGGGTGGGGGACACAAAACTGGACCCAAATGGTAAGGGTACCATAAAATTCTTCATGCTAATATACAGACTAAATGGTTGAACCTTCTTCAGGTCCTCAGAGGGAACAACTGAATCACAGGGCCCTGGAGAGTATATGATGAAGACTAGCCTTAATCTTCTGTTTCTCTCTCTCTCTCTTTCCCTCTCTGTCCCTCTTCTCTCTATCTCTTTTATATTACCTATATTTTTCTTCCTTCTTTTCCTTGGCACTGGCCTGTAACTCCCAGTACCAGCATGTGGTTAATATTCACAGTGAGCTGTTGATCAGAGAGACCTACAAGATTTCCCAAAAGAAGACATATTTCTGTCTGAGTACTTGATGACCCACCAAAGGTAAGTGGTAAGACCTTACTGCCAAAGACACCATATGTTGTCAGTACAGAACATGGGATGACCTTCCTGGAATCTGGAAGAGAATCAGTCACCAGACAATTAGCTTGTCCAGTGCCAGAAGGTGCTACATGAGCAACTGGGAGAAAATGACCAACATTGTCCAAGCAACTCATGGTCTAAGCTACTCAGCAGCAAACAACCTGATGTGATGCTCACACAAGTGCAATCATGGCACAGCCATGGTGGCTAACCAACTGCTGTTGATTTGGTTAATTGATCCTCTCAGTAGGACAAAACCCATAGTTAGAGCTGGGAAACAAATCAGAACCATATCCAAAAATCGAGCCAGCTCTCCATAATCAAGTTCCCACCAATCATGGGCTACATGTGGACCTGTATCTCTAAAATAATAATGGTTATTCCATTTATCTGGTGCTGACTTTACTTGGAATTAGAGAATTTGCTTCTCCTTTTCAGATGGATGCAGATCCTGAGGAGAGAATTAGTCCATCACACCTCAGCAGGGCACCACCTGGAACCAAACCCCATCTGAGTTCCAATTATATCCTTCACGGCACTAGAAGAAAAAAATCCTAAAACTCATATTGAGGCACAAATATCCCCAACAGCCAAAGCAATTCAGACCCAAAAGTGCAATTATATTAATACCCAATCTTAAATTATAAAATTATATCACATAGCAATAGTACCAGTGCAAAAACAGACAAATAGAACAACAGAATAGAATACAGAACCTAGAAATAAACATACATAGTTATAGCTACCTAATTTTTTTTAAAAAGTTATCAAAAGCATACACCTGAATACAGATTTTTCAACAAAGTGGAAGTTGGTTATTTATATGTAGAGCATCAATATAAATCTAAGCTTATTATGTTCCATCCTTCCACACACAAAGCAATTCAAATGGTTCAAAACCTTTACTTTACATAAATACTTACTTACTACAGAACACTTTGGGTAAAACATATGAAGATAAAAGAATAGACAAGGAATTTCTGAAAAGCATTCCAATAGCACAAGAAATAACCCAAAGAATTGTAAATTCAATTCATGAAACAAAATAATCTTCTGCACAGCAAGGGAAACCATCACCAGAGTGAAGATACAGTTTACAAAGCAGGAAACAAACTTTTCTGGTTATATATCTGATAGAGATTAATGTCTAGATTACACAAAGTACTCTAAAAATTGAACACCAAAACAAAATCATCCCATCAAAAACTCCCCTAATGAAATGAAGACAGTTCTCAAACTAGGAAATACAATGGCCAAGATATGTTTGAATAGTGTTTAAATGTTCTTTGGCAAAGAAGGAAGGTTATGTCCATCAAAAAGTCTTTTACAAGACTACACTATCCTTTTTGATCCATGTGTCTCTCAGTCTTGTTTGGAGCATCTGCTTTTTACAGATGGCAGCAAATATTAGGGAGAACCAAAGTCTATAATACAATAAGATTGACAACTGCTTAGCACAAGATCAGTTATTTCCATCATATCAGGGGGCTACGAGACATTTTAGAGGAAGTGTTGATTTAAATACAATACGACTCTCACTGCTGGCCTGAAAAACCATCTCCAGAGTGATGGTGGTAGAGATTGAAGAGACTCACAACTCATCAAAGTAGAAATTTTCTGGATTCAGAATGCTTAACATGAAAGGAAACTTATAATACACCTGCCAAGATTCAGGGAACATTTCAGGAGAGGGGAACAGAGATTGTAAGAGCCATAAGATGGAAAGGCATTGTCCCCTGTACATTCATGACCCCACAGTAACCCCACTGAGGAGGTGCCTCAGTGGAATGGGGTCAGTGGGTAGGGAGCATAAGAGTAATACCTGACTGTAGTATGACCAACATGCAATATGTTCATATTGTAAGGTTCATAATGAACAAAAAAGTGTTCAATATTTTTAGTCATCAGGGAATTTCTAATTCAACCTGCTTTGAGGTACATCTTATAGCAATAAAAATAATTATCCCTAAGAAAGAAATGCCAATAAATCCAGGTAAGGATGTGGGATAAAAAGAAACATTATACACTTTTGCTGGGAATGTAAAGTGGTGCAGCCACTGTGGAAATCAGTATTGTGGTTTCTCAAAAAACTAAAAGGTACAACTACCATATGCCCACCCTAGTTTCAGCAACTTTGGATACATCTTGAAAGACTCTCAGGCCAACAAACCACAGAGGTACTTACATATACAGTTTATTGCTGCACTATCCACAATAGTTAGGGAATGAAACAAGACTAAAAGCCCATCAATAGATGAACAGATAAAGAAGATATGGTTCATATATACAATTTTGTTCAGCTACTTGGAAAACCAAAATCATGACATTTTCAGGAAAAAGAGAATGGAATTAACTGGAAACCATTATGTTAAGTGAAATATGCCAGACTCAGAAAAAACAAATAGCATACTTTTTTTCACATGCAGAAAATAAATTTAAATTTATATGCATGTGTGCATACAATACGTGTAAGACATCAAATTAGAAAGGAGGCCATGATAAAGGAAGAAGAGAGTGCAATAGAATACCCATAGTTACCTACATCTTCCTAGGACAAAACACCTAATCATAAATGGCTGATGGAAGGAAAGGGGTTTATTTCAGCTTCCAGTCTTGAGGGGAAGTTTCATTATGGTGGCCAAATAATGGCAGGGCAGAGGGTGGTCATCACATCTTGTCACATAAATTGAGAGATAGCAGCAATATTAAACTGGTTCTGGCCTGGGGGGTAGGGTTGGCTATATCACCCCAAAATCTGCCCTAAGCAACATAGCTATTTCAGAAAGAGCTACTATTTGTGGGGAATTAAGGACATCAGCAAAAGGTAAGCAGAAACAATAGGATAGGAGAGGACAGCAGGGGTGGAGGATGAATTACAATAAAGTATAATGATAACGACACAAATGGATGAACATTACATAATGAAACCCATCACTTTGTATTATAAAATTTAAAAGTTAATGAAAGAGAGAGAATGGGAGCAAAATACCACAAATACAAACAAAGCTTATCTCTAGTTTGCTCTCTTCCTATTAACCTTACTTGGTAATGTGACTTTTTTCCACTGATATCATAAGCTACTGAAGGACTCGAATGGTTACTGAAGCCTTACCACTTTAACATTTAAGAGGTAGGATAAATAGATGTCCCTCCCTGAAGGGTCCACTTTCTAAAATTTCCCCTAGTGCCAGTAACTGCCTCAGCCATAAACAACAAAATCTACTCTTGCAAGTTAAAGTAAAATTTACAAAACAATATAAATTCATTCATAGACTCTGTGCAAGGCTTAGGAAGCCACATCCCCCAAATCACACATCTGAGAACCATTATTGACCAGCTACAGACTGCTGTATACTTGGTCCCACTGAAGTTTAGGAATGGAAGCTGGAAACTTCACAGTACCATCCTGTAGAATGCATCAGCCATGCAGTTTCTCTCCACAGAGCCATTTCCTCTCACTGTTTGCATGGATACATCTAGATATTGAATCTAGTCAGTCAAAACCTAATGCATGAGTCTTAGATGAGTTTTCTGCAATCTATCTTGAGAAAATACTAAATGGAGAGAGGGTACAATGATAAGAACTTACATAATTGTAATGGATAAATGTCCCATCCAGTTTCAGGAAGTAGTAGTGAAGAAAGTTCATTCCTCACATGCACAATCACAGTGGGCCATATTCCCACCTCCTGTGAACCTGTCATTGTTAATCAAGTTATTCTAATTGTTCAGCCAACACCCCTGTCAATCCATACCAACATGTGGACCAAAAATACTTATAGAGTAGATTAGATGCCTAATGGAAATGTTAGTTCTGTTACCATAAAAAGGGCATTCAATTACAAGCAGGCAAAGCTATCAGAGTTGTTCTATCATTTACTTTAAAATTTAGACAAATATGGACAGGCAGGAGGTAGGGGTGAAGTTTTGGAAACTTGCCAACCTTTTTTTTTTTTTTTTTTTTGAAGCCCTGTGAAGAAATAGGGAAGAAGACAAACAATATAATGGACTGTCAGGACATCTGAATTTTTCTCAGTGATATTGAGGTCATTTAGTATCTCTACACATTAGTTTCCTCATTTACAAAATATACTAGGGAGAAGGTGACAAGAAAAACTGGGTATGCTTAGAACTAAAATTCTTTATCAGTCCAATTGGTTTTTTGATCTTTTACAATTATTGAATGTACAGTTCTTCCTTTTTAATTACTTGTTAAGATAACTTGCTTTATGCTGATTTGCCCAATACATGACATGGGAGCACTCCCTTTTTCTGTTATTAGGTTTTGAGTATAAATATAACATAACATGACAATTTTTAATAGAAGTATGGATACATATTTTAATGAGATAACTTTTCAGATCTGACTAATACAGGATTTGGATGCTTTTTCAGAAAAAAAGGGTAATGTGTTAGGAACAAATTTGAGCTCATTAAGAAAGTATCTTGTGCATTATAATATCAGATACAGAAATTATGTCTTCAGAGTCCAGAAGAATAGTACCAAGCAAAATATAATTGTTTTTTTTCAGTGATCTGTAAATAGGATGCTATTGTTCAGTGATCTGTAAATAGGATGCTATGGAATCTTTGGCAGGAAAATAATAATAATAACAATCTTTCATTGAATACCTGCTATGGGTCAACTGTTTTGAGAGGAAGTCAGGTAGCTTTGTTAAGCAATTAGGGTGACTGGGCCCCTGAAAGTATCCTCACAGTCTCCAGTCTTTGTTAGAGATCAAAGTATGATCTGACTTCTTATCTCTGTTTTGTCCACAAACAATCTGCCCTCCACATGGCAGGAGCTTTTTGTACTTTCTTTTCTGTTATCTCTGCGATTTGACCAGGCCTACCACACGAGCTCTCAGGTCATGTGGGTGTATTCATTTTAATTCCTTTGGTTCTATACATCCCCCAATAAATGTAATAATTTAATAATTATCCTTCTCAATATTATTTTATTCAATTCTTTGGTTAAAGAATTAAACATGAACTTAGGGTTTGGGGTTCAAGGACTTTCCTGAACCCCTAATATCCAATTTAAGTTTTATTTGTTTTCTATATAATGTTTTACAAAACATATAACAGTGTCCTAGAGAGAGAGACTATAAAGTAACATATATTCAGAAGAAAATGATGAGGAAGTCAGGGTTGAAAGAGGTTAATAACTAACTCCAACTCATAGATCTGGTCTCTGGTAGAGGATAAGTTCTCAGGTCTGTTGGATGTTATGACTCTCTTCAGCTTCAAAATGTAATGTCATCATCAAAGGAGAGGGAAGTCTTATATTCTTGTCTGGAAAAATTGTTTCCTATAAAATGTCTTTGCTATATCTAACTCTTAGGCAAATTTATAGCAAATGGGGGCAAGTCTGTATTAATGCATATAAATTGTTGAGGAGTTGTTGCTTTTATGAATTGTTACTTATTGTCTGCTAGAAAGTACAAAAACCATGAAATGAAAATGAACTCCTTATTTCTGAATCTGTGAATACAGTTGGTTGAGGTCTCACAAATAATGAAACCTCATAGCAACATATTTGGTGATTAATTTGGGACCTATTTTAAAATGGAACTATCGATGTATCTTTATTTTTCACATTATTCACACAAAAAAAGGGTCTTATTAAGAGGAAGATGCCCAAACAACTTAGACGGAAGTTTCTTACCTTTAGGAATGGTAATTTTTGATCTTTCCTTATTTAAATCAGTGGACAGAGGTCTGTAAAACTGCCTCCAAAAGTGATTCCTGATGAGTAAAAACCTAGGGAATGGAGGCAAAGGTTTCCCATATGCATGTTACCTTGAGTATATCTCATAGGGCCAAAGGTAGTTTCTGAGCCCAGAGCAATGAGCATGCTAATAGAATGCCTGGATGTTGGTTCAGGGAGAAAAGCTAGAGAGCCCTAGCTGGAGTTCAGCCACATGGTTTCTTCCTGTTTCAAATCTCACAGCAAAGTGGTTACACAAGCTCAGGTAAATCTCAAGAGGATAAATAATGATTCACACACCAGTTATAATGCTTCCATTTTAGACAGAGTCATTATTTTGGTAATGTCATTGATTGCTTAATTCTGCTAGTTTCTCTAACAGCAAAGGGAAATGGAAACCATTCCTGTAATTGCCAATAGGAAGCTTTACACAGAAACCAGTTGAACTGGAATGAGGGGTAGGCCCAGCTTTCAGTTAATGAGGTTTCTCAATCAATCAGCCACAGTCTCTGAGTACCTGTTGTATGGTACAGTACACCAAGGAAACCCTACTGTTAGATTTTTAAATGTAGATCAAGGAGTGCCTCTCAAGAACCTGGAAATGAGGGGATGAGTTCATCTTAAGAGAAAAACTTTGAAATCAATGTATAAAGAAGCAGTAAGCAAATTTGCCTAGGCTCCAATGGCTCCCCTGGCTAATTGCAACCTGATTGAATAAAACAACCATGTATTTAAAGGAAGACTGTGTTAATGAATGGAGAAGTGCATTTTTGAGCTTGGGGGTGGGCTGAAAAGCAAATGAAAATGCAATCTACTTGAGGGCAATTTGGCCAAGGCAGTCTGAAGCAAATTAAATACTGGAATATTTTCAACTCTGCAGGCAAATACAAATTAAAAGTAAGAGATTTGATTTTCCCTATAGAAAACAGGACAGCCTGTTCTTTCTTTTTTCTTAGAGCTCTCATTTTAGAATGGTTGCAAATTCTGAATCTTATTTTTAAGATGTATGTAGATCATTTTAAGAGTTAAATAAACCTCTTGCCAGCTTAATGGTCCAGGAATGACTTCCTCAGAGACTTGGGAACAACTTCTTTGACAAGTAAACACCAAGGACCATAGTGATCTTATCTCCCACTTTCTGTGGAAGGGTAGTGTCCTAACTTTAGGGGAAGCCTACTTCCAAGTTACAGAACTGTTGAAAAACAGGGAGTTTATTTTTCCATCAATAAGCCCAATTAGCTAACACCTGTAACCACTCCAGTTAGTAAGTGTAAAGATGTATTCAGTGTGACAGATAGTGTTGAAGTCTTCAAAACTGAAAACTAATTACTCATCTTGAGAACATGTATGAAGGAGGTCTTGAGAACATGTGTTTCGTTATACAACAATGTAAGACCTGGTTTGTATTTGTAATCTCTTTAGTGGAGTCCCTTTGATGGATATTTCATTGTTTAATGCTTTTTTTCAATATCTGAATAGCTTTCTTTCCATTATACTCTTGGGTTGAGATTTTCAGAGTTGTGAGGCAGGTTTAGCTTCTCATTATGCTTCCCCAACCTAACTCTCTGCCCATTTCTAACTCCTGATTAGAAAAAAATTTCCCTCAAATAATTGTGTGTGGTGCATTGAAATGGTATAAAAATGCATGATTATTCTCCTAATAAAACAACAAACATTTGATTATACATATGACTGTCCATGAGCTACATTGCTGATGAAAATTTCATTCTTAATATGCTAAGTTACTAAGACTCTAGCCTGAGTCTCTGATGAATTGCCAAGATTAATGCTGATCTGTGAGAAGTCTTAATAAACAGTTAACAAGCCTTCCCTGGTGAATTTCTAGATATGTGAACATTTGAATGCAAAATTTATTCATCAAGAAGGTATTAGATTGGAAAAACTTGTCTACCTATCAGGAATTGTTAAATGTTAAAAACATTGATCTTTGCTTGAACTAAAAACATGTAAGAACTGGAGATTTCTTTCTGTCATATCCAGTGGAATTCCTCTATGTAGAAAGAAAGAATAGTCTATATATAAAAAACAAAAAACTTAACACAAAGTATACCATTTTTCTGCTATGTCCTTTCTAAGTGGGTGGACAGCAGATGGAAGATATCATTTTATTGTGATCCTAGCATTAGTGCTAGTTCTTCTTCATGAACAACTATGGAGCAGTTTTTCATTTGTTCTTTAAATCAGAAAAGATAAACAGAACATGATATATTCTCATTTGTAGAGTTATGCTGTGTAACCTCTACAAGCTTAGCGTCCTGAAATTTATTCTTAGATATTCAAATTGTTTCATAACATTGAAAAAGAAACATTTTTCAGTACATTTTCAAGATATCATAGATTACCTAGACTTGACTTATTAAAAAAAAAAAACTCAGTGGCATTCTTGGATCATTGTTGCTTCACTTATGTTTGAATTAAATGTTTTCATTTCAGCTGGGTGTGGTGGCACATGCCTTAAATCCCAGCACTCAGTTGGCAGAGGTTGGAGGATCTCCATGAGTTGGATGCCACACTGACACTACATAGTGAATTCCACGTCATCCTGGGCTAGAGGGAGACCCTACCTCCAAAACGAAAAGGTTTTCCTTTCTCTTTAATCACTCGAAATTAATTTTTCACCTAGCTTCTAACTTCCTAACATTCTAGCATGCCCTTTCCTGGAAAAGATCATTCTTAGTATATTGGTTTTTCTCTATGTAACATATAACCAAAAATTTATGCTACTACCTCATCTTGAGGTATGAGACTAGGGTGGGAAGGCTTGGGAAATACTTTATAAAATTGGCATATGGGGGATAAAAAGCAGTTGGCAAAAAGAAAGGCTGGAAAATTCTCAGCCCAGGTCAGCTAAAACCAGCCATTGTCTCAGGCACAGAGTACTCCAGTGACTGAAGATCACTTGTGATTCATTATAATATTAAAACATACATGCCTGGGTAAAGATTTAAGATTCTTAGAGACATGCAATGCATGAAGTTGTATGTGGAACACATGTAATAGCATGCGGGAGAAAGCTCACACATGAGGTCACAAAGACCAAAAAGTCTTTGGTATATGACACAAAAGCCCTTAAGTCTCTATATAGTGTATCTTATTTAGCTGTGAAACACTCTCTTTGTTCCAGATGGCTTCCTCCCTTGGAATTGTGACTCTTCTTAAACTCTCTACTCCTGCTGCAGCTGTGTGTCTTGCCTAGATTCTTTGTTTCAGACAGAACTTGGAGCCATTATGGAAGTGACAACTGAACCCCTGTATCTGCCAGTATCAACCTAACTACACCCAAGCCATTTACCTGTATAGTGCTTAAGATACAAAGCTGAAAAATTATATTCATTGAGGTTTGTGGGAAGCTTTGATTTATGTTCTGAACACCTTACATTTTCCTTTCTGTTGTTTGTGTTGTAGGAAATCCTTTAGTTTGTGAATAATTGGTATTGAGATTAAACTGAATGTTATTATGAATTATTTTAGTAATCTGTCCTGGACTAAATTTTATTATTCAAAATTATTAGTGATATTCAAATAAATTGGAAACTGAAAGTATTTATAAATATATGACCAGTTGCATTTTAGTATCATTCCTAATTTCCATGCTTACTCCAACATCAATTCTCGAGTGCATAAAATATATAGTGATTGCTCATTATGTTCAACAAAAGTGAATAACAAGTAGAGGGGAAAAAGCACTTACTAAAGCAAGTCATATGGACTTATGGCTCTCTTCAAATATTCTAATATACACATTTAAATGGAAATTAGGCATGTAGAGGAGAATGAAAGAAGAGAATTTGAAAAATTCTGTGCTTCAAGGTCCAACTTAAACTACTTGGTAACTTCACAATGCTCAACTATCTAGTCACACTACACATCACACATACACTATGTGTGTATCTACATCTATGTTATCAATGTAACTATTATCTTTCATCTATCTATCTATCTATCTATCTGGAGAGACATCTTCAACAAGTGATTTGTCTTTTATGCCAGAAATTTCACTTGAAATTAAAGTACAAAGCTGTGTTTATAATTTCCATTTCCAAAGAAACCCATCTTTTGTAGCTACTCTTTAATTGCAATAATTCTTAATATTAGCCTAATCATCTATTTTGTCTTACTCTTTTCAGTGCCAATCAAGAAAATTATACATAGAGAATGTGGCTGATATAATTACAACGTGGTGTTTACATTATTACATCATAAACTGTGATTTTTTCAAAAAGCATAAAATTTTGTGATTTGAGTAACTGAATTATACTTAACAGGTACCATATTATTTCATCTCATATTTTTCTAAAGAGTTGGGATGTTACCTGCAATCATCAAGATAAAAAGGAAAATCAGAATGAAACCAAACTCTAATAAGTACTAAGGTTCAATGGCATTCAATAGTTGTTGAGGTGTCATGAAGTATAAAAGATCAAATTACTATTTTATTTTAGTATGCCTGGAGCTCAGTTGTAAGGAATCCAAACAATCATATCTGATTACTTCAGTTTGTTTTTGTGCTTGTGTTGACAAAAGTCAGAAAGAGTTCACTGAAAAAAAAAAAGGAAAGTTTGTATGGTCTTTCTAAGAGTCAGGATATATAGTTGGTTATTCTCAGCTTCACATCCACTGTGGCCCTCTGTGAATATATTACTCTCATGGCCTGTTCACTACCTATGTGTGTCTTGTGCAAGAGAAATCTTTCTTCATGTGAACAAAAACAGTATTCCAACAGAGCCAGACTCTGATGCTAGATTTGCACTGAAAGATGACACTAAAAAGGTTAGAGTTACTGTCTAATTAGAGTTTCCCTTGAACTGCTATTCCTTGTGACATCAATGAGGATACATATTCCAAAATAAACTATACAGAAAAAAAAATCATAGTGTATCTTTAATGAATTTATCACTTGTTTTTCTGTGTAGCAGTCTGTAATTCTAGCTTCTTTCAAAGTATTTCCAGGAGCTTATAATATTCTGACTTAAATAAAATACAATTATACAAAATATAGTGTTATAACAAACAAAGTGAAATCCCAAGTCCAATAAAAGCACTAGGTATATTTACCTCATGGGTATTAGAATTAATTAAACATTATCAAGATAATTATAATTATATAGCAAGTAGCATGGGTGAGAAACAACATGTTAATGTAATTCTGTGAAAGTACCATTCATAATAGTTATTCTCTGATTTAGAAAAATATATGAATGTATGTTTTCTTAAAGAAACCCACCCAAAAAATCTCTGACAGTTATAGATTATTGTATAAGCTTGAAAGACACCTTGAGTTACAGAAAACCAGTGGAAAAGTGTCCTTTGGATAAGAGTTCTTTGGGACTCTAATGCAAGAAATGAAGAATAAAGAAGACATCAGAATAAACCCCACAAGTATGAAGAAAGGACACAATGGGCAGAAGAAGGACAGTTCATGAAGCTGAAAGGTACAGTTTAAAATAAGAACACACCCTCCAAAGATCACCTCCTACACTATGTGACCAACCTTGGGCAAAGTGGTAGCCTTTCTAAGGTTTAAAGATAGATGATAAGGTAGATGACAGAGTATTGGTAAACAGATACAGAGATCTGTTTGGATACATATAGATATAGAATATAAATATATAAATAACTGTATGCTAAGCAGAAAAACGGCCTCCCAAGAATACCAACATCACATGCCTTGGAATCCGTGTATATGATATGTTACCTGGAAATGACAGATAAGGTAGCAAGGGAAAATTAAGATTCATAATTGGCTGACTTTAAAATAGGGCAGATTTCCCAGATTATTTATAGGTAGACCCAATGTAAGAAAAAAATGTTTGAAAATGTGGAAGAGGAAAAGGGAGTAGTGAGTGTCAGAGAGATGTAATATGAGAAAGATTAAATGGCACATTGAGGACTTGGAGATAGACGATGAAAGCCTAAAGTACAGCAACCCCCTGGAGCCTCCACACTGAATGGCAATTCTGTTTACACTGTGAGATTACCTCACTGACAACATTCAGGCTGTCTGGACTCCACAGCTGTAATAAAATGTATGTTAAGCCATTGAGTTTGTGAAAATTACTACAGTAATGACAAGAAACAAACACATCCATGTTGTCATTAGTTTGAGATGTTAAATATGAATTCTAAATAGGAAAAATGGAAGCATAAAATGCACTGTGTTTTCATAATACTACTAGGGAGAATAAATGCACAATTGGCTAATCAATATATTTTATTTATTTCTTACAATTAACATTTATAAGGATGATTGAATTGGTTTAAACATAGAAGAAATTATTTAAAATCCAAATTTGTTTTATATACATATATAAGGAAAATTTCTGCTTTTCATTAGGAAAACATTGAAGGATTGCCTCACAGTTAATTTCTTCATATCAATTCTCTAAGTATAATAAATCTCCCCTTAGTAATTCTCTTGCTAAACAAAATAGTTCCTGGACCTAAGAAATTATACCAAGGAAACCCACTTTGAGATACGACCCTTCATGGGCAATTAGACAGATGGAGCCCTCCCATTTATTAAGCAAACCCCAGTAAGAGATACAAGCAAAATCCAGGAATAGATTCAACAGCCTTTTGGTCTGAGCCTGCAAACTCCAGGATACAGAGGAAATAGGACAATAGATTCTTATGCAGTTAAGAGCAGAATTAATCATGACTCATATCCAAAAAAATTTAGGAAGGAAGCCATTTAGCATTTTTCTGTCAACCATAGTTAAAACTCTGCCTTTTTTAACAAAAATATTTATTTTCAGGTAGAGAGATAGGGAGGGAGGAAGGAGAAGAGAGAGGGGGGGAGGGGGAGAGAGGGAGAGAGGGAATATTAATATGCATGTCAGGACCTCTTGCCATTGCAAACAAACTCCAGATGTATGTGCCACTTTGTTCATCTGACTTTATGTGGGTACAGAGGAATCAAATCAAGGCCTTCCAGTTTTTCAAGAAGTGCTTTAAATGGTTTCTTTTAAAGAACTCCCCTAACATGATGTTGAACATTTTACCATAGTTAGTTAACGTTTTGTGTTTGGTGCTTGTCTGTTCCAGCACTTCTCTGATTCTAAGAGAATTCCCTCTAGGTGGTTTTGGCTATTTTTGTTGTTGTTGTTGTTGTTTGTTTGTTTGTTTGAGGTAGGGTCTCACTCTAGCCCAGGCTGACCTGGAATTCACTCTGTAGTCCCAGGGTAGCCTCAAACTCATGGCAATTCTCCTACCTCTGCCTCCTGAGTGCTGGGATTAAAGGCATGCGCCACCACGCCCAGTTGAGAATCCCCTCTTGGATCACATGATGATCCTTAATTCATAGAACCCAAGTACTTCAGGAGCCCTGGCTCTTCCCACAACTGCAGGTATTTTCACGATTGGTTTAAGAAGAGAAGTGGAATTCAGTGACTGGT
This sequence comes from Jaculus jaculus, assembly GCF_020740685.1. Taxonomy (NCBI): domain Eukaryota; kingdom Metazoa; phylum Chordata; class Mammalia; order Rodentia; family Dipodidae; genus Jaculus; species Jaculus jaculus. The sequence goes on along the minus strand of NC_059111.1, from coordinate 83,515,037 downwards.
TTAGGAATCTAATCATCAATTAGTACTTGGCATGGTTCTGAATACAATATTATGTTATAAAGGAATGTGAAAGCAAATTCTGAGGAGTTGTGAGAGGCTTGTTGAAAGCTTTTGAGGAAAATATAAACCCCTCCTTGAGCTTCTAAATTGGCTTCTTGAATTTCCCCGTCCCAGTGTTGAGGTGGTGTGCACTGTGGTTTGAATGCCATTCTATACCAAACCTAGAACTGTGGCCACTGCTTCCTTCAGTCTTTTGTCAGAGTCTGGTTAACCATGACTAGTAGACTGAGAAGTATCCTTCGGAGAAAGCAAGCAGCTGGGAGGGGAAACCAAATGGACCTAACAGGACCAAGTTATGTGAATTAATATAAATAAAAATTAAAATGAATAGATCATGAGATTCATACTATATGTGAAAATAGAGATTTATACTTGGAATGTTCCATTCCATTTTGCAAAACTGCCACATCAACAACACAGAATCTCAAGTTCAAGCAACGTGTTAGAAGGAAGGTAATTCACAGAAGTTTTTTTCTCTTTTCTTTGATCATTATGCTTTCAAGATTCATTTGGTTTACAATCCATGCATCCTGTTTGTGGCTTTAAAAATATTATTGAATCATAAACAACTTAATTTGCTTTTGAGAAATGGGCTTTAGAGGAAAATAGTGGCACAGTTCTGGCTACTCAGAATTTACTCAGTCACGGTTCAGCTGCACCATGGTCATGATGGTGGTACTCTAGGCCCTGTTGTTAGGAACCTTTTGCATCTTATCTCTTGCTTCTCGGGTTCCTGGTCATATTTTTATTGATTTTCTAAGAAAATAATTAATTAATGAGTTCAGATAGTGCTTTCTCTGAGACAGCTGCGTAGATTCTCTAGAGATACTTAATTTTCTCTTTTCTGTGTACCCTAGTCTCTTCATACCTTAGTGGTATTGCACTTACTTCATTTTCTTTTACCTAGCCTTTAATATAACTGTCCCCCTTCACCAGCACATGGTTTCTCCAGTCGAATCTGGACTTCACTTCTAGTATAAAAAACTGATAGCTGGAGAGATGCCTTAGCAGTTAAGGCGCTTGCCTGCGAAGCCTATGGATCCATGTTCAACTCTCCAGATCCCACATAAGCCAGAGCATAAAGGTGAGGCAAGCATAAGGTCGCACATGCCTACTAGGTAGCACAAGCATCTGGAGTTCTATTGCAGTAGCTGAGGCCCTGGCATACTAATTCTCTCTCTCAAATAAAAAATAAATTAAAAAAAAGAAGCAGCTGTAGGAGGCTTACACTTTCATCATTGGTGGCCTATTGTCCAATAGAAAGTCAAGTTCTATATTTGCAGTCATCACCTGAGTTCATTGCTCTCTTTTGTTTACTAGTGTGTGGATATCTTATTCCACAAATATTAAGATTCAAATAAACTGTTGATAGTGATAGGAATAGAGGTGTTAATAGCATTTTGCTCTATATTCAAAATGTTATAAACTTCCCTGTATTCTCATGCATGATCTCTCATTGTAAATTAGACTGAATTGTAATGGGACATGTAAAGCATCTATTGAACATGCTGATTATTTAGCACAATTCCCCTAAATCGCTGTTTTTTTAAAAATATTTTATTTGCAAGCAGAGAAAGGGGGGGAGGATATAGACAGACCAGGGCCTCTAGTGCTGTAAACAAACTTCAGATGCATATGCCACTTTGTGCATATGGCTTTACATGGGTCGTGGGGAATAGAACCCAGGTTGTTAGGCTCTGTAGGCAAGTGCCTTAACCACTGAGTTGTCTCGTTAGCTCCCACTCCTTTTTGTCTTCCAAATTCCAGCTCTTGAAATTTTTGGATTTGGTGAGCATATATGTAGGCATATGCATGCCAGAAGATAATTAACTTATATATGGCAATACTGGCAACATTTCCAAATATACAGATTCTATTATGATTCCTGAGAAGCTCAGATTGACTGTGTTTAGAGTTAATCTTTAAAATTAGTCCTTTGGAAGGCGGGCATGGTGGCACATGCCTTTAATCCCAGCACTCAGGTGACAGAGGTAGGAGGATTGCCGGGAGTTTAAGGCTACCTTGAGAATAGAGTGAATTCCAGATCAGCCTGGACTAGAGTGAAACCCTACCTAAAAAAAAAAAAAAAGTCAGTCTTTGGAAACACTGTTAACAGCTTACCTGTGATTTTTTTTTTTTTTTTTTTTTTGAGGTAGGGTCTCACTCTGGTCCAGGCTGACCTGGAATGAACTACATAGTTCCAAGGTGGCCTCGAACTCACAGCAGTCTTCCTACCACCTGGCTTTACCTGTGATTTTTAATAAACTACAGGAAAAAAAAAATAATTTACCTTGGAAATAGGAATTTAAACTCTACTCTGTTTTGTGGAAACTTCCTGAGGAAGAAAGAAAGAACAAACATAAGATTAATTTACAGATTCAAGTGTGCCACTTGTGAAAGCAAGTAGAAACCAACCAAGGTCTTCTCAGAGATGCACTAAATTAGGGTTTTCTGAATTTTATATGAGCTTCTGTAAACACTTAGGCATTACCATGACCTGGGGAGCTCATTCTTTGAACTCTGAAAATGGAGTGTGAAATGTTTCTTTTTTCTTCTTTTTATTTTATTTTTTGGTCAGCACTTCCATTTACTTTAAATAAATTACATATACTGTCTCTAGTATTTTAATTTCATAACTGTTATTTTCCAAATTAAAAAAAATAAATAAATCAGAGCCGGGTGTGGTGGCTTATACCTTATACTCTGCACTCGGGAGGCAGAGGTAGGAGGACTGCTGTGAGTTCGAGGCCACCCTGAGACTACAGAGAGAATTCCAGGTCAGCCTGGGCTAGAGACCCTACCTTGAAAAACCAAAATAAATAAATAAATAAATAATCAACCCTTTTGTGTGATCAGCAGTGTCAAAAGAATTACATCATTTTTCAATGTATGAGAAGGAGAGAAAATAAAGAGGAGACATCAGTATCTCAATGTATTTCTAAGGAATGCAAGGAGAGGTAAGAAATGAATAAGAATTTCTTAGAACTAGAGAGCAAAGATTAATCAAAAATTGTATTTGTTTTGCTATTTCCCACTTTGTGTAAAATACTGATTTTTAAGTACAAGTTTGAGCTGTTTTATGTTTTTAGCAATATTATTTTTTTTCTACTTTGTAATAAGTATTATCTGTCAATGACACATTGATTCCCTACAGGTCATTTTATTCATTCAATACTGTTTTGGAAAACCTTTTATTTTTTAAATCTACTATACGGGGTTATTTGCTATAAACTGTATAGTTTGATGAATTGTGATAGATGTATTCACCTGTGAAAGTGCAAACAAAGCTAAGGTTTTCAAAACCCTGGAACACTTCTTGTGGCCCCTTCATGGCATCTCTGTCTCCTGTGCCTCTAACATCACCATGAGAAGAATGTGTCCTCACAGCTATAACAGTGAAAGACATGTGCAATAGATCTGGACCCAACCTATCACTTAAAGCACTGCTTGTCCTAGAGCAGGTAACCCATAGATGAGAGAGACAACAGTTAATTGTGTTCATTCCACTGCATTATTCAACCACACAAGTGGCAGGAAAGATTTAGAAATAACAGTTGTAAGTACATACGATACTGTTTACTCATAGAAGAAATGATGAGTTTTTTTTTTTTTTTTTTTAAGAATACAGATCAATCTCTGACTTAGGAGAAAGCTACAGGTCTGAAATTAAGAGACTAAACTGTGATAAATTGTTTCAGTCTCTCTTTGCTTTAAAAAAATCTCTCTGTGGGCTGGAGAGATGGCTTAGTGGTTAAGCGCTTGCCTGTGAAGCCTAAGGACCCCGGTTCGAGGCTCGGTTCCCCAGGTCCCACGTTAGCCAGGTGCACAAGGGGGCGCACGCATCTGGAGTTTGTTTGCAGAAGCTGGAAGCCCTGGCGCGCCCATTCTCTCTCTCTCCCTCTGTCTTTCTCTCTGTGTCTGTTGCTCTCAAATAAATAAATAAAAATTTTTAAAAAAATCTCTGTGTTTTCCTTATAAAACTATTGTAAAAATAAATTCAAAGACATTATACTTCTTTTAACATGTTAAAAGCAGAATGAAAACTTAAGTATTTTTAAAATATTTGTTTTGTTTCTTGCTGTATCTTCACTGTCTACAATACTGTCTAGTGTGCAGCTAGAAGGTGCTGAGTAAATATTTGTTACCTTAGATTAAATGAATGCTTTTGAAACAATTTCCTCTCTCATAAATTGCAAAAACAAGGTAGGTTGATAATTAAGGAAGTAATTTCTGTTCTTGATTAGGAAATCACTTTCTCTTTAGCTGTATGCTTACATATGATGTAGAGGGTGATTGTTTCATTTCTTGCCTAATTAGTGCTTTATAGGTCCCAAAATGAACTTGGTGTAGATGCAGTCTTCTTTTCTTCTAGTAGAATGCTTTTTTTTTTTTTTTAAATCCACAGTGTGCTTTGTTAGTTGGGAACGATTTGAATTTCAAATGCATTGTATAGTTTAAAATGAGCTTTAGGTGTACATAGAATATATGTAGAATATGTGTGTATAGAATACAGGCAGTGTCATGCCCGGTTGGCCCAGACCTGTAATCCAAGCTACTTGGCAGGCTGAGGTTGGATAGAAGTTCAGGCCCTTCCCTGGGCTGCAGATAATGTTCAAAGTCTTGGATAACTTAGTGACACCCATATCAAAGTGCTAAAATATTTAGCGTGTACACGCATACACACACAGACCTGGGAAATAGTTTCATGGAAGAGTACTTGCCTGTCATGTTTGAAGCCACACAGATACAATATCCAGCACATTTCCATTGTCTTGACCCATTTTTGTTGTTTTATCACAATAATAAAACCTGAATGACTTTCCCTATAAAAACCATAAATATGACGATGATGCCTAACACCCAACATTGCTCTTAAAATAAAAGCAAAAGATTTCAGTATGGTGCACATGGCCTGGCTTAGTGAATTTAGCTCTTGATGTTCCAGCCACTATAGCTGCTTTCCAGGAAATAAGAACAATGCAAGCTCCTCCTTGTTAGGGGACTTCAAATGTGTCCTGCCTTCTACCTAAAACTATGTGTGTGTGCATTCATGTACATGTATACATGTACATGTTTTATTGTTTGGATTATTCTTTCATCTTCATATATCTAATCCTATTTAATTCCAACACCAGCTACCAGCACTGCTACTCTGTAATTCTTCTGTTAAAATAATTTCATTTGTTTGAGAGATAGATAGGCAGACAGACAGACTCAGAGCATTGACATGCTGGGGCATCTTGCCACTGCAAATGAACTCCATATGCATGCACCACTTTTCACATCTGTCTTTACATGGGTACTGGGGTATTAAACCTGAGCAAGTCAGACTTAGTAAGCAAGTGCCTTTAACTGCTGAGCCACATCTCCAGCCTGAGTAGTTTTTGATATAGCATCTATTTTTTAGTAATTCTTTTTTTATTTTTATTTATTTATTTGACAGCGACAGACAAAGAGGCAGATAGAGAAAAATAGAGAGAATAGGCATGCCAGGTCCTCCAACTATGCAAATGAACTCTAGACACATGTGTCCCAAACTGGGATCCTTAAACAAGCACTTAACCCCACTAAGCCATCTCTCCAGCTCATGATATTGCATCTATTTTGCTCCTAAATTTTATGTTTCATGAGGGGGATTTGTACCTGTTTTGTTCACTACTTCATTCTCTGCATTTACCACAGTGCCTGGATCAAAGTGAATTCCTCATAAAATAGCCACAGAATTAAGCAAGCTGTGCGGATTTCTATAACACCCATTTGTTGATGTTTTCTTGTTATTATTTATGGTCTTTTGATTGATACCAGCATTTCTGTATATAACCTTTATGTTATGATGTCAGTAAAAATATTTATTCACTTTTTTTTTTGTTGTTTTTTTAGAGGTAGGGTCTTATTCTAGCCCAGGCTGACCTGGAATTCACTATATAGTCTCAGGGTAGCCTTGAACTTGCAGCAATCCTCCTACCTCTGCCTTCTGAGTGCTGGGATTAAAGACATGTGCCACAAAGCCCAGGTAGTTATAATTTTTTTTAACATTTCATCAAAAGAGTATACTTTTTCTATAATTATGTTTTCATAAATCCAAATACCATTTAAAAATTTTACTACTGTTTGAGTTCAAGTAAGAAATTGTATAATAAAAAAAATAAAAGGCGAAATTCTAAAAATTTTAAGTAGGTAGCAATGCCTTAGCAAATTTAGTTCACATTTCCTTGAAAAAATTATATATATATATATATATATATATATATATATATATATATATATATATATATATATATTGCTGACATAAAACTAGATTAACTATAAAGCTCACCAACAATAGATACTGACTAGGTTACTTACCTTGAAACATAAAGCAATACAGGACTCTATTTACTAGTAGTTTATTATACCTACAAAATCTATTTAGTTTCCTAGAAAATTATGGCATCATTTTTAATTTGGCAATATGATAGTACCATTCAGAAGGTGGCTCTGTCCAAGGGATAAATATTTTGTGTAATCAAAAGGAAAACCAACTTATGAGATTAAATATGCCTCCAAATCGGAAGAATAAACATGATATTTGAGATTTCCACGTATTCATTTGGTGAGGATTTTGTTCCAGCCGTGGATATACCTCTGTAGATATTACTGCCATTCAAGAGCCCTAGTATTTCCATTCATGGACATGCTTTCCCTTGTCATCCATTACAACAGCTTTCTAGACATTGGATATAAGATTAATAAAAGACCACATAAGCAATCTTTAGTACTCCATTTATGAAACCTGTCTGTGCTAATTAAATAGGAAATGACACACTACTTCTGACTGAATCATCCTACATCAGAAATGCATTATACAATGAGAATCTCTTAAGTTACCTTTTCCTTACCAAGTGGTTAATACCTCTAGAGTTCACTGATATTTGAAAGGAGGTGTTTGCATGCTGTGTTATTTCTAACTACTATTAATTTGGATAGTTCAAAGGACTTTTATAAATATTTTATTTAATTTATTTAAGAGAGAGAGAAAAAAAATGAATGGATATGCCAGGGCCTCTAGTGACTGCAAATGAACTTGAGACACATGCACCATCTTGTGCTTCTGGTGTTCTGTGTGTACTGGGAAACTGAACTGCAGTCCTTAGGATTCACAGACATATACCTTAACCACTAAGCAATCTCTCCAGCCCAGAAGACTTTTTGAGACTACTAATTGCCTTGGCAGAAACTGATACTGTGCAGAATTCAACTGCTTCATTTGTTAATATGCTATGGGCAAATAAGGCATTCTTCAGAAAACTTTGCTTCAATTGAGAATTTCAATTACTTTTTTTGGTTTTGTTTTTTGTTTTTTTGAGGTAGGAAGGGTCTCACTCTGGCTCAGGCTGACCTGGAATTAACTATGTAGTCTCAGGGTGGCCTTGAACTCATGGCAACCCTCCTACCTCTGCCTCCTGAGTGCTGGGACTAAGGGCATGTGCCACCACGCCTGGCAAGAATTCAATTACTTTTTTTTTTTTTTTTTTTTGGTTTTTTGAGTGAGGGTCTCACTCTGGCCCAGGCTGACCTGGAATTAACTCTGTCATCTCAGGGTGGTCTTGAACTTATGGCGATCCTCCTACCTCTGCCTCCCGAGTGCTGGGATTAAAGGCATGCGCCACCACACCCGGTTTCAATTACTTTTTAACTAGAAGTAGCAGCTAGAGCTAGAACAAAGATACTTTAGTAACTGTAAGACATGTGAGAAGTCATTTCAAAAATTCTGGTTATACTTGCATTGTCAACTGCACAGCTAAGGCATATATATTACTAATCCACTCTTTAACCACACTGTTAATAGGTATAAGTTAGTATTCAAGACTCTGTCCAAATGAAATTAAAGATACAGCACCATCTTATGGATATTTCTATATTTGTAAAATTTAGAAATACAAGTTTTTTGTGTTTGTTAATAAAAAGGCTTTGGCAACAAGAAGACTATTTTGAAAGGAGAACATTTTAATGTAGCAAGGAAAAATGAGGTGGCATTGAGCAACTTGTATATATATATGCATGCACACAAGTGCATATGTGAATGTGTTGCTCTGGCATGTAAAGGCACACACAGAGGTTTAGAATTACTTTGTAAAATTAAGTTTTCTACAAAGAAGGAAAAGGGTTATTATAATAGAAATTCATAAATTTATAAAAAGCTGTATAGTTTAAAATAGCATTTGCCTTATGCATTCATTTCATACATATTTTGGAGAACTGGAAACCAAGGACCTATTTCCAAAGATATGAGCAATTTTTTAGTGGTGAAGAGAGCATAATTTTTACTCACACATGTGATATTACTTTCTCTGCTTTTCTCACATTCACATATATGTACACATATTTTTCTCTCAGAAGCATATACCATAACACACACACACACACACACACACACACACACACACACACACTCCTTTTTGGTCTTAATTCACCCTCTCCCACACAACTAAATTATATAGAAGAAAGTATAAATAAAATTGTTTTAACAAAATCATTTTCTGTAAATTATTTTTATATTAGCTCCGAGCAAGTTGTAAAACTATGATGTTGGCTACAAAGAAAGAATATAGAATTATGGATTTATCCTTACAAAATGGTACAGGCTCTAGTGATATCTGATTAGGAATCATGTTCTATATAATGTAGACTCTTGGATCTAGACTTTTAAAGTTTGCTTCAAATAGAAATTAGTTAGTGCCTGTGGTGGTTGGAGTCAGATGCCTCTCACAGATTCATGTTTTGACTGCTTGGTCTCCAGCTGGTTGTAATTTGGGAGATGGATCCTTGCCTGACGAAGTCTGTTGCTGGGGCAGGGTTAGAGCCCAGCTTCACCCTTGCCAAAGTTCAGTTCACTCTCTTGCTGCTTTCTGGCAGCTGCTGTGGCAAGAAGTGATGCCCAGCCTCTTCTTTACCATCCTTTCCTGGTATGATGCAGATTTTCCTGTGAGACTGTAAGGTGAAAACAACAACAACAAAAGAAACTCTTTCTTCTCAGCTGCTTTTGCTCAAGTCTTTTGTCCCAGTTATCTAAAGGTAACTACAACAGTGCCCTAATAGTATTATTTTAAGTCTATATGTGCATACTAATAAAAATGTAACTCAAAAATTCCACCCATTTCATGTACATTATTTCTTTTTCATTTTAGATGTTGCTAGACATTGTTTTTAGCATAAAACAAACTTCAGAATCCACAAGATATAACTCAGTGCATTGTAATACACACTTTATCTCTAAACCAGACTGAGAGAATGTCCGAGTTGAGTATTTGATGAGCAATACCAACATGTCTGATGTAGAATTGTAAAATTAATGATAAAACCTTGAAAACTGGTAGTTCTCAAAATGTGACCCATGTGACCCACTAAGACCCTTTTAGGATGGCTTACAAGGTAGACTTTCTTCCCTTAGGATGCTCAGAGGTTGTGTTTCTCACTTTGTTGGCCATAAGCTAATGCTGCAGAAGCACTAATGGGAAATCAATGGAACTTGAGCACAGAAAACCAAAATATGTTAGGAACCACATGTCCTCACTTATATCCATGCACAAGCTGAAAATACAAAAAGGTAGCCTCACTTATGATGCTGGTTAAGCACTAAAAATTATAAGTTTAGGAAAATCTTAACCTTTGACAATATCTTATAAAATATTCTGTGAGGCCAAATTCAAAGCATTGATGATATGCTTGTGCATAATGAAGTCTGATAGTGCCTGGAGGGGCTGTTAGAGATGCAAGTGGTTTCAGTGAGCCTCTTTCTACTTCAGAGAAGACCTGGCAAACAGATTGCAATAATGCAGACCGTATATTCAGTAGTCATTTTCTCAGAAGTGAACAAAGCAAGCTTGCTACCTCAGTGAAAACACTTACAGTATTGTTTTCAGTAATAAGATTTTCACGTGAAAATTACTTTTATAAAAGTTGTATCTACTACCGTGAGTTTGACAGTTTTCCAATAAGTAAAGATTTTTCTCGAGATTGATGATTATTGATTAATGGGAAAATTTTGGTAACATATAATAAAATATGCTATGATTGAGAAGATCTATATAGTTCAGCAAACTGGTATTTTCCAAATGACATAAATGGCATTACAAAATGTATACTAAGCTGGGCATGGTGGTGCATGCCTTTAATCCCAGCACTTCGGAGGCAGAGGTAGGAGGACCACCATGAGTTCAAGGCCACCCTGAGACTACATAGTGAATTCCAGGTCAGCCTAGTCTAGAATGAGACCCTACCTTGAAAAAGTAGAGTAAAAGATCCATTCAAAGTATATGATACGCTAATGACTTTGATGTGGAGATTTTTTTTTTTTAAAGAAAAGTCTATTGATATACTTCCATTCTACACTGTACCTAACCTTAAAAAAAAACACTCCCATATGCTGAATTTTGTATAATACCAAGGAATAATATCAACATCAAAGTAAAAATGCTATAAAAATGCTTCCCTTTAAATATTTATGTGAAATCTGTTTTCCATCTACTAGAACTAATAAAACATCCTGCAACAGGTGAACAGTAGAAGCTGAAATGAGATTCCAGGTGATTCTGTTAAACTGGACATTACCCAGGTGTGGTGGCGCATGCCTTTAATCCTAGCACTCGGGAGGCAGAGGTAGGAGGATTGCTGTGAGTTTGAGGCCACCCCGAGACTACGTAGTTAATTTCAGGTCAGCCTGGACCAGCGTGGGACCCTACCTTGAAAAACCAAGAAAAAACAAAAAAAACCCTGGACATTAAAGAAACTTTAGTGTATAAAATTGTTCCAGTCTTCTCTCTAGGCCACTTACTTTGTGAATGGAGCAGTTTTTATAAAAGTATGCAACTCATGCTATAAAATAGGCTTGCCATTTTTAGATGAATAGCTATTTATGAATTTGACTAATATTTTTATATGGGCAAAATTAATAAATGCAATACATAAAACAAAAGTTCTTTGGTGTCATGAACACCTTTTAAATGTAACAATGGTTCATCAAATAAAGTTTGGTAATAATTGCTGCAGACCAGAGTTATAGTAAATAGGTAGCAGTGATATATTGTTAAGTCCCATGTGATGTCATTTTACTATCATTTTCTTGAAAAAGCATCTATTTTATTTTCCTGTGTATTATTGTTGAAATGCTGTAAGTTGTTTGCTGTAGCAAAATTCTTATCTCATGTGAGACATTGGTTGAGTTCCTAGTCAATCAATGCAATTTTCTCTTTACGGTTTCCTACTGTGGTGCTTAATATAAAACAGCCAGTCAATACATACTATTGACAGGCAGAAAATGTGTTTAACAACAAAGTCAATATAAGCATAAAAAATAAGCTTGATGGGGGAAAGGCCCTATCTACTTATTGCTTTATTCATTTAAGAGCATAATTCCGGGATTTTATCCACTGTTACAAAAATCTGACAAAGTCTGTGGCTCCAAACATTTAAATCACAAGGCAAAATGCCTGTTTCTGGAGAAGTCATTATCATTATGCACACTTTATGCACACATAGGTGTCCTGAAGACCTTCCTCAAGACACTGTACATGTCAGCTTTCTACCTTTCTTTCCTCCTTGCACTTCACAACCCTCCTTATTTTTGTTTATGTCATTCAAATTTGTCATTGCATGAAAAATTATAGACTAATTCAACTGCAGTCAATCACTAGTGGGTACCTACAGGATTATCAGCAACAGGATGGTAGCTTCTCCTGTCACAGTAAACCTTCTCAAAGTAAATATTACTTTTCTGAGATCTGAAGAACGCTTACTTGTCACAACACATATTTGGAAGTTGGTCTAATTGTTTCAAGGCCAATAATATAGTAATACCAAATCTGGGCATTGTAAAACCCAAGACGTCCATGTGCTTAAGTGTTTGCAACTTGACTGTTTCTCTTCTTACATGGTTAGAAGGGAACATAGTAATAAAGTACTTATTAAAAAAGCAGTAAAATATACTTACTATTACCAATGGTTTAAGTATTTTGATTGTATTATGTTAATCTTCACAATTCTTTGAGAATATTCTGTGTTCGTCATTGGTGGTTAACTTGTGCTTATCATCTGTATGTATCCTCTATGTATGTCTTCACTATCTGTAAAACATTGCATTTGAGAAGTTTCCTCTAGGACTTAAATTGTGATGGGAGAGGAGAAAGAAAAAAATGAGGTTTTCATAAATGCTCATTTCAAAGTTTCAAAAATATTTATTTTTTCATCTTACTTTTGTAAGTTAATACTTTTTTTAGTTGGGTTTCCCTTGAAAGTTCCCTCTTATATATTACAAGACTGGTCCTATCATTCAAGATGAAAAATCTTCCTCTCTACTCCAAAATAATTTTAATTCTAACCACACAGTAAATGATAATAGACCATCCACTTCTAAAATGCTTAAAGGATGTTTTGAGAGTTTATCTCTAACAATAAAAAAGCTTACTATAACTATTTTTTCTGAGCTTATTTGTTTTACATGTATTTTCTTAGGGGTTAATTTTATTTATCCCCAGAATAGTGCATAGGCTATAGTGGATTCCACCAAAATACTTTCTGAAAGACTGAAAAGAGTTAATGCTGTCCTTTAAGGTCAAATGCACAAGTCAATTCTCAATCAGAAAAACTGCACACATAGATATATTCGATCATACACCTATTTAAATAGCATTGCCTAAACATCTTTTATATTTTATTAATGTGCATGCATCTTTCCTTAACAGTAGAGGTGTTTCATTAAAGAGCAGTATAACTTCAATTTGTTTCTATGGTCACCTTTTCAAAAGTAAAAATCAATCATTGACTAACTTCATTCTATTGCATGGACTTAGGAAATAGCACAAACCAATCAGTTTCATGTTGTGCATCATAAAATCAATTATTCCAGAGCATCAAAGAGTAGTACAATGACCTGAAAAGTTACCATGGAAGGGAGAAATCTGGCACGAACATTAGTGAAAGCACAAAATTGAAATTTTGAATTAAAGTTATTCAGGTTCAACTAATCACTAATGAATATTCAATTCATTTCAGGTTGCTTTCCTTTACACCACACTTTAATTAGAGGAGAGACAAGAAGAGTTCACATCTTTGGTCCACTCTCACTCTGCACACACACATCATTTCTGAACCAGATCATTCATACTTACAATTTCAACTACCATGGATATACTGATGATTTACTCCTCTGTGCTTGAGTAACAGGTTTATATTTCTAACCAACTCTAGGATTTCTCTATGTTGCCTCAACTCATCAAGAGTTAATGCTTCTCATGGACCTGGAAAGGATTATACTAAGTGATACGGTAACCCAGGCCCAGAAAGCCAAGCACCACATGTTCTCTCTCATATGTGGATCCTAGCTACAGATGACTGGGCTTCTGTGTGAGAATGAAAATACTTAGTAGCAGAGGCCAGTAAGTTAAAAAGGAGACATAAAGGGAAGAGAAAGGAAGGGAGGAGGGTACTTAATAGGTTGATATTGTATACATGTAAGTACAATGATTGTGATGGGGAGGTAATAAGATGGAGAATGGAATTTCAAAGGAGAAAGTGTGGTGGGGGAGGGAATTAACATGGGATTTTTTTTATAATCATGGAAAATGCTAATAAAAATTAAAAAAAAAAAGAGTTAATGCTTCTCTAAATGCCCTTGTCTTCTAGAAGTCCATATTTCATCTATTGTTAATTGACTTACTCTTAACCTTCTTCTGGATCTCATCATAAATAGTACAACACCCCGTCTTGTTTTTGCTATTGTTAGGACCTATTCATTGCACAAATTGGTCTCATTATGACATCCTCATGCATGCATATCATGTACTTTGATATTGTTCACTCATCCCTTTACTCTTGCCTCTTGACATTTCCCTTTCCTCTGGTCCTTTTCTTCTTAATAGTACCCCTTCTGCTTCCAAGCCAATTTTGTCTTTTTAAGTTTGGAGTACACATAAAAGAGACAACATGTGCCATTTGTTTTTCTGGCCCTGACTTTCTATTTATTATTTATTTGTGTCTTAAGCTTTCTTCCTTGTCTTGTCCCTTATTTTAAATTTGAGCCCTTTGCTCCTCCCAGGTTTCCTTAGTCATTTCCTCTTCATGCCTTCTTCCAGTTCCATTGATTCCTAACAGTTCAGTGTGTCTTATCTTCCTTACCATTCTCAGGTGTATTGCTATTTTCAGGGTATGATTTAAATCCCAAAGCACATGCAAAACCCATCCTTGCCTGTTTTCCAGTCTCACCTCATGGGGAGTCTTCATATGCACTTTCCTTCAGGCATGCCAGTTACTTGTTGTTTTCTGAATGTGGCAGTGTCCTGCCTTTGAGCATGCTGCCCCGCCTTTGTATAGTATCTGTACTTCCACAGTTCAGGATCATTATTTGTGACTTATGTCAAGGATCTTAGAAACCTTTCCTTATTACATGCTAAATGAAGGTTTTCTTCTGGATATTATTATCTCTCTAGTTTTTAGAACAAATCATTATTTATTTTTTTAAAATACATTTTTGTGTGTGGGGTATTCTAGGGTCTCTTGCTGCTGCAAACAAATGTCCATCTGGCTTTATGTGGGTGGCTGGGGGATTGACCCTTGGGCCATTAGGCTCTGCAAGCAACTGCCTTTAATGGCTGAGCCATATCCCCCAACCCCTTTAGGGTGTAGCCTAGGAACTCCTGATTCTCCTGCAAGTTCCTACTGGCATGAGCTATCACAACAGGTTACTTTTATTTTATTTTATTTTTTATTTCTTTTGGTTTTTTGAGGTAGGGTTTCACTCTAGCCCAGGCTGACCTGGAATTCAGTATACAACAGGTTACTTTTTAGAGAATAAATTATTTTATTACCATGGGATATATTTTATAATCATGGAAAATGTTAATAAAAATTAAAAAAAAATAATAATAAAAAAAATTATTTTATTTGTAGTTCGTGAATCTTCTAGATACACTAGTATTATTTCAACATAGGTTGGTTTGTGAAACAATGAATACATAATTAAGGAACTCCATAAACATTATCTTTGTTTCATTTTGGATATTTAATTTATTCCTTTAAAAGTATTTTCATCATCCTGGGGAAAACACTCAATGTGCTGTTTTAAAAACATACATTTCACATGATTTCCTATGGGATTGCCAAAGCTTAGAGATCTTTGACTTGTTAATCAATTATTAATAGGAATAAAATAAACCATCACATCAAATGGGAAGCAAATCATACCCTATGATATCCAGTAGTACTAACTACTTAAACTGAAAAAATAAACCTGTGGTGAGAAATAAAAAGATAAACAGAACTATATTTAAACTGTGATCTTGCAACTCCAGAGATACCTGTGTTAGTTGTTAGTGAAATACACATTACATATTAATATACTGATTTCTAATCAACTACAGTTGCAGTAGAAAAGACCTTGTTGAGTCTTACTCCTTTGGTAGGGCTGTCACCTCAGATCCTTATCTGAACAGTGGAACTAAAGATAAGTAATGGAGATAATGCATGTAAAGAGCTTAGTGCTAAATCTAGTACAAAGGGCAATCATAAACAATCTTATCACCTGCCTTGGCAGATTACTCTGATGGGTGCTAGATAGATAAACCCATAGAGTTTTGCAAAGGGCACCAGGTTAAGATACAGAATTAAGTGAATATGATTGCCATTTATTATTTACTTTGACAGAAGTAAAAGTCTTCAAATTCATAATTTTTCGAGCCAGCCTTTGGCTTCGACTACCAGCTTGTAGGCAGGCCCTTAAAAGATCTTTTATTACCAGTGAAAGATTACCAGACAAGGCTCTCTAGGAGTAAATGCCTTCTTTCCCAAAGGAGGGAAAATTTCATGAGCCGTAGAAGGAAAGTCTGTCTCTTGACTATCACCCAACAAATTGGAATGATCATTTTGGTCACGAGGCAAAGGAGCTCAGAGCTGGTGGTGGCTTAATTTGCCTTGTGTTACTTGGGCTGAGCTCCATGCCCTGAGGGCCATTGCACACTCTACCTTTTGCTCAAAGCACTCTTTTGCCCATTTCCCTTTCTATGGAGATTAAAGGCAAGCCACAGCGTCACGAAAGGAAACTGCAAGGCGTTTCTGGCTCCAAGAGATCTGCGCAGATAAGACAAGCTTCAGGGGCAGCTTGGAGATGCGCACCTGAAGCCGCAGCCAGAGCGACTGTGACTTTGTGGTGCGCGCCCCGTCCGGGCATCTCGGGCTCGGTCACCCGCCAGCAGTGCAGGACGCAGGGCGGAGGCTCAGATGTTTGTGGAAGCGCTGTCTACCCCTCACGACCCGTCCTCGGTGCGGCGCGGCGCGGCGCGGCCCAACTCAGACCATCGAAGCTGAGTGTCAGCCGTCAGTTTTATTTATTGCAAGCGCAAAATCTGTCTTGCTACTGTGCCCGGCTGAGAACAAGAAACACTCCCCGACCCCTTTCTTTTAAAAATTGCACGAACCCAGACTTTGAATAAATTCGGACTTCTTGCAGACGTCAAAGTGCAGCGGCAGGGGACGGTGACTGACTTCTCAAAAGTCTCCTCGGAAACAAAATTTTAAGTCTGGGGGGCGGGGAGAGGACGAGGAGGGGGAGGGAGAGGGGGCTCCCAGTGTTCCGCACGCGGGTTCTACTCTCGGGTGCCAGGGTCGGGTCACCGCCCGCATCACAGCCTCCCCTCCGCAGGAAGGCAGGAGGAAAGACTGTGGGTGTTGGGTGTGTGTGTGTGTGTGGGGTGGTCTCTGCAGCCTTAGCACCCGTGGGAAGACGCTCCCCTCGGCCTCGGGGCTCCTCGGCTGGGCTGCTCGTCCGCGGTCGTCCTCTGCGCGCCCCCCTCTCCACCCCCCAGCACACCGGCCAAGCTGAAGCGGCCGCGCACGCGCACTCGCGGCCCCGCGCCCGCTCCTCAACATTCCTTCCCACGTGTTGCTCGTCGGAGGCGCCACAGGTTCTTCACCTGCGCCGGGAGCGCTCCGCCTCCGTCCGCCCGGCCCGGGCCCCGCGGGCGCGGCTCGGCTATCCCTCCCCCCCCACCCTCCCCGCCCACCCCGGCGGCGGCGCTAACTCCGCCCCCCGCACACTGCACTTCTCCTCCCCGGTCGGCTCACGGCGCCCGCCCCGCGTCGTCCTGGAGGTAAGGCGACCGCTCGGCGTCTAACTCGACGTGTCCGGAGAGCCCCGCCGCCGCTTTCCCTTTCGTTCCGCCCGTCCCGAGGAGCCCGCGCGCCCCGAGCACTGCACCATGCTCGACCCGTCTTCCAGCGAGGAAGAGTCGGACGAGGGGCGCGAAGAGGAGAGCCGTGAGGTGCCGCTGGCGCCGGGCGCCTCCCAGCGAGCGCCGCCGCCCGCCGCCGCCACCGCTGCCCGGGAAGCCCGCAGGGAAGCGTCCGGGCGCCCGGCGGGCGGCGGCGGGGGTCCGGCGGGACCCGTGAGCCCCAGCCCCTCGGTACTGAGCGAGGGCCGAGACGAGCCTGATCGGCGGCAGCGGGACGAGGAGCAGGAGCGCCGCATCCGCCTGCAGCTCTACGTCCTGGTGGTGAGGTGCATCGCGTACCCCTTCAACGCGAAGCAGCCCACCGACATGGCCCGCAGGCAGCAGAAGGTGAGTTTGCGGGCCCCGCAGCCACTTCTTTCTGTCTCCCCACGGGTGCGTGGCTCTTCTGCGGGAGAGCTGCGGGCGCCGGCCTCGGTCCTTCGGCCCCGCGCCCCGTGTGTGTGTGTGTGTGTGTGTGTGTGTGTGTGTGTGTGTGTGTGTGTCTGTCTGTCTGTCTTGGAGGGTAAGGATCTCTAAGGGATAATAACAGGAGCTGTCACCTTCATCTTGTCATCCCCCAGCCTCGGACAGACCGGCTCGACCCCGGGGCCCTGCAGTAGTTGCACCCCTGGCAAGCTAGGCTCGGTCTGGGTTAGAATGCAACTCCTATCAACTTCAATTCTTAAACGCAGCGGTGCATCCTGCTCACCTTAGCCTTGGCAGGTCTGGAACTGGGCTTTGCCGGTGACTCACAGGGAGAGCGTAGCTAAGGTAAAACAGATGGAGTATGGGCACTTTCCTGTTAGCAAGAGAGCGTACTGCATACCGACGAAGGGCTAGACACTTTCCTTGGTGAATTGAAAAGAAAGTTGTATTGATAAGTTAGTGGCACAACCAAAACATTAGATCCAAACACTGAAGAAGGTAGAGTGGAGATGGGCAAGTCATTCCCCGTCAGGACAAGCTTGGTGGAAGTCCACTACTGATGAAAACTAAAGGGTTAGTGCAGAATGCTTCACTTTGCTGTCTTTGCCCAAACCGATCAAGAGTTTCTGAAATGCAGACCAAGTTTAGTTTTAAAACAAGACGCCAGGGGTCTGATGTTCTGTAGGGAACGACTCAGATTTCTCTAACTGTATAAATATATGCAATAGAAATTGTCTAGGGAATCTTTTAATGGAATACTGAGCCTGGAAGGTTCTGAAGAAATCCTTAGCCACCCTCTTAGCTTGTGTTTGGAGGCAAAGATGTACAGAAATTACAGTTTGCCCAAGGCATGCCTACATGTGTGATTTGTTTATTACTCTTCTGAATAGTAACTTCAGCATGTGAGATATTTCTTTTTGAAATCTGAAGACATTTTGCATTGACTTTTGAAATGTACCTGTAGTTTAAAGTAAACAGGCTTCCCCATTTCCTAACAGTCCCTTGTCCTCTCCAAAACCCTCCTATTCCCATTTGTCCAATCTTCATTTTTTGTTTTGAAGTGTGTTTGGTATGTAAAATGCTGTACATATTTAGTGGGCACAACTCTGAGTGTGGGGATAGGTGTGTAACTATGTGATTTCCTGTGGTTAACAATATCCTGTTACATACTTAACATTTCCTGAGAGGGAAGATTGTTTAGTGTTTTTCTCAACTTTGGAGAATAATTTGAACAGCTATTTGAAATCATCCGTGCTCTTGAATGCGTTTGGGGTGTTCTCCTACAGTCGAAGGCTAATCACAGGTATCCTTCTGCTAAGTCATCCCTGTAGAGAGTTCACAGAGCCACAGAATGTTAGGTTGGTAGGGATCTAGCCAGCTCTAGGCAGTCTTCTCATGTTGGAGGGGTGAAATAGGTCAGAGAAGCAGTTCCTAATCCAAAGCTACTTGGAATGATTGGTGCTGCTGTTCCTCAGGTCAAAGAGGAATGCTTTGTGGTCTTTTGTGAGCCTACTAGTCCACTTCTAGACTAGACCACACACACATCTTTATGTGTTGCTTTTTCATTCACTCTGTTCGCAGGCAAGTGTCCCATTGCATCTTCTGTACTCTGGGTCCACAAAGTGCCAACTACAGCATTCATTGTTAAATAAGTATGAGCTTTGATATGGATATTGTGGCAGGAGTCATGTTCAGTCATCTAGCATTCCAGTTGCACCATGCATAGTACATGTTATTATTATTATTATTTTTTACTGAAAATAGGATTTGGTAAAATCAAGAGGCCATTTCTATTTGTAATGTTATCCTTAGAGCTCTTTAGAGAAAAGCCAGTTAGTACTGGTTGATGTGTATTGTGAATACTTGTTGCAGTGTGCTCAGTGTGCTTGTTCAAAAAGCATAGCTTTCTTGGCTTCTCCTGTTGAAATAGAATGTTTCTCTGCAAGTGATTTCAGTGGGCAAACAAGTGCATTCACAATACTACTGACGAAACTATTGGTATAACGTTATCAAGAAATTAACCTCCCCCCAACTCAAACTTCAAGAAAGAGCCAAAACATACACATGGTCTATGTAAAATCATCCTCGAAAGGCCTTAGGAATATATATATATATAACTCTTGAGAGCATCGAGCATAATCATATACACTTTGGTGACTTATTTTTATTAAGAAGGAGGCCCTATCAAAGTTAAGTATCTTATTGAAAACTTACTTAAAAGTCCCCTCTATTTTCTTTTTTGAAATATGCTGCTTGCTAAAGAGAGTTGAAGCGATTCTTGGCAGTCTAGATTCCTCTCAGGAAAAGAATTAAACAGGATTTTAACTATGTTCATGTGAATCTGATGCACAAGCCAATAATTAATGCCAAAAACTTACTTTAAATCTTGAATTATGTTGTTGGGTTTTATAAAAGAAGTAACAGGATAATTGCAAAATCACTAATCCATTGTGTATTTTTTTATTCTGTAACTTCAGATAGACAGGTTAGATTGTTGTCATTGAACTACATATTGTTGCTTACTTACTTCTCCCAGCTTTGGGAATTTAGAGACTCAAAAATTGCAATCAGATTGGTTCCTTAATTTGTAAATGAAGACACTTAACCACAGAGGTAAGAACCTTATACTAGAGACCAAGATAGGTTTGCCACCAAAACCTTTTACTCTTAGGGTGGGTTGGATTTTATGAACCACAGTTGAACCAGAAGGTGGGCTGTTTGTTTTTCACTTGACTAAAATGACATCATGCTTGTAAGAGGTTCTGTCCATGAACTATTTGAGAAAGCACTAAACATACAAGTGACTACAGATATGTATGTCTTTGTTTTTATCTAGAATTTCAACTCAGAGGAATAATAGTAGTCAGCTATTGATTGTTGGCCCTCTCATTGACTGTAGATGACTTTACAGAAAGTCCTGGGGCTGAATACAGGCTAGTCTTATGACAGAGTACTGGAACAGGTGGTCTCACAGCCTAAGTGAACATATCCAGGGCTACATGCATGACAGGAATATGAGGTAATCACAACTCCAGTGTGGTCAGTAGTAAACAGTATTTAATCCCCTCACTAATGTTTCCTTACTTACCTTGATTGTGTTTGCACCCATCACAGGGTTAGCAATACTCTTGACACTTGGATGGCTTTAAATCATTGTTAAAGGTAGGATCAATGTTGAAACTAAGAAAACAGTAATACATCAAGTAAATCAAGGATACTTAATAAAGGCAGTTAGATACTTGTTAGGAAACAGTAATAAAAGGGGTTCTTCATGGTTAGAAGGTAGGGAGGTGTGACAGGCACAAGGGCCTATATAGAAGAAGCTAAGCACATTCACTCACAGAGGTGCATTTATGCTGTAGATCTAAGTTCATAAAGTGAAGTGACTTAAAGTGCTGGTTAGTTTGGGTTAACCAGGGCCTATATAGGTTTGTGGTCAGTGATTTCTTTGTTCATTAGTTTTGTTTTTATAATTAACTATAAGATGTTGAAAAACAACTGATGATTATTCTTTGAACTAGAAATAATAAAGAGAGAATGATAAAGATTAATACCTAATAACTCCCCATATGATTCTTTTGCACATGTTCTTGACATTTCTATGTGTTGTCTTCATCACCCTGTGCATACATTATTAAATAACCCACATCTTATAACCAGTGACCGCTTTGTGATTCTGGATAATCTTGAGTATACAAGTAGTACTGTGGAGCTGCAGTAACTCCTAAGGTAAAATTGAAATGCAGGACTCTATCATGGGAATGTAATCTTGGATGAATATACAGTGGGCTTTTGTCTCCAACTCTTATTTGAATGTCGTAGTTCAGGTAAACCTTCTATAATCTGAAAATCCAAAATCCTAAATTATCTAAAATCTGAAGCTTTTTAAATGTTTACAAGGGATTCTTTTAAAAAAATATTTTATCTATTTATTTGAGAAAGAGAAAGCGATAGAACGAGAGAAGAGAGGAGAGAATGGGTGTGCCAGGGCATCCAGCCACTGTAAACTGTCTCCAGATGCATGAACCCCTTGTTCATCTGGCTTATGTGGGTCCTGGAGAATTAAACCGGAATCCTTTGGCTTTTCAGGCAAATGCCTTAACTGCTAAGCTATCTCTCCAGCCCCTACAAGGGATTCTTATTTGACCAGTCACAGATGAGTTACACACTCAACCATATTGTCAGAAATTACTACCAGACTATGTGTTTAATGTATATATAAACAGGGCTGGAGAGATGGCTTAGCGGTTAAGTGCTTGCCTGTGAAGCCTAAGGACCCCAGTTCGAGGCTCGGTTCTCCAGGTCTCACGTTAGCCAGATGCACAAGGGGGCGCACGCGTCTGGAGTTCGTTTGCAGAGGCTGAAAGCCCTGGCGCGCCCATTCTCTCTCTCTCCCTCTATCTGTCTTTCTCTCTATGTCTGTCGCTCTCAAATAAATAAATAAAAAATTAAAAAAAAATTTAAAGTATATATAAACAGTGATGCATTATTTAATTTTTAATTTTTAAAAAATATTTAATTATTTGAGAGAGAGAATGAATGAATGAATAAATATGAATATGGGCATGCCAGGGTCTTCATCCACTGCAACCGAACTCCAGATGCATGAGCAACCATGTATATTTGGCTTACGTGGGTTCTGGGGAATCAAACCTGGGTCCTTTGACTTTGTAGGTAAGTGCCTTAACTGCTAAGCCATTTCTCAAGCCCCAGTGATAGATTTTATATTTAAGTTTTGCTTCCATTCCCAAGGTATCATATATATATTCATTTCTTCTAAAACAAAAATAATTCCAAATCTGAAACAGTTCTGGTTCCAAGCATTTGAGATAGGGTTACGCAATCTGTACAAAAGTGACCACTTTTATCTTCTTTGGGAAACTGTTCATTTTAATTTCTTTTATTAATTTTCTAGTGACCTAAGTTATCCCCAAACACAGAGAAAGGCAGCTTTATTATAAATGAGTTATAGATTTGCAAACATGACAATCTTTCTTAGGCTAGGTACTATTTTGCCTGACTGCTATGTAACCCTGCCTTTGGGGGCCTGTGATGCAGCCATGGCCTGATGCTATATAGTCTTAGCATAGTGTGTGACATGTAGAATTCAGTAGATATTTATTGAACACATACACATTTCAGATTTGGTGTTTGTCTCAAATAATGATTGAGATAAAGGATGGAGGAAAGAAATACAAAAGTAAAGTATGAAGTTCTTCCAGTCTTCTGTGGAAACTTGTGTTCATAAACACATTTGAGACCTTCAGCATTCACCTCATCCTTCTGAAGAAAGCTGTCAGAACCAAGATATCTTGTTAGAGAACTGTGGGCTTCAAGGAAACCTTCCCCGAGTCATTAGTAAACCCAAGAAACAAGAAAGCAATGGTGAAAACCCACAGTCTGTCTTGCTTTTTTTGCCTGCAGGTTTCCAGAAGTCCTGGTGATGACTTAAAAGGCCAGAATCATTTATGTTCTGTGCTTGCTGGGATTTAGTACAGTGTGGTACAAAGACTAAAGGGATGGATTACATTGTTTGCTGATTTTAATAATAGGGAGTGAGTTGGAAACCATACATTAAAGAAAAACTTCAGGATGGACTTAAAAATGAGAAAAATGCTTGTTACTTCAGCTGATTCATCTAACCCTCCACAGGATGTCCTGTGACCACAGCACTTAATTTGGTGGAAAAAGTTGTGCCAATAACAACTCAAATGGATCAAGTCATGTTAGAGTTTGCGTCTTTCTTTCAAAACTGAAATCATCTGTTACTTTGATATGTGACGACTGCTTATACAGGGAAATAAAATACTGTGATTGTGTGTTTTCCCTCATCTGTTTCTTTTTACTTTAACAGCTCCATTTATTTGTATTCTCGCAAGATAAACAACATAGTTTGTAAGGTCATTAAAGACTTTCTGAAAAAAATTGAAGAAAGCTAACTGCCAAGTTATGAACTACAAGAATTCTGAATAAAAATATTCTACCAGTTTCCACTCGCTATGAGGCCCACTACTTTTGAGTTATTGGACTACTTCATATGCATTTCAAATTAATAGAAAACTTTCTTCCATTGAGAAGTCAGAAGTTGCACACTCCAATGATATTGCTGTTTCATTTTTTTAGGGGGAGAGAGACACCTTATAAATATTAGATCATCAGTGGGACACATGACATATTCCCTTGAGTTTGAATAGTGGACACCTATCTAACCATGGAGACATACAAAATTGCTAGCATTTTTGTTTTATGATCACTGCATTTATATTACCTCAACTTTTATATGATTTCTTTTCTTAAGGAAAATCTATAATTCTTATCTTTGGCTGCACATTAGAATTATCTAGAGAGCTTTAAAAAAATCCCATTATCCATGTTCTACTCGAGACTAATTAAATCAGTCTCTGGAGGTGGGGGAGTAGCCTTTAGGCTTCCCAAGTGAATTCAATGTACAGCCAAGGTTAAGAACCATTATTCTAAAGAGAGGCTACAGAAAAGTGGCTTATTTTCACCTAGGCAAGTAAAAGTATTTTCAGTGGGTGAGACTACTGAGAAATTAAATGGACATCCTGTAGTAAGGAAAAGGCAGTAGGGATATTCTAAACAATGAATACACATAAAGATCATCTAATAATACTTTGAGTCAGGAGAGTTGAGATGAGAGTACATATATTTAATTTTTAAAAGGTCCTTAATTAGGTCCTATTTTGGAGGCTATTGAATTATGTTAGGAGCTGTAATTCATTATGAAATCATAGATCACTGCATTCGCAACAAGAGAAAATAAGTACTAGGCACTAAGAGTCAGTATGACTGTTATTTTCCATCCAAGTTGGCACTGGAAAGGAAATATAGTGAGGTCTCAAAAGTGGAGCTAACACTAATGCCTAAAATGATAGTTAATTTCATAAACATTTTAGAAGAGTGTAATGGACAGACTGTATCTCTCATGGATGTAGTAATGCGTGTAGGTTTGTAAACAAAAAAGTGTAAAAGACATTCTGAAGTAATTGTCTTAGTACAGATAGTACATCCATTTTTATGTAATAGTATTTTGACATTTTCCTACCTTGTGAAAAATTCTAGTAACCCTCATTAGGTAGGCAATAAAGAAACTCCCCTATTTCCTTCAAATTGTATTATGAGGCTAATCATTGGCTTACATTTGCAAATTCTACCTGTAAAGCATGATTTTCTGTGTTGCTTCTAGAATTATTCTCACACAACTTTGTAAACTTTGTGGCTTGAATATTTTCATTATATAACCTTCAAGTTGGTGATTAAGCTTTTACAATGTAAATGTTACTGGGGCAAAGGGCCTGAATGATTTAATTATGTTTTTTCCAATCTAATAGCTGAGATGGTATTTAATTTCTCTTCTCTGATTGCTTGTAAAGATGAATGTGTGTGTGTGTGTGTGTGTGTGTGTGTGTGTGTACATTGAATGCAAGTGGGTGGTTGTTTCTAAATAGTTCTCCACCCCGTTTACTGAGACATGGTCCCTCATTTGAACCTAGAGTTCCCCAGTACTGCTGTTATACTAGCCCAACTTTCCCTGGGGACCCCTTGTCTTTGCTTCCAGAGTGCTGGATTTATAGGCAGGCTACAATGCCCACCTGGCATTTACATGGGTGCTACAGATCTTAACTTGGATCTTCTCATTTGCTTGACAAGCACTTTATCCACTGAACCATCTCCTACATACTCCCCAATACTATCAATTTTTGGTGTCTGATTGCTGTCACTTTAAATTGTCAATTCAAATCAGCTTGTTTGGTAACCATGACAGTTTTACTAGGAGCATGGCCTCATCATTTCATTCCATTTCTCTTCATTTACTCCAGCCTTGTGTTACTGTAATGTTTTGATAGATTTATTTTACTAGGCCCCTTGCATTTATAACTAAAGTTATTTTAGAGAATTTATTTTGTTATAACTGTGGCTTATTTATCCTATAACTTATTTACCCAATTATGGACAAATGGAAAGCTCTTTAATTTTTCATGTTGTAATAGGTTATATTGATTTTATATATTGATGGTACACAGTTGATTTCATTAGTATTGATCTTTCTGAGTTTTCTAGGTAAAGGTCAAATTGTGCCAATGGGGTTGCTTTTGTCTATTCTTTACATTAGCTGTACCTCTTCCATCCAACATTCTAGCCACTATACTGGTCATAATGCCCAGAACAATATTTGTACTAGTTGCCAACATGTTTGTTTTGGTATAAGCTTTACTGAAGAATTCTTTGGATATTTTTCAGTACCTATATTACTCTTTAACATTTCAAGATATACCTTATTGCGTAAATAATTATCCTTTTATTTTATTACAATAATAAGATAAATATCAAAAATTGGTGTAGGATGTCATAAAATATTTTTCTCCATAAATTATGTTGTGATTCCCTGGTTTATTTAATTAGTTTACTGTGTTTTCTAAATTATATTTATAGTTTCAGGATCATTTCTCAACGGATGTGGCTGGGCCTCTAGCCACTGTAAATTAACTCCAGACGCATGCACCACCCTGTGCATCAAGCTCCATTTGGGCACTGAGAAACTGAACCTGGGACCTTTTGCTTTGAAGGCAAGTGCCTTAACAACTGAGCCATCCCTACAATCTTCCAGGGTTATTTCTATCTGATTGTGATTATATTATGTACCTTTGGTTATGAGTTCCTCACATTTTTGTTTGTATATTTATGTTTATAAGAGAAAAATCTATTCCCATTTGACTGTCATCATAATATGATTCATGTTTATAAAAAATAAAGATAAAAAGTGAGAAACCTTGACATGTGCTTCAAAATAGTGTCTTTTAATATGTAAAATGTCTAGTACTTTGATTTTGAAACATTTTACTCATTATATTTTCTGCATCCAGAACCCATTTTCATTTTTTGCCTTTCTCTAGCCAATTACAATTCTTCTTTATCCAGATTTAAATATGGTAGTTATAAGATTTCATAAAATTGGTAGTTTTTATATGTTCAAAATGTTAACAAAACTGAAATTATTTTTTACTTTTTTTCATTTATGTTACAATTCTCTTAAAATTATGTTGTCACTTTTAAAAACATTCATTTGATCTGATAGATTTTCTTATGTGTATATGTGTGTGACTGTTTATGCGTGTGAGTGTGGGCAGGCACATGCCATAGTGTGCTCCTGGTAGTCAAGGAAATCTTGGAGGTGTCTGTCCTTGCCTTATACCTTGTTTGAGGATGGGTCTCTCTCCTTCCTCACTGCTCCACTCACAGGCTAGCTGTTTGGTAAGCTTCCAGGAAATGTTCCTCTCTACACCTACCATCTCACTGTAAGTGTGCTGGTATTACATACAGGACCCCACAACACCTTCTAGCTTCTACATGGGTTTGAGTACCCAAACTCAGTACCCACACTTGCATGGTAAGTACTTTATCAACTCTTTGCTTTCTCCTTACCCCAAGATCTTCTTGTTTTTACGAATATATTAATGTTATAAGGTCTAATGTTTATTTAAAAAAAAGTAAATTTTTTTTTTAGTTTTATTTTTTTGGTTTTTTGAGGTTGGATCTCGCTCTAGCCCAGGCTGACCTGAAATTCACTATGTAGTATCAAGGTGGCCTTGAACTCACAATGATCCTTTTCTTCTGCCTCCCAAGTATTGGTCAACCATGTCTTGCTCAGTAAATACTTTTTAATTTTGTTTATTTTTATTTGAGAGTGACAGACAGAGAGAGAAAGGGGGGGGAGGGGGGAAGCAGACAGAATGGGCAAGCCAGGGTCTCCAGCCACTGCAAATGAACTCCAGATGCGTGCGCTCCCTTGTGCATCTGGCTAACATGGGTCCTGGGGAATGGAGCCTCTAACTGGGGTCTTTAGGCTTCACAGGCAAGTGCTTAACCACTAAACCATCTCTCCAGCCCCAGTAAATACTTTTAAAAATAACAATAACACAAGAATATTTTGTATTTTAAAATATTTATTTGCAATGAAGGGGGGGAGGGAGGGACAGAGACAGAGAGAGAGAGAGAATGAATATGGGCATGCCAAAGCCTCTTGCTACTGAAAAAAAAAAAAAAAAAACTCCAGACATATATGCCCCTTTGTGCATCTGGCTGTAGGTGGTTACTGGTAAATCAAACCCAAGTTGGCAGGCTTTGCAAGCAAGTGCGTTTAACCACTGAGCCATCTTCCTAGCCAATTATTTTGTATTTTTATAATATAATGACTATAAGTTTAGAAGCAGAACATATCAGTTTTCTCAGAAATTATAAATTTTGAGATCACATACTTTTTGTCCCTTTTCTTCTTGTATATTTTTGAGCCAGACATGATGGCACATGCCTTTAATTCTAGCATTTGGATGCAGAGATAGGAGGATCACTGTGAGTTCAAGGCTGCCCTGAGACTACATAGTGAATTCTAGGTCATCCTGGGCCAGAGACCCTACCTTGACAAACAAACAAGCAAGCAAAATATCAGTTTAATATTTCTTGTAGACATTTTTTTTTTTTTTTTCTGGTGCTGAGTACTGAACCCAGGGCCTTGAGCTTGCTAGGCAGGTGCTCATCCACTGAGCTAAATCCCCAACCCCCTTCTTGTAGATTTTTATTTAAGGTAGGCTGAGGAGAGATGAGACAAGAGAATGGCATTTTTTCCTGGCTTTTGGTTAGGAAGCTTACTTTATTTTTTGTTTTATGATATGGTAACAAAAATACATAATGCTGTGAATTTACCTCTATTTATATATTTTTCTCATTGCTGTGACAAAATACCTGACTAAAAACGCTTAAGGAAAGAAGGGTTCATTTTGGTTTGTGCTTTAAGAAGGAATATTGTTCATTGTGGTGGGGAAGGCGTGGTAGCAGGATGGAGAGGCAGCATTTCACTAGCGGGCAGGAAGTGTGCTTGGCTATAAAACCTCAAGGTCATCCCCAGTGGCCCACTTCTTCCAGCAAGGGTCTACGTCCTACAGGTTCCATAACCTTCCAGACCAACACCATCAGCAGTGGCCCAAGTGTTCAAAGAGCACATGGGGGACATTTCACATTCAAGCCACAACCAACTCCAAGTCAGCATAGATATCATTAGTCATATGTTAACATTACAAAGCTTATTTTTATTTAAATATGTAACCTCATTTCAGGTTTTTTTCTTTCTTTAACCCATATAGTTAATCAGAAGAATAATTTACTTATTTCTATGTCTGAAGAATTTTAGTTTTCTTCTTAGTAAAAGGTTTCTAATTTTATGTTGACAGTAAATATGGCTTGTTAAACCATTCTTAGTATTTTAATATGGAATCTAGATTCAGGATAAAAGTTTGCCATATATCCAAGAAACATTTTCTTTAAATGTGGGAGATGGGAAAAAAGTTCTGCTACCATGAAACTCATGTTCTTACTACTTCAAGTTTAAAGAAATACATACCTTCTATATTTTATTTGTATTCTTTCAGGTTGGGGTTTATGTGTTATTAACTTGTCCTACATATTTTATTCACTTATTTTGCGGTTTTAGTTATATTAATAAATTTTGATGCAGACTTTTATTAGTATATAGATTCATAAGCATATCCTTCTAGTTAGTGAACACTATTTCCCTTTGATCCCCTTTGTGTATATTGTATAAGGATTTGCCTTTGTTCAGACTTTTTTATTTTTTATTTATTTATTTGAGAGCAACAGACAGAGGCAGATAGAGAGAGAGAGAGAGAATGGGCACGCCAGGGCTTCCAGCCACTGCAAATGAACTCCAGACGTGTGCGCCCCCTTGTGCATCTGCCTAACATGGCTCCTGGGGAATTGAGCCTCGAACCGGGGTCCTTAGGCTTCACAGGCAAGTGCTTAACTGCTAAGCCATCTCTCCAGCCCTGTTCAGATTTTTTTATTGATACTACAGTGCCATGAACATGACTCAGAAGTTAAAGGCACTTGGTTGAAAAGCCTTCCCACCTGGGTTTAATTCCCAAGCTACCCTGGTAAGCTGGAAGCAAAAAGTAGTGCAAGTGGGCTGGAGAGATGGCTTAGCGGTTAAGTGCTTGCCTGTGAAGCTTAAGGACCTGGGTTCAAGGCTTGGTTCACCAGGTCCCACATTAGCCAGATGCACAAGGGGGCGCACGCGTCTGGAGTTGGTTTGCAGAGGCTGGAAGCCCTGGCGTGCCCATCTCTCTCTCTCCCTCTATCTGTCTTTCTCTCTGTGTCTGTCGCTCTCAAATAAATAATTAAAAAAAAAAGTAGTGCAAGTATCTGATGTTCATATGTGAGTGCATATATGTGTGTATGCATTCTCTCTCTCTCTAGGTAAATAAAAAAATAACAAATGAACTACAAAGAAACAAAGATATTGTTTAGTATACATATCATAAATATATCACTATTCAAGTGTGTGTGCATAAAATTTATACACATATATCTGTGTATGTATGTATTTGCTGCTGATCAAACCTAAGGCCTTCCTTGTACATCTTAGGCAAATCTTTAAGAAAATAGTTTTATACAACTGTTTTTGCCTAATCCTCTCCTTGAAATATAACTCATCATAGAAATTTACTGCTTTTGCTTTCCAGTTTGCTTCCTGTTCTCTTTTGTTTGCATTCTAAGTCTTTTGCTATATGAACTATTTGTTTATGAAAATATTAGAAGTGCCAGTGTGGGTTTTCCTTTCTCTAAAGATCCTTCTCAGGGGGATTTGGCTGCTTGTGTTCCATGAAAGTTCAGCACCTTTATCCTCCCAGATGGACCAGAGTGTCACATTAAAATTCTCCTTTTGCTTGACTCATGGTTATGCCTACTGTATTGATTCAAAGGGCAAGCAAATGTGTTTTAAGTGGTCATATTTCTAGTTTTGTTTATGGGTAACAAAATTAATAGACATTGTTTTAAAATTGAGTTATCTTTAGTCTATATAGTGTTATTAACCTTTTAAGAATGAACACACATACACAAACATTCTTTTTAAATATGGAAGCTGGGTAGAAAGAAATTCTGCTACCATGAAACCTACATTCTTACTACTAATTTAGGGAAATATATTCCAAATTTTATTTAAAGAGATGAGTCTTAATTTTGTTCTCTGCAAAAAGAAAGGAAAAATAAGATTAAAATACCGCTCTATTTTATAAGGTTTAAAAATGCTTACTATTATGAGAAACAATTCCTAAATGTAACAAGACAGCCCTAGCCTACATGTGTGCAGCCCTTGTTTCCTTAATTATGAGGATTGCATGTGTTCTGGACCAGCAATAAGTAGGGGGATTGAAATAAAGCCCACTCTTCCTATCTTATCCATGCTGCAACTGGGTCCAGTCTTTTGCATGCTTTGTATAAGCTTCTATTTAAAGCTTCCTCTGAAAAAATAAAGCTTCCTACTTATATACAGCGAAGATCCTTGTAAAATGATAATCTAAACTGTCTAAGAAATTAGGAAAAACTAAACATATCTGACTCAAATGTCTAACACCAAAAGAATATCCATAGACTTTGATTACCACATGTTGTAATACTAGGGTTTGAATTTGATATTTTCCTTCCTATTATCTTCTTACATCTATTTAAGAGAGAAATATTGTGGGGTATTAAGTTAATCTAGTTATAGCACAGATGAGGCAATATGAGTGGGCTTTGTTTTAACCCCCTTTTTACTCCTGGTCCTTAGGGACTCAAAACTCAATTGTTTGGGGTTCACAAAAGAGATTCCCTGAAGGTTGTCATAATTGTTGTAATTGATGGTATGGTCTTGAATTAGGTGGCCTAAGGAAAGAGCATCTAGCAAGAACAAGATTTTAATGACTGACATTTTTTGATAATTTAAGGTGGGCAAGAAGGCTAAGATGACAAAGGATGGGGAAAGAACAGCTACATATGGAATAAGAAAAGCAGAATGTCCTGTGTCACAGAAACTAAAGATCTGACTGACAGAGAGTTGTCAACAGTGACCAGGTTCCCGAGAGATCAGGAACCTGGGATTGAAAATCTCAAATTAGATTTAGCGATGTGGAGATGATCCCAATATTGATAACTCGAGAAACTCATGTTAAGCTTAATTTCACATGCAACCCACTTTTTCATATATTGATGTTTCTAAACTACATTTTCTGTGCTGAACTCAGCCTTTCTTACTTCAGTCGGTGAACAGCATGAGTTTTCATTTGGAAGCTTTACCAGTAACAGCTAAGCTCCAGCAGTGTTGCTTTTTGGATAAACTTTTTTTGGCGGGGAAAGGGTATTATGTAAATGAATACATGTGTATTTGTTGTGCTTTTATTTTATAAAATTGAACTAAAAACAATAACATAGATTTCAAATGTGATATAATAGAGATAGAGATCATGAGGCTGCTACCAAGAGCCAATCTTTGGTGTTAATTGGGTGCTTATTAAGTTTAGCTCTTCTCTGTTCAGTATAGATTTAAAATGCAGACATACAGTACTTATGAAAATTCATTTATGGGTATACATTAGAAAGTGAGATGAAATGAGGCTGTAATGTACTATAACTCAACAAATGCCATGAAGGTTATATTTGAACTAATTTCTGTAAAGAACTTAGTATAAGCACCTGGTGTGAAATAGATGTTTAAACAATTTCCTCTTATCATTTTCTAATAAGAAGGAAAAATGTATGTACTTCTATAAAGCACTTTGAATTTCATAACAGATATAAATTAAGTCTTTGAACAGATGGTCCATATAAGCACTGTTTTAGGCACTGGTGTGTAGGTGTGGACACGATAGCTCCTTGGGAAGTGATGCTTAGTTCAGGGGAGGAAGGACCAACACACACAAGCCCTACACCTCCTAAGCAATGGAGGCTGTGGTAGGCTTTGCTACTAGTTGCCCCAACAAATAGGATGGTTCAAGAGGGGGCTTCAGAGGAGCAAGTCACTTTTGCATAGGACCTGAATTAAGTGAAGGGTTGAGCTGCTTGGAGATGGGACGAGATGGGGAGTGTTTCCAAGATCATATTAAGAAGCAAATACAAAATGTCCCAAGGGAGAATAAATAGGCTTTTCTTACCAAGAACAGCAGAAAGGTTCAGGATGGCTGGACCAAAGTACTTATGGATGAATTACCTACTTCTTGAGCTGTGATAAAATGCTTGAAATTTAAGTGAAATGGTAAGCTTTTGGAAGGTTTTAGATAGGACCAGGTTATGATCTGATTAAGAGTCTAAACTGATGTAAACTGATCTGCTTTGAAGATAGTGCTATTCCATGGTACAATCGTGTTTGTGTGTGTGCATGCATGAATGTGTATAACATGTGCATGGAATTTATGTATCTTTCTCTAATGGACAAGAGTGGAAGCAGGTAAACTAGTTAGGTTTGAATATGGAGGTAGCTTAAGGGTTGATAGAGTAAATGTCAGTTTCTTGCTGCATTGTTTCCTGGCCCAAGTAAAGCATGTACTGTTCTTCCTAGCTTCTCTTGCAGCTGTAGGTGGCCATGTGACTGACATGGGCTTTTGTATATAAGACAAGACACAAACGTTGTTAGTTTGCTTCTCCCCTTATCTCCTCCATGTCTAGAACCAGTGCCACTGTGTCTGAAACTGTAGCAGCCATCCTGACTAGAAGGATAAAGCTAAGGGAATTTCTGTGACACTGTCTGTGGCACACACGGGTCTGAGACCACTGCCAACATCCTTTATCCAGCCTGCTTTCTGAGCAGAAAATACCTTCACAAGGCTGATTCTGCTCCACCCCCTTAACTGTAGTCATGGTTGATTCTCAAAATTGAAAACTACTTGAATGGAGTTTACATGATCAAGCTAACTCCTTTCTACTGCATAGCCACATATTTTGGTTTCATTTCTCTTTATTTAATTTTCTTGTAGATTTTACTTATTTTTTTCTCTGCTTTCTCCCTTCATTGCCTCCTCCAATTGCTCTGAATATAATCCTTGTGGTTCTCAGTGGGGATGGTAATGCCTCTCTAGTAGACATTTCAGTAAAAAAAAAAAAAAGGTCAGGTGTCTTTTGTTTCTTCTAAGTTATGAATTACTAACAAGTAGGGTCAGAGGATTCTAGAAATCCTATGAAGCACAGTTAAAAATAGTATGATTGTATTTTATCCTGTATAATATTGTAATATCTATTTGATGTGTATCCAGGTAAAAACACAATTACTTGAACCTAGAGTATACTTTTTTATTTAAAAATACAAGCTTTATTTCATATTGTTTAAACACACACTAATATTTGTAAACATGCAAACGACTCCCAGGTAAATTGAGAGAAGATTGAACTTCATTTTGTTAGGATTTTTCTGGAGAGTTGCTCACTGTTTTGGAAAATGCTGTCACTGATAGCAATGATGCTTGCGACATTTGTTTCCCCAGTACAGGATGCTTGTGTCAGCCTTCATTTTCAGTTGTCACATACTCCTTGATTTTATGGATGTAAACAAAAAAACTACTTAGCTCTTATTTCAAAATGTCAAAAATAAAGAATAGTGTTGACAACATCCAGTAAAATATTGCCTAACTTCTCTGGACCCAGACTTTATTATATATGTAGATGTATGTGTCTATTATTTGGTCTTTCTAGACCAGTTATATCTAAGCATTTACATACCAAAATTCATGATTGCTTATTCCTATTCCAATTAGAATTAGTTATTTGTAATCTTTAAAATGTCAGTACTGTTAAACTAGCTATAGAAAGGGCTATTTATTTATTTTTATTTTTTATTTATTTATTTATTTTTTCTCAATTTTTATTAGCATTTTCCATGATTATCAAAAATATCCCAAGGTAATACCCTCCCACCCTCCACTTTCCCCTTTGAAATTCCATTCTCCATCGTATCCCCTCCCATCTCAATCATTCTACTTACATATATACAATACCAACCTATTAAGTACCCTCCTCCCTTCCTTTCTCTTCCCTTTATATCTCCTTTTTAACTTACTGGCCTCTGCTACTGAGTTTTTTCCTTCTCACCCAGAAGCCCAATCATCTACAGCTAGGATCCACATATGAGGAAGAACATGTGGCACTTGGCTTTCTGGGCCTGGGTTACCTCACTTAGTATAATCCTTTCCAGATCCATACATTTTTCTGCAAAATTCATAACTTCATTTTTCCTTACCACTCCATTGTATAAATGTGCCATATCTTCATTATCCACTCATCAGTTGAGGGGCATCTAGGGTGGTTCCATTTCCCAGCTAATATAAATTGAGCAGCAATAAACATAGTTGAGCACATACTTCTAAGAAAATGAGATGAGTCCTTAGAATATATGCCTAGGAGTGCTATAGCTGGGTCATATGGTAGATCAATCTTTAGCTGTTTTAGGAACCTCCACACTGATTTCCACAATGGCTGGACCAGATTGCATTTCCACGAACAGTGTAGAATGGTTCCTCTTTTTCCACATCCCCACCAACATTTATGATCATTTGTTTTCATGATGGTAGTCAATCTGACAGGCGTGAGATGGAATCTCAATGTAGTTTTAATCTGCATTTCCCTGATGACTAGTGACGCAGAACATTTTTGTAGATGCTATTCGAATTTCTTCCTTTGAGAACTCTCTATTTAGCTCCATAGCCCGTTTTTTGATTGGCTTGTTTGATTCCTTATTAGCTAACTTTTTAAGCTCTTTGTATATCGTAGATATTAATCCTCTATCAGATATATAGCTGGTGAAGATTTTTTTCCCATTCTGTAGGTTGCCTCTTTGCTTTTTTCACTGTGTCCTTTGCAGTGCAAAATCTTTGTAATTTCATGAGGTCCCAGTGATTAATTTGTGGTGTTTATTGCTTGAGCAATTGGGGTTGTATTCAGAAAGTCTTTGCCAAGATCAATATGTTGAAGGGTTTCCCTTACTTTTTTCCTTTAGCAGTTTTAGAGCTTCTGGTCTGATGTTAATATCTTTAATCCATTTGGACTTAATTCTTGTGCATGGAGAGAGAGAAGGATCTATTTTCATCCTTCTACAGTTACATATCCAGTTTTCACAATAGTATTTGCTGAAGAGGCTGTCTTTTCACCAATGAGTATTTTTGGCATTTTTATTGAATATCAGGTGGCTATAGCTACCTGGACTTACATCTGGGTTCTCTATTCTGTTCCATTGATCTACATGTCTGCTTTTGTGCTAGTACCACACTGTTTTTGTTACTATGGCTCTGTAGTATAGGTTAAAATCAGGTATGGTGATACCACCAGCCTTATTTTTGTTGCTCAGTATTATTTTAGATATTTGAGGTTTTTTGTGATTCCAAGTGAATTTTTGGATTGTTTTTTCTATTTCCATGAAGAATGTCTTTGGAATTTTGATGGGGATTGCATTGAATGTGTAGATTGCTTTTTGTAAGATTTCCATTTTCACAATATTGATTCTTCCAATCCAGGAACAAGGGATGTTTTCCCACTTCCTAGTGTCTTCTGCAATTTCTCGCATGAGTGTTTTAAAGTTCTCATTGTAGAGATTCTTTATTTCCTTGGTTAGGTTTATTCCAGGGTTGGTTGGTTCTTTCTTTCTTTCTTTCTTTCTTTCTTCTTTCTTTCTTTCTTTCTTTCTTTCTTTCTTTCTTTCTTTCTTTCTTTCTTTCTTTCTTCTGATGCAATTGTGAATGGGAGTGATTCTCTGATTTCATCCTCTGTGTGTTTGTTGTTAGCATATATGAAGGCTACTGATTTCTGTGTATTTATTTTGTATTCTACTACATGGCTGTAGGTTTTTATCAGTTCTAACAGTTTGCTAGTAGAGTCTTCAGGGTCCTTTATATATAGAATCATGTCATCTGCAAATAATGATAACTTGATCTCTTCCTTTCCAATTTGTATCCCTTTTATGTGTGTCTCTTGACTTATTGCTATGGCTAAGACTTCCAGAACTATACTAAATAAAAGTGGGGACAGTGGACTTGCCTTGTTCCTGATTTTAGTGGAAAAGGTTCCAGTTTTTCCCTTTTTAATAATATGTTGGCTGTAGGTTTGTCATAAATAACCTTTATTTTATTGAGATATGTTCCTTCTATTCCCAGTCTCTGTAGGACTTTTATCAAGAAGGGGTGTTGGATTTTGTCAAACACTTTCTCTGCATCTAATGAGATGATCATGTGATTTTTGTCCTTCAATCCATTTATATGATGTATTACATTTATAGATTTGCATATATTGAACCATCCCTGCATCTCTGGGATAAAGCCTACTTGGTCAGGGTGAGTGATCTTTCTGATATCTTCTTGTATTCTGTTTGCCAATATTTTGTTGAGAATTTGTGCATCTATGTTCATGAGGGAGATTGGTCTGTAATTTTCTTTTTTGTTCTATCTTTGTCTGGTTTTGGGATTAGGGTG
Organism: Jaculus jaculus; assembly: GCF_020740685.1. Taxonomy (NCBI): domain Eukaryota; kingdom Metazoa; phylum Chordata; class Mammalia; order Rodentia; family Dipodidae; genus Jaculus; species Jaculus jaculus. The sequence goes on along the minus strand of NC_059111.1, from coordinate 83,478,016 downwards.
ATGCTGGCTTCATAGAAGGAGTTTGGTAGAATTCCTTCTTTTTGTATTTCATGGAAAAGCTTAAGAAGCAATGGTGTTAGCTCTTCCTTGAAGGTCTGGTGGTAAAATTCAGCAGTGAATCCATCTGGGCCTGGGCTTGTTTTAGTTGGGAGATTTTTGATAACTGTTCAGATCTCCATGCTTGTTACAGGTCTATTTAAGTGATTAATCTCATCTTGATTTAATTTAGGTAGGTCATATAAATCAGTGAAATCATCCATTTCAGAATTTCATACATTGTGGAGTATATGCTTTTATAGTTTGTCCCTATGACTTTTGAAATTTCTCTGGCATCTGTTGTGATGTTACCTTTTTCATCTCTAATTTGATTAATTTGTGTCTCTTCTCTCTTTCTTTTGGTCAGATTTGTTAAGGGTTTATCGATCTTGCTTATTCTTTCAAAGAACCAACTCTTTGTTTCATTAATCCTTTGGATTTTTTTGTTTTGTTTCTATTTCATTAATTTCTGCCCTAATCTTTATTATTTCTTCCCGTCTACTGATTTTTGGTTTGCCTTGTTCTTCTTTTTCCAAGGCTTTAAGGTGAAGCGTTAGGTCGTTTACTTGCAACCTTTCTAATTTCCTAATATAGGCACTTAAAGCTATAAATTTACCTCTTACAACTGCCTTCATTGTGTCCCATAGATTTTGGTATGCTGTGTTTTCATTATCCTTTGACTCTATAAATTTTTTGATTTCCTTCTTGATTTCTTCATTGACTCATTCATCATTTAGTAGTGTATTGTTTAGTTTCCATGAGTTTGTGTATGCTCTATAGCTGTTCTTGCTATTGATTTTTAGTTTGATTCCATTGTGGTCAGATAAAATGCAAGGAATTATTTCAGTTTTCCTGTATTTGTTAAGATTTGCTTTGTGTCCTAATATATGGTCTATTTTAGAGAATGTTCCATGTGCTGCTGAAAAGAATGTATATTCTGCAGCCTTTGGATGACATGTCCTGTAGATATATTTAGGTCCATTCCTTCTGTGACCTCATTTATTCCAGATCCCTCTCTGTTTATTTTTTGCTGAGATGACCTGTCAATTGATGAGAGTTGGGTGTTGAAGTCACCCACCACCACTGTGTTTGGTGTTATCTGTGACCTTAGTTCTAATAGTGTTTGTTTGATGGATTTGGGAGCCCCCATGTTAGGTGTATATATGTTTAGGATTGTAATGTCCTCCTGTTGGAGTGTGCCCTTAAGTAATATAAAGTAACATTCCTTGTCTTTCTTGACTAACGTTGGACTGAAGTCTACCTTGTCAGATATTAGGATAGCAACCCCTGCTTATTTTCTAGGCCCATTTGCTTGAAACACCGTCTTCCAACCTTTCACCCTAAGATAATGTCCATCCTTTGTAGAAAGTTGGGTTTCTTGGAGACAACAAATTGTAGGATCCTGCTTTTTAACCCAGTCTGCAAACCTATGTCTTTTGGTTGGGTCACTGAGGCCACTGAAGTTAAGTGATATTATTGAAAGATGTGTATTTATGTTTGCCATTTTTCTGTGGTTCTGGTTGTACCTTTGCTCTCTTGTGTTTATTTGTATTTGAGTATTGCTTGTTTTGTCCAGTTTCCTTATATGTGTGCTTTTCCTTCTCTTTGGCATGGAGGATTCTTTCAAGTATTTTTTGTAGAGCTCATTTTGTCTTCAAATACTCCTTTAGCCTGCTTTTGTCATGGAATGTCCTTATTTCTCTGTCTATTTGAATGGATAGCTTTGCAGGATAAAGTAACGTTGGTTGACAGTTGTTATCTTTCAGAATTTGGAATACATCATTCCAAGCCCTTCTGTCTTTTAAAGTTTGTATTGAGTAATCTGTTGTATTCCTGATGGGCTTGGCTTTGTAGGTAACTTGATTTTTCTCTTTGACTGCTTTCAATATTTTTTCTTTGGATTGTGTGTTTGGTAGTTTGATTATAATTTTCTAGTTTTCTGGGTATTCTTAACTGTATCAATTGATCTGATGTTATATATCTTCAGTGTAGGATATTAAGATGTTAGATGTGGCTCTTAACACTCTCAGAGTATCTTGAAAAGTGTTCCTAGGGGTTGAGTTTGTCTGCTATGGGAGTATTTAAGTAGGCCGAGTGGAACAAAATATAGGTAGATTCTAAAATTTAACTAAACACTATATATTCAGTCAACAACAGCACCGGGTATTTATGCAAGAGTAGGTGTTACAACAACCAGATCCTATATCAACAAAGAGATTAAGATTTCTGGCTTTTTGAGGGTTCCAATTCAGCTTGTGACCAAGTGAAACCCTTCCCTGGTGCACTCCCAGTTACCTTTTTGGATGATTTTGGTCTCAGTCAAGTTGGCTGGCTGGGTCAGTGGACTGCTGTTCTGTTTTCTGGAGCTGGACACTGGCTTTTACTGCGGGGCAAACCAAGCCTGGCAACTGTGGGCCTGCAGATGGGCACCCACGCTGCTGTAACCGCCGCTGCAGCTGCTGCTGGACTCACTGCTGCTGCTGGGTCCACCACTGCAGCTGCTGCTGCTGAAGCCTCTGCTGCTGTGTCCCCCGCTGCTATAGCTGCCGCTGCTGCTGCTATAGCTGCCGCTGCTGGAGCTGCTGCTGCCTCTGCTGGAGTCGGTGTTGCCTGTGCTGGAATTGCTGATGGTGCCGCTGGAGCTGTGGCTTTCCCTGCCACTTCTGCTGCCGGAGCTGGGGCGCCGCTGCTGGAGCTGCTTTGACCTGCCTGTGTGGGCTCCGGATGCTCTGGTACTCTTCTACTTCTCTGTTGCCATTTTAATTTCTCATACACCTCACTTTTTAGTAAAAGTGTGTATTTTGGTGGGTTTTCTTTGGCTTTTTCTCCTCTAGGGTGCTTTGGCGTGGTTCCTATGTGGCCATCTTAATGGGAAGTCCAGGGTTATTTATTTTTAAAGGGAGTGCTTATCATTTAGGATACAGTAGGAAAAAACTGTCAAACTTAAAGTGACAATTCACAAATTACAGAGTTGAGAGATTTAGGGAACCATGAAGGTTGGCAAACTATTAGATTTACCCTGGGTAGGGGGCCTCAGTAGTCTTATGAAATTGTCAAAAGGGAAGGTGGGAGCTATGGCAGAGTGGAGTGGTCACTGTAACATAAATGGAGAGAGGCTACCAGGTGGAGCTACAAAGTGGCTAAGGTGGCTATCAGCCAGTCACTGTAGCATGAAGGAGCATAAAGAAGTAATCTCCGCACCATCTTTCTGTTAGTTCCATGCTGATACCTCACTAAATGGAAATAGGAAGAAATGCTAAAAAGACAAGTACATGCTGGCTGGACTTCATTAGCCTCTGATGGCACAGAGGAGGGTGAACATGGGGTAAGGAGGGAGAGAGAGAAATGAAAGAAAAGACAAAGGGGGTTGTGCAGGACATGGGGTGTTGTGTGGTTTGGGATGTTGTTCCTAAGAATATCTCCATTCTGTTTTTTTGGCTTCTAGATACTTCCTTTGTATAACCACCTACTGGCTTGCTATAATCTGAACCAGTGTTTGGACACTGAGAATTATCATTTGCTATAATTCTTTTTACTTCACTCAGCATTTTCTGATTGTTACGTTCTGTTTGAACCCTTTAACATGTACTTTTGCAAGAAAGAAGATGTGATAAATTTTCTGATTTCTGTGCCATTCTGAAATCTTTGTTTGGGAAACTGGTTGGGCATAGAATTCTGGGTTGGTCTCATTCTGCTTCTGAACTTTAGTTTTTTGAAGCAGTCTCTCACTTTAGCTCAGGTTGACGTGGAACACTCTTTCTAGCCCAGGCTGGCCTTTAAATTTATGGGGATTCTTGTATGTCAACCTCCTTATTGGTGAGATGAGAGGTGTGTACCACTGTACCTGTCTTCCAACTTTGAAGGCAGTTGCTTGACTGCCTCCTGCCATTCAGTGTTGCTAGTGACGAGGCTGAAGGCTCATTTTGTTCATTGCTAGGTGACTTCTTTCTTCATTTTACAAGAGTTTAAAATATTTTTTTGTCCTTGACATTAAGTATTCTAGAATGTTCAAATAATCCTTTTCACTTTTTAAAAAATATTCTATTTATTTATTTAAGAGAGAGAGACAGAATGAATGGGCATGCCAGGGCCTCCAGCCACTGCAAATGAACTCCAGATGCATGTGCCCCCTTGTGCATCTGGCTTATGTGGGTCCTGGAGAATCTTAGGATTCGCAGGCAAGTGCCTTAACCGCTAAGTGATCTCTCCAGTCCAATCCTTTCCACTTTCTAAAAAAGTACATTGTATAACATACCTGCTGGCTTCAATCTGTAAACAAGAAGATTCCTTTAATTGTACACTATTCTTTTAATTAGGGGGAACTCAGGGTTGAGGGAGAAGAGGGAAAAAAACATGGGGTTTGCTGTTCTGCACAATGAGATACTTTCTTAAGTTACACTTCTGTCTTTAGTCTACTTACAAATCCTAGAATGTTCTACTTGGATGAATATTATAGTCACACTCAAGATTATCATTGTCCATTGTTTTCACATGTTCTCCAGCTTTCCTTTGTATATATGCAGAGAATCAAAAAACATTCTATACTTGATACCTATATAATTAAACCTTTTGTATATACAATGTGTGTGTTTGTTTTTTTTATGTGACAGTAGATTTGTCTTTGTCTTCCCTGTGCAATAGTGAAACTACTAAAGCCCATGGATTCTGAAATGAACATGATGTGATGAAATACAAACACCTGTTGAGAGAAATGACTTTCAAAAGTATCTTGGTGTTCCCTCTCATAGTATGCTTTTGCCTAGATGCACTTATTTGGTTATTATTCATTGAGATATGACTAAAAATTGAAAGGGTCTCATCTAATTATTTTTAATATATGACTCCCTTGTTCAAAATTAATAATTTAAAAACTTTGAGAGTCTTTTGATATATGTTTCTTCAATATAGTATAAACTAATCAAAATCTAGTCAAATGGAAAATCGTAAGCAGCTTTTAGGCTCCAAATAGTAAAAGAAGGGTAGTGAGGAAAATTAGAAATCTATTCTTAAGAAAAATATCCAATAATTTTTGAAGTACCAAGGTCAGAGAATCCTAAGTTCCATGAAAACTGTGTTGCAGAAGTTACCCAGTTCTTTTTACATGCCTAGCCCTCCAGCCCTGCCCTGTGACTATATCAATCAATATGTAGTGGTGCCTGTAGATAGGGCCATCTGTATTTCTTCCCCTGGGAGCCAAGTACATGACAATGAGAACATTTTAACTTTTTATGAAGCAGCTTATTTTATTCTCATTAAAGATGCTCTCTTTAGCATATCTACTTCTATAATACATTTTTACTTATTTTTTTTTTCCTCAGCAAAGAACTCACTAAATCATCAATATCTTCATTCATTTCAGAATTACATATTGCTGCCCAGAGACCTAACAGCAGAATATTATGAATATTGTCACGAAAATATATAGTTTTAAATGTCAGCCATACATAATGTGCCTGAAATATTAATACCCATCATACCCATCAGTCTCTGAGATGTCGTTCTTTAAAGAATGAAGGTTACAAAGCAAGTGACACAAGCACAGATGGCTTCTAAAAGAACTGAGTAAGATTAAATGACACTTTCATGCTTTGAGAGTTTAAATTCCTCTTATTTCTATTTCTGTCTTTGCTCAGAGACCACAAACAATTGTCTGTCATAGGTCATACAGCTTGTTCATGATGGTGTTTGAATTTGAACTTGTATTTCTGTGTTTCTAAATCTTGGGGTCTTTGCCTTAGGGTTTTCTCAAGGTATCTTCTTCTTCTTCTTTTTTTTTTTTTCCTTAAGAGAAAGAACTACTTTCTTTCTGAGTAAAATACCTTATTTAAAATTGGCTTGTAAAATTACATGAATTTAAGACCGTGAGGGTATTCTATAGGATAAAGCATGCATATATAGTTAAAAATAAATGTAAGGTGGCCAATAGTTTCATCAGCCTCAACAGTGGTTTTATAAAGGGACTTATTAAGGAATGTTTACAAAACTGCTTGAGAAGGAAATCTTAAAATGTCAGGACTTCATAATTGTGTGTTCTTATAAATTATAATGGAATCTGTCTAAACAGAGACTGTTGAACTTGGTTGTAAGTGCCTTCCCCTGGGCCTCTGTAATGATCATCCTCCCTCATTTCCCCACAGTGACTCTGACTCTGGTAAGATAAAACAACTATGCCAGCTTAAATCTCTCTCTTACTTTTCATTTTTAAAGTTTTTTTTTTTTTTTTTTTGTTGCTGTTTGCTTGTTTCTTTATTTTCATTATCTTCAGAAGTGCCTGCTGTAGTTCCCTTTGTGTTACTGGGACAAAGACCCAATCAGAAAATGCTGATGGGAGGCAATTGGCTTATTTTGATTTACAGTCTCAAGGGGAAGCTCCATGATGGCAGGGAAAAGATGGTTGATCAGAGGCTGGACTTCACCTTTTTGCCAACTTCAGATGGGCAATAGCAAGAAGAGAGTGAGTCAGATTCTAGCAAAGGGGAACTGGCTATAACATGCCTAGGCCTACCCCCAGTAACACATGTCCTCCAGCAAGGCTGCACCCCAAGTTGCCATCATCTGGGAACCAAGCATTCAAAACACATATTTTTGTGAACATAGAAACTGAAAAGCAGAAAAATAGAGGGAAGGCCACTTATAACCTGCACTGTTATGTGAGTGCTGAGTAATTCACTTTCATCACTGCCATTGCCCTGCCTTTCTCTCCTTCCATTGATCATGCTATGAACACAATTTTATTCTTCTTTCTCTACCAATTGCCATTATACTCTGAATATTTTCTGCTTGAAGAACTCTTCCTAATATTTTTAATAGTTCTATATTCTTCATAGGTATATATCATTAACATTTTAATTGTGGTGACTATCTGCATAACTTTTATGGGGGAGATAGTCAACATTTTACATTTTTAGACTGGGAATAACAAGTTATTTTGTATACATTTTGAGACGTGTTGATTTACTCTCAACAGGGGTGCTGATGTAAGTAATCCTGTACGTAGTCTGTGACATACTCATCTCACTCAACCTTGTGAATCTGTGGTATTTTATTGAAGGTGTTAGTAAAGTCTGCTATTAAAAAAAAATCTTATTTTTTCTTCACAGCAAGGTCTCACTCTAGCCCACGCTGACCTGGAACTCACCCTGTAGCCCAGGCTAGCCTTGAACTCCAGATGGCATTCCTACATCAGCCTTCCAAGCCTAGGACTTGTATTTGGGACATATTGTATTTTTAAATTTTTTTTTTGTTTTTTCGTGGTAGGCTCTCATTCTGGTCCAGGCTGATCTGGAATTAACTATGTAGTCTCAGAGTGGCCTCAAACTCATGGTGATCCTCCTACCTCTGCCTCCTGAGTGCTGGGATTAAAGGCTTGCACCACCACGCCAGGCTCATGTACTTTTTAAACAAAAATTTACATTGATAACATACTATGTCCCATAAATACATTTTAATTATTGAGCCAGGATTTAGTTATGTGACCCAGGTTGCCCTTGAACTCCTGCATCTACCTCCCTAGTTCTGGGATTACAGACATGCATGTGGCCTTTGATTTGTTTTATGTTAACTGCAGGGCAAATGGTCACTCTTCCTGTACTTTTTAGCCATTTGTAGGTCCTGTTAGTGAGGCAGGCTGGGAGCTGAGACCTTAGGTCTGAGTACGTAGAAGCCTTCTGGAAGAGGTTCAAAGGCCCAGGAAGATTAGGACATTAGTTGCAAGGTGAGAGGGGTTTCTGGCAGTTCAATAATGTAGGGAATAGGAACATGAATGAGGTGCTGAAGGGTAAATATAGACATCATGGGAAGAGAAGGGCTATAGGAAGAAGCAGGAGGAGAAGCAAATGGAAGTTGAAAGAGCCAGATTCAGTGATTATATTTAGGATCTTGCTAGAGCCACCATGGGGCAAACCTATCATCACCAAGAGGTGAAATAGAGGAGATAAGAATTTGAAGATACTGCACTGAAGGTTATGTTAACTCTAAACCATAAAAAGCATAAAAGTGCCAGGTGTGGTGGGAGCATGCCTTTAATCCTAGCACTTGGGAGCCAGAGATAGGCAGATAGCCATGAGTTCGAGACCAGCCTGAGACTACATAGTGAATTCCAGGTCGACCTGGGCTAGAGTGAGACCCTACCTTGAGAAACCAAAAACCAAAAAACAAAACAAAACAAAACAAAAACCATGTCTAGTAGTAGTTTAAATCCCTGACCTTTCTTTTCAAGGTCACAGGGATAGGGACCTTGGTTCAGTGACATCTTGCAGTTTTATACATAGAATGAAGCTTTTGCCTTCGTGGCTGCAGCTCCCTGTAGATACAGTGTCTGTGTTCCAGGGAGAAGGATCAGGGTAGGCACTATGGACTACACTATAGCCCTCATCTCCTTTTAATTCTTTATAGCAAAACTTAGCTACATGTAAGGTTGGGATATAGGTCTTGTTTTCACCAGTTTCTTTATTGGAGTTGGGAAAAAGAGGATTTAGGATGGTAGCTAAGCTATTAATAGTAGGAAATAAGGAAGTTTAATTTAATTTTTGCCCTATTTGTGCAGAAGATTTTTATGAAACTAAAAAATGTTGGGCTGGAGAGATGGCTTAGCGGTTAAGCGCTTGCCTGTGAAGCCTAAGGACCCCGGTTCAAGGCTTGGTTCCCCAGGTCCCACGTTAGCCAGATGCACAAGGGGGCACATGCGTCTGGAGTTCGTTTGCAGTGGCTGGAAGCCCTGGCGTGCCCATTCTCTCTCTCTCCTTCTTCTTTCTCTCTATGTCTGTCGCTCTCAAATAACTAAATAAAAAATGAACAAAAAATATTTTAAAAAAATGTTGCCAAGAACCCAGAAGAAATAATTGGAGTCCAAAAGATAGGCATAGATGCATGTACATTTGTTTCATATTTGGCCTTATATCTACAGGGTTGTAAAATGATAATTTCTAGGGTTTCTTCTCATTTCTATAGCTTCTCTTGTCCCATAAGTTGTATATAGTAAGACATATGTAACTGCTATCTGGAACACATCCATACACAAAGTCAGACTCCTCATTGCATCCAACCATTCTGGTCCAATTTGCCCCCATCATTTTTCAAATGAATTGTTTTCAGAATTCTCTTGGGTACTCTTGATGTGTGAATGAAGAGTCCTATTTCCGTTTTAGAAACTGAATTCCAGTCTACGATATAGAAGTATGGCAATAGCCAAATTCCTCAATCTCTTTCTGTTAACATCTTTCCATATATGAGGGGCTGAATTGCTCTCAAAGCAAAATTAGTACAGAGTCACTCTCTCTCACTGTAAGCTATTGCTCCCTTCCCTTTCTCTTACTTCATGGTATATGTGGAATTCAGACAGAACATTGCAGAAGAGTATTGAAAAGTACTCCTACTAATATCAGAGAAACGATCCCTCCCAGAAATTAGCAACCTTCTCCAGGGTCTTACTCTCTCTCCCATTGGTGTTCTTCTGCCTTGCCTATAGCAGATGGGGATCAAAGTCATACCTAAAAAGCTTTCATGCTCCATTGCACTCTGCTTCCTCCCCAGGCAGAAAAGCTTTTAAGTAATCTGAAGTCTTTGTGGGTTATACCTCTGTGGGCTGCATTTTCCTATTTAACAACTCAGTAAACATCTAATTCTGGGGGGTTGTACACAACTGTAACAATGTCTCCTTTATACTATGAGTTTCAAGGACATGATTTCTTTTTGAATTAAACTGGATGGTGTTTAATAGCTGTAGTGGTCAGGCAGTGTTTTCATGTTGGTGAGAGTACCTGTTCCCTGGGGTCATGTCAGCATTCCCTTTAAACCAAATACTTATACAGCTTAATATCACCTTAAGTGTTTTTCTGTAGGACCCTTTGCTCCTCTGCTCATACTTGATGTTAAATTGTCTGTCATTGTTTATGCACACTTACCTGCAATGATAATGAAGTTAGCCTCAAGGACGCTTACACTCTTGTCCTTGCATGTGTGTGGCACATTCTCTGCTGGCCCAGCAAAGCAGTACAATGTCTGGTGTGCCACTTGCTGATGTTCTGTAACAAAGTGGTTGATTTTTATCTTGATGCCTCAGTGCCTCAAGTTTCTACTACATGTTTGTTCATGGAGTTACTCTTTCCTTACTTTTTTATATTTATGTGTTATTGTTAGGGACCTTTGGAAAGTTCTGGTTGTCTAGGATATTGCCCTAGGAGTGTTGATAGCATGGAGCTTGTTGGCTGTGAGTAGTTGCAGTAGATTCCTTGAAGAGAAGATGAGTGTAGAGTTTCTTTTTCCTTACCACTGACCTCCCAGATAGCACAAAGAGCCTCTGCAACTTTGCCTTGACATCCAGATGATGGAATGCATACAGGCCACTGGAACCAAGTCACACTGAGCATGATCGTCCAACCTCTTTCCATGCTCCCCCTTTCCCACATCTCTTTCTTCTTGGTTTCTATCTCATCTCACATTCCCTCCACCCCAGCATAATTTCCCTAGAAAGAACTTGTGATATAGCAGATCACATAAAAGCATACATATACATCTAACCACCTTAGATCACATGCACACCTTTATCACAGTAATCAGATCACACAGAGGTACACACGTGTACCTTAGCCTCCATAGTCAGGTCATATAGACACATACATGCACACTCTACCACCTTAGATCACAGAGAAGTACACATATGTACTTTTACCACTTTGGTCAGATCACAGAGAAATCTACATGCACACATTTACCACTTTCACTGAGCACAGATATGAACATGTGCTCAATATTTTGATGTAGATGTATATTACCTGAGTTATGAATACAGTCACCATAAAGTGGATCTATAGAGAATATTTAAAATGGGATTAATGGCAAAGATATCAAGAAAACATAAAAAGCAAATAGGGATCTGTAATGTAGAGGTTACAAACTATGAGATGTTTCTACAAATTCAGGGGTTGAAGGGACCAAGGGAGGTGTTGGTGAGTATGAGATCCAAAACATATCAGAGAAACACCCTGTGGGAATAGCAGCCAGGATCCAGAATGCCCAGTCATAATGGGAACCATGGAGAGGGCACATGGAGCAGAGATAATTCAGATCCAGGTGTAGCTCCTTTTGGAAACGCCACATGAAGCAGAGGAGGGGAGGGAGAGGTGCTTTGAGCACGCCTCCTATCTATTCTTCTGCTAGTTTTTCATCTGCCTGTTGAAATTAGAAGTTATCTCTAAAGGAAGCTTGGGACCTGGCATTTGCAGGGTTTAGTCATATAGAGGGGAAGGGTAGAGAATAGATGGAGGAACATACAGATAAAGGCCTTGCACAAAGGCCAAGGATCTTTTAAGCATGTTTCAAAGGATTATAGTCATACATAATTTTCCTAGTGTAAGAAGATAAGTGATGCTTCTATTATTTCCATTTTAGATTCTGCACAGTAGGAATTTTTAGTGGAGCTTATAAATCAATATACAATGTAGAATTCTGCAGTAGCCTTTCAGTTTGTTTTCTTTCTTCCTTACCTCCTGGACTGTCGTTTGTTCTCTATAGCAGTCAGTGATTCTTATGTATCAAAAGTCAGATTACTTCTCTGTTCAGGACCCCCAGTAGATTCTGCTATAGTGTTATGAAAGTCAGAGTCCATATTGGCCCATCATGTCCTACAGGATCTGACCACTTTATCTCCCACCCCCTTTCTCTGTGCTCCAGCTTAGTTCATCTTGCTGTTTGTGGAATATGTCCCTTTGTTCTTACTGTTCTCTGTTCCTTGAATGTATTTTCTGCAGTTTTTTTTTCTTACTCTCTTTTTTTCTTATCCAGCAACTCAGTGTAACTCTCCTCCTCAATCTGTTTAAGATTTTGCCCCCTCCTACCTCATCACAATCTTTCTACTTTTCATAAATTTTCCCTGTTTGGTAGTAATGAAATCTGTTATCATTGAAAAGTGATATATTTGAGTGTGAGTTGACAAGTAGTAGACTTCTTTCCAATTAATGTTTATTACCAACTTTGGGTATATCTGTGGAGGGTGTTAGCAGAGAAGTGAAGACCACCATGAATGAGGGTCCCAGACTGAATAAAAATAGGGAAAACAAAGCTATGCAAGTACCTTAAGTTCACCTTCCCATGGACTTGGTGCTCTGAGATGTACACATTCTTGCCACAACTGTGAGATCACTTCCCTCTGAGGCCAAGCTTTCTATGTGGTCATAGCTGGTAACTGAGCACCAGAAGGGAAAATAAGGCAGGTTGATTCCTGGGAGGCATGAACTCAGTTGGGTAGTTTTAGCTGGAGGATTCCTTGTTGGCCTGGATGAACCTCTCTTGGGATTGAGCTTTACTCTAACCCTGCTTTCTTCCCTCTTTCTTTTCAGAGCATCAGATGCTTATTGTGAGAATGCTGCTTATCTGCTCTTGTTCTCTTTCTCCATTATATCTTTTGCATGTCTTTATGTGTACTTCCTGGAAACCCAAACTAATGCACATGATTTTGGCATGATTGCATCAGTAGGTAAAATGGGCATGAATGAGTTGAGAAACAAAGATAGCTATCTCTTTGGAGGCATAATTTACCTCAAGCAGCCCATGTGAGAGTAGATGTGCTAGTCTAGCCAGTAGGGAGGGATCTCAAAAGCTGCTATAGGCTGGGCCAGGTAGGAAAGCTGCCAGAGCAAACAGAGTACAACCCTAAACTTGGGACTGTCTGCACTGGATATCACTCATTCAGTATCTACAGAGAAATGTTGGCTTTGTGAATCAAAAGCTCCTTGGAGGGAATGACTCAATTAAGCACTTCATTTTTATCAGCCACGATATCTACTTACTTTAGAACAAATACAACTCTGTAATAAAAATGTGTTAAATTAACATTTCCTTCAGTGGCAGGCTCTATTTTCACTTCATGTGGGAAGTTGTGAAGTGCAGGTAGGTGATAAAGACATTGTTGTTACTGAGAACCATGTCATGGCCTCAGTGTCTCTAGAAGTCATAAACTCTATATCTTGCCTTGTCATGTGAACATTTTCAGAAACAATATAACAGTGGCATTTCTGATGCCCTGAGTATAGGAAGCCAAACTCAGAATTCTCCCATGCCAGGAGTATATTTTACGAGGCTTGGCAAAATGTAAATAAAAATTGGTTTTATTAATTTTTTTGCTCTTAATCTACCTAGTAAAAATTAATGGTTTCCCCATGGTATTTTAATAATATTTTATAGAATGTTCCAAAATACTTTTAAATAAAACTGTAAAATATGATAAACCCAAATAAATCAGATTTGTGCTTATGGAAAACAGTAGGCAATGAACAAATTAATCACAGATAGAAATACAGACTTCTGAGGTGTTTTTAGATGGATTAGTCAAGAGTCAGGGTCTGAATTTCTCTATTAGCTTCCAATAAGTCTATAAATGTTGGAAAGGTTGAAAGGCTTTGTAATTACTTGCTAACCTGACTGGGACTTTAGAAAGCAGAGTTCTTTCTCCAGCATCAGAACCCTGAGGAGACATGAAAAACTGGCTGAGGTATTTCTTTTTCCTTTGTGAAGTCTTCAAAAAGATAACTCTGTCTAAATTTCTAAGTTTCCTTTTTCTACCATCCTTATCTCCAGGGAGTTTTTTAAATTTCTTGTTGCTTTGGTGTTTGTACTCTTGGAGGAAAGCTCAGATGGGTCACTGTGTTTTGCATACAGATACAAAATGTAAATATAATCTGCTAAATTGTCAATATTTATCTAAACCTTCAGTGGCTCAGAATGGGAGAAGGAAATGTAGTGGGGAAAAACAACATGGGTCTTTGAGCCTCTGGCCTCTGCTTGTCTAGTGGTGACTCTGGGCATGGAGTGTTTTAGGAAAGGTGTGTCTTCCAGGAACACAGCCTAAATGGGTACTTGGTCACATCATACTGGTGACTTGAAGGAGGACAGTGCTTCTATCAGGGATATTTATAAAAACTACAAGGCCTCAACTCTGAGCAAAACATATATACCAATGAGATCATTATAAAAGGATGTTTCCTGGCAAACTACCATGTAGTTGCTAAAGACAGCATTGCTTTTCTTCTGTTTTTACCCATAAAATTCTTTGAATTGGGTTTTCTCAATTGCTTTGGATCATATGCATTAGTGAGAATAGGGATACTTTTATCACTCTACCCATTGCTACTCCTGTACACCCCCCTTTTTTTTCTTGTTTCCTTTCCTTATTGCAAAAACTAAGTAAGTAATACTTTAGAGTGAAACCTGATAAGCTATCTGAATTTCTTTACTATTTTCTAGCAACATGAGCTGAAACAAACTTAAAAGCTATTTCCCCATGTGTGAAGTAGGTATGTATGACAGTCCTATCTTTTTTTCTATATCTGTTGTCACTGAGTAAATTAAAAAAAATTCTGACCTAAGTAGCTATAATGTTGGCTTCATATGTTTTGATCATTTTTCCTCAACAAATCAGTGTTGTGATGAAAGAACAATAATTCCAGGAAACTGGAAAGAGCTGCAGACCTGCACACGTTCAAGCAAATAAAGAACCACCCTACCCTTGCCTGGAGTTGAGAGGAGTTTATCATAGAAGGCTTCTGATTGGAGGTGACTATTGAATGAGATTAGATTAGAAGGTGCTTGCCATGAGGATTGATGGAGAAGAGGCTGAATTCCTGCCATTGGAACCATGGTTCTTGAGCTGTAAAGGGCAGGGATGTCAGCCGAGGAGTCCTTCACAGAGCACATTTCAGGGCCTGATGCCAGGTCTGCTGGGTTGTCAGATCAGGACTCTTTACTTCATTTTAGTAACTAGTCTGAGAAACTTTTGGAGATGTTTGCAGAGCTTGGCATACTGCTATAAGGAGGGTTGCCCCTGTGAGTTGGAAGAAAGCTTTGTGTCTTTGCTACACAGTCAACTTTAGTATTTCTGTGTTTTCTTTCATGAAAGCAGGTTTTGACTATGCTTAAGTCTTTTCCCTTTAGCTTGCTGTTACCAAGATTTTAAATGAGGGGCCAGAGAGATGGTTTAGTGGTTAAGACATTTGCCTATAAAACCTAAGACCCAGGTTTAATTCCCCTGTACCCACATAAACCAGATGGACAAGGTAGTAAATTTGTCTGAAGTTCCTTGGCTGTGACTGGAGGCCCTGGCATACACTCTCAACTAAGTAAATATATTTCTTTTAAAAATGATGTAAATAAGTTATTTGTCTCTTTCTTAAAATCAGTGGCTCCTGTATTTGCAGAGGTACCAATGCAGTCTTCAATTTCATAGCCTGAATCATAGTTCCTTTATAGGATTCCATTCTGAATCTGAATTTTATGTAGTTCATTTCTCATTCTGAGATGGCATTTTAAACACATCATTCTTAGCTTTTACATTTCCTGTGTTTAGCTGCTCAGGTATCTAAGTAAACTCCACCCAAGTTTACATTGGAGATTTACAGAGCATTCACTTGAAGATTGTCAGCATTTGTAAAGATTTTACAGTTCTTAGTATTTCTGAGACTTATGCCTTTTGCTTTAGGATACAATTTAGTATTCAGTATTTCCCGCATATGAAGCAATTTTTCTTGTACAAGGTTGTTAAGTCAGTTTTATATCTTTTTATTTCTTAGAGTAGAGATGAATAAACCTGCTCACTAGATTTGATAGTACCTTTATCACTTAATATTTGAACATCCTCAGCACTTTACTTTTAATATGGCTAAATGGAATATGTAAGATGAACATTTTCAATTCAGTGCCCTGTATTATAATAAATGTTTCAAAAATTTAAATGTGGATATCCTTAACAGGTAAAGAACTAGAACCTATCATATTTTCTTACTTTGGTTTTTTTATGATTTTAGTTTTTTTGTTATTAGTTTTGTACTCAGTGAATACAGTCACGTTGGTACCATTGTTCCCCTTCTCCCTGTCCTTCCCCCTCCACCTGACCCCTCCTTGTTGGGATATATGGTTCATGCATTGTGGGGTTAGCCATCAGTTATGGGTAACTTTTGGGTTTTTAGGGTGGCAGTTTTCTCGATTTAAACCATTGTGCTGAGTGAAGGAAAATAATGATGTTGAGTGATAGTGGTAGATGTTTTCTTCTGATTCCCTTCAAATTTTTATTGGTACCTTTATTTTAGAAAATCTTTTTCCTTAGAATAGAATCTCAGGCCATAACTGTTTCTCATAATAACATAGACCATATACCAAGTTCTTGTGTGTAATTCTGTAGCCTTAACTTAGCAATTACTATCCAATCCTGTAGAATAGTCAAAATCCTAAACTCTATTTGAAGTTGAAGATTGTCCCCTCTGTTGGTGAGCCTGCTCCAGGTTAAAGCTAATAGTTCTGTGGGAGAGCTGGTGTGTTGGCTTAGTCTCAGCGCAATAAGAACCTTGTCTCTGATTCCCAGCAGCACAGCGGTAAGAGTTCAGAAGGAGTAATGCTGATCAGTAGCTTGTCTCTGGCTCACGGCTGGGCTGTGGTGAGTGTGGAGAAGACATATGGTTGTGATGGAAATGGAGGAGGAGTAGGGCAGGTCAGTAAACCCTGACTGAATCTACAGACTACACATTCTTCTCAGCAGCCCATGGAGCATTCTCTAAAATAGATCTGGGTCACCAAGCCTGCTTCCATACATTTAGGAAGATTGACATAATTACCTCCATGATATCAGATCACAATGCTATATTGCTAGAAATTAACAACAAAAGACCCACCAAGAATCCCAAGGCTCCTGGAAACTGAACAGCACACTTTTAAGCAATAAATGGATAGTGGACGAAATAAAAAAATGAAATTGCAAAATTTCTAGAAATGAATGACGATGGGAACACATCATACCAAGACTTATGGGACACAATGAAGGTGGTCCTCGGGAAAATTCATAGCACTAAATACCTTTATAACAAAGACAGAGAGATCCCAAATCAATAACCTAACCATCCACCTAAAGGCACTGGAAAAGCAAGAAGAATCCAAATCAAAAACCTCTGGAAGGAAAGAAATAATTAAGATCAGAGCAGAAAATGAATTGGAAACTAAGAAAACGAGAAAATCGACAAAACAATGAGCTCATTACTTGAAAAAATAAACAAGATTGACAAACCCTTGGCCAATTTGCTCAAGCAAAAAAAAAAAAAAAATGCTTCAAATTAACAAACTTTGAAATGAAAAAGGAGAGATTACAACAGACATAACTGAAATTGGAAGAATCATCAGGACTTATTTCAAAAACTTCTACTCCACAAAACTGGATATGGAGGAAATCGATAAATTCCTGGATACAAACCATCTACCAAAGCTAACCTCAGAGCAGATTAATCTCCTAAACAAACCTATCACACTCATCGAGATTGAAAAAATAATAAAAAACCTCCCCAAAAAGACAAGTCCAGGACCAGATGGCTTCTCAGCTGAATTCTATCAAATCTTCATGGAAGAACTCAAATCCTTCTCAAACTGTGTCACACAACTGGAGAACAGGGAAAGCTCCCCAATTCCTTCTATGAAGCTAGTATCACCCTAATTCCAAAACCAGGCAGAGATGCCACAAGAAAAGAAAACTACTGGCCTATTTCCCTGACAAACTTAGATGCAAAGATCCTGAACAAAATCCTTGCAAACTGAATCCAACAGCACATCAAAAGCATTATCCACCTTGATCAAGTGGGGTTCATCCCAGGAACGCAGGGGTGGTTCAACATATGGAAATTTGTCATTGCAATACACCACTTAAACAAGGTTAAACACAAAAACCACATGATCATTTTGATAGATACAGAAAAGTCCTTTGGCAAGATGCAACATCACTTCATGATCAAAACATTGGAGAGGATTGGCATGGTTGGTTGATATCTTAACATAATAAAGGCAAAAATTTTAAGTTAACAGCTGGTAGATGTTTGTGGATGCTAACTTCATTTTGTTTGGGGAGTCCCTCCTGGGAGCATTCAGCTTGGGCTCTGGCTATCTGGTAAGGGTTCTTTTCTTTCAGGTTGGTGTGCCATCCTAAATTCACAATACAATAATGAAAGTACCAGGCAGGAAGGTGCAATATGTGAGGTCACATAAGACAAAATGGGCCCCATGACAGTTCCTTCCTACAAAACCCATCTATTCTTAGCACATGCACACTGAATAAACCTGGTGGTGTGTGACAGTATGTGTGTGTCCATTATCCAGGGTTGTCCCCTTTTGGGCTCTTCTACTACATATGAATCTCCTATCTACTTTAAAGGTTCTCAGACATAGACCTCACGCACTCTGCCTTGTGCTGTACCTTAGGTCCAAAGGAGGTAGCAGGCTCTTTGCTGTTTCTCTTAAAGTACCTGTCACTTATTTGGGGAAGGGAAGGTGGTTAGAGTGGAGAGGTCATTGAATCTCAACAACTCTGCAGTGAAATTTGTTCATGGCCTCTTTAGCCTGACCTGTTTTATACCCTCATGTGACATGTTTTTCCCCTCCAAAAAAAAAAAAAAAAAAAAGCTACTTCTTTTAATGTCCACATCTTACTTAGGTAAGTACTGGTTGTCTAGTTCTCTGTTCCTCTTTTCACCCTGTCCACTCAAACCGCTTCATAAGGTTTGAATAGCTCCTTTTTCTCTAGGCCAGAGCCCTAGCTCAGGCTGTGCTGCTTTCTCTGCCTATCCCATTCCCATTTGAACTCCTTTGTGAAAAATGCAACCTCTGCAATGCTGCTTTGTGACTCAACTTGTTTGGTCAAAATTTTGATGCCTAGACTTTGTTCCAGTATAGTCTTGCATTGGAGTAGAACTAGCAAAAACAAAAAAAGTTATTCACTACTAGCTGAGTGCCTAGTGAGTGTCAGCTATAAAGAGATGATTTGGGTTGGCATTTCCTCTGTCTTAATGGCATAGTGAGCACCAGACTAACTTGGGTTGGTTTGATTTGGATGAACTTCTAAGACCATGGTGGAGACTGTATGTTTAAATATACATTTATAAATAACTTATAATGCATATTACATGAAAGTTGAATAAGAAAGTATGTCATTATCAGAGTGTTGATTTTCATGGGGGTGATTAAACACACCAAGAAAAATGTAACATTTGAATTAGGTCTTGAGTAAAAAATGTGTTAACAAAGGTGGTTCAAAAGGAGTGAAATACCAGAACGAGGGAGAGGGAGGGAAGATGTAGAGGGTATAGATTAGATTGATCCTACCCTCTCCAGTGTCTTGTGGTTCAGGTGTGCCCTATAAGGGCCTGGTGAGGGTTCAACCATTTGGTCTGTCTTTTAGGAAGTAGAATTTTATGGTACCATTGCCGTTTGGGTCTAGATTAGTGTTTTCCACCCCTTCTATGCCCTCTCCTCCCTTCCCATCCATGCTAGTGTCTAGTCCATGAGATGTTTGCTGGGTATTTAAGGTATCTTGGGTAGATTAAAGTTAGGTGCTGTAGATGAGTGAGACTATGTGGCAATTTTTTTTTTTTTGCTTTCTGTGATTGGGTAAGTTCACTGAGGATGATCTGTTTCAGGTTCACCCATTTTCCTCAAATTTCTTTTTGTCATATTTTCTTACTGCTGTGTAGAATTCCATTGTGTAGATACACCACATCTTAGTTATCCATTCTCCTAGTGATGGACATCTGGATTGATTCCAGCTCTTAGCTATTATGAATTGAGCCGCTACAAACATGGTTGGGCAAATCTCTCTGGCCTGTGGTTTGAAGGTTTTAGGGTAGATGCCCAGTAAGGGAATAACTGGGTCTGTTGGTATCTCTATAGTCAGCTTTTTCAGGAGTCTCCATATTGCTTTCCAAAGTGGTTGTACCATCCTGCATTCCCACCAACAGTGAATGAGTGTTCCTGCTTCTCCACATCCTCGCCAGCATTTATTTTTGTTTGATTATTTGATGTTGGCTATCCTTATTGGGGTAAGGTGGAATCTCATAGTTGTTTTAATTTGCATTTCTCTGATGATTAGGGATGATGAACATTTTAAGTGTGTGTTTGCCATTTGTGTTTCTTCCTCTGTGAACTGCCTGTTCAGCTCTTTG
Source organism: Jaculus jaculus (assembly GCF_020740685.1). NCBI lineage: Eukaryota > Metazoa > Chordata > Mammalia > Rodentia > Dipodidae > Jaculus > Jaculus jaculus. The sequence goes on along the minus strand of NC_059111.1, from coordinate 83,458,022 downwards.
CCCCATTTTGTGAGTGTGGTGTTTGACTTCTTACTGTTTAGATTTTTGAGTTCTTTGTAGATTCTAGAGATTAGGCCTCTATCAGTTTAATAACCTGCAAATATTTTCTCCCATTCTGTGGGTAATCTATTGGCTCTGCTTATTGTATGCTTGTCTGTAAAGAAACTCTTCAGCTTCATGTGATCCCATTGGTTGAGTGACTGTTTAAGATTGTGAGCTACTGGGGTTTTGTTCAGGAAGTCTTTTTCCTTTCCTATATCTTCAAAAGTACTTCCTAAATTTTCTTCCAGTATTATTCGAGTTTCTGGTCTTATATTGAGGTCTTTGATCCATTCGGATTTGAGTGTAGTGCATGGTGAAATGTGTGGATCAAGTTTCAGTTTCCTGCATGTGGTTATCCAGTTTGTCCAGCACCATTTGTTGAAGATGCTGTCTTTTTTCCAGCCTATATTGTTTGGGCCTTTGTCGAATATCAAGTAGCTATAGTTGCTTGACCCAAAACCTGGGTCCTCAAGTCTATTCCATTGGTCTATACTCCTGTTTTTATGCCAGTACCGTGCTGTTTTTATTATCTTTACCGTTAAGCTTTGCTCAGCACCCTGAACCTTACTCAAATCCTCACTTTGTCTGTCAAAGATTTTGTCTCTTTTTACATTAGTAGAGTTTCTGGATTTCTAGTCCTTTATTTAATGTGATTTAGGATAAACTCTTGATTGAATACATCTGCCTGAATCTTAAGTCTTAAACTGTAACAGGCTAAAATATAAATAATAGGAATATTCTATATTGTTAATATTTTTTTCTGTTTTTTTTTTTTTTTTGTTTTGGTTTTTCGATGTAGGGTCTCACTCTGGCTCAGGCTGACCTGGAATTCACTATGTAGTCTCAGGGTGGCCTTGAACTCATGGTGATCCTCCTACCTCTGCCTCCTGAGTGCTGGGATTAAAGGCGTGCGCCACCACACCCGGCTGGTTTGGTTTTTGAGGTAGGGTCTTGCTGTCATCCAGGCTGACCTGGGATTCACTATGTAGACTCAGGGTACCCTTGAACTAATGGCAGTCCTCCTGCCTCTGCCTCCCAAGTGCTGGGGTTAAAGGTGTACATCACCATACTTCTTAAATACTCTGTCTCACTCTCTGGATACATATGTGTCTATATATGGCAGGACTACAGCCAAAGAATTTAAGAAAGGTCTTGCAGGTTTTTAAATTTAACAAGGACACAAGGTGTGAAACAAAGGCTATAACTCTTAACTCCTATTAATCTTTGATTCATTTAGCCCTCCCTAGGAAGACAAACCAAACTTTAGGGGAAACAGCTTTAGATAACTTGATACTAGTGCCTTAATGGATACTAGTTCAGTAATTCCATAAAATATAATTAATCCATAAAAATAATTTATAAAATTAGTATATAACTTAATTTAATAGTAGCTTTTAATTCATTAATATGGGGAACTGTTTAAGTTGATCTTATTAATCCCCTGCCTTCTCATCTTTTGCCTTGTAGGAATAGTTTCAAATGCTAAGACTTGACAAACCTTCCACTTTCTGTGTCTAGGAAGCCACTTTCTATGTTAAAGGGCTGGTTTATAAGATTATAGGTCCTGGAATGTTGAGAAATGATGGAGAATTCTTCGTGCCATGAGAAAATTTGAATTGTATGAATGATTGCAACCTATATCAACAAATAAAGCCACAAAAAACTGTAATGTTAAGAGAAGCCTAGTGCAAGCCTAAATCATACTTAAATATAAACACTTATCAGAGCAGTGGCTATATCACTTGTTCTAAACTCCATTAGTACAGTGCTTCCTTTCAAAATAGCAAATTGTTTATAGTTCCACCTTTCCATCTTAAAATAGAATTCACAGACAATACAACTATAATTAAATAATGCAATGTCCTATATACAAAATGAAGTAAAAACATTTAATAAAGTTATATAGTTGTCAATAGGTAAATACTTCCATACAACCATCTAAGATAGAATTGAAGATGCATCTTGGCATATTTGTATATAATCAGATTATATGAGTCACTGGTGCAGATTCATCTAAGTGTATTCCCTTGGGAGTTTGAACACCAGAACCACATGCTCTTCCAAACCAGCAAACAAGTTTTGGTAGATTTTCCAGTGATGCAGTCTTTCTTTGATTTACATAGTGTTTTTGTGAAAAGTCATGTATATGTTAAAACCCTGCAAATATGCTTGTATTTATGCAGTCTGGATTTAGAATTAGTGTGAGTGGCTGTCCTTGTATGTCCTGAAGGTGGGAAAGGTCTGCTAGTATCACAAGCTTTTGCTCTGAGCCAGCTGTGATCTCCATTTTTAGGATAAGTATTGACAGCCTCAAAGATCTTAAGAATGTCAGTTGGCCAGCAAGGGTCTGGTCTTTTTATTTATTTATTTTCTTTCTTTCTTTCTTGTCTTCTTACTTTCTTATTTGAGAGAGAGAGAGAGAGAGAGAGAGAGAGAGAGAGAGAGAGAGAGAGAGAGAGAGAGAGAGAGGGGTAGGGAGGGAGGGAGGGAGGGAGAGAGAATGGGCACGCCAGGGCCTGCAGCCACTGCAAATGAACTCCAGATGCACGTGCCACCTTATACATCTGGCTTACGTGGGTCCTGGGGAGTCGAACTGGTATCCTTTGGCTTTGCAGGCAAGCATCTTAACTGCTAAGCCATCTTTCCAACCCATGGGGTCTGGTGGTCTTTGGGACCGTCTCCTCTAGTTAATTGGCTGGTTAATGCTCACCTGTGGATGAACTTCCCTGTGCAGAAGGAGAGGAGCAGTGCCTTCCTTACCACCACTTTCAGGTAGGTCTATCTTGTTTGGTGCCAATCCTTCTGATTACCATGACAAGAGCATCCCTGAAACTGGGTGACTATAAAGACTTATCACTTGTGAATGTCTACTTATGCAGCATAACCTTTCTGTTTTGTGAAATGGTAGTTTTTACTCAAATATAGCGTATTGTACACCTGAAAAGCTACCTTTTATCTTTAATATTTGGATTACAATGCAGATAATCTAGATTTATTATTATCATATTTCACTGGAAGTGTTCCTTTCTAGTCCTGAGTGGACTCCCCATTATAGCTAACACTGTTCTATAAGCACACATGCAACTTCATGGTGGGGTTTTATGTAAAGCAGAAATAGTGTATGGGACAAATACTAAATGTGAAGCTAAGATTCTGAAAAATAAACTGTTTATGGTAATTAGTAGCTGGGGGACCTTGGAGAAATTTCTTTAACCTCTTCAAAATATGTTAGTTTGGCTCTCTTTTTGTCTGTTCACATTTGAGTTCATTTGTAGATCAGTGTGTGGCATTCTTCTCATTTGAAATGTGGTAGCATTTCAAAACCTGGGCACTTTTGGCTTCTATTTTCCTTTAATTGGGAATACTAGATTTGCATTAGTAATCTTAATTTTAGATTAGCATGCTCCCCATTCTATCCTGGCTTGTGACCATTGGCAGCCTCTCTCTCATTCAGTTCAGTTCCTCACTCAGAAGATAGGCTAAGCCTGTACTAGTCAAACTTTTTTTAGCTGCAAATCATAAAACCTGCTTGTGGGAGCTAGGGAACATCAGAGATTTATTATAGAGATAGTACTCAAGGGCAAGATGAACAGCCAGACCTTGGGAGAGCCTTGACTCTGGAACCAGGAACACTTAGAAACAAGATGGTTAGACTGTGTTTTCCTCTCCCGGGTCGCAGAGACTGCCTGGTTTCTTTTGGTATCTCAGGCTTGGTACTAAAGTCTGGAGCATTCTGCTTCTTCATGCATTTGGTTATTATACAGTTTTGAGCTTCAAATATTGTCACTTGGCCTGCCAAATTACTGCATAGCAGGGGTTGTTTTCAGTTCCTGTAGCAGAAAGAATGAGCGACCTAGCTTGGCTCAGGTGTGCACAGAGGTGAGAGTCTTTCACGTAAATGGGGTTGTCTCTGGATGGAACGGAGAAGTGCTCACTAGGGTAGATGTCTCATGTGTTTATGTTTTATATTACTCCCTCTTCGTCCTTAAGTTATAATGCTAGAGTTAGTGGAATCAGTCAGGCTTGTGGGTGAAGAGATTGTTTCTTACTAGCTTCCCTCAGCCTTTGTTTATACCAAAGAATAACCAAAGGGACTATTGGTTGGACCTCTACACTGTTTTACCCTATCTGATTGTTCCTGTACAGAGAGAATCTAGATCTGGCGGTATCTAGAAGATAATTTTGGAAGTTGCACTGAACAATAGTGTCTGTTAAAGGAGTGCAAATATTTTCTTGTTGCTCACCCTTTGTTCTTTAAATTAGCAGTTGAAGCTTGAATCCTAAGATTCAATCAAAATGAGAAATGTGTGGAGACTTTCTCTGATTCACCCTGAAGAGAAAAAATGGAAGACAAGAGGCTTTTTCTTGCCTCAAGGTTCTGGACAGTGGCTATATATTTGAATCATTTGTTGGAAGTATCCATGAAATTTCATCAGAAATTGGATGAGCTTGAGGGAAAGGGAGATATTTCTGATGAATTCCAACTTTGGGGTTTAAGTGGCTGGGTAGATAGTGGTAGATTTCCCCAAGATTTGGAGTGAAGAATGAGTGGTTGTATTGAATTTGAAGTGACTTGTGACCTCAGGCATCTTTATAGGACTAGTAGCCTTTGAAGTCCAAGCATAATTAGGATTGAGCCTCCACAAAATGTCAGAGGCATAATAGTTTTAGAAGTAGAGATTAGGGTTCCAACATCAGTTAGAATCCACTCCTTTTGGAAGAGGGTCCTGTATAGTTAGTTGGAGGTGCCAGATCACTAGATCTGTGTCAGCAGATTTATTTGGAAGCCTTCCTTTGGGGTGGCTTAACATTACCAGGAAGCCCTAGTGTCTCTCAGGTTGTGATGCTACGATTTGGGTCAATCATATGATACAGTCTTTTAAGCACTTCTCACTATGATGCCATTTTGATAGCTTTTGTGGCAAGATTTATGTGTAATTAAGCTTTGTAACCATCTTTGGGTATCATCTTTGTGTATAATTGAGGAGACATTTCATATATGTGTGTGTAAGAGGAAAGGACAATATTATATGTAGCAATGGGCCTCTGTTTTATGTAGTAGCAGGCTTTGTCTAGCATTGATTAAAAATTGAGGGTCAGGGGCTAGAGAGAAGGTTTAATGGTTAAGATGGTTGCCTGCATAGCCTAAGGACCCAGGTTCAACTCCCCAGAATCCACATAAGCCAGACACACAAGGTGACAGATGCACACAAGGTCACACAGGAGCAGAAGGTGGCGCACACATCTGGAGTTTAATTACAGTGCCTAGAGGCCCTGGTGTGCCAATTTTCTCCCTATCTCTTACTCATAAAAAAACTGAGGGTCGGGCTGGAGAGATGGGTCAGCACTTACCTGTGCTTGCCTGCAAAACCTAATGATCTGTGCTCAATTCCTCAGTACCCATGAAAAGCTAGATGCACAAGGTGGCACATGTGTTTACAGTTTGTTTGCAGTGGCTAGAGGCCCTGGTGCTCCCATTTTTTCTATATATGTCTGCCTCCATTTTTCTCTCTCAGATTAAATAAATAAATAAATATTTTTAAAAATTGAGGATCATCTAGAATTCATATACAGCATTCCTCCTTTAATGGAGCCTTTTGTTTTTCCTATTTGGATATCCTTAACTAATTCTGAAAATCTACATGATCCCTTAAGTACCTTAATCATATGAGATTAAAGTAGGATTTCCTTTGTGCCTTTTTTCCATTCAAATACAATAGTTTTGTTTTGATTTCTGCTCCTGCTTCCTGATTATAGTTCTGTTTTAAGAACAACTCCTAGTATTATGGGTAAAGGCTTAGCAAGCTCTCTAGTTTATTTCCTTTAATTGTCTTTAGAGCAAAATCATGGTTATTCTCAACTTAAGCATTTCCTGGGTCTGTACAAGATAATGCAGGCAAATATTGCCTTTCTTTTCTCATTTTCTTCCTAACTCCTTTACATGTTATAGCCATTTTTTTGTGTCACAATCACTTTTGGATTTCTAGAATATATTAAAACATATCACTTTAAAATATTACCTTTTAATTAATAGATTATTTACATGTTTATAATGTTATAATATTAAAGAATGTGGATTTGTTGTGCACAATAATGTAAGCGTTTTCTATATTGGACTTCACAAGCATAAACCTGATGAGCATTTCTGTCTTGCCATATTGTTGGGGATTTGTCTTGTTTTGAAGTTTTGCTCATCAGACATTATGATGGTCAAAGAGAAAATACAGGAAAGCTTCAGATTGTTGAGGCTCCCTCACTATAGTATAAGGCAGGGCTGAAACTAGCAAAAACAAAGCTGCGAACAAGAGCACAAAGCTAGAGAGGCTATGTGGGCTTTTACCTTCTTTATATGGTAATTTTAGCAGAAGCAAGAGGGAGGAAGGAAAGAAAAATCAAAGTACTCTGCTTCTGCTCTGACCTTGCATACATGACAGAGGCAGTCATGTTTCAGAGCTGAAGCTCTTGTTCCGGTAAAACCACAAACTGAGGATTCCTTGGGGTTATTGACTACTTTTCTGTCTTCCTTTCTAACTCAAGATGCAATAGACAGCTGCTAGGAGCTTGAGCCACTACACCTCTATTGGTTTCTTTACACCCATATCTTATACATCACCCTTTGTGAATAAACCTTCCACATGGTTCTGTCTTATGTGTATCATGTCTTCTATGAGGACTTGGGTGTTCAGGCCAAATACATTACTCATTACTTAGGAAGGGATATGCTGGAGACGACTCTTCCCAGCAAGAACTTAGCTTCTGATTTCACAGTTATATTTGGATTGTTTTGACTCCCCCTGAAGACAGTTCTTCTATTTTCTTTTTACTTTTGGAAGGAACAGCTTAGAATCTAAGCCAGCTTTCCCTTTCTTTGATTGTTGAGTGGTGTCTGGAGAGTCTCTACACTTTCCCCCATGTAGTCACAACTTTGGTCCTCCCCCTTTTTTTTCCCTCCTACTCTTGAAACACAAACTGTGGGAAATTAATATCCCCACAGAAACCTAATATTCAGTTTTCATTTCTACCTCTATTTTGATAAATTGTTTACTACAGCAGAAATGTATTTCCTCATATAAGAAATAAATTTAAATGAAAAGTTTTATGTGGTGATATGTTATCTGTTTATTTTATGAATTCTTACCATTGCTATGACTTAGTGAAATCTAATTTATCATGTATTAAATATCATGTAATTAGATCTTTTCTGGGACTTCCAGTTTTTCATACAGTATAGTTTTCTAATTTTATGGAAGCACACAAGGGTATTGGTGATTTTCTTTATTATAAATGTACAGGTGAGGCTTTAGCTTATCTCTTCTTTCACTTTTAGGGTATTTGGCAGCTTTTTCTTTTTCTTTTTTTTTCTTTCAGTTTTTGTTGAGGTAGGGTCTCACTCTGGCTCAGGCTGACCTGGAATTCACTATGTAGTCTCAGGGTGGCCTTGAACTCACGGCGATCCTCCTACCTCTCCTTCTGAGTGCTGGGATTAAGGGCATATACTACCATGCCCAACTTGACAGCTATTTATTTTTGTTTATTTATTTGAGAGCAACACAGAGAGAGAGAGAGGGAGGGAGGGGGAAAGAATGGGCGTGCCAGGGCCTCCAGCCACTGCAAACGAACTCCAGACGCGTGCACCCCTTGTGCATCTGGCTATCGTGGGTCCTGGGGAATCGAGCCTCAAACCGGGGTCCTTGGGTTTCACAGGCAAGCGCTTACTTGCTAAGCTATCTCTCCAGACCTTGACAGCTATTTTTTTTTAGGTTAAATTTTGATTTATTTTCTAAGTGAATTACCATGAATAGACTTATTTTGAAAAATACAGGAATTAACAAAAGGGGAGTTGGTTTTTTTTTTTTTTTTTTTTTTTAAGGTTTGGCTATGAGAGGAGAAAGAGGCAGAGACAGAGAGAGAAAGAAAGGAAGATAGAGAGGGGGCAGGGAGAATGGACGTGCCAGGGCCTCCAGCCACTGCAAACAAGCTCCAGATGCATCTGGCCTACGTGGGTCCTGGGGAATCGAACCAAGATCCTTTGGCTTTGCAAGCAAGTGCCTTAACTGCTAAGCCATCTCTCCAGCCTGAGAGTTGGTATTTTTATCATGCTTATGGAAGATCATATATTCTTTCTCCATTGGGCTGCTTCTTGGATTACAGAATTGTTGCATAATTATTTTAGGTTAGTTTTTTTTCATTGTATATGCTCTCACTTAGTTATTGCATTTTCCTTATTTTTAGGTTTGGCAGATCTTATGTTACTCTCTACCTAGTTGCTTATATAAAAATGAACGTTTGAGGTTTTCATAGCTTCTTTACTGAATATCGTAACTGTTAATATAATTTTCTACGTCATATTTTTCAAGTAATGGCCATTTATAGACAATATTACTCTAAGTCTTTCATAATAACACATTAATAATTACCAGTGGAATGTTAATAATGGCACTGTGGGAGCCTTTTTGAAGCTAGTATATTTGAAAAGAAATTAATGTTTTCTAAGATTAGGTGTGTTTTGTGTCTTATTTAAAAAATATTTTTAGAGAGAGAGAGGGGGGAGGGAGGGAAAGAGGGAGGAAGAGAGACGGAGAGAGGGAGGGAGGGAGAAAGAGAGGGAGGGAGAGAGGGAGGGAGGGAGAGAAAGAGAAAATGGGCATACCAGGACCTCCAGCCACTGCAAACTAACTCCAGACATATGTGCCTCCTTGTGCATCTGGGTAACATAGGTCCTGGGGAATCAAATCTGGGTACTTTGGCTTTGTAGGCAACCACTAACTGTCCTTCCAGTTCTGTTTTGCTTCTTTGTTTAGAGATGAATGTTTTCTCATATTTGTCAAATCCCCACTATTCTTATCTATTATATTATTACTTAAAAAATCATAACTAGTTTTGGGATTTTCTTCAAATAATAACTATATTAAAAACCTCATTGTAGGTTGGAAGCTACCACTGATTGTCTTTCTTAGTTTGTGATATATGTCTTTTTTTCTCAATTTTTATTAACATTATCTATGATTATAAACAATCTCCCATGGTAATACCCTCCCCCTTTTCCCCTTTGAAATTCCATTCCCCATCATATCCCCTCCCCATCTCAATCAGTCTCTCTTTTATTTTGATGTCATGATCTTTCCCTCCTCTTATGATGGTCTTATGTAGGTAGTGTCAGGCACTATGGGGTCATGGATCATCAAGCCATTTTATGTCTGGAGGGAGCATGTTGTAAGGAGTCCTACCCTTCTTTTGGCTCTTACATTCTTTCCGCCACCTCTTCCGCATTAGACCCTGAGCCTTGGAAGGTGTGATCGAAATGTTACTAAGTACTTCAGTCACTTCTTTCCAGCACTATGATACCTTCTGAGTCATCCCAAGGTCACTGCCATTTGAAAAGAGAAGATTCTCTACCCAAAGTGAGAGTAGCATAAATATAAAGGTATAAATATTAAGAGAAGGGCTTACTGGGCAGTTTGATAAGCATAGTATATACATTTTTCCAGACATCAGCAGATGTTACACCCCTAGGGCTCATGACTACCCCTGTTTTAAGTTTTCAGTATCAGGGATGTGTCCCCCCCACCCCCCATGGATCGGGCCTCCAGTCAAATTGGAGGGCAGTTGGTTTCCACCATGACAGACATGCCACTGCTGCACCCATTGGCTCATTTGGCCTGGCTGGCTAATTATAAGGCTTGCAGTGTCCACTGTTGAGTATCTTCACTGGTGGTATTTCTTTCTCCCATTGAACTACATATAGAATGGCTTCTTCTAGCTTTTTGTCAGCTGGTCTACATGGAGGAGGTTATCAGCTCAGTTCCAGCAGGATTTCTCAGTGGCCTTGCAGCCCAAGTATGTGGAGTCTTCAGCAATAGGGTCTTACCATCTATTTCTGGTGGGAAATCAAGGGACTTAGCAATGGCTTATAATGTTTTGGGGGCATCAGGGTCCTCCCTGGCCAATAACTCACTGGAGGTATCCCATCTGTGACTGTCTAACAACGATCTATGGCTCCTGAGTGTTCCATTATCCGAAACCGGAGGATTCCACATGATTTATTTGCATCCTCTTAGATTTTGATTAGCCCTCCCTCCACCTTTCCTTTACTCAATCTCTTCCCCTGACCTCATTTGATATATGAGTCTTTGGGGGAAGTCTTAAATAAAATTTTGCTATACCAGTGTGCTCTTATATAAGCCATGCTGCATATATATGCTGTTTACCAACATCTTCCTTAAGGATGTTTGATATAACTCCTGTGCAGTGACACTGAAAAAATGGAAGCAAGAAAATCAACATGTCTTTGGAATTGTTGATAGGTGCTCTCTTCTCATTTTCTTTAATCATCATTGTGCTTCTCAGTGGTGTTTTGGGGTAAGTCGTAGTAGATATGCATTGGTATGTAGTCTTGGTCTGGCTATCTTTGATCCACATAAAAGTAAGAAATGCCGTTTAATTCTTGCTCTGTTGTTACTTTATATTTATTTAGTTGTGGTTGGAGAGTCTGTGTGGTGGTTCATCTATTTTAATTGAAAAGAGATTCTTTAGTTATTACTTGTTATACAAGGCATGCATGTGGCACCTATTTATGCCTATTTAGGTATGCCTATTTAGACCTATGATAGTGTTAACCTCTTTGTGACAAAATGAAGTCATTTAATCTCTACAAGTCAATCAGAAAACCCAATATGAATATTAATAAATAAAACTTTATTGGCCTCTTATGTACTGTAAATATTTTTAATGATCTTACCTATAACTGAAAAGTATAACTGCTTTTATTATTCCATGGAACATGTATGATTATAAGTAAATAGGTGAGTCATTTTACATGACAAAATTAAATATGATTTATAGTGAAAGTTAGAATTGATAATGAAATGTGAGGGACCAGTTTTTGTAATTGCATGTAGAACTAACTGAAAGACAGCTTTACATCTTTTCTGTTTTGCAAAACTAGCAAACCAAATATAACTTGTATTCCAACACTGAAGGGATTTATTTTTCTATTATCTAAGGGTTATAGAAATATATCCTCTTACACATTTTTAGTTGTTTTCTTCTAAGATATCAACCAGAACGTTTATTTACATAAGCAAGACCTGCCTGTTTAAGGGGCCTCTTCATCTTTCTTTGCCACAGCATAGCTAGTGAGTTATGTTGTAGGTACCTCTAGGTAAGCCAGGCACACTGGGTTGTTCCGGTGTGTCCTGGTCTATGTCCAGTCCTGCTTGTGGCTCCATTGTACAGATCATGATACATTTTGTCAACTCCATTGACACAAGTTCATTGACATTGTGCATGCTAAACATGGACAGCCCTGGAAGAGAGCCCAGGCCATTTTATTATGTTTTTCTGTGGATACATCCTTTTTCTGTCCAGGTAGGGTTTTATTCTTTTGCTCAAGCTCCTACTTGTCTCTGTACTCACTGAGCAGAAAAGCCAGAGTCCTTGTACTAACCTACCTTTATGTAAATATGTGTGCTATAGTGCTCTATACTATATTTAATATTTATCTAGTTCCAGGTTTTTCCTTTCTATAATATACTGATGAGTTAGTTTGATCTTGAAAACTATGACTTTGCCAATCAAGCTACTTTTGAAAGAAATTAACTTACTTTTAGTTTTAAGGGAATTTCATTGTTTGTTTATATGGCATTCTCCACTATGATTCTTGAATTTTATTAGGGACAGAACTGATCTTTTTATCTCTCTGTCTTCATAATTATTTTATAGTGGATATATGTATACATATATATTTATAAACATCTCTATACCTATATGTAAGACTATCTTCTAGCATAATTTGTTACATTCATATTTTATGCTCAGAAGGAGCAACTTACTTATTTTGGGAGCATTTATTTAAATGTAGCTTTTATTCTAAATTGGCATTCTATTTTCTCAGATTTTCATTTTTTTCAAAGTGCAAGGTATTATAATTTTATAATCTATTGCAAACTTTAGTCTCTTTTTTAAATATTTCAGAGTAACATGCTCTGATAGTGATTAACACATGCACTTTTCTTCCACAGGGTGCTCTCTTAACAACCTTTTCCTTGAGCACTCATAGTAAAAAGGGATCACGATCTTCTTCAAAATAGCTTTATTGTGAGATAGATTAATTATTTTTTCTTTCAAGTTCAGGCTCTGCCCTCTGCTGAGATGGAGAGTTAGAAATGAGGTTCATATGATTGAAATTTTATTTGCACCAATTCCTGGGACTTAATGTAAAACCACAAAAGAATTATAGAATTTTTTCCATGTTGTGGTGTATCTCAAACCCTTTTTACCTTAAAACTGACTGTTATTCTTAGGTCTTTCATTGAATACCAATATTATATATTATGGGGGCAATATATAGTGAAGAGACAATTTTTTGAAGACTAGAATGTTTTTAATTTCTTCATAGTCCTGATGAGGTCAGATTTTCTGTTTGTTGGTTGGTTTATTTTCTCTTAATTTGAGGAAGGAATGGGGAATCCAAATTATAACACAAGAAGAAAAAACTACTCTGTTGCTTAAAGTGATGATCTGCTACAGGAATAAGTTGCTGAAGCATTATTTAAGGGCATTGAACTTGGTTTCCCTTTTATAAGACAGTATGGTACTTGATATTTAAAGGGAAGAAGGTAAGTGAGGAGGCTGTTTCTAGTCATTGAGTTTTATTAGCAGCATTTTTTTTTTTTACCATATCTTCTAAATTTCTTTTTCCTTTAGAATAGCCTAATAATAGGGCTCTAAATCTTAATGTCTCCTCTATTAAAGAAGGTTTAGGGATGTTGTGTTCTTCCTCCTGTTTCCACCTAAATCCTCTTGATATTTCTGTTCATGTTATTCATAAGTTTTGTTCATTGAAAATATGCCTTACTTTCTTTTAATGGTGATATTTTAAAAAGTGCTTTCTTCTTAATTCCAAGATATGTAGCTGGGATGTGCAATGGAAAATGTCAAGTGACTTTTAAAAATATTAATACAATGGAGTTATTTTAAACTGAAGGAGTTAAACATCGGACTTGGAACTAACATTAATCTTTTATTGTTGCAGCCTGCACATTGTTTGCTTTCTGATCAGTGCCTTTGGATTCTTATTTGTTTTCTGAATAAATTACTTTGGTGGATGATTGAAGGTACTGTATTGTCAAGATAGATATTTTGTCATAATTATTACAAATCAAAAAGTACAAATTATTGGTCAATATGTATTGAGCCTGTTATTAGCTAATGCACTAAATGTGGGAGCAATGAAATTTCTTTTTGCTAATTTTTATATTTAGTGTTTCCTTATTTAATTTTTTTGTAATATATGATTCAATATCATTTTCTTTGTAGACCTTTTTGGATCAATAGGATTTGCATCATTGTGTTTTGTCAGTGGGATAACTATGTTTAATCCATTTCATGTTGTTTCTTTGGAGCATCAACAAAGGGAATGGCATTTATTTGTCCCTATTTCACTTAAAATGGAATCATTTTCTGTGGATTTTATATTGATTCTGCCTTTTAATTTTATAAGAGGTATATACTACTTCAGGGATTTTCCTGGCTTGAAATCTTTCTGCACTGTGGCTTTTGGTTAAGACCGGAGACCCTGTGAACTGCTTGAGTTTGAAGGGTAGTTTGGGCTGTTACTAGCTGGGTCACAGTAGGCATGCTAGTTTACCATTTGACTTCTAAGTTTTCTCAACTTGAGATGAGGATAATTGTCCTTACCTGGGCTTGGTCCCCCCACCCCCCACTATGATCACTGCTGTGAAGTTGTTTATTATAATTCAGCTTACAAATTCATAAGCATTTTCCCCTTAGCTGTTTTTACTCCATGTCACAAATTTGTTTTATGGTGTTTTAAACTATAATTTAACCTAAGTGAAGAACACGGAATTTTTGATTGGCAGTTTTTGAGTTATAAAACCCTCTTTGAGGCCTCCATAGGAGATGATTGTTATGAAATACTTTTAAAATCAACTTTAAATATATACAGTTTTTATCATTTTGGGGGCTCACAGTTACCTTAAAACTAATGTTTTGATTTGATTTTTTTGCAGTGACTTCAAGAAGCATTTAAAACATAAAATAATGGAATTGATATCTGAAAATTACTTGAGTGAGGTAGACTGTGCATAATAGTTGTAGTCCTGCAGAAAGTTATGACTCTTCATATTGGATGACATAAAAGAATGACTATTGCCAGTGTAGGTTACCATTCCTCATGTCATTATTACAAAGCATGCCTGCACAGGTGATTTGTTTGTATGTGGCTTTAGCACAGGAGGGAAGGAATCAGGGAGCATGGTCTTAGAATGCTGCTCATAGGATTTATCCCTCCTTGTAAAACACAGTATAAACAAAGTTAATCCAGAGTTTCTTCTTTCAAAGTGTGAAGGAAAGTTTATAAGTTATCCTTTTGGATTCTTTGCTTCAGCTTTGTATTGAAGGAAAAAAAAATAGATCACATTATAGTTTTGTAGTATAAATTTTATTTATCACCGTAAAATGTGAAGAGTGGTCATGGTGGAAAGAGGGGACAGTGTTCTCTGAGACTGAATGTCTACAGTACTGACTTCAGGCTGAGCACCCCCAGATGATAAAGCACCTGTGTCTCATAGAGAAGAAGCAGTGTCATCATGCTTTTCGTGTCTGACTTTATCTTTTCAAGTGGAGATGCTCTTTAAAAATAATATTAATTTTTAAAATTATTTAGAACATTTGTATCCTTTTATTCAGGAAATGTAGCCTAGGAGAAGTACTCTATAATCAGGTAAAAAAGCATCAAGGTGGTTTGAGACAACATTTTAGTCAAGGTGTCTTATCTCCCCTATACAACAAAGACCACCCATATCCACCATTTCTTATATTTTTAGTTTCTTAAAGAACCGGGCTATCAATTATAAGTTTTGTATTTCATGAAATTATTACTCAGGAAAAAGTGAAGTTAAATACATCCTTAGCTAAAGAAAAATAAATAACTTGTTGACAGACTTTTTCTCAGTTTGGCTAAAGTTCTTAAATAGAAAGGAAATGGTAAAGAAGAATTTGTAGATAATCAGGAAGAAAGAAGGAACATAGAGCTTAAATTAATAAATGTTTATACAATAGGCTAAACTTTTCTTTATGACATATAAATCATGTTTAATTACTAAAAAAAACTCATAACACCATGTAGTACTCAAGACAATGGTACTTAGATATGGGAGAGGCAAAAGGAAGTAAAATAATTTTTCATATTTCCCTGCAGGTGATGATATCAGCAGACTGCTATAAACAATAGATATATGCATGTGGAGAATTATATATATATATATATATATATATATATATATATATATATATACACATATATATATATATATACACACACACATACATACATAATATATATTATATATATAATGTATATTATATATGTAATATATATATATATATAATATATATTATATATATATATATATATATATTATATATATATGTATGTATGTTTTTTCAATGAAATTAGAGTACTAAAAAATTACACATATAGATACTTTCAAACACTGAAGAAACCAAAATAGAATTTCATAAAATGGTCAACTATATTTAAGGAAAGCAAGACAAGAGAAATGGAGGAATAAGCATCAAATGAAATAAGTAGACAATAAATAACACCATTAAATAGTTACATATTGATAATTCCCTTAAAAAAAGTTTTAAATGTACTTCACAAAATAGATTGGCATGATATGTTAAAAAATAAGAACTAATTATAGTTGCTTATAGGAAACTCACTTCAAGTTTAATGACATAGGTAAGTTTAATGTGAAAAGTTGGGAAAATTATGTGATGCAAATATTAAGAATAGTAGAATGGCCATGTCAGTATTTGGTCATTTAGACTTAAGAGCAAAGAAAATTACTAGAAATTTCATAACAGTGACAGGGTAAACCTATCAGAGAGACATAATTCTATACATATTGTTGCAGTCAGGTTTGCATTGCTGACAGAAATCACCTGACCAAGAGCAGTTTGTGGGAAAAAGGGTTTATTTTGGCTTACAGACTTGAGGGGAAGCTCCATGATGGCAGGGAAAAAGACAGCATGACAAGAGAGTGGACATCACCCCCTCACCAACATCAGGTGGACTACAGCAATAGGAGACTGCCAAAAACTAGCAAGGGGACACTGGCTGTAACACCCATAAGCCTGCCCCCAACAACACACTGGCTCCAGGAGACAGAATTTCCCAAATGTCCGTCAGCTGGGAACCTGGCATTCAGAACACCTAAGTTTATGGGGCTCACTTGAATCAAATGAACACATTCCATCCCTGGCCTGCATAAACTGTTAACCATCCATGATGTAAAATGCAGTGCATTCAGTCCAACTTTCAAAGTCCCCACATTTTTTTTTATCAACCCTAATGATGGTCAAACATCCCCATAATCCTAGGTCTTTTAACTGAGCCATAATACCTAAAAATCTTCTCCCAAAGCCCATAATGGCACAGAAGAACATTCACACTGCAAAAGATAGCATCAGGTATAGCCAAGAAATACTCAAGCAATACGTGATTTAAACAGAGCAAACACTAAACTCTGTAGCTCCAAGTCTACCAGAGTCCGTGACAAGTCTCTTAAGTCTGATAATTCTAACCAGCTCTAGAAGATGTAAACAGTACAAACCACCATCTAATATTGTACTAGACATATTGGAATAATCTCCACTTGATCATGGCATAGAATTTCTTTACTGTACTTCCATTCATTAAGGAATTTTAGCGTCTGTAATCACAAAGGATAGTAGTATATATTTTAGACATTGTTTTTGTCTGACATTGTTATCAAGGTTATTTTAGCTTTACATTTTCTTGTCTACTAACTGTTTAGAAGTGAGTGAGAGCCACCAACTATAACGTACATTCCTCCTTTCAGTTTGATGAGGTGTGCTTCCTATATTCTACAGCTTTGTTTCTGGTACCTGTACAGTTAAGCTGTCTTTGTCTTGCAATTGACTCTTTTGTTACTATATATTGTCAAAGCTATCTGTAATATACTTTGTTGTAAAGTCTACTTGATCATATATAGTCACTCCTGCTTTCCTTTGATTAATGTTTGCATTGTATATCTTTTTCTTTTAATTGAATTTTAACTTGCACATATCATTATATATGAAGGGTATTTCTGTAAGCAACACATGACTGAGTTATTTTTTAATCCACTCTGCCTGTCTTCAATTAGAATATTTAACCCATTTATATTTCAGGTGACTATGTGTTCAGATTTAAGTCACTATTTTACTTTTTGCTTACTGTTTTATTTTGTTGTAATTTCTCTGTTTTCTTTCCCTTGCCTTCCTGTGGGTAGCTTGAATACATCTTAGAGTTCCAGTTTAAATAATCTCTAGTGGTATGTCTTTGCATAACTTTTCAGCAGTTGCTCTAAGTATTATAAAAATATACATTATTATAGCTTACTAGTATCATTTTTAACTAACTGTGTAGTCTACTCCCTTTAACTTTATCCTTCTTTATTTTAAATATTTTGTATAGATTGACTTACAATAACATGAGATAGTGTTAATAATTGTAGTTCTACCATTAAACCATTAAAAAGTAATTTTCAGGGGCTGGAGAGATGGCTTAGCGGTTAAGGTGTTTGCCTGTGAAGCCAAAGGACCCAGGCTCAATTTCTCAGTACCCACATAAGCCAGATGCACAAGGGGGGTGGGGCATGTATCTGGAGTTCCTTTGTAGTGGATAGAGGCCCTGATGTACCCATTCTCTCTCTTTCTCATCTCTCTATCTCTCCTTCTGCTTGCAAATAAATAAATAAAAATTTAAAAATATTCAAACTCCAGGAAAGAAGGAGAACATACATAATTTTGGTTTATTTTACTCTTTCTTCCTAGCTAATGAACTGGACTGCTGCTACTTTGTTGTGTTTACATCATTTTCTTTCTTACTAGGAAACTCACTTAAGCTTCTTTTAGAGTAAAGCATTTTTTTTTTTTTAATTTGAAGATATATTGATTTCTACCTTGTTTCTTGAAGGTCTTTTGCTAGATGTGAAGTTGTGGAATGACAGCACTTGTATAAACTTTGCCACTTAAGCTCTAGTCTTTGTGGATTCTGATGAGAAATCTAATCACTCTTAATTTTTTTTGTATAAAGAATCATTGTTCTTATTTGCTTTGAAGATGTTTTTCTTTCTTTGAAGAATTTGGAAACTTAATACTGATTTATATAGGAATAGATCTTCCTGAGTTGATTCTGTTTGGAATTATTACGGTGTCTTGAATCTGTAGGTTTATGTCACTTGGAAAATTTGGAGCATGTTCAGTTGTCATTTCTTTGATTAACTGGTCAGACTCATCTTATTTCTTACCTCCTTCTATGACTCCATAGATATGAAATTTATGTGATTTGTGATAACTCCACAGATCATTGAGTTTGTTCTTTTTCCTCAGTTACTCTGCTTTTCTTTTCTTTCTTTCCCTCCTTCCCCTACACCCAAGCCCCTAGACACTCTGATTGAGTTTTTTCATCACTGTTGTCAGTTTAAAGTTTACTGATTAGAATGAAAGCTGCTCTATGATAAGAACTTGCCTTTAGCTTTTACTTTAATTTCAATGTAAGGTATCACCCATATGCCCAATACTTTATCCTTAGCTAGTGGCACTGTTTGGCAAGGTGGGGCCACCTTTAGGAGGTGGAACATTATTGGAAGAGTTATGTCATTGTGAGTGGGCTGCGTGATTTTTTAGCCTGCCCACTCTTCCTGTTCTCTCTCTCTCTCTCTGCTTTCTGACTGTGTTTGCAAAGTGACCTGCCTCTTCCTTTCCTGTCTGCATGGATCATAAGCTGAAATAATGCTGTCTTTCCTTAAGTTGCTTCTTGTCTGGCATTTGGTCATTTTAACAAGAAGAGAAGTAAATACAAAATTTAGAGAAAAACTTGTTTCCAAAGTCATAACTATATAGTAAAGTTTCTGTATATTTATAGAACTGTATATTCTGGGCTGGAGAGATGACTCAGTGGATAAGGCACTTGTCTGCAAAGCTAAAGAACCCAGGTTCGATTCTCCAGGATCCACATAAGCCAGATGCACAAGGTGGTGCATGCATTTGGAGTTCATTTGCAGTGGCTGGATGCCTTGGCATGCCTTTCTCTCTCTTCTCATCTTGTCTTTCTCCGCCTCTTTCTCAAATAAATAAAAATAAAAATAAAAATATTTTTAAAAAGAGAAATATATCTTCCTACCTCTACTTTGTACCCTTTGACTATAGTTAACCATGCTAATAGTTTTCCCTCATTTCTTCTGACGGTGTGTTTTCTGCCCATTCACACTAAGCTTTCCTAGTCATGAAAATGATAGTGTATTGAAATGTTATTCTGCACGTGCTCTTTTGTCTAGTGGTTTTTCCCTTATATCACTGTTATGTAACCTAGAATGAGAAAATTTTAGTTTATTTTCTCTTCCTGTTAATGATATGGCATTTTCCTGCTGGGTGATGTGGTGGTTTGATTTAGGTGTCCCCCATAAACTTAGGTGTTCTGAATGCTAGATTCCCAGCTGATGGAGATTTGGGAATAAACACCTCTTGGAGGGAGTGCATTGTTGGGGGGTAGGCTTATGAGTATTATAGCCAGCGTCCCCTGCCTGGTGTTTGGTACACTCTCATGTTGCTGTTGTCCACCTGATGCTGGCAGGAGGTGATATCCACTCTCTGCTCATGCCATTGCCATTTCCCCTGCCATCATGGAGCTTCACCTTGAGTCTATAAGCCAATAAACCTTCCTCCCCTGCCACAAGTTGCTCTTGTTCTGGTGTTTTCTGCCATCAATGTGAACTTGACTGTGATAGGTGATTTTGTGTTTTTCCCATTGTATTTTAAGAAAGACTACCAATGGGATTTCTGAATCAACAGCAATTACATTTGTGATTTTCTGATGATTTTCAGTTATAAAATCCTTTTGATATTTAATGTTTGTTAGGTCCAGCCAGTGTTGCCATTCATAATATTACTATACTTTCTAGGTAGTCTTTCTGTTTATTTTCCTCCTTGATTTTTTTTTTTTTTGTGTGTGTGTGTGGTGTGTATTTGCATATTGCTGTGTTTAGGTGCATGTGTGTGGGAATGTGCAGGCACATGTGTATGTGCGTGAAGATCAGAGGATGACCTTAGGGGACATACATATTTTGTTTGAGACAAGGCTTTCATCTCTTACAGGCTTGGAACTCACCAATTAGGCTACACTGGCTAACCAATGAACCCTAGAGATCTGCTTGTCTCCACTTCCCCATTGATGTGATTATAAGTGTACAGCATCACACCTGGCTTTTGTTTTTAAACATGAGGTCTAGGGGTTAAACTTATGTCCTTATGCTTATAGAGCATTTGTTTACCTCCTGAGTGATTTTCCCACCCTCTACCTTGAACTTTTAGATCAACCATTGGAGTGTATCAGGATTACTTTTAGTTTGGGATTAGTAGGTTATGACTGTGAGGTTTTGTTCTTGTTTCATGAACCAAACTTTAGTATGTAAAAAAGATGGTACCACAAATCAATGAGAAATGATGGGCTTCTTTTAATAAATACTGTTGAAACTAGAAGATAGCCATATGGAAAAAAGATAAAATTAGATTTGTTTTTCACATAATACACTAGAACAAATTTTAAATTCAGAATAAACTCCAAATATAAAAATTGAAACAGTACAAGCACTTATGAATGTAGGAATGACAAAAATATTCCTTTATATTATTTAAAACCCAAAAACAATAAAAAGAAGACATCAATATATTACATAGTGAAGACATTAAACAAGGTCAGAATACTCATAAGGTTTGGGAGAGATTTTTATAATATACCACAGATAAAGTACCAATGAATACTGATTTATAAAGAGCCCTGTAGAACTTAAAAGGAACAAAAATATTAATAACCAGATTGAAAAAAGGAGAATGATATAAACAGAGAGTTCAAAGAAAACTGAATACAAATAGCCCTTAAGTGTATGAACATGTACTCAGTTTTCAATAAAATTAAACTACAGTTAGATATCAAAAATCTTAAACTGGCAAAAATCTAGTTTAAGAATTTGTGGTAAAAAATTTGACAGTAGATTTACCCAACCATGGCTCAAAACTACTTGAAAAACAATGCATCTGTTCTGAGCACCTATAGACTTTTCTTGTCATTATTTCTTTTTTAAAAAAATTTTGTTTATTTATTTATTTATTTGAGAGTGACAGAGAGAGAGGGGGGGAGGGAGGGAGGGAGGAGGGAGGGAGGGAGGGAGGGAGGGAGGGAGGGAGGGAGGGGCGGGCGGGCGGGCAGGCAGGCAGGCAGAGAGCGAAAGAGAGAATGGGCACACCAGGGCTTCCAGCCACTGCAAACGAACTCCAGACACGTGCACCCCCCCTTGTGCATCTGGCTAACGTGGGTCCTGGGGAATCGAGCCTCGAACCGGGGTCCTTAGGCTTCACAGGCAAGTGCTTAACCCTTAAGCCATCTCTCCAGCCCTGTCATTATTTCTTAACAATGTAGCCTAACAATTATGTCCAGAGCATTTATGTTCCATTAGGTAATTGACACTTCTAAAGATGATCTAGAGAAATATGGGAGGATGTGTGTAGATTCTATGCATATACAGTTCCATTTTATATAAGGGGCTTGGGCATCTGAGAAGCTTGTCATCTGGAGGTAGACCAGTTCCACATGGATCCTGGAGGAACAGCTATAGTAAAAGACACAGCCTGTGAGTTCAGATTCTTTAGTGACAGTATAATAGCTGTTTCATGGTATAGTGATTAAGGTACAGACATCATAAATACATGGATCTTAGCTCTAATTATCCATGTAATGTGCATTCTTTCTGCCCTCCCTCCATCCCTATTTTTTTTCTTTTTCTTTTGAGACAGAATCCCATTATATAGTTCAGGCTGGCCTCAAAATCTATTTAGTCCAAGTTAATCTTGAGCTGAGCTGGAGATTCTCCTGTCTCAGACTCCTTAGTGCCAGGATTATAGGAATGCATCATCACACCTACCTCTCAAGTTTCTTATCCTTTCTAAAGTTTAGCATGCTTACCAGTAGAATAAGGATCATAAAAACATTTGTGTAACTGCTGAGAATTGGATGCAAGTAAACATGTAGCTTATTATATTGTCTTTATTATTATGTTCTATTTTATTCCTTTGATGATTACTTACACAGTAGGAAATTTGAGTCCTTTGAGATGAGAGGGACAAAAGGATATTTTTGAATGTGAAAAACAGGACAATTACAAACAAATACCTTTCACATGTTAAAGTTACTGTACTTTTGGAATATTGGGAGAGTGGAACTGGGACTTTTCTGAGGAGTTTGCAGAACTTTTCTTTACTAAGTCGTATGCTCCCAGACCCATATCAGTCATCTATGTGCTGGCTGGGGCAGATTGTGAAGAACTTGGACCAAAGAGGAGCAGCAGGTAGGAAGCAGGGAAGACCAGCTTCAGAGTTATGAATATTCTTGGTCATATATATTCTTCTAAGAGTGAACTCTTAGTTGAGTTTGTTTGTTTGTTTATTTATTTATTGTTGAAATGAAAACATTCATTCAAATTGCATATAACCTCCATCCATAGTTAATTATAGAACCCTGCTACTCAACGTCTGTAGATAGGCAAGATTTATGTTAACAGGCTTATGAGAAATTGCATCTCTAGCCCTACTCCATGCCTACTATAATGCACCTCGAGTCTAAGCAGAATTACTGAAATATGTATATGTATGTTAATGCTTAAGATGTACTTTACAGTCACTACTCTTGTAATCAATGTGTTTTGGGTGCAAAGGATGAAGTCATGCTGAGGAGAAAGGGAAAGATGAGTTAAATACTGCATATATGTTATTTCACTTAATATTTTAAATTTAGGAGGTAGGTTCTAACATATACATTTTATAGACAAGACAAATGGGGAGGTTTTGCTGTTTTTCCTTGTAAAATAGAATGGTACTGTGCAACTAAATTTGTCACAGATGGATGTGGTGGTGTACATCTGTAATTCTAGCACTTGGGATGTAAGGGCATGAATTAACTTTTTTTGTTGATGTGACAAAATGCCTGACAAAAACAACTTGAGGAAGACAGGTTTATTTCAGCTTAGAGGTCAAGGAGTTATGATTTATCATGGTGGGGACGGGAGGGCATTGTGGCAGGAGCATGAAGCAGCTGGTTATATTCAGTCCACAGTCATGAAGCTGAGCGAGGAGAAAGCTGCTTCTCTGTTCTCTCCTTCTTATGCAGTCCAGGACCCCACCCATGGCACCTCCCACATTTAGAGGGAATCATAACACCTCAATTAATTTTATGTAGAAAATCCCTCACATATGTATGTAGAGATTTGTCTGTATGGTGTTGACAAATCCTGTCAAGTTGACAACAAAGATGAACTATCACAACACATGAGGATCAGAAATTCAAACCATCTTCTGTTACATAGCTAATTCAAGACCCAATTGGGCTATATGGCACTGTCTCAGATTACTACCTCTGGAAAAAGAAACAACAACAAAAACATTGTGAGATGGAAATCACATGTTTCTCTAATGACAAGGTTAGCATTTTATGTATATTTCTTGATAGAAAATAATTTCTTAACTGAAACAAAACATTCTTTTTTTTGTTAATTTTTTTGTTTATTTTTATTTATTTGAGAGTGACAGAGAGAGAAAGAGTGAGAGACAGAGAGAGAGAATGGGTGTGCCAAGGCTTCCAGCTGCTGCATACAAACTCCAGATGCATGCGCCCCCTTGTGCATCTGGCTAACATGGGTCCTGGGGAATCGAGCCTCGAACTGGGGTCCTTAGTCTTCACAGGCAAGCACTTAACCGCTAAGCCATCTCTCCAGCCCTAAAACATCCTTTGAATTAATCATAGATATTTTTTATTATATGAACTTTGTAAAGGTTTAATAATTCTCATGCTGTGGGGTGTGTGTGTGTGTGTGTGTGTGTGTGTGTGTGTGTGTGTTGTGTGTGTGTGTGTGTAATAGCAATGGATGCTTTTTTGGGGGGTTTCTTTCTGTCATGTACTCAGGGTGCATCTCATGAGGAAGATCCAAATCTTAGAATCCCCCATTTTCTTTCAGTTCTAAATGAAAGTTAATGGTTGGATCTGTTGTTAGAAAATGTGGCACATTTTTTTTTTTCTGTACACCAGCCTGCTGAAATTTACTCTTCAATAATTTTTCCAGATGTGAAGTAAGAGTATAGTCATTTGAGCAACCATAAAACTCCTCAGTATTATGTATGAACTCAGTCTGATTTCTTTCCAGAAGTAAATAAGTCAACATTTTTGGTTAGTTTCCTGTATTTCCTGTGTAAATGAGGTTTTTAGAGTAATTGTATCAACAATTTTGGCTAGAGAAAACAAGTTGTACATTATATATTGAATGATTTTTTTTAAGGACTTGCTGAAGTAACACATTCAAAACCCTTTTAGTTGTAGCTGTCAATGTGTTGAATAAGGATTGTAGCGGTAGTGGCTGTCAAATCATCTTCCCTTCCTCCTCTTTCCTTTCATCTTCATCTTAATTTTGTCTTGCTTCCTTTTTTCTCCCCTTTTATGCTTTCTATTTTGGGATCTAATCTTTATGCACTTTGCTCTGGGACTGATCTAGGAATAATTTCACATAGATGTTATAGTAAATAGTCCCTAAATAGAGAGTGGAGTTTCAAAAGGGAAAGTGGGGGGAGGGAGGGAATTACCATGGGATATTGGTTACAATCATAGAATTTGTCAGTAAAAAATAAATTAAATTAAAAAAGACAAGTGTCTGAAGGGCATTTGTGTCTACTCAAACCAGGTCAATGAGGCAGCAACTCTTTTTGATGATTGACAGAGTTTCTTCATTGTCAAAATATCCTTTATAAGAAAAATATTTCTTATTTATTTATTTATTTATTTCAGAGCGACAGACACAGAGAGAAAGACAGATAGAGGAAGAGAGAGAGAGAATGGGCGTGCCAGGGCTTCCAGCCTCTGCAAATGAACTCCAGATGCGTGCGCCCCCTTGTGCATCTGGCTAACGTGGGACCTGGGGAACCGAGCCTCAAACCGGGGTCCTTAAGCTTCACAGGCAAGCGCTTAACTGCTAAGCCATCTCTCCAGCCCAAGAAAAATATTTCTTTTTTTTTTTTTTTAATTTTTATTAACATTTTCCATGATTATAAAATATATCCCATGGTAATTCCCTCCCTCCCCACCCCCACACTTTCCCATTTGAAATTCCATTCTCCATCATATTACCTCCCCATTACAATCATTGTAATTACATATATACAATAACAACCTATTAAGTATCCTCCTCCCTTCCTTTCTCCACCATTTATGTCTCCTTTTCAACTTACTGGCCTCTGCTACTAAGTATTTTCATTCTCACACAGAAGCCCAGTCATCTGTAGCTAAGATCCACATATGAGAGAGAACATGTGGCGCTTGGCTTTCTGGGCCTGGGACTTAGTATAATACTTTCCAGGTCCATCCATTTTTCTGCAAATTTCATAACTTCATTTTTCTTTACCGCTGAGTAGAACTCCATTGTATAAATGAAGCACATCTTCATTATCCACTCATCTGTTGAGGGACATCTAGGCTGGTTCCATTTCCCAGCTATTATAAATTGAGCAGCAATAAACATGGTTGAGCATGTACTTCTAAGGAAATGAGATGAGTCCTTTGGATATATGCCTAGGAGCGCTATAGCTGGGTCATATGGTAGATCAATCTCTAGCTGCTTTAGGAACCTCCACACTGTTTTCCACAATGGCTGGACCAGATTGCATTCCCACCAGCAGTGCAGAAGGGTTCCTTTTTTTCCACATCCCCGCCAACATTTATGATCATTTGTTTTCATGATGGTGGCCGATCTGACAGGAGTGAGATGGAATCTCAATGTAGTTTTAATCTGCATTTCCCTGATGACTAGTGACGTAGAACATTTTTTTAGATGCTTATATGCCATTCGTATTTCTTCCTTTGAGAACTCTCTATTTAGCTCCATAGCCCATTTTTTGATTGGCTTGTTTGATTCCTTATTATTTAACTTTTTGAGTTCTTTGTATATCCTAGATATTAACCCTCTATCAGATATATAGCTGGAGAAGATTTTTTCCCATTCTGTAGGTTGCCTCTTTGCTTTTTTCACTGTGTCCTTTGCGGTGCAAAATCTTTGTAATTTCATTAGGTCCCAGTGGTTAATCTGTGGTTTTATTGCCTGAGCAATTGGGGTTGTATTCAGAAAGTCTTTGCCAAGACCAATATGTTGAAGGGTTTCCCCTACTTTTTCCTCTAGCAGTTTCAAAGTTTCCGGTCTGATGTTAAGGTCTTTAATCCATTTGGACTTAATTCTTGTGCATGGCGTGAGAGAAGAATCTATTTTCATCCTTCTGCAGATATTTATCCAGTTTTCAAAACACCATTTGCTGAAGAGGCTGTCTCTTCTCCAATGAGTATTTTTGGCATTTTTATCGAGTATCAGGTGGCTATAGCTACTCGGGCTTACATCTGGGTCCTCTATTCTGTTCCACTGATCTACATGTCTGTTTTTGTGCCAGTACCATGCTGTTTTTGTTACTATGGCTCTGTAGTATAGGTTAAAAACCGGTATGGTGATACCACCAGCCTCTTTTTGTTGCTCAGTACTATTTTAGATATTCAAGGTTTTTTGTGATTCCAAATGAATTTTTGGATTGTTTTTTCTATTTCCATGAAGAAAGCCTTTGGAATTTTGATAGGGATTGCATTAAATGTGTAGGTTGCTTTAGGTAAGATTGCCATTTTCACGATATTGATTCTTCCAATCCGGGAACAAGGGATGTTTCTCCACTTTCTAGTGTCTTCTGCAATTTCTCGCTTGAGTGTTTTAAAGTTCTCATTGTATAGATTCTTTACTTCCTTGGTTAGGTTTATTCCAAGGTATTTTATTTTTTTTGATGCAATTGTGAATGGGAGTGATTCTCTGATTTCATCCTCTGTGTGTTTGTTGTTAGCATATATGAAGGCTACTGATTTCTGTGTATTTATTTTGTATCCTGCTACATTGCTGTAGGTTTTGATCAGCTCTAACAGCTTGCTAGTAGAGTCTTTAGGGTCCTTTATGTATAGAATCATGTCATCTGCAAATAATGATAACTTGATTTCTTCCTTTCCAATTTGTATCCCTTTTATGTGTGTCTCTTGCCTTATTGCTATGGCTAAGACTTCCAAAACTATATTAAATAGAAGTGGGGACAGTGGACACCCTTTTCTTGTTCCTGATTTTAGTGGAAAAGCTTCCAGTTTTTCCCCATTTAGTAATATGTTGGCTGTAGGTTTGTCATAAATAGCCTTTATTATATTGAGATATGTTCCTTCTATTCCCAGTCTCTGTAGGACTTTTATCATGAAGGGATGTTGGATTTTGTCAAATGCTTTCTCTGCATCTAATGAGATGGTCATGTGATTTTTGTCCTTCAACCCCTTTATGTAATGTATTACGTTTATAGATTTGCGTATGTTGAACCATCCCTGCATCTCTGGGATAAAGCCTACTTGGTCAGGGTGAATGATCTTTTTGATATACTCTTGTATTCTGTTTGCCAATATTTTGTTGAGAATTTTTGCATCTATGTTCATGAGGGAGATTGGTCTGTAATTTTCTTTTTTGTTCTATCTTTGCCTGGTTTTGGTATCAGGGTGATGCTGGCCTTATAGAAGGAGTTTGGTAGAATTCCTTCTTTTTCTATTTCCTGGAAAAGCTTAAGAAGCAATGGTGTTAGCTCTTCCTTAAAAGTCTGGTAAAATTCAGCAGTGAATCCATCTGGGCCTGGGCTTTTTTTAGTTGGGAGATTATTGATAACTGTTCGGATCTCCATGTTTGTTATAGGTCTATTTAAGTGATTAATCTCATTTTGGTTTAATTTAGGTAGGTCATATAGATCAAGGAAATCATCCATTTCTTTCAGATTTTCATATTTTGTGGAGTATATGCTTTTATAGTATGTCCCTATGATTTTTTGAATTTCTCTGGAATCTGTTGTGATGTTACCTTGTTCATCTCTGATTTTATTAATTTGTGTCTCTTCTCTCTTTCTTTTGGTCAGATTTGCTAAGGGTTTATCAATCTTGTTTATCCTTTCAAAGAACCAACTCTTGGTTTCATTAATTCTCTGGATTGTTCTTTTTGTTTCTATTTCATTAATTTCTGCCCTAATCTTTATTATTTCTTCCCGTCTACTGATTTTTGGTTTGCCTTGTTCTTCTTTTTCCAAGGCTTTAAGGCGAAGCATTAGGTCGTTTACTTGCGACCTTTCTAATTTCTTAATATAGGCACTTAAGGCTATAAATTTACCTCTTAGAACTCCCTTCATTGTGTCTCAGAGATTTTGGTATGTTGTGTTCTCATTATCATTTGACTCTATAAATTTTTTGATTTCCTTTTTGATTTCCTCATTGACCCACTTCATTTAGTAGTGTATTGTTTAGTTTCCATGATTTTGTGTATGCTCTATAGCCTTTCTTGCTACTGATTTGTAGTTTAATTCCATTGTGGTAAGATAGAATGCAAGGAATTATTTCAATTTTCCTGAATTTGTTAAGATTTGCTTTGTGTCCTAATATATGGTCTATTTTAGAGAATGTTCCATGTGCTGCTGAAAAGAATGTATATTCTGTAGCCTTTGGATGAAATGTCCTGTATATATGTGTTAGGTCCATTCCTTCTATGACCTCATTTAGTCCAGATGCCTCTCTGTTTATTCTTTCCCTGGATGACCTGTCAATTGATGAGAGTGGGGTGTTAAAGTCACCCACCACCACTGTGTTTGGTGTTATCTGTGACCTTAGTTCTAATAGTGTTTGTTTGACGAATTTGGGAGCCCCCATGTTAGGTGCATATATGTTTAGGATTGTAATGTCCTCCTGTTGGAGTGTGCCCTTAATCAATATAAAGTGACCTTCCTTATCTTTCTTGACTAACGTCGGACTAAAGTCTACCCTGTCTGATATTAGGATAGCAACCCCTGCTTGTTTTCTAGGCCCATTTGCTTGAAACACCGTCTTCCAACCTTTCACCCTAAGATAATGTCTATCCTTTGTAGAAAGGTGAGTTTCTTGGAGACAACAAATTGTAGGATCGTGCTTTTTAACCCAGTCTGCAAATCTATGTCTTTTCGTTGGGGCATTGAGACCGTTGATATTAAGAGATATTATTGAAAGGTGTGTATTTATGTTTGCCATTTTTTTGTGTGTGTGTGTTTCTGGTTCTACCTGTGCTCTCTTCTGTTAACTGGTATTTGAGTATAGCTGGTTTTTTCTAGGTTCCTTATATGTGTGCTTTTCCTTTTGTTCAGCATGGAGGATTCTATCAAGTATTTTCTGTAGAGCTGGTTTTGTCTTCAAATACTCCTTTAACCTGCTTTTGTCATGGAATGTCTTATTTCTCCATCTATTTGAATGGATAACTTTGCAGGATAAAGTAACCTTGGTTGACAGTTGTTATCTTTCAGAACTTGGAATATATCACTCCAAGCCCTTCTGGCTTTAAAAGTTTGTGTTGAATAATCTGCTGTAATCCTGATGGGCTTGCTTTTGTAGGTAACTTGATTTTTCTCTCTAACTGCTTTCAATATTTTTTCTTTGGTGTGTGTGTTTGGAAGTTTGATTATAATATGGCGAGGAGAGGTTCTTTCTGGGTTTTGTCTGGCTGGGGTTCTAAAGGCTTCCTGTATCTGTATTGGCACCTCTTTCCCAATTTGGGGGAAATTTTCCTCTATGATTTTGTTGAAGATGCCTACTATGCCTCTGGAGTGGAGTTCTTCTCCTTCTACTATGCCCTGAATTCTTATATTGGATCTTTTCATAGTGTCCCGAATATCTTGAAATTCCCACTCATACTTTTCTATAAGTTTGTCTTTCTCTTTGTTGGACTGCATTAGGTCTGCCACCTGGTCTTCTAGCTTAGATATTCTGTCCTCTCCCTCATCCATCCTACTGGTGAGATTTTCTACAGAGTTTTTTATTTCATTAACTGTGTTCTTCATTGCTAGTAATTCTGACTGGTTTTTCTTTATTATTTCTATTTCCCTATTTATGTCTTGTATTGCCTTCTTTATTTCATTAAATTGGTGTCCTGCCTCTTCTTTGATTCCTTTGATTTCCTCTTTGATTTCTTCTTTGATTGTTTCCATGTGTTCTTTGACCTCTTTGAACATATTTATAATTATTCTTTTGAACTCTTTCTCAGGCATTTCCTCTAACTCTTTCTCACTGGAGGACATTTCTGATGCATTAATACTTTTGGGTGGATTTATATCGTCTTGCTTTTTAGTGTTTCTTGTGTTATAATGTATATATTTTTGCATCTTGGATTAAGTTAATGCTTGGATTTTCCAGCTAGCTGCGTATTCTTAGCTGTATCAATTGATTTGATGTAATATATTTTCAGGGTAGGACCTTAAGGTATTAGGTGTGGCTCTTAAGACTCAGAGTATGTACAAAGATGTTCTTAGGGGTTGAGTTTCCCTGCTACAGGAGTATTCAAGCATGCAGAGTGGAATAAAATACAGGTAGATTCTAAAATTTAACTAAATACTGTACACATTCAATCAAAAACAGCCCCGAGTATGTATGCAAGAGTAGTTATTATAATGACCAGATCCTCTATCAAGAAAGAGGTTTAGATTTCTGGTCTGTTGAGGGATCCAAGTCAGCTTGTGACCAAGTGAGACCCTTCCCTGGTGCAATCCCAGTTACCTTGGGTGATTTTGGTCTCAGTCAAGTTGCTGCCTGGGTCGTCGGGCTGCTGTTCTGATTTCTGGAGGTGGGCACTTGCTTTTCCTACGGGGCAAACTGAGCCGCTGCTGCTGTGTCCACTGCCGCTGCTCCCCCTGAAGCTGCTGCTGTGGGATCTGTCGCTGCTGCCGCTCCTGGGTCTGCTGCTGCTGGGGCCGCTGTACCGGTGCTGGAGCTGGAGCCGCTGAAGTTGCTCCCGAACTCTGCTCCTGCTTGGGTCCCACTGTCAGCCCAAGTTGGCGTGGCCGGGTCCCGGGCCGCTGCTGTGTTCGCTGGAGCTGGGCTCAGGCGGTGGGGGAGGGGAGGGAGCCCCGGCTGCTCTGGTTGTCTCGCTGCTCCACATGTGCTTCTACCTCGCGGTCTGCTCCTCTGCTGCTCGCTGACGCTCTCCCCTCACGTTTCCCGAGTTGTGGAGAGCGCGGGGTGAGGGGATAATCCCGCACCTGGCTTTTCCTGCGGCTCGAGCCGAGTCTGGCGTTTTTCTGCTGCGCTGCGGCCGCGGCGGTTGGCCGAGCTGCCGGAGCCGCTTTTCCCGCCTGTGCAGGCTCTGGATGCTCTATAACTCTTCTACTTCTCCGCTGCCGCTTTAATTTCCTATACACCTCACTTTTTAGTAAAAATGTGTATTTTGCTGAGTTTTTTTGGTCTTTTCCCCCCCTAGGCTGCTTTGGCGTGGTACCTACGCCGCCATCTTAACCGGAAGTGAAAAATATTTCTTAATGGGGGTTGTTTTCAAAACTACATAAAAAGTCATGCAGGTATCTGGAATTTGTTCACAGTGGCAGGAGGCCTTGGAACTCCCATACACTCTCTCTTTCAAATAAACAAAAAAAATTAAAAAGCTAATAGTATGTATAGGGCAAATGTTATAAAGAATAAAAGGAAACTATTTTTAAAAATGCCTTTTGAATCTGCAATTAAAAGATCAATGTATGGGGCTAAGGAGAGCAGGCTTTCTTTATTTATGACAGGGCCTCTCCACTACGTCTAATACATAATGTTTGTTAATTCAGTAAGTATTTCAAACCTCACTGTCTTCCAGGTATTATTATAGATGAGATGCTTTAAAATATAACTTAGCCCTATCATTACCAGTATAGCCATGGTCTTTATTTAATTATTTTTAATGTGCTTTTTTGTGGATATGGTATGTCTGTGGTGCGGCATATGCATATGTGTATAGATGGGCACAGCTTTGTGCACACCATACAAAAGCCAGAGTAGAATATTGGCAAGTGCATTAGCTGCTAAGCCATCTCTCCAGCCCCCCTTGTATTTTCTTTTATGTAGTTTTGAAAACAACCCCCATTAAGAAATATTTTTCACTTCCGGTTAAGATGGCACACATGTGCTTCTACCTCGCGGTCTGCTCCTCTGCTGCTCGCTGACGCTCTCCCCTCACGTCTTTACATGGGTCCTGAGAAATTGAATAAGGTCTGTCAAGCTTTATAAGCAAGCACCTTTAACCACTGAGCCATTTCTCCAGCACTAGAATAATTTTTTATTTTATTTATTTATTATTTATTTATGAGAGAGAGAGAGAGAGAGAAAATGAATGAGAATGGGTGCACCAGGGCCTCTAGCCACTGCAAATGAACTCTAAACAAATGTGCCACCATGTGCATCTGGTTTACGTGGGACCTGGAAAATTGAACCTGGGTTCTTAGGCTTTGCAGGCAAATGCTTTAACCGCTAAGCCATCTCTCCAGCCCAGCTTTTAGCAGTTTTATTTATTTATTTATTGATTGATTATTTGAGGTAGTGTCTCACTGTAGCTCAGGCTGACCTGGAATTCACTATGTAGTCTCAGGGTGGCCTTGAACTCAAGGTGATCCTCCTACCCCTTCCTCCTGAGTGCTGGGATTAAAGGCATACACCACCACACCCGGCCAGATTTTAGCAGTTTTAATTCAAAGTTTGGCAATTGCAAAGCAAGCTAGAAGAACGAAATATCTCATGGTTCAGTTCTATATTCAACCAGTGTGTCATGAAATATTTTTAAGCAACTCAAAACACACAACCTGCATGCATATGCCATCTTTCCATCTTACAAGTGGGCAGTAGATTTGTTTCGGGAAACATAGTACAAGACATTGGGAAGGATGTGCTAGCCATTTGGAACTTTTGTCCACTTAGTTCCATGAATTGCAACATAAAAAAGGAAGAGGATGTGAAAACTTATTAATTTGGGTCTGAAAGTATGAGAACCTTAAACTTTGAGGAGTAGATTATTTAAGTGATTGAGTGGATAATGAAGTGAAACATGAAACCTCCTTATCTTACCACATGATCTGCCCAATCAGTTGCTCTGCATATATATATATATATACACACACACACACATACATACGTACATATGACCTCAGAATGATTCTTTTGTCTTCTTTTGTCTTCATATGTAAAGTGCCACTTCCATCTGGTGAACAGATCAAAGAAACATGTTATGCTTAAGAACTATGACATAGGAGAACCGCATAGTGTTCATCTAGTATACATCCAGAACAGTCCTTTGATCTCTCAAATTATAGAAAGCAGAGTTTAAAAAAACATTGAAAGTATAGATAATTTTTTTGAACTATGCAGACTTAGTAGCTGTTATAGGTGCATAGATTTTCAAATAAAAGAAGTACCAAAATTCACTTCCTTCTGACAAGTTTAATGTCTTTAAAATGAATATGTTTAAATTCTCCTACAAAGAAATGGCTTTGTAATATATAAAATATGGTAAATTATTTGGAAAGTCCAAACTTGTTCAGGTATTTCATTTACTTTATTAATTAACAAACACATGCTTGACTGTAGGAATTATGCCTGATGTACATCAGTATATCTAAAGATGCTTTTGTAGTCAGACTATTTTTATTATGAGGATATGAGGACAGAAAAGGGATTTAGCAACTTAGAAGGCAACAGTATGCTACTGACTAGCTAAGAACCTGTGTACTTTATTGTCCTCAGTGTTCCTATCAGCACAATTAGAAAGTAGTTTTTTATGAGCTGATACCAGTAGAATTGAATGAAATTATGTTATTATTCTGTGCACAGAATATACTTAAGGAAAGGGTGGGGTTCTACCTTTCTTACCGGAACTAGAAATAGGTATTATTTCCTGATAAACACTCCACGTTTATCTGAATGTGGCATAGTTTGGTATCTATCTCATTTGCTTTCAGTTGAACTTTATAAAAACACCAGGATGTATTAATTGACACTATATAGTACGTTAGTAGAGGTCAGGCAGGATGGATAAGGAAACTTGACAGGATCATGTAAATCAGTAATGTTAAGTACTTGACCCACAATCCTTCTGTTCAAAGTTTCTTGGGAAAAGGGAAATTTCTGGGCCTCACCCCAAAAGTTGTTCAGTGGTGCCACAAAACCTCATAAGGAATTATTAAATTTCTTTTTTAAAGATGCTCACATAGCTTGTTGTGAATCTGATCCTGAAATTGACACTTTACATAGGACTCCTGATTTTTTTTCCTTTAAGTGTTTGGGGAGTTTTGACCACTGTGCACTTAAAAAATGATCCTAAATTTAGGAACACTTTTGTTAAGACTTTCTTAAGGAAATGACAACTTGTGCTATAAGAACTATAAAAGTTAGCTGAGTGTTGTAGCACATGCCTTTAATCCCATCACTTGGGAGGCAGAGGCAGGAGGATTGCTGTGAGTTCAAGGCCAGTCTGAGACTACATAGTGAATTCCAAGTCAGCCTGGACTGGAGTGAGACCCTGCCTCAAAAAATTAAATAAGTAAAAATTATTGCCAAGGGACTGTGGAGATAGATAGCTTAGCATTTAAAGGTACTTGTTTGCAAACCTGCTGTCTAGTGCCCACATAAAGCCAGATGCACAATGTGGTGCATTCGTCTCCCTCCCTCCCTCCCTCCCTCCCTCCCTCCCTCCCTCCCTCTCTCTCTCTCTCTCTCTCTGTCACACACACACAGCTGGAGAGATGGCTTAGCATTTAAGGGGCTTGCCTACATAGCCAATGGACCCAGGTTCAACTTCCCAGTACCCACATAAAGCCAAATGCATAAGGGGGCACATATGTGTGGAGTTCACTTGCAGTGGCTAGAGGCACTGGTGTACTTATTCTCTCCCTCATTCCTCCATCTCTCATAAACAAATATTTGAAAATGGAATTATAAAAGTTATATAAATGACCTTCTAGTCACATATCCAGGTCACCTTCTGATCTGTGATCAACACAAATAGTTTGTGTGTGCTCAATGCAAATGTGTCTTCTCTGTGGCTCAGGGAGAACATGATTCCTTATTCACGCTGGATAGACAGTCTTAGGTAGAATAGAAAAATAATTTTGTTAGACCCCAAATTATTTGCAGAAGTAGAGCATACTCATATGTTAGCAATATTTTACAATTCTACTTCCAGGGGAAAAATATATTGGTTTAAGTGTACTTTAGAACTTACTACAGCATGCAATTTTAACCAATTCACCTTCTGCAAGGAGCAGAGATCTCATTACCTTGAATCTCCAAGTAGATTATGGCAGGAAAAGTTTCTAAACTCATGTGACATATAACTTGTGTACCACATGCCTGTGATTTCATGTGTGTGTATGTACCCTTGTTAACACTTGGCTTCTGTGCCTTCTGATCATTTATGGTGGTAAGAATTTTCAAAATTCTCTATAGAGATTGACATGGAAGGAGCAAACTCAGGTCAAGAATCTGGTAATATTCATAGTTGTGTATACAGGCAGTAAGTAGTCTCTGGCTTTACCTATGAGGGTAGACTTGGGCATTTAAATGAAAATATATGCCTTATGTTTTACATATTCTGAGAATAAGAAAACATGCTAATTTCTTAAGGATGAGCTTCTGGTGTATGACTTTGTATAATGGTTTTTTCCTTAGGCATTGTAAGCTTTCCAAATTATACCGAGATGTTTAAGTGGGGAACATCATCTTGACTCCTAGTATAAGATAGTCTGTTTGTTAGAAATTGGCTACTTATTTCTATCTTAGGTTCTTGCTTAGTTTAGCTTTGCAGTTTTAGTTGTTTTAAAATTTTGTATCATATTAAGTAATATATATTATATATAATATATGTATACAATATGCATATAGAATTCTATATGAAAGAATATATAGTCTTAGTTATTACAGAAAAATATTTTTGTATTGGTGACAGACTGATAGATTTGTCATGTACCTCTGAAGCTTTCCAGGCTCTACTTCTATTAGGAAGATGAACAAACTGTATTCATAAATTTAAATCAGAATTATTAGCCTAATAGTGTGAACTTTTACACATATGTGTGTGTATATCACACAAAGACTGTGTTTGGATATCTTAGGTTGCATTGTGTCCTTCTGACAAAATTCATATGTTGAGATTCTAATTTCTGGTACCTCCCAAGGTAAGTGTATATGAAGACACATACTTTGTTTTTATTTTTATTTAATATATTATTTAATACACACAGAGAGAGAGAGAGAGACAGACAGACAGACAGAGAGAGAGAATGAATATGAATGGTGTACCAGGGTCTGTAGTCATTGCACACCCATTCATATTTTGTGACAATAGTCCTAGAAAACTAATCAACTAGGCAAGAGCAAACTTGGAAGTGGAAGCCATGCTGTATGCTGGGTTCAGAGCGAGCTTCTTGCAGAAAGTATGCTTGTAACTCAGTTGATATCAAGAAATTTGCTGAGTTGAACAGGCATAACTGGTCCAGAGTTGCCAAGCAAGTAAAAACCCCATACTAGATAACAGGCAACTTGAGAGTGGCAGGTAAAGAACATCTTTTGAGCATTTAGCTGGGCACAGACTACTTATGTATGTGTAGAGGGATTTGAACCCTAGGAATATGGTCACTACACAAATCTTACAAATTCTAGAGTGCACAATGTCCATTATACAAGGGCCATGTTGGGGCACTGATTGGAGAGTGGGGCTTTTAGCTCACAGAGGGTCTGCTTTGAGGCATTCAGCTGGAGTTGCGCAACACTGTGTATCTTCTGAGTCACTGTTCCTAGCTCAGTGGCAGAATTAAGAAAAAGCAAATGCAGGTATGTTGGAATTAGGAAGGATAGTCCCATTTTGCAATGTCCCTCCAGTTTTTTTTTTTTTTTTTTCTACTGATAAAGCCTTACACATCATGTTGACTATAAAAGGAAGAGTGCCAGCTCTCTTATCTGACAGCAGATTATGAAGGATGACTTTGTAGTCCTGAGGCAGTAGATTGATAGTTTCATATACATTCTTCCCATTATCCATCAATTAACTTTTAAACTTTAAAATTAACTTATTTTGACTTTAAAAATCTTTCAACTTTAGGGCTGGAGAGATGGCTTAGCAGTTAAGCGCTCGCCTGTGAAGCCTAAGGACCCCGGTTCGAGGCTCGGTTCCCCAGGTCCCACGTTAGCCAGATGCACAAGGGGGCGCACGCGTCTGGAGTTCGTTTGCAGAGGCTGGAAGCCCTGGCACGCCCATTCTCTCTCTCTCCCTCTATCTGTCTTTCTCTCTGTCTCTGTCACTCTCAAATAAATAAATAAAATATTTTTAAAAAAAAGAAAAAAAGAAAAAAAAATCTTTCAACTTTAGATAGTACATTGAACTAACAAATATATAGACATGAATAAAAATAATTGTGTAAGAATCAACTATATAAAGTTTTTTTTGGAAAAAATATCTTAACATCAACCTACTCTGAATTTAGTTATTTGTATTGATATTGAGCTTACTATAACAGAATGTTTCACAGATGCCATTAATGATGCTGTGAAAAGGTATCATCATTGGGGTTGTTATTAATAGTCAAGATATTCTGGGTTTATCTAGATACTTTAAGAAGTCAAGCTATTGTTAAAGTAGTATTTGTCTTATAAATAAATATATTCTTAATAACAATAATGAATTATTAGAAAGGGAATTAATTGGATAATGAATTCTAGATTCTAGTCTTCATTTAAAATTTAGAACATTTTTTAGGTATGTTTTATTTTTATTCTATGAATATGGTTGTAGGGAAAGAATTGACGTAAGTTCTCTCTCTCTCTCTCTCTCTCTCTCTCTCTCTCTTTTTGGTTTTTCAGGGTAGGGTTTCATTCTATCCCAGGCTGACCTGGAATTCACTATGTAGTCTCAGGATGGCCTTGAACTCACGGTGATCTTCCTGCTTCTGCTTCCCAAATGCTGGGATTAAAGGCATGTGCCACCATGCCCAGCTAAGTTCTCTTTTTTATTACTAATTCTAAGTGTTTTTAATTCAACATAGAGCCTAGACAATCACAAAAGTGATTAATGCACTTGAAAAGAAGGTACTAATCTTTATGGTTTGAGAGATGACTCAGCAGTTAAAAGTACTTGCTTGCAAAGCCATCTGTGCTGGGTCTCATTCCACAGTACTTATGTAAAGCCAGATGCACAAAGTGGGAACTGTATCTGGAGCACATTTGCAGTGTCAAGCGGCCCTGGCATGGACATATTCTTTCATTCTGTGTCTCTGTCTCTCTATCAAATAAATAATAAAAAATTAAAAATGCTGTTCTTCTACAGTCCCAGAAATACGAAAACATTTATCAGGTGTTAATCCTTGCTAGGTTAACTTATAATTTTGTAAAGAATTTACCTTATGAAAAGCTTCAGATAACACCAGTCTCATCATGCCATGGCTCTGACAGTAAGAATATCCAAAATTTTGAAGTAAACAGGGTTAGTATGTCTTATCCCTACTTTCAGAAATAAGCATATAACAGAAGTTTGCACATCTAGTTATCTAATGTAAATAATTACATATAAAAGAATATGAGCTATTTAAGAGAAAGTACTATTTTGTTGGTAGATCTAAGGTTAGAAACAAACTATCTTTGACAGTCATTCATGATAGCTTCCTTAGTGTTCTACTCAGTGCTAGTATGGCTTTTCTTGGGAAAGGAGTCCAAGACTTACAGAGCAGAAGCTTTCTAGTGACTGTTGTGTGTGTAATTGTACCACTGTCTGTGTCAGCTTGTGCCATCTCTTCACAGTTCTGAGCCCTTGGCTGTGGCTCCTGATAGCTGCCCTTGTTATCAGTACTATTATTTGAACCATACTCAGGAAAGGTGATTTGTGACATGCCAGGATAAGAGAGACAATATTTTTGAAAGGCCTAGAACTTCAAATGTGGCTAATGAATGAAGGCCTTTGCTTTCACTGTTCAAATTAGTAAAGAATTACTTATCTCACTTAAACCATATAAAAAATATAAGTAAAGGAAATAAACAGCCAAAGCATTTGAGAGTTCTGTGAGCATTTACCCAGGTGCCCTGTCCGACAGTAGCCATGGGAATACAGTGCAGATTTATGTGCCTTCTGATAAATATATAATTTCATGAAGTACATATATGTACATAGAAAGAGCATACATCTTATGATTGAGAAGAATATCTCTGGCAGGAGAGAGAATGTAGCTATGTAATAGAGAGCTTCTCTAACATGATCAAGGCCCTAGTCCTAACATTAGAAAGCAAAGCACAGCAAAACAAATCAAAATCTCTCTTCCAGTCCATAGACTACATTAATACTTTTATGTGAAAATAGTTATCTAGTTTTTTTTTTAAATGTATGTATTTATTTATTTGAGAGCAAGAAAGCCGGAGGGAGGGAGGGAGAAGGAGAGAGACAGGGAGAGAGAGAGGGAGAGAGACAGGGAGAGGGAGAGGGAGAGGGAGAGAATGGGCACACCAGGGCCTCTAGCCACTGCAAATGAACTCTAGACACATGCGCCCCCTTGTGCATCTGTCTTAAGTGATTCCTGAGGAATTGAACCTGGGTCCTTAGGCTCTTCAGGCAACCACCTTAACCACTAAGCCATTTCTCCAGCCCAATTATCTAGTTTTTAAGTACATAATAGAAATAGCTAAAAAAGGAGGAGAGTAGCTTCTGTCTAGAGGTAGCATGGTATATTACAATGGGAAATTATAACTTCAAGGAAGGAATAGTAGTATATTAAAAAATGTTAAAGGAATTGAAAAGTGTGGCAATCTTAGAATCATTTAATGTAGGGAAACTGACTTTGATATATTCTGTCCCAAAGTCATTCTGTATTATATTCTAGACCAATAATTGCCATTCTTACTGAAATTCACCGGTTTGAGGGAGTTTTAAGTATTTTTATTTCATTTCCTAAATACTTTGTACTCTACTAGTTCTGGAAAAATCTTTACTATCTTATTCCAATGTGACTTAAAAAGCTCAGTAGTTACAAGTGCTTACCTGTAAAACTTGCCAGTCTAGGTTCAATTCGTCAGTACCCACATAAATGATGCACACATCCTCAATCCCAACTTGCTTATGGGAGGTGGAGCAAGGAGAATCTCTAAACTCGTAGACCAGAGTCTGATACTAGTCTGTAGTCTGGCTGTTCATTTACTTCAAGAAGATGTTTAAGAAGATGGAGCACAGATACCTTGAAGTTGACTTCTGATCTCCACGTGCCCATCATGACACACATGCCCATACACACATTTTATAAAATGAAAATATATAAGAAATAATTTTAAAATGATAAACTTTTGTTTTCAAACCTGGCTATGAATCCAAAATAATCAGCTATTCCTTTCTACATAGTTTTCAAAAGCAAAAGTTTAATTGTATTATTAAGAATCTTTTGATGCAGTTTATAATATTATACTTGTAAAAGTGCAATGTATTTGTCCTTAAAATTCATGAATGTTTATTTGAAATTTTTATAGGGCTATACTATTTTGCCTGTAAAATTTCACTATAAAACAGGTTTGTCTGTTTGCCCTTTTAGAGAAATGCTGGTTCTATAAATGTCTTGATTCTAAAAGAGAAAAGCAGCATTGGGGATAAGGGCTAATACTTGACTCATAGACCAAGCTCTAGGGTTCAGATCCTTGTCTATCCTCAGATAGATGTAAAGAGGCCACATTTGTGTAGTAGCTGGAGATGGTGATTACTGTGGACTGGTCACAGTGTAGCTGCCACTTTAAGCAAAGTCCTATGTCTGATTTCTCTAGGGGTAGTTCGCTCTATTCTTACTTACTAAAAATAGGCTAGTATGAGCTTAAAAACTACACATCCCAAGTACACAAGTACAGTAATTCTCATTTTAGTAATTAGCTTCTCCTGTTTTCCGTTCCTCCCCCCCTCCCGTAAATCTGTGCATAGAATATGTTTAATAGAGGGGAGAAAAAAGGGGGCTTTCATTTTGTAAAAAATAAAGTATGATAACTATGTTTTGAGCCACATAATGCTCAGTTGGAAAGTACTTGTTTCCTTAATTAAATCATTAGCATTTTAAGATGAATGGACTGGGTATCCCTTTTCAACCCCCTCCTCGCTTTTTTTGGTCTATTTAAAAGAGCTGTGACCTCAAAGTTAAAAGCTGCAAAGCCACAAGCTCACCATCTAGTGGTGAAAAACTTCTGTGATTTCTGGTCTGAGTCATTTTCATATATGATTCTAATAGAAAACACTATAGAAAATGATAAAAAAAAATCAGTGTCAGTATGATATTTTCTTAGACTCTAAAATAAGATAATATATAACAGCCCATTCCTTATTCTCGTTTGTGTATTATATGTGATGTGTATGTATACATAGGAGCAGAGGTATGCATCTTGTGCACACATGAAGAGGAGAATATCTGGCATCCTTCTCTTTGTTTATCCACCTTTTTTCCTTTGAACAGGGTCTCTCACTGAGCCTGCTTTTTCTTAGCTGGATTGACTGACCAGAGATCTCTGGGCCTTGCACCCGTCCCCATCAGCACGAAGATTACAGCTGTGCACAGCCGTGCC
This sequence comes from Jaculus jaculus, assembly GCF_020740685.1. Taxonomy (NCBI): domain Eukaryota; kingdom Metazoa; phylum Chordata; class Mammalia; order Rodentia; family Dipodidae; genus Jaculus; species Jaculus jaculus. The sequence goes on along the minus strand of NC_059111.1, from coordinate 83,416,423 downwards.
CGGCATTTTACTTAGGTGCTGGTGAACAAACTGATCAAATTCATCCTCATGCACGCACAGCGAGCACTCTTACCTGATAAGCCATTTTCCCTACCCCTTGTCTTCTTACTCCTGTAAAATAAGAATTTAGGAAACTTCTTGCTCTTGCTTTGAAAGGGATGAAATGAATTTTCCTGAATTGTTTTTACTATTAAAAAAACACATAAAGACCTTAAATATAAATAAGAAAAATCACTTAAACCTATTAGTAGTATTAATGGGGCTAGCATTGTGTTATTGGTATGCTAATCTAAGTCTTTGTGCAAAGACATCTCACTGTAAGTATGGTCTGTGCTCTGTATTCTGTCCACATACTGTAATAGCTGTCTCAGTTATGTAGCAGTGTCATTTTAATTACTGTATATTCCATTTTATTCCTATGTAATTAACCAACCATGTAGACTTTAAATTGTGTGATAATGGAAAAAATTAAAAACATGCTTAAAAATCTGAGGACTATTGGTCAGGTTATTACTTCAAGTCTGTAAGATGACAAGAGAAAGATGGTCCAGAAGCTGTCAGAGTGTATATTTTAACAGAAGTACCCAAGGATAAGTAGGCAGATGTAGGCAGTGGGCTTGTGAGATATATAATGGAGAGACTAACACCAAATGTGCATGTCTGCTTTAAACAAAGTCAATGAAGAAATGTTTTAGAGGTTGAGATCCAACAAGTGAGAATGGCCAGCCATTACAAAATCTGCCATGTACAGCAGTCGAGGCTGAGGAAACAAGTGTAAATTTTCTAGGTCAGTGAACAACTTGGCTTAGCTTGCTATAGAAACAGAAAGACATTTGAGACTCTCAGCATATCTTGTATTTCTTTTCCTTTATTGAAACTAAATAGTAAATCAGTATTAATATTAATAATGAGCCCCCATTTTTGTTATTTGTATACTAACTGGGGACATATTTCACATTTTGCTATGTAGATTTCCCTACAACAGAAATATATAGACTCTCTATTACTCAGGATTTTTCTAAGTTTTTTTTTTTTTAATGTTCTTTAGGAATTTTTTTCCCCCTAAAGACAGGGTCTCATTTAGTAGTCCTGGCTATCCATGAAGTTAATTCTTAGCCTCAGCCTCCCAAGTGGTAGTATTTCATGTACCACCAGGCCTATTTTAGGATAGGATTACTTTTTTAAGGGTAGATTTTACCTGTGTGAAACTCGATACTTCAGTTTTTCTATTATGAGAGATATTAAAGTATCTTAGTGTTATTTAAAATTATTTGTAGGTTGATCTTATATTCAAGCCTATAACAGTTATTAATTCTTGTAGATTTTAAATTGATTTATTTGACTTTTACATGTAGACAGTTATGCAATTTCTAGTAAAGACGGCCTTAAAATTTTTCCTGTGCCCCTTTGGGTTAGCATGTTATTTTCTCTTTGCAATATCTGAAAGCTCTCATATATAAAATAATAGTAGCAATAATAATAGATATCCCTGACATTATTTTCTGATCTATTGGGTGCATATATAAAATTTTGTATGTTTAATTATCATATGTGGAAATTTACACTAAATGTAGTTTGAGACCTTTCATTAAAATAAGACCTGGAAAATGTTCATCTTTCACTAGTTCATTTTGTTACCAGTGATGAAACACCTAGATCAATCCTTTTCCAGTTTATAGTGATATGATCACATGGCTTTTTTGCCTTTAATCTGATAATAGATTTATTTTGTCCATGTTTTGCTACTTAAACATTCCTTGTATAAACCTTAATGGGTTTAGAATTTCTGGAGCAATCAATGTGTGTCTATATATATATATATCTATATATATATATATATATATATATATACACCAGGGCCTCTTGCCACTGTAAACAATGTATGTCCATCTTTATGAACCCAGGCTGGTAGACTTTGCAAGCAAGTTCTTTTAACTACTGAGCCATCTCCCCAACCCCTGAAACATTTTTCTAACTTGTGTTGGTACTGTTTTTGTCTCATTTTGATTCCTAGGCTATGTGAGTCTCACAGTGAAATATTTACTTTCTTTCCAGTCTCCATATATACCCATACATTATTTCAGTTCTTTTTTGGTTAGGAACATTCCTTATTTGAAATGTAGTGTTTCTCTTGTTGATATAATTTCCTTTTAAATTATCTTGTAACACCAAATATGTAATGCTCTTTGTAATTACCAAGGTGGAAGATCACTTTTGTTTTTTTTTTTTTACATTTAGTCCTAATTTATTTTACTGTATTCTACATATGGTGAAAATTTCTTAGAAATATTTTTTCCTTGTGTCCTAGAACTGCCATTTAAAACATTTCCAGATAGGCAGTTAGGATCTGGGAATTTACCATTTATCATCTGGGTACTTACAAGAAAGACAGCTTCTTAGCCTTGTTTTCTACTCTGTCTAATTCTGCCTTTAAAGATGATGCCCAAGTTATTCATATGAATTTAATGTTTTAAAATGTCTGCTGGGAATTTAATTTGTGTTTATAAAAGTTATATGGTTTTCAAAAGCATACTTTTTTGTTTTTAAGGTAAAAATATTCTCTCTAGTAGCATTTTAACAAGTTAAATTGAACTCTGTGCTTCTTATTCTGAGAATTCTGATAGATGTTAAATTTTCTAACAACTTGATATTTCTCAAAATATTTCTTATAACAGTATTAATATTGTGAGTCTATATTCATATAGCAAGAGTAAACTGGTATTACTATGGCTCTATATGTATTTGTTAATTGATTCTATTGAAGACATCATATAATCTGGGCACTGTAGCAGACAGCTTCAGGTTCACTGAAATGAACTTCCAGACTAGGCATAGTTATGGAGGAAGGGATATTTATTGAAGCTTACAGATTCAGGGGAAGTTCCACAATGGCAGAAGAAGTTGGCCTGCCTTCACAGGACCAAGCAGAGAGAGAGAAGTACAAGCTTAAAAGCCAAAAGCTATAGCACACTTTAGGAACTCCAGCTAGGCACACTTTGCATATCTTTAGATTGAAATCTGAAACCCACCACCACACCATAAGATCCACCCAGTGACACTGCCTCCAGCCAGGTGGCTAAAGATGCAAACTACAAACAGATAAAAAACCGAATATATTGGGGGCCATCTATTCTATTCAAACCACCACAGGCACCAAACTGGCCACTTAATGGTAACATAATATTGTCTGTATAAATGCCAGATAAATGGTGTTAATTTGTGGATCCTTGTTTATATATGATATTGTTCACTCTGTAGAATAAATATGTAGAAGTCTTTTCTTGAGGAGAAACAGCAGGAAGCATGTTTTTAAAAATTATATAGCTTCTACAGGGCAGAACTACCTTCTAACTTCACAATACGATTTGAGATTCAGTCTTCCCTGTAACAACAACAAAAAAAACAACAAACATTAGAGCAGGGCGTGGTGGCATAAGCCTTTAATCCCAGTACATGGGAGGCAGAGATAGGGAGATCCCTGTGATTTTGAGGTCACTCTGAGGCTACAAAGTGAATTCCAGATCATCCTGGGCTAGAGTGAAACCCTACCTCGACAAAAAAAAAATGCATTAGCTGGGGGTATGGTGCTACACAACTTTATTCCCAGCACTTGGGAGGCAGAGGTAGGAGGGTAGGAGGATTGCCATAAATTCAAGGCCAACCTGAGACTGTGTATTGAATTGCAGGTCAGACTGGGCTAGAGTGAGGCTGGGCCTCAAAAAAAGAGAAAGAGAAAGAGAAAGAGAAAGAAAAAGGTTTTAATAAAAGAAGCTTGAATATAAGTTGTTGAAAATCTCCAATAGGTGAATAGTGTTTTTAGCTTTTATTGGTAGGTAGGTATGGATAAATTTGAATGCTGATGTTTACATATTTCTCTTGTTTAGACTGTGTTTTGTTTGTTTTCCAGGTAGGATCTCACTGTAGCCCAGGTTGACCTGGAATTCACTCATCCAGACTGGCCTGGAATTCACAGAAATCCTCCTACTTCTGCCTCCTGGGTGCTGGGATTAATAGCATGAACCACCATGCCCAGCTCAGAGTACTTCTGACACTTCAAAAAAATGATACTCTTTCATTTGATTCCATTTATGTTATTCAAGTTAAGTATGCCTTATTTTTTTTCTCTGTGGCTATACTGAAGAGTGTGCTGATCTCTTTTAGTCTAAAATGGACAGTATCATATTTGTGTTCTTTGATTTCTTGCATTAGTTACAATAATTTTAAGTCACAATTTTAAGTAGATAATCAATATTCCAGAGCAGGTATATAAAGGAAATGGTTGTATTCTTGATTGGCAGAAAAATTAGGAACTGAACCTACTTGGGCTTTTGTTTATAAAACAATTTTTGGCTAATTCACTCTGTGACTTTGTGAAGGTGTGGCAGGGTTTTTACCATGGAGCCTTTTCCTTTAATGTGAGCTGTGTCTGAGTAGATGGCTACCATGTTTCTTGCCATGGGGATCAGCTGACCTCACTGAAAGGCCATGTGCCTGTCCAGTATACCTGTGTTCACAAGACCCCTTAAAAAGGATTGCTTTTTCTTCTCCACTCCTAGTCTTGGAAAAATTGAATGGATCAGGCAGATTTGCAGAAATGTCTTTTGTGAGCTCAGGAAACATTTCTCCCATAGAGTAGTTCTGGGAAAAATGGAGTTTTAAAGGAAAGATAATTCTTTTTCAAGTTATAGTACATTTTGAGTTTACAAAACCACTGTAGGCAATGGTAGAGTTCCCTCAAGCAATTTCAGAAAGAGAATCTCATTGAATCTTTTGTCAGATTCTCCTGCAATGGTTATTACACAGTAAGGGTGAGGTAAAAGTAACTTTCAAGAAGACTAATTGCTTAACCTTGACTTGACTTTCCAGTGTTTGAAATTGTGTGGGCACCCTATCTATGGTTATATAGACTTGTGGCTACAAATACATGCCCCCTGGGGATTGAGGGTTCCAGTTTCAATAGTTCAAAATTGTCCAGCATATGCACACCTCAGATGACCTACCTGCAGTTTGAGGTAATCTTAATATATTTAATTTTATTCTTGATCAGGGACAGCAGCAGCTTACCTTGACACAGAGCTTGAGTGAGCATCTTTATCACATTAAATAGGATGGCTTACAGGAGTGTGCACAGTGTTGGTATTTTTCTTAATTTTGGTCTTCATAGTTAGAATATCCTTATTTGAAGAAATTAGGGAAAGAAAGAAAACTACTGTTAAGAGTTTTGTTGTGGTGGAAGAGTACTTTAATATACTTTATTGGAGGCAATTTGTCTTAATTACTTGTTGCTGTGACAAAGTATGTGACAAGAAGCAACTCAAGAAAGGAGCAGTGTTTGTTGTGGCTTGCAGTTTGAGGTACAACCTGTATAACAAGTAGGTCATATTGGTGCAGCTATTCTCATTGTTCCATAGACAGGAAGCAGAGATAAATTCCAGTGCTCTGTTCACTTCCTCCTTTTTTTAAAAAAATATTTTTACTTATTTGAGAGAAAGTGTAAGAGAGGCAGATATACATACATATCTAGATAGATAGATAGATAGATAGATAGATAGATAGATAGATAGACAGACAGATATAGAGATATATAGAGAGAGGATGGGCACACCAGAGCCTCTAGCCACTGCAAACAAACTCGACACATGTGCTATCTTGTGCATCTTCCTTTTGTGGTACTAGGGAATCAAACCTGGGTCCTTAGGCTTCGCAGGCAAGTGCCTTAAGCCATCTCTCCAACCCAAAACTTTCTCCTTTTTATTCAGTCCAGGATTTTAGCCCATGGAATGGTGTTGCTCCCTGTCAGGGTGAGTCTTCTTGCTTCAGCTAAGCTTTTGTGGATATGCCCTCATTGAGAGCATCAAGCATAGAGATGCATTTCCTAGGGGTTGCAAATCCAGTCAAGCATATAATGAAGGTGAGCCATCACACATTTATGGTTTGAACATACAGTGTCCCTCATAGTCTCATGTGTTTTGTGTTTAAGCCTTATACTTGATCTCCTGCTGGTGGAGCCTTTGGGAGGTTAAGCCTTGCTGGAGGAGGTGTGTATAGTCCCGAATGTTGCCAGTGCTAGCTAAATAGTTCACTCTACTTCCTCCCCACTGCTGTGGATATGTGATGCTTAGCTGTCTGCTCCTGCCCTGATATCTTTATTATGATGGAACTTCACCTTGAAACTATCAACTTAAATGAATCCTTACTCTCCATAACATGTGTCTGGTCAGGTGCTGTGTCCTACCAACAAGCATGTATTCATACATATTATAAGGAGTCTGGCCATTGAAAAGTAATACTGTTCCTAGATAGGGGTTGGAGGTATGGACCAGGAACAAAGGAGCTTTAATCAGTGGAAAAGGAATGAAAAAAAAAAGGTGTGAAGTGTGAAATCATGAAGTTAAAGTAGAGCATGGAAGTTCTTTATGCACATTTTTTTTTGTTTTGCAAATTATCAGTGTTTCTTTCGTAGGAACACTTAGTGAGTAAAGTGTGTAGCCTGGATATTTCTTCAATTGCACATAGTTTTTACATAGAGGTTCCATATTAATGCTTTAATTTGTATGAATATGCAGTCTGTGGTGCATCCATGTAGAATTGTACAGATCCTATGCATGGGAATTGAAGTGGAAGCTGCCAGACATGTGGTGCTATTAGGTAAGCATTTCTTCTAGAGGGATCAAATGTTTTTCTGTTGATTGCTTCTTGGCGTGGGATGAGCCATCCACCTTTGCTTCTTTTCTCTATTAATGTTTCAAAGGGAATATCTTACAATCGATTCAGTGACTTGCTTTGGAAAGAAACTAGGCTACTTAAGAGACCACTATATTCAATATATTTTAAATCTATAATGCCATGCTTCTACTTTGAGGAATTGTACAGGCACTTTCCTAAAAGAATTAATATCTTTGTTGTTTCAGGCAGCAAAATCAAAATGTCATAAACAGATTAATATATAAACACCATAAATATATTTTTAATGGCTTTGGAGGGTTGGAAGTCCAAGATTCAGCATTGGTAGTGGCTGGAGAGGGCCCACTCCCAGGTGTGTAGCTGTATTTTGATGTTAGCCACTCATAGCTGAAGGTGCAAGGTGTCTTTCCCGTAGCCTTTTTTAGTTAATACTGTTTTCTTTCTTTTTTAAAAATTAAGTAGAAATTTTGTATGGACAAAACCTGTGTTGGTTCCATTCCATTCCCCTACTCCCAGCCCCTATTCCACTGAGAGCCCTTCTCAGTAGGGTTGCTGGTATTTCCTCAAGCTTTTACTCACTATTTAGCAATACAGTCAACAATTAATACAAAGGGCTGGCTTCAAGCCACTTATGAATACCAATCAATACCTCCCCCCCAAGACACTTAGCACAGAGTAGCAGATCTGACTGCTGCCTTTGCAGTACAGTTAATACTTTTTATTATTATTATTTTTATTTATTTATTTGAGAGTGACAGACACAGAGAGAAAGTGTCTGTGAGAGAGAGAGAGAGGGAGAGACAGAGAGAGAGGGACACACAGAGGGGGAGAGAGGGACACAGAGAGGGGGAGAGAGAAAATAACCAACCAAGGAGAATGAGGATGTTTGGAAGAAGAACCAATAACAATAAGACTTAATAATTTATTTGTTAGTGTGTAAATCTCAGATAATGACCCACCTTATCTTACCTATGGTTGCACTAGTTTCTTCTTCTGTATAAAAATATGAAAGTTAGATGTTCTTCATTTATAAGCATATTTTCTTCTTGAGACTGTGTTTTCAGAAGAAATTTAGCACCTGGACCTTCTACATTACAAATTTATGTCCTGTATTTGTTCTATACCCATTGACAGTTTAAAAAAACTTACTTTCTTCTGGCCACTGTGTTCTGTAGGGTTTAGGGATGCTCAGATAGCTAGGGAAAGAACAGAGGTGCCTGTAAATATTTCTTAAGAAAACTATACAGAACTAGAATTTAAAAGATGCACCTATTTTTTCTTATGTTGGATGCCACAATTTTGTGTGCACCTTCTCATAGTTAATATTCCTAAATACTTAAGTGTTAAAAATTGATGTTCAGAAAAAATTGTACAGAAAGACTCTTGAGAGAGTTTGACTCTGAATAAGGCTTGGGTTTTATGCTACACATCCTGAAGTGATGGATTAATTAGGGAGAGCTAGTCATGCATCACAGTATCTTTAAGAGCTATCCTGAAACAAATTTCAGATACTGGTAGTGTTCATGAGCTATAATTTGAAGAATAACCAATGGATATGAATATTAGATTTAGGTACTTAAATGAAAAAACCGTTTCATATAGATTAAGTTGAATGTTTTATTCGTAAGGAGGATTGGTGAGATTTTTTATAGGTTTTGATATTTAATTCCTGTAGTTCTTATGTTTTACATTAGTGAACCATTATTTTCATTCATTACTATGGCAGGAAGGAGGACAGCTAGGAAGATGTTCTAGGATCAAAAGACTATATTAGGGCTGTGGTGGTGACTCAGTGAGTAAAAGTACTTGTTATGCAATTTGGTGAACTGAGTGCAGATCCCAAGAACCCAGATAAGACCACATCTGGTAGCACATGTCTGGAATCCTAGTGTACCTACTGCAAGATGGAAGGCAGAGACAGGAGAATCCCTGGAAATTCATGGACCAGCCAGCCCGGCTTGTACAGTGGCTAACAAAAACAGCCCCTGCCTCAAACAAGGTTGAAGGTGAGGATCAACACTTGAGGTTGTCCTTGGAGTTCCACATGTGTGCCAAGGCAGGCACACATGCATATACATATTTACACACCATTTATTTATTTATTTAGAGAGAGCAAAAGTGAGAGCAAGAGAGACAGAGACAGAGAGGGAGAATTGTCACACTAGGGCCTCAGCCACTGAAATTGAACTACAGATACTTGCACCACCTAGTGCACATGTGCAGCCTTGTGTTTGGGTCATCATTGTGTGTCTGGCTTACATGGGATCTGGAGAGAGATTGAACATTGGTCCTTAGGCTTTGTATGCAAGCACCTTAACTGCTAAGCCATCTCTCCAGCACCACACACCAATTTTTCAAAAAAGGGTATGTTAGTAAAATCTCATTTGAGGAAAAATCCATCTATTTAGAAACTTTTCTTTCTATTTTCCTTTTTTTTTTTTCCTTCGGGACTAGAGATTGAACCTAGAGTCTCATGCATACTGGCAAATGCCTCTGAGCAATATTATAGCTCTGTGCTTTCCTTTACAAAACATTGGGGAGGTTGGAGAGATGGTTTAATGCTTAAGGTGCTTGCCTGCAAAGTCAAATGACCCAGGATTGATTCCCCAGGACCCATGTAGGTCAGATGCACAAGGTGGCACATGCATTTGGAGTTGATTTGTAGAGGAGGCACTGACATGTCTATTCTTTCTCTGTCTCTATCTAATATTTAAAAATATTAATTTTTTTTGGTTGAATTTTGAGACGGGTCTCATTAAGTTGGCTAGGTTGTTCTGAAGTAACTCTGTAGCCCAGTCTCCACTTGGACTTTCTCTTGTCTGAGCCTGCCAAGTCCATTGGATTGCTCTTTTTATTTCACACCTTGAATTTGCAAACTTGGAAACAGAGCCCTTTTTTTCACCTTAAAAATCTTGCTGAGGTCTTGATTCTTTATTCTTAGAAGAACATGCCAAACTTACATTTCTTTCATTTAGCATTCTACCCTTAGAGTTTGTTTTCCTCAGAAAGTGGGTCAGTGCCATTTTAATTTCATTTTATTTTCACAGCAGATTCAGGTCCAGGATGAGTTCTGTTTGCTATGCAGTTATCTGTCTGCGTAATAGATATTCCCACACACATTTTCTTTGTTTTCTAGTTAGTTCTTTGATTTTGTTGCTTTTTCTTTCTGCATGTGTTTGTACTGTGATTGTATATCTCAGTTTATTTGTATGTAAACACACATTTATGTGTGTACATACTTCTGTGGAGGTCAGAGATTGACTTTGGGTGTCTTCCTTAGTCACTTTCAATCTTATTTATATTTGTTTTTTAATTTAATTATTTTAATTTAATTTATTAGTTTTCTTTTCAGTAAATACAGGCAGTTTGGTACCATTGTTTAGGCTCATCTGTGATCTACCCCCTCCCACTGGACCCTCCTTGTTGATGTAAATGGGTCGTGCATTGTGGAGTTAGCCCCCAGATACTGGTATGATAAATGTCTCTGCAAATCATGACCCAACATGTGACTCTGACATTCTTTCTGCCCCCTCTTCTTCAAAATTTCCCTGAGCCATGTTGGGTTCATTTTTGGTCTGCTTCAGTGCTGTGAGGTGTTTGGGGCCTCTGAGGCTCTGGCTTTCTGATTTGGTAGGAGTTGATTTTTCTCTGTGTTGGTCTCCTTCCCCTTTGTGCTGGTATCCGGATCACAGGAAAACATCACCCTTGCTTATTTCGCCAGTTGTCCTTAGTTTCAGTTGGGCCCCTTTTGAGGTATGTTGGGGCAGCTCTCTCCTCAAGATCTGCATCTATCTGAGAAAAGGAAGCAGACTCTCCAACGAAGAGTAAGTTAGCACCCGGACAATTGAGATAACGCTTACTTTTATGATAGACAGTTTGATAGGTGTAGGCCCTCTTATACCCCGTGATTGATGGTAGCTTGCTATTGTAGAGGGGGCTTGTGTTTGGGTATGGTTCTGACTTGTTTCCCAGCTCCAGCTATGGGTCTAGTACCACTGAGTGGATCAGTTAGCCAAATCAAGAGCAATTGGTTCCTCACCATGGCTGTGTACCACTATTGCACTTGTGTGGGCATCACCTCAGGTTATTTGTTGCTAATTAGGTTAAACAATGAGTTGCTTGGACAGATCTTGGTCATTTCCCCCAGTCGCCTATGTAGCACCTTCTGGCACTAGACACGCTGACTGTCTGGGGACTGACTCTCTCCTGGCTTCCAGCCATGTCATTCCATTTTATGTGTCAGCTGCATATGGAGTCTTCAGCAATAGGGTCTTACCACTGGCGTTTGGTGGGTCATCAAGTACTCTGACAGAAGTCTGTCATTGTTTGGGAAACCTTGTAGGTTTCTCTGATCAAAAGCTCATTGTGGATGGTAGGCCCAAGCTGGAAGTGGGGGTTACAGATCAGTGTCCACTAAGAAATTGAGGAAGAACATAACTAATATACAAGAGTTAGAGAGGAGAGAGATAGAGGGGATAGGGGGAGAGGGAGGGAGGGAAGATGTAGGAGATTTAGGTTAGTCTTGATCCTACCCTCTCCAGTGTCTTGTGGTTCAGGTGTTTCCTGTAAGGGTCTAGTGAAGGTTCAGCCATTTGATCTGTGTTTTAGGAAGTAGAATTTTATGGTACCATTGCCGTTTGGGTCTGGATTACTGTTTTTCACCCTTTGATGCCCTCCCTACCCTCCCATCCATCCTATTGTCTAGTGCTTGAGGTATGTAAGGTGAGGTGCTTGCTGGGTATGTAAGGTATCTTGGGTAGATTCAGGTTAGGTGTTGTAGATGAGTGAGACTATGTGTCGATTTTTTTTCTGTGATTGGGTAAGTTCGCTGAGAATGATCTGTTCCAGGTTCAACCATTTTTCCTCAAATTTCTTTATGTCATTTTTTCTTACTGCTGTATAGAATTCCATTGTGTAGATACACCACATCTTTGTTATCCATTCTTCTAATGATGGACATCTGGGTTGATTCCAGCTTTTAGCTATTACGAATTGAGCCGCTACAAACATGGTTGAGAAAATATCTCTGGCCTTTGGTTTGAAGGTTTTAGGGTAGATGCCCAGTAGGGTATAACTGGGTCTGTTGGTATTTCTAGAGTCAGCTTTTTCAGGAGTCTCCATATTGCTTTCCAAAGTGGTTGTACCATCCTGCTTTCCCACCAACAGTGAATGAGTGTCCCGGCTTCTCCACATCCTTGCCAGCATTTATTTTCATTTGACTTTTTGATGTTCGCTATCCTTGTTGGGGTAAGGTGGAATTTCATAGTTGTTTTAATTTGCATTTCTCTCATGATTAGGGATGATGAACATTTTCTTAAGTGTGTGTTTGCCATTTGTATATCTACCTCTGTGAATTGCCTGTTCAACTCTGTGACCCATTTTGTGAGTGGGGTATTTGTCTTCTTATTGTTTAGACTTTTGAGTTCTTTGTAAATTCTAGAGATAAGGCCTCTATCAGTTGGATAACCTGCAAATATTTTCTCCCATTCTGTGGGTATTCTATTGGCTTTGCTTATTATATGCTTGCCTGTAAAGAAACTCTTCAGCTTCATGTGATCCCAATGGTTGAGTGGATGTTTAAGAACTTGAGCCACTGGGATTTTGTTCAGGAAGTCTTTTTCCATTCCTATATCATGGAAAGTACTTCCTAAATTTTCTTCCAGTATTTTTCAAGTTTCTGGTCTTATGTTGAGGTCTTTGATCCATATAGATTTGAGTGTCGTGCATGGTGAAATGTGTGGATCAAGTTTCAGTTTTCTGCATGTGGTTATCCAGTTTGTCCAGCACCATTTGTTGAAGATGCTATCTTTTTTCCAGCCTATATTGTTTGGGCCTTTGTCGAATATCAAGTAGCTATAGTTGCTTGACCCAAAATCTGGGTCCTCAAGTCTATTCCATTGGTCTATACTCCTGTTTTTATGCCAGTACCATGCTGTTTTTATTAGTATGGCTTTGTAATATAGCTTTATATCAGCTATGGTGATGCCACCAGAGGTATTTCTTTTGCTGAGAATATGTTTGGATATACGAGGCCTTCTGCCTTTCCATACAAAATTTGAGATCATTTTTTCTATCTCTGTGAAGAGCACTGTAGGGATTTTAATTGGAATTGCGTTAAATCTCTATATTGCCTTTGGTAGGATTGTCATCTTCACAATGTTAATTCTGCCTATCCAGGAGCATGGGAGGTCTTTCCATCTTTTCAAGTCCTCCTCAATTTCTTTTTTGAGAGTTTTTATATTTTCGTTGTATAGATCTTTTACTTCCTTGGTTAACGTTATTCCAAGTTATTTTATTTTTTTTGTTGCTATCGAAAATGGGACTATGTCCTTTATTTCCTTTTCTGTGTCTTTGTCATTTGCATACAGAAATGCTACCGATTTTTGTGCATTGATTTTGTATCCTGCTACTTTGCTATAGGAGTTAATCACCTTCAGGAGTTTTGGGATGGAGTCTCTCGGGTCTCTTACACATACAATTATGTCATCAGCGGATAGAGCTAACTTTACTTCTTCCTTTCCAAATTGTATCCCTTTTATTTTCTTCTCCTGCCTTATTGCTTGGGCTAGGACCTCCAGAACTATATTGAAAAGCAGAGGTGAGAGAGGACATCCCTGTCTTGTTCCTGATCTCAATGGGAATTCCTCCAGTCTCTCTCCATTAAGTATTATTTGGGCCTTTGGAGCTTTGTATATTGCCTTTATTATGTTAAGATGTGAACTGGCCATGACGATTCTCTCCAATGTTTCGATCATGAAGTGATGGTGTATCTTGTCAAAGGCCTTTTCTGGATCTAACGAAATGATCATGTGGTTTTTATGTTTAAGCTTGTTTATGTGGTATATTACATTGACAGATTTTCGTATGTTGAACCACCCTTGTGTTCCTGGGATGAATCCCACTTGGTCAAGGTGGATGATGCTTTTGATGTGTTGTTGGATTCTGTTTGCGAGTATTTTGTTGAGGATCTTTGCATCTATGTTCATTAGGGAAATAGGCCAGTAGTTTCCTATTCTTGTGGCATCTCTGCCTGGTTTTGGGATTAGGGTGATACTAGCTTCATAGAAGGTGTTGGGTAGCTTTCCCTGTTCTTTAATTGTGTGGCACAGTTTTAGAAAGACTCGTTTGAGTTCTTCCATGAAGGTTTGATAAAATTCGTCTGAGAATCCATCTGGCCCTGGACTCTTCTTTTTTGGGATGTTTTTTATTACTTTTTCAATCTCCGTGAGTGTGATGGGTTCATTGAGGTGATTAATCTGCTCTGAGTTTAGCTTTGGTAGATGATATGCATCCCGGAATTTATCCATCTCCTCCACATTTTCCAGTTTTGTGGAGTAGAGGTTTTTTAAATAAGTCCTGATGATTCTGCTGATTTCACTCATTAATTTTCCCCTGAGGACTGCCTTCATTATGTCCCATAAGGTTTGGTATGATGTGTTCTCATTGTCATTCAACTCCAGGAATTTTGCAATTTTATTTTTTATTTCATCCACTATCCATTTATTGTTTAAGAGTGCGCTATTCAATTTCCAGCTGCCGTTGGGGTTTTTGTTGGTTTTTTTGTTGTTGATTTCTAGGAATATAGCATTGTGATCTGATATCATGCAGGGAATTATGTCAATTTTCCTAAATATCTGGAGGCTGTCTTTGTGACCCAGTATATGGTCTATTTTAGAGAATGTTTCATGGGCTGCTGAGAAGAATGTGTAGTCTGTGGATTTGGGATGGAAAGTTCTGTAGATATCTGTTAGGTCTATGTGCTCTGTGGTTTTGTTGAGCTCTCTTATTTCCCTGTTGAGCTTCTGTTTGGATGATCTGTCTATTACTGATAATGGTGTGTTACAGTCCCCAGCTATGATGGTGTTGGTGGCTATTTCTGTTTTATTGTCAAGTAGGTTTTGTTTTATGAACTGCTGTGCCCCTGTGTTTGGTGCATACAGATTTCTGATTGTAATATTCTCTTGATGGATTGTTCCCTTTAAAAGTAGGAAGTAGCCTTCTTTGTCTTTTTTGATGAAGTCAATTTTATCTGATATTAATATAGCTACACCTGCTTGCTTGTTATTCCCATTTGCTTGGAATATTGTTTTCCACCCTTTCACCCTGAGGAGGTTTCTATCTTTAGCAGTAAGGTGGGTTTCTTGAAGGTAGCAGATTGAGGGGTCTAGTTTTTTGATCTACCCTGTTAGTTTGTGTCTCTTGATGGGTGAATTAAGGCCATTAATATTTAGGGTGATGATTGTGAGATTTGATTTGATCCCTGCCATGTTGTGGTAGTTGAGGTGTGTTGGCATTTCCGTCGAATTTAAGTTATTTATTTATTTATTTTTTCTGTCTACTCTGGGTTTGGTTGCTGTGATCTGCTTCTTGTAGGCATTTGTGTTTGGTTATTTGTTTCTTCTCTGTGGAGAATTTCCTGGAATACTTTCTGTAGGTTTGGTTTTGTGTTCATATAATTGTAAAGTTGAGTTTTGTCATGGAAAGTTTTCCTTTCACCATCTATTGTAAGGGAGATTTTTGCCGGGTAGAGTAGTTTGGGTTGGAAGCCATAGTTTCTTAGAGTTTGAAGAGTTTCATTCCAGGCCCTTCTAGCTTTCAGGGTTTCCATTGAGAAGTCTGAAGTAATTCTGCTGGGGTTTCCTTTGAAAGTGGTGTGCTGTTTTTCCCTAGCTGCTTTTAGTATTTTTTCTTTGGTGTTAATGTTTAGAGTCTTAATGATAATATGTCTTGGGGAGTTTCTCCTTTGGTCTATTCAGTTAGGAGTTCTGTTTGCTTCTTGTATTTTGATGGGCCTTTCTTTTAAGAGACGGGGGAAGTTTTTTTCATTTATTGTGTTAAATAAGTTCTCCATGCCTTTGGACTGAAATTCTTCTCTTTCTGGTATTCCAATGATTCTGATATTAGGACGTTTCAGTGTATCCCATAATTCTCTCATGTTCTGTTCACTGGAACTTTTGCACTTACTGAAATTTTGGACTCTCGAACTGTTTCTTCCATCCTGTCTTCCAGATCAGAATTTCTATCTTCCACTTCGCTGACTCTATTCTTGAGAGCCTCTAGTGAGTTTTGGACTTGTTCAATTAAGTTTACATTTTCTACTACTTTCCTATGTATCACTTCCATCGCTTTTTCCAGCTCCCTTTTCGTCTCATTTTCTGATTTTCTTGATGATTCTTGGAAATCATCCTTGCATTTCTTTATGTTTTCATTTAGTGTGGCCAGCTGATTTTTAAGGTCCTCTTTTTTTTCACTCTCCCTCAACTCTCTTAGCTCTCTTTGAATTCCTTCCAGTGTCTTATCATATTGTTGTAGCTTAATGATGGTAGCATACACACGATTATCTGTCCTTTGTAGCTTTCCTGCCAGTTCTAGCAGTAGGTTGGTCAGGGTGGCATTGTTCATTGCTTCCACTTGATGTTCTGATCCTAAACACTCTTCTATGTTTTGGTTAGATGTAATCCTTTTTGTACTGGGTGATCTGTCTGGATTTTCTTGCATTTTATTTTTCATGTTATTTCTTTTGTGCTGTGGTCTATCCATGTCAGTGTATGGGCAGGTAGGTGGGTGGAGCAGCCTGGGCTCGAGCTTAATGAGAATCCAAGGCAGCCTGGGGCAGTTGCAAGCAGCCTGGGGTTTTGCTTTCTCTTGCCAAAGCCGCCTATCTATAGCCTGACAGGTGCGCCAACGTTGCCTGAATTCACACCCAGTAATGCAGCTAAGCTGCCTGCTTTCAAGCTTGTAAGGGGATTGAGGTAGCAAGCCCTGGAGCTGCCCAAACTCAGGCTGGGAACACTGGGACCTGCAAACAGTCTGCACTCTCCCGCCTCTGGGGAGTTGGGGATGGGTGGCGATGTACAGGTAGGGGATGGCACCTGGGCTGGCGCTAGTGACTCAGTGTGGACTTGTGTGGCCCTTGCTGTGGGACTGGGCCCGCTGCACGTGCAATTATAGTGCAGAGGCAGCTGATGCTGGTACGGGATCAGGACACAGCAGAGGCTGACCGGCGGCAAGTGATGTGAGTACAGCAGCAGGGGATCTGGCAGCCATCTGCTCACGGCAGAGGTGGCCCCCGCGGGCCTGCGAACCAAGCACCACGTGGCTGGTTAACTCGCAGGATCAGTGAAAAAGGGTGGAGGTAGGAGGTCGCAGCTTCAGTGCAGCAGGCTGGCAGGCGTGGCTGGTGGGTGCCCGATCAGAGCACAGCCTCGCGGGGCCCGAGGTGTGTAGGGGGCGCGCAGGGCTTGGGGGGGGGGCGCGCAGGGGCCCTGGGGGGCGCCGGTGGCTCGGAGCGTGACGGGGCATATGGGGCGAGTGGGGCGTGCGGGGGGGGGGGGGCGCGTGGCACATGGGGGGCGCGGTTTGTGCCGGGGCACAGGGCGTGCAGTGTAGGGCGTGCAGTGTGCGGCGGTGTTGGGGGGCATGGGGGGGCGGGGGCGTGGGGTGCGCAGGGGGCGCAGGGTAGGCGGGGCGCATGGGGGGCGTGTGGGGCTCGGGGGGTGCGGGTCTGCCGGGGTGTTGGGCGCCGGGTTGCGCCGGGGTGCGGTGGGTCGTGGTGGGGAGCGGGGGTCATGGGGCGAGGGGGTGTGTGCTTTCCTGTTTTTCCCCAATCTGTGCCTTCCATCTTGCAAAAAGAACCTAATTGCCCTTGAATACTTGCCTTTTTTTTCCCCTGGTATCTGGAGTGCAGCTAGGCGGTCGCCATCTTTAATTTAATTTTTTTATTTTTACTTTTTTGTTTTAGAGAGAGCAAGAGAGAGGGAGAGAGAGAGGGAGAGAAAGAATGGTGTGCCAGGTTCTAGGCACAGCAATCAAACTCCAGATGCTTTCACCACCTACTGGGCATGTGTGACCTTGTGTTTCCCTTACCTTTGTACATCTGACTTATGTGGGATCTGGAGAGTTGAACATGGGTCTTTAGGCTTTGCAGGCAAGTGCCTTAACTATTAAGATATCTCTCAAGCTCTCCGTGATATTTTTGAGACCGGATCTTTTACAGAGCTTGAAGCACACTGACTTGGCTAAACTAGCTAACCAGTGAGCTCTAGGACTTCTCTGTCTCTGCCTCCCTGAGGCCTAGATTATATGAATACTCTGCCATGCATGGCTTTTTATGTGTTTATTGGTATTCAAACTGAAGCCCTAATGTTTGAATAACAAACACCTTACTAATTCATGTCCTCCACTCCACATTTTGGTTTTAATAAACAAGTTTTGCAGTTTTATGTAGTCAAATTAACCGTGTTTTCTTTGTGACCTCTGTCTTACCCACAAATAACCATTAAAAGCATTTGGTAAATGTAAATTTTTACAATTTACTTCTACAGATACAAATTAATAGTATATATTTTTAGCTCTGTGCTAATTTCATAAAGCACATTTTTTTTTTTTTTTTTTGAGGTAGGGTCTCACTGTAGCCCAAACTGACCTGGAATTCACTATGTAGTCTCAGGGTGGCCTTGAACTCACAGTGATCCTCCTACCACTGCCTCCTGAGTGCTGGGATTAAAGGTGTGCACCACCGTGCCCGGCTATAAAGCACATTATTATGACTGTTTTGTTATACTTATAAGGACAGATTTGTATACATGTTTTCTAAGTTCAGGCACTAAAGATGTTTTGGAGTTAAGTAGTGATGTTTATAGTAAGTTACTACATGTTTTATGTTTCTTGGTAGATAGGCTCTGCAAGTCTGTTTTTCTTGTCAGTGCTTTCCAAAGCAAAATAAAGTAGCTGAGACAATTAATTAGAGGCTTTCACTACTAATTATTGGACCTTTAGAGAATGAACCAATTAAAGGTTAACTCATCTTTGCAATGCAGTCTTAGGGGTGATGGGTTGGTATAACAGTATATCTGTATTACTGACAGATAAGATGGAGTGACAAAGGGGACAAACATGAGGAAAACTTATAAAGATATAATTGTACTGAGAGTGAGTTTAAGGACATAAATAGGAATATGGGTAAATAGGAATATGGGTGGGAGAAGGGCAAAAAAAATGTGACATGTTAACAGAAGGGGGAAGTATACTGTGGAATGGAAGGGAATTGGGGAGATGAGGAAGGGAAGAAAATCAATTTAAAAAAAGTATATTTGAAAATGCCAGGATGAATGATATCTAAATATTTATGTATGTATGTATGTATGTATGTATGTATGTATGTATGTATGTATGTGTGTGTGTATGTATATGTATGTATGTATATATATATATATATATATATATATATATGTATATGTATATGTATATGTATATGTATATGTATATGTATATATGAAGGATTCTAAAAATACTGTCCTAAACATACCATTCTGGCCTGCTTTAGTAGTTTCAATAATTTCCTGATAGTGAAAATCAACCTGTAAGCTCACAGTGCCTTCACCCTCTCATCCTCTTACCCTCTTCTCTTACGTGGTTAGTATAGCCAAGAGAGGCCTAAGAAGAACCAGTGCCATTGCCTCTGTAGCCTGGTACTTTCCACCACTGAGGATATATGGGCTGTAAACGTACAAAGCCCTGGGCCCAGGAGCAAAGATGAACAAGCATGGCTTGCATCTGCCTTTGTAGTTAAGTGTTTAGCAGAGCTTTGACAGCAAGGGTTGTGACAGGGAAATAGTGAACTGGACTGTTTTTATTGCTAAGCCAGACCTTTTCTCAGTCCTGGTGACTGACTGAAGACTTATACTCCAGTTGATCTGTCACTCAAGCCTGACAAAGGACAAATTGAAGGTACTATGGCTGCCAGGAAAATAGCTTTAATTACATAAGTCTTTGCTTGAACGTAAACTTAATTATGGAATTGTGGTTCTGAAAAGACATTAAAGTTTCCCAACATGTCCTGTATTAGGGAAAAAGCTAAAGTCCCCAAAATAATTGTTAACTTACTACAATAAGGTTAACCACACAAAGGAAGGACTTCTCACCAAAGGAGAAGAGAGCTGTTTTAGCATTTGGGTACTTGTCTACTTGTTGGTTTAAATATATTTATTAGAGAGAGAGAAAGAAAGAGATGAGAGTAAGTTTGTATGTATGTGTGTGCACATGATGGTCTTCTATCATTGCAAACAAACTTAAGTACTTGTGCCACTTTGGGCATCTGGCTTTACAGGAGTACTGGGGAATCAACTTGAGCCTGGTAGGCTTTGTAAGAAAATATCTTTAATCACTGAGCAATCTATCAAGCCTCATTTTGTTTGTTTTTAGCCCTGAACTTTGTACTCACAGTCTTCCTATTTCACATTCCCCAATACTGGCATTATAAGTGTTCCTTTCCCTTTCATATCTGGCAAGATTCTTTTTTTTTGTTTATTCTTATTTGAGAGTGACAGAGGGGGGGGGGGAGGGGGAGAGGGAGAGAATGGGCGCACCAGGGCTTCCAGCCACTGCAAAGGAACTCCAGACGGGTGCGCCCCCTTGTGCATCTGGCTAATGTGGGTCCTGGAGAACTGAGCCTCGAACTGGCGTCTTTAGGCTTTACCGGGAAGCACTTAACTACTAAGCCATCTCTGCAGCCCTTTGGCAAGATTCTTGATAAGGGTATAATTTAGGTGAACTTTAAATCAAGTAACTTTTTGGTAGATTTAAAGCAAAGCATGGCTGCATATAAATGGGCCAACATCACTGTAAAGTGGACCAGGGTCTTGTTTCTTTGGAAACTACACAGTGGAGAATTTTATGTAGTGTGTTATGTCCAGAAAACCATTATAGGAAGTTCTCTGTCTTTGGGCTGTAAATAGAGGCTACTTCTCTGTGGTAAAGTGAATCAGATCCACCAGTAAGAGTAGAATGGTCCCGTTTGACTTGTGAATTCAAGTAGCAGAGGTTAGGATAGTCTATGATTTTATATTAGTACACAGTTTCTCAGTAAGTAAGAGAACAAAAAGTAGATGCCCAAATAAGAATGGTGCCATAATACTTTTCAGTGACAAAATGTCCTGAGAGAAGTATTGTTTGCTATTGCTTTGAAGTTGGATTTATCAAATTATAGACAGCTGAATGGCCAGGTGGCCATTACTTTCTTTGGGTTAAGGTTTATATTCTCAGTATCCTATAACTTGCTCAGTCTTCCACAGAATGGCTTTTATACCTTCTAGTCTTTGAATAATATGTACTGGAGACTTTCTTTATAATTTGGCCCTATGAGTACTATGTATAAACATTTCCAACTTGTTTGTTTTGTGAGCTAGGGGTTGACCTTTAGGAGGTATCTGCTGTGGATAGACATCATATGTTTGGAAATGTGTGGGAACTGCTTTGTTTCTCTGTTTAAAGGAGAAAGATTTCTGTGTTCTGAAGATTGCCCATCCTGCTAATGCTAAATATCCTGGAATGCAGTTATTTTGTTACCTTTGAACTTACTACACACATGACATTGAAGTAGTTAGCTTAATTACTAATGTGAGTATAGTGTAGTTCTCGCCCTCCAGGAACCCACTCTCTCTTAGAAGATGAATTTGGAAAGTAGTCATAGCAGTGAACTCTAGCATTAGAGTTTAGGTAAATACATCTTGCTGTGGATACAAAGGTATCAGAATTAATTCTGTACTCCTGTACTCCTAACTTCCCTTGGAACTGTAGCAAGTGTGCAGTTGAGTAATGTACTGGAATATGTGCAGATTTAAAGGTAAGAGTCTTAACTGTAAATATTCAGGAGAGAGTCACAGAATAACAACATTATCTATAGTGTTTAGTAATTGGTCATCCTGTGGCTTCTGTGGCCACTCCAGCAATCCCATAAAACCTCTTATGCTGTTGGCAAAAGACATGATGATTAAACTTCTACCTTAAAAAAAATTTGTTTTGAGGTGAGATGCCATCTTATGAAAGCATCATTAGATAGCAAAACTTAAGATTCCTAGTCTCTCAACTCAGCTGGTAAGTGTATCCTGACATATAATGTTTTCTTTCTGTCTGGATTGAGTTCCCAAGAGACAACTGAAGCAGAAGCATATTGTATAGTGATTTGAAATAGCCCTGCTTTCTCTTGGGAATTCATTTTTTAAGTATTGAGGAAGGCCTATGATGTGCCTGGCATTTTCTAGCACTGGGAATATAACTGTGACAGACCCAATGACCTTGTTTGATGAGACCTGTCTTCTAGTTGGGAGAATACTCAGGGATGTGAGGACAGGTTCATAAGAAAGCTTAGCTCTCTCATCTGTTTTCCAGTGTAAGCTTTGTCATTCAGCTTATTATGAACACGGGGTATCCAAAACAAGATTGGAAATCTTTACAGGCAAACACATCTGGAATCTGAAGATGGCTTACTACCCTCTACTCAATTCTTATATAATGGGAAGAGCATAAAGTAGTTCTTAAAATTTTGTTTTATAAAACAAAGCCACAGCATTAGTAAAAACATTGGCATCTCAAAATTAGAAGGCAAAATTATGCACAAAAGTGTGTTATTTATTTAATTCACTAGTAAGTGGCATACATTCACTGTTAAAATTGTAAGTATGAAAATTCTTCATGAATACTTATAAGAACAATTTCCTAAGGTTGACAAATACTCCTCCCAGGTTGATAGGTTACTATCATCTCCTACCACCCTCCTCTGGCTGGACATCTTTGTCATAAAATTCTAGTA
Source organism: Jaculus jaculus (assembly GCF_020740685.1). Classification (NCBI taxonomy): domain Eukaryota; kingdom Metazoa; phylum Chordata; class Mammalia; order Rodentia; family Dipodidae; genus Jaculus; species Jaculus jaculus. The sequence continues at coordinate 83,394,150 of NC_059111.1, read as the reverse complement.
GTTTATCAATACACTGCTCACATATTTTTCTATATTTGTATATCATTTTGATTTTACTTCAGAAATTATCTGATGAGCTTTTTTTCTCTCACTATTTTTTTTTTTTTTTTTTTTTTGGTTTCTCATGGTGGGGTCTTACTCTAGCTCAGGATGACCTGGAATTCTCAGTGTGGCCTTGAACTCATGGCGATCCTTCTACCTCTGCCTCCTGTATTAGATATTGACTATTTGTATTGGAAACTTTAAAATAGTCAAAGGCATAAAATGGCCAGTTTTAAGAAGGCATGTTCAGTGATCTGGGTAAGTCTGATTTTTCTTCAACTATGCCATCTAGGTATTTTGAACCCAACAGAACTATAGTCAACTAATTTCAGGAAGACCTGGTGCTAAGTGAAGTTTTGGATAAGGGAAATGGTCTTTGTGAAAGAGTAGAGCTGAATCCTAGCATGAAGAACTATAAAGAAACTGATTCTATAAGGAGCCTGGTCTTCAGAGCTATGAAGAGTCCTGGCAATAGGGTACATGAGTGTGTTGGATCTCCCTGACCTCCTGAATATCCAAGAGGCAGATAAATACATGGACTGGATGGGTTATTTGTTATCCTGAAATTTAACAGAACTGAAAGTAAAATGACTTTCCTTTGCTATATCTCTGCAAGGGCCACACATATGGGAAAATAACAGCTCAATCTATCTTAGGGATCAAACACAAAGCTTTTCTGGCAAAGCCTTCACTGAAGGAAAAGTAACTCAGATAACTAAATTTATATCACAATAAAGACAGCCTGTCTCCACAAGTGAGCCTCAGTCTCTTTAGCAGTCTTTAGTTGGGTTTTCACCTGGGCCTGGGGTATGTACTAGAAATGTCAGGATGTTTAGCTCTCTGCTCTGTCTTTTTGCTCTTACTTTCTCTTAAATGCTATTTAAAGTCATGGCAAACTAGACTCTGGAAAAAGGGAAGGTGCTCCCTTTATCTCAGACCTCATACAAGTTTAAGACATGTGTCCCCCAGACCCTGTCCAGAGACAAAATGGCCAATTGTCTCAGAGAGAGAAAAAGAGGGGGGGGGAGGGGGGAGGAGGAGGGAGGGAGGGAAACAGACTAACAAACAACATACAATTCTGGTTCTCTAATTTACAGTTCCTCTCTTTTGAACACTTAAAGTCACCTCTGTCAAAAATTTTTACTAGACAAAATGGTCAAATAGGTAAACTAAGTCAAGGTGTACATAAGACAAACATCAGACTTACCTAAGTGTATATTAGGGTAAAAACATATAATAGACAAATAAAAGTAAATAATCTCTCTTATCTGTCTGTCTCTCTATAATACCAACAAAGGGTAAGAACCCTATATTTAAGGTAACAAAACCAAAGATTACCTTTAAAATAATACCCTTTAGTCCCTATACCATTCTGAAACATTCACAAATGGAGGGGACCCATATTCCAGGCTACCACAGAGCATGGAAGGGAAAATTATCCCAGGAAATCCCTCTCCCAAGAAGACATATAGGCTGTCAAGACAGGAATAAATGTGGGAGAGTCTTCATACTTGGGCCTATCTTGTCAATGGCACTGTTTATATGCGGCGATGTCAGACAAGTATATGGCTAGGGGAATGCTGGAGGTATTTGGGCTTGGGAGCTGGCCAGACAGGATGAACATGGATATCCTATCATGAACCTTCCTTGCTCCTGGGGGCACATAGACCATGCTGTGTGCCCCCATTTGGTTGGGATGAAAACAAAAAAAATTGGGTGAGGACTCCTGTAAAAAATATATATTTAAAAAGCTCTAATGTCTTCTCTCAAACCTGGTTGGAAGGATGCCCCCCTTGTACAAAAAGATAAAAGCCAAAATTGGGCATAACCTGACTCTAAACTCTTTTCACTTTCTTCCACTTTGTTTCAGATGGGACAGTTGGCTTCTGGGATACCCCAAATGTCTCTGCTACCCTATCTCCTTTAAAACTGGTCTCATTTAGATAATACAAAAAAAAAAAAAAAAAAATTGGCCATTACTTATCTCCAGGGACTCTTAAACAGACAATTAATGTAATTCCAGGTACCATTGAAAAAAAATTCTTAAAGATAAATTCTTAACTCAGTCAACACCTGATAAAAAATTACAAAAACTGGTAACAACACCAGATAAAAACTTAAAACAGTTGCCCCAGGTGACAACTTCTGTTTATTATAATAAAAAATCCAAAAAATATATAAAAATAAAAAATAAAAAAAATAGACATCACCAAAACATCATAACCACAATCAAGTTTATTCAGAAGATGGGCCCTTCATGGAAAAAATTAATTAGATAAAATCTAAAATACGTTTACTTGATGTCAAAATTTTAAGCAATAAAAAACCTGAGTCTTATGGTTAAGGCTCCACTCATTAACAGCTCACTGATGCTAATTTATTGTAGTTTAAAGGTTATAAAAACTGGCTTTAAGAATCTTCAGTAAAGTAAATCAGTTTCCTCTATTAGTCAAGGTTTTAAGTATTAGAAAAACTGAGTCTTAAGATAAAAGTTCACATATAAATGTTTAGTTTCCAAAAATGAAATACTCATACCTAAAGACATTGTCACTTTAATGATAGCTCCTGTTTTTTACTAATTCCATCAAATGTTCATCACTAGGTTTAATCACGTAGGCTTAAGTAATTTAATTTCAGTCACTATAACCTTTATCCTCCTGTTAGGTATAATATGTTGGGGTAGTTTGTCTATGCTTTATCAATTTTAAGTCATAGGTAAGAGATAAAATTATTTTATGTTAATAAAATTTCTTCTTATACCTAACATTGATTGCTAGCCAAAATTCAACTAAAAGTATTGTTGTCAAATAATGTGTTCTCTTTCAGAACAGATTTGTCAAGGGTTATATTAGAGCTTAGCTGTTTGGCTCAACAATGACCAAATTCTGTTCTATTATATATCAAGTAAGTATCTCATTTTTGACATCTCAAGTTCAGTGCTTATAACACAATTAAGTCTTAAAACATTGGCTGGGCATGGTGGCGCACACCTTTAATCCCAGTACTCAGGAGGCAGAGGTAGGATTGCCGTGAGTTCAAGGCCACCCTGAGACTACAGAGTTAATTCCAGGTCAGCCTGGACCAGAGTGAGACCCTACCTCGAAAACAAAACAAAACAAAACATATTCCCTGCTTTAGGGTACAGCCTCATACTCAAATAATAGTCCTCTGAAAAAAATAATTTCAAACTCTATGGCTCTGTTTCCAATGTTCCCTGAGTAAATGGTACGTACACAGGTATCTGGACTTATCAAAGTTGTTTTCAAACACAGGTACTAAGACTTTATACTGTCTTGTCCTTTGGCTGACAATTTCCAGGTTAAATTAATTGATTGAGATTTATATTGTTTTCAAGATTGGTAACAGGATCTGCCCACATTTATTACTGTTAGATAGCTAAAGAATAAAATGTGTCTACTTTCTGTGCTTCAGATATGGCCTATGCTGCCACAAGACAACTAAATTAAAACTAGTTTAAACAAAATCACTGTAAGCTCTTATGCCATTTTAAACTATATTTATTTTAGTAATCAAATGTGCCATATATATACATACGTTGGTGTAACTTCCTTTCTAAATGTATTACTAATCTATCTTGAGACAATTCAACTCCATCTCCGTGGGTTCCCTCAAATGCGCACCATGGCCTAAAGGTCCACAAAAAGAGAAACCCTAAAGATGACGATTTTGCTGTGTGCTCACAGCTCATTAACTCCTTACTTTTATTCTTTCTCCCCAACATTTTCTTTCTAGACAATCTTCCTAAACTCTATGAGTACACTTTCGAGTTCCTTTAAAATAGTTCCCCTCTCCGGGAGACTCTTAACTGCCACAATTTTGTGCCCCGTTCAACAATAAAATAGTTCATGATCTGATGTCATCACCCCTTGTCCTCTAACAACAGTTAAAATTTCTTCTCATGAAAGGGGGAAATGAGAAAGAGGTACAGTTAGGGTGACTAGACCCCTGAAGGTAAAACATACAGGGAAGTCAGCACTTGCTAGAAATTAAAGATGATCTGATTTCTTATCTCTCTTGCCTAGTTCCCTAAACCTATTTTTCCACTAACAGCCAGGGCCCTTCCTGGGAGAGAGATCTTTCATAGGGTTTAAATATTGTGGTGGGTCAAGTTCAGCCTCTGGAACTTAGTGCAAGGGCTAATCTCTTCCTGAGACAGCCCTTACCCCTAACCATCCAGCTGTCCCTCTAGTTCACCTGAGCTGGAAGATAGTCAACTACTAAAAGATTATAAATGCCTTTGCAAGGGGAGGGCAGGTGCACTGATCACTTGGGAACTCCCAGCTTCTAGAAAGAAAAAAAATAAAATTAATTCATCTTAGAATTGAGACATAGATGTAAGATACTAGTGACAAATTCACTTCAATATAAGACCCAACTAAAGTAACAGTTTTATGACATGAAATCAGTTCTAAACATGTTGACTGACACTTTTTTTATAGATGGAAGATTCAGTAACATTTAAATAAATAACAAGTTACCTAAAATAAATTTACAATTTTAAGCCCTTTCGGTTTAGATTCCAACACTATTATTTTTATATATGTTGAAATAATCTTGATGTTTTGTAGAAAAAAATAAATGTTTGAATAACATTGATTGAATGAGAGAAATTGCCTAATGAAATCAAAATATTCTCTGAATAAAATACTGTAATATTTTATAGTGTGTATAATATTAAGAATCGTTTGGGCCTGAGAGATGTCTCAGTACTTGCCTGCAGAGACATTTATCGTACCAATAACTGTGGGCAAACTCCACAATGCACGACCCATTTACATCAACAAGGAGGGTCCATTGGGAGGGGGTAGATCATGGATGAGCCTAAACAATGGTACCAAACTGCCTGTATTTGCTGAAAAGAAAACTAATAAATTAAAAAAAAATAAAATAAAAAAAAGAAAAAAAAAGAATAATGTTGGACATCTGTAATACCAGAAGTGTGTGTGTGCCCTGGGGCGGGGGGCGATTGACTTATATTGCAAATTTGAGGTTACCCTAAGTTATATGTAAGACCCTGTCTCAAGCAAGACAAAATAAATTAAGCAGGCCATTGAAACAATTTGAAAAAAAAATGTTTTTATAGAACAGCATGTAAAGTGATAAAAGTGGTAATGGGGAAAATGTATCAATATTGTTGAAACTCTTGAAGAAAATATGTGTGAATATCCCCCTGTATAAAAATTAAAAAAAAAGAGGGAAACCAAAATGTGAAAAAGTAAAAGTCAGAAAGTAGGGTTAAAAACAAACTATAAAAGAGAGCATATCTGACTACATAGTGGGAGGAGCCATAATTCACTGGACACCTATAGCATCTCTGTGCTATAGAGAAAAACCTCATTTATAGCAATTTTATATAAAAAGTTATTTTAGTAGATAAGAAAAGAAAGGGTAAAAGATTATAAAAAGGATAGACAGTTCAGAGGACAGCAAATCAAAATGATTAAACAGACTTTTGAAAAGATGCAATTGGGTGGAGAAGGTTGCTACCTATCCACTTTGTTTGTCACATACTCTTCTTTCTGCTCATTCCTTGCAAAATTAATTCTCATTGCCTCTGGCCTTGAGCCTGGCCTTTGGCTTACGATATCCAGTGGACTGTTTATGGATATGGTGTGGACAGAGACTTAAAATGTATTGTACTTAGTCTCCAGAGAACTGCTAACCCATGTTATGGAAATAACATGTCTTAGACCAGTTGCCTGACTGGCTGTCATTCTGAAACAAAGCTGTCCCATCGTATGACTAGTGAGGGAAGGGAATAAAGGCTTGTCATCTGAGAGCATGGAGCATGTTGTTGATTATAACATGATAATGGAATGAGTCCAGTAATTGGGGACATTTTTTTTTTTCCCTGAGTTAGGGTCTCACTGTAGCCCAGGCTGACCTGGAATTCACTGTGGAGTCTCCGGGTGGCCTCGAACTCTTGGCGATCCTCCTACTTTTGCCTCCTAAGCACCACCCGACTTGGGGACATTTTTAAAACAGGTCCTAAAAAGTATGTCTGTCTGTCTGTCTGTCTGTCTGTCTCTCTCTCTCTCTCTCTCACACACACACTGAATTTGGAAAATGTCATGTATCTAATAAACAATTTTAAGAGAATAATAAAGAAAGAAGTGGAACAGGATAAATAGCAAACACTGATCCTAGTGAAACTTCAGATTACATTTCAATAGTATTCATAGGAAGATTGTGAAACTTGGTGCAATTGTTAGGAAAGAATTTTCCAATTCAAGAGATAGATTACTGAAGAAAATTGGAAATATAATTCTAGTAACATTTAGGAATTTGACAAGAAAGGGAATTTAAAGTCATGTTGATAGTCATATTTTTTAAAGGATAAAGATCATATATAATATTAGTTCTTGATGGTGGTAAGCAAATAGAAAATAAAATAATACTAAATTAAAAGTAGTGACTAGAGATAAAGTAATACAATACATATAAAAGATGGCAGGAGGCAAGTTAGTAACCTTTCAGTACTTGCCAGGAGGGAGCAGGAAAGAAGGCTTATGGTTCAAGGTTACAGTGCGTCATGGTAGGAAAGGCATGGAGGTAGGATCCTGTGGCAGCTGGTCGCATTCAGTCCATAGTAAGGAAAAGGAAAGCTGTGAATGTTACTGCTCAGTATTTTTGTTTTTCATTTTTTTAATCAGTAAAGGACTCCAGCCTGTGGAATTGATACACCTATAGTTAAAGTGAGTCTTCCCACCTCGATTAAATCAATCATTGGCTTGTTTCCTACCTGATTATAGGTCTCTTCAAATGGATAATATAAACCATAATAAGTGGGTAGATAGGTTTCCTAACATATTTTACTCCCCTTGGGATGGAATTTAAATAGATTTCCTATTACCCTCTTTAAAAATGTTGCCATTTCCTGAACTCCAGAGTTCTAAGCTGTGACACAGTTTATATACTGCTTCCTGTGGGCAAACTTATCACAGAGTCCCTGTAAGCATGAAGGAAGTGCCCTCTTCTTTGTAGTGAATGATAGAATCCTTCCTCTTTGACTTATGAGTCTCATGTCTGTACCTTCATCATTGAAATCAAGGTAGCTAAATTTGTTAGCTTTTAAGCAGAGGAAGATTTTATTCAGCTTATGGATACTGTGTTATAATATTTGCTAAGAATTTTTGAATCCTATTTCCTAGATAAAAGATACAGTATACTCAAGAGTGAGAGTAAGCTTCATGAAACTTCTACAAGGTAAAACAACATAGCAACTGACTGCAAAAACTAAAATTTCTAGACTCAGGGTATTGTTATATTATTAAAGACATAGCTAAGAGGCTTTAAGCACAGTTATTTTAGAACTTAATGGATCAAATGAGCAAATATAAGATATTTAGGAGATTTGGCTATTACCCCTCAAGTTTGCATGAGTATATGTTGAATATTGGTGGATATACATTCATACACAGGTATAATGTCTTGAATAAAAAGGTAACAAATACTTCTAGTAAAAGTGGTAATATAAATTAAGTGCCCTTGAAACAGTTAAAAATATTGAATACATAATGTAGATCTGAAAGGAAAGTTCAATAAGTACAAGTAGAAATGATTTTGTTTATTTGCTTGCCCAAATCTAATTAAAATAGATGTTTGGAAAGTCATAGTAACCCAATAGGAATTATATATTTTTCTAAGTAATTTTGAGATCAAATGTTAATTTGGGTTGAGTTTTACAAAGTTTTCTTAAGGCACTATGTACAAAAAGGTTATGGAAAGTAGACAAATCACAATTGGTAAAAACAAAAAACAATCAAAATTTATTAAGGTGATCTCAAAAAAAATGAACAATGATTTTTGGGCTAGAAGTGAGAGAGGCTTAACTAGCTTTTTTTGGAATGATTCTGGCTGTTAATTTTAAATACAAGCTGTCCTAACACATCATTCCATTTTTAGAATAGAAATATAACTCTATACTTTAAAATAAATAAGTTGGTTTGAGATTACTTTTTTGTTAGTATGTTTATAGACTAATGATTTTTTGTTTTTGTAGCAGATGAATATATTTTTACAAATCATTTTTAACTCTAAAATCAGCTTTTAATAATTTAGAACTGCTTTTCTGGATTCATAATCAGTTGTTGAAATTGAAAAGGAAATTGAAAAGTCATTTTTCTTTTCTTTTTATTTTTATTTTAATCTAAAATGCTTACAAGATTAATTCAGTATCTGTGAACTACATTGATTTTTTTTCCTGGCTATTTCATGTTTTTCAGTCTATTAATAAAAACTTTGACCTATAATAGCAGGTTTGCACCAGATGGAAACCAAGCAGGCATGCAGTTACAGTCTGCATAGTAGCATGAAGGCAAAGGGGGAGGCAAACACCAGAGGAAAGCTCCTGAGAGCTGGCCTTCTACATTCTTTAAAATGTGAAAGGTAATGTAAGGAAAGCTCTGCAAGAAAAGTGGGATGTGAATTTGAGGCATCAGAAAGGAAGGATTAATGAAAATATTTTATATGCTAATCCTGTTTTTATATTAAGGCAATACCTAGGCTCACAGTACAATATACACCATGTAAGCAAATATAAAAGCATTCTATATGAATCCTGCATTTCTTCCAGGTAGCCTTGGATGATGTTCCTTTTGTGATGAGACATTCATTATTTCTTTTCCATAGTATTTAAAGCTCAGTATTCAAGTTATCTACATTTATCTTTGCTGTGAGCCTGGTTATGGCTTAAATATCTTTATTTTTATTACCAAAAACTCTGTGCTAATCATTTAGTAGTGTAATTAATAGTGCCAAGTTAAATGAACATTGATTTTTTTAATCATTTATTTTATTGATTTATTACAGAGAATGAATTGCTTGCTGAAGTCACATGAACAGTGTTTAGGCTTTAGGCCAGGTATCCTTTCATGCCCTACTGGTTTCTGTGATTCCATCTCACCCAGCCCTCCCGAGCACTGAGCTTAAGAATTCTAAAAGCTTTAATTTTAAGCAGATAATATAATTTGACTGCCTCTGCGTACTTTTTGTTTACTCCATGAGCAATTGGACTATAAAACCGTTTGGGGGCTGGAGAGATAATTCAGTGGTTGAGGCACTTGCCTGCAAGGTTGAAGGACCTGATTTCAGTTCCCCAATGCCCACGTGGAGCTGGATGCGCAAAGTGGCAAATGCGTCTAGAGTCCATTTGCAGCATCTGGGCCCTCTGGTGGGCCCATTTGCTCTGTCTCACTTCTATCTCTCTGCTTGCAGCTATTTGATTCTAATTTGCTACTAAAAGGAAAGCAGCATTTTTATTTTGTTCTGGTATTCTCATTAATTCTTCTACCCATTAAAATGTTACTTGTTTTCTTTTAGATATATCTTAAGACATATTACCAACATTTATTTATTTTAAAAAACTAGAATGGATGTTAAAGTGACAAATACCTTTTTGGCATATATTAAAATCATTTAATGGTTTTTTAAAGCTTGTCATATTGTAATATATTACTTATATTTGTATTGTAGACTATTCTCAAATAAATATGAACTAATTCTGAAAGATTATCCTTTGAATATACCATTAAAATAAATAATCAATTTCCTTTTTGTCTCTCAAATATTTAGCAGAGTCTTTTTTTCTGGAGTTTTCATAAGCAGTTATACTTAATATTCTGCCTCTGTTTGTTCCAACTAAATTGTTTTCTCTTTCACATGCATCAGTGCAAAATCAATTGTAAGGCTAATTATGTGACATCTCTTCCTCAGCCAAAAAAATACTGCTCCTTAATATTCTTCACCTGGCTGGCTGGATGGCCTCCTAAGGTGTCTCCTTACTAGCTTGTCTTTCATCTTTACTCTTTTGCCAAACTGATCTTCTACCCCATCATACAAATCTTATCAAAATGTGGTGGAGATTACAATCAAACTAAAGCCCCTCTCCCCTTTTCTATGCTGATCCAAGTTTGCAAACATCTCATAAACAACCTTGTTCTGTTCTTATTGTAACTGAGCACAACTGTGTTTGAGTCCCATCTTGGGTCAACCAGGTACCTTACAAAACCATACCATGGATAAAAACACTCCTGAACAGAATCCTGTTTTACATTTGTACTTCCTTATTATTGATTGTTTGCTAAGGAGTTTTCTGTTTGTGTCCCCAAATCATGTTACCTTAGAAACTTGTAACCCATCAATACTGAGAAGAATTCAAGGTGTGGTCAGACTGCATGCCATACTGTCTACAAAATCTCTGAGAAGTCAGAGCTCAGAATTCTGGCTTTGACATGAGGCCATGTCAACATGAAGAAATTTTCCAATTCTCCATTCTATCTCTGGTGCCATCCTTGTGTGGCTCAGTTTCTTGTAACAGCATCAGTTCAGTATTTTAAAGTTAATGAGTGTCATATCATTGCCTTTAGTATGAAATTGATACTCCTACTAGGATTTGTAATGGGAGTATTTGGGCTCCTTGCCAATGCCAGTGAATCCACAAATTTAGCATATCACTGGGTTCTTGTCTTACGAATTTTAGCAATTAAATCCTTATACCAGAAGGTAAGGCTTAGAGAGTCTTTATGAGATTAAGAGAAATAAAGAGGAGAAAATAAAGAGCTCCTGCCATGTGGCTGGCAGGAGGGGATAGAGAGCCCACATAGGACTAAGGCTTGGGGTTTCTCCTCCCCCATCTTGGCTCAGGAGGGCCAAGGTGAGGGGCCTTACCAGATTAGGGACTTGGAAGTTCAGAAAAGGTACCAAACCAAAAAGAGGCTTTGCCCACCTGATTAGGATCTTTTTATAATCTTATTGTGGTGGGCTTTACCCTCAGGCCCAGGTGAGTCTTTGAGAAATTGCTGACTGGTCTGGACTCAGGACCTGTCTCAGGAGTAGGGGGTGAGAGAGCTGATTGCATAGGCTATATCAGATGATGAACTCTAGATCTGCTGAGGCAGGCAGGCCTGATGTTCCCTCTTTGGGCCCTGTCTCCTGGTTGGCTATCTAACTTCTCCTCAGAGTCGTCTTTGGCTTCAACTGTCTTCAGATTCCCACTGCTGCCCTTGTTCTAGCATTATGGCCTCACTTGCTTTTATAGAAATAAGACCCAAGGTTCTAACAACCCTCAATGATTCACTCTCTTAGTGTGACCACTCCTGCTGTTTTCTTTGGTCCACAATGTGCTTCATCTAGTAATGTTTTATAACTTGTTTATTCATACTGAGTTTATGTATTATTCTTCTATACCCCTATTATATATTCATGTTTTACTTATTGTGCAGCGTTTGAGTTAGTTTTCTTTTTCTCTATGAGGGAATGTCTCGGGAGCAAAAGTGTGTCTTGTGTGTCTTACTCATCTTATTTACATAATCACCTAAGTAACAGAAATGATAATCATTTACTGGGCGAGTAGATGGATGCATGGAAGAATGAGTTATTTATAGAATACTTTATAGTAGAAGTGTTTTTTTTTTCTGTTTTCCAATTTTGATTTACTACGACTGCAGTAAACCTTCCAAAATATAAAGCTATTTCCTTTACAGCAGAAATGTAAATCCTTAAATAATTTTGTATACTGTTACAGTCAGGTTTACATTGCTGGTAGAAATCACCCAACCAAGAGCAGCTTTTGGGAAAAGAGGTTGATTTTGGTTTACAGGCTTGAGGGGAAGCTCCGTGGTGGTAGGGAAAACAATGGCGTGAGCAGAGGGTGGACATCACCCCCTGGCCAATGTAAGATGGACAATAGCAACAGGAGAGTGTGCCAAACACTGGCAAGGGGAAACTAGCTAGAACACCCATAAGCCCACTCCCAACAATAGTCTATCTCAAGGAGGCTTTGCTTTCCAATTTCTATCAGCTGGGGAGACTAGCATTCAAAACACCTAAGTTTATGGGAGACACCTGATCAAACCACCACAGTATACATTAGGATTTCTGTTACTGATGTCATTTTAGAGGGGAAATTGGAGCTACAGAGAATCTAAATGACTTTGTTTAATGTTACAAAATTTTTGATTGGGCAATTCAAATCTGTGTCTTTCAAGAATTCTCAGGCCATTTGTGCTATCCCAGACTGCTTCTCAGAAAGAGAAAAATATATTTAAATTACTGATAAATAATTCAAAATTCAAAATTCTGGAATTTTTCAGTTTTTATTCAATCTGAAAAGCCATAGAGAGAGTACTGTCTCTTGGCAAGTGGATGTATGGAGTTCAATGAAAATAGTTTTCTGGGTAGAAAATTTTGGAGGAGATACTTTCATAGGTTAACTAACAGCTGTGAAGTGGTAGGTTTTAAATGAAGTAAAATATATGGAGTCAAGTAATACCACAGATGCTATGGTCTGGAAAATTCAAGGAGTCCCAAAATTGTGCTATGAAGGGGCTATGTTCCAAGTGTTGCTTTCCCAAGGCATGGATAGCTTTAGAGTGAATACAAATATTGATAAAGCCTCATCCAAAGAGTAAAAGATGAAATTTGGACTCTAACTTTCAGCTACACACATATATTTTTTAATACCCTTCAGTATTGGCAAAAGAAAAAAAAAGGAACTAAATTTCTCCTTGTTCAATAATAACTGAGCTGAGTTGTCATGAGGGTCGTACTGATAAAAGAGCAGAAAAACACATTAGTTACTGTGTCTCACTCACTTGATTCTCTGAAACTGTTGGGGTGTGTATCTCATATTAAACCTACATACAAGTTGCCAGTGCACTTTGAATGGCATCCTTGTGATGGCCTGAAAATGCCGCTTTAAGCAACCCGCTTCTGAGGTGCTGCCTTCCAGGTTATCTACATGGTCCATCATCAGCTTTGTTCTTTACAGTGTGGTTGTGGTTGTCATTTTTTATGTGGGTTTTCTTTATAGAATAAAGCATATCCTGTATTCTGTCTTGTGACTTTATATTATGAGATCTTTGGTCTTTTCAGTACTGAAATGCAAGATGTAATAGGGAAACATTTGCTTACAAACCTAAACATGCCTTCCCACAGGACAGTTATTACTTACGTAATTGTTTACAATATGATTTCTTCATCTATAAGAAGGAAATTTAAAAATAGCACACATTTTATTTCTCTATGCAAACAACTTCCTTTTGTGCCCAGCTACCTCACTGTCTTCGATGTTTTTTCTACATCAGAACCTCCTAGGTTTGATACTAACTTTGATGTATGTATTAGTCAGGGTTCTCTAGAGGAACAGAACTGCTAGAATGAATTATTTAAAAAGGGGATTTGTTGGATAAGCTTACAGTAGTCCAATAGCAGTTGCAGGCCTGAGAATCACCGAACCTGGTAGCTCCTCGTGTGTCCAGAAGCCTTAGTCCCCACCCGGCACTGCAGATGGTGCAGAGAAGCCTGGTGGCTTCCTGAGGAGCCGTTGGGTTTCGATCCACACAGGTCTTCAGTTGATGCTGGTCTTCAGTCCGCACTGGTCTTCAATCCACGCTGGAAGGTAGCCAGCAGCTCCAGCAGCCAAGTGGAAGGGAGGAAGGAAGGAAGGAACTCTTTACCCAGAGCTTCCTTATATCAAGTCCCCCTCTGAGCGGGGCCACCCACTCTGGGGGAAGGGCTCACCCTGGGGGAAAGACTTCTTCCTTTAGTTGAGCCTTCCTAAAAGCAACCTGTGGATTACTAAACAGATCAAGTTGACAACACCTTACCTAACACAATGTACTAACTGCCTCATGATGATTCAGGTACTTTCTCATTTCTGAAAACTTTGCAGGTTCCTATTGTTACTTGTCATCAAGTGGTGACAGCTATATATTTGTTTCCTTTATTTGGCTTAAAAAATATTTTAAATTTTGCCAGGTGTGGTGGTGCATATCTTTAATGCCAGCACTCAGGAAGCAGAGGTAGGAGGATCACTATCAGTTCAAGGTCACCCTGAGACTACTTAGTAATTCCAGGTCAGCCTGGCCTAGAGAGTGAGATATTACGTGGAAAAAACAACCAAACAAACAAAACTATCTTAAATCAATTCTTTTCATAACAGGATGATCTTACTTTGACTTTTATATGACTTGGCTGCATTTTTCTGGTCTAGGTAACTAAATCTTTTTTATTACTTTCACACTTATTTCCCTGGCATCCTAGAACAGTAACTAGGAAGCACAAGCCGTCACCCTGGGTATGGACTTGCCAGTATCAGCTGTTTTATTTGAGATTACCATGTGTTAGGTGCTGGTCTGGCTGAGCCAAGTCAGTGATTACAGAAATATAAAGATGTCAGCTTTAAATCTGGTTTCAGTAGGGAAGACATTTGGCTTTAATGACCACATTTCCCTTGGTTAATTTATGATGGGAAACTGGATGTAGATTTTTAGTGAATTTGTGTATAAAACCAGAAATTCATTTTAGTCTTCTCTGCCACCTGATTCTGTTTCTAGAATTGTGATGAAAAGACATGTAGGGCTATTGTCTCCCATGTGAAATTACAAATGGTAGACAGCAGACTAGTCACAGTAATGATCTCAGAAGTGTAGAACTTTGATTTTTCAAGGTAGATCATTTAAGTTCTTCTGGGTATGTTTTCTCCACACTTTTAATTTCCAACCTGATAAACAGACTCAAAATCTGGGAGTTCCTCAAATGTGTCATAGCTTCCACTATCATATTTACCAAAGATTCTTGGAGTTGGGCCATTTGGAATACCAATAAATGATTAATTTACTGCTACTAAAATTGTTTGCACACTGTCTAGGTGTAGGTCAAGAGGAATGAGAGGAAGGCATAGTGCATGTGCCAGCAGTGTGGAATTAAAGCCTTTGTTAGTGTAACTACAGGCTTCCAATGCTTCTCTCCACTATTGACTTTCCCTTTAGAAATAATCATAGGGTAATCCTTCTCCAGCTGGGAAGCTTTACTTTCCTGAAAAGCACTGTGGTTGGCACATCTATGGTCTCCAAAGAAATAAGGGGTTAGGGTAGCATGATGTTTCAAAGTACAGATTTTGGGATCAAAATGGAGGTTGAATCCAGCTCTGTCATTCATCTGCATGGTCTAGTTCTTTAACTTCTCAGTTTGCATTTTCTTTCTAATGAAATCAGAATAACATTGAGTTCATGGAGCTGTAAGAATTCAATAAGAAAAATGTTTCTTGGTGTCATGTTCAAAGCCTAAGGGGTATTCTGTAAATGAAGATCTCATTACTCTCCAGAGGGAAATTTAAAATGACATTTAATATGCATTTATAAACTAAAATAATTATACATAAATGAAATAATTTCTGAAAGTATCTATTTCCAAACAGTCTTCATTTGATTTCTGAAACCTGGTTTGGAATGCAGTTTTCCCTCAATTCATTCTTTAATTATATGAATAGGGTCAAGGAGATGCTCAGTGGTTAAAATGCTTGCCATGCAAGCATGAAGCCCTGAGTTCAGATCCTCAGATCCTATATAAAATACCACACATTGTGGCATGCACCTGTAATTCTAGTGCTAGGCAAGCAGAGGCAGGCAATCACTGGGGCTCTAAGTGGCTGTCTACTCTTGCTGAGTTGAGAGCTCTCTAGGTTTAGTAGAGAGCAATTGAAGAATATGCTCATGCTTGTACAACTACATACACATAAACATACATCTACACATGCATACCACATATACACATAAAATGTTATATATGGAATCATGATGTTTTTTGAAAATTAAGTGCTGGTCATTTGTTTTTGATGTCTTTTGCTCTTTACATATATTCATTTTATTCATGTTTAAGTCCTATGGAAGCAGTACTGTTTCAGTGCTGTATACACGAGAATCCAACCTCTATAAAATCTGAGAATATGCATTATTTCTCTGGGAACTGGTGAAATGAAGAGCTGGGACTTATCTTCAGTTCTGCCACAGGGCTTGAGTTGTTGCCTGTCATTGTCATTCTGATAGCTATGATGTCATAATGTGCTGACGCCCATTCTCCCACACATCTGTGTCATACAAAGTTTTATTAAAAGCTGTAGAAATAGCTCCCACTTGTCTAAGCTTCTTTATCTTTAACATTGGTTCATACCCCTACTAACACTTTAGGTCCTATCATGATGGCTTTTCAAAATTGTCTTACCTAAAGTGGCATGTTTCCTGAGCTAAACTTATCTATGTTTTGAACAGGAAAGAGTATTTGTCCTCAACTGCCTACCCATGGCCCAAAGATTGTGGTCTTAAGGGCTGGGGGATAGTATTCTTACATATGTTTGAGGGGAATGAACTACATGGCATAATAACAAAATGATCATAGATGTAAAAACTCTTAAAAATCAACACAAGTATTTCTAAATTATAAGTGGCTATCTGTCACTCTATATTTATAGGACTACAGTTCAAGTAATTTTAAAACTTTCTGTCTATTGTCTGCTTACCTTCTGACGGAAAACAGCAAGTCAGTCCTGAAATCATACAGACGGGATATGCCTACTAGCTACCCAGTGACCAGCTTGCTGCATACCCTGCAATGTCACCTATCTTCCTGGAATATGTCTTTGTAATTATATGACAAAGATGATAAAGATCACCCTAGTGTTTTGTTTTGATGATTAAATGAGTTTTCATGCCAGGTGGTATTGCAGCATATGTAGCTCTCCATTTTGCTAGTTGCTACTTCAGCTACTGTATTTTAGTATTATTCAATTCAATAATTTCTAGACAATAGCACATGTGTTGTTATTATTATTATTATTTTGTTTTTAAAATTTATTTATTTATTTATTTGAGAGTGACAGAGTGAGAGAGAGAGAGAAAGAATGAATGGGTGCACCTGGGATTCCAGCCACTGCAAACGAACTCCAGATGCGTGCGCCCTCTTGTGCATCTGCTAACGTGGGTCCTGAGGAATCGAGCCTCAAACTGGGGTCCTTAAGCTTTACAGGCAAGTGATTAACTGCTAAGCCATCTCTCCAGCCCCCCCCCTTTTTTTTGAGGTAGGGTCTCACTCTGGTCCAGACTGACCTGGAATTAACTATGTAATCTCAGGCTGGTCTTGAACACACGGCAGTCCTACCTCTGCCTCCCGAGTGCGGGGATTAAAGATGTGTGCTACCACACCTGGCTTCATGGGTTATTTCTTTAAAAATGGGGTATATGTTGGTTAAAGGAATATTACACATTGGTTTATATAAGTTTTAAATTTACAATGTCAAATACTAATGGTATTGCATACTGTTAGTGAAGTGGATGCTGTAGGAAGGACTTGAACACAGAAAAAGTTAATTCCATGGTCCTTCAGAAAGAGTCTGCGCTGGTTCCTAACTGCTTCTGCATTCTCCCAGTGGTCAGTCATTTATCCTTGCTCTCATCAAGTATTTATTTATGCTTCTTCCATGTTCTAGGTATTGCTGGGGACAGGGTTTTGGCATGTAGACTATAGAAACAATACTGGACTAAATGAGTGCAAAGAGACAAGGCTTAAACTGGGATATTGGCAACAGAATTAGCACTGACTGAAGAGGAGAACAGACTGCTCCCTGAACAAAAGAAGGGACAGGCTTTTGATTTGCTGAGGTGGGCCAGTGTACACCTTATCTGTTCTGAAGGACTTCAGTTGCACAAGCCACTTCAAATGCTAAGAGAGTTTGAAAGGAGAAGGAGTGGAAAGTGTATGTGCTTTTAACTGGTGAGAGGCCAAGGAACCAGGATTTACTGCCTCTATCTTCTTGGGTGTTCCTTAACTGGCTGATTGGGACCCATTCTTAGTTTCTAAATAGTAATGTGCTTTTCAGAAATATAGCTCAGCAGCCAGCATTATTAGCCTACTCCGAGTGACCACACCATTTTAATCACTTATCTTCAACCATAAAGCACTCTGTAGAACTAGATATACTTTCAGACTTAAATTTAAAACCTTGAATTAGAGAGACCAAATATAATGCAACTTAAGCTCTACCTTTTGACTGAAGTAAAATACAGATGTGAGCCTTCTGAAGCCTTTGCTCAGCAGCAGAGTATTACAGGTCCGGGCATGGCCAGCCCGATTGGCATAATTCATCAGTGTCTATGCCACCCCACTGTTTGATCAATTTTATCAGAAGACGAATCAGCAGTGACTGCATGTCTTAGAAAGTGCAGAAATATGGTGGCCCACCTGATTATAGAGGTACGGAAACAATAAAGTGAGAATAGGATGCTCAGGCCACAACTATGGATGTTGACTTTAGTGTATAGAGATTGTTTTTTAAAGATTTTGTAGGTAGGCAACAAAGACTTTAGAGGGTAAAATGATTTAGTGGACTCTATTACCAGATAATGCTGCTGTAAATAAATCAGTCAATGGCACACCTGTCCTGAATGTACCTAGTATGTTGTTGCCATCTCTGGGATTTAGTATTTGGCTCTTTTTTTCTCCCTGGACTATTCTTTTTGCTGACACAAGTTGCATGATTTGCTCTGCCACTTAGTCATGTCTCTAGTTTTATGTCCTTTAAGAGCTCTTCCTGACCCTGTTATCCTATCTCCTTGACTCTGCTGGTAGCCTAGTTTATGTTGCAGCATCTCACGTAGCCCCATTTTATGTAATAGATTGAATTTTTTTTGTGTCTGCCTCTGTCAAAATATAAGCTTCATAAGGGCAGACTTTCCTCTTCATGGTTGTATTCTCAATGCTTAGAAAAGTGTCTGGTGCATGGTAGGTGTGCTAAATAAATGTTGCTTGTACTAATGAACAAATTCACTTATTAGGGAAACATTTATGTACTGATAATTACTGTGCTGGTTGCCAAGGATACAATTATAAATAGGATATAGTCACTCTACTGAAGACTTACTTCCAAATGGAAAAGACAAAACAGGGTCTTTAGTGTGCCTTCTTGGGGTTATGAGTATCATGATGTGGGGACACACAGGCAGGTCTTTAGCCTTAGGGACCAGAGAAGGCATACTATAGCATGTGACTTCTAAGCTAAATGGTACAAATGGCTAGAGTGAAACAGACATGAGTGTGGATTATTAGTCAAGAGGCACATTCCAGGCAGAGGGACCCTAAATAGAGATGCCTAGGACATTCAGAGAGCTCAGAACACATTAACAGTTAAAACCACTGAGGTGATCTTAAAGCTTGGCCAAGTAGAGCAGATACATGTGAAAACTGGTTGGAAAAATAAATGTGTACTCAATATTAAAATAACATATTAATAATACTGCTTTTCTGCTTACATAGTTTTGAAGTATGTTGAAAACATTTCATGTCAGTCCCATACATGGGACCTTTCTCTCCTCTTTTTGGATGTGTAACAAAGTTCTCTAGAGCTTAACAGAGGGTCACTCATTCATTAATAAGAATTTTTAGGCCACTGTTTTGTTCCAGGCATGATGAATTCAAATGGTAAAACACAAAAACAAAAATCTCTCACACTATAGACTGGAATTTATATTTCAAAAGTGGCATGAACATGATGGTGATCATGACATTAAGTTTTTAATTTTCATAACATTAAGAAAACTATTTTTGCTCTTTAATTTATTTACTTTAATTGCATGTGGCTCACATTTCTAAATAACACTCATCTAATGCTACACCTGGATGAGTGATCTGCAGCCACTGCCAACTGATTTCCTATCTTGTCTTTTCTTATCGCTTAAATTTTATTACATATTTTTGTTTCTCTGCTTTTTGGGTATTTCTTGAAATTTTATCTTTCAACATTTTAATTGAGTACTTCATTCCTGTTGTCATACATTTATTTTCAAAATTAATTTTTTATTCTCTGAATTCTTGTCTTATGACTTCATATTCATGTATAATGTACATTTTTATTATCTAGATAGCATTACTGGCAGTAGCTATTATTGTTTTTTGCTTCCTGCTTGTCTTGTAAATTGACGTTCTCCATGTGTTTTGATATTTAGCTTTTGTATAAGAGGCTTTTTCCATTTTTCAGGCTACTCTTAATTTTTGACACATTTTTAACGGTAAGAGATTTGGACGTTCTCAGCATATAAGTGAGGCTTAATTTGAAATCTAACTTCTTCGATTTCAAGGACTCACTGGTTTTTAGGTTCATTTGTTTTTAAATTGACTTGATCTGATTTTTCAAAGATGAACACTGAATTGGCTAGCACTGTTCTAGGAGTGAATAGAGGACGAAGCATGGTTAATGCAAACTGTGTGTGTGTGTGTGTGTGTGTGTGTGTGTGTGTGTGTGTGTGTGTTTATAAATTCCTTCATTTTCTATATTGTATCACACCTTCAGTTAGGTCTGGGACTCACAGGTGAGACATCCTCTCTTTTCAAGAAGGTATTTTCAATCTTCTGCCAGAATAGTGATGGGCAGAGATACCTATCAGGTGGAGTTGGGTGGCAGATACAAGGATATGCTGCACAAACAACTTTGAATAACTACTTCCTTGTTTTGTTTACGGCCTCCTTTACTCAAGGTACCCAGAGGTATTAACGTTATGTTGACAATTATGGAGGTTTAAGGATATCTTAGTATTGATATTTTAGTGCTGACCAACAATATTTACTGTTCCTACTCCCCTTTGTAACAAAGGTATTTGATGTTGACAATTACAGAGTTTTAGTGTTGGTACTTAACTCTTCCCATTATCAGATTAGGAAACTTGCCTTTGGGTTCTATTAGTGCAGGTATCATTTCTGCATTTGTTTCCCAGTTTATGAAAATTTGTTGCTATTTTCTTTCTTCTCTATTCTTTTTCATGATGAAGATCAAATCTATTGGCTTTATGTTAGGCAATGTTAGTGACTTTCATTTTATTTTTTTACCTTTTGATTGTCTCCTTTCTCCTATTTTTTTCTTTGTTCCTCTTAATTAAAAAATAACAACAAAAATAACACTTGGACAATTTCCTCACACTACACTCCTTTGTTTCCTCTCTTATGTTCCTTCATTGAAGCCCCATTCCTTTCTAACTATTCCATCTATGATTTTTTTTTTTTTTGCCCTCCTTCATCAGTTATGACCAACATCTTGTTATGCCCAGTACCATTGTGGTCTTGTGCAGGTAACAAAAACCACTATGATATAATAGATGTAAGGAGCATGCTGTGTCCAGAAGACAATGCTCCAAAGTATTATTCCCATCTTTAGGCTCTTATGTACTTTCCATCTCCTCTTCCACAGTGTTTCCTGAGGCTTGGAGGGTGAGAGTGATGACTTATTTACTGCTGAATACTCCACTGTCTTTCCTTAGCACTTTGATAAGCTGATAGTCTCACCAATAGTCAGTACCATCTGAAAAGAGAAGCTTCTTTAATCAAAAGTGAGATCAGATTAATATATGGAAACAAACATATTGAGAAGCCAGTTTGGTGGATATGATATTATCTCTTTAGCCCAGCAATAGTATGCACCTCTTTCCTGGCTGGCCAGTTGTATAGTTTGCAGGGTCCACTACTGGTTTAGACTAGTAGTAACTTTATTTATTTATTTATTTTGAGGTAGGGTCTCATTCTACCTCAGGCTGACCTAAGACTAGTACTATATTTTTTTTTTTTAACTTAGCAGGCTGAATAGCCCTCTCTAGCACTATGAAGTCAGGGGAAGAGGCTTCCAACTCAGTTTCAGCTTGATTTATCAGAATCCTGCAACAGAAGCATATGGCGTCATCAACAACAGTGTCTTACTATCTAGTTTTGGTGGGCAACCAAGAGTCTTGGCAATAGCCTATATTGTTTTAGGTGGCCTCCTTATCTTCCTGCACCCAACAACTTACTGGTAGAAATCCCACTGCTCACTGTGTGGTTTTTCTATGTAAACCTATGTCTTCTTGACACAACATTATTCATCCCCACAGGGCACTTCTGGTGACACTTTTTTTTAATTCCATATTTTAATTAAGTACTGTAGATTCTTATTATTTTCATTCTCATTCTTATATTTTGTTATAAAATACTTATTTACTTTTAGTGAGATGTCCTTAATGAATACATTTTAGTGCCATGCTTATATCTAGTAGAAATGAAAGCTTCATTATTTAATATGTCCATAAATAATTAAGCTACATATATGAATACATGTATATTTTTGCATTTAAATCTGAGGTTTGTGGTACAATATGGTTATATTTCTTTGTATTCTCTAAAGCTAGTGACTTATCTCAGTTAATTATACAGTGCTTAATAATACATTTTACATACATAGTTGATTATAGTACATTTTATGCTTTTCTACTTATTCAACAGAGTATAAAACTTAAGTATGGCTGTGTATAGAATAGATATATACATATTGATTCTACATGTTCAATACATAAAATTATTTATTGAACATATACCTGTGTACTATATATGATGTGTGTATATAGTCATAGGAATGAAAAATTATGACTGAGTTTAATAAAGATTCTTATGAGTTATTATTTGGCTTCTACTTTAGATGCTCCCTTAATGAAGTAGTACTACTTATATTTTGATTCTTCCTTTGCTAGAAATATTTAAGCATTTATCACATAATTTGAATAGATGTAGGTAATGTAATAAAATCAAATTATGATGATAAGTTGCTTTCTTCAGAAACGATGACAATTATATAATAGAGGGCTGGGCAAGAGGAGCTCTGTAATCCTTTTATTTTAGTTCTGAGTGCTATTCAGTTAATCCATTATTATTATTATATAGTGTATAAAGGAATTAAGCTCTTCTACAGAAATTTCAAAGACTTTGTGTGATATCTTTAATGAGTTATGAATATTGAGAAACACTACCCATACCTTATACATTTATTTGCAAAGTTGTTTGCTTAATAAAATATACCAAGCTGACAATCTTTTATATTTGTAGTTTCGAGATGTTAGAAAAGAAATGTAGCTTTAGTAAAATAGTATTTCAAATTCTCCTCTGATCTGTGCATTTCAATACGGACTGGCTTGTCTGTAACCTTCCATTTGGCTTGGTAATGCATTCATTGCTTTTAAAGTGTATAAGCCTTTTCAAAAAAAAAAAACAAAAAAAAACTTATTCAGGGCCATAATGATTGCATTGTGTCATGCAATGCTGGTTTCTGAGCAGGAGCGTAAGGGTAAAAATGAAGTTAACTGACCAGACAAGCTTCATGGTTTCTCAGACTACAGACCAGGCTTCCCTACTTAGAAAGAAAATGACAAGATTTTTGGTTGTATTCAACTTCGTAGAAATATGATTCCTATTTTCAAGCTTCCTAAAATTTCCTTGGCCTATGATTTTCACTTCCAGGTCCCTAATTTCTGTTTCATCTGAAATGAAAACATCCTAGACAGTATTTATTTATTTTTGATTTTTTTTTGAGGTAAGATCTCACTCTAACTCAGGCTGACCTGGAATTCACTGTGAATTCTCAGGGTGGCCTTGAATCATGGCGATCCTCCTACCTCTGCCTCCCAGCTGCTGGGAGAAAAGGAGTGCACTACCACACCTGGCTTCCTAGAAAGTATTTTTAAATTTGAGCTGTTTAAAAAAATAAATAAAAGTTGATTCTGGATGTCCCTTTAACTTTCTGTTGATGAAGATTAGTTTCAGAAATAATGGTGGTTTGAATATTTGAATGAACTTAGTTCTTTTAAGTTCTAAAATCTAACAGCTTGGCATTAGCTCTGAAAACTGCTTAGGGAAAGGTCAGTGAAGATATGCAAATCCCTTTTTCTTTAGGGCTTAAGAAGCTTTTGCCCTAAGTCCCTATGTATATGATTTATATCATACTTTAAGAGCAATAGAGATGATTTGATATGATATACCTGTTTAAAATGGACCAACAGGTTAATTTTAGAGACATAAATACTGACATTCTTGCATTATCAGGCTTTTGATAGCAATATTTGAAATACATTTCAAAATATTGTTGTATCACATAAACTTGGTGCTTTAAATCTAATGTGCTTGGTGGTTATACCAGTGCATTAAAAATGTGCTAAGAGGGCTGGAGAGATGGCTTAGCGGTTAAGCGCTTGCCTGTGAAGCCTAAGGACCCCGGTTCGAGGCTCGGTTCCCCAGGTCCCATGATAGCCAGATGCACAAGGGGGCGCACGTGTCTGGAGTTCATTTGCAGAGGCTGGAAGCCCTGGCGCTCCCATTCTCTCTCTCTCCCTCTATCTGTCTTCTCTCTGTGTCTGTCGCTCTCAGATAAATAAATAAAAAAATTAAAAAAAAATGTGCTAAGAGCCTTAGTATGAATAATTGCAATAAATATGTACTTTTTACTTCAACTTTTCAAAAGTTTACTCTTTTTTCAGCCTGGCCATTTCTTTGCTCTGAAAGTAACACTGAAAGGAATTGAGAAACTCATTTATTTGAGAACCTTCAGGCAGTACAAAAATGAATAAAACTTGGCAATTTTCAGCAGAAGAAACTTATCATTTCATGGGCCTGGGATGGTAATTCATGTGTATGAATAACTAAAATTTTAATTCAAGATAGAATCTAAAAATACAAGGAAGTCATGAATGAAATAGAAAGGGAAAAGCATGTTCAGCTTTTCTTGATTTTTGTTTGTTTCTAATAATGAATTTGATACTTCACTAAGAAAATATTAGTTTGTGAAGGTCATCTTGTCAAATGATGTTGGCTTTGGAAGTAAAATCAGCCTTTTAAGGAGGAGAAACGGTTATTTTGGAAATTGTAGTTGTGCTTTCATGCTAGTCTCCTGCCTCTGCTGAGTATAAGGTTTTCTTTAAGCTGTGGGATTATACTTAAGAAGACATCCTGGTTAACTATGTCTTCTTATATAAGTCTTTCATAACTTTCTTTTTATTCTAAAATGAAACACAAGTAATATTGTGTGGATAATGACTTTTTTATTCCCTTCAATTAATAAAATTAGATTGTTGTGTCTTTTACTTTACCTGCAAATATGAAATAATTGCAATAATGTTATTTTTATAAAATCATAGTAGCAATTCAGTGTATAAACAAAGTGTCACTACAAGTGGCAATTCAAAAAATATTAAATTTCAGCCAAGTGTTCACGTGTATCAAGGTGTGTTGTGATAACTTTTCCTAGGAGACATGAGCAAGTGTCTATTCACACCCAAATAGAACACCTATATCTGACCAAAGAAGCCATTCTACCCAACTGCAGTTTAGTAAACCAGTAAATTTTATTGGGGTTACTTATAGGACTATGGATGCCTCAAAGAAAGATGCATCAGTAAAAATCCCACTCTAGCAGATGAAGATTCACAGAAGATTAATCTGTGGAGCTCACTGCATGTCTTGCAGGTTGCTCTGCTGAGGTCTTACTCCTTTTTGTTTTTTTCCTTTTGTATTTTATGAAAGAAAAAGAGAGAGAAAATTGGCACACCAGGGCCTCTACCCACTGTAATCAAACTTCAGATGTGTGTGCCATCCTTATGCATGTGCACATGTGCCAGCTTATGCATGTGTCACTTGGTGTATCTGGCTTATGTGGGATCTGGGGAGTCGATGATGGGTCCTTAGAACTCGCAAGCAAGTACCTTAACCACTCAGCAATCTCTCCAGTCTTGTTTTACTCCGTATATAACCTTAGAAAAGGAGTCTTGTGTATCTTGTCAGTTTCAAGAGCTTTCAGAAACTTGTGGTGTGTTTATATCCTGAACTTAGTTTAGTTCCTGACCCTTAAGGAGCTTAAGAGTTTCCTGGATTTTATTAAGCCTTCCTGAGTCTTAAGGAGGCTGTATTTCAATTTGGAACTTCCTAATGAGCCTTCCACAAACTAGGATGGACTGGGTCAACTGGGAGGAAATTGCTAGACAATACAGGATTCCCTCAAATTATTTTAAAAAACAAAACAAAACACCTCAAAGGCACTAGATCAGGAATAAGATTTCTGAGCTATGCCAAATGCATCTTAATTAAGGATAATAACATCAGTATGTCACACAGGGATTTTGGAGTTACTTATTTATCATAGCCCAAAGCAATTTTAAAACAGTATATCTAACTTGTGTGCACAGCATTGATTCTGGGCCATGTTCGAATTGTCCTACCAATGGGTTCAGAAGCTTAGCCAGGAAGTGTCCCTTACAGTTACACAATGAAAGTGGTGTCCATTGACTTGTTCAGCATGGCTGGGTCTCTACCCTGCAGGCTAGAGCCTAAACTTAAGGGGAATGGTGTGTATAGTGAGTTTGAAGAAAGAATATACTTCATGCTATTTACTTTATAATACTTTATGAGCATGTCATATTAAAGCATCCACATATTTGGAAACTCAGTCTTACATTAGGGTACACGTATTTCTTAAATTCAACATCCCTTCTTTTTCTTCAACTCTGACTTCCTATTATTTCTTAAAACTAACATCTCATGCTTTTCTAAAAATGTAGGTACCATGTTTGATAATGTATATATCTTTTCAATTGAGTCAAACTTTTCCATATTGACAATAATACCTATGTTGTATGAACATATTATTCTATAATATTAATGTATAGATGGAACCAGCATATGTTTATATTTTAATCATTTTTCTATGTTAATTTTTTATTTTGAATTAAAACACCATCCCTTTGTGTATTAAAAAGTGCTCATGCAATCCTTGTTATGTTGGCTTAATTTCCTAGAGTTACAATTATCACTTTATGTTAGTCTTTCTAGATTTTTTCTTTCTTTCTTAGGGGAATAAGGTCTCATGTGGCCCAGTGGGATCATAGCTTGGAACTACTGAGGCTTTCCCTGATCTCCTGATCTTACTTTTGCCTCTCATGTCCTGGAATAATAGGCATGTGCTACCATCACAAGCCTGTTTATCGCCTTTTAAAGTTAGTAACTGATCGGTGAATAGGAAAGTTTAAAATAAGGCATTTTTCAATATTAAAAAAAAATAACTTTAAAGTAGGTTCTAAATTGTAGATCAAATGTAGTTCTTGGCTGGAGATACAGTATAGTAGTAGAGTGCTCACATAGCATGCTTGAGGCCCTAGGTTCAATTCTCATTACTACAACAATGAAATAAAATCAGATCTCATCTGAAAAATGTATATAGACTAAACATAAGTTTGTTTTCTGTGCCATCAGTGTGCATTAGTAAAAAAATAAAAAATGGGTGATACTCCTATCCCATTTCCACACACACACACACACACACACACACACACACACAGAGGCTGAAAAGCGATGGCATGGTACAATTTGGATTTTATTATATTGATTATTTTAACATAATGTGATGTAGAAGCCAGGCAAACTTCTACATGGAAATCTTTTAAACAGAACTCTGTTGCTTTGAATTACAAAGTTTTCCGTATAAGCTGTCCATGTCGAGGTCAGTACATGGTCCTATTAGGGCAGAACATGCGCATAGGCCCATTTTATATAAAGTCTTAGTGGTGTTTCCCAGCTTTATTTTAACACAGTGGATTTTGTCCCCACTAGTATATTTCTTTGCAAACTTAGTGTTTATATACAGTAGCAAGTATTATTGTTCAGATATTTAAATTTTAAATAGACTTGTGGGCTGGAGAGATGGATTAGCGGTTAAGTGCTTGCCTATGAAGCCTAAGAACCCCAGTTCGAGGCTCGGTTCCCCAGGTCCCACATTAGCCAGATGCATAAGGGGGCACACGCATTTGGAGTTTGTTTGCAGTGGCTAGAAGCCCTGGCGTGCCCATTCTCTCTCTCTCCCTCTATCTGTCTTTCTCTCTGTGTCTGTCACTCTCAAATAAATAAATAAAAAATGAACAAAAAATATTAAAATAGAATTGCATTTTAACATATGGGGATTCTTTAATATGTAACAGGAAATTTCCTGGTTTAATAATCTTTTGAGCTGATATTGTATTTGTCATCTGACACATTTGTCTTTACCCAAGATTTTGACAACTGATATCTTTTCAGTATCCTTTGCTTCATCAGTCTCAAGTACAATGTAATTATTATTATTGTTATTATTTTGTTTTTTTGAGTAGGGTCTCACTCTGGCTCATGCTGACCTAAAATTCACTATGTAGTCTCAGAGTGGCCTCAAACTCTTGGTGATCCTACTACTTCTGCCTCCCAAGTGCTGGGATTAAAGATGTGCACCACCACACTCAGCTTACAATGTAATTTTGATAAATGGTATGTAGCTGATCAAAGAAGTGATTATGTAATTTGTATGAGGTGCTTTGCATGGTCCTCAGTTCTTATGAACAAATTCATAAGAAAGTTTGAGAGGCTAAATTTCAGAGATTTTTTAGGTGCAGTGTGGATGTGATGACACTTGATAAGGTTTGTATATAAAAAAGGCACTTAGGCTACAGGAAAGAATTTCTAGAGTACACAAATTTAGATTTGGTATGAACCTCATAGCGTGTTTTCTGAAAACAGTATGGTGATTCTCTGCATGCAGTGCTTTGTGCCAAAATGATAGCTATTAAACAAGTTTATGGAGGATGGTAATGTTTAGGTGTGACTTAATTGTGGTGAATTTTTTTTGTTCACTTATTTATTTATTTATTTGAGAATGACAGACACAGACAGAAAGACAGATACAGGGAGAGAGAGAGAGAGAATGGGCATGCGAAGGCTTCCAGCCACTGAAAATGAACTCCAGATGCGTGTGCACCCTTGTGCATCTGGCTAACCTGGGTCCTGGGGAATAGAGCCTTGAACCAGGGTCCTTAGGCTTCACAGGCAAGCACTTAACCACTAAGCCATCTCTCAAGCCCTATGGTGAATTTTTGAATGGTTACTTACTGAACATTTTAACAAAGGTCTTTTTGATGACCTATGGGCCATTGTTTGAAAAACAGTGGTCTGTAATATGCACTTCCCTCATTTGGTGGGTATGGGAACACATGTATGTATCCCTATAAGTACATGCAAGCATTTGCGTGTGGGTATATATATGTATGTATGTATGTATGTATACACACACACACACACACACATACAACTGAACTGGTTTTAAATTAGTCATCTAAGTTTTGGAAGCCTTGACCTTTGGCCAAAGTGTACTGTTTTATAAACTAAGATCATGAAGAGAAAAAAAAAAAAAAACTACTTTTTTCAGTCATAATTGTAGGTTTGCACTCCTTTATAAAGTATCTCAGTTTATTTTACAATGTGTTAGAAAAAGGATGAATTTTTTTCCCAAAATATGTTTACAATGTTACTTAAGGTTAGATGTATTTCCTTTCTATCTTCATATAATTCTCCACTGTATACTAAATTCTTAATAAATATTAGCTGAATTATTGAATGATTGGGCACTATAATAAAAAGTAATTTCTAACATAATGCTTTAAAAAGTGAAGTCTGTAATTTATGGTTTAACTTTTCCTATTTATGCACATTGTAGACATGTGTCGGTTGTTGTACTAAGGGTTTAAAAAGTATATGAGAGTTTAGGCTTACACAGTAAACTAATAAAGTTGACTTTGACTTAATCGTACCCTATTACATTTCATCTAAAAATGTGCTTGTAGAACTGTTAAGAAATCTTTTTTAGCTAAGGTTTGAGGTGATTTTTGTTTGCTTTTGTTTTGTGGTGCTTGAATTAACCAGGGCCTCATACATGCTAAGCAGGTGCTCTACCACTGAACTTCTTATAGCCCAAACCTCTGAGGACTATTGAATAACTTAGTGTTATGTCTGCACATCCATTGGTCACTCCCTTGATATGTCGTTTTATAGAATACAATTCTTTCAAGTGAAAGCATCATATTATGCTTTTTGCCTCCTCTTATCTTCCTTCTGTTTCATAACCATCTCTCTGTCCTATCTCTTTTTTTCTTATATTTACTGTACCAAGTTCCCAATAATTGGAGAAATTATTTGTTTTCTCCTGTTCTTGTAGGAGCAGATTATCAGCTCTGTAAAGTCATCTTATACTGCTTTGAACTGATGAGTTTTGCTACTAACTTATTGAGGGATATTTTATGAAGAAGAAGACTTTATAGAATTTATAATTGCAGATTACCAGAATCATTTTACTAGGCAAAATTTGGTGTGTGGCTAATGGTAGGGAAGATGTGATTAAGTCCTACAACCTTAACAGAAGTTTTTGCATTGCATAAAATTTGCCTGAATTTGCTAATTTTATCATCCTGACATTCTTCATAGTATAAAAACATTTTTGATGATAAATTATGTTTCTAATTGTTGCTACTGCTTTCTCTGAGTTATAATTAGTTTTTCACATTAGTTTAAAACCAAATGTGGTAGTTTGAAAGTATGTGCTCCATAGACTCATATTTTTTAAAGTTTTTTTATTAACAAGTTCCATGATTATAAACAATATCCCATGTTAATGCCCTCCTTCCCCCCCACTTTTCCCTTTGAAACTCTGTTTTCTATCATATCTCCTCCTAATCTCAATCAGTCTTGCTTTTGTTTTGATGTCATCATTTTTCCTCCTATTATGATGGTCTTGTATAGGTAGTAGTGTCAGGCACTTTGAGGTCATGGATATCCAGGCCATGTTGTGTCTGGAGGATCACGTTGTAAGGAGTCCTACCCTTCCTTTGGCTCTTTCATTCTTTCTGCCACCTCTTCTGCAATGGACCCTGAGCCTTGGAAGGTGTGATAGAGATACTGCAGTGCTGAGAACTTCTGTCACTTCTTCCCAGCACCATGATGCCTTCTAAGTCATCCCGAGGTCACTCCCATCTGAAAAGAGAAGGTTCTCTACCAAAAGTGAGAGTAGCATTAGTATATAGGTATGAACATTGAAGAGATGTGCTTATTGGGCAGTTTGATGAACACAGTATAAATACACCCCTAGGGCTCATGACTACCTCTGTTTTAGGTTTTCATTATCGGGGATGTATTCCCTCCCATGGAACA
This sequence comes from Jaculus jaculus, assembly GCF_020740685.1. NCBI lineage: Eukaryota > Metazoa > Chordata > Mammalia > Rodentia > Dipodidae > Jaculus > Jaculus jaculus. The sequence continues at coordinate 83,363,481 of NC_059111.1, read as the reverse complement.
GGCCTCCAGTCCAATTAGAGAGCAGTTGGTTTCCACCATGACAGACATGCCACTATTGCACTGGTTGGCTCATTTGGCATGGCTGGCAAAATAGAAGGTATCCGTGTGATGCTGGCTTCGTAGAAGGAATTTGGTAGGATTCCTTCTTTTTCTATTTTATGGAAAAGTTTAAGAAGCAATGGTGTTAGTTCTTCTCTGATGTCTGGTAAAATTCACCAATGTATCCATTTGGGCCTGTAATTTTTTTAGTTGGGAGATTTTTGATAACTGCTTGGATCGCCATACTTGTTATAGGTCTATTTTAGTGATTAATTTCATCTTGATTTAATTTAGGTAGGTCATATAAATCAAGGAAATCATTCATTTCCTTCAGATTTTCACACTTAGTGGCGTATATTTTTTATATTTTATGTGTGTGTGTGTGTGTGTGTGTGTGTGTGTGTGTGTGTGTGTTTGTAATTTTTTGAATGTCTCTGGTATCTGTTGTGATGCTGCCTTTTTCATCTCTAATTTTTAAAATATTTTTTTCTTATTTTTATTTATTTGAAAGTGACAGACAGAGAAAGAGGCAGGTAGAGAGAGAGAGAATGGGCGCGCCAGGGCCTCCAGCCACTTCAAACGAACTCCAGACGTATGCGCCCCCTTGTGCATCTGGCTAATTTGGGTCCTGGGGAATTGAGCCTTGAACCAGGGTACTTAGGCTTCACAGGCAAGTACTTAACTGCTAAGCCATTTCCCCAGCCCTCATCTCTAATTTTTTTTTTTTTTTTTTTTTTTTTGGTTTTTCGAGGTAAGGTCTCACTCTGGTCCAGGCTGACCTGGAATTAACTCTGTAGTCTTAGGGTGGCCTTGAACTCACAGCAATCCTCCTACCTCTGCCTCCCAAGTGCTGGGATTAAAGGCGTGCGCCACCACGCCCGGCTCATCTCTAATTTTTTAATTGGTGTCTCTTCTCTCTTTCTTTTGGTCAGATTTGCTAAGTGTTTATCAATCTTGTTTATCCTGTCAAAGAACCAACTCTTTGTTTTGTTGATCCTTTGGATGTTTTTTTCTTGGTTTCTATTTCATTAATTTTTGCTGTAATCTTTATTATTTCTTCCTGTCTGCTGAATTTCAGTTTGCCTTTTTCTTTTTCCAAGGCTTTAAGGTAAAGCATTAGCTCGTTTACTTCAGACCTTTCTAATTTCTTAATATAGGCACGTAAAGCTATAAATTTCCCTCTTAGGACTGCCTTCATTGTGTCCCAATGGTTTTGGTATGTTTTGTTCTCATTATCATTTGACTCTATGAATTTTTTGATTTTCTTCTCAATTTCTTCATTGACTCCATCTTTTAGTAGTATATTATTTAGTTTCCATGATTTTGTATATGCTCTATAGCTTTTTTTGGTGGATTTATATTGTCTTGATTTTTGGTGTTTCTTGTGTTATATTCTCAGAGTATCTACAAAAGTGACCCTAGATGTTGGGTTTGCCTGCTAGGAGACTATTCAAGTAGGCTCAGTGGTACCAAATACAGGCAGATTCTAAAATTTAACTAAACACTTTACACATTCAATGAAAAACAGCACAGAGTATTTATACAAGAGTAGGTATTATGACAACCAGATCTTCTAACAAAGTCTCAATTTTTTAGGGTGTGTGTTGCTAAATATCCTTAGTCTTGTCAACTAGGAGGTTAAAATTTCTGGTCTGTTGAGGATTCCAAGTCAGCTTGTGACCAAGTGAGACCTTCTCTAATGAACAACAGAAGAGGGAACAAAGCTACTATATATCAGGAAGCAACTAATAATAAGCCCAAATTATAGCTTATTTAAGATTTTAACATATAATGTATCCTGATTTTGAAGGTGCAATTAGCACTTCCAATTCAAGTCTTTATACCAGGTTCATTTTGTGGGTACTGACCTGGTGTAATCCCAGTTACCTTTTGGGATGGTTTTGGTCTCAGCTATGCTGTGCTCCTGCTTTGGTCCCTCTTTGGTCTGCTGTGGGTTCAAGTAGGCTGGCTAGATCACTGGATCACTGCTGTGGTTGCTGGTACTGGGTGCCTGTGATCTCCCTTCCCCAGGTCTCTCTGTTGCTTGCTGGTGCTTGCAATGGGGCTGGAAGGGGAGGCTTTAGATGGTGGTTCTAGTTCTCCTGCTGGTCCATGTGATCCTCTACCTTGTGATCTGGTCCTTCGTTGGTCGCTGTGGTCCTACTTGCACATTTCTTGTGTTTACAAGGAGCTCCGGTGTGAGTTTAAAATCCCCTCACCTGGCTTTTCTTGCAGCTCAAGCTGAGCCTTGCAGTTGGGGCCCAGTGGACCTGGTACCACTGCTGCTGGAGCCACTTCTGCCTGCCTTTGTGGGCTCTGGATGCTCTTGATCTCTCTTACTTCTCTGTTGCCATTGGTAATTTCTTACACCCCACAATTTGTAGTAGAAGAGTGTATTTTCTTGTTTTTTTTTTTTTTTTTTTTCCTTTTCTCCCCTAGGCTGCTTTGGTATGGTTCCTATACTGCCATCTTCTCAGATGTTTTATTAAAGCTTGTATCTTCAGTCTCCAAATGCCTGGCTAGAGATAGATCCTGAGGTCCAGATAAATGTGTGTTTGGGGGTGAATCTGATTACAGCCCAAAGGTATGCAGAAATGTCTGAGCTTTGGAAGGGTTTGTGTGTGCTATTATTGGTGCTTGCTGGTGGTGCTATCTTCTTGGGTGGTATCTAGCTGCTTGGATTTACAAATGAGAGCCAGCTTCTTCCACCATTTGATGTAACCTCCCTTGGATCTGTAAGTGAAATAAATCCTGTTCTTCCCTTAAACTGTGTCTGGTTTGGCTACTCATGGCAGCAATGTGAAGCTGACTACAACAGAAATTTGGTACCCAGAGTGGAGTAAGGTGTTGCTGTGTCCTGAATATGACCATGTGGATTTTATCTATTGGAACTTGTGTACTGGAGGAATGTTAATAGAATTGGTACTTCAGAAAGAAGATGCTTTACACTGTGGCAAGCAAATTTTATGGGATATTTTAATAAGAGTTTTAAAATGATAATTGAGAAAATTTGTGTTGAGTTATGAACTTTCGAAGAGGAAGGAAGGCAACAGAGAACTTTGTTGGAACTGTGCTACTGGCATAAGACAGGCTGCATTTGGCTGCCCATACGCAGAGAGTTTGATCATGGTAGAATTTGAAAGTAATGGACTAATGTGCTTAGTGGAAGATATAGACTGAATGATACAAGATGTAATGTTGGAAAAATTCAAGCAAGTTTAAAATTGCTGGCTCAGAGACAGGTTTTATTTTACTGAAACTGCTATTGTCAAGCAGATTCCCACCTTCAAGGTGTGCAGTTTCAGCCAATAGAAAGATACCTGAGGTGAGTGAGTAGACCCAGGAATGACTGAATGAATAGGAATGCAAACTGTCTAAAAGGAGATGACTTGAAGGAGGTAACCTGGTTTTCATGGTTAAGATTTACTTCCTCCTAGATTAACATATTGCTGTGTTCCTACATAACTGGTATTGGTTTTGGAAACAGAGAATTCATAGAAGTAGGTCATGAAGTACATACATTCTAGATGCTGCTTCTGAGAATTGGCAAGTGTAACAGAGCGTGATATCCCTTATAGAAAGACCAATGAGGCCATTGTAAGTTGGACCATGATTTGCAGTGCAGACCTGATGATGTTTGGATGTGCCAGTTCTGTACAAGGGCTGCCATGGAGCACTCTTGGCTTGGGATGGAAGTTTTTCCTGGCTATTCAGCCCATCTGGAGAGATGGAAGTTGGAAATCCAGGGACCATTGTCACTGGTTAAGGATATCTGAGTTGAACTGCAAATGTTTGATGTTTGCCTTATGGTTATTGATGTTGCATTGGTCCAATATCTCCTTGTTTTGCCTTGTAACAATGGAAATGTTTACTCTGTGCCATTATGAGTTGAAAAAATATACATATATTGGCCAAATCATAGATGTCTTTACTGGGTAAATGAAGTTGGTTAGTGGAATTTTATATAAGAAAACTTAGGAAAGAAACTAATGTTAGAATAATGTTTTCCAATATGAGAAAAATCAGATCCAAAAATATTTAAGTTTTTGGATTCTCTTTATTAATATCTTAAATTATTTTTCAGTTTTTAACTTCCTGAATGTCTTTTTTGAGTTTTCTTGGACATATAATTTAGGAATTCAAGATTTCTCCTATGATATGGAGCTGATAGTACTTATAAATGCTAATGGAGGGTAACTGAGGACTCTTCCTTCTACAATTTACATTAGCCCCATATCTGTTTGTAGGTAGGAAGCATATGGGATATTCAGTGGCATAACTTTTACCAACATGGAGAAGTTTAGGCCTAAGATTCATGTACCATTGCCTGAAGGACACAATAGGTAGTAACCTTGTGTGTATGTATTAAAAGAAGAACATGCTTTCTCTTTAGAACAGTATATCTGCCATTGTGTGCAAGACCTTATCACCATAAATTGCTATGGGCAGTACCCTCCTTGGCTGTATCCTTGTGGTTTCTCACATTCAATGAAGAGATTTGTTTATTTGTGTTATGTGGAGAGAGCCTTTCCATTTTATATGAATTACTTCAGTTTCTGATGGTATACCCACATTGTCTTTCAAAAGGCTTTCTTTTACATTAGCTAAAAGTTACCATTTAAGGTCATTCACTTTATGCAAGATTTAGGCAGGTTTCAGATGAGGCTGGGTGTGAGAATGAAGTCTCTGGACATGGGGTAAAGGTGTCAAATTAGTTTATTCCTTGCTGTGCTGGTTTGTCTCTGTGCTGTAATAGATGATGAGCTTTAAGTGCTCCTTATTTCAGTTCCCTGTTCCCTGGGAAGGTCTCCTTTATCATTATTCCTAATGGAAAATTTGCTTGAAGACGGAGCACATCTTAAATCAAAATTGTAGAAATTATAGCACAAATCTGCCTTGTTTTTGTTATAAGTAGAAGCTTAACTTAAAAAAATGGGGTTGTTCCTATCTTCTGGGTCAAACGTAAGTAATCATTCTTTTTAAAAATAATTTATTTTTATTTATTTATTTACTTGACAGAGAAAGAGAGTGAAAGAGAGAGAGAGAATGGCACACCATGGCCTCCAGCCACTGTAAACAAACTCCAGATATGTGTGCCCCCTTGTGCATCTGGCTAATGTGGGTCCTGGGGAATTGAACTTGAGTCCTTTGCCTTTGCAGACAAATGCTTTAAGCACTAAGCCATCCCTCCAGTCTTGTAGTCATTCTTGATTAGTTTGGAAAAATAAATAAATAGATTTAGGAGTTACAGCAAAGTTTTTTGCTGTATAAATCAGTCTTAGTATATTACCTGATCCCTGTGTACCTCTTATTTACATAGGTGGTTTTCTTAACTTTTCATCACAGTCACCAGCAAATCCCAAGTACAGCTCATTGCAGGAATCCCTTAGCAACTTTGAAACTGTACATTTTGTCATCACAGTATTCAAAATTCTGAAGTAGAGGCAATGGGGTAGGTCTTCAGTGCCTTAGTACTTTCTCAAAAATTTTTTTGGGTACTATAATTATCTGATCCTAGACTTCACTTAGTTGTTCTTAGTTCTTCAGAGATGATCACACCTGCCTCTCCGTGGCCTACCATCTACTTGTCTGCTTTCAGACTTGCATAATACATTGAAATGTTCTCCTGTGGACTCTTGCTTTGACTTTCTTTGCCATACAGCACTGAATGAGGGTGACTGGACTTGTGATACATCAAGTTCTAACTCCCAAAGGTAACTAAGCAGATAAAAATAAGACAAGGTGTAGAATCAAAGGAAGATATTGTCAGAGACATAGAGTGAGGTTTAGAAGGCACAGCAGAATACAAGACTCCCAGTCATACGTGAAAATCCAGTAAATGATAAATGCTATTTAGAGTCTGTTCCAAATATTGCATGAAGCATACTTTTACTAAAAATTCTTTTCACTTAATGTAAATATTCACGTTAAACATTAGCAATTGATTACTGATACTCAAATTCATTTGGAAATCTTGTATATGACAAACCTACCTGATGTGAAAGGAAGTCATTTCCTGCTCCTGACTTATACTTAGTTGCATGGTAAAGGAAAGCTATTCAGTTAGCTAGACTAGAAGCACCCTTTACTTTAAAATGCCTTTATCTTTGGATTGTTTATTATTTTTTGTTAATTATTTAAAAAGTAGCTTTGTAACTAAGAGATTTAACTCTTAACTTGCTTATTTCTCTTATTAGAAAAATAGTTATATTCTTTTTTTTTTCAATCCTGCCTTGGTGATCAAGTATGGCATTTTTAAAATTTTTCTTATCAGCAGTATTCTGTATATGATTTAAGAATTACTTTTAGAAATAAAAAATAGAGTGCAAATATTCATGCCACCTCCATCTAAGTGTTCCACTCTTTAAATATTAATATTGAAGAGAGCTTTTATTCATTTAATCTTTAAAACCAAAAGAAGTATATAGATTTAATCCAATACCAATAAAAATTCCAGCATCATTCTTCATAGGGATAGAAAAAAATGATCTCAAAATTCATATGGAATAATAGCAGGCCTCAGCTATCCAAATATATCCTGGAGGGGGATAAACACCTGGAGGTATCAACATACCCTATCTAAAGCTATATTATAAAGTTATAGTAACAAAAACAGCATGGTACTGGCACAAAAGTAGAAATATAGGCCAGTGGAACAGAATTAAAGACCTGGACCTTAGGTCAAATTATTATAGCTATTTGGTATTTGACAAAGGTGCCAATAATGTAGATTGGACAAAAGACATCATTTTCAACAATTGATACAAAATTTGATAGCCATATGTGGAAAAATAAAACTAGACACACTTAACTCTCTGTATTCAAAAATCATGTCCAAATGGACTAAAGACCTCAATGTAAGACCTGAAACTCTTCTTCTACTGGAAGAAAAAAAACAGGAGTAACTCTCAAATTTTAAATCCATTTATAATCATGGCTTGGAAGGACAACTAAAATATTTATAAAAGGAGAAAATAATTATGAAATGATTGTCATCATTAAGGGGATGATATCCTTGTGTTTTATGTTTTTATTTTACCTTTTGTGGGTATGTGCATGCACACTTGTTTATTGGTACATATGTATGCACTTATATGTGGAAGTCAGAAGTTGATGTCAGGTGTCTTTTTCAGTCATTTTCCAAATCCTTCCCACTGCACCTTATTTTTTGAGATAGGTTCTCTCCCTGAACCTATAGATCACTGATTTGGTGCAACTAGCTAGGCAGTGAGCTCCATTCATCCTCCTGTCTCTGCCTCTCTAGCACTGGGTTTACTGGAGTATGGAGTATATCACCACACCTTTCATTTTATGGCTGGTACTGTGTATTCAAACTGAAGTCCTCAAGCTTATACCACTTTACCTAGCCTCATCTTTTAGGGTTTTAGACACATGGATATAAAACAGTAAATCATCAATAAGATTTAATTAATTTGAGTGAATAATTTTTTGCAGCTAAAATTTCTTTTTAGGTACAAATGATAATGCCATTGTTTGTTAGAAAAATATTTAGTCAAACCTTTGAGGTTACAAGTGTTGCTGTCCAGTTGCCAGTTTAGTCCTTCTTACAGAAAAGGCTGGGTCAAAGCAGCAGTTCTGGCTGACTAAAGTGCTGTTCTCTTACTATCCTCTGTTCTTAGCAGACTCTGGCTTTCATTTAGATATTGGGCCCTATCTACAGATGAAGAACCAAGTTCCTTAATTCCTTAGGTCAGTTGATGGGTCTGACATGATATTCCATTTCCCTTGGCTCACTAGTTTCTTTGGGAAATATTTTAAGTCTTGCAAGGATATGCAGGGCCAAGTCTGATTAAAGCTATGTTAACTCTCGTAAAATTTTCTTACCTTTCATTTAAAGTATTGTTTTCTGCCATCTTTGGTCATTACTTTGTAAGGATGATTTATAATCAGTTAATGTAGAGTTATAAGGTGGTACATAACTTAGAGACAAAGCCAGTGTATGGAGGTTGGAGACAGACAGAAGAGGTGTAGTTCTTGATAATGTCATGGACCACCCAAGTGAACTAACTCTGGGCATTTTGAGATGAAGTGGCTTCCTTATTACTTAATGGACTATTTTGAGTGGGGTTATGGTACTTTCAGTGAAAATTTACAGTAATTGAGTACAATCTAATGATAAGTATTGATAGTCTGCTTCTTATTATGTTCAAAGGATGGACAACAGTATGGAAATCAGAAAGTACCTCCTGTACTTCCCTTTCTTTGTAAAAAGACATTCCTCATCTATACTATACGTAGTTTCAAAAGAAAGCAAAAACTTCAAACATTTCTCAGGAAAATTACATCTTTTCTTCTATGTCTTCTCTGCTGAATCACTTATTATATACTGGACATTGTGTAAAGTGTGTTGGTTAGCATGTTTAAGCTTTTAAAAGAACAGACACTTGTCTGCTGCTGAGCCTTTCTGAGTCCTTTGAGATGAATATGAAATCTCTGTTTCTTGCAGATAGAGCATAGGGAACCTTGCCATGAAATAGCAGATGGTACTAAGGCATGCAGTTCTTCCTGCCTGAGAACAACATCATCTGCAAAACAGAGCTCCGCATGCTGCAGCTCAACAAAGCAATCCTTTGCTGTTTCTTTAGACTCGATGGAATCTGGCCACATATGTATTTGGACAACACACACACACTATTGGAATTCTTCTCTGCGACCATGTGTATGCTCTCCGTCCCACCCAGCCATGTACTGTAATAGCCCTGTTCAATGGCTAGGCTTAGATACTGTCCAGAAAAGAAATAGTGAATAATGGATTTTATTCTACTACAGAGGAATCCATAATAAATAGCAAACATCCTACACAGTGTGGGAGTGTAGAAATAATGGCTTATGTGTGTAAGGAATCTACCAGAGTCAGGAGGGAGCTACATAAGTGAATGATAGATGTGTGTATGTGGTATAGACGGGACACAAAAGATGACTTAACTCTGGGGACACCAGGAGGAAGTAGATCTCTTTGAAGTTTGATTTGAGTTGGGTTGTAAAGGGTAAAGGGGAATCCAGGAAGAACAAACCATCACTGTCTGCAAAGCCAGAATGACATAGGTCAGCATAATGGGATGGTGTTTTCAAGGTAAAGGGGAAATTTACTCACTTTTTTTTAAACTCACATCTTTATCTTGATCTAATCACATGAAAGGCTTTTCTAGGACTGGAAGATACTGAAAAATGTGTTGCTGTGTAGAGAATGTGATTTGATTTGAGGAATTCCAGAGCCAAACCCAAAAGTAGCCAGTAGGTACATAGGTAAAAATACTCAAATACATGTGAAAAGGCCTCCAAATTATGTGACTTGGACTACAGTTTTAACTTCTGGATCTCTTGGCTTCCTCATTTGAAAAGCAAGGGCTTTATCTCACAGAGAGCCACTGGCATTAAAATATTACATGTAAAGAAGTTGGAAATGTACTCAGTACATAGTAAATATTAGCTGCTATGTTCTAGTTGTTAAGTTATAGAGTGGCTGAGGGTAGTCAAGAGGAAGTCACATTGTTTTAAAAGCCTAGTCCTCTCCTGAGACATAGTCCACTCAAATCACTTGTATGAGAGCATTGCCTGGAAACTTTTTCTAATGGCTGTCACCACATCAAATGACAGTAAGGTGGCTCGAATGTGTTATTTTCCTGTTTCCTGCTTCTTTCATGGTATACCTTCAAGGAGGCTTGTTTTTATAGCATCACTGATATTTTTTTGTTTCAGACCCTTCTAGGTGGCTGGGCAAGGAGTAGATCTGACTTGACTGCAGTAAGCACTTCCTGGAGTGGCTCAGGGGGATTCTTTCTCTTGCAACACTTCTTCCACTGTCATCTCTGAACTGCTGGTTGCAGCAGAGATTTCTCAGGCTGCTATTTATGATAATTGGTTTGATTTACTTTTGATGAGCCTATGTTATTGGTGGAAGCCATTAAAGGCTATTTTTATGGTCTTTTCACTCTCAGAAGGGGGAGCAAAACGGATGCTGTCAATGAACAAGTGGGTCCTAAAGCAGATGCTTGAAAGATAATGACCAATAATAAGCCTTGCCAGCTTTCTCTCTTATCTACTTATCGTCTTGTTCGGGGACATAAGAAAGCCCTGTTGAATAACTCTTTAGCATTTAACTTGATTATCTTTTTATAGATGCAGCTGAATGAAGACATAGAGTGAAATGAGAATTCCCAGTGGGGTAGGGAGAATGTACTGATAGAATAATTACTGACGACTTAGAATGCAAAGACTGAGGTGAGATCCCTTAGTTCTTTGATCTGGCTTTGTGCTTTATCCTTTCAGTCTCTTTTACTAGGTCAGAGCACTTGGGTGATGTATAATAAGTACATCAATTCTTCACTTTCTGTCATTGAAACCGATATCAGACAAATACTTCCCTTTCCCTACGCTTAGAGTTTTTCTACATGGATACCAATATCCATACCTGCTCAAGCATCTTCTATATGGTGGTTTAGTAATTTCATGCAGTGTACACCCATCCTCCTATATTTAAGTCATCTGTATATTACTGATAATGTGTTAGAAAAATGTAAGTTCAATGTAATATCTAATGCAGTATGAATTCAGTAGATTGTAGTATATTGTTTTGGAAACCATGACAAGAAAAAGTCTGTTCATGATTATAGTTTTTTTTCCTCTTAATAGTTTCTTTCTGCAGTTGGTTGACTGTGGATGTAGAACTTACGGAAGTGAAGAATAGAGTATTGAAGAGTTCCACAACTTCTACTTAATAAGACATATTATGGGCTGGGGAGATGGCTTAGCAGTTAAGGCATTTGCCTGAGAAGACTAAGGGCCCCGGTTCAGTTCCCCAGGACCCACGTAGGCCAGTTGCACAAGAGGGCACATGAGTCTGGAGTTCATTTGCAGTGGCTGGAGGTCTTGGCGTGCTTATTCTCTCTGCCTTTTCCTCTCTCTCTCTCCCTCTGTCTCTCTTTCTCTCAAATAAAGAAATAAAATATTAAAAAAGACATACTACAAAAATTTGCCCCAAGTTTGAATACAGTGAATGAAGTCATACCTGCTTTGCATGGAGTAGAAAAACCTCATATGTTCATCTGCTTTTCTGGGGACACATGAACATTACACACAATTCTGCATAGCAGCACTGGCTAATTGAAATATATGGCCCATGTATGTGATTTAAAACTTTATAGTAGACATATTAACACACTGATTAAAAAAATGGGCTGGTGTGATGGCACACGCCTTTAATCCCAGCACTTGGGAGGCAGAGGTGGGAGGATCACCATGAGTTTGAGGCCACCCTGAGATTACATAGTGAATTCCAGGTCAGCTTGGGCTACAGTGAGACAGTTATCTTGGGTGACAGTTACATTGAATTACTTTACCGTATATTCTCATATGGTACCAACCCAAAATTAGTAAAATAAGAATTTTTATATCCATTTTCATAGCATTAGAAATACAGAATCTATTTCAAATTAGAACATTTATGAACTTGAACTAGCACAATTTCAACTGCTGAGTAGCTGAGTTATGATTGCTCTCTTAGGCAGCTCAACTTTGCATTCATCTCCTCATATTTCTTTGGTGTCTATCCTAAGGTTCATTTATCTCTTGGTGAGTTGCTTTTTGTAGTTGCTGACATAAGATGACCATGTATTTCTAAAACAGTAGTAGTTATAAATCATTTAGTATATGCTAAGGTCTTTTGTTTTACCATAATGTTTAATATAACAGCTATATTAGGTGTGTATTAGTCTTGATCTTATTGTATAGATGAACAACTTGAAGTACAGATTACTGAACCTGTTTAATGTCACATGAGTGTGGGGGACCTAGATGCAAATGGAAGTGGACTAACCTCAGTAGAAAACTTCATGGCCCATTAGTAACATATAAACTGACTAATTAATGAGATATCTGGAAAAGACTTTTATTTTGTGTATGTGTGTGGCTTGTGTGGTTCATTATTCAATGTGTTGATATGATACCCTGTGGGCTTCTTTAGGGCAGCTGCAAGATAACATCAAGTGATCCTTCTATTACTCACCCATCTGTTTTTCCTTGCAGTAATGTATCTTGCTGATTGTAGGGCTTGCTATCCATGAACCCCTATGTTTTTCTGGTTTATGCTCCTCCCAGGACTGGAGTGACAGACATGCATGACCATGCCCAGTTGTTTCATGTGAGTTCTGGCTATTTGAACTTGGGTATGCCCAGTTGTTTCATGTGAGTTCTGGCTATTTGAACTTGGGTGTTCTCAGGACCCTTTAGTTCCCCATACTTGCACAAAAAGCAGAAAGAACACTTAACTGCTAAGCCATTTGTCTAACCAGATAGACTTAATTTTTTTGTTGTTTATTTTGCTTTTTGGGTCTTTTTGAGGAAGGGTCTCATTCTGGCCCAGGGTGACCTGCAATTCACTGCATAGTCACAGGGTGGCCTTGAACTCATGGCAATCTTCCTACCTTTGCCTCCCAGTGCTGGGATTAAAGGTGTGCGCCACCACACCCAGCTCTGGAGTTTTTTTTTAAATTTAATTTATTAGTTTTCTTTTCAGTAAATACAGGCAGTTTGGTACCATTGTTTAGGCTCATCTGTGATCTGCCCCCTCCCATTGGACCCTCCTTGTTGATGAAAATGGGTCATGCATTGTGGAGTTAGCCCCCAGTTATTGGTGTGATAAATGTCTCTGCAAATCATGACCCAACATGTGACTCTGACATTCTTTCCGCCCCCTCTTCTGCAAAATTTCCCTGAGCCATGTTGGGTTCATTTTTGGTCTGCTTCAGTGCTGAGGTGTTGGGGGCCTCTGAGGCTCTGGCTCTCTGATTTGGTAGGAGTTGATTTTTCTCTGCGTTGGTCTCCTTCCCCTTTGTGCTGGTATCCGGTTCACAGGAAAACATCACCCTTGCTTGTTTCGCCAGTTGTCCTTAGTTTCAGTTGGGCTCCTTTTGAGGTTATGTTGGGGCAGCTCTCTTCTTAGGATCTGCATCTATCTGGAAAAGAGAAGCAGATTCTCCAACGGAGAGTAAGTTAGCACCCGGAGAATTGAGATAACACTTACTTTTTTGATAGACAGTATGATAGGTGTAGGCCCTCTAATACCCCATGATTGATGGTCAGCTCTGGAGTTTTTATAACTCTACAGTACCCTGACTTTTGAGATCCCTATGACACTACCCAGAAACCTATCAGGCTGCTCATTTCAGTACCCACTCAGAACCTAGAACAGGCACAAATCTGCTCTCTAGATGAGCTTTACCCCTCTCTAGCCTACTCATGGGCAGGAGTGCTAAGTACTCTCTCATTTCAGGGACTTCTCAAACCCCCTCATGCCTCCTTGGGCAAGAACTATGCATTTCTTCCTTCTCTTACATTCTGAACATCCGCATTTCTGGCAACCCATCTCATGCTCCCTCTTAGGCAAGAGCCCTGTCTTCCTTCCTTCTGTTAAGATCTATCTGTAATCTAATAAAATCTTTAAACTCTGCCCTCTGGTCTGTGAATGTCAATTCGTTGAATTCATAAGGTAGGAATCCAGGTACATGCTAAAATTCTCTCATCAGTGCAATGGTGTATCATATTGGTGCATTGTTAGAGAACTCCAATTCCTGTATCATTTTGATATGTTGTTGGAGAATCCCAGTACCTGTATCATATTGGTGCATTGGCAGGGAAATTAGAGGATAAGTGTTCTGCTTCCTGCCTCCTCGTGGCAGATGACATGTTCTGTTCTATCTCCTAATTCTCTGCAAGTCTCTTCTGCTTGGGAAGTGGGCTTGTTTTACTGCTGGTAGATGGTAGATGGTGTATTTGGGAAATTTTTCTGGCAGATATACTTAAAACTTTTATTTCCTTGGGCCAGAGAGATGGCTTGATGGTTAAGGCACTTGCCTGTGAATCATAAGGATCTATGTTTGACTCTCCAGATCCCACATAAGCCAGATGCACAAATGTCAGGCAAGCACATGGTTGCAAATGCCTGCTAGCTGGTGGAATTGTCTGGAGTTAGATTACAGTGACTGAGGCTCTGGCTCACCAAGTCTCTCTCTTCCTCTGTCTCTCTCTCTCTCTCTCTCTCTCAAAGAAAAAAAAAATGTCAACTGTCTAGACCACATTGTTTAAAAAAAAAACTTTCATTTTATCTTTACTTCTGCTTTTAAAGCCAGTGGGACAATATAAGTGCTTTGTATAGAATATCAAGTGTGATTGTCAGGATATATTTTGTATATTTTGTGTTTGCTTCATGTAACATTGACTAAGTGGTCAAACATGAGAATAGAGAATATATTTTCCTTATTTGGAATTACTTTCATAGCATCCAATTTCTCCTTTGAGTTCCTTCATTAAGAAAGACATATTTAAATAATTTTATGTGCTAAGTATTATTTGGTGTTAATGTTGTAAGCTAGAACAAGTTTTAGTATTGGAATAATTTATTAAGTAAATACATACACCTGTGTTGAACACATAAAATAAGAATATGTACCTGTTTAAAACAGAATAATATGGTAACTTGACAAAAAATAAGCTTTAGGATCAGTATCAACAAGATGTTAAACTTCTTTGACATTAATTTGATCATTTTAAATAACAGATCATAGGAGTTTTAGAAAGTAATTAAACTTATTAAGGGTATAGTTTCACTAAAATAGAGTGAAAAATTCTAGAAATCTAAATAAACATCCCATTATATAATTAAGAATGTTATATTTTACTTTTGAAATTTGTGTTTCAAGTAGATCTTCTCAACACACACACATATATTTTTTCCATATTTGTTTATTTTTATTTATTTATTTGAGAGCGACAGAGACAGAGAGAATGGGTGCACCAGGGCTCCCAGCCACTGAAAATTAACTCCAGATGCATGTGCTACCTGTGCATCTGGCTTATGTGGGTACTGGGGATTGAGCCTTGAACTGGGGTCCTTAGACTTTGCAGGCAAGTTCTTAACTGCTAAGCCATCTCTCCAGCCTCATGTAATTTTTTTAAGTTCTTTAAAAAGAAGAAAGCATGTATATATGTGTGTGTGTGTGTGTGTGTAAGCACATGTGCCACAATGTATTAGTGGAGGTTAGAGGACAACTGTGAAATGTCTCTGCTCCACCTTTTTTGAGGCAAGGTCTCTTGCTCTTGCAAAAGAACTTCCAGACCATAAGTTAATGCCAGGCTAACTGGACTAAAAAATTTTGGATTCTTCTGGCTTCATCTCCTGTTATAGTAGATATGTCAGGATCACAGCTTTATGTGGGTAATGGATGAACAGAGCAGACTAGGATTTACAGACAAAGGCCTTTAACCATTGAGCTATCTCCCCAGTCCTCCAGAGCCACCCACACATACTTTCCCAACACTCACACACACAAGGTAACTGTGAGGTGATAAATATGATAATTAGCTTAATTCTGTTGACTGCTTAGCAGAGTATGAACCTACATGAAAAGGTCAAATTAAAGCTAAATACATATGCTGTATAGTCATACTTTTAAATAGGTATTAATTATATTTGTTGATCATAGCTCAATAAGGAATAAAAAGAAGAAAAAAATGAGATATTTTTGTATTGCCCTCACTATATCATAGCAGAAAAAATTAAGGAATTAACATTTTTAGTTTCAGTTTTCCTGGCCTCCTGTCCCAAAGACATTGCAATAATGGTATATGATTTTGCTGAGGTTTGAAGTCCACTAGGAAGCCAATGATAATATGAGTAGAAGTCCTTTAGTGAGCTGAGTATGCATTACCTGGGACCCATTTATCAGTTTTGCAGTGGGATTTTCTGTTTGGTACTTAGTAGTTAGTATACATTATAAAATTATTTTATATATAAAATTATAAAATATGTTATATTTATTATTATAAAATATGTCAAGTGCTTTTGCACACTTTGGGCTTTTTAAATTTTTTCTCTGTTTTGTAGAATAATTAAATTTAGTTTGTCTAAAAAAGGTGTTGTATTCCTTCCAACTCAGGCACTAAAACTCAAGTGTTCACTGCTCCTTGTGGCAGGCTCACTGAGTAAGAAGCTTTTCCTGTAAAATGGCACTCAAAAAAGACTACTTTAGTTTGGAATAACTTAAGATAAAACCATAACAGAAACTATTAGATTGGCATAGAGCTGTGTTGTTTTCTCCTCTGGTAGGATACTTTCTTAATCTTTATTTTTTAGTTTTGTTTATTTATGAGATATGTGTGTGTGTGTGTGTGTGTGTGTGTGTGTGTGTGTGTGTGTGTGTGTATAAAGGAGAGGGGGGGGGGGGAGAACAGGGCCTTTAGCCACTGCAAACAAACTCCAGATGTATGCACTGCCATGTGCAGCTGGCTAGCTTATGTGGGTTCTGGGGAATCAAACCTAGGTCCTTATGCTACAGGCCAGTGACTTAACTGCTAAGTCATCTCTCTATCTATCACCCCTTTTGTTGGTTAGGAATAAGTACCATATTACCAACAAAGCCAAATTAAAAGTTGTCTGTGGGCTGGAGAGATGGCTTAGCGGTTAGGTACTTGCCTGTCAAGCCTAAGGACCCTGGTTCGAGGCTCGATTCCCCAGGACCCATGTTAGCCAGATGCACAAGGTGGTGCATGCATCTGGAGTTTGTTTGCATTGGCTGTAGGCCTTGGACACCCATTCTCTCTCCTCCCTCCCCCTCTTCATCTCTCTATCACTCTCAAATAAATAAATATAAATAAACTAAATATTTTTTTAAAAAGTTGTCCGTACTTTATGTGGTGGCATTTTCTCTTGGATAAAGGGCGTGGGAGGCAGGTGTTCCTGGGAGGCAGTACTGTTCCATAGGGTGTGGTTTTGTGCTGTTGCCCCACCATCTTCAGAGTCACAGTGTGACCTCCAGTTGGCATACTCAATTTCAGCCAGCAGGAAGGGAGGAATCAAAGTGTTTACTTCTTGTGGATTCCTGGAAGTCATACATATATTATTTTACCTTGTATGAGCCTCAGCTTGGCTATGTAATGAACCTCTACATGCAGTCTTACACGGGCATAGTTGTTGCCCTCTGTTGTAGTCAGGCTCGCATTGCTGGTAGAAATCACCCAATGAAGAGCAGCATGTGGGAAAATAGAGGTTACGTGCAAGAGGGGGAAGCTCCATGATGGCAGGGAAAATGACAATATGAACAGAGGGTGGGCATCACCCCCTGGCCTACATATGGTGGACCATAGTAATAGGAGAGTGTGCCAAACACTGGCATGGGGAAACTGGCTATAATACCCATAAGCCTGCCCCCAACAATACAATCTGCCTCCAGGAGCTGTTAATTCTCAAATCTCCATTAGATGGGGTTCTAACATTTAGAACACCTAAGTTTATGGCAGGCACCTGAATCAAACCACCACATTCTGCCCCTGGTCCCCATAAACTGATAACCATACATGATGTCAAATGCAGTGCATTCAGCCAACTTTAAAAGCCCAAAAGTTTTTATAAATTCCAATGATGCTCATCATCCCCGTAGTTCAAGGTCTTTAAACTGAGCCATAATACCAAATAATCCCTCCAAAACCCCCAATGGCACAGAATAAACACACAGCAAGGGATGGCATTGGGCATGGTAAAGAAATATTCAACCAATACAAGAATTAAACAGGAAAAACATCAAACTCTCTAGCTCCAAGTCTAACAATTCTAGCCAGTTACAAGTTTCCAAGTCCAATAATCCTAACCAGCAACAAGTTTCTGGCTTTCTAATTCCACCCCTCCAGCTAGGCTACTCACAGTCCTGGAAAACTTCTTTGGGGCCAGCAGCTCTCCTTGGCAGTCATCTCGTGGTCCTGGCACCTCCACTGGGTCTCCACTGCAATCCATGGTTCATCCTCATGGCCCCAAGGGTCTCCATGCAGGCATCCAGCAAACCTCCTTCACACTGCTCATGGCCATTTCCAAAACACAAGACCATGTTGTAAACTCAATGACCCTCTCTCTCCTGCATTTCTTATACTCCACAATACCGGGTAGGGTGCCAATTTGTTAATCCAGGGGGAAATAAAGCAGATTTTGAAGAACAGGACACTCCTTGAGCACTCAGAGAGTTTACATTCCTCCTGTTGCCCCAGTGCAATTTTTTCTCTGCCATACCCCTTTGCTCATACCAGTTCATTTCTACACAAAGTAACCCTGTACAACTTCTCAGGATATGGGCATGACAGCAAGCTTTTCACACAAACTGCTTCTAGCCCAACCAAAGCAAAGCTTTTGCACCCTCATAAGCCAAACCTCACAGTTCATAATTCTTACTGCATTCAGGTCTTTCAACAAGATTCTGACAAGAATAGTCCATCAAGCAGTACTTACAGCACTACAAGGTGTCTCTTAGGCTAAGGTTTCAAATCCTTCCATATTCCTTGTAAAAACCAGCTCCAAAAGGCTAAAGCCACACCGTCAAGTGTCTAGCAGCAATCCCACTCCTCAGTACCACTTTTCTGTTGCAGTCAGGTTTGCATTGCTGGTAGAAATCACCTGACCAACAGCAGCATGTGGGAAAAAAGGAGGTTTATATTGGCTTATAGGCTCGAGTGGGAAGCTCTGTAATGGCAGGGAAAGCAACAAAATGAGCAGAGGGTGGACACCACCCTGTGGCTGACATAAGGTAGACCATAGCAACAGGAGAGTGTGCCACACACTGGCAAGGGGAAACTGGCTATAACATCCATAAGCCCACCCCCAACAATACACCACCTCTAGGAGGCTTTAATTCCCAAATCTCTACCAGCTGGCCATCTAGCATTCAGAACACCTAAGTTTGCGAGTGACACCTGAATCAAATTACTACACCATCCAAATACAAGTTGTATATTCCGATTTGAAAGGCTTTGTGTCTTACATCCTTTAGATTTCACATTTTATTTTATTTCATTATTATTAGTTGTTTTATTTTTTTGGGATTTTCAAGGTAGGATATTTACTCTAGTTCAGGATGATCTGGGATTCACTATGTATTTATAAGTCTCAGGGTAGCCTTGAACTCACGGTGATTCACCTGTCTCTGCCTTCCAAGTGCTGGGATTAAAAAGCATGTGCCAACATTCCCTGCTTACATTTTATTTTTTATTTTGGAGTGTTTGAATAGATTTTATAGGTTGAACACCCCAGTATGCTAAGAAATCCAAACTGCTCTAAAGCCAGTACCTCAACCTGTGTCTTTGTTTAAGGAAGAGGCAAGAAGATTATTTTAGTAGGACACAGTGCTAGAATTCTATGTCACTGTTCTTTCAGGTTCTGCCATCTGTGGGATCCTGTTGTTTCAGAGCATGGAAATTGCCCATGACTTTTTTCTTGATTTTGATATAAACTTTTTTTTTGAGAGATTATTGAAAATATCTAAGCCAGTATTTTCTACATTTCATTTATTTATTTGTGTGTGAGAGAGAGGGGAGGAGGAGGAGGATGGGTGTTCTAGGGCCTCTAGCAATTGCAAATGAACTCCAGATGCATGTGTCACCTTGTGATATGGCTTTATGGGGGTACTGGGGAATTGATCCTAGGGCCGTTGGCTTTGCCTGTAAGTGCCTTAACTGCTAAGCCATCTCTCTAATCTCAGTTTTTTGGGTTATTTTCTTTTTAATGAGGTAGGGTCTCACTCGAGGCCATGCTGATCTGGAATTCATTCCATAGTCCCAAGCTAGCCTAGACTTCACAGCAAACCTCCTACCTCTCTGCCTTCCAATTTCTGGGATTAAAGGCGGTGCCACCGTGTTCACCATGTTAGTCACTCTACCTGCTGCTTTGCTGCATAATCTGCTGCCATGCTAGCTTGTCTTATGTCACAGAGCCCCTATTGTGAGTGGTATACCTTGTGACAGAAGCCACAGATTAGGGCAGGCTATACACCGCAGTAGTTGCTGGGCTCCTGTATGCAGTGTTGGCTGCTTAGTGCAGTAACATCCTGGTATATGTCTCCAATTAACATATGGCTTAGAAAAAAAATGCTAGAATCTAATTTGAATGTGAGAAAAATACCAAAGAAATATAAAACATTTCTGAACCATGGCTTTTTTTCCCCCCGTTTCATTTATTATAGCTAAACTATCACAACCATACAGCTCTATGAAATTTACCTCTTACTGTCAACATTTTAAATGTTTTCATATGGCTGGTGTCTTGCTGTGTTTACACATGTGCAAAGATAGATATGTTCTACTTAAGTGTCAATAGTTTACTTTTATATGAAAAGTTCATCTTATATGCTCACTAGATAATACTTTTGGCCAATCTTTTATTAATATTTAAAACTTTTATTCATCCATTGGTGAATATGTTAGTCTGAAGGCAAAAGATTTGCAAAATTAGAACACAGGTTAAATAATAAAATCAGGTGCCTTCCAAAATGGTTACAAGAGAGTATGTATAAAATTAAAGCAGTATTTGTAATTGTAGGATTCTGAATTCTTTCCTTAATCAAGAACTAGTGGATATTTTTATTAAAATTGCAAGTGACACCTTATTGTATTAGTGGATATAAAACTTTAACAGAACTCTGATTACAGGGAATAAAGGGGTCAGAGAAAGTAGTCTTAATCTATTGAATAGTGAACCAAATGAATTTAGAGATGGAACAGGGCTGAATGAAGAACATAGAAGAATGTTTTAGAAGTTTTTGTTGATTATAAGCATGATGTGAATCAGTTGATGTGACTGCCAAGAAAAGTTAATTAGTTTTTAGTTTGAGTTAATAGACATGGAGTGCTTATGGTGTGGGAAGTGGTACTCCCACTTGTTTCTTGGTTAGCCACACTACCCTAGGAGAATCTCGAGCACTCTGCCAGCACATTTGAAGAGGGACATTGCTGTTATCGTGCATTTCATTTCTTCTTCTCACAGCTTTCCCAGTGCCTTTATGTACTTAGTTCTTTTTAATATGCTTATTTTATGTGCAGTTTATGGTGTATCCTTAGTACATTGTCCAACTTATTAAGGGAAAATCAGAAATTTCACTCTAGAAAAGAGAAGTGTCATAAATAAGTGAATCTTGTGATTACATCTTTAATTGCTGTGTTGGAGTAACTAAAATTTAGTCTATTTTGTCCTAGGGATGGATAGCAGTATGAATCCACAGGAAAGCAGATTCCATGTTTTATAAATGTCTAAAGTTTGAGTGGGCCTCATTAAATTAATAGAGGCACTGTGTGTGTGTGTGTGTTCAGTGGGCATAATTGAAGTCTGAAAAGTCACTTGGTAGGTTAATCTATTCAGACAGGTAAGATGGTACATAGCTGTAGTCCCGATACTTATTAGGTAAAGCAGGAGTTCAAGGCCAGCCTGGGCTATGTAGCAAGTTTGAGGGCAGCCTGGCATACATGAGACCCTGTCTCAAAAATATATATTGAAACAAAACCAACACTTAAAAACAACAAATGTTGAACCAAAGTGCTTAATACATAGAGTAGAATGTAAACTGGATGCTTACTACAATTTGTTCCTGACTTTCTTGGTCAAAGTATTCTTGAAATCATTGTGCTTAGGAAAAAAGAAAAAATCCCCAATACTTTCTAGTTTAAATCTTTCACTACAGGGTCAAGCTTCATTGCATGAGGGAGAGTAGGGGTACAGAAATCGGTGCTTCCAAGAGCCCTCACTTGTCTTAGTGCTCTGTTCCTACTGCTGTGCAGTTCTTTATAAGATTTTAATAAGAGGTTCCTGTCTTCCTTTCGCAGTGGAGCCTACAAAGTAGACACCACTGCTTGTGGTTGATTAAGAGGATGCAGCCCGCAGCATGCGTCTAATTCAGCTTCTGTACTAATGGCAGTTGGTAGTGATGTTAGCTAGATTTCCCATGGTGAGGAAAACGAGCTCACCTCCCTGTTTCCCATGGCTTCCCATGGTATGCCTGGATAGGCATTCACTGGTCCCTGTTGCCTCTCCTGCCAACATTGGATTCACCACTTGCTCATTGGTCCGTCTCTTTTTGCATGCTTGTTGAACTATGTTTGTTCATGGAATTCAAAAGTTTGGAACCCAGCAGTTGTTTGTCCTTTCCAGAAGATTCTTTATCAGGAAGAACTATCTTTCACCTCTGCCTCACTCAATACCTTTTATGAAAGATGCCATCTACCCACTTCCATGAGTTTTTGCCCTCTTTGTTTTGCTTGTCCAGGACAGCTGGCAATTTCATACATCAGTTAATTTCCCAGCCAAATTTTAGATTTCCCCTGTCTCTTGCAAAGGGATTAGAAAGATAACAACAGGAATTCTGGCTCTGGTAGAAATTTGTGTCCTAGCTCTGTGGCTGGATTCTGGGATACATGGGGAAGTAACTTGATAAAATTTAAAAGGTGAGCCGGTAAGTATAAGTAATGTGGTATTTTAACTTTCATTTTCTTTTTACCTTAAAACTAATTCTGTGTCAGTCCTAATATACAGATAACAAATATAACTTTTGATAATCTGTTTTATGCCAATAGCTCACTTATCAGCTTCTTTTCTTTTTTTTTCCTTGTAGCTTAACAAACAACAATTGCAGTTACTGAAAGAACGGTTCCAGGCCTTCCTCAATGGGGAAACCCAGATTGTTGCAGATGAAGCATTTTGCAATGCAGTTCGGAGTTACTATGAGGTAAACTGAAAGAGCTTTGTCTTTAGTATTCAGGTGCTCTTGTGAAGAGTATTCTCAGTGGTATTCCCAATTTGAGACTTTCTGGCCTGGTGAGGAGTCTGAGCTTGCAGTCTACTTGAAAGCATCTTTGGTTCTATTTTACAATTTAAAAATAATTCCACAGCCTGGTGTTGCGAGATAAACTGGATGGAAAGTTATTGACATCTTTCGAGCAGTAAGCTGTTTAGAAACAACTTCTGGCAGTGATTGAAACAGCTTAATACAGTTATCTTTAGATTCACATGCCTAAATTACCTTTTAAATCAGTTTTTCAATAGCAAATGTCTATTTTATGCCATTTTATTCTCTAAGCTTTATAAGAATGAAGAACAGTAATTAATTGCAAGAGGATACATTTTCCTTTCTTCTTGAAGGAATGTTAACACCAATATCACCAATAATTGCTATTTCTGATGTTAGCATGTGACTTCATCAGGAATTCTTTGTGGATTTCCTATGGGCACAGTTTTCACATGTGATCCTTAACTGCTTCTTTGAGTTGCCAGTAGATCTTAACTTTGGTGAGTTCATTTTCTGCTTAGGCCTTTTGGAATCATTTAGGGATGGGTTCCTCCCATTGTGCAGATACTTTAAGCATGAAGACACATGGGATGTAAACATGTTAACTAGTATAAAATGGAAATGTGGACACCTCATGTTCTGAACTTTCCTGTGGTAGGGAGTATTGTTATGTAAAAAACAAAGTAACAGGATGTACAGAGACTTGATTGAATTTGTGATTCATGGGTGGTATTTATCAGTGGTTACTTGATGCATCCCTAGGGGAGTTTATATTAACCTACTTCTGAGTATTGAGGTGGAAGCCAGTATACACATTAGAGAAGTTTTACTTACCAAGTCTGTGTGTGAATATAGATTCAGTGGGAACAGCGGGCTGAGTAGCTGCATGTTGATTAAGACTGTCTCCAGGGCTGGAGAGATTGCTTAGTGGTTAAGGTGCTTGCCTTCCAAGCCTGACGACCTAGGTTCAACTCCCAGAACCCACATAAGCTAGATGCATGAGGAGACATGCACACAAGGTGACACATGTGTCTGGAGTTCAATTGCAATGGTTAGAGGCCCTGGTGTGCCAATTCTCTCTCTCTCTCTCTCTCTCTCTCTCTCTCTCTCTCTCTCTCTCTCACACACACACTTTCTCTCTCTCCCATAAAAAAGTATATCTCAACAAAATACAGTGGATATTTCATCTTGTAAAAGGCTAAGCCAGAGGGCTGGAGAGATAGCTTAGTGGTTAAGCACTTGCCTGTGAAGCCTAAGGACCCTGGTTCGAGGCTCGATTCCCCAGGACCCATGTTAGCCAGACGCACACATCTGGAGTTCATTTGCAGTGGCTGGAGGCCCTCGTGCGCCCATTCTCTCTCTCTATCGGCCTCATTCCCTCTCTGCCCCTCTCAAATAAATAAATAAAAACAGAAAAATTTTTTTTAAAAAGTCCAAGTCAGAGTCTCGCAGGATGAATCCTGCCAAAATTTCTCTCTTTCTCCATGTACACATATATGTGCATATATATCTACATATACGTGTGTGTATATGTATGTATGTATGTATGTGTGTGTGTGTGTGTGTGTATATGTATATGTATATGTATATGTGTGTATATATATATATGTATATATATATATATATGCTTACATATGATCCTATAGATTTGTCATGTAATCAAAGAAAGAAAAGCCAAATTTTATGTTTAAAATAAAGTAAAAGTTAGCTCAGGATATAATGATGCAAGAATTTTAATAAAACTGAACATATTTGGGATTTTCACAGAAGTGCATGGCACTGTGAGATAACATACGGAAATTGAAATTCACTGAGGAGGATGAAAGAACTTTCAGCACCATCCTTATAACAATTGTGTAAATCTAAGAGTGGTCCAAAATAAGTATTTTTTTTAAGTAAGCACAATAGGAAATAAGCATAGTTTAGTAAAGGCATGATTAATGTGTGCTAACAAAAACAGTAAATATGATGAATACCCTCATTGTAGTCTACATGAGGTATATATTTACTCCTGAAACTCATATAATTCAGAATATGGGGAAAGTGCTAGGTTTTTGGGTATTGAACAGATATATGTCATATACTGGAGATACTTATTCTGGAGATAATTTGGGTTTGTATTTTATTTGGATCAAAAGCAGAATTAGAATGAAGATGAAAAATAAAGTGGGGAATGTTTATTATCTTCATGAGTGCCATTTGTTGAATAACTTTATACATTATCCTTTCCATGTTGTTAGTCAATACTGTAGGCAAGTGTTGTCTGTGGTTCTTGCACATGCAAATATGTGGTATATGTTACTTCTGTTTAATACTCTCTAAAATGTCAAATCCCACATATATTTCTTTTGTATTGAATTATTTGATGGAAACATCTGTCATGGTATGTTCAGTTTTAAGTCTAAATAATTTTAACTAAATCATGACAGAATTAGGTCTTTCTGGATGTTTGTGGTATTCAGTAGATATGTGAGCATGTCTATCTTGTGTGTCAAAATGTTTGTTTTAATAAATATTCAATATGAATATTATTTAGCTTGTCACATGAATGTAAATATTACTTGGGTAATAACTATTTCATGTAATTTTATCACATTTTATAAGATGTCATAACTATTAATAAAGAGTAATAAAGAAGAATATTTCAACAAAAATTTCAAGTGTAAAACTCACACAGCTGAAATGAACCCAAATTGCTAAGCTACCTATCTAGCTTGCAAAGTTGTAGAGAAGGACCACAACATGAAAAGAAGAAAAGCCAGTGTCAGGTACCTATCTGTTCTTTATAATCTAGATAGTTTATGCTTCCTAATATTTTATAGATTCTGCTGTACTTTTATGTTTTAATTGAAATCTTTTCTCACTTTGTGCAAACACCTCACTGTCCAGAGAAGTTCACAAATGTACACTGTTTCTGCCAGGATTCAGTTTTTCTTTCTAGCCATGTCTTTTTGCTTTTTGTTGGTTTTTCAGCTTAGGAAACTTTGGCTGACTCTGTAGATTGGTAAACATAGGTTTATTGCAATGTGTTGCTTTCCAAGTTGTTCTTCTCATCAGATAACTGCCTCTGTCTCTTGAAATGAGAGTATATTTCACCCAAATATAGCAGTGACAGTGTGATTTATAACTGCTATGTGGAAACATAAATGGCCTTTTTGCAAAGATTTCCAAAAGATGGCAAAGAGTTGCTTCCCAACTGATTTCAGCATAATAGAAACTTTCAAGTTCTTTCATTGTGTTAGTGTTCTTATGTTTTGTATTATGTTTTTATTTGATTAGAGAGAGGAGGAGAGAGAGTGGAAATGCTATGCTATCTAACCACTGCAAACGAGATTGAGACTCATGTGCCACCATGTACATCTGGCTTTACATGGGAACTGGGGAAATGAACCTGGGTCCCTAAGCTTTGCAGGAAAGTACCTTAACTGCTAAGCCATCTCTCCAGTGCAGTTTTTGAATATGTTTTGAATTATTTTATTTTTATTGATCTTCTACTCTTTTTCTTATGTGTGTGTTGTGGAGGTGGGTAGTTTTATTTACAACTTTTTAGAAGGGATATGAAGTTTCCTTATTCCATTAGTTCTTTTCTGGTCCCAAAGGATAGAAGAGAATTAAATGATTATTGAATTTCTTAAAAAATACCAAAGAAATATTAAAAATAAATATTGTCATCACCACTGTCACTTCTACCATTGACAGTTCAGATTTCCTGCTTGTATTATAAGACAAGTTAGGATTCCCTCAACAAGTTAAAAAAAAACATATCTTCATTGCCTTATATAAAATTTATAAATACATATTTTCATCTTGAAAATTCAGCTCTTATTTTTGCTCTTTATTGCATATTTGTATGGAAAATATAGCCAAATTTTGTAACTTAGTAATTTTCTTTTATACTGCTTTAAGAAATAATATAATATAAATAGAAATAATATATGTTTATGTTAATCCAGAATAAATATTAAAAGTAGGATCATTTCTATAATAGTATAATAGCTCTAAAATAAAATTATCAATTAAAAGAGAAGATTAAAAAAGCACTACTTCATATATAATTCCAGTATCTATTGTCAACTTATTTTCATAGGGTGGTCCTTCTCTGATACATGTTTGAAACTAGAGTAATTTAATTGTTTTATGTAATATTTCATGAACAGTCTTCAATATTAAACATTTTCCATCTACACAGAAAATGAAATACCATTACCAACAAGGCACTTTGATTTAATGTTTGCTAACATTGGCTTATCTAGGAGAAAAGTGGGTGTTGTCAATGAAAGCAGTGATCTAGAGCTAATCCTCTGATGGTTGGTGTCATTGCATTGTTTGTGGTTAATTAGGAAATTTGTTAGAAAGATTTTATCACTGTTAATTAACTACCAGAATGATTGACTTTTGTTTTTAGCATCTCCCCTATGAAAGAATAGGTAAATGATAGTGAAGCTGGCCTTTAGCATTCTGATGACCCATTTGATTCCTTGGGTGCACTGTGTTAGTGCAAAAAGGTGACTGGAGAAAATTAAGAACAAAAATAGCCTTTACTTTGAAGGTAGTGAGTGTATTGAGTGGCTACATTTAAACCTGAAAGTGGTATGAATAATTTGAGCAATACTTCTACATTTTTTTTTACTACTCCCTAATCTCTATTAGTTGTTATTCTTTGCTGGGTGAATTCTGGTTTCTCTCATATGGGAAAGTCTCTGCACAGGAAATGGGTTTCCCCAGATATCAAACAAACTCAGTTTCCCTGTTGACTGACCTAGCTTTGTTTGTTGTCATACTTCTTTAGAAATTAACTTTTTCTGTGATATGACATGTAATTTGTGAAGACTGGACTACCAGAGACGTTTGCAATCCTAGAATTCTTGAGAATACAATGGTTTCTACATGTGCTTTTTTAAATCTATTACCATATTTGAATTGTTGAGTTAAAATTACTATGTAATAGTCCCTGTTTCTAAATGTTAGTTCTCTTATTGTTAATTATTTCAATTTTCTCCATTATTGATCATCAAAAATGCTAAAAGTATTGTATATATTCTTAAATCAGATCTTTCTGTTATTTGTTACAAGTGAAATAAGAGGGCAGCAGTGAAAAGTAATATTAAGTTCTTAATGCAGATTATAAGTTGTCCTCAAGAAAAGAAGCAGTAATTTTATTCTATCATAACAATACATAAGAATGCCTCATTTTCCCCTTATTTTTGTATTATGGAGAAAAATGTCAACTGTTGAGTTCAGTTACTTTTATTTTACTAATGGTTCACTTTCACTGTTCCACCACTGATCAGTTTTATTAATTTCTTTAGGAATTATGTATATCCTTTTTCTATTGCTTCATATTCTTTAAATACTGATGTGTAGATGTTGTGTGTACATTAGACTATTGCCCATGTCAGGCCACAGTTATTTTTTTTTTTTTGCTGTTGTTGTTGTTTTGTTTTGTTTTTAAGTTTCTTTACCTCTGATACTTACTCTTTCTTGGTGAAGTGAAAACAAAAGATTTATTCAGAGAGAACATGCTCCATATGGTTTCCACTGGATTTTTTTGTTTATGAAGCATTGATGACAATAGTTTTTTTTTGTTTTGTTTTGTTTTGTTTTGTTTTGTTTTGTTTTGTTTTGTTTTGTTTTGTTTTGTTTTGTTTTGTTTTTCGAGGCAGTGTCTCCCTCTAGCCCAGGCTGACTTGGAATTCTCTATGGAGTCTCAGGGTGACCGCGAACTCACTGTGATCCTCCTACCTCTGCCTCCCGAGTGCTGGGATTAAAGGCGTGAGTCACCGTACTGGCTGATGACAATAGTTTTGCTCTTGACCTTGTTGATGAACTCTTGACATGTGAAAACTGGAATGCTTAATGCTGGGCTCCCCCTGCAGGTAGGTAGTGCTGAGGAAGGACCAGGCCCACTGGTTCCTCCCAAGGGGCTGAGGAGAAGGGTGGACATCGGATGACTCAGAATCTCTCCTAGTCATCGGAAAAAAACCACACTGAGTCGGGAGTCTTGTCGAAGCAGGAACTCACTTTATTGTTACAAGCAGTTGCCTATATAATGTTGAGAATGAAGGTGGGGATTTTAGGATGTGGGGGGAGAGGTAAGGGCCAATAGTAAACTGTGACTATTGAAATGATAATTCCAACTCCTGCATGGAAGTAGCAGGCAAGAAGCCATTAGGCATCTTAGGCTGAGTCCTAGCTGGCCAGAAGCAGATCACCAAACTTTAGCTAGGCTCAGAAGGTCCACTAGGCCTCACGCCCAGGCCTCTCAAGGCCCAACATTTAAGGCATTTTTTGGGTTTATTTAGTTACTTTACTTTTTTAGATTTGATCTGTCTAACATATTCCTAAGTCTTATATGAGCAAGCTAGAGATAGAGGGGCTATAAGATAACATTTAAATGTTTTGATGAAATTTTTTTTTGTAATTTTATTTGAAGTAGAAAGATTTACTTTTCGTATTCCAGAGGGCATTTGACCTGTCAAAATCTCTTTTTGAACTTTGAAATAATGCCACAGAAAAGGCATGGTGTTTTTCATAGTGAACTGATGATCGCTATGTAAACCAAATTGGCAGCCTGTGGCAGGAGGGGATAAAAAAAGGTCAATACATTCATAGATGAAATCCAGTAGCCAGTAATGAGAAGAGAGGTTTTAAATTTACAAAGAGCTCTGCAGAAGACATTGTATTTGTTATTTTTGATATTAGCTGTTTTAGTTCACATCATATTTTTGCATATGCTAAGGGTAGCATTTGAAATGAAGTATTTTTTTTTAATTTTTATTTATTTATTTGAGAGTGACAGACACAGAGAGAAAGACAGATAGAGGGAGAGACTGAGAATGGGCGTGCCAGGGTTTCCAGCCACTGCAAACGAACTCCAGACGCGTGCGCCCCCTTGTGCATCTGGCTAACGTGGGACCTGGGGAACCGAGCCTCGAACCGAGGTCCTTAGGCTTCACAGGCAAGCGCTTAACCACTAAGCCATCTCTCCAGCCCGAAATGAAGTATTTTGTAAGGATCTAGAAAATGTTCTTTGATGTCTGAGATTCATGAGACTGTTTAGGGCATCTGAATTGATGCTGTCTGTCAGCGTGTTCTGCCAATCACTTCTATTCCTGATGAGATTCATGTGTTTTCATGAAGAGTGAGTATTGTGCATGTTGTAGTACAATTTTTTAGCCCCCCCCCCACCTCTCTATGTGGGTACATGTGTATACCTTTGTGCACATTTATGTGTAGGCAGAGGTTGATATCAAGCGTCTTCCTGGATCCCTTTCTGCCATATTTTACTGAGGCAAGTGTTGCCATTTGAACATAAAATGCCCCTATAGGCTCAGGTGTTTGAACACTTGGTCCCCAGGTGTCAGTGAAATTTTGAAACATGAAACTTGTAGCACTTTAAGCTTTGCAAGAGGATGTGGGTCACGGGGGATTATATCCTAGCCCCACTTCCTGTTCACCCTTTGCTTCCTGGCTGCAGGTTCTGTGTGACCAGCTTATCTCCATCTCCTGCTGCCAGCCCTTCCTTATCATGATGGGCTATCCTCAAACTGTAAGCCACAATCAGTTTCTTCCTTAAGTGACTTCTTGTCAGGTGTTTGGTTACAGCAATGATTCATGCAACTAAGACACAGTGCCTCTCACTTGAACTCAGAACATATAAATCTTGCCCTGGAGCTCCCTGTCTTCATTTCCTAAGAGCTGGAATTACATGTAGGTTGCCACACCACTTGCATTTACATTGGTCCTGTGAATCAGAATTCTGGTCCTTAGACTTGTGTGGTAAGTGCTTTATTAACTGAGACATCTCTCTAACCTCATAGTATAGAATTTTGTTGCTTGACAACAACTAAGAAAACAGAACATTCCAAAATTAATAATTTTTCATGCCCACCTAGCTAATTTGTGGCATGTAGCAGGGCTAGATTTCCATCAAACTCATCTCTTTTTTTTAATGTATTCTTGTGAGAATAATGCATCTTCAAAGGTAGTCTTCATCTCTCCAAATTTATGGTGATGAAGAAATTTAACTTGAGTCAGATATCAATCAAGAGCAGAGGTACATGCAGCATGGTTCACAGTGCATTCCTCAATTCCTAGCCCAGTTCTCAGCTTGGGGTTTAGCACACTCACACATCTGAGGTCCTTATCTTCACATGACAGCACACTCTTTGTTTTGCTATGGCACCACAGTATAAGAAAAGTGTGCTTACTACTTGGAAGAGTGTTTGTAAGTACTCTCAGATCCTCTTGCTCATTACCCATCTCAGCATAACCCAGCTTGAAGGGAAGCTTACTCTGGTACTCAGAGGACTGCTAAGCAATGACATTACTGCAAATTATGTGGTGGGAGCATATTTGGCCCATTTGATGAGATCATTCCTTCATTATTCAGGGAAATGTTCCTTAACTTTAGATGTCTTTCCCTCAGATATTGTTTATTAATTGTCTTTTTGTACTTTAATTGTCAGATTAAGGTTAAATAACATTGAACATCTAAATTTAGTAATTCTACCTCATTAGGTAAACACTATTTCATGTGGTATCAGAAATCCTACATAAATTTAGTATTGTAATTTTCCTTTATTATCTTATTTTTGATTTAACAATCAAATCATTAATTGATCTTGAAGGACAAATCATTCCATTTCCCTGACCTTTGATCACAAAATTGTCATGAAATTTTTTGCTTGATCAGGTGTCACTCCTGAGTGAGTTAGATGCATTTTATCTTCTACCACACTCAGTAGTCTATTTTATCACTAAGCTTCTATTTTTAATGCCTTTTGTTTCTTTGGCATCAGTTTTGAGATATGAAAGGAATCACATGTGCCCTTGTTAGCTTGGCCACAGTGGATGCTGAGCTCACCTTTGCATTTTGAAAGCTCTTCTTTTCCTTGGTCACAGAGACTGAGAGAGTAAATAGTTGGAATGCATAAAATACAATGTTTAGCATTTTGAGTAGCTAAGACAGTCATTGATCATCTGTCTGCCAGTACATTATTGGTTTAAATTATAAAATTTAATTACTTTTATATAGATGGTTATTAAAATACAAAAGACCTGCTTGGTTGTTACATAGCATAAAATATATTATTGGTATAGACATTGTACAGCTTTAAAAGCATTCTTTTTGTTCCTGTAGACTGCTGAAGACTAGAAAACTTCATTTTTTGTGTGTTCTTTGGGAGAAACATTCTACATATGTGCAGCCATTCAGTGACAGTTTTATTTAAAGTGATGAGTTGGTGGGTTAATATTTGGTGTCTTGAATAAAGTCAGATAGTTTAAAACATTCAAACTTCATGCTACTTTTCACACAAGGGAATAACTATGTTTTATGTGTATTTGCACTATAAACACCTAGCCCCTCTATGTGAGGTAATAGGCAGGGTGCCAAGGTTCTTTTTGGGAAGAATTAAGACATTCTGAGTGTCCCTAGCTAGGATGTGAGGGAGGACCATGGTGCATGTTGGAAGTTCCAAAAACTGATGTTGGTTTTCATAGCTTAAACTTAATTTGGGTAGAATTCCAGAGGTTTAAGGAGCTCACTTAGGAAAAAATTAGATCTTTATATTCACTAAGCTCGGAAAGCAAGTTAGCATTCACTTCCACTGTAAATGTCGACAGCTACAGTAGAAACAGTAGTCCCTGCATCCTCATTATTGAAAGAGAAATAGGCATTGTCATATCTCAGATTTACTGCAGCTGTTGCTAACTACTGTTAATCTTCATGATGTTCATGAAGTACAGTATTAGTTGTGGATGCATTACTTCCCTGTAGTTGCTTATTTAATGAGCTACTAGGCATGCTTACATGGCCAAATTTTTTTAAAAAGCATTTTATGATTACATTATAAGTTTTCCTTTACAATTCTCTGGATTTAGCTTTGTGCATTTAAAAGCAATATCCTTAAAAGGAATCCATTGGCCTTGCAAGATGAACAAGACATTCTTGATATAAAAAGTTGAAAACCTCTTACTTTCAAGTCTTATAAGGGCTTCAGACTTGGAGGAAATAAAGTTTAAATGTGTGGCAAAATTTGAAATATATTTAGAATTTTTAAATAACTTGAATTATGAACTCATGGATTCCAAACCTGGCTTCAGATTTTTATATTTGGGCTGGTAAAATGGCTTAGTGGTTAAGACATTTGCCTGCAAAGCCTGAGGACCCTGGTTCGATTCCCTAGGACCCATGTAAGTCAGATACACAAGGGGGTACATGTGTCTGGGGCTCGTTTGCAGTGGCTAGAGGCCCTGGCATGTCCAGTCTCTCTCTCTATTTGCCTCTCTCTCTCTCTCTCAAATAAATAAATTAACTAATTAAAAAAAGATACTTATACTTTACTTTGTCATTTGTAAAATTGAAGTAAATTTATATTTGTGTCCCAGGATCATTAATAATACAAACAATTAATTAATTTAAATTGCAAAGCATAGACCTGGAATAAATTTGGTCCATTGTTATGCTTGTTACCTAGAGTTTTGCTTTCATGCAAGTGTTTGCCATATATTGACACAATTCAGCAGTTACATTGTATTGATATGTATATAGTTGTTTTATTTATTTATTTTTTTGAGAGAGAGAGAGGGAGAGAGAGAATGGGCACACCAGGATCTCCAGTCACTGCACATGAGCTCCAGATGCATGTGCCATCTTGTGCATGTGGTTTTCATAGGCCCTGGGGAATTGAACATGGGTCCTTTGGCTTTGCAGGCAAGCACCTTAACTGCTAAGCCATCTCTCCAGCCCTACAGCTTTAACTGTAATATTTTTAGAGCATAAAATCCAGGTTTATAATAAATACACAGTTCATACTAAACTTGGATTATCCATTTGTTTGGGTTAAAGAATTAATCTAAAAATTTTTTCAAGTCAAGTACTACCTCATGCTGTGGTTATATAAACACGAATTAGGCACGATTCCAGTCTATTGGGACTGACAGATGTACAGGGGGTTACTCATCAGAATGGCAGTAGCATGCTTGCCAGCTTAGGAGAAGGCACTGACAAAGCCCCTTTTTATCACAGTTTCACTTGGTGTGTTGAGCAGCCTTATCTGACATAGGGATTGATAGCATATGAAATTCTCATAAAGCTGTGGAAAATAAATAAGATTAAGTCTGGTAGCATACTTAGCCAAATACCTACCACATACTGCATTTCATTTAACTATTAGGTTAAACTACATTAAAATGCAAATGTTTGGCCATTTAGAAATACTAATAATAGTCAGCTCTAGATCAACAATCAAATAATGTTTGAAACAGCAATGATGAATTCTACTTGGTATCTCTGCAAAATCTCTCCTGGGTGTTTGTGTGTGTGTGGCAGTAATCTTGCTAGTTTTCAGTCAGTGTCTGATTGGATTTTGAACATTATAATAGATTTATTTTTCAGGATATATAAAATCCTAAAATTCCCAATGTTTGTAACTCTGTGAAGTTATCTCAGATGATTTGAAAGTTTACTGCTAAGGGATATATAAGAATATACATTTATTATAGCATTAGCATAAATATGGCTTTCATGAGTGTTTAATTTCATTCCTAAGTATTTGGTATGTATGTCTTCTTAAATCACACATAGAAATTATAACAAGTACTGTTATTTAATGTAATGGCAGAATTGTGTTTATGGTGTGAGATACATTTAGTGTTTGTATATGTTTGAGTATTCCTCTGTGTGTAAGTGCACATGTGTATGTGAAGTCCAGAGGATACTCTGTGGTCATTCCTCAGTTACTGTTCATCTTTTGTTGAGATGGGGTCTGTCATTGGCCTCGAGTCACTGATCTCCAAGGATCTTTCTGTCTCAACCTCCCTAGCACTGGGAATACAAGTGCATATCACCATGATGGATGATGGCTTTATACATACATGCATACATGCATATGTATATTTACGTGTATATGTATACACACACATATATAGAGAGAGTGTATGGGCATGCTATTCAGTCTTCTGAAAATGAACTCCAGACATGTGCAACCCCTTGGGTACATATGTGACATTGCACACTTGTGTCACCATGTGTCTGTTTACATGAGACATGGAGATTTTAACATGAGTTCTTCGGCTTCACAGGCAAATGCCTTAACCACTAAGCCCTCTCTCCAGTCCCACCATACTGGCTTTTTGTGTGGTTGTCTTACAAGCTGTTTACTCTAGAATGATCCATGAGTTTGATGAACACCTATACAATGATAGGCATAAATGTTTTGCTTCTACTTTTCCACAGTCAAGTGTCTACTTATAAGAGAATGAAATAGCCTAGTGCTACCTGGAAGGTACCAACAAATTATTTAACTCAATCATACTTTTTGGAAACATAATTTTGATAAATCTGGTTTTCTCTTTTAAGAACATTCCTTAATTGAGCAAGTTCTATCCAAAGGTTTTTTTTTTTTAATCACAATAGATAATTATAGCAAATCTTGAGTAAATTTTCTTTCCCAATGGCCTTTAATTTGAACAAGATCTTGAGGAAGCTGTAAGTTTTTTTGTGCTTTTGTGATTTTATGTAACCATTTTGGTATACATTTAATTCTTTATATATTGCTGAGCTTTGAGCTTGACTACAGAAATCTCTGGTTTAAATTTTTCTGTGTTTCATAGAGGAATTTCAATTCCCATCCTAGCTATTCCTCTAGTTTCTGTATAAAAATGTTCATACATTCGGAAAGAAGATATTAAAGCAGCAATAGATGCAAGAGGTCTGTCAAGGGAAAGGTAGGTAGTAAATGTATTTAATCTCTCTTCATGTAGAAGAGACCAGTTTGCTGTGCCAAGTATGCCATTTCCCCCCAGATTGGCTTTATTGCCACTCTAGTGCACTCACAGGTGGTAGCCCTTGTGTGAATTTGGCCCCTTACTTTCCATAACAGGAAGATAGACAGAGGAAGCAGATGATTTGAGCAAGCTCATAGCACACAGGAAGGGCCGTGTGTAGGAGTTTCCAGCCTGCTTTTCTCATGCAGAGTTCTCATCATCAGGCCAAGGGCCCTCTTCTTTCTTACCATTTCCCCATCCTGTTCCTTTCTCCTCCCCTATTTTCTCACTTGACTTCTTTCTTTCCTATTTACAGATCTCTTTGCACCAGTCACACTGCTCCCTTAGGAACCTGAATAGAGACTGGTGGCTAAAGTCATCACTTCCTACACCTGAAAACACAAGCTCACTCTCTATTCTAAGTCAGAGGGCCTAGTCCATATTATGTGGAGGGAGTTACAGTTTGCTGTTTTTATTAGTTAGTTTTTCAAAACTGTGTGTAAATTTCATGGAATGTTTCATGGATGGAACTCTCTGAAAGTTTTGTCATGGAAGCATCAAGTAGCAAATGATTAATATTGTAGATGCAACAGGTTCTACAAGAGCTGATTCTTTTTTTTCTGTCAAGATAATGAAATACCTGAGGCTGGGTAATTTATTCGAAAAACAGGTTTAGTTAGCTCAAAATTCTGGAGTTTCAGTAGTATGACATTAGTGCTGGCTGCATTGAGGTACTTGTGGCAGGGCATTATGGTTGGAGGAAGAGGTCTTCTCAAAAGAGAGTAAGTCAATGCAACAGGAGAGAGGGCCAGGCTTGTTTTTCAGAACCAACTCCATAAGAATAACCTTAATCCATTTCAAGGTCAGTGTCTCCTATGACCTAATGACTACCTATGAGGTTCTGCCTCTTAAAGGTCTACCAATTCCTAATATTTCCCCATTGGGAACTGAGCTTCCAACACAGGAACACATGGGGATCACACTTTAGCCATGTCTAAACTACAGCAGCCAGGTGGAAGGAGAAAAAAGAGTCCATTGTGAGCACTGATTTTTGTCAGATTCTCTCTGTCTGAAAACTGGCATTGTCTTGTTCCTGTTCAGTTATACCTAAAACAAGCTGGTGTCCAGGGTCCTTGGACCACTGTTTTCTAAGGGGTTGTCGTACTTGGTGGTCAGAGATGCAGCATCTCTGCTCTATAATGTTTGGTTCTTTACTTGTATTGGAATGTTGATTGTGAAGACCACAGCATGGCATTTGTCGATAATTCCTTGCCAGGTTTTATGCTTGTGTGTTTGTGGTACGTATGGCTATGCATGTGTGCATGCCCATATCAGGCCCCATGTGCTCACCTACAGTGGCTAGAACAAAACATCAGCTATCCTGCTCCATTGCTCTTTCACCAATTCTTAGTTGAGCCATATTTTCTTATTGATCCCAGAGCTTGCTGGTAGCCACACTCCCATGCACTCCCAAGGTTCCTGTTCCCCTACAAATGTACATGGCCATACCCAGCTTTTTATGTGGGTTCTGGGGATTGAACTTGACTAGTCTCACAGGTCTCCTTAGGCCTTCATGCTTGAACATGATGTGCTCTTAACTGCCCATCCATCTCTTGAGCACTTTTGCCAATTTTATATCCTCATTTCACTAAATGCTCAAATGCATGCTTAAATGCAATAGGAAAAGAAAACTGGTTTCCTAAATATGCCATATGCAATTAGCTTTTTAGTATTTTATCCTATTTAGATGGCTCTGCTGGCCTTTTCTGCCTGGGAAACTATGCCTGCCCTGTAAGTCTAATGTTGCTGGTATTCTCTGGATGCCTAACCAAGACTGCCCTTCAAGTATTCTTATCTACCTACCTCTTCCCCATATTCCTTCTTCCTCCTACATCCACCATCCTTTTCCCACCTGCTTTCCTTCTTCCCTTTCATTTCCTTTTCCTATGACTTTCTCAATGTCAAAAAGAAATTCCAGATAGATAAGAAGATAATGGGGTGATGAAATGAAAGTCCAGATACAAAAGAACATGATGGAATGATGAAAGTCTTTAATGAAGATGTAGTAGTTAAATTGTGTAATGGTAGTTATATAAATTACATGTATGATGTTTCCACCTGAATGAACTGTAAATTTGGCACATTTTAGAGCAAAAAATATGGGTTGAGGATTTTGCTCAGTGGTAAAATATATCCCTTGCATGTATAAGGCCCTGAGGTCAAGACTTAGTACTTAAAATAAAAAGGTGGACATGGTTGCACATGCCTTTAATCCCAGCTTGGGAGGCTGAGGTAGGAGGATCACTATGAGTTTGAGAGCACCCGGAAACTATATGGTGAATTCTAGGCCAGCTGGGCTAGAGCAAGAGCCTACCTCAAAAAAACAAAAAATAAATAATAATAACAATAATTAAACAACAACAATAACAAAAAACAAATAAATTGCAGTGAAGGATGATGAATATGCTGCTGCTCTGCTGGAATTAGTGTCTCTATGTTTTCTGCCCAATAACTTGACTACATGATTATGCCTTCTCCTGAGTATACTCTTAAATTTGAGGCCAATAAATAAAAGTTAGAATTTATGGAAAGATTCAATGCTGAATATTATATAAGAAGTTTTCCTATACCTTAGTGCTTGTTGATCATCCTAATATTGAAGTGACTTCATCTTTACTATTTACTTTTAGCTGTAAAAGTCACTTATTGCTTTTTAAATTCCAACATAACCTTTAGACAGAAAATTTCAAGCCATATCACATAAAAGTCATTTATATTGGGATTTCTTTGGAGTTAAATATACTTCCATTTTTTGTTAATGCTCATGTATACTCTGATGTTTATAATGGTTTTTACATTTTTTTATCCTTCAATATGCTTGTTTATTCTAACAAGCTTTTTAGCCTTAAGAATTATTTATAGTCTCTTTATGTGTTTGTATCCTCAATTTACAAAGTTTTTTAAGTTGCTTGACTACTCAAGCGTTTCTACTAAAACTCTTTCAATTTTCCTTGCTATATGGGACCAACTGAGAAGAAGAGATAACTTCTTAATTGGGTTCTGCCAAGCCTCCTTCAGTAATTAACTCAAAATGATAAAATGTGATAGATAATGTCAAATATGTTGAAAATAAGTTACTGGATCAGACATCATGAATTCAAAAGTATGAGGGTATACTTTATAGCAAGTTTATAGTTCACTGAGAACTTTATTCTGTGTTCTAAGTAGAATTAAAGCCATTCACATTCCAAATAGAGGTTTAACTCCACGTTACTTATTTTAGAATTTTTTTTTTTTTTTTTTTTTTTTTTGTATAACAGGCAAATTTCTCTTTCTGGGCTTTCTATTACTCAGTATTATTCCCAAGGATCACATATTAGAACAGCTAATACCCTTGGTCCTCCTTTTTTCACTTCCTTCTCCATTTACTTGCCTGGTGATAGTGTTTGAGAGGAGAACTACACACTTCTTCCAGCAAGGCTGCCCCCCATATTGCCACCACCTGGGGATCAAGTATGAGGCTTAATCACAAATAAATGAGGCTATGGGGAACACTTTACATTGAAACTACAATATTCTACCCTTTACACACAGGAGACAGCTGGTAATGTCAGAAGGTATTAGAAAAGCAAGAAGATTGTTCCCCAGGGCTTGCATTGGAAATAAACCCTGCCAGCAACTCAATTTTAGACATCTAATACCCCAAACTGAAATATTCAGTTCTTCTGTCAAGCCATCCATTCTGTGGCACTTGATTACAAGTGCCCTATGAAATGGTTATCCAGAAGTTTAGGATTTTCTAAAGTTAAATAATGTATATGCAATTCATTAATTTACACTTTCTTTCTAGAAATATTACATGTTACAGATTCCCATGAAGTTGACATAATAATTATAAACAAAATAGATGCATGCTTAATTGGTAAAGTGAATAGCATTCCAACATTTACAGATGAAATCATAGCTGGTATTTGTTGGAAAAGCCAAATAGTACATTTAATAGCAAGATAAAGGTTTTCAGTACATATATATCTCTCAACTCAGCACCTGAAATGTTGCACTTAGCCAGTGTCCAGTATAGAAAAAATCATGTATTCGACATAATGATTTTAGAAAAGGTAATTGTGCTGTGAAATATTCGGATAGAAATTGGAATCAAATCATGGTCGATTCACTTACACATAGTTATAAGCTATCAAACATTATTTGACTATGTTACTTTATCACATAAGATTCCTGGAATACATATATTTCATTGTGTCATGCATTTGCAAGTAGGTAGGACTAAAAGAGCTAAGTTTAAATTTAAATAAAGATCCAAATTGCCGATTTTATTGTCAATTTTTATATCATTGGGATTGTAAGTTGCCATTATTGAACCATTTATTATAGCATTGTATTTTAAATGTAACTAGTGCAGTTAATAAGAATACTGTACCAATCACCTTGGAAATAAAGAGGCATATTCCTATGTATGGCAGTGAATTTTGTTTCCTGTTTACTCCATTCATTCCTCACTCATAGGAACTCTCATGGTATGTCTTTCTGTTGAGATATAAACATGAAAAATGAAAATATGTATAGTTTAGTCTCTGTAATTTACTATGGATTGCATATGTATATTAACTCAAATATATATATATATATATATATATATATATATATATATATATATATATATATATGGGACACAGATAGAGAGAACAAGAGATTGGGTCTGCCAGGGCCTTCATTTACAAACAAGCTTCAGAGGCATACACTACCTTGTGTATCTGGCTTACATGGGTCCTGGGGAATCGAACCTGGATCCTTTGGCTTTATAGGCAAGCACCTTAACCACTAAGCCTTCTCTTCAGTAAAACTATGGATTATTTTTATGTTTTTTACCCCTGGCCCTGTTTATTGTCTAATTTTATTTGATCGTTGATGAAAGTAAACTATTAAAAATTTTGCATGTCTTGATGATAAAGGCCTGGCATTATAGAGTTTCAGGTCAGCCTGGGCTTAGAATAAGAGCCTGTCTCAATAAAAACAAATCACCAAATGTTTGAAGAAGATAGAAGTAGTGAATACAGTGCCTACTTTATATATGCTTAGGTAGTCACTATCACTCATGTATTTGCAAATCAACATGTCATTACCCCTCTTGGTTTATATAGACTGCCATTGCATTTTCTCATCTCTTGATCTCTGTTAGTATAACCTTCTCTGTTAAATAGAAACCAACTAGCTCAATAGCAATTCCTCTCTAGGTCTTGCCTAGGAGTGGTTTTTCCTCATATGAATTATACATTTTTGCTTTTTCATATGACCATAATCCCTTCCATTGCCTAAATTTCAAATATCTACCTTTCATTTTATTTACTTATTTATTGTTTGAGAGTTTGAGAGAGAAAAAGTTAGAGAGAGAATGGGTGCACCAAGGCTTCCAGCGACGACAAAAGAACTCCAGATGCGTGCACCCCCTCCTGCATCTGGTTTACGTGGGTCCTTTGGCTTTGCAGGCAACTGCCTTAACCACTAAGCCTTTTATGTAGGCCCTCAAATTATACTTTGAGTCATGGTGACATGAACTTTATTCTTGCATTTTACATGGATTTTTAATGCAACTATTAGGTGGTAAAACATAGCTCTATGTCAATACATCGTAAAATATTGTGGAGGTAAGTCAGGTGTGGTGGTGCATGCCTTTAATTCCAGCACTTAGAAGGCAGAGGTAGGTGGATCACTATGAGTTCAAGGCCACCTTGAGAATACATAGTGAATTCCAGGTCAGCCTGAGCTAGAGTGAAACCATATCTCAAATATATATCATTTTTATGAATCCTGAATTACTTTGTTCATAATGGACAAATATTAGCTGCTTAACTGGAGAAGTTAAATGACACTATGTAAATAAGTCTCTTGCTTTCAAGGGTGAATATTATATGTGCAAAAGTGATTCTAACATTTAATGTCAGCATTGAGACTTCTTCAGAATTGGAAGAGTGGGAAGCCCCTTGAAGACTTTGGTGTCTTTCTCAACTGTTAAAATGCATAACACTCTGATATAAACATAATGATGGGTGGTGGTGTT
Source organism: Jaculus jaculus (assembly GCF_020740685.1). Taxonomy (NCBI): domain Eukaryota; kingdom Metazoa; phylum Chordata; class Mammalia; order Rodentia; family Dipodidae; genus Jaculus; species Jaculus jaculus. Next base: position 83,321,988 of record NC_059111.1, on the reverse strand, counting down.
GGTGGTGAGTGTACCCTAGTCTGTACCAGCCAGCCAGTGTTGTAAGTACTTGAAATGCTGCAATTTGTTGCATTCCATGCCCATAAATGACACAAAAAAGTTTAGTACACTTCGTATCCTTGATTTAAATATAAGAAAACTTTGTGTAATATCCTCAAGGTCACAGAGCTGATATAGATACAAATTGCAAATCTAAACACTGAGAGTTAAGAATTAATGTAACCCATGAAATTTAAAGTGGGGGGAGGGAGGAAATTACCATGGAATATTGTTTACAGTCATAGAAGTTGTCAATAAAAATAAATTAATTTTGAAAAACAAAAACAAACTGTGAAATGGAAAAAAATCTTGAGCTGGTCATGGTGGTGCACGCCTTTAATCCTAGCACTTGAGAGGCAGAGGTAGGTGGATTGCCATGAGTTCAAGGCCACTCCAAGACTACATAGTGAATTCCAAGTCAGCCTCAGCTACAGTGAGACCCTACCTCGAAAAAAAAACAAAACAAAACCATAAAACAAAAAACAAAACAAAACAAAAAAATCTGAAATCTTCAGAGTCTGAGGGGGGAAGCTGTGGCTTTTAACATTGGAATAGACAGGATGATTTACTGTTAGGCATGAGAAATAATAGGAAAGTAGGACCTCCTTATCAGCATTGTGCTAAATAAGATGACCCACTCTGGCCAAATTTTAATCCTTTAGTAAACTATATCTAAAAATTTGTGACCTCTCTAAAGTGTTGAAGTCATTGTTCTCAAAGTGTTGAAAGTAGGAATTCAAACCTCTTTGGTGTGATTATGCCTGGAGTAGGTTACACTTGGTTGAGAAGACCTCAAGACACCCCTCATCTCTTTTACCACATCAAGAAATTATCATCCATGAGCCAGAAAGCAATCCCTCATAAGACTGTAACCTGCCTTGATCTTTGCCTTAGCAGACTCCAGAACTATATGAAACAAGTTTCTCTCATTTCCAAGCCACCCAGTGTTTGTTTTTTCTTTATAAAAAATATTTATTTTTACTTATTTATTAGAGAGAGAGAAAAAAAATGGGTGTGCCAGGGCTTACAGCCACTGTAGACAAACTCCAGAGACTGGCACCACTGTGTGCATCTGGCTTACGTGGGACTTGGTGAATCAAACTTGGATCCTTAGGCTTCATAGGCATGCCCCTTAACCACTATTGGCATCTCTCTAGTCCCACCCAATGTTTTTCTAGGACACACTTAACATATATGTCCATCTGAATGTTAGTCTCTCAAGTAAGATAAAACTTTGACCTTGTCTTTGAAGCCCAAGTGTATGGAATAAAAGATTCATGAAGACAATAATGGTTCTTTTCTAGGCTAGTTCCTGAAACTGCACATTTTAGGTTCTTGATACATACCTGGAATGAAGTAATGAATGGCTCAGTAGTGTTCCTATTGAATCCATGCTTCTTTGTTTGTACTTCTGGAAGGGATAGAAATAATACATCATGGTAGGTCATCAGTCATGCCAGAGTATCAGCTTTATTATTCAAAAAATACAATAAACTGATTTAATGCCAATCAGTATACCTATCCCCAAAAGAACACATAAAAATTCTGTCTTAAGAAATATTACAATTTGTGAGATAAGCACAACCTTTGTAAGAAGGGAACAAAGTAAACATTATTTTTAACACCTTTAAGGAAAAAAATTATGCAAATAATCTGCTATATGATAAACTACAGAAATAATGCTTATTTCTTAAGACACATGAGTATTTATTTTAATAATGTACACATGTACTAGCTGAATAGTGGGGCATACCTATACTTTCAGTATTTGGGAAGTGGAGGCAGGAGGATCAGGAGCTCATAGCCAGCCACAGCCATAGCTAGTTGGAGGCTAGCCTGGCTGACATAAGAACCTGTCTTAAAACTGTAAACAAAAATGTGCACATATGTTGCTTATTTTACTGTAAAATATATCTTAAACATATAGCATAGTTTAAAATATGTTTTATATGTATAGATGTAAAATTAAATATATTGTAATAAAACAAGCTCAGTTTGCTCTGGATTAACAAGAGAATTTTGTAGAGACTGGGATTTGATGGCCTCCTGAGTTAGAGTTGTGGGTTGTATTAGTTACCTTTTTTGTTGCTGGGATAAAATACGTGACAATTCAGGAGGAAGGGCTTACTTTGGCTTAAAGTTGGAGATTATGGTGTATCCTGGTAGGGAAGGCATGGGGTCCAGAGCTTGAAACAGTTGGCTGTACTGAGTCTACTATCAGGAAGAAGAAAGTGATGACTGCTGGTGCTCAGCTAACTTTCTTCTATTCATTCAACCCAGGACCCCAGTCTGTGGAATCGAGCTGCCCACAGATAAGATTGGTATTCCTGCCTCAGTTAAACTAGTGAATGTAATGCCTGACAGGCATGCTCAGAGTCTTGTTTCCTATGTGACTCCAGGCACTGTCAACTTAACAGTAAATATAAACCATCACATGGGTCTTTTTTAATTATAACTGCTTTTATAATATTTAAGCTTTTTATCCAGTAACCAAAGTATGCATGTATGTATGTATGTATGTATGTATGTATGTATGTGTGTGTATATATATATATATATATATATATATATATATATGGTAACATACTTCTTTCCTGATTACAAGCATTTGTAACTTGTGATGTGGCATATAGATTCAAGACTAGATAGATATCTGGATCCACAGGTGTACTTGTAAATATCTTAAGGTAAATCATCATGGATATATGAATAGTTACATTCATGTAAAATATAATTACAGTGAGAGTTTTAACCAATGAAAGCCATTGCTTATATATTAAAAATATCTCTTGCTCTGGTTTACATATTATGCTATTTTGAGTACCCATTTCAAAAATAGAGATATGAATGGAATTTGTTTTTCACTTTTGGAGAGAAAATGTAAGGCAGCGAGCCTCTGATACTATATTAAATAAGTCTTTTCCTGGACAACTGTTGTCAATGTAATTCTTAGCTAAGGGAAGACTTGTCAAATTGCTGTCTGTTGTATTCTGTTTTGTTTTTTTCTTGATTAGTGGCCATAGAAATCAAAGATTGCAAAAGCTGCTCTTATATCTTAATATTTTTAAGAGTAAGTACTATAAAGTTAAAACATTTTTCAGGAATCACGAATACATTTCCTTGGTATAGTATAGGAAAAAGAGGAAAGAAACAGGGTTTTTCAAAAATACTGAGGCAAAGCCGGGTATGGTGGTGCACACCTTTAATCCCAGCACTCAGGAGGCAGAGGTAGGAGGACTGCCAGGAGTTCAAGGCTACCCTGAGACTACACAGTGAATTCCAAGTCAGCCTGTACTAGAGTGAGACCCCACCTCAATAAAACCAAAAAATCAAAACAAAAAACTGGAGGCAATAATTTAACTGTTTACAACATATTCTATACTGAGTAGTCGAGCAAATATATAACCCTCTCAGTATAAATAGTAAAGAACAAAATAAATATTAAAATAATGTGACATAGGAACATGTTATATTAATGAGAGCCATTGAGTGAGTCTTCAATGATAAAAGCATTTTTTTTTCAGTAGGATATAGGAAAAGGAAACTTCCAGAGATAAGGAAAAGTGATATTGAGCACCTACCCAACTAGCAGTATGCTTGGGAATTTAGATGCTGGTATGATGCAAATCATATGATACTGTCCACAGCTCCCAGGGGCAGACACTTCTTCCTCGTCCTACACGGAGAACACTGATGCTCACTGTAGCTCACCTCTCACAACTAGCAGGTAGCAGAGTTGGGATTGCATATATTTGCCATATCCCAGTGCTACAATGCATGATTTCTTTTCTTTTTTCTCTCTCTTTTTTAATTGTTTTGTACTCAGTGAATACAGTCATGTTGCTGCCTCCTTGTACTCCCCCCTCCACATGGACCTTCCTTGTTGGGGTATATGGGTCATACATTGAGAGGCTAGCCATCAATTATGGGTAGGAAGAAATGTCTCTGTGTATTATTACCCAATGTGTGGCTTTGACATTCTTTCCGCCCCCTCACAAATTTCCCTGGGCCATGTTGGGTTCATTTTAGGTCTGCTTCAGTGAGGTCTTGGGAGCCTCTATGTCTCTGGATATATGATTTGGTAGGACTTGATTGTTCTCTGTGTCTATCTCCTTTACCCCTGTGCTGGTACCAGGTTCATCAAGAAAACAGTACTCTTGCTTGTTTTGCCAATTGTTCTTAGTTTCAGCTGTGGGGACCTTTTGAGGTATGATGGGCTGGTTCTCTCCTTAGGATCTGTGTCTGTCTGAAAAAGAGAAGGAGATTTTTCAATGGAGGGTAAAGTTAGCACCAGATAAATGGGATGACCATTATTTTTGTTTATTAATTCAAAAAAAGTTTTATTTATTTATTTGATAGGGAGAAAGAGAAGGGGAGAGAGAGAAAGAGAGGATGGGCATGTCAGGGCTCCAGCCACTGCAAATGATCTCCGGATGCATGCACCCCTTGGTACATGTGACTAACATGGGTCCTGGGATGTTGAACCTGGGTTCTTTGGCTTTGCAGACAAACATCTTAAATGCTGAGCCATCTCTCCATCCCGATAACCATTATTATTATTTTTTTTAGAGAGAATTTTATAGGTGTAGGCCTTCTTGTAGCCCACAATTGGTGGTAGCTTGATAATGGAGAGTGGGCTTATTTTTGGATATTGGTTCTGACTTGTTTCCTAGCTCCAGCTATGGGTTCCATTCCATTGAGCAGTTCAGTTTGCTAGATCAAGAGCAGTTGGTTTCCTACCATGACTGTGTACCACTCTTGCACTTGTGTGAGCATCTTGTCAGGTTATTTGCTGCTAAGTAGGTTAGACCATCAGTTGCTTGGACAGATAATTGGTCATTTTCCCCTACTCGCCCATGTAGCACCTTCTGGCACTAGAAGCGCTAACTATCTGGGACTGACTTTCTTCCAGCTTCCAGCTATGTCATTCCATGTTACATGTCAACTGCATATGCTGTCTTCAGCAGTAGGGTCTTATCACTAACATTTGGTGGATCATCAAGTCCTCTGACAGAAGTCTGTCATTCTTTTGGGAAACCTTGTAGATCTCTCTGTTCCAAAGCTCATTGTGGATGATAGCCACATGCTGGTACTGGGAGTTATAGGTCAGTGCCCACTAAGAGAAGGAAAAGATAAGTAATATAAAAGAGTTAGAGAGAAGAGAAGAGAAGAGGGAAGCTGTACAAGATTAAGGTCAGTCTTCATCATACCCACTTCAGGGCCTTGTGATTCAGGTGTTCCCTGTAAGGGCCTGGTGAGGTTTCAACCATTTGGTTTGTCTTTGGGGATGGAGAATTTTATGGTACCATTGCCGTTGGGTTCAGTTTTGTGTCCCTCACCCCCTCCGCTACTTTCTCTCCCTCCCCACCCACCCTTTTGTCCAATCCTCAAGATGCTTTCTAGGTATCTCGGCATCTTGGGTAGACTCAGGTTAGGAGGTGTAGATGAGTGAGATTATGCCATAATTATCTTTCTGTGATTGGGTGAGTTCACGGAAAATGATCTGCTCCAGGTTTTACCATTTTTCCTCAAATTTCATTGTGTCAGTTTTCCTTACTGCTGTGTAGAATTTCATCATATAGATATACTACATTAGTTATCCATTCGTCTAATGATGGACATCTGGGTTGATTCCAGCTCATAGCTATTACAAATTGAGCAGCTATAAACATGGACGAGCAAATCTCTTTGAACTGAGGCACAGAGCTTTTTGGGTACATGTCCAGTAAGGGAATAACTGGGTCTGTAGGTAACTCTATAGTAAGATTTTTTTAGGAGCCTCCATATTGCTTTCCAAACTGGTTGTATCATCTTACATTCCCACCAACAGTGGATGAGGGTTCCTATTTCTCTACATCCCTGCCAGCATGTATTTTCATTTGATTTTTTAATGTTTGCAGTCCTTACTGGGGTTAGGTAGAATCTCATGTTTGTTTTGATTTGCATTTCCATGATGATTAGGGATGATAAACATTTTCTTAATGTGTGTTTGCCATTTGTATTTCTTTCTCTGAGAATTGCCTGTCCACTTCTTTGCTCCAGTTTGTGAGTGGGTTGTTTGACTTTTTATTGTTTAGGTTTTTGAGTTCTTTATAGATTCTAGAGTTTAGGCCTCTGTCAGTTGGCTTTTCAGCAAATATTTTCTCCCATTCTGTGGCTAATCTATTGGCTCTGCTTATTGTATGTATGTGGGTATGTGAAGAAACTTTTCAGCTTCATGTTATCCCATTGGTTTCACATATTTGCCACAGCCCAGTGCTACAGTGCATGGTTTCTGCTAATGTGTATACTGTTTTCTTCTGTGGTGCTTCCCAGAAGGAATGAACTTAATAAATGAGAAAAAGGTTTTGGCCTGTGAATTAGAAAAAAATGACTGAGATCTAAATGGGGAAATCTCTTTAATCACCTGTGTTCTGCTATTTCAGAATGTTAAGGCCTCACTCATTTCACCATTCTTGCAGAATTTAGGAAGGCAAAGCTTATACAAATCCTCAGTGGGTAATGGTGGCTTCGAAAGGTTTAGAACTTAGTTAAGATTTTAGGACAACTTAGAAATGGCTTAGCTCCCAGAGTATCTTCCATAACCACTGAGTCCTCATTCTTTGATCTTATTAAAAAGGAGACTTGTGCTGGAGAGATGGCTTAGCTCTTAAGGCATTTGCCTATGGAGCCAAAGGCCATAGGTTCAATTCCCCAGGACCCATGTAAGCCAGGTACACAAGAGGCACATGTGTCTGAAGTTCATTTGCAGTGGCTAGAGACCCTGGTGTGTCCATTCTCTCTCTGTCTGTACACTCTCTCATCTTTGTCTCTGCTTTCAAATAAATAAATATAATTTTTTTAAAAAGAAGAGTTATTAAGACAATGAGACAAGCTCTCAAGGCAATTCAAAGGATTCTACTTGGGTATTCTCTCTCTCTCTCTCTCTCTTTGAGTATGTTTCTTCTTCTCCACACCTCAAGCACTGATTCAATATAAATTAAGATAATGTTTTATCTGCCTTCAAACAAGAGCAGTTCTACAAATTATGTCCTTAATCTTGTGTTTGCTTTAGGGTACTCAGCTCCCTCTTTCCCCTTCATAAAACTATGGCTTGGAGTTCTCCTTAATCACCTCCTGGATGCCGTGGTGCCTTTCCCCTGGGGTTTGTCATGCCATGTTCTCTTGGGTAGATCTAATGAGAAGGAAGTATTGTTGTTTCCAATTTAATACTAATGTAAGGAGGGCTGGACTGTGATTTACACTTTAAAAAGAGAATGTAACTTCATTATGCTCATCAAAATATTAAGGGATTTGGTTATGCTTTAAACAATCATTCATCTTTATATTTAGGCATGGCTATAAAATAAAATTTTTATGAGTATGAAACCTATGGAATAATTTCATATTGATCACACAATTCACATTCTAAGTATTCTTTACAGTTGCTGAAATGATAACCTTATTAAAAAATCATTGCGTAGAAACCATTTACTGTGAGAGGAATGATACAATTTAGAATCTAAAGGTTAATATCAGTTTAATTCCATTTTGATATAGAACTGATGAAGATACTATGCTAGAATGTAGGTAGTAATAGAAAGAGACTAACATTTATTCCCAGGTCTCAGAAAAATATATAAAATTGTTAATTTTAGGGGTGTTTTATTAGGTGTCATATTGCATAATGGAGCATCCAGTAACACCATGACCTTTTAAAGTCAACTTATTTCTCAGACATCTGTAGATTGACTAGGTGTCTTCAAGTCTTATACCTTTTCATATGTCTCTGGCCATCTTAGGGCTGAGTACACAGCTCTGTTCATCTTGGGCTCTCATGATTGCCCATCTGGTGATTGATGTGAATAGAGTGACCTCACTTTAAGAGCTAGGCTTACCCGTAAAGGCGTCTTCATCCTCTGTCAAAGCTAGCTTTATTCAGTTCAGAGAAAGCAGGGGAAAAGTACAAGGTCTTCCTAGACTTAGGCTTGGAAATGATATACCATCTCTTTACCTGCAGGCTACTGGCCAGCTGGTTACCAGGCCACACTAGATCAATAGGCATGGAAATAAATCTACTCCTTAATGGAAGGAAATTCTAAGCCACATTGCAAGAAGATGACAGTGCAGAGAGGAAAGTAAGTGGGGCCATTTTACAATATGTATGGCAAGGACAGGCAGCTTAAGATTTACAGAGAAGAAAAATGCTGTATGAAGTGCTATATGCTGACTATTATAAGAGGAACATGAAAGCACTAGGCAGATTTAATTGAAGGACCAGACACGTGGGGACTTACAGTAGTAGAAACTATGGTTATATTGAAGGAAAGACAGACTTTGTAGAGGTATATATGCCATTACTGGAACCCTTATTCTAATAGTAATCCCTCTGAGATTTTAAGCAAACAGGAATATGAGCTTTGTCACTTCTAAAAAAAAAAGTAAATTTGGGCTGGAGAGATGGCTTAGTGGTTAAGTACTTGCCTGTGAAGCCTAAGGACCTCTGTTTGAGGGTCAATTGCCCAGGACCCATGTAAGTCAGATGCACAAGGTGGCACATGCATCTGGAGTTCACTTACAGTGGCTGTAGGCCCTGACACACCCATTCTCTCTCTATATATATATCTGCCTTTTTTTCTCTCTCTCTGTCACTCTCAAATAAATAAATAAAAATAAACTAATTTTTTAAAAGTAAATTTAAGAGGCACTACAGTGTGTTGGGGAGACTAGGTTGTATAATTGATTATGAAAAGTTGATTAAAGCCAGGGCAAGTATTCATCCTTCTGAACACAAATAGCCTGAGTAAATTTTGTGATTTTACTGTCTGTACAATGGATTGCCTGGACCCCATTCTTACTTTCTTTGGATAGCTGATCTTCTTTTTCCTGAATTCTAAACCCATCCCCACCTTATCTTGGCAGCAGAATTGAGATTATGATAGGAGAAAGTTCTGAGAACTTTCTCTTTGACGTTCTGAGTTCCGTTTTAATAAGACTTGGGTTTGATCCCAATTTTGGCTGCCTTCTCAGGATACTTGCTCTCACTTCAGCTGTATGCTGGAGTTTCAACTCTGGAGCAGCTGTTTCATGAGACCTTGCTTCTCTGTGGGTGCTGTCTGCCTGCCTCTATTTCCTGGCCACTTGCTCCTCCTATTGGGCCTCTGAGCATCTTGAGCTCATTGAAGAATTTTCTGGTGTCAAGAGTCATGCCTCTTCTTTCTCTGCTTTTCTATCTTACCACCATCCTCTGTCACATACATACACCTCATTAATCTACTTTAAAAACTTAGAGCCTTGGATTGTTATCTTAAAATTAGGAACCCTCTTCTCATGCTTTACTATTTTTTCAATGCTTTCTGGTTTTCTCAGGTATCTGTACTGTTTCTGTTCCCATGTGCACATATGGAAGTAATTCAGAAACTCATATGATTTTTAGAATTAACTCTACTCTGTGTTTAGCATATTTAGGACATTTTCCTGGATTGAGACATTCTTCTCTAAAAAGATACTTTTCTCTAATTACTGAATTTATGTCTGAGAGAATATGTAGGTGTTATGATTAACTTATAGGATAAGTTTTGGGGAGGGGAGAGACATTAATGTTCATAAGGACTTACAAACTTACAATCAAATATAACATTTGAAAGTAAAATTTTATTTTAAGAGTAAAGATTTCTGCTTGCAGAAAACTCCTGTGTTGCTTTCAGTAAACTACTGTGAACCAGAAGGCTATTACCCTCAAATCCTATTATGATATGTTTCTTTGTAGAAATCTATACAGTTGCTATTTTCTTTTTTAGCTCCAATGCAAAGCATTTTGGGTTCCTAGAGAATTCTTATAATGCCATGGCCCTGGATACTGTGACTTTTGGTATGCTTTAGTGAAGCTCCTTCTGTTTTCTCTACATCTTAAGCCTGCTACTTAATGCACTCAAATGTTCTTAGTTGTTTTTCTTTATCAGAGTGGAGATATCTGGAAATATGGGCATTTGTACCAGTAGTGGTTTAAAAAAAAAAAAAAAGCAGGAGAGACAAAAATGAGTTGATTCTTCACTCATTATTTAATTATATTTAATGTTCTTCAATTTTTCCTAGCATTTGAAGTCATAACTCAAATATAACTCAGCTTCTCTATAACAGTTTTCTCCCAACAAACTTTGCGTTCCTAAAGGACAGTGATGTTGAGTTTGTTCCCTTAAACATATACGCTCGTTTATGGAAGTACTTTGTATGGAGTGCAGATTGCTCATTTCTTATGGATAATAGTTAAGTAATGTTTCAGAATTTAGAGCCTATGGCTGCCTCTTCACTTATACTCACTTTCCAGTTCTTAGATTTTCCCCTTGATGGCAGTGTACTGCCACTTCACCTTGTCTCTGACCCTGCGCTCTGTCAGGAAGGGGCAGCTCCAAAAGAAGACACACTGTTTACTTAAGTCAGTCAAAATGATCATTCAAACCCAGTGCTCCAGTGATGGTTCAGGGGATAAAGTGCTTAGCACACAAGTGTGATGACCAGAGTGCAGATCCACATCACCCATGTATATATGATGTGGTGTGATGGACTGCATATAATCCCAGATCTCTGGGTCACACTGGCTAGCTGGAGTAACTGAATTTGTGATCTATGAGTTCAAGTTAAGTGACCCAACTGTATTGAATTTATGAAGTAACTGTTGGTAGGAATGAAAGAAGGAAGAAGAAATACTACTTCAGGCTTCTGGATGCTATGTGCTTACAGATAATTGGAACACTATTCACTTTTGAGGATCATGAAGTGAACCAGCATAAAAAGAAAGACAATAAATTTGAAGATCCACAAGGTTAAAATGGAAAGACCAGGAATATTTCAACCACCAGTTCTTTCAAACCTCATAGTATATTTCATTTCTCTTTAGTGTACCAGCAAGGCTTAATAGGATGAAAAATGTTAATAGTCAGGTGTGAAAAGTTCATGAATTGAAAACCCATTATGAAGGCAACTGTAGCAGATAGCTTCAGGTCACTGAGATGAACTTCCAGACCAGGCACAGTTATGGAAGGAAAGGGATTTATTGAAGCTTGCAGATCCAGAGAATGTTCCATAAAGGCAGAAGAAGCTGGCCTGCCTTCACAGGTCCATGGAAAGAGAGAGAATGAGAGAGAGAGAGAGAGAGAGAGAGAGAGAGAGAGAGAGAGAGAGAGAGAGGGCAAACGTGCATGGAGCATAAGCCTAAAAGCCAAAAGCCACATAGCACAGCACACTTCAGGAACTCCAGCTAGGCTCGCTTTGTATATCTTTAGATTGAAATCTCAAACCCACCACCACACCTTAAGATCTGCCCAGTGACACTGCCTCCAGCCAGGTGGCTGCAGATGCAAACTACGAACTAATAAAACACTGAATATTTGGGGGCCATCTATTCAAATTACCACAGCAGCATATTGTAGTAGCATCAATTATGAATTGTGTTCTTATAAATTGTTCTTTTTAATCAAGTGGGGAATTTTTGATTTGAAATGTGTTCTAAGCCAGAATATAGCTATTTAAATTCTCCACCCTTCAAAAACTGAGAAAAATGAAAAAAAATCAGAATCCTATTATTTTTATGCAGTCACAAATTCAACCAACAGCCCCCAACCTGATGATGCTAATCTGTCTATTTCATGAGACTTAACTTGTCACTATTAACTGAATCAGAGAAGAATTCACATTCCATAGGAATATAGACAACTTCTACCTGTAAGGATCATTCAGATGTGAATCATGCCTGAATAAAAATGTAGAATAAAGAATTTGATCAATTCCCATTTTAAAACCAATACTTAATAGAAAATTATGGCTCAGGCTTTTCAATAAATGGTTTTGCTAAAATGACAAAAGTCTCCCAACATGGCTGTCTTCAACGTTAGAGGATTCTCTCTGTACATACCCATATATACATACAAACTGCAAGAAGGAAAATGAGCAGAAAACATAATAGCACATAGAAAAAGAATCAGTGAGGCTCCTGAGGAAATAGCATCTTCCTCTTTTTGTATCCTCAAAGCTCTGCAGCCTGCTTGGCTGAGAGGGCTGTCCCATACCTTACATCAATGTTGGAATGAGTATTGCTAATTACTGACTCTATGAAATAGCTTTCAGGTAAAGGATTCAAAGTAAAAGCAAACTAAAAGTCACCTCCTAGGCTTAGAATTCTACTGTGTATTTCTCTTGTCCTGGAGACATCACTCAGTATGCAGTTTAGTATTTTTGACCCTAAACAAACCAGTATCCTTTGCCTTTTCTTCCTTGTTATCTTTCCCCTACTGGACAAGCTCACATAACTTCAGATCTTTAACCTGCTGTATCATTTCTTATCATTATAGAGAAGCTATTTTCCCCCTGAAATCTTGACCCCATTCCTTGCTTTCTGTATTAGCATGCTATTGGTTTGTTAAGACTATTGGTTTCTTAAAGAAGTATGCCCTGGTGCCTTAACTAAAGGGTTTTTTTCTTTAGTATTATTTCTTATTTTATTTCAGCCTAGTCTTTCTCTCTATACTTCACTGATTATTTTTCTATATACTCTTATGTTTGCTGCTCATTTTTCTTCTTGTAGTTTGTATGTATTTATGGGTATATGTACACACACACACACACACACAGGCTTCAAATCTGCCATCACTAGATAATTAGTTAAATAGAGACAGGATTGTGCCTGTTTCCTTCAACATCTACTACAAAATTACTAGTTGCCTTGGTATAAACACTGAATGCTGAAAGAGAGTGTGAATGATTACTCCCTCTGTCCTCAGAAGGTAGTATGGAACCAATACATGAATACTGGTATTTTGTCAGAAATCATACATGAGTATTAATGGTTTCTGTAAAGTAGTAAGGCACCTTATCTATCTAACCGTAAATAAGAAAGAAAAGTATTAAAAAGTCTTACCTACATATACATTACTTTGTGGTATATTTATGTTGGTGTGTATAGTGAAACATTGATTACTAACTCATATACATATACGCATAAAATGTTGAGTTTATAACTCTTGATTCATTGCTTAGTACATTTTTAACCAATGGCATTTCAGTATGCATTGCATTAATATGCATGCCTCTATTGGCTTACCTACCTCTGATGTCACAATTTCCCCATGAGGAAGTCATAATTGTCTTGAAACCACACTGGGCTAATAACATCTCTTGAATTTTGTTTCATTATAAGAAAGAAACTACTAAAAGTAAAAATGCTGGAAGGAGCAAGATAACTTTTTCCTTATAGACCTATTGCCATTGTGTGCTTCAGTAATTTGGCCAGTGGACAACAGAAACTAACTCCTTTACTTTCTTTTATAAGGGATGTTGCTGTGTTTCTCATACTTGTCAGTTAATAGGCAAATGGAGGAATGAGCCCAGCTAGACTTAATCCTTCAACTCCCAGGTCTGTTTCATCTCGGCTCCTGAGACTGAGTATATTTTTACTACTTAGCCTTCCTGACTCTAAAGGAAAAGCAATATGGACAGCTCATCTGAATATAACCTTCCAGGTGGGAAACCGGATTATATCAGAATTGGGAGAGAGTGGATTGTTTGGGAATCATTCTCCTCTGGAAAGGGTATCTGGTGCAGTTGTTCTTCCAGAAGGATGGAATCAGAATGCTTGTAACCCACTTACCAACTTCAGCAGGCCTGATCAGGCAGACTCTTGGCTAGCCCTCATTGAACGTGGAGGCTGTACTTTTACTCATAAAATCAATGTGGCCGCAGAGAAAGGAGCAAATGGAGTGATCATCTATAACTATCCAGGTACGGGCAACAAGGTATTTCCAATGTCTCACCAGGGAACAGAGAATATAGTTGCAGTGATGATAGGCAATCTCAAAGGCATGGAACTTTTACAGTTGATACAGAAAGGTGTCTATGTGACAGTTATCATTGAAGTTGGGAGAATGCACATGCCATGGCTGAGTCACTATGTCATGTCTCTGTTTACTTTGCTGGCAGCTACAATTGCCTATCTTTTCTTGTATTGTGCCTGGAGACCCCAAGTGCCCAATTCTTCCACCAGAAGGCAAAGACAAACAAAGGCTGATGTGAAGAAAGCTATTGGTCAGCTTCAACTTAGAGTGCTCAAGGAAGGGGATAAGGAGCTACACCCAAACGAGGATAATTGTGTTGTTTGCCTTGATACATACAGACCTCATGATGTCATACGAATTTTGTCATGCAAACATTTTTTCCATAAGACCTGTATTGACCCCTGGCTTTTAGCCCATCGGACATGCCCCATGTGCAAGTGTGATGTTCTGAAGCCTTAAGAAGCCCAGAGTCTTCTGTAGATGTAGACAGCTCTTCCATTGGATTAACATTACATGATTTCTCTTACTGCTGTTTACTCAGAGAACAAAAAATCTTGAGTCTTAATTTCTGTACTCAACTTCCTCTCTACTGAAGAAGATAGAATTTGTGTGCTTTAAAAATAAAACTCCATGCCATGCCCGACTATTTGAAGTGTTGTGTTTATAATCAGTTTTAATTGTGACACATTATTGTCTTTAGCTAAATAAGGGCATTGGTACATGTTGGAAACATTAATCTTTTCCTTCATGGTCACTATTATTGTGACCCTGATGTATTGGAAATTAGATTTACAATTTTAAAGTTCTCCTTGTTAAGATATGAATACTTGCATTTCATTTTGATATATTGTTTACTTTTTGGTTTCTAACAATTTTTCTACTGAATAAACTTCATAATAGGATTAGATTCTGGTTTAATTTTCCTGGTTAATTAATTTCATTAATACCCAGGAAATCTGGTTTCCAAAGCTACTGATCTAAATAAGTATTTTAGATGACAGTAGTTTAGTTATATAACTCAAAGTTTTTTAGTATTATAAGCTTCATTTAGGGCAATGTTATAAATAATTGCCTCCATTGGCCAGATATTTTCAAATCCTAGCAGAGTGAATCAGCTATAGTAACAGATTTTTCTTCTCAAAGGGTCACTAGTGGGTGCTTGTGTTTTTCATCTCTTAATGGTGGTGAATGTCTCTAGGACATTTGATAACAATGAGGAGCTCCTTCTTTTCTGCCTCAGGTTGTGGATTCTCATTCCTTAGTTCTGGTTCATCCCAATTCAAAATGGCTTTTAGCATCTTACATCTAGGTACCAGAGGTGTTTTTGATGAAGGTAAAAATACTTGACGTTAGCTTCCTAGAGATTGAAAACAAACCTCTAGCCCATTTTTATGAAAACACAGTAGTACTCAGGATTGCCAATGTTTCTTGCTTCATACATCATTCATCATTCTTTAGCGTCAACGTCATTTTACTTCATTGACTGAGGGTCACAGAAATGTTGGCAGAGCTAGCTAGTTAATGTTATCTCATGATGACTTGAACCCTTGTTGCTATCCCTTTAAATTTTGCAATGTTATTTTTAGCTTTAAAATCACTAGTTACATTTGAAAAATGAATTGTGTTCATATAATGCTGCTCTATTTAATGTTTGTTTCTTCACCCTTTCTCCTCTTCCCTTGAAATATGGTCAGATTGGTAACAGTCACAGTCTGCATAAAAAAAGGAGCTTTCCTAGAATTAGGCATTTTGTTTTTATTTGCCCATCCATTTACTGCCAGCATAAGAGAAAGTGAAGCAGACTTATGGCAGGATACCCTACTACTTAAAGAAAAAAAAAAAGACAAAATGAACAAAACATCTAAGAAAGCATCACTCAGACCTCATAAAAACAGAGATCCAGAGTCTACAGAGAAAGCAACACTAAATCAGACCCCAGTTTGGCCCGCAGAGCTCAGGGAACATTGTAGAAGAAGGTAGGGAAAGACAGTAAGCACCTCATGAGGGTGGTGACAATAATAGCCAGAGAAACCGCATTTCCCCATCCCTGCAGAGATTGCCTGAGTCCTCTTGGTCCCCACAATGAAGGCCAATAGCCCCACTGAAGGCCCCATACAGTAGTATGTGCAAACTTTTTATAATAAACAAAATTTTAAAGAGTAAATATGATAGAAATCTACTGTAGCCAATTTTTGCAGTGGTAGTTTATATCTTCTTTTTTTTTTTTTTTCGAGGTAGGGTCTCACTTTAGCTCAGGCTGACCTGGAATTCCCAATGTAGTCTCAGGGTGGCCTCAAATTCATGGTGATCCTCCTACTCTGCCTCCTGAGTGCTGGGATTAAAGGTGTGCACCACCACACCTGGCATAACTTCATATTTTTTAAGTTGTATCTTTATTAGAAATATTTTCTTCACTTCGGAAGAAAACTTACAGTTGTATGGTGTTCTTTCATATGCTTTTAGGCTTTTAAAGAGCATCTGTTTCATAAATGTTATATTTACTTGTAATTTTCACTGTGCTTCCTGCCACTATTATATGTATGTAAAATTATTGAATCTATTTTAGATCCACATAGAACTACCCATAACTACACTTGGAAACATTTAAGCCAATAAATTCACAGCATGCTCTGAGCTCTTTCCTAATTGGTTGTTTGGGGTTTTTATGTCATAATCACCTCATGACACAGCAAGCAGTTTCTAAAGTTACAGTAGTTAGCCTGGGAATTTTTTTTTAACATACAGCTTTCTTTGTAATAAAACATCGGAACCTCAAGACATCTTTAAGAATCTGTTACAACGACATGCTGGAGGACAATGAGTCTTCTTTTCACACAGAAGATATATTTTTCTTCCTCATTTTGAGTTGATTCTCAACATATATGGAAGTTACACCATTGTGTTTTGTCAACTCATAAGTCATTAGGTGAAGAGAGAGATGAATCTTCTTAAAGCTGGCACTGGACAAAACCACACTACATCTTCCTGGCTTGTGAAATTCAGTTTTCTTTGGCTTCTCAGTCAGCACTGTTGTAGAGCTAGTGCAGTTTGGACAGCTTATATGAACATATCATTTCATGTGGGAAACCACATGTTGTCAGAGCTGGGGGAGACTGGCATCTTTGGAAGAAACTCCGTTTTGAAGAAAATCTCAGGAGTTGTAGTACTGCCTGAGGGAAAAAGTCAAAATGCATGTGATCCCACCACCAACTTCAAAAAGCCAAGGAATAAAGCATGGCTGGCACTTATTGAAAGGGGAGCTTGTACTTTCACACAGAAAATTAAGGTGGCAAGGGAGAAGGGAGCCAGTGGAGTGATCATCTATAACTTTCCTGGAACTGGTAACCAGATTTTCCCCATGTCTCACCAGGCATTTGGTGACACCGTTGTAGTTATGATTGGTAACTTAAAAGGCATGGAAATTATGCATTTAATTCAAAAGGGAGTTCATGTTACAGCCACGGTTGAGGTGGGGAGGAAACACATCATCTGGTTGAATCACTATTTTGTCTCCTTTATGATTGTCACAACTGCTACTTTTGCTTATTTCACCTTTTATCATATCCGGAGACTCTGGATAGCAAGGCTTCAGAACAGAAGATGGCAGCAGTTCACAGCAGATCTCAAGAAAGCTTTTGGCCAGTTGCAAGTTCGAGTATTAAAGGAGGGGGATGAGGAATTAAATCCAACTGTGGATAGTTGTGTCATTTGCTTTGAACCCTACAAGCTTAATGATACAGTTCGTATCCTTACTTGTAAACATTTTTTCCACAAGAATTGTATTGACCCCTGGATTCTAGCCCATGGCACATGCCCTATGTGCAAATGTGACATTCTGAAAGCTTTGGGGATTCAAATGGATGTTGAAGATGGAACAGAATCTTTGCAAGTTCTAATGTCAGACGACTTGCCTGGAACCCTTTCACCTATTGAAGAGGAGATAAATAGTGAACTTCCTCTTGCAAGACTGTCAGGTAAAGTGATCCATGAGCAGCAGCATTCTACATCTCAGGATACTGACAGTCAGCCCAATGTGGCAGACAAAATCTGTCAGCCCTCATCTGGACAGCATGACCTTTGAGGAGGTGGATTAAACCTGTTTGTCAAATCAGGTCCTAATACTGACACACATTTGGTCTGAAGTGTGCTTTTTGTGTCTGATTCTGTTATTTTGGTAATTTTCTAAATTCATTGTTGAGCGTCAAAGAAGGAAAACAAGGTCTAACATGAATTTTGGCTTAACTTATGACCTTTGCTAATTCTAACTTTCTGTGAATTCCTGAGTGTCTACACTTATTGCTAGGTAGACCAGCATGCTTAAACAGAGGACAAACTTCTTCTAAATGCTTTTGTGTGTATATGTCAGGCTTACTTTAGTAAAAAATTGTTAAAATATTTTTGCATGTTTCTCAAAAGAAACTATCAATGAAACTTGCAATATGTAATGTCCTTTATGTGTGACTAAGAGTAAAAATGCATGTTTTAATAAGTATACTTCAGCATACCTGGTTTTGTCACAATAACAACATAGTTCTTTAGTCCCCACATGCATTTATTCTCATTCTTGGCCAGCAGCTCTATTCAAGTCATAAGATAGTTTAATGTGACATTTATAGGTACAGCAATGTTGAAACAATAGCACTTTCTATTGACAATATTTGTACATATAGATGATATAAAATGATCATAACCCCCTCACACTACTATTCATTTTCCTTCTCCCTGCTCCTGCTCCATTCAGTCTCTTATTTCCAGCTAGTCTGTATTCTATTTTGATGCCATTTTTGCTCTTCTATTATGCTGGTCTTGTGTAGGTAGCATCAGCTGCTCTGAAGTCATAGATGTCATGACCACTTTATGTCTGGAAAATAGTATTGTAAGCATGTCTCCCTTTCTATGGGCTCTTACATTTTTTCTACTACCTATTCTATAGTGTTCCTGAACCTTACAGGTTTTGATAGAGATACCTCAGTGTAGAACACCCCACTTTCACTCCTCCAATTTGATGAGTTTTGAGTCTCCCCTGTGGCCACTACCATCTAAAAAGAAAACCTCTAATCAACAGTGAGAATAGAATGAACATATCAGCATAAAAATAAGTAATTAGAGGGCAGATTGATGGGCATAATATACCCATTTAACCAGACAAAAGTAATAGTTTCCCTCCTAGGGTATATGAACCTCCCTAGGCATGGGCTTTAAGTCAGGTTTTATCCACCAGGCATGCATTAATTCCTATGGAGTGGGCCTCAAATCCAATCAGCCTCTTTTTCCCACAAGCTGTTCTTGGTTGGGTGATTTCTACCAGCAACGAGAACCTGACTGCAACAGTGGCACATGCATCTAGAGTTCATTTGCAGGGGCTGGAGGCCCTGGCCCACCTATTCTCCCCACCCCACTCTCTCTAATAAATAAATAAATTTTAACAAAAAAGAAAGAAACTATCATCTATGTTGTTTGTTGTATTGGAAATTTTGAACCCAAAGCTATAGGCTCATATTCATATAGGATACTTGTTCCATAATAGACTTCACATGAGAAATTCCCTTGTTATTCACTCCTGCCACTGCATTCTCTTATTCTTTCTCTGTTCCTTCATTGGTTTTGTTTCTTGTTTTCTCATATTCCCTTTATGTCTTCCATTGTCAAGCTTAGGCTTGAGGACTTCTTCCCATGTTTAAGTAATTAGCATGTGTTCATGTATGTTAAGATGTCTTTTGCTGCTGTGGATATTAAACATCTAGCACAGAGTGTGTCTCTTAATTTTTTCAAGGGTGGTTAGAATATATATCAGAAATGAGAAAAGAGGGTCAGGTCAGTGAGCCTGGGAATTTAAAGTTCTGAATTCTCACCTGTATTAGAGTAATAAAGTGCTTTATTCACATAGCTGCTATCTTATGTCAAAATAAAACAACAGCTAATCCTTGTCTTTAAAATGCATAAATAGATCAACAGTATCATTTAAATTGGATTTAATAACCAGATCTTAGAACTGACACTGTCAGTTATTATTTATTGTGGTTGGGTTTTTCCCTATATTTGGACTATGCCATTTTGTGTGTACCTAATAATGCACATATATTTTACCATAATGATATGGGACCTAATGAGAAGCATTTTTCCCCAATGCCGTATCCAAATGACTTTCCCTTAGATTTATCCTTTTTCTATGTCTTTACATTCCTTAGTTGTGAAACTTTGACTTCCTGCTCCCTGATCAGTATACGGTTGATATAGCTTGTAAAAAATATGAGCCGGGCGTGGTGGCGCACGCCTTTAATCCCAGCACTCGGGAGGCAGAGGTAGGAGGATCGCCATGAGTTCAAGGCCATCCTGAGACTCCATAGTGAATTCCAGGTCAGTCTGGGCCAGAGTGAGACCCTACCTCGAAAAACCAAAAAAAAAAAAAAATAAAAAAAAAAAAAAATAATGGGGACTAGAGAGATAGCTCAGTGGATAAAGTGTTTGTCCTGCAATCTTGAAGACTTGAGTTCAGATTCCCAGCACCCAAATAAATGCCTTACTGGTATGTTGGCCCATTGTTCAGGATCTAGAGACAGAGGATCACCATGGCAGACTGGCTTGCTAGACTAGCAGAATCAACAATCTCTGCATTCAAGTGAGGGACCCTGTCTCACTATGTAAGGTTGTAAGTTACTGAGAAAGACACCTTATATAAACCGCTGTCTTCCACTTGCACATACATAGGCATTTATACATAGGTAAGTCTACACACATGTGAACAATGCCATAAAAATAAAATTAAAAATAAATCATAAGTTTGTAATTATACTGGGATAAATTCAATTTAGTATTTTACTAACATGACAAAAACCCTAGTGTGCTATGCCTATGATTGCATGTGCTAAGGTGAAATTATTCCACTGGTACAGTCCTCATTGTACAATAAACATCCATGTTTCTTACTCTTTAATAGTTGCATTTGTCCCATAAAAATATTGTTTAACAACTATGTGAAGTAATGTTAGCCTGTCAAAGGATTAGTGAACTAGAAATTTGGCTTTTCTGAGATTAAGGTTTAGTGTGTGTTTAAAGTGGTCTCTCTCCAGACATACTAGATCTTGAAGCAGCCCACAACAATCAAATAGGGGGAAAAAAAAAATCCAATATGGGGAAGCATATGGGGATCTTCCCATGTCACTACCTAAAATATGGGCCCTTTAATAGTGATACCATCTGACTACTCCATTGCATACTAGATATTTTTATGTATACTATATTTTCCTTTAGGTCTTAAAGGTATATCTGACTCAAGGAGAAAAACAACATCTGCCATTAGACTAGATACTTCCATTTAGGAAGCTATGATGGTGAGTTGGCAGTTCTTGGTGAAAAGTAGTTATTTACTCAAAGCTTTTGATGTGGTCCACCTTGCTCATGAAGTTTTAAGTAGAGTAGGGTTTAATTTTGATTATTTCCTTAATATTTTTAAATGTGTATGTGTGTGTACATGTGCACATATACATGAAGACCAAATGATAATCTCTGATGTCATTCTCAACAAGGGTATTCTTTTATTGGCCTGGAGCTCACTGATTAGGCTAGACTAGAAAACTGCTGATTCCTCAGGGATCCCCCTGTCTCTACTGCCTTGGTGCTGAGATTACAAGTATTTATGTTATCACACCCAACATTTCTGTGTGTGTGCTGGGAATTGAACTCAGGATCTCACATATGCAAGACGGGCACTTTACAAACTTAACTATATCCTTGGGTCTCTCCCTTACTCTTGGTATTAGTTAATTTGAAATGTTCATACACAACAAAGCTGAGGTGATTCTCCAAAGAACATGTGCATTTTATATCAAATCACCTGCTTTTGTTTTATGTCCTATGAACATAGCATCTCAGAGCAGTGTCCCTCCAATAAATGAATGGCTGTCAGCATCACCTGGGAGTCCTGAGATCTCACTGCAGACCTCTAGTCAGAAACCTTCCAGAGCCCACTGGTCTACTTCAGAGAATCTGATGCACACTTGAATTGAAGAATCTCATATTACTAGACTCACTAATTTTAGCTAGATTGCATCTCAAAGATGTACAGATATAATATTAGATATAAATAATTTATTTTGAGTAATATTTGCTGTTAAGTTTTCAGAAGATGCATTTAGGTATATTTTAGGAATTCACTTGGTCTGATTCAAGACTGTTAATGTACATATGTCTTCCCTGTCCTATTTTGGTTCCTTTATCACCAATATCATATCTGTCAAAGGAATAATGAGAAGATTAATGGATTTTAGGCAAATTGCAATTTAAAAACAGTATGCAATAAGATAACTAAAATCAGAAGCAGAGCAGTTAACACCTGACTATATATCCCACAATAGAAGAGGACAGTTTTCCATTCTGGTGGTTTCATATATTGAAGGTGTGCTTCCAGCTGATACCACTATTGGAAGATAATGTGACCCTTCGGAAATAGAGCTAAGTGGAGGGAAGATGTGTTAAATAGGAGTGCCCACGAAGTGGATAGGATCCTTTCCTCTCTTTTTATTTCCTGGCTATCATAAGGCGCATGAATAGCCTGCTCTATGCACTGCCTGCTGTGATGTTGTAGCCTGCTACAGGCTCAAAGCAATGTAGGAAGATTACCATGGGCTGAAGCTTCTCAAACTGTGAACCCCACCCCCCAAAACATGTGATTCCTAGAGCCTATGTAAAAATGTTATGTGTGGTAGCTCATGCTTGTAATTTGGCCAGTTGGTCTAGCCTGCATAGTATGTTCCAGGTCAGTGAGTGACCTGGTCTCAAAAAATGTGGCATATGATAACCAAGTTATTCTTTGTTTTCACACACATGTACCTGCATACACATGAATAACAACACACACACACACACACACACACACACACACACACACACACACAGTAATAAAGGGAATCATTTACATTTCTAGCTGGTCCTAGTTAAAGTCTCAGCTGAAATATATATGTGATAAGCTAGTGGAAATTTGAGGGGACCAGCAAAAGGTGTATAGCATACTCTGTAGGAATAGCATCATTGCTCTATATGGAGAATTACTTGCAGCCACTTTCTTTTGGTTGAATATGTGATCTTTCCTGTGCATAAGGTTCATCAGTTCATTCAGAGAACACTGAAAGTACAAACACTGGTCAGAAATACAGCACTCCTTGACGTCCTGCCACTCCTTTTCTAGTGGGAAGAAAATATAGCCCATATGATGTTGAATCAATATAAGTACTTTGGAAAAATAAAAACAAGTAGAAATTAACAAGTTGTGATGTTAAACAAAAGAGGTATGTCCAAGAAAGTAAATGGTTGAATAAAAAAAAAACTTGAAAGAAATACATGATCCCATACTGATAAAATGCAGTGTGTGTTAGGGGGAATCACCAAAGGTTGGAAGGAGCTCTTGTTTTCTGAGGATTACCTGAACAGTATTTAACCTGGACAGCAGAGGACAGTGTTGACAGCTGTCAGAATCTTGAAAAGTGGCCTTGGGATATATTTAGATTTTCTTTGTTACAGCAGAGGCTAGAAGTAGATGAGAGAATGACAGTTATAGTGTTGCCACCTGGAAAGAAAGACCTTTTCAGAAGTTAATGCTATCATCAGTTTATTCAGAGAGCAGAGGATTTCTTTCTTGAAAAAGGTTGATAAATGTTTGGCTACCATGTCATTAGCTGTAGCAGTGAGGAAATTGGAGCCTTGGTTGCATGACTGAATTTATAAACTGTGTCCCTCACAGTTCTGGGAATTAGATTCTGGGACACACACACATACACACTAGGTAGAAAGACAAATGACAGACAGATAGACAGATAAACAGATTATACATACATAGATATTCCATGCACAGTTGCTGTCTGGTGGGGAAAAAAAAAAACCTACAGGTATAAAAAACAAAATCCATTCAACAAACTCATTGAGAGGCATGAAGGCATGATATTCCAGGGAAATGTAGTCAACAACTTCTGTGTTATTTTTTCCTTTGACAGAAAGTTTGCTTTTAGAATTGATTTGCTTTACAGAAATTTTCTTTAAAAGATAATTTTGAAACTTTATTTCTCAGCTACTGATTCCTAGGTTATCAAGAGTAAGAAGCTTACCATCCTCCAGATTCATGTTTTATCTAAGTATGATTTACAAGGGTAAAAACACATTCTCTGGTATCATGGTAGTTTGTGGACAATATAATAATTTGACTTCCAGAAATATCTTGTCTTCTAAGAAATATCTTGTCTTCTAGCTTCTTTGTCAACATTGGCATATCACTCATCACAAAGAAAAATTCCTTGAGCCATTGAACATTCAGCATTGTACTAGTACTTATTGATTTCCAATCCTTGTAGAACATTTCTTTTTACAATATAAAATTTTATGTTATATTTATTCTGACAAAAAATATACTGCTGGGCTGCGAGTTTGATCAGTGGTGAAGAACACTTGTTGCTTAAGTATGAAAGCCTGGAAGGGCCTGACACTGACCAGGTTTAGCTTACTTGAACCCACTTAGAAAGTTGGATGTAGGCATGCATGTCTGTAGCCCTAGTCTACAGGATGCAGAGAATGGGGACTTGCTGGGACTCGCTGACCAAAAATGGTAGTTCTGGGTTGAACTAGATACCCTACCTTAAGGGAGTATACAAATGACCATGCACATACTGACACACTGTACACATTTGTGCACACATGGACACAAATAGCTTGAGCTAGTAATGGGTGGACTGATACATGAAAGATGAAACAAAGTATTTGCAGATTCTAGATTATAGGTATGTGTGCTCATAATGCACTGTGTCCTGTTTGGTTTGAAAAAATTCAGATTAAAGTAGAATTTTGATTTGTGTATCCTGGCATTGTCATACCACGTATAAAGTTACTAAGCTTTCTGTACTTACTGATGAACAACTAATAGGGTATTATACTGGACTACAGATTATGCCTTGAGTAGGAGTGAGCTTAAAACATTTCACTGCTCAGTTGAACTGTCTTATCTGCATTTTTGCATCCATGAAGTCAAGCAAATACATTGAGAATATTTGGAAAAAAATACATGATTTGAACTGTACCAATAGATTTTGTGTTTCCCATAAAATACAATTACTAGGTTAATGTTTATATTGTATTAGGTGGTATTTGTAACTGGAGATGATTTAAAGTATATAGGTGGGTTTGTGTCACATTCAAATGCTATACCTATTTTATGTAACAGAATTGAGTATCTGCACATTTTCGTAATAAAAGGAATCCTGGATACCAAAAACTATATTGAGAGAATACACACCTCCCATGTGTTACAGTTGATTATCCTGTGCCACTCCCTGAAATCTCAGGTCTCACAATTCCCCTGAAATTTTCATGACAGCTTTTCCCATGTGGTGAGAAGAAGAGAGTGACATAGAATTACAAGTGAAATGAGGTGAATGAAATTATAAAATTGGGTTTGGAATACAGTACAGCTGTAAGGTGGAGGGAGGAATGGCACATTTTATTGTATTTAATAAAAACCATTTTCAAGATTTATTGAATATGAATATATACATTTGAGACTCAAAAGGTAGTGTGCTACATATATAACCATTATGTAAGGCATAATATATATATATATATATATATATATATATATATATATATATATATATATATATATATATATATATACTGTTTTCTACACCATTACCATGAGGAAAACAACAGAATCCCAATAGAATTACATCAGATTTCTCAATGGAAACCCTGAAAGCCAGAAGGGCCTGTAATGGAACACTTCAAAGTCTGAAAAACAATAGTTTCCAACCCAAGCACCTCTACCTGGCAAAAGTATCCCTCATAATTGATGGTGAAGAAAATTTAGCATGAAAAATTCAAGTCTATGATTATATGAACACAAATCCAAACCTACAGAGAATACTTGAGGGAATACTCCACAAGAACAGTCAACCAACCAGTCTCAAGAGCCAACAAGAAGATCACAATAACCAAAATAGACCAAGCTCAAAATACTATAAAACACAATAAAGCACCAAACCCCATAAAACACCTCATCATAGCAGGGATTAATTCAATCTTCGCAGTAATAACATTAAATATTAATGGTCTTAACTCACCCATCAAAAGATACAGTTATCAGGATAGATCAAAAAATTGCACCCTTCTATCTGCTGTCTTCAAGAAACCCACCTTACCACCAAAGATAAATACCTCTTCAGGGTGAAAGGTTGGAAAAATAATAGTTCTAAGCAAATGGAAATAAAAAACAATAGTGTGTGTTGCTATATTAGTATGTGATAAAATAGACTTCAAACCAAAAGTAATTAAAAAGGACAAAGAAGGCCTCTTCTTACTCATCAAGGGAATGATCCAACATAAGCATATCACATTAATAAATATATATGCCCCAAACACAGGGGCACCACAGTTTATAAAACAAAATCTTCTCAACAGTAAAACAGAAATAAACACCAACACCATCATAGTTGGAGATTCCAGTACTCTTGTATTATCAATATACAGAACATCCAAGCAGAAAATCAACAGGGAAATAGAGGTCAATAGCATCATAGATCAACTAGACCTAAAGAAAATTTACAGAACTTTCTACCTCAACTCTACAGAATACACATTCTTCTCAGAAGCCCATGGAACCTTCTCCAAAATTGACCATTTATTAGGCCACAAAGTGTGCCTCCATAAAGTCAGGAAAATTGAATGAACTTCCTGCCTCATGTCAGATCACAATGTTTTAAAGCTAGAAATTAACAAGAGACAAATCAAGAACTCCACCAGCTTCTGCAGACTAAATAACATACTTGAAACAATGACTGTCATGAGAGAAATCCACAAAGAAATTGTAAAATTCCTAGAATTGAATGAAAATGAATATACAAACTACCAAAACTTATGGGACACAATGGATGCAGTCATAAGGGGAAAATTCATAGCCCTAAATGCCTTGTTACAAAGACAGAGAGATCCCAAATTAGTAACCTTTCTGTCCACCTAAAGGCACTGGAGGAACAAGAAGAATCCAATAAAAAGAGCTCCAGACACAGAGAAATAATCAAGATTAGAGCACAAATTAATGAATTAGAAACTGAAAAAAAAAATTAAAAAGATCAATGAAACGAAGAGCTGGTTCTTTGAAAATAATAAGATTGACAGACCCCTGGCCAAATTGATGGACCACAAAAAAGAAAAGTCTCAACAAAATCAGAAATGAAAAAGAAAAAGAAAAGAAGAGATCACAACAGACATCGATGAAATTGGAAGAACCATCAGGGCATACTTATCAAACCTCTCCTCCACAAAATTAAGTAATCTGGAAGAAATGGATGAATTCCTGGACACATACCACCAAAACTAAACTCAGACCAGATTAATCTCCTAAACAAGCCTATCATATCAATGGAGATTGAAAAGGTAATCAAAACCTCCCCAAAAGAAAAATCCAGGACTGGGTGGGTGGCTTCTCAGCTGAATTCATCAAACCTTCCTTGAAGAACTGAAACCAATTTTCCCCAGACTGTTTCATATAATTTGAAACCAGGGAATCCTCAGCAGCTCCTTATATGAAGCAAACGTCACCCTAATGCCAAAAGCAGACCAGACAGGGATGCAACAAGGAAAGAAAACTATAGGCCCATATCCCTAATGAACTTACTTGCAAAGATCCTGAACAGAATCCTTGCAAACCGACTTCAACAACACATCAAAAGCATTATCCACCTTGATCAAGTTGGCTTCATCCTAGGAATGCATGGATGGTTTAACATACAGAAATTGGTCAATATAATACATCACATAAATAAACTGAACCACAAGAACCATCATCTCAATTGTATTATCATCTCAATTGATGCTGAAAAGGCCTTTGAACAAATACAGCACCACTTCCTGATTAAAATACTGGAAAGAATAGGCATGGAGGTTTTATATCACAACACAATAAAGGCTATACATAAAGCTCCTAAAGCCTAAATAATACTTAATGGGGAAAAAAAGCACAAGGAGATCCCACTGAGATTGGGAACAGGACAGGGATGCCCACTCTCACCACTGCTCTTCTACATAGTACTAGAAGTACTAGTCCAGATAATAAGACAGAAGAAAGAAATAAAAGAAATTCAAATTGGAAAGGAAGAAGTCACATTCACCCTATTTGCAGATGACATAATCCTGTATATAAGTGACCTGAAAATCTCCATCTCATAACTTCTAAAGGTGATAAATTCCTTTAGCAAAGTGGCAGTATACAAAATCAATGCACAAAAATCACTAGTCTTTCTATATGTAAAGGACAAATATACAGAGAAAGAAATCAGTGAAGCTGTCCCATTTTAAATAGTAACAACAACAAAAAATTAAACACCTTGGAATAACCCTAACCAAGGATGTGAAAGACCTATATAATGAAAACATTAACACACTCAAGAAATAAATGAAAGAGGACTTGAGAAGATGGAAAGTTTTCCATGCTCCTGGATAGGTAGATTTAATATTATGAAAGTGGCAATTCTACCAAAAGCAATATACAGATTTAACATAATGCCAATTAAAAAATACCAGGATCATTCTTCACAGAGTTTTAAAAAGTGATATCAAAATTCATATGGAATGGCAGATGGCCTTGGATATCCAGACATGTCCTCCTCAAAAATAAATACACAAGGGCTGGAGAGATGGCTTAGCAGTTAAGCGCTTGCCTGTGAAGCCTAAGAATCCCGGTTCGAGGCTCGGTTCCCCAGGTCCCACGTTAGCCAGATGCACGAGGGGGCGCACGCATCTGGAGTTTGTTTGCAAAGGCTGGAAGCCCTGGCACCCCCATTCTCTCTCTCTCCCTCTATCTGTCTTTCTCTCTGTGTCTGTCGCTCTCAAATAAATAAATAAATAAATAAATAAAAATTAAAAAAAATAAATACACAAATAAATAAATAAATAAAAATTAAATTAAAAAAAAACCACTTCAGGCAGTATCACCATAGCGATCTAAAGCTATATTACAATGCCATAGTAACAAAAACAGCATGGGACTGGAATAAAAACAGAAACAGACCATGAGACCAGAATTGAAGACCCTGACCTTAGGTCTTGATCTTTGACAAAGGTGCCAATAATATAGACTGGAGAAAAGACAATATCTTCAACAAATGGTGTTGGACAAATTGGATAACCATATGTACAAAAATGAAATTAGACCCACTCATCTCACCATACACAAAAATCAAGTTCAAATGGATTACAGACCTTAACAAAATATAGGAGGCACTCTTCATGGTATTGGACTGGGGAAAGATTTTCTAAGCAAAACCTCAGTAGCCCAGGAAATTAAACAAGCACTGCACCAGTGGGATCCCATCAAACTAAAAAAGCTCTTGCATAGACAAACATGCCATAAGCTGAGCCAATAGATTACCCACTGAATGGGAGACAATCTTTGCCAGCTATACCACTGACAGAAGCCTAATATCTTGAATCTACAAAGAACTCAAAAAAACTAAACAATAAAAAAAAATCAAACAACCCACTCCAAAAGTGGGGCAGAGAATTAAATAGGGTGTTCTTAGAGGAACAATTATAAATGGCTTACACACACTTAACAAAATGTTTAACATCCCTAACCATCAGGGACATGCATGTTAAAACAACTATGAGAGTCTACCTTACCCCAGTAAGGATAGCAAACATTTAAAAAATCAAATGAAAACAAAAGTTGATGAGGATGTGGAGAAACAGGAACACTGTTCACTGTTGCTAGGGATATAAGCTGGTACAACCACTTTGGTAATCAATATGGAGATTCCTGGAAAGGATGAATACAGAGTTACAAATAGACCCTGTTATTCCCTTAGTGGACATTTATCCTAAAAGCTCTGTATCTCAGTTCAGACATATTTGCTCATATAAATATGGTTATGTTTATAGCTGCTCAATTCATAGTAGCTAAAAACTAGAATCAACCCAGGCACCCATCATTGGATGAATGAATAACCAAGATGGTATACCTACACAATGGAATTTTACTCAACAGTAAGAAAAAATGACATTGAAATTGGTAGAAAAATGGTCGAACTTGGAATGGATCATTCTAAGTGAACTCATAGAACTGTCACAGAAAGACATCTGTCACTGGTCTCACTTATCTGTGGTTCCTAACCTGGATCAGCCCAAGCTGTTGACATATCTGAATAGCATCTTGTGGCTTGGACAATAGGGTGGATGGTGCTCGGGAGAAGGGAAAGGATGAGGGGTGGATGCACAAAATTGGACCCAAATTGAACTGGTACCATAGAATCCTGTCTCCTCTAAGTCAGAGTAAAAGGTAGAATCCTCAAAGGAACTTTAGGGGGAGCACTGAATCGAAGGGCCCTGGAGAGGGCGAGAGAAAACCTAACCTTAAATTTCTACTATTTCTCTTTCTTCTATGACTTTTTCTGTTTTATTCTCCCCTGGTGCTGGCCTGTAATTCCCTGTACTAGGATGTGGTCTACACCCACAGTGAGCTGTTGATCATAGAAACCCAGATCTCCAAAAACAAACAAGACAGACTTCTGTCAGAGCACTTGATTACCCACCAGAGACTAACAGTAAGACCCTACTGCTTAAGAGATCATATGCTGTTGGCATGGACCATGAAGAGACCTGGTTGGAATCTGGAAGAGAGCCAGTCCCCAGACAATTAGCTCATCTAGTGCTGGAAGGTTCTACATGAGCTACTTACTAGGGGAAAGTGGCCAGCATCTGTCCAAGCATCTCAAAATCTAAGAGACTCAGAAGCAAACAACCCTGATGTGATGCTCACACAAGTACAATAGTGGCACACAGCCATTTTGGGTAACCAACTGCTCTTAGATTGTCTAACAGATCTGCTCAGTGGAAACAAAACCATATCTAGAACTGGAAACCAAGTCAGAATCATATCCAGATAATGATTCTACTTTCCATTGTCAAGCTCCCACTAATCTTGGGCTGTAACAGGGTCTATACCCTTTAAATTCTCTCAGAATTAATAATGGTTATCCCATTTAACTGGTGCTGACTTCATTCTCCTTTAGAGAATCTGCTTCTCTTTTTCAGATGGGAGCTGGACCTGAGTAGATAAATGACCCAGTGTACTCCACTATGGCCCCAGCTGAAACTATAGAGGAATTGGGGGAATGAGCAAGAGTGCTGCTTTCTTAGTGAATCTGATATCAGCACAAGGTCTAATGGACCTAGACACTGAGGACACTCAATACCTACCAAATCAGAGGTCCAGAGGCTCCTAAGTGCCTATCACTGAAGTAGACTTAAAATGCTCCCAGCATGGCTCAGGGAGTTTTGTGAAGGAGGGGGCAGAAAGATTGTTAGAGCTACCATTTGGGATATTTTGCACTAAGACATTGCCTCTTCCCCCAGTAATGTATGACCCACAATCCCAATGTGGTTGATCTGCATCCTCAATGAGGAAGGCCTCTTCAGAAAAGGGGCACAGTGGAGGGAAAAGGTGGCACCAACATGTGTTGTTTACTAACTAAATTATGTCCATATTTAATTAAAAAAAGTAAACTATCATCTCTCTGGGCTCTACAGAGACTTCGTTGTAACACAGGGATGGATGAATATCTATCATAGCTGCTCTGACACAACTGATATAAAAATATATGCATTGAGCAAATTATAGGTTGTCAGACTCACATTATTTGATTAGCCTAACTTTGATGAACGCATTAATCACTGCTGATAGCACACATTGTTTTCATTTCTCTTTTAAATGGTTATTGTATACCTAGTAGAATTTGAATGTGATTTGGCCCTTTAGAAATTCATGTTGAATAGCTGTTGGGGTGCTGGGGATTGAACCTGGGACCTTGCACATGCTAAGTACATACTTTGCTGCTGAGCTACACATCTAACATTGTGTTGAAGTTTGTGATTGCAACAGCATGAGGAGCTGGGCCAGGGGGAAGGTATGTGGGTAGTGAGGGGAGCCTTCAGAAAGGAATTATAGGAGGTTCTAGGAGAAGGGGGAGTTAGTGCCAGGGTGTCACACAAGAAGTCTGGCTCCTCTCCTCACTCATCTGCCATGTGCTCATTCTTCTGCCTGCCCCTCATGATGTGAGCAGCATATGGCCTTTGCCACAGGTGGCTCCTGGTCTTGAACCTCCAGAGCCACCGTCTAAAGTAAAGTGTTTTTCTTTTCAATTACACAGTCTCAAATATTTCTTTAAAATTCCAGTCTTGGGCTGGAGGGATGGCTCAGTGGTTAAGGTATTTGCCTGCAAAGCCAAAGGACCCAGGTTTGATTACCCAGGACCCACATAAGCCAGATACACAAGGTGGCACATGCTTCAGAAGTTCACTTGTAGTGACTGGAGGATAGAGGTCCTGTCATGCCCATTCCCTCTCTTTCTCTGTCCTTCCATCTCACAAATAAATAAAATAATAAAAAATGAAAAATCTTTAAAAAAATTTAATAAAAAAAAAAAGAATTTCACATTTGCCATGCCACTGATCCTTTTGTCAATGTGAACACCTGTTTTTTTTTGTAAGGGTCTCACTATTACAATGTCATGCAGATTAGAAGTGCAGGTAGTGACTAGTGGCCTGCCCTTTCATATTTATGCTTATAGCAAGTGTCATGTAAGTGTCAGTACATTGCAGGATAAAGAAGTATTTGCATTGACTTGGAAAGACTTAAACTAATCAGGAGGCTCTAAAGTACCTGTAAAGGAAAACTTATGGTTCTACTGTTAACGGACAGTAGACCAACCTCTTTGTATTTTTCAAGTCACATTTTTCTTCATTTTCATGTGGGCTCATCACAATTCATCTTGTAAAGACAAGAGAATTTGAAAAGGCTTGGTTGCTCTGGAGCTTTAGATGTCCTCCAAGGGCTTTAGATGCCATAAATGGGATTTAGACTAGTTCCAAGGAAGGATGTTTTGAGATCAGCTTTTCCTAGGTTCCTGGTATCATTCTAGTTGTATCTCTTTTCTAAATTTGTCTTTTGAATGAAGTAGATATCCTGCTATTAGTGTTAAGTGTGATTTCATCATGTCGGATAAGATATGGGATGGTTAAAATAGTGATCTTCGGCTGGAGAAGATGGCTTAGAGGTTAAGGCATTTGCCTGCAAAACCAAAGAACCCCGGTTTGATTCCCCAAGACCCATGTAAGCCAGATGCACAAGGTGGCACATGCATCTGGAGTTTGTTTGCAGTGGCTGGAGGCCCTGGTGTGCCCATTCTCTCTTTCTCTTTCCCTTCCTCCCTCTTTCTCTCTCAAATAAATAAAAAATAAAATAGTGATCTCCAAACCTTTGCTTCAGAGATCAGAAAAGAAAAAGTCTTCTCATCTCTTCCCCCTTGTCTTCTTTTCACATTTACGATTACTGGAGGTATTCACTAATAGTAACTTTTATAACAAAGAAGTTTCTTGATTTATCCCAACTGTTAAGAGTATAAAATAGATTCAGCTTTATTAAGCTGAAATTTGGAGTCTGTCACCAAGAGAAGCCTCTGTGATCTCCCTAACTAACATGAAGGTCCTTTTTCAAACTCCCATGGAAACAGACATTCTCAGTATGTATCAAACACACCAAGTTTAGCTTATATAACTGGCTCACTGTAGGTTAGCAAACACATGAGATACCAGTGTCCTCCAAGTATTGGCCATGTTTCCCAGAAAATAATTTGCTTTGATTAATATTTATTGAGCAAATGGATGAGTTATAGAGGAGAGAACATATGAACAGTATTGAAGGTTAAACAAGTGTTTGCCTTTCTTAGAAGGGAATATATGTTCACTGAAACAATGGAAAGGAAAGCTGGAAAGTTAGGTTAGGGGAGAGTTGGATGGAGAGAATGAAACTATACTGTGCCCTCAAAGATACAAGTGACCTGATGAAAATAGAATTTATACACTGGAAAACAAAGAAAAATTCATTGTAGTGGAACTGGATTCGCCATTGTTACTAAGTTTCATGAGTTGATTATGCCTGAAAAAGTATTAAAAATGGAATTGTTTCATGAACAGTGTAGCATATTATGAATCTTATGAGATAATATTTTATTTGGCAATATTGAGGAGAAGAGGCATATCTTCTAAGTGGCGCTGACATAATTTCTCAACATTTTTCTGCCCGAAGACATGGTGGCAGCCTTCCCAGGAACCATCTCATAGATAGCCACAATGATTTGGCAAGCAGATAATGCCTTTCTTGTCATTGCAAAATCTTTTTGAATAAAAGAAGCAGTGCAAAGTTCAGATTAACAGTGTTATGTGAATATAAATGCTTCTGTGGAAAAAAATGTATCTGAAGTCATGTGTGGATAGCTGAACAGACTTGATCTTTCCAGATAGTTTCTTGTTTTTATTTCTGCATGACATTGTTAGGATATTTGAGATTTTATTTAATTTTATGTAATTTATTTCTAAACTTTCAGCTAGTTTGGACAAGGTTAGTGTTTTCTGCTTCTGAAAGCTGTTCCCTGAAGTTACCTCCATATGAGTTGTTGGTCAGGGAGGCCAGAGAGGCCTCTTTACTAGTATAAGCTATTGATAGTACTCTTGGTTGCCCACCAAAGCTATAGAAGGTATGCCCCTGTTACTGAACACTCTACACTGTTGGGTTGCAGGACATAGAGAAATCAAGTTTGAAATGAGCTGGAAGCTTCCTCTTTATTAAGTAGCTTTCGTAGTACCAGAAGGATACTGGGAGAGAACAATAATCAATATTCTTTCCCAGTTGTATACCCTTTGGCTCTACAACTGACTTGCTAGGTAAGATTCACTTTTGCACTGGTATAATAGTGGCATGATTATGATGGTAATAACCAACCACTTTCTGATGGGCTATGAGGCCTGCCTCATAGGAGGAATACATTTCTTGTTCTGTAAACCTGATCAGAAGGTCCTGGCTGAGAAGGTCAAAGGATCCTAGATGGGAACTTACTACTAATGTTATGCCCACTGTATAGGTTATGAAACTGCCTTCTAAATATTTATACCTATAGGTTAGTGCTCAATCTTGATCAGAGTTTTTTTTCACAGAGGGCTGATGTAATTCAGAGATTTATAGATGGCAAAAGTACTAAAAATAGGATTACTAGTGTGAACTCATCTTTAAATTGGACATCACCTCCATTTAAGGTTCAGGGAACATCATGAAAGTGTTAGAAAAAAACATAAGAGCCAGTGGATGGGGAAGAGTACCATGGAATGCTATCATGATATGCTTACAAGATGTAAGAGTTGGTAGACCACTCTTTGTGATGGTGTTAGGAGCGAAATTACATGTTCTAGAACTATTTGATGGTAGACCACATGGTATCTTAGAGGGCAAACATAGGTTTCTAGGGATTGTAGACTTTCCTTTTTCCTCTTTGCACAAAGCCAAGAGAGCCATTCCTCACTTCTGCTTTTTGATCACTGTTTTTTCTTGTAGAGTTCTTCTATTGTGGAGCTTTCAATCTTACCACTTTCTTTGTGTTCAAACACTTGATATTTATTCATCTCCTGGTATTTCTCTTATAGCAATGCAGATCTTTTGAAATCTGTAACTTAGTCCTTGAGTCTCTGACATTCCAGCATCTTTGGGTAGGCATTATTTTTTTCTAACAAATCCTTATCAAACTTTTAGTAAGATTTAGGTTTTGTATTAGATACTAGACTCATTAGCAAACAAAGTCTGTCTTGTTAGTTCTTTCTATTTTAAGGTGTTAGATAATCACTGTATGTCATATGGTTTTATGTGCTAAAGAGAAAAAAAATGGGTAAAAGTTATGATTGGAGCTGGAGAGATGGCTTAGCAGTTAATGTGCTTGCTTGCAAAGCCAAAAGACCCAGGTTTGATTCCCCAGGACCCACGAAAGCCAGATTCACAAGATGGCACATGTTTCTGGAGTTTGTTTATACCAGCTACAGGGCCTTGTATGCCCATTATCTCTCTATCTGTCTCTTTCTGTCTTTCTTATGCACTCAAATAAATTTTAAAAAATAAAATAAATAAAGTATAGGAGGAAGAGTGAGGGATAGAGTGAGGCTACGGCTACTTTCTTAGGTGGCTGTACTGAAAGCCAAGCAAAGTAAGATGGTATACCATACGATCTGTTGGTTAGGACCAAGTCATCCTAAAATTTAGCAGTTTATAAACAGGAGGTATATACTGTCTCATCATTTCTCAACTAAGAATCTGGAAGTGGTTTAGCTGGGAGTTTATGCCTAAGGTTTCTTCTCAGGAGGTTCAGACTAGGTTGTTCAGAGCAGGCACCTCAAGGATCAATGGGGACTGAAGAATTAACCTTCCAGTCACTGACATGGCTGCAGACAGTCTCTGTACATTAAGAGCTATTACACTGGGGCCTCAGTTCCTTGCTCCATGGTAGTTTGCCTCTGGCAGGGCACCTGATGAAGGATCAAGAGCAAAAGAGGGTGCCACAGGCTATTATGACTTGACCAGGGAAGTGACACCTCACTGATTGCTTTTTCTAGGTCTTCTTTATCTTAAAGTGCTTCTTTTCGCTGACTTGCTTTTGCTATTGGATGCATGTGGTTTTCAAACTTAGCTTCTTTCTCACTTTTCTTTTCAAATTTCCTAACAACACAGTTTGTGTTTGCTCCTTAAACCTGTCTATACCTTGTCTTTTGTCCACCTAACTCCTGTACCTGGCTTCTGATCTTTCTTGCTGTGGTAAACCTGTGAATAGTAAAGACTAATTAAATCCATTTTAGTTTGATCTGGCACTTTTAATTATTTATTTATTGAGACTGCTGGCACTTTCTTATATGCAGAGGTATGCTGTGTGGAAGGTAGAGGACAATCTTTTTAAAAATATTTTATTTATTTGAGAGAGAGGAGGGGAGAGAAAGAGAGAGAAAATGGACACATTAGTGCTTCCAACCACTGCAAATTGACTCCAGAAACGTGTTCTACCTTGTGCATCTGGCTTATGTGGGTACTTGAGAATCAAACCTGGATCCTTAGACTTCACAGGCAAATGCCTTAACCATTAAGCAATCTCTCCAGCCCATAGGACAATCTGGAGTGTCATTCCTCAGGCATCATCCACCTTTTAGGAGACAGTATCTGTCACTGGGTTGGAACTTCCCAATTAAGTTAGACTGGCCAATGATCTTCAGGAAAGCTGCTCTCTCTGCTTTCCCAGTGCTTCTATTACAAGAGCACGCCACCACATCTGGCCTATTTTATGTGGCTTCTCAAGGCTATCATTTTACCCACTGAGCTATCTCCCCAGCCCTTAGGGGTCTGTCTCTCCCTCCTTCCCCCCACCCCCTCTCTCTTTCTCTCTCTCTCTTCCTTCTTTCCTTTCTTCCTTCCATTTATTTTTTAAGAGAGAGAGAGAGAGAGAGAGAGAGAGAGAGAGAGAGAGAGAGAGAGAGGGAAAATTAGAATGCCAGGGCCTCAGCCACTGCAATTGTACTCCAGATGCTTGTACCACCTAGTATGCCTGTGCAATCTTGCACTTACATCACCATTGTGCATCTGGGCTTTGTAGGATGTGGAGAGAAATTGGACATGGGTCCTTAGGCTTTGCACTCAAGTGCCTTAACTGCTAAGTCATCTCTCCAGCCCAGGGGTATGTTCTTGACTATAGGTTGATCACAGTCCTTACTACCACTAAAACTACACTAAGTATATCTGACACTCCCACATGTGCGATTGGATAAAATGTATGTGCATGCATGTGCATATATGCACTCATCCGCATGCATGCCCACACTTCTATTGTTTATTATTTTTTGGTTAGTGACATCTAAGCATCTATGTAAAAAGTATGAAAAATCATACTTTCCAAGCTTTAGTTTTCATACCCTGTAAATCACCAGGATAGTCTGTCTTTCCATCTCCCTCTATTTTCTGTCTTATCTTTTCCTAGTTCCATGCTCCTTGTCTAGCTTGGCAGTTTTTTCCTCTTCTGAACCTGTGCTGAAGATCTGTGCTTTCTGCTCTCACCAGCTGCTTGCCTGAAACATGCGTCTCAGCATTTTAACACTAAAGTTCTCCAGCCATCATTGAGTCCACATTATCAAGTGGAACCTGGATTTTTATTTTGTACAAATCATCACTCAATCTCTGTTTATAGTCCTGACACAAGTTTTTTAAAAATATTTTATCTTTTTATTTACTTATTTGACAGAGGGGAGGAGGGAGAGAGAATGGGCATGCTAGGGCCTCCAGCTACTGCAAATGAACTCCAGACACATGTGCCTCCTTCTGCATCTGGCTAATGTGGGTCCTGGTGAAATTGAACCTGGGTCCTTTGACTTCGCAGGCAATTGCCTTAACTGCTAAGCCATCCCTCCAGCCCAAACTTTTTTTTTTTATATGATCACTGTATTTAATGTCCATAGAATAGGAAAGTTCTTGAATTTTCACTAAAAGTCATGCTCTTTTACTCTTCCATTGTTTCCTCCATTCTTTTTCTTCTGTCTTTTCTCTCTACACGATTAACAGGTCATTGCAAACACAGGTTCCTTGTGTCTGTTTCCGTGCTTTCCACCTCGCCAGCCGTGATTTCCAATCAGAGTTAATAACTTTTTCTTTCCTTTCCCTCTCTTTTATTGCTCTTACATTATTTCATTTTCTTGTTGATCCTTTCTCCTTCATGGAGCATGGATGGTGTGGGGTAAGGTCGATATCTCTTTCACCTTTATGCCAGTAACACTTAACTGAATTCCAGCATTCTGGTGTCAGCAGGTAACAAATTACATGTAGTTGCAGTCAGTTAATCTGGCCTCAGTTATGGTTTTGTAGCAGAAAACAAGAATCCATAAGTAAAGCTCTTTAGTGTCACACAGTAATTTAAAAGGAAAATCTTAGTATGTAATAAATGAGTGATTGACAACTATAGGTTAAGAACACAACAGAATATAGAATTAGCAGAATGAGGAAGCAGAGCATCTAAGGAAGGAAGGGGTAGGAAAGAGAGTCCCTCTCCCCAAGTCCCAGGACTGAGACCAGACCTCATTGATGATATGTCTTAAGACATACAGCAGTAAAGGTTGCAAATAACTACCACAGTAGACACTGATAATCTGTCTTCTGAGATTCTGGGGAGAAGTCATTCATGGTAAGGTACTAGACTAAAGAACTCACTGAAAATCTGTCAGTGGGGATGGTACTTTAGAAAGCCACTCTCAGGATGCTAGTGAAGAGCTCCTCAAGGTTAGTCCCATCTGACTGCAAGAAGAAACCCTACTTCCTCCTGTGTGCTTTCTCAAGCACACTGCAGAACTGCATAAGTTGTGAGCATGGCAAGGGAAGGTGGAATGGGAGCTGCAAACATCAGTTGATGACTGGCACAGCTCATCCCTTTTCTGTTCAATTTAAGAAATATCTATAGCAGAAATTTTATACACACACACACACACACACACATGTACTTTAATATGATTCTTAGACAAACTATATTGTTGAAATATTAAACCTTAATTACATTTTCCTTCATCTAGATGTGTTAAAAATTACTTTTTTTAAAAAACAAAGATCTCACTGCATAGCTAAGTTTAGTTTTAATCTCACTCTGTAGCAGGATGTGAACCAGTTTTTGTCCTGCCTCAGCCTCTCAGGTCCTGAAATGACAGATGTATGTATCCCTAAGTATGCAGACTCTTTGGGGAGACTCTTGAGTTATCATAAGAAGAAAAAATAGGTTTCCTGTGACTTCTTTAGGATTCTTAAGAATAATAATATTAAAACATTGCTTAGTGGATCTGTACTGCTATTCAGCTCAGTAATTTAGAATAAAAATAGAAATTTAAGACAAACCCTTGTGCATTTTCCAAAATATACCCATCCTGTCCATATTTCATGATTATCTCTCTATAGTTGTAAATTGATTTTTACTTATCTTACCTGTTATTAATGGATAACTGTATGTTCTATATAGTCTTAGCTAGTATTACTGGACAGTTAAGTGTAACTTGTAGGTATTTTTCTATAGCATCCCGTTTTTGTAGCTATGAGAAGACTGAAAGAATTTGGGGAGCCCATGAAATGAAAATGGGGACAAACTACCCCTCAGCTCTGCTGTGAAGCAACTTGGATTAACATTTACATATGATGCCTATGTTCTGGAGCAGTGGATTCACCAACCTCTTCACCTTCCAGACCTCCCTCAAAGACTTTCTTGTGTTCAAGTTGTCTAGAACTCTCATGTGATGCATGTGTATGTGTACATGTGTGCACATGTTTATTTAGTTCTCACAGTTTCAGATGCTAGGAAGTTCAAGGTAAAAATTAAAGCAGATTTTGTGTCTGGTGACAGTCTCTTTCCTGGTTTCTAAATAATCCTTTTCATTTT
The DNA here is from genome assembly GCF_020740685.1 of Jaculus jaculus. Lineage (NCBI taxonomy): Eukaryota > Metazoa > Chordata > Mammalia > Rodentia > Dipodidae > Jaculus > Jaculus jaculus. The sequence continues at coordinate 83,281,850 of NC_059111.1, read as the reverse complement.
GCTCTCACATAGCAGAAACATTGAGGGAGAACTCTAGTGCCTTTTCAAGGACTATACCTTAATGAGTACATCTGCATAGGTACCCTTGAACTTCCAGTGGTGGGTTTGTATGAAAAGAACACGTCATCTTACAGGATCTTGACTGCATACCACCTCTGTCAACATTCCTGCAGTTCAGAGATATTTGGAGTCTTGATGATGTCATGAGTCATCATGTATTATATTGTACATGTACTATATAAAATTTTCAATCTTGGCAAACTGTTTGGAGTCAGTAACATTGGCTGAATTATATAAAACATTAGGCTTTAGTGGCAATGCCTAATTGTTAATGGGCTTTGTTTTGTTTTTCAGGTTTTTCTAAAGAGTGACCGAGTAGCAAGAATGGTTCAGTGTGGAGGGTGTTCTGCTAATGATTTCAGAGAAGTTTTTAAGAAAAACATAGAAAAACGTGTGCGCAGTTTGCCAGAAATCGATGGCTTGAGCAAGGAGACTGTGCTAAGCTCCTGGATAGCCAAATATGATGCCATTTACAGAGGTGAAGAGGACCTGTGCAAACAACCAAACAGGATGACCCTTAGTGCTGTGTCTGAACTTATCCTGAGCAAGGAGCAGCTTTACGAGATGTTTCAGCAGATTCTAGGGGTTAAAAAACTGGAACACCAGCTCCTTTATAACGCATGCCAGGTGAGTGCCGAGATGTATCCCTTTCTGTGTCTGATGCATGCAATGAACATCAAGTGCTGATAAAGCCTGTGAAGATGTACTTGTCTTCTGATAATCAGCTTACTGGAAAAGTTAAGTGAAATTGAATTTTAATAAATCAAATAGTGACATTTGAAGGAAGTATTATACGGTGGAGAAAGAATGTCACTATCTTTATTCAGCAAATGATGGTTGCTGTGTACCCCATTTTGGGACATCAAATTTGTGCCTATTGGATATATATGGGACATGCCCAGAATAGTAAAATAATAATCATCTGCTGCCTAAACAACCTTTGCAATTCATAATGAGCAGGTGCTCCTCAGTGCACAGTAATTTGTCATAAAGATATGGTGCTAGTCCTTTGAGATTTGTGGAAGTAATTGAAATTTCAAATTCTTTTCTTTAACTCAGCCAGAAAGAAATGAATTGAGGACAATTGTTAAACTATGTGATTTAAAGTAATGACAGTTAATAATATATTTTCCTTTAACTTGTTATTCAGTCATGAATATGAAATATTGAACAAGATCCCATGTTTCATGTTTTTCATTTTTATACTATAGGTTTGTCTAATAATGTATTCCTCATGTATTTGCAGTTTTGCTTAATTTGGTTGTATAAATTATTCAACTCGGCCCTAATATACAATGTAAATTAACAAAATTCTGGAATTTTAAAATTCATTTGTTCTTTAAGAGAAACACTTCTATGATGCCAATGTTTATTTTTAATCCTCCCTTCGCAAAACTACATCACTTAATTTCTGTATTCTATTCATATTCCTTACTTTGCATCACTAATTTGTGAGTAATTTCATATAAATAAGAGTTAATAGGAAAACAGGATGTTACTTTAATCCTGTGACCAATTCATGTGCCCACCTAATCCTTTTATTTTCTCATTAAACTAGATGGTAGCTTGAGAATAGTGAAAGATGACTTTAAGACCACAGTCTTGTATTTTTAAATATAGATACTTTGTATTTTTTAATGAAAATGTTCTTTGTATAATTTAATGTTGGTGAGCATCACTCATTAGTAATATTCATAGGGATTTATTCTGAATTTATTTAAGTCAAAAGCCTCACTAGAGGCATTAGAAAAAACAACCTGAATAAAATAAAATATTTCTTCTCCATGTTCCAAAATCTTAATAGAACATCTAGGTTTCTGGATAAATTATTACTCATGTATTTACATTTATAGGCTGTATTATAATATCATAAAGTATATTTCCATGTACCTATGTATTTATGCTTATAAACTCAAAATTTACTTTTAGCCTACTTTTTAAGATCATTCTTACAGTTCAGGTATGAGCTTGCTAATTTTACCCTCTGTGGCTTGAAATTTAATTGTAACAGTAAATTTAGTTTTCCTTTTACTTTTATCAGAAATTTTCTTATGAATTTTGAAACTCGTCCAGGTATATACATACACATATTTATTAGGACTGCTCTGTTTTCTTGTCAAATTGAATCCCTTATCATGATATGCCTGAAAGTCTTCCTTTCTTCTTCTTCTTTTTTTTAATATTCCTTTCCTTAAAGCCTGCTTTGGTTAGGATTAACATGGTGAATACTTTGTCACCATGCTTAACCTTAACTTTTTAAAAAAAGTTTATTTACCCATTTGAATGAGAGAGAGAAAAAGGCAGATAGAAGACAGAGAATGAGGGCCAATAGCCACTGCAAACAAACTCCAGATACATGTGCTGGTTTGTGCTATGGTTTATATGGTTACTGGGGAATTGAACATGGGTCCTTTGGTTTTGTTAATGAGCATCTTAATCACCAAGCCATTTCTTTAGCCCAACCTTAACTTTTTTTTCAATGAATTATTTTTACAAACTTTATTCATATTTTTAGTTAATTTTGTACTCAGTGTATTTAGTCAAGTTGGTACTATTGTTAGCCTCCTCCCTGCCTTCCCTGCCTCCTCAGGATCTCTCCTACTTTGGGAATATGTGTTGTGGGTTTAGCCATCAATTATGGGTAGGTGGCAATGTCTCTGTGTATCATGACTCAACACATAGCTCTGACATTCTTTCTCCCCTCTCTTCTGCAAATTTCCCTGAGCCATGCTGAGTTCATTTTAGATCTGTTTCTGTGATGAGATCTTGGGAGCCTGTTTCTCTGGGTACCTGGTTTAGTAGGAGTTGATTGTTCTCTGTGTCTATCTCCTTTACCCTTAATTTTTTTTCTATTTATTTGAGAAAGAGAGAACAGAGAGAGAGCGTGCAAGCGCAAGCGAGCACATGAACATGCCAGGGCCTCCTGCTGCTGCAAATGAACTCCAGACACATGCATCACTTTGTGTATTTGACTTTTAGTGGGTACTGGGGAATTGAATCTAGGCTATCAGGTTTTACATGAAAGTACCTTTAAGAGCAGAACCATAGAGCCATCTCTCTAGCCCATCTTAAGTTTACCTTTTACTGATATCTTTATTTTTAATTTTTAAAAAATATTTTTGTTTATTTATTTATTTATTTATTTGAGAGTGACAGACACAGAGAGAAAGACAGATAGAGGGAGCGAGAGAGAATGGGTGCACCAGACCTTCCAGCCACTGCAAACGAACTCCAGACGCGTGTGCCCCCTTGTGCATCTGGCTAACGTGGGACCTGGGGAACCGAGCCTCGAACCGGGGTCCTTAGGCTTCACAGGCAAGTACTTAACCGCTAAGCCATCTCTCCAGCCCTATTTTTAAATTTTATTTTATGTAGATTGCATACAATTTGGTCTTAAGGGTTTTGTTTGGTTGATTGGTTGGATTTTGTTTTATTTATACCTATTCTGATAATTTTTGTCTTTAAATAGCTGTATTCAGACCCCTTGTATGTAGTGATTGCTATAGTTGGATAAAATAATACAGCATGAAACTATTGTTATTTCCTTGATACTTTTCTTTGTCCCAAATTTTAAGCATTCTATAATTTGGATTATATACTTATGATTCAATGTTATGTCTTCTTTTGATATAACAGTTATAAATGCTTTGTCTTAAAATATATTTAGTGATTGCTCTGTGTTATATAATATACACAAGAAAATAATCTAAGTCCACAGGCAAGTCACACTAGAGAGCATCTACTCCATGATTCAGTATTCCCAGACCCTCTTTTCATCTGTTATATTGCTCTCATTCATTTTACCTCCCCATAATAATTCTGTGTATAGTGACTGTCATTTTTATACACTTATCCTTTCTGTTATGAGAATAAAGATCATATAATTTTTAATGTATTTTATTTATGAGAGAGAGAGAGAAATGGGCGTGCCAGGGCCTTCAGCCACTAAAAATAAACTCCAGATGCTTGTGCCCCTTGGGCATCTGGCTTATGTGGGTCCTTAAGAATTGACCTGGGATCCTTTGGCTTTGCAGGTAAATACCTTAACTGCTAAGCCATCTCTTCAGCCCAGATCATATAATTTTTGGCTTCAGCTGTTCTTTCTTTATTTAAAAAAATATTTATTTATTTATTTATGAGAGAAAAATAAGCAGATAGAGAATGGACACACTGTAGCCTCCAGCCATTTCAAATGAACTCCAGATGCATGTGCCACCTTGTACATCTGGCTTACATGGTACTGGGGAATCTAACCTGGGTCCTTTGGCTTTGTCAGCAAGTGCCAAGTCATCTCCAGCCCCGTTGTTCCTTTGATATAATTTCTTCCTTTCTAGAAATAAAGACTATTTACATGTACATTTCCTTTTCCCCTCAGCATTTTTAAATATGTTTTATTTTATTTTTTGATATTTTTAAAAATTTATTCATTTTTATTAATTAGTTTTGTACTCGTGAATACAGTCAAGTTGGTACCATTGTGAGGCTCACCCATGTCCCACCTGCTCCCCCTGACCCCTCCTTGTTGAGGTATATGGGTCATGCATTGTGGAGTTAGCCCACAATTATGGATAGGAGAAATGTCTCTGTGTATCATGACCCATCATGTGGTTGTGGCATTCTTTTTGCCACCTTTTCCACAAAATTTTCCTCAGCCATGTTGGGTTCATTTTGGGTCTGCTTCAGTGATGAATGAGGTCTTAGGAGCCTATTTGTCTCTGGATATTTGATTTGGTAGGAGTTGATTTTTCTCTGTGTCAATCTCCTTCACCCTCGTGGTGGTACCAGGTTCACCAAGAACACATCACCCTTGCTTATTTTGCCAATTATTTTTAGTTTCATCTGGGTTCCTTTTGAGGTATGATGGGGTGGTTCTCTCCTTAGGATTTGCATCTATCTGAATTATAGAGGAGAGAGAGATAAGAGAGAGAGAGAAAGAGGGAGAAGCTGTAGAACATTAAGATCAGTCTTCATCATACCCTTTCCAGTGCCTTGTGACTCAGGTGTTCCCTCTAAGGGCCTAGTGAAAGTTCAACCATTTGCTCTGCCTTTTAGGATGTAGAATTTTATGGTACCATTGCCTTTTGGGTCTAGATTTGTGTCCCCCACCCCCTACCTTGTCCTCCTCTCCCTCCCCACCCACCCTATTGTCTAGTCCTTGGGATACTTGCTGGGTATATTGGCCTCTTGGGAAGATTCAGGTTAGGTGCTGTAGATGAGTGAGTCTATGTGGCGATTATCCCCTCAGCATTTTAAAGAAAGATATTTCTTACAGGACCAATGTTTTGGTGATGCATTCCTCTAGTTTTTGATTAAGAAAGTCTCATTTTTTGTTGCTTTTTCTTTTAGAATAAAGTCACTAGATATTAGAAATATTATTTAGCTCTATTTTTTATTTTTGCTTTCAAACTACAGGATCTTATTTTATCTTCTTATTGCTTACATGATTTCTGGTGTGGTTTCTGAGGTGATTCTCATACTGTGCTACCTATAGGTAAGATCCTTCTTCCCTTGCCATATAACTCCTTTCAGTCTGTACCCCTTCTCTTGCTGTTCTCCAGTTTGAATCCAATATGTGGGGTAAAGAATTATCACCACTTCTTCTTTGTAGTTTTCTGAGCTGTTATACTTGTTCATAACATAAAGCATCAGTTTTGGAATGTTTTCTGCTGTTACTTTTTCAAATATCCCTTCTGACTGTTCTTCTGATATTTCATTTATGTTTGTTACTTCCTTTCTATCTTGCCCACAGCTCACAGGGATGTTTGCTTCTGGTTAACTCTACTCACCAATTTCCTTTGCTCTCTGCATTTTAGTTTTGAGGAGTTTTTAGTGACCTTACTTCAAGTTCATAACTCAGAGGCTCCACTTCTGTGGATGAGAAGATCAAGAGAGTTCATTTTTCTTTAGTTCTTCATTTTTTTTTTGTTTTATTTTTATTTATTTGAGAGTGACACACAAAGAGAGAAAGAGGCAAATAGAGAGATAATGGGAGCACCAGGGCCTCTAGCCACTGCAAATGAATTCCAGATACAAGTGCCACCTTGTACATCTGGCATATGTGGGTCCTGGGGAATCGAGCCTCAAACTGGAGTCCTTAGGCTTCACAGGCAAGCACTTAACCACTAAGCCATCTCTCCAGCCCCTAGTTCTTCATTTTTTAACCATTGTTCTTATTTCTATTTTTTTAAAAACTTTTTTTTTCCTTTTAAAAACTTCTTGTATTAGTCATTGTATTCTTGTGGTTTTTTTTTCAACTTTTTTATTTGAGGCTATCAGCCTATTACTAGAATTATAATAATGTTAATTAAGATTCCTAATTTGATATTTTCATATCCGTAGCACTCCAGTATCTGGTTTAGGTTTAAATTTTCCTTCACATTAGTTTTTCTTTTTTTACCTGGTGGCATACCTTGTGCATTTTTATTGAAGCCAAGAATGCCAAAGCCGACGACAGGGGTTGAACTACTATGGCTCTGTTATGAAGATTCTGATATTATGTGTAAGAACTGGGTTGTGCCTAATGTTTCTTGTATCCATAGGTTCAAGAAACTTCAAATTCCTCTGGTATGATTGTTTTTGTTTCTACCCTCAATTCTTGGCTTCCTTCAAAACTTTTCAGAAAGTTTGGGTCTTGTATCTGTTGTTGTTGTGATCCATGCTATGCTGGACTTGTATTATGGCAGTATGTTAGAGAAAGGAGAGTACGTCATTTAATCAGATTAAATTGTATTTTTCTTTTTTATATAATTTTTTTATTAATTAGTTTTGTATTCAGCAAATATAGTCAATTCGGTACCATTATTAGGCTCATCCCTGACCTACCCCCTCCCCACTGGCCCCTCCTTGTTGAGGTATATGTGTCGTACATTGTGGAGTTAGCCTACAGTTATGGGTAAGATAAATGTCTCTGCATATCATGACCCAACATGTGGCTCTCACGTTCTTTCCGCGCCCTCTTTTGCAAAATTTCCCTGAGCCATGTTGGGTTCATTTTTGGTTTGCTTCAGTGATGAGGTGTTGGGAGCCTCTGGGGCTCTGGCTCTGATTTGGTAGGAGTTGATTTTTCTTTGTGTTGATCTCCTTCCCCCTTGTGCTGGTATCCGGTTCATCGGGACAACAGCATCCTGGCTAGTTTTGCCAATTTTTCTTAATTTCAGCAGGGGCCCTTTTGAGGTATGATGGGGTGGCTCTCTCCTTAGGATCTACATCTATCTGAAAAAGAGAAGCAGATTCTCCAACGGAGAGTAAGTTAGCACTAGGACAATGAGATAACCCTTACTTTGTTAACAGAGAATTTAATAGATGTAGGCCCTCTTGTAGCCCATGATTGATGGTAGCTTGATAATGGAGAGTGGGCTTATGTTTGGGTATGGTTCTGACTTGTTTTCCAGCTTCAGCTATGGGTCTCGTACCACTGAGGGATCAGTTAGCCAAATCAAGAGCAGTTGGTTCCCCACCATGGCTGTGTGCCACTATTGCACTTGTGTGGCATCACAACAGGTTATTTGCTGCTAAGTAGGTTAGACTATGAGTTGCTTGGACAGATATTGGTCATTCTGTTAAATTGTATTTTTCATGGATTTATATCCCAGAGATGAAACCTCCACAGATGTTTCTGTGTTGGTTCTGTGTTTTGTCCAGTGGATGTGTTCCCTCCTTCCTTTATGGCCTGTATTCCTCTCTTTGCCTATACCATTCAGTGTGTTTTCCTAAAACTCTATATACTGTGATCCTTATATACATATGTTGTTGTGGTTTTGTTTTTCTAGACAGGAAAGGAAGCTTGACTGGGATGGTATTTTCCTCCTCATGCTGGAATTAGTTTTCATTATATCCTTCTAGCAAAGAATCTCCCTTGATAAAGATGAAGGATCTGGAAGACCTGACAAAATAATTTCTTCCCCACTTCTTGCCTTGGCTACATAGGACTCATTCATACTTGTGAGAATGTGGTATCTAGTTATATGGAGAGGAGACTTATCGTTGCTGGCCCAGGAATTTGTGCGCTTTTAGTTATTTGACAAAATTACTAAGTACGTGACCCTGCTGTATGTGGTACCCAGCGAATGTTCTGAGTTTCAGAGTTATGTTTTCTTTTTTTTTTTTTAAATTTTTTATGTTTTCTTTATTTGAGAGCAACAGAGAGAGAGAGAGAAAGAGGCAGAGAGCGAGAGAGAGGATGGGCGTGTCAGGGCTTCTAGCCACTGCAAACGAGTTCCAGATGCGTGCACTCTCTTGTGCATCTGGCTAACGTGGGTCCTGGGGAATCGAGCCTCAAACCGAGGTCCTTAGGCTTCACAGCAAGCGCTTAATCACTAAGCCATCTCTCCAGCCCCCAGAGTTATGTTTTTAAATGACTTGAAAGCAAGCCAGGAATGGTGGCTCACACAAGTTCATGTCCAGCCTGGACTAGGGTGATACCCTGCCTCAAAAATAAGTAAATAAATATATAATTTGAAAAAACAAATGACAAAAATTAAGATGTAAAATTTAAATGATTTTACATAAATTATGTAAATAAGAAGATAACAGATTTTTTTTCTTATGAGGAAGATATATATTTGTATCTTGTAGTTTCTATATTATTGTCTCCAACGAAGGTTACAAAATAAGGAAAGTAAGCAGAGGTCCTCACATCAAGTAGTCTGTTCTCTTTTAAAATGAAGTCTGGGAAATGAAACTTGAGTGTGGTTTGGGATGAGAAAGAGAACCTGAGCAGGCAACACTGTTGGAGCCTGGCTGAGGCTAGAGGCTCAGTAGAGATCCCAGTGATTCACTTCACCATTCCCTCATGTCAGCAAAGGTTTTGAAGATTTCTACTGGCTGTGTTAGTCATGCTTGTGCTCAACCCTTAATTTTGCCAGCTGCAACCTAGAAAATAGTAAAAATATGTAGTGTACTTGAGGATCAGAAACCCAGGATACAGAGCTGCTGTGGAGTGATGATCAGTACTTAAACACCCTTGGTTCAGCTCCCCAGACTTGAAGAGGAAAATGCCATGAATGAGAAATAAGCAGTGTCCTGGCTACACAGGAGGACTTAGGAAATCACTTGGTCTGATTTCTTGTATCTGTGTTAAAGGATTAGCATCTGACATGGAAAGTCAGTATGTGACCTCCTGAAAAAGCGTAGTGGTTTACATTTCTACTGTTCTGAGCCAGTGAATGTTTAATTGTCAAAATGAAGGCATTAAGAACTTCCTAAGACATCAAGTTAGGAGAGGCACAAGTGACAAGTAAGCTTTATAATCAGGGATAATTTTAAGCAAAGTAGTTATTGTTATAAAAAAGTATAAATGCAACAAATATTTTAAAAAAGAGTAAGAATAATACAATTGTTATAAGTTAAATATTGTGATATTAAAATTAATTTAAATATTTTTAGTGTTTGGTCTGTAGATAATATATCTTCAGGATTACATATGCATATGACAAAAAAATTTAGGAAAAATACAGAAGAGAAATTCAAGTCCAACTAGGCATAGAGGCTCATTCCTTTAATTCCAGCACTTAGGAGGCTAAGGTAGGAGGCATGCCATGAACTCAGGGCCAGCCTGAGCTACAGAGTTCCAGGTTAACTTGGCCCTGTTTACAAAGAAAATCAAGGGCATATTTTAAGTGAATATTACAGTTCTATAAGAATATAAAATTAGTAATCGTGATTTAGTTAGCTCAGAATATTCACAGTACTGCAGGGCTGTAAATAAAGAAGGAAGAATATGCCTATTGCAGTCCGGTTCGCATTGCTGGTGGAAATCACCCAACCAAGAGCAGCTTCTGGGAAAAAGAGATTTATTTTGGCTTACAGGCTCGAGGGGAAGCTCCATGATGGCAGGGGGAAACAATGACATGAGCAGAGGGTGGACATCATCCCCTGGCCAACATAAGGTGGACCACAGCAACAGGAGGGTGTGCCAAACACTGGCAAGGGGAAACTGGCTTTAATACCCATAAGCCTGCCCCCAACAATACACTCCCTCCAGGAGGCATTAATTCCCAAATATCCATCAGCTGGGGAGCTAGCATTCACAACACCTAAGTTTATGGGGGATACTTGTATCAAACCACCACAATGCCAATATAAAGTCTAATTTCTAAAAGTTATTCTGGATATGCAGTTATATTTTAGTGAAATGGCTACTATGGTGTACCAGTGTGAATAATATGAAAGCTATGTATTTTATACTTACAAGTAAATTAAATAATTTTACTTTACATTTTGTAACAAAAATGAAGTTAGGCAGTAACAATCAGTTGCTTTTCTATAATCAGAAATTAAATGCTTATTAAAGATTATTTTTAAATATGACATAAGGTAATACAGCATGTTCAAATTAATTAGTAGGCACATTATCAATAATAATGCAGTATAATCAATATGTTCATTGTGGTGTGAAAAGAGAACTAAGTAAGGTTTGGATATTTGCTAGACTTATTTTAAAAAATAACAAAGTCAGGCTGGAAAGATGGCTTAGCAGATAAAGCACTTGACTTTGAAGCCTAAGGACCCATGTTTAACTCTTCAGGTGCCACGTTAACCAGACACACAAGATGATGCAAGTGCCCAAGTTCCCATATACATATAGGCAGCACATACATTTAGAGTTTGATTATAGTGACTAGAGGCCCTGGTGCACCAGTTCTCTCTCTCTCTCAAGCACATGTGCACTCACTTGCTCTTGCTCTGTATCTCTCACACGAAAAAAATTAATAAATAAAATAAGACAACAATGTCATTACAAATGGCACAGTAATGTGGTAAATCCCTCCTTCCTCCCAGGTGAGTCTGGGAAAGGCAGTATAATCTTTGGATGTACCATGAAGAACTTTACCAAAATAATAATTTTGCACATTTGTCAAAGTATTCTGGGCAGAAAGAGAAGCATTTAGAGGCTGTGGAGCAGTAGAGCTGTAGGGCCTTTAAGTCTTCAGTATTAGTGGACTATACTGGAGAGATGGGGTTGTGGTTCAAGATGACATTCCCAGAGGTAGCGAAGGTTATTATAAACTGCTGAGAAATGTACAACAATACATGACTAGTGTTTGAAGAAAGGAGTACATAGTACAAGATCTATTCATGATATTCTTCTCCTTTTACCTTTATATTTAGATTATAAGAGGATTAAGTAACTCAATTTTAGAACTATCTGAATTCCAATCTTTTCTGCCAAAGACAACCTTCATCAATGTTTTAAAATCTTATTCTATTAACTGAATAAAGTGACTCATCTAGATTTTCCCAAAAGTCAAAGCAAAGTTAATTGAGATCTTGATCCCTTAACAACCCCAGAACCTGATTCATCATGTTCCTAGGACTGTGAAGTATTAAGTGCTATCATAGAAATGCTTGCATATTTCTAAGTGGTAATAAATATTTGTGAATAGTTAAAATATGTTCTTTATAATTCTGTTTTTCTAGAAGTTTAGATTAAAGATTAAAGATTAGAGATTAGTTTGGATTTTAGCTTTGGGCTGCTTGTTTCATATTCAATCAAATAATGGGCCTGTTTTTACTTTTCTCTTGCCTGTACTGTTCTTACTAGTGACTATTTTGACACGCTCTTGGTTCCATACCCAATATTATGCTTTAAAATTCCACTCAGTCTCTACCCCCCAGAGCTATATACCCTAGGTCAAAGCACTGGACGAGAAACTTCTCTGAAAAGGGCAAAATGAAAGCTTGAAAATTATAGCAAGTCTAAATTTTGCCAATGCTTGTCTAGTACAACTTTTTTGTCTATTTTTATTTATTGATTTGAGAGTGACAGACAGAGAAAGGGGCAGATGGATAGTGAGAGAATGGGTGTATCAGGGCCTCCAGCCTCTGCAAATGCACTACAGATGCATAGGCCCCCTTGTGCATCTGGCTAACATGGGTCCTAGGGAATTGACCCTTGAACCAGGGTCCTCAGCTCTAAGCCCTAAGCCATCTCTCCAGCCCTAGTACAACTTTTATATAAAGCATAACCTGATGCAGCCCTCAGTCTTATTGTAATAGAACTCACTCCAATCTGGCATTATTGCTCTAAGCACTCCATGTATGGTAGCCCTCTTTCTTGTGAAACAACACTTTTTTAAATTATTTATTTAATTATTTGAGAAAGAAAAAGTGGCAGATATGGCAGAATGGGTGTGCCAGCCACTGGAAACTCTGGACACCTGCACCACCTTGTGCACCTGGCTTACATGTGTACTGGATAATTGAACTCAGGTTGTTAGGCTTCTCAGGCAAGTGCCTTAAGTACTAAGCCCTCTCTCCAGCCCCAAAACAGCTTTAAATAAGGCTCTTGGAAACAAGAATTTTGTTTCATATGTGTTGAAATAAAATATCTGTCCATGTTGATACAGCATGTGGTGATTGAATCTGGAAATCTAGAATTTGTGTGTGCATGTGTGTTGGCATGTGTGTGTGTGTGTTGTTGTTGTTGTTGTTGTTCCTTGCCTTCCACATTGTTTGAGGAAGGGTTTCTAATTCTCACTGCAGTCTTCAGTTCAGCAGGCCTGCGAGCCTCTGGATCTGGGAAGTTCTCCTGTCTCTCTTCCCCTTCTTGCCATAGGCACATAAGGGGGATTACAGAAACCTACCACAGCTTCTGGGGGTTCTGGGTATCAAACCCAAGATACTCAGGCATAAGTATTTTATACACTGAACCATGCATCCTGGCCCCTGAAAATCTTAAATTTTAATGAGAGTTAAGGTTTGAAAATAGATATTTGGAAATCATGTGGGAAATATTAGTATTTTAAGCCATATCTCAAATTCTCTTTATTCTTTAGATGAGAATAAAATAATGAATGCTTTCTGTTCTGTACAGAACAATTTGATCATCATTGTAGTAAGAAATTATTTATGTAATGAATGGCCATGATTAATTTCCACTACTTTTGACAAAGTGATGGGAAGAATTCCATTAGTTTTTAACATTTAGCATTATGTTGTTATCTATGTTAATTCTATCCCGTCATTCTGAAATGAATAATTTCAGATGAGCAAGATGTACATCTCAGTTTATAAATCATAGCATTTTAACTTACTCTACAGTTTTTGGCTTTTTGCTGTTTATTGTTTAGTTTCCCCTTCAAATACCAAACATCACTTGTAATACCTGATATAATAATGTTTTATGTAAATAGTTTATACACTGCACTTTTTAAGGAAGTAATGCTTATATTGATTTGTTATAGGGTATTTTCCACATATTTTCAATCCATAGCTGATTGAATATGCAGATAGTTACAGAACATGCAAATAGGTTAAATTGACTATATACATGATCCTGACACAGGAGCATAGGGTGAAACATAGATAGATTTGGTACCTTGTTTAGGACCCCTGTGCTTTTAGAAGATAAATGCTATTAGAATTGTTATAACAAGTTAAATCCTCTAAAAGTTATGCAATGATTAAAACCAAGTCTACTATGTTTATTTTGAGAACCATTGTCTTTCTCCTCAGTTCCTGGTAGGTTGGCTCCTTATTCCATTTAGTATAACTTCAACCCATAGTTCACTGATAGGTGTGAAACTCCTCAAATTCAGTAGACTCAAATGCCTTTTATCCCTATTAAATCTGAAAGTTGGATTTCCTTTTATTCATGTCCCATTTAGTCCTGACTCATACTCCTGAGTCCATTCCTTTTGATGGTCTTCCTGACACAGTCAGTGGACACCGTTGCTTTCTCTAGGGTATTAGGCTATTTCCTGCCTACCTTCCACAACTATTGCTTTGACTGTAAACTTTATTTCCTCACATATGGATCATAAAAGGAGCTCCTTACTGGCTTCTTCCTTCCAACTGTACATATTTTGATGTTAGATGAACCTTATGCAAGCATCATCCTTCACTTTCCTAACCCTTCTTGAAGAGGAGATGACTCTTTGGAGAACATAGGCAGGCCACACTTTTTGATTAAGCTTCCGGCAGTGATGGCACTCAGTTGCCCATTTTGTTTTCTTATATTCATTTCCACCCAACAATTTTGTCTATACCTCATGTTCTAGGGTAACAGAGTGACTATCTGTCCATACAACAGTTTGTATTTTCTTGAATTTCAGTTTTACCACACATTACCCTGTTCACTTGTAATTCCTACCTCTTCCACAAAGCCTTTTCACCTTCGACCTCCATCATTCATCTAACAACCTGAGCATGTTTGTTAAATGTTGGGACAGAAAATTTTTCCTTCAAGAAATATAATTCCAATTGTGTCCTCTATCATGCATCTTAACCTGAGCATGGGATAAATTTTAATCTTTTCCTGTAAATTAAACAGCAATATATAATGTGTTTCCTATTGTGACCATTTATATATACTGAAGAACTTAAGACAAAATAGTGTGGTACTTGACTGTGTGTATGAGGCAGATGCATTGAAACATACCAAACATCAAGATTCACACTTTAATCCTACCACTTTGATGTCAACTGTGTGAGTGTAGGAAAATGGCTTTGTGATTTAGATTTTTTACGCCTAAAATGAGACAGTGATAAATCCTATTCCATTAGATTTTTAAAGGCTTAACTGAGATAATATTTATAGAAAGTTTGAGCAGTTCTTGGTACAAGTAAATGTTGAATAAGTTTAAAGAAAGAGACTTTGGAGTCATGATGAAGATAGTGTCCTTGAAAATATATTAATTTATTTTTACGTGTGTGTGTGCATGCACACATGTTTATGGGCATGCCTGGCTTTCTTGTAACTATGAAAAAAAAAAAAAAACAAACAGCTACTTGTACCACTTTTTGAGCTTGGCTTACATGGGTGGTTTAGGATTGAACTCAGGCCAGCAGACTATAGGAAGTGTATTTAACCACTGAGCTATTATCTCGGCCCTATGAAGCTAGAATTTGAATCCTTTCTTAGATGGTTCTGGGAAAGTGAACCTACCTGTGTAATTTTATTTAGCAGTAAACCCTCAACCACAGTTCTATTTAATATTCAATGTGAATGTAGACTGAACTGTTTTATTCTAGTAAATATCATTAGTAAATATTTGTTTGAAAATATTAGATAATTATTTTTGTCTAGAGATAAAATTTTAATACAAATAAAATACTAAACATTTAATGATATATGAAAGTTTATCAGGGTATCTGTGACATTTTAAGAGTGTGTGCATGTGTGTGTTTGTGTGTGCATGAATAATTAGATATACATATAGCTAGAGAATGGACATGCATGATCTCTAGGTTTACAAATTGCATGGTTTTTAATTTTAAGGTTAAATTTATTATGTTCTTGCTTTTGAACATTTTGATCCATTATTTAATACAGTTCAGTTCACTAAGAGTAATTTTATATCTAATTAACTAATTTGTCTTTTCCAAGTTTTAAGTATTCAGAGGAAAATGTGGTTTGGGAAATGAATTTTTAAGACTTAGAACTGTTGTACAAGACTGCATGAGAGAACTGCTACTTCTGAGTCAGATTTTTATGCATAATTTAAATGGCTGATATAAGGGAGTTCTCTACAAGCCTTGCATCTCACAGAGTGTTCCCTGATTCATTCATATATAACATCATACAGGGAATGCATGGCTCTCAGGAGCCTTGGAATAACTTAATTTTCTTGTATGAAATTACAAAGAAAACATTAGCTACTTTGTATTTGTTAGTGATCAACAGCAGGCAGGAAAGAGACTTTTGTTTTTGTTCTCATGAGGGGACTACTTCCTGGAAAATGAGTTGAATATATATATACATATATATATATATATATATATATATATATATACATATATATATATATATATATATATATATATATATACATATATATATATATATATATATATATATATATATATATATATATGGAGGGGGGTGGCGTTAGAGTCTGAATATCAGCGGTGTTATCCTTTGTATTAGTGGTTAAAATTGAGACAAATTCTTTGAACCCACCATCATAGGTGGGTGTGTTTCATTTCTATTGTCAAGATGTTGTGAAGTAAAAGAAAGTGCATCTACTGTAGTTGGAGGCAGAGGTCATAGTTACCTGAGAAGCCCAATAAAGCTGAGAATAGCAGATCATCAGAAAGTTTTTTGTTGTTGTTGCAAATATTTGGATCAGAGTTTTTTTCAGAAGATGTGGAGATGAAATGACAATACATGTAGGCAATGAGACTGGCTGCAGTGAGAATAAAGCCATGAACTGGGAAAATGTGGCATGCTTCACAATGAATCAGTTTATGTTGACACTACAAGTGCAATACGTTAGAAACATAGATTGGTACAAAATCCAGGAGAGTCCAAACACCAGCATCATTCTTTCTTATTGTAAGTCTTTATTCTCATTAATTTGCTTCACAATTCCTGTACTTCTATTAGCATTCCTTCCCACTTCTGAGATTTGCATTTAATAACAGTACTAAGAAGGATGTGCAGAAACCAGGGAACCATATAGAGGGCTGGGAGTAAAGATCAGTTCAGATTTACTTTAAGACCACTGTGAAATGCCTACAAGGAAAGGCTTTGTCTTCAATTGGAAGCTTAGAGCTGGAATTCATGAGACAAGCTAGAGCTGTCTGCTAGCTTGTGCCACTGCATGGAGAAGTGACCACAGCAGACATTCTGGTTAAAGGTGTGTGCTTATAAAGCGTGATCTTACTGCTTGGTTTCCCAGTACCCACATAAAGTCAGATGCACAGTGTGGGACATGCATCTGGTGTTCTTCTGCAGTAGCAACAAGTCTTGGTGTGTCCATAGTCACTCTCTCTGCCCTTTTTTGTTTTCTCTGCCAAATAGAAAACAGATTAATAATTAATTACAAAAGGAAATTATACAATAAAGAAAGGTGCTCAATACAGTGTTTGAAGGATCAGCATCTTGTTTGTGTTGATCATTGTTCATGAATGTATGATTTTAAATCACCAGGTTTATAAATGATATCAACAAAATGGAACAGCTAATTTATTCCAAGAAAAAAACTGAGTTTGCATCACAATACAAATATTACAACAAAGTAACAAAATACAATTCATTCCAAAACTGTGCCATAACATTGAGTGAAAATTCAGAGGAACTGAACCTAATAATTTTTTTTCCTTGCACTTGATAAGGTTAGCATATACAAAGGCATCATGACAGAGAAACAGAGCTACTAATTCTCCTTTTTGTGCTCAACCTGGTTCTAGAAAATAATTAATCATAGAGGGCAAGGATCTGCGCAGTGCTGTGATGGGCATACTTTAGAGTGATATGTTGAACTATGAATAAATTTAATGAATTCAAAGTTTTGATATTGATGGTGTTGAGAGCATCATGAGACTGATTACACAAGTTTTAAAAAGACCTACTGAGTGATATTTCGTAGTTATTTTTGCACTGTATGTATGTATGTTTTTTTTAAAATTTTCCTTTAAAATAATGGGTCTGCAATACATGCTTCTGGTCCTCCCAATGTCCTCAGCAGAATTAGATTTCCTACCTTCAGAACTTTGCCTTCTCCACAGAACAGGATTGAAATAAAGCAAGGGAGCCTAGGGTGTGAGAGTCACAAGTCAAAGCTCTGCACTATTTTTGTTTAGCTTTTTAAAATTTATTTGAGAGAGAAAGAAAGAAACAGATAGAGCAAGAGACAGAATATGGGTGTGCCAGAGTCTCCAGTCACCGCAAAGGAACTCCAGACATATGCCAACTTGTGCATCTGGCTTATTTGGGTCTTGGGGAATCCTAGCATGGTCATTTGGTTTTTCAGGCCAATGCCTTAAACATTAAGTCATTTCTTCAGTCATGGCTCTACCCTATTTTTAATTGTCTCATATTCACAAATATATATTGATCCCATTAACAAAAAATATATATTTTTATTCACACAGTACTTTCTTATGGCATTTGTCTTCTATTTTATAAACCATTTTTGTTGGTTTAAGCTTTTACTATAAATTACATGATTGTGAATGTTTGTGTTATGATTAAGAGTCTGTCTAATATATGCCTTTACAAAGAACTTAGTAAGTTCATGCTGATGTAGGACTGAGAAGGACATTTCTGTGTATTATCCCCACAACTTTTGAGTTAGCCATCCCTTAGAGAATTAAGGGGAATCTATGAAGTTAACACAATTCTCAGAGCGGTAGGGGAATGTATATATTTGCAAGATCTTGCTTATAACTTTAACAGTATGAGAGATTCTTAAAGATCCATGTTAAGATATTCCAAGCCTAGAGAATTTGGATGTGAATACAGTAATTACCCTAGAAATTGAGAAATGTGGGGCTGGAGACATAACTTAGCATTTAAGGCATTTGCCTGCAAAGCATAAAGACCAAGGTTTGATTCCCCAATACCCATGATAGCCAGATGCAAAAGATGGCACATGCATCTGGAATTCGTTTACAGTGGCTGGAGGCCCTGAAATGCCCTCTTTCATCCTTCCTTCCTTCCCTCCGTCCATCCTTCCTTCCTCCCTCCCTCCTTCCCTCCCTTCCCCACTCCTCCCCTCTCTCCTTCTCTCAAATAAAGAAAAAAAAATGAAGAAAAGGAAAGTAAAAGTCCACATACTTAATAAATATTTGTCAAGCCAGTGAAATATTTTGAAATGTAAAACTTCAGAAGGATCTGTGTAATGGAGACTAGAGCTGCTAAGAGATTAAAGACACTTTGGTGCATTTTTTATTGTTGGGGTTGAATGATCCTCTTTAGAGGGCCTATTCTTTGTGCTAGAGAAGGCATCTGTGAGTTTTGTAATCTTTTGTAATATAAAGTATATAGAATCATGAATTAAAAGAAAATGAAATTAAGAACATATGTGCATTGGTGAAATCAAATCTGCCTGTGAACCTGCTGCCACTCTGGAGTTCCTGTGAGTTTTCTCAGAGCCATGTGTAGCAGTAGTTTGGCTGCATCAACATCTTCAAGTCCTACTTCTGTAAGGCAGGCTTCTCTTTCTTTTCTTACCATCTTACCTCCTTTTTCATTTTTGTATGTGCAAAACCACTTGTTTCAGAATTCAGAGAAAACATGCTGTTGTCACTTGTGTTCATATTTCTTTTTGTTATATAACAACATTTGAGGTTGAATTGGCAAGATGAAATATGTTTGTGGCTGGAAAAGTATGTGCATAGACACAAACATACATGCTCCTGTGAAGAAAGATTTGTCCAAGCAGAGTTTGGATTTATTTTAACATAATTTTAGGTGGATTTGATTTGGACAATGAAGGAGAGAAGTCAAAGAGACTTGGGTTTGTAGCTTGAGTATCTAGGAAGGTGACATGACAGTTATGGAATGGCATTAGTTCTAAATACATAAAGGTCCAAAAGTTAATCCATCCTGGGCTTAAGCTCAGTGTCTTTCCTTCTTCATGCAAATTGACCTGCTGTGTAGACAGTTGGGAGTATATTTCTCAAGCCCCATGGGAAAGGACCTTAGAGGTTGTACATCTGGTTGTGGGTGTGAGTGTTTAGGAAGCACTCATTAAGTGACCTTTCAGATTGCCAAGAGGTCAGCAGTCTCAGAGCTGAAGCTCTCCAGTGTTAATCAATGCTGTGTTCTCCTGGGAGCATATCTCATTTTGTAATAGAAATTATAATAAAATCCTGTCTTCCTTAGTAGAATATATTTTTCAACATTTGTCAAGGTGAAGCTCATCATTAAAACAAACTGACAAGAGGTTGACTAGAGGATGGTAGTCATGGTTGCCATGAGGGACTGCTGTGGTGTTAGAACTGTTCAGTGTCTTAATAGTGGTATTATAGTACTGAACTGTACAGGACTTATTCCTGAGGTTATCCGGATGAGATGGATGATTTTGTCACAGCCTGTATTCTGGTTGTGATTTAATACTATAATTTTATAAGATATTGTTATCATTGGGGTAGCTTGTAGAATGTGCAGTGTATATCTACTTCTTGTATCTACCTATGAAAAGACAATTACTTCAACTGAACATGTGTTTCTTTAAGCACAGGTTAGAGCCTGGCATGGTGGTGCATGCTTTTAATCCTAACATTTGGGAGGCAGAGGTAGGATGATTGCTATGAATTTGAGGCTACCCTGAGATAAAATAGTGAATTCCAGGTCAGCCTGGGCTAGCAGCCACAGTGATTATGGAGTCTATAAGATCAAAATAGTAGAATATATTGTCAGTCAATAAAATGGTACTTTAATAATTTAATGCTAGTAAAAACTTACTATTAAATGAAGTAATACTTTTCAGAGTACAAAGAAAATGATGATTCATTATTTGGTATCTTTTCCTTGCAAAAAGAACAAAAGAAGAATCTACAGACCTGGAAATACTTATGGCTGAGCTTTCTGGAGAGACAATACAGGGCTAAGAAAAACTAATTGTGGTTCATTTCTTCCTCTAGAAACAAAGACTTCTTGGCTTATAGTTGTTATGAACACATTAGGTAAAGAATTATGGTAATAAGAGTTCTTAGTAAATTCAGCTATTGAATTCTACAGATTTATTAACTTTTGTGAACAAAACCTGATGAGAAAATAATTTAATTGGACTACAGTGTAACTAAACAGACTCATGAAGTATCTTCTCAATAAGTATCTATGAAAATTTATTAAATGTTTTTGAGTCATTTAGCCTTTGCTTTGCATGTCTCTGTTATCACATACACATACATACATTTCACTTTGTATATCACTGTGATATCACTTCCACACACATACATTTCCCCTTTGTCTGTCACATGTTATCATGTGCACATATATATCTCTGTTTTATGTTTCAGCTTGATAATGCTGATGAGCAAGCAGCACAGATCAGAAGAGAGCTAGATGGTCGGCTGCAGTTGGCAGAGAGAATGGCCAAGGTAAATTACTCAACACTGACATTCTGTACCACATTTCTTTTCTCTCTTGACGTTTGTGAGATGAAAGCATGTTTCATAACAGTAAAAATTCAAGCATAACTTAACATTCTCTCCTTTGCATTTATACTTCTTAATCCCAAACATCTGAATGCAGATTGCCTAAATGGAGCACACTATCTATTTTGTGTTTCCCTCCCTAATATGTGAAAGATTGAAACTCAAAGATACCTGTTTTTAATATTTAAAACAATACCTGAATTTCTATAAGTACTACACATAGAAGAGTTTTAGCATTTCACTGAACAAATTATAGAGAGAAATCTCCTTGTAAATCATATAATAAAGTCCAAACTATCCAACACCATTTTGGTAAGTAATGGTGGCAAGTAATATTTGATTGAATGATTAAATGCATAGAAGATATAATTTGAAATATCCAAGACAGAATCTGACTGATAAAGTATATTCTGTAAAATAGTTTCTAGTGATTTTACTTGCCCTAATCACTTTGATTCTGAGAACCCAAATATATTTCAAAGGAAAGCTATTAGTTCTTTTAATACTTAACGATTTTAGAGAAAATCGACATTAGCCATTTAAGCTATTTTTTTTTTCATTAGTTTGGTACTCAGTGAGTACAGTCAAGTTGGTACCATTGTTAGCCTCCTTCCTGTCCTTCCCTATCCACAGGGACCCTTCATGTTGGGGTATATGGGTCTTGCATTGTGGGATTAGCCATCAGTTATAGATAGGAGGAAATGTCTCTGTGTACTATGACCCAATGTGTGGCTCTAACACTGTTTCTGACCCCTCTTCCACAAATTTTCCTGAGCCACGTTGGGTTCATTTTAGGTTTGTTTCAGTGATGAGGTCTTGAGAGCCGCTGTCTCTGGATATCTGGTTTGGTAGGAGTTGATTGTTCTCTATGTCTATCCCCTTCACCCCTGTGCTGGTACTAGGTTCATGAAGAAAACAGCACTCTTGCTTGTTTCTCCAATTATTCTTAGTTTCAGCTGGGGACCTTTTGAGGTTTGATGGGGTGGTTCTGTCCTTAGGATCTGCATGTATCTAAAAAAGAGAAGTAGATTCTCTGACGGAGAGTAAAGCTAGCACAAAATAAATGCGATAACCATTATTTTTTGGAGAGAATTTAATAGGTGTAGGCCCTCTCCTAGCCCACGATTGGTGGAAGCTTGATAATGGAGAACAGGCTCATTTTTGGATATGGTTCTGACTTTATGACTCTTCCAAACCAAGTTAGCACATGAAAAGGTGTTTTGCAAACCTACTTTAACAGTCAATTTTTGTGCTTTTGCCAAGAAAATGTATATTTACAAACATATATGTAAAAAAATATGTGTGTTGATACTATGTCTGTTTAAATTTAAAAGCACTCAACAGATTGGTAAATTGGAGATAAAATAAGGAAATTAAAAAAAGAGAGATATTGGGCACCAGGGATGATAAGTGGTGAGAATAAAGCCAGTTATATAGAAGTAGTATCTCTGGGTGCCAAGAATGAATGCTATAGAATAAAGTTCACATAGAATTGAAACATTCAGCAGATCCCAGGGTGGCAATTGTAGATAAAAATCAAGCCATTTGAGCTTTTGGAAGCTTTGGAGATTAAACTCCTTCATGTGAAATGCTTTCTCTTCTGACCCAGCTGGAAGGGAAGCATACTTGCTTTTCTTATATATCTGAGACTAAGAAAGGACCTAGAAAGATGTGCCAGTCAGCACAGGGCAAGACATTGGCTTTGCACATGGCATTGTATTCTCCTTTCTTGTGTCTAAATGTACCCGAGAATGATGCCTGTTCATAAATTTGACTTGCTCCTCAATGGGCCTGACCTATACATGGATGCTTTCACAACTAGCTTTCATGATGTTTTGTATAGCTATAGTATAAAAAGAAATGCTTCAAGTGTGTTTTCAAATTCATATCTGCAGAGAATGCATTTTAATAATCCCTGGCCTGGGTCATCAGATAAAGTCAGCTACAAACAAAAGATTTCTCCCTGCAGCAGAGTGTTTGGGAAATGTAGAACTAGTAGTTTCGTCAGAGGTGTTGTTTCACAGGTGCCTAGTTCCAAAAACAGTTGTATGCAGTTACTCAAGCCCAAAATCTTGTCATGTTTGACTTCTTCCCTTTTCTCTTACCTAATGTAGAATTTTTCAGGAAATCCTTTTGTCTCTTTTTTCTTTTAAAGCAAAACCTCACTCTGTATCTTAGGCTGGTATAGAATTCGCTATGTAGCCCAGGCTGGCCTCAGATATAATAGTCCTATTTTAGCCTGTGGAGTGCTGTTATTGCAGACATGAACCTCTATTCCCTGCTGTGTCTCTTTGTTGGAAGTATTTCTAGAATGTGACTGGTGTTGCCATCTCATTCCATTAATACTTGCTTGTCACTTAGGTAATTGTTTCTTGTAGGTAATTCTCCTACCTTCTATGCTGCCCCTTCAACACAGCAGCCAGTGATTCTCTGCCATAAACCATGTGATAGTTGCCATGCCACTGAGAAGAAAGTGAAAGGTTATATAAGGCCTTTAAAGTGTTACATGATTGGCCTGTGGCCTTCTGACCTTATCCTTCATTAAGGACTGGCCCTTGCTAAAGCTACTTCAGCTCTTCAGCTCCTTGTTCTTTCTGTTTCAGGGTCTTTGCCCTGATTATGCCCCATCCTTTCAGCTATTCAACTAACATTAACAGTTTGTTCCCATATTAAGTAGTTTTTCCTAGAGAAAAGGAACCAGCAAGAGAAAGAATATAAAGAGATAAAAAATGAAAATGGTGTGTGTGTGTGTGTGTGTGTGTGTGTCTCGCAGATTTGGAAATAGAGGTAATAGATGGTATTGCAGTATTGAGTGAAAACTTCAGGGCTTCTGTGTTGTGGTTGAGGCAGAATTGCTGCTCCTTCAGGAAACCTGCTCCTGAGGTCTTCAACTTATTGAATAAGGTCCACCATGTGTAGGAAGGTATTGCATGATATTTCCTGGGAAGATGTGTACAAGTTCTTTTGCCCCCAAATAGAGCACTCATGATAACCAAAGAAATTATGCTAGCAAAGTCAAGTTTGGTGAACCAGTGAATTTTTACAGTAAATTTAAGAAACATAAAGGTAAAGTTTTTTCTCACAGAAGTGTAGTTGATCCCAAATCATCACTGAAGTCTCATCCAACATGGGACAAAATCTCCTCAAAGATATACAGATGGAGCCCCTCCTTCAGTGAGCCTTCCAACTCTCCTATACTCTAGTGCCTGTACAGAATGCAGACAGCTTGGTCAGAACTACATTCTGCTATGGGGTTATCCCAGTGCAAAGTAGTTGGCTTATTTATTTATTTATTTGAGAAATGAAGAGGCAGAGAGAGAGAGAGTAAGAGCATGCCAGGGCCTCCAGCCACTGCAAATGAACTCCAGATGCTTGCATCACCTTCTGCATCTGACTTATATGGGTCCTGGGGAATCAAACCAAGGTCCTTTGGCTTTGCAGGTAAGCCCCTTACCCACTAAGCCATCCCTCCAGCCCATAGCTGCTTATTTTTAATGTTATTAATCTCTTTCAAAATTACAACTGAAGTGGCTTTAGCCTCTGGGCCTAGGATTTTAAACTTGCTCCCATTTCTTTCCCAGATTTAACTTTAAATTTTTCATATCTTTCCACTTTATATTTTGATCTCTTTCATTATACATCTGAATTAGGGCAGATAAGAGAAGCCATGCAGCCAAGCATGGTGGCACATGCCTTTAATCCCAGCATTCAGAGGTGAGAGGGTCATCGTGAGTTCAAGGCCACCCTGAGACTACATAGTGAATACCAGGGTAACCTGGGCTAGAGTGAGACTCTACCTTGAGAAAGAGAGAGAGAGAGAGAGAGAGAGAGAGAGAGAGAGAGAGAGAGAGAGAGAGAGAGAAACGCCATGCTACCAATTCTGTATCAGTCTGCCGAGTATATTAGTGTATTACATTTAAATTCAACTTCACTCAAGTTCTTAAGACCTGGACAGAATATATCCAATTTCTTTGTTTGGATATCACATGAACTACCTCTAACCCAGTCTTAATAGAACCCTTTTTCTGCCCTCAAACCTCAGTAGTCAAGTCTACCTGGTCCACATTGCTTTCAAACTTCTGGTCTTCCAAAGTCCCACCAGAGTGGCTCATTAAGCCTTGCTTATATCCATACAAGGCTTCTCTAGTCCAAAGTTACAAATCCTTCCACAGTCCTCCCATGAAGCAGTCCTAGGATCACATGGCCAATTTTATTGCCACAGTGCCCTCACTTATTGGCACAGATTTTCTGTATTAGTTACATTCTCATTATGGGGACAAAATATCCAATCAGGACTAACATGAGGAATGAATAAAAGGATTTAATTTGGCTTACAGTTCCAGAGGTTAGAGTTCATCATGGCAGGAGCAAGAAGCTAAAATCACATTTTTACTTCAGTATGGCGAGAGAGAAGTGGGGTGATAGAAAGAGAAAGAGAGAGAAGGAGAGAGGTAAGAAGGGAGAAAAGGAAGGAGAACAGCAAGCAGGGTTGGGCTTTAATACCTAAGTGCTCACTCCCAGTGACACACTACCTCAAGCAAGATTCCACCTACTAAAAGGTTCCGCAACCTTTTCAAACAGGTGAGGACTAATGTTCAGACACATTAGCCTTTGGAGAGAGAGAGCATTATGGTCAAACCACCAGTGTCTTGACAGGAAAGCACAATGAAATACCCTAGCCAAATCATCACAAATGCTATCTACATACTCTCTTCTGTGCTTTTATGCTTAAAGCAATGTCCTCCGGAGCCCTCTGACCACTCACTGTGTTCCCTTTGTGACTTTTTCTCATTAGTTTGTAGCATGTTTCTACAATGTGAAATGACTTCTTTCTTCTTGTGATGTCTGTGTCCTCTCAATAAAATTTAGACTCTTAAGACAAGAGGGGATTTTTGCCCTTTTTCTTGATGGTATTCATTTTCTGAGCTTCAGATGATGTTCTTAAAAGAGCTTTAAAATTAGTACAAAAATATATAACTATGTTTCTTTGGGTTATTTCACTTTTTTTTTTTTACTTCTTTACCTGTATTGGAAAGAAAAAATGCAAATCAACTTGCTATCCAAAGGAAACCAAGAGATTTTATAGCTGAATAGTTATATGTTTTTCTTGGGGATAAACTAAATTATTTGACTGCAGCTTCCAAATACAGAGAAATGTTAAAAGGAGACTTAACAGTCTTCAAGAAAGTTATTAATGGAGAAATTTGATATCTATGAAAATATGCCACTTTAATATTGGTTATATGTAAATTATTATAAGTGGAATATTTGGAGGTTATATTGAAAGGAGGAAAACAGGTGGCCAGGGACTCTGGGACTGTTTCCTTAGATGGTGCCAGATGTTCCTGCCAATTCGATGAATGAACTATTGTAAGCAAGTCAGGGACAATGCAGGTTACTGCGAGCAGTCTGGATGCATTCCAGTCATGCCAGCAAGGCAGATTTCTTAGGTGAGGTTTGGAATGATACTGAGGGATATAATGGTGAAGGCACTGATATTCAGCAATTATTTGAAAGATGACCTATATACCTTAATCCTCTAGCCTTTGTTTACATTGTGGGACATGTTTTATTGCATTTGTTGCCATAAAGGTGTATTTCCTGTACTTGTAAGACAAAAAAGACCAAGTCAAGTGCCAGGTTAGAAAACATTAAATGAGAAAGAAAAGGCTCGCCTTTGTTGTTTGTTGGGATATACATTGTTAGAATTTTCTGTAAGGAAAATTTGGTGCCCAATAAATGTTAGTACTTAGAATGTCCCTATAGCTGAGTAAAAACAACAGAAATTTGATAGCAGAAATAAAAGGATTAGATGTCAGTGTACATGTAATTCAACAAGAAATTAGAATCTCCCCAAATGATATTGTAAATCTTTTTCACATAACAATTTTATCATAACTTGGCCTTTTGCTTTTAACTTAAGTATCTCTATATCTTTAGTATATAACTGGATTATGACTATAAGAGGTCTTTGCATATTTGTGCAATGTGAAAATTAGCTAATTCTAGAAATATACCCATGTTATTATTCAGTACTATAGGGTTTTAGTTTGAATGCTTACATATGGTAAGTATACCTTCCCAACAATGCACATTCTTAGTTGGATAAAGCTAAAATGTTTTTTTTTTCTCTGACAAGCAAAGCAGTGTAAATGAATATTACAGAGGCTAATTAAGATTCATCTGTGCACTAAAACATCTCATACCTGCTTCTAGTTTGTTTTTCTATATGCATATCTTATAAAAATATGAAAACCGCTGGGCGCGGTGGCACACACCTTTAGTTGCAGCACTTGGGAGGCAGAGGTAGAATTGCCGTGAGTTCGAGGCCACTACGAGATTACCTAGTGAATTCCAGGGACCTGGGCTAGAGTGAGACCCTACCTCTAAAAACAAAAAAAAAAGGACTTCCGGTTAAGATGGCGGCGTAGGTACCACGCCAAAGCAGCCTAGGGGGGAAAAAGACCAAAAAACACAGCAAAATACACACTTTTACTAAAAAGTGAGGTGTATAGGAAATTGAGGCGGCAGCGGAGAAGTGGAAGAGTTATAGAGCATCCAGAGCCTGCACAGGCGGGAAAAGCGGCTCCGGGGCAGCTCGGCCAACCGCCGCAGCCGCGGCGCAGCAGAAAGCCACCGGACTCTCGGCTCGAGCCGCAGGACAAGCCAGGTGCGGGATTTTCCCCTCACACCGCGCTCTCCGCAACTCGGGTAACGTGAGGGGAGAGCGGCAGCGAGCAACGGAGGGAGGAGCAGACCGCGAGGTAGAAGCACACGTGGAGCAGCGATACAACCACAGCAGCCGCGGCTCCCTCCCCTCCCCCACCACCTGAACCCAGCTCCAGCGAACACAGCAGCGGCCCGGGACCGGCCACGCCAACTTGGGCTGACAGCAGGACCCAAGCAGGAGCAGAGTTCGGCAGCAACTTCAGCGGCCCGAGCAGCAGCGGACCCAGGAGCGGCAGCAGCGGCAGATCCCGCAGCAGCGGCTTCGGGGTGAGCAGCGGCAGTGGACACGGCAGTGGCAGCTTCAGCAGCGGTGGTGGCTCCGGTGGTGGCAGCTACAACAGCAGCAGAGGCATCAGCAGCGGCTCAGTTTGCCCCGTAGGAAAAGCAAGTGCCCAGCACCAGAAATCAGAACAGCAGCCCGACGACCCAGGCAGCAACTTGACTGAGACCACAATCACCCAAGGTAACTGGGATTGCACCAGGGAAGGGTCTCACTTGGTCACAAGCTGACTTGGAAACCTCAACAGACCAGAAATCTAAACCACTTTGTTGATAAAGGATCTGGTCATTATAATAACTACTCTTGCATACATACTTGGGGCTGTTTTTGATTGAATGTGTACAGTGTTTAGTTAAATTTTAGAATCTACCTGTATTTTATTCCACTCAGCCTGCTTGAATACTCCTATAGCAGGGAAACTCAACCCCTAAGAACATCATTGTAGATACTCTGAGAGTCTTAAGAGCCACACCTAATACCTTAAGGTCCTACCCTGAAAATATATTACATCAAATCAATTGATACAGCTAAGAATACACAGCTAGCTAGAAAATCCAAGCATTAACTTAACCCAAGATGCAAAAATATATACATTATAACACAAGAAACACTAAAAAGCAAGATGATATAAATCCACCTAAAAGTATTAATGCATCAGAAATGTCCTCCAGTGAGAAAGAGTTAGAGGAAATGCCTGAGAAAGAGTTCAAAAGAATAATTGTAAATATGTTCAAAGAGGTCAAAGAACACATGAAAACAATCAAAGAAGAAATCAAAGAGGAAATCAAAGGAATCAAAGAAGAGGCAGGACACCAATTTAATGAAATAAAGAAGGCAATACAAGACATAAATAGGGAAATAGAAATAATAAAGAAAAACCAGTCAGAATTACTAGCAATGAAGAACACAGTTAATGAATTAAAAAACTCTGTAGAAAATCTCACCAGTAGGATGGATGAGGGAGAGGACAGAATATCTAAGCTAGAAGACCAGGTGGTAGACCTAATGCAGTCCAACAAAGAGAAAGACAAACTTATAGAAAAGTATGAGTGGGAATTTCAAGATATTCGGGACACTATGAAAAGATCCAATATAAGAATTCAGGGCATAGTAGAAGGAGAAGAACTCCACTCCAGAGGCATAGTAGGCATCTTCAACAAAATCATAGAGGAAAATTTCCCCCAAATTGGGAAAGAGGTGCCAATACAGATACAGGAAGCCTTTAGAACCCCAGCCAGACAAAACCCAGAAAGAACCTCTCCTCACCACATTATACTCAAACTTCCAAACACACAAACCAAAGAAAAAATATTGAAAGAAGTTAGAGAGAAAAATCAAGTTACCTACAAAAGCAAGCCCATCAGGATTACAGCAGATTATTCAACACAAACTTTTAAAGCCAGAAGGGCTTGGTGTGATATATTCCAAGTTCTGAAAGATAACAACTGTCAACCAAGGTTACTTTATCCTGCAAAGTTATCCATTCAAATAGATGGAGAAATAAAGACATTCCATGACAAAAGCAGGTTAAAGGAGTATTTGAAGACAAAACCAGCTCTACAGAAAATACTTGATAGAATCCTCCATGCTGAACAAAAGGAAAAGCACACATATAAGGAACCTAGAAAAAACCAGCTATACTCAAATACCAGTTAACAGAAGAGAGCACAGGTAGAACCAGTAACACACACACACACACACACAAAAATGGCAAACATAAATACCCACCTTTCAATAATATCTCTTAATATCAACGGTCTCAATGCCCCAACGAAAAGACATAGATTTGCAGACTGGGTTAAAAAGCAGGATCCTACAATTTGTTGTCTCCAAGAAACTCACCTTTCTACAAAGGATAGACATTATCTTAGGGTGAAAGGTTGGAAGACGGTGTTTCAAGCAAATGGGCCTAGAAAACAAGCAGGGGTTGCTATCCTAATATCAGACAGGGTAGACTTTAGTCCGACGTTAGTCAAGAAAGATAAGGAAGGTCACTTTATATTGATTAAGGGCACACTCCAACAGGAGGACATTACAATCCTAAACATATATGCACCTAACATGGGGGCTCCCAAATTCGTCAAACAAATACTATTAGAACTAAGGTCACAGATAACACCAAACACAGTGGTGGTGGGTGACTTTAACACCCCACTCTCATCAATTGACAGGTCATCCATGGAAAGAATAAACAGAGAGGCATCTGGACTAAATGAGGTCATAGAAGGAATGGACCTAACAGATATATACAGGACATTTCATCCAAAGGCTGCAGAATATACATTCTTTTCAGCAGCACATGGAACATTCTCTAAAATAGACCATATATTAGGACACAAAGCAAATCTTAACAAATTCAGGAAAATTGAAATAATTCCTTGCATTCTATCTGACCACAATGGAATTAAACTACAAATCAGTAGCAAGAAAGGCTATAGAGCATACACAAAATCATGGAAACTAAACAATACACTACTAAATGATGAGTGGGTCAATGAAGAAATCAAAAAGGAAATCAAAAAATTTATAGAGTCAAATGATAATGAGAACACAACATACCAAAATCTCTGGGACACAATGAAGGCAGTTCTAAGAGGTAAATTTATAGCCTTAAGTGCCTATATTAAGAAATTAGAAAGGTCGCAAGTAAACGACCTAATGCTTCGCCTTAAAGCCTTGGAAAAAGAAGAACAAGGCAAACCAAAAATCAGTAGACGGGAAGAAATAATAAAGATTAGGGCAGAAATTAATGAAATAGAAACAAAAAGAACAATCCAAAGAATTAATGAAACAAAGAGTTGGTTCTTTGAAAGGATAAACAAGATTGATAAACCCTTAGCAAATCTGACCAAAAGAAAGAGAGAAGAGACACAAATTAATAAAATCAGAGATGAACAAGGTAACATCACAACAGATTCCAGAGAAATTCAAAAAATTATAGGGACATACTATAAAAGCATATACTCCACAAAGTATGAAAATCTGAAAGAAATGGATGATTTCCTTGATCTATATGACCTACCTAAATTAAATCAAAATGAGATTAATCACTTAAATAGACCTATAACAAACATGGAGATCTGAACAGTTATCAATAATCTCCCAACTAAAAAAAGCCCAGGCCCGGATGGATTCACTGCTGAATTTTACCAGACTTTTAAGGAAGAGCTAACACCATTGCTTCTTAAGCTTTTCCAGGAAATAGAAAAAGAAGGAATTCTACCAAACTCCTTCTATGAGGCCAGCATCACCCTGATACCAAAACCAGGCAAAGATAGAACAAAAAAAGAAAATTACAGACCAATCTCCCTCATGAACATAGATGCAAAAATTCTCAACAAAATATTGGCAAACAGAATACAAGAGTATATCAAAAAGATCATTCACCCTGACCAAGTAGGCTTTATCCCAGAGATGCAGGGATGGTTCAACATACGCAAATCTCTAAATGTAATACATTACATAAACGGGTTGAAGGACAAAAATCACATGATCATCTCATTAGATGCAGAGAAAGCATTTGACAAAATCCAACATCCCTTCATGATAAAAGTTCTACAGAGACTGGGAATAGAAGGAACATATCTCAATATAATAAAGGCTATTTATGACAAGCCTACAGCCAACATATTACTAAATGGGGAAAAACTGGAAGCTTTTCCACTAAAATCAGGAACAAGACAAGGGTGTCCACTGTCTCCACTTCTATTTAATATAGTTTTGGAAGTCTTAGCCATAGCAATAAGGCAAGAGACACACATAAAAGGGATACAAATTGGAAAGGAAGAAATCAAGTTATCATTATTTGCAGATGACATGATTCTATACATAAAGGACCCTAAAGACTCCTAGCAAGGTGTTGGAGCTGAACAAAACCTACAGCAATGTAGCAGGATACAAAATAAATACACAGAAATCAGTAGCCTTCGTATATGCTAACAACAAACACACAGAGGATGAAATCAGAGAATCACTCCCATTCACAATTGCATCAAAAAAAATAAAATACCTTGGAATAAACCTAACCAAGGAAGTAAAGAATCTATACAATGAGAACTTTAAAACACTCAAGCGAGAAATTGCAGAAGACACTAGAAAGTGGAGAAACATCCCTTGTTCCTGGATTGGAAGAATCAATATCGTGAAAATGGCAATCTTACCTAAAGCAATCTACACATTTAATGCAATACCTATCAAAATTCCAAAGGCTTTCTTCATGGAAATATAAAAAAACAATCCAAAAATTCATTTGGAATCACAAAAAACCTCGAATATCTAAAATAATACTGAGCAACAAAAAAGAGGCTGGTGGTATCACCATACCTGATTTTAACCTATACTACAGAACCATAGTAACAAAAACAGCATGGTACTGGCACAAAAACAGACATGTAGATCAGTGGAACAGAATAGAGGACCAGATGTAAGCCCAAGTAGCTATAGCCACCTGATATTCGATAAAAATGCCAAAAATACTCATTGGAGAAGAGACAGCCTCTTCAGCAAATGGTGTTTTGAAAACTGGATAAATATCTGCAGAAGGATGAAAATAGATTCTTCTCTCTCGCCATGCACAAGAATTAAGTCCAAATGGATTAAAGACCTTAACATCAGACCGGAAACTTTGAAACTGCTAGAGGAAAAAGTAGGGGAAACCCTTCAACATATTGGTCTTGGCAAAGACTTTCTGAATACAACCCCAATTGCTCAGGCAATAAAACCACAGATTAACCACTGGGACCTAATGAAATTACAAAGATTTTGCACCGCAAAGGACACAGTGAAAAAAGCAAAGAGACAACCTACAGAATGGGAAAAAATCTTCGCCAGGTATATATCTGATAGAGGATTAATATCTAGAATATACAAAGAACTCAAAAAGTTAACTAATAAGGAATCAAACAAGCCAATCAGAAAATGGGCTAAGGAGCTAAATAGAGAGTTCTCAAAGGAAGAAATACGAATGGCATATAAGCACCTAAAAAAATGTTCTACGTCACTAGTCATCAGGGAAATGCAGATTAAAACTACATTGAGATTCCATCTCACTCCTATCAGATTGGCCACCATCATGAAAACAAATGAACATAAATGTTGGCGCGGATGTGGAAAAAAAGGAACCCTTCTGCACTGCTGGTGGGAATGCAATCTGGTCCAGCCATTGTGGAAAACAGTGTGGAGGTTCCTAAAGCAGCTAGAGATTGATCTACCATATGACCCAGCTATAGCGCTCCTAGGCATATATCCATAGGACTCATCTCATTTCCTTAGAAGTACATGCTCAACCATGTTTATTGCTGCTCAATGTATAATAGCTGGGAAATGGAACCAGCCTAGATGTCCCTCAACAGATGAGTGGATAATGAAGATGTGGTTCATTTATACAATGGAGTTCTACTCAGCGGTAAAGAAAAATGAAGTTATGAAATTTGCAGAAAAATGGATGGACCTGGAAAGTATTATACTAAGTCAGGTAACCCAGGCCCAGAAAGCCAAGCGCCACATGTTCTCTCTCATATGGGGATCCTAGCTACAGGTGACTGGGCTTCTGCGTGAGAATGAAAATACTTAGTAGCAGAGGCCAGTAAGTTGAAAAGGAGACATAAAGGGTGGAGAAAGGAAGGGAGGAGGATACTTAATAGGTTGATATTGTATATATGTAATTACAATGATTGTAATGGGGAGGTAATATGATTGAGAATGGAATTTCAAACAGGAAAGTGTGGGGGTGGGGAGGGTGGGAATTACCATGGGATATATTTTATAATCATGGAAAATGTTAATAAAAATTAAAAAACAAAAAAAAAAACAAAACAAAAAAAAAGAAAAGAAAAGAAAACCCATTCACAGCATTATTCATTTCATGTAACAGTGATCTTCCATAAGCTATACCAAGGCAGTTTAGATACAATCAAGATTGCCAAAGCCTGAAATTTTTTAAGTACCTACAGATTATAATAAAGTAGACACATTATATGAACCATGCCATAATATCAATGCTTTCAAAGTCTGTACATCTTACTGTTTTTCTTGATAAAATTGAAATATGAGTGGTGTAACATTATTTTTTAAATTACTTTTAAGGAAAGAAGATTCCCCCAATTTATAGCAAAAGAAATGGAGAATATGTACATAGAAGAGTTGCGGGCCTCAGTGAACTTGCTAATGGCCAATTTGGAAAGTCTTCCTGTTTCGAAAGGTGGTCCAGAATTTAAATTACAAAAATTAAAACGTTCACAGAATTCTGCATTCTTGGACCTAGGAGATGAGAATGAGATTCAGCTGTCAAAGTCTGATGTGGTTCTGTCCTTTACCCTGGAGGTAAGTGGCTTTATCTTGACTTGCCTCAGGCAGCTTATGTGAGGCATCCCTTTAGTTTCTGTTGACCTTTGTGGTAAGCTTTAGAATGTAAAGTTGTATAATGTTTGAAAATGCTAATTTATTCTTCATTTAATGAGCCAAAATTTTGTATATACAAATAAAAGCAAGTTTTCTTTTAAACATAAGCTCAACATTGGAATTTAACAATAATAATAAATGATATAACTTTTTTGCCCGGGGGGGGGGGGGAGGGTTCTAAGGTAGGGATTCACTCTAACCCAGGCTAACCTGAAATTCACTAAGTAATCTCAGGGTGGCCTCCAACTCATGGCAGTCCTCCTATCTCTGCCTCCCAAATGCTGGGATTAAAGGCATGCACCATGACACCCAGCTGATATAACTTTTGATGGCCATCTTTAAGCCAGCCAAAATAATGTAAATTCATTGATAAAATATACATTAAACCCTTTTGGATGGAAGTAGGATGTAACATACAACTTACTTTCCTCTAATTTGAAAACTCCTTTCTGGCTTTGGATTAAATTTGTTTTTAATCTACCTTATCTGTGGAACCATTTTTCTAGAATTGAATCAGTTGTAATGCACAGTATTCATCACTCGAAATGATGAGGGGCACAGAATTCTCTTCCAGGACTTCCATTTTCATTATGAACATGGTAAACAAAAACAAGAACACATATCACTCACTTAAAACTGGCCCACAGAGCATGGGAGCTACACACCTTCTAGGCAAAGCTTGAGAATCAGACTCTC
The DNA here is from genome assembly GCF_020740685.1 of Jaculus jaculus. NCBI lineage: Eukaryota > Metazoa > Chordata > Mammalia > Rodentia > Dipodidae > Jaculus > Jaculus jaculus. Next base: position 83,246,857 of record NC_059111.1, on the reverse strand, counting down.
CACTGCCAGGGCAGCTGTTTCATTATATCTTTCATGATTGGATGATAATCTAGGTGTGTGTGTCTGTTTCTCTGTCAATTCTACATACCCTCTAATGTACACATACACACACATACACACATTTGAATACAATAGCAGTATTAGATATCGTACATCATAAAAGATCATATTATAATGGAAAATTCTAGGCCATTTGGTTTACATTACAATTTTTTCTTCCCTGATTTATGTTCTATAAATTTTGTAAGGAAATACTGACAATCTCAAGCAAGTATTTCAGGTCTCACAAAAAGTTTTTATTGATGCTTTTAGCTCCTACCTTACATTGTTACATTCACTTTATGATGGTTCCCAGTGCTACAGTTAATATATGTGGATCAACAGGGACAAGCTTAAACAGTCTTAAAAGGTAGGTTTTAAATTTCTTTGGTGGTTTAGTTGGTAGCAGAAAGAGCAAATGTCTACTTTCATTTTCCCCTTCACTTAATGGACTGTAAGCCTGAGGATAAGACAAGTTCATGCTGTCTTAATTTGCAGGCTCATGATCTCTTTGTAGGTGATTAGATTAAGCTTAGTGTCAGAGTAGAAATAAAGTTACAGTCTTCTAACTCAGTTTATTCTTGGCTTACCTAATAGCTTTGCTAAATGTCCTTGCTTCTGTTTTTCTTCTCACGTTCCAGCCTTATAATATAAAATAACTTAATTTGCAACCATATATTAAATATGGAATTTCCACATCATTTCCTGCATATTCTTTTGCTGACTGATATAAAGGAGGTTATCACTTCTTAGAAGAGATTCTGTTCTCTCATATCTTTTAATTGCATTACAAGTTTTTCTCACAAAAATTTAGCAGTTAAAGTAGTGGGGAAAATTTAGAACATATAATTTTAATAAGTAAAAATCTACCATTATGTATATATTTAAATGCTCAGCAGTAAAAAAAAAAAACTAATTACTTACATTTCTTCTATTTATTTAAAAGTCTTTAACAATTGCAAAAATTATTTTAAGAGTTTATTTCTTTTATAAAAGCAAAGTAGGCTGTTAAGTTGATATTTATGGATTGTTATTCTGTGTTTTGTTGCCAATATATTAAAGCAGAATATTGAATTAGCAGTATAATGGTGTTAGGAGGAGAATATAAACTCAGTCTTTTTGTGGTCTAAGATGTTTGCATGTGCATATGTATTAGACAGCTTTAGGTCTTTGAGATGAACTTTGAGTCCAGGCAGTCAGGGAGGAAGGGATTTATTGAAGTTTATGGATCCAGGGGAGGTTCCATAATGGCAGAAGAAGGTGGCCTGCTTTCACAGGTCTAAACAGAGAGAGAAGCCACAATCCCAAAACCCACACAGCACAGTTCCGGACTCCAGGTGGAATAGGCACTTTGCTTATCTTTAGATTTGAATTTTAAACCCACCACTACACCTTAAGATCTACCCAGTGACACCTTCTCCAGCCAGCTGGCTACAGATACAAACTACAAACTAATAAAACACTGAATATATTGGGGCCATCTATTCAATCTTCCACATTCTGCCCCTGGCCCTCGGTAGATTTAAAACCATCACACATTGTAAAGTGTTTTTATTCCAATTATAAATGTTGTTACAGTCTTTACCAAGTTAAGATAGATCCAAAGTCCCAAGTCCTCTCTGAGATAGAAGATTGTCTCTTATCTATGAGTCCTGTAAAATCAAACAAGTTATATACTTTTAACATATAAAGGTACAGAGTAAACATTTTCAATTGGTGTAAGGCATAGCAAGGAGAGACTAGAATAATGCAAATTCAACCACTATCAAGCAAACATCAAACTTTTGCAGCCTAAGTCCAGTGACTGGCAGTCTCTGGATTTCCCAATTCTGTCTCTCTTACCCTCAGCACAGCTGGGCTGAGTAGACAGGGAAAACTTTTATCCCTAGCTAACTGCCTCCATGGCAGCCCTTGCACAGTCCTGGTATATCCAAAATGTCTTCAGGTCTCCATGCAAACCATGGTTCATCTTCCAAAGGCTCTTCCAGCTTATCAGGGTCATCATGCCCTGCGTCATTCAGCTTCTCAGCTGTGGCTCCTAGAACTGTGTGTGTACTTCTTTACCTAATTTATGTATTTTTTTATGCTTCCAAAACTCATACCTGGTATGTAGGACACAGCCATATTTTTAATTTAGGGAGGAAATACAGTGTAACCTTGAAAAGCAGGTTGCTTTTCCACTCAACTGTTTCCAAAAAGAGTTTGTATTTTTACCATGTTCTTTTTCTCAGGTATTCTCTCCATTGTTTTAATATAAAACAGTTGGGCCATCTTCCTGAGGTAACTAATGTGTTGTGTTAATAATAGTTGGCTCAGTAACGTACAACCAGTGTCAGTGCCTATAATTTTAACTTGCTTGAGTTTTTTTTTTAATTTAAAATTATAAGTCTCTCAGTTCAGTATTTTTAGCCAAGCATACCAGTCCATTAAAAATTTAACCTTGTTCAAACTCTCTGGGCATGAGCAGATAAACACAGCTAGCCCTTATGTCCGTAGTCCGGTTCCAACAAATTCCTCATCAGTCTTTCCTTTCCCTTAGAAAGCTCATAAGCCAAACCTCCAAGTTGATAAGCCTAGACTCCAAATACAACTTTCACTGAACTTAGCATTCCCAAACTCTCATCAGAATAGTCCATAAAACTTGGTTTACCACTTCAGTTGTAAGTACCAAGTGCATGCCCATTCCTCCAGAAAAAAAGTTCTAAAAGATCAAAATCCATATGGTCAGATTTATCTCTGGTACCATTTCTGTTGCAGACAGCTTTAGGTCCTCGAGATGAACTTCCAGACCAGGCACAGTTATGGAGGAAGGGATGTATTGACATTTACAGATTTAGGGGATGTTCAATAATGGCAGAAGAAGCTGCCCATTTGCCTTTCTTCCCATCTCCCTCCCACTGAAGCCCCTTCTTTCCAACTACTTTATCTTTTATTTTTATGTGGGCTTTTTTTTTGCCCATTTTCATCATCTATCTTGAAATGTTGATGGTCCCAATACTGAGTATGTCTGCTATAACAACAATGGCCATTGTTGAGTTATTATAACTACTGGACACATTCTAATTGTGTCAGTTCCAGTGAGTACGACAGCTCTTCTATGTTCTAACCTGTAGTTTGGTGGCTTATTATGATCTGGTTTTCTGTACTAGAATGGAAGCTTCTTTTTCCTTTTTGTTGTTTTTGCTGAGCTATAGAAAGTACCCAGTTGACATTGTTCACTCCCTTATTGTTGATTAAACTAAGGATTTTTTTAATGATATCAGAAGTACAAGTTAGACATATAGGATGAACTTTGAATGTCTCCATTCATGAATTATCTAGAACAAGTAGTGGAACAAAACATAAGGTAATACCGCATAGTAAGATGCATAATACCTTAGAGTCAAGTAAGGCATGTTTTGAAGTTATGAGTGCTTCTGATACCACATATTAATATCAGCAAATGGGTGTAACAGTAACAAACACTAAATCACTCTTTATGGAACTCAACACCCTGCTGTCACTGTCACTGAATTTTCATCATGGTTCTGTTTTATGTAATGCTGACTTAATTTGATTTGTTAGAATCTGTTATTAAACTTCATTTAAGTTGGGCTGGAGAGATAGCTTAGAGGTTAAAGAAAGTTGCTTGCAAAGCCTGATGGCTTGGGCTTAACAATTCAGTACCCATGTAAAACCACATACACAAAATGTTGCATGTGTCTGTTGTTCATTTGCATTTGGAGAAGGCTGTGTCGTACCTATATTCATACATGCTTGCTCTCTTTTTCTCATATGAATAAACATTTTAAGAACTATTGAACTCACTAGGACTTTTAGTTAAGATCTATAACCTTACTTTCTTTTAAGAGCTATTAAGAATTATTTCTTTTTAATGGTTTATATTTATTTATTTATTTGACAGAGAGAGAGAGAGAATGGGTGTGCCAGGGCCTTCAGCCACTACAAACAAACTCCAGATGTGTGTGCCTCCTTGTACATCTGGCTAACGTGGGTCCTGGGGAATTGAACCTGGTTCCTTTGGCTCTGCAGGCAAACACCTTAACTGCTAAGCCATCCCTACAACTCAAGAATTATTTCTTGAAATTCCAACTTCCTCTAAATATTTATCTACTGGGTATAGGTGGATTATGAAAAAGTTAAAATATTAGTGGTATTAATAGATAATCTTATTTATTGGTCTTCCTTATGACCCTAATGCTGTTGTTTCTGTTTACTGAAGACTGCTTCAATTTGACATACTATTTTCAAACTGTTTCCTCTTTAGATTGTCATCATGGAAGTACAAGGTTTGAAGTCAGTGGCCCCCAATCGGATTGTTTACTGTACAATGGAGGTGGAAGGAGGAGAAAAACTCCAAACTGACCAGGCTGAAGCTTCAAGGCCACAGTAAGCTAGTTGAAGAAATTATTTTAATTCACCCAAACGAATGTGTTTCATTTAGTTGCACAATTACATAGTATTACAGTCTGAAGTGGGCATTTGGCTTTGTCTTGGTTGTGTTAGAAACATGCTGTACCTGTGTGGATAATTAGATTATAATTACTCTGTGGCCAATCTGTGTGTGATACACACTGATGTCCAGTATGTAGATGTGAAGCTGATCATTGGGCAGCAGAACCTTGTTCATTTGTAAACCTAGGTGGAGTTGCTACCACATAGTATTTAGAAGATTATGCAGGATCCTGTGTGAACTGATAAAATTCTCCGTTCTTCCTTGCCCATTCTCATGCTGTAGTTTTACAGTAATATACAGGGAGAAGCTGAAGCTTTGCGCAGTGGCTGGAGATGTTCCAGTGAGAAAGCTTAACTTAAGGAATTGCCCTACATGCTAAAGCTCATCTTTGCTGACCATTGAAGTTTTACAACTCTGAAGTTATCTTTAATGAAATTTGGAAGATTTTCTCCTTTAGTTTGGGAAGCTTCAAAATTAGATAGGAAGTTATGGCGGTATTTGTGCAGTGCCTTTAGAATACTTTTTTTACTTTATTATGATATCAATACATAGTCTGTTTATTCTGGAGAGATCATGTCTTAACACTGGCTAGGCACTAAAGATAAACATTGATCAAGAAATATATTTCTTTGGAGCAGCAGCCTGGCAGAATAACAAAGCATTAAGAGTTAAAAGTAGAGATTTACCCAGAGTATTTTCTTTCCTTTGAAGCAGCAAGCTAAACTTCTCATCTGAGTCTGGCAAGTCTGCGTTCCCTGGATTATCACTACCTCTAGGACCTCACTTTAAGATCCACTCCTGCCCTGCAACCCTGCACTAAGTCTGACAGCCCAGGTTCAAATACTCAATCTCTAGTACACACATAAAGCCAGATGCACAAAGTGGCAATGCATCTGGAGGATTTTTTTTTTTTTCCAGGTAGGGTCTCACTCTAGCTCAGCCTGACCTGGAATTCACTATGTAGTCTCAGGATGGCCTCAAACTCATGATGATCCTCCTACTTCTGCCTCCTGAGTGCCGGGATTAAAGGCGTGTACCACCATGCCTGGCTTTCACATCTGTGGTTTTTCTTGTAGTAGCAAGAGGCCCTAGCAAGCCCATATACACTCTCATCTCCTTTTCTCTCCCTCACCAGTAAGTAATAAATTAATTGGACAAAATAATCATTAGTGCATGCACTAGGCTTTTTGATGTACAAGAGAATGCCATCTGAACATAGAGATAGTTTACTTCTTTCTTTCCAAACTGGTTGCTTTTTAAAAATAACTTTACTTATTATTTAATTAATTAGATATTATTATTAACAACATGTTTTTATAGATACATCATATGTTGGTACCCTCTTTTCCCTTGTCCCTTCCCCCATTCCATTGGGGATGCTCCTCAGTAGGGTTGTAGGTTTAGTTCTCACTGCCTTCTGAAAAAAAAAAAAAAAACAGATTCTTCAACAGAGAGTGAAGTCAGCATAGTTTAAATGGGGTAACCATTATTAATTTAGGGAGAATTTGATATGTAACCTCTCTTCTAGCCAAAGGCTAGTGAAAGCTTAACACTGGAGAGAATAATCTTTATCTTCATAGGATTCTGATCTGGTTCAGGATTGCAGATATGGGTTCCTTTAAATATTTGTAATCATGAAAGAGGGTTGGATTTTGTCAAATACTTTCTTCTATATCAATAATGATGATCATATAATTATTTTTGTCTATCAATATCTTATTTACATTATATGATTTTGCTTGTCAAAACAACATTATATCCCTTAACAGTACTGTTGGTGATTTTTTATTCCATAGTCTTAAAAGGTACCTTCAGTGATATCTTTTTTTTGTGGTGTCTATTATCTGACTTCTGGAAGATATCCCATCCCCGGCACTGAAAATTTTCTAGCAACAATCTATGGCTCCTGAGTGCTCCATGTCCAAAACCAGAGGATTCCATATGATTTATTTATATCCTCTTAAGATTTTTATTTGTGATTCCTCCACCTTTCCTTTACTCAATCTCTTCCCCAGATCTCATTTTGGGCCTTTTCACCCCCATTAGTCTATTCTTCTACTTACAATTACATCCTATTAAGTATCCGCCCCCCCCCCCTTCCTTTCTCTTCCGTTTCTATCTCCTTTCTAGTTTACTGGCCTCTGCTACTGAGTTTTTTCTTTCTCACACAGAAGCCCAGTCATCTGTAGCTAGGATCCACATATGAGAGAGAATATGCAACGCTTGGCTTTCTGGGCATGGGTTACCTCACTTAGTATAATCCTTTCCAGATCCATCTATTTTTCTATAAATTTCATAACTTCATTTTTCTTTACCACTGAGTAGAACTCCATTGTATAAATGTGCCGTATCTTCATTATCTGTTCACTAGTTGAGGGATATCTAGTCTGGTTCCATTTCCCAGCTATTGTAAATTGAGCAGCAATAAACATGGTAGAGAATGTACTTCTAAGGAAAGGACATGAGTCCTTAGGATATATGCCTAGGAGTGCTATAGCTGGGTCACATGGTAAATCAATTCTTAGCTGTCTTAGGAACCTCAACACTGATTTCCACAATGGCTGGACCAGGTTGCATTCCCACCAACACTGTAGAAGGGTTCCTCTTTTTCCACATTCCCACCAGCATTTATGGTCACTTGTTTTCATGATGGTAGCCAATCTGATAGGAGTGAGTGGAATCTCAACATAGTTTTAATCTGCATTTCCCTGATGACTAGGGATGTAGAACAATTTTTTAGATGCCTATATGCCATTTGTATTTCTTCTTTTGAGAACTCTCTATTTAGTTCCATAGCCCATTTCTTAATTGGCTTCGTTGATTTCTTATTTTTGAGTTCTTTGTATATCCTAGATATTAATCCTCTATCAGATGTATAGCTATCAAAGATTTTTCCCATTCTATAGGTTGCCTCTTTGCTTTATTCACAGTGTCCTTTGCAGTGCAAAATCTTTGTAATTTTTTCATGTCCCAGTGGTTAATCTGTGGTTTTATTGCCTGAGAAATTGGGGTTGTATTCAGAAAGTCTTTGCCAAGACCAATATTTTGCAGGGTTTCCCCTACTTTTTCCTGTAGCAGTTTCAGAGTTTCAGGTCTGATGTTAAGGTCTTTAATCCATTTGCACTTAATTCTTGTGCATAGAGAGAGAGAAGAATCTATTTCATCGTTCTACAGATAAATATCCAGTTTTCCCAGCACCTTTTGCTGAAGAGGCTATCTTTTCTCCAATGAGTAATTTTGGCATTTTTATCAAATATCAGGTGTCTATAGCTACCTAGACTTACATCTGGGTCCTCTATTCTATTTCATTGATCTACACGTCTGCTTTTGTGCCACTATCATGATGGTTTTGTTACTATGGCTCTGTAGTATAGGTTAAAGTCAGGTATAGTGATACCAACAGCCTCATTTCTTTTGCTCAGTATTATTTTAGATATTTGAGGTTTTTTGTGGTTCTAAATGAATTTTTGGATTATTTTTTCTGTTTCTTTGAAGAATGCGATTGGAATTTGGATGGGGATTAAATTAAATGTGTAGATTTCTTTTGGTAAGATTGCCATTTTTACAATATTGATTCTTCCAATCCAGGGACAAGGGATGTTTTTCCATTTCCTAGAGTCTTCTGCAATTTCTCGCTTGAGTGTTTAATAGTTTTGATTGTAGAGATCCTTTACTTCCTTGGTTAGGTTTATTATTTTCTTTGATGCAATTGTGAATGGGAGTGCTTCTCTGATTTCATCCTCTGTGTGTTTGTTGTTAGCATATATGAAGGCTACTGATTTCGGTGTATTTATTTTGTAATCTGCTACATGGCTGTAGGTTTTTATCGGCTCTAACAGTTTGCTGGTAGAGGCTTTATGGTCCTTTATATATAGAATCCTGTCATCTGCAAATAATGATAACTTGATCTCTTCCTTTCCAATTTGTACCCCTTTTATGTGCGTCTTTTGCCTGATTGCTAAGGCTAAGACTTCAAGTACTATATTAAATAAAAGTGGGGACAGTGGACACCCTTGTCTTGTTCCTGATTTTAGTGGAAAAGCTTCTAGTTTTTCCCTATTTAATAATATGTTGGCTATGGGCTTGTCATAAATAGCCTTCATTATATTGAGATATGATCCTTCTTTTCCTAGTCTCTGTAGGATTTTTATCATGAAGGGATGTTGGACTTTGTCAAATGCTTTTCCTGCATCTAATGAGATGATCATATGATTTTTGTCCTTCAATCCATTTATATAATGTATTACATTTATTGATTTGCATGTGTTGAACCATCCCTGCATCTTCGGTATAAAGCCTACTTGGTCCAGGTGAATGATATTTCTGATATATTCTTGTATTGTTTGCCAATATTTTGTTGAGAATTTTTGCATCTATGTTCATGAGGGAGATTTGTCTGTAATTTTCTTTTTTTGTTCTATCTTTGCCTGGTTTTTGGTTTCAGGGTGATGCTGGCTTCACAGAAGGAGTTTGGTAGGATTCCTTCTTTTTCTATTTTATGGAAAAGCTTAAGAAGCAATGGCGTTAGTTCTTCCCTGAAGGTCTAGTAAAATTCAGCAGTGAATTCATCTGGGCCTGGACGTTTTTTTTTTTTTTATTTGGGAGATTATTGAGAACTGCTCAGATATCCATACTTGTTATAGGTTTATTTAAGTTATTAATCTAATCTTGATTTAATTTAGGTAGGTCATATAAATCAAGGAAATCATCCATTTCTTCCAGAATTTCATACTTTGTGGAATATATGCTTTTATAGTATGTCCCTATGACTTTTTGAATTTCTCTGTTATCTGTTGTGATGTTGCCTTTTTCATCTCTAATTTGATTAATTTGTGTCTCTTCTCTCTTTCTTTTGGTCAGATTTGCTAAGGATTTATCATCTTGTTTATACTTTTAATGAACCAACTCTTTGTTTCATTGATTCTTTGGATGTTTTTTTTTTTTTTGTTTCTATTTCATTAATTTTTGTCCTAAACTTTATTATTTCTTCCCTTGTACTTATTTTTGGTTTGCCTTATTCTTCTTTTTCCAAGGCTTTAAGGTGAAACATTAGTTCGTTTACTTACGACCTTTCTAATTTCTTAATATAGGCACTTAAAGCTATAAATTTACCTCTTAGAACTGCCTTCATTGTGTCCCAGAGATTTTGGTATGTTGTGTTCTCATTATCGTTTGACTCTATGAATTTTTTGATTTTCTTCTTGATTTCTTCATTGACCCATTCATCATTTAGTAGTGCATTGTTTAGTTTCCATGAGTGTGTGTATGCTCTATAGCTTTTCTTGCTATTGATTTTTAGTTCAATTCCATTGTGGCTAGATAGAATGCAAGGAATTATTTCAATGTTCTTGTATTTTTTAAGATTTGCTTTGTGTCCTAATATATGGTCTATTTTAGAGTATGTTCCATGTGCTGCTGAAAAGAATGTATATTCTGTAGCATTTGGATGCAATATCCTGTATATATCTGTTAGTTCTATTCTTTCTATGACCTCATTTAGTCCAGATGCCTCTCTGCTTATTTTTTGCTTTGATGACCTGTCAATTGATGAGAGTGAGGCATTGAAGTCTCCCACTACCACTGTGTTTGGTGTTATCTGTGACCTTAGTTCTAATAGCGTTTGTTTGATGAATTTGGTAGCCCCCATGTTAGGTGCATATATGTTTAGGATTGTAATGTCCTCCTGTTTGAGTGTGCCCTTAATCAATATAAAGTGATCTTCCTTATCTTTCTTGACTAATGTTGTTCTGAAGTCTACCTTGTCAGGTATTAGGATAGCAATGCCTGCTTGTTTTCTAGGCCCATTTGCTTGAAACACCATTTTCCAACCTGTCACCCTAAGATAATGTCCATCCTTTGTAGAAAGTTGAGTTCCTTGGAGAAAACAGATTGTAGGGTCCTGCTTTTTAACCCAGTCTACAAACCTATGTCTTTTGGTTGGGTCATTGATGGCAATGATATTAAGAGATATTATTGAAAGGTGTATATTTATGTTTGCCTTTTTTTTTTTTTTGGTAGTTTCAGTTTTACCTTTGCTCTCTTGTGTTAGCTAGTATTCGAGTATTGTTTGTTTTTTTCCAGGATCCTTATATGTATGCTTTTCCTTCTCTTCATCATGGAGGATTCTTTCAAGTATTTTCTGCATAGCTGTTTTTGTCTTCAAATGCTCCTTTAGCCTGCTTTTATCATGGAATGTCCTTATTTCTCCATCTATTTGCATGGATAACTTTGTAGGATAAAGTAACCTTGGAGGACAGTTTTTATGTTTCAGAACTTGGAATACATCACTCCAAGCCCTTCTGGCTTTTAAAGTTTGTGTTGAGTAATCTGTTGTAATACTGATGGGCTTGCCTTTGTATGTAACTTGTTTTCCTCTCTAACTGCTTTCAATATTTTTTCTTTGGATTGTGTGTTTGGTACTTTGAGGTAGGGTGGCTGAATCGCTGGACCACTGTTCTGTTTTCTGGAGCTGGGCACTGGCTTTACCTGTGAGGCAAGCCAAGCCTAGCTGTGGCCCCACAGACCTGGCAACAGTGCTGCTGGAGCCTCCACTCCTGGAGCCCCCAAGTGCCGCTGCTGAAGCTACAGCTGGTGGATCCACCACTGCTGTAGCCGCCACAGCCCCTGCCACTGCTGCTGCTGGAGTAGCTGCTGCCGCTGCTGTATCTGCTGCTGCTGGAGCTGCTGCTGCAACTGCCGGTGCCAGTGCTGCCAATGCCAGAGCCAGATCTGGATCCCCCGCTTCCACTCCTGCTACTTCTGCTGCTGCTAGAGCCGAAGCCACTGCTGCTGGGGCTGCTTAGGCCTGCCCGTGTGGGCTCTGAATGCTCTGGATCTCTCCTACTACTCTGCTGCCATTTTAATTTCTTATACACCTCACTTTTTAGTAAAATTGTTTATTTTGCTGGGTATTCTTTGGCTTTTTCTCCTCTAGGCTGCTTTGGTGTGGTTTCTAAGCTGCCATCTTAACTGGAAGTCTTATCTGACTTCTGTTATCATAGGACTACAGGTCTTTGTAAGATAAGCTTCTACAGGGACCTTTATTTTCTGTTTTTGAAGAATATGAAGCCTTTGAATGAATCTTTTTTAAAAAATATTTTATTTTTATTCACTTGAGAGAGAGGGATACAGGCAGGTAGAAAGAGAGAATAGGTATGCCAGGGTCTTCAGCCACTGCAAATGAACTCCAGATGCATGTGTGCCCTTGTTCTTCTGGCTTACATGGGTCCTTGGGAGTCAAACGTAGGTCCTTTGGCTTTGCAGGCAGGCACCTTAACCACTAAGCCATCTCTCCAGCCCCTTTGTATGAGTCTTTAAATGTTGCTTAGCCCTCACCAATGAATATCTCTAAGCCTGTTTTGTGTGTGTGTGTGTGTGTGAGTGTGAACACATATATTAATAGTTTGCTAACTTTCCTTTTGCCCATCTTGTGTCACTTTTGGTAGTTTTGTTTCTCTCTAGGACTTTGTCAGTCCTTCTATGTTATTGAATTATTAGCTCATAGTTCATATTTATAATACTTTTGTTTTTGTACAGTTAGTAGTAAGGTCTTTAGACTCATTTAATACTAGTTTCAAGTTTTTTCATTTTTCTTTTAATCTGTCTAATGTTTAGATCATTTTTATGATCCTTTATGTAATAATTGGAGATACTGGCTTTCATTTTCCTAATTTCTTTTTCTTTAATTATCATCTTACCTGTCTATTTCCTTCTCTTCTTTTGGGTTTAATGAGCTTCATTGTTTGTTTGTTTGTTTTCCCAGTGTCTTCAGATAGGAAGCTTGAGTTTTGAATTGCTTTCTTTCTTACTGCCTGAAATTAAAACAATCAGCATCCCTTTTGTACTGTTTTCCTTTCACCTGTACATATTAGTATAATATACCTTTCTTTCACTGGTAAATGATCATCAGCCTTATGTAGTACTTAAAGTCAGTGGAAAAGACTTCTAACCTATAGGAAAGGGAAGTCCAGCTTTCACCATGCTCTCATTGGCCTAGAGAACTGAGGTCTTTTTCACTGCAGAAATATTGGAAGCCCACGGAGATACCACCATCCACATTCTCCAGAGGTCCTTTTACAGCACATGTATTAGTCTGTTTAACTCAATTTACTACTCTGAAACATTGAAGACTTTATGTTATGTTGCATAACTTTATGTTATGTCTTACTATACAATTTTAAACAAGTTCACTTGGATATGTTAGTCTTGAAATGCATTCCTTGAAAATAAATAATGGTTAATAAATTTTTCACCTATGCAATTATCATTATGATCCAGTTTTGAAACATATTTTGAAAAGATTTGCCATGCTAATTTGTGGTCAACTCCTGCCCCATTCACCCTTCCAGAAAATAACTTCTCAGATTTAAGCATTATAATATTATTTTTCAGGATATTCCTTAAGAATGCAATATAGAATATTTAATCTTTATATCTGACTTTTTTTTTACTTTCAATAATTTTTGAAAAATCTTGCATTAAGTTGACACTTAGATATTTGATCAATTAAATTATCTTTTTTATCTGGATAGCTGTTTACTTAATGATAATATTTTTACAACTAATAAATTTTTTCCATATTGACTTATACATTTCATAAAATTTCCAAAATGTCCTTAATATACTCATAAAAGGAGATTCCGATAATAGGGAACATGTAAATGAACAATTTGTTGAATTGAAATACCAAGTAACAGAGAGAAAAATATTACAGTAAGGCTCTAGTATATTTTTGGATTATTCTTTCCACAAGGAAATTTGACTAACAGCTTTGTGTTTTTCCATGAATATTGAATTTACATTTAAAATGAATTAAAGGATTTGAATTGGTAGCCATTCCTCAGGGGTAGATAACCTTTAGCATATTTCTCAGAAGTGCTTGCCAACTACAGCTTTCCACAGTGTGGTTACTCTCATCTGTAGTTCATCTTACACCACAGGAAAGAGATTCATCTCTCTCATCATTATCATGAATTATATCTCAGACACGTTCTCTTAATTTTATTGCTTCAGCAGTTTGTGCCTTGCTGGAGACCAATTCATCCTTCTGTCTGATACTAATTAAAATGCCTTCTTTAGTCCATATTTCCAATAAACTTAATCAAGATTTCTATCCATTGCCTACTTCATTCCTATAGTTCAGAATTCCTTCCAGCAATTAGGTGGCAGCAGCATGTGAGGTTGGTGTATGACTTAGGACTTAGAACCTGGGGTCCTATTATACTGATGTTGATAGACAAGTGGAGTGCTGGTGGGACAGTCTAATTTGGTAAAATTTTGTTATTTAATTTTAATGTTTTAATGTATAGAAGAGACTATTTTTTATAGGTATGGACTAAAATCTCTTAAGGATTTTTAAATCATTGCTTTATAGTCTATCAGTGAACTGTGAAGTTTTATTTCCTATGAAAAAGGGTTAAGGATGTTGTTGATGCAGTTTCATAACATTTTACCATTTCTAAACATTATTTCTTTAATGAAATAACCTAAATAGAAATGGAAGGAAAAGTAAAAAGAATGATAAGCCAGAGGTGAATGGATTTGCTGTGATCATGTAGTGATCACACATTTTCTGATGTCTGTGGACTTTTAAGACCCATTCTTTTCTAGTAGTGAGAATACTGTGTATGCATAAACATACTTAGGAGCTAATAGCACCTTACAGCTATTCTGTGCAGAATTTAGTGTTAAGGACATAAAGGCAAGTAAATTGTTAAATATGAATGGAGAGGAATATATAGAATGAGATCTAACCTCTTAAAAGTTTTTAAGTTTTCAGTACTATAGTAGTACAAAAATGTATACTGATAGAACAGTGAATGGAATATTGGTTCCATCCATTTGGTATGAAAACAAAACAAGTAGCCGGAAATGTTCATGCATACTTGAAATCCTAGCACTAGAGAAGCTGAGGCAGGAGGATGGTAAGTTTGAGACAAGCCTGGACTACATTTTAAGACCCTATCTCAAAAACTAAATTAATTATAATAGTGCATTTATTCTACATCCTGTCTCTTCTTGACCTCATAGAGAGTTTTATTAGGTCAGTGGATCTCTGCTACCTCCTCCTTATGTATATGATAAAAAAGGCAAGTCACGGCAAGAAAAACAAGTAAGTCACACCTTTAGAGAAATGTATTTGTGGACATAAAGACAGAATATTCTTATACTTTATAAAATTTATGAGATAGTCTCAAGCACCTATTCTGGCAACTTTAGATTTTTAACCAAAACTGTTGCAATCTGTCAAACTATTGAAAAATTACTACAGCTACAAGGCTAAAGCTCATCAGAATGACGACATGTTGGAGCAAGTATTTGAGCCAGATTAAATATGGACCACATATAAAATAAAAGATGTTGTTTCTTAAATTATATTCATTTTTATTTGTAGGTTAGTAATGTCAGAATTTTTAATTATAATTCATTAGTCAGCTAACTTTATATAGTAAAGGTTAAATAATACTATATTTTTATGTGATTTATCCAGAAAGTATGCCTTTAAAAAAATCTAGGGAAAGTATTCAAACTACATACATTTGTCTCTTCTCATATCCATCTTTAAAATCACAACAGATAGCATTTTTATTACATTCACTATACAATATTTCAAAGAAATATACTGATAAAGTAGAACAAAATTAAAAGTATTGACTTCATACAGAAATGAAATATATTGAGAATTCATTAATAAGTAAAGAAGCCTTATCATAATTGGAGATATGAAGAAAATGGGAAGTTACAATGGATTTAGACCAGATGCTAACTAAAGAGCACCCCTAAACTCCAGTAAGAAATAGCAGTGAGAGAGTTTGGGAGACATGTGTGTACCTGTGATTACTGACACTTCTGTGATTTTTTTTTTTTTATTGACAACTTCTATACTTACAGACAATAAACCATGGTATTTCCCTGCCCTCCCCCACTTTCCCCTTCACCACTCTTGCTCTCCATCATATTTCCACCCTCTCTCCATTAGTGTCTCTTTTAATTTGATGTCATCATCTTTTTCTCCTGTTGTGAGGGTCTTATGAAAGTATTGCTAGGCACTGTGAGGTCATGGATATTAAGGCCAATTTCTGTCTGGACAGTTGTATGGAAGGAGTGGTACCCTTCCTTTGGCTCTTACATCCTTTCTGCCACCTCTTCAGCAATGGACCCTGAGCCTTGGAGGGTGTGATAGAGATATTTTTGTGCTGGACACTCCTTTGTCCCTTCTTCTCAGAACTATGTTGCCTTTTGGGTCATCCTAGTGGTCATAGCAATCTCAATAGAAGGATCTCTAACCAGAAGTGAGAGTAGCATTAATATATGAATATGAACATTAAGTGTAGTGCTTTCAGGGCAGTTTGGTGAAAATAATATTTACATTTAGCCAGACAAAAGCAGACTTTATACCCCTAAGGCTCATGATCTCCCCTGCCATAGGCTTTTGATTAGGTACTCAGTACTAGGCACGTATTCCCTCCTATAGAGGGGCCTCCAGTCCAATTAGAGAGCAATTGATTTCCCCTAGAGCAAAAATGCCACTATTGCACTTGTTTTGTCATTTGGCCTGTCTGGCCAAACTTGAGGCTTCCAGTGTCCACTGTTTTCACTGCTTATGACTTCTGACTTTCATAGGGCTGCATGCAGTGCAGCATTTTTCAGTTTTCAGTTGGCTGGTTCTGTGATGGTTTTGAAACTTGCAAATAAATTCTTGTATTTTTAGAATTGTCTCTTGCTGCTGTCTCACTTGAATTATATGACCAGTTATTGAGTAAGTTATTAAATGTGTCATAACATAAGTAGCAATTTTTATCCTTCAGCATCCTAGGATGAGGCTTTTCCTACCTGAAGTATCCTAACAGATATTATAGTACTTTACCTTTTTCTAGCTATTTTTAGGAATCAAATAATATGTGTAGGTATTAAAATTTTTGTACAACTTTTAGGCAAAACTTTCACATTTTGAATTTTCCCCTTCCAATTCATTCAGATCCTTCCAGAGGATGTAGATGTAACTATCTGATTTTTTCTTTTTTTTTTTTTTTTAGACAAAGTCTCATGCATTGTACACTGGCCTTAAACTTCCTATGTGAGGGAGGATGACTTTTAACTTCTGATCTTCCTACCACAACTCCTGAGAGGTGGTATTGTAGGCCTATATGACCACACCTAGCTTATGAGGTTCTAGGGGTCAAGCTCCAGGCTTCATGCATGCTAGGCAAGTACTGTGCCAACTGTGCTGTACCTGCAGCCCTGGTCTTTCTTCTTCTTGTTCATCCTCTTATCCTATATAAGACAATAGGGTTTGGAGTCAGAGGGGAAGAGGAAAGGGGCAAAATGCCTTTCTGCATGGATGCTCTTTGGATGCTGCTGTTAGCAGATACCTTCTTCTGCTGTTGCACATGTCCACATATAATTTGCCTCTGGGGAAGGTCCTTAAGGAACTCCCCTCCTGTATCATAGCCTCTAACTTCTGATGTTTTACAATCACTCAGAGATGATGCAGTCCATGGCTGCCTTCATTGTTCTCACACTGAACTACTGGTTTATTAATATAAACTATGCATCTCTTTGAGCTAGAATTTCATTTCTTTAGCAGATGGTCCAAATAAGTTAGAAACTCCTTGAATAAAAGGTCTGTATATTATATTGTCTCACTCCCTGTAACACCAACTTCAGTAATAAGACTCAGTGGGTACTTTATAATCTAATAATAGCGTTTTATCTACTATTGAGGGCATAAAGTTGTTGTCTTTTATTGTTCTTCTACCCCATGCTCCTATTGGACTAGAACCACAGGAATCTAGGTCTTTTTCTTGCATGCACTCACTCATCATGGCATTCTTTGATTACGTCTGGACACTTGCTATCATGTCTCAAGCAGTGTTTATGGAAGGGCATGTGAGACTTTCTGGATAAGCAAGCAGTTTCCCAAGGGATAAGTTGATTCTAAGAACCATGTTACTAGTGCTGTTTCCTAAAGCCCTCTATGTAGGAAATGCATTGCTATGCATCTCCTGTTCTCAATTTTCGCATTTCTTCTGCTTTACAGAGGAAAGGAAAACTTCTCACCCAGATTCCCACTCCAAAGGCAAATATTTTGAATAAGTGATTAACTGATAATTCAGTAAATTCTGTTGCACATTAGATATCTTCTATCACTTTGCTTTCACAAAAGTTGATGGATTTGTTCAAGTCTCTACCTGATAAGTAATTGAAAATTACTTTTTGGCCTATTAATAACAATGTTGCATGTGAAAATTTCAATAGAAAGTAAATAAATTAATGGGTACTGCTGTTATAACACTTCCATATACTTATTTTCTTCAGAGCTTAGAACAGGAAGTCTACATTCAAACTCATGTGGAACTCTGCCTCTGCCTAAAATTAAACACTTGGTTCATATGAACACATGAACTAATTGGGTAACAGTGTTCTTATAATTTCATATATATATTCATTCATTCATATATATGTATATATGTAGATATATATTTAGTAATGAATTTACTTTTCATTATTGTCATATTTATCACATATTTACTTTGATCACTTGAATACTAGTAATTCCAGCAGAAAATAAATACAAAATTTTTTTGTTTTAGAACTTTGTATAGAAAACGTATTCACTATTTCAAAAACATATTTATTTTATTTATTTGAGAGAAAGTGAGGGGGAGGGAGTGAGGCAGATATGTAGAGAGAATGGGTGAATCAGGCCTTCAGCTATCACAAACGAATTCCAGACACATGTGCCAACTTGTACATCTAGCTTACGTGGGTCCTTAATTAAACAGGGTCCTTAGGCTTCACAGGCAAGTGCCTTAACTGCTAAGCCATCCCTCTAGCCTATAAGTAATCATTTTATCTATATATGTTTGGTATGGACAATTATAATAAGCTCATTAATCATACTCAGTCATTAAAATATATGATTGTAGATAAAATTCTAAGATTCTTAGAAAAAAATGAAATTAATGTCCAAGTTCATGGAATAAGAATATTTCTGGCCCTGGAAAAGTTCAATTGCCAGCCTCCATAATTTACATAATGGTGAGCTGAGTCCTTAAATTAAATCTCATTCATGAAATAATAGGGAAACATGTCTGTAATCCCAGTTCTCAGGAGGCTAAGGCAAGAGGATTGCAAATTCAAGACCAGCCTGAGTTACATAGAAAGATTCTGTTTCATTGGGAAAAAAGATAACCAGCCGGTCATGGTGGCACACGCCTTGAATCCCTGCACTTGGGAGGAAGGGGTAGGAGGATCGCAATGAGTTCGCGGCCACCCTGAGACTACATAGTGTATTCCAGACAAGCCTGGGCTGGAGTGAAACCCTACCTCGAAAAACCAAAACAAAAAAAATCATTATATAAATATGATATATACATGTATGTATATTTCATATGAATGTGATATGTAAAGATTTCTTGAAAATGATGATATCAAATTAAAAGAGAGACTAATAGAGAGAGGGAGGGGATATGACAGAGAGCAGAGTTATGAAGGGGAAAGGGGGGAGGGGAGGGAAATACCATGGTTTGTTGTCTATAAGTATAGATGTTGTGTGTGTGTATATATATATATATATATATATATATATATTTAGTTTCGAAAAACCAAAAAAAAGATTTCTTGGTCTATTTTTCCTATGTACATATGTATACTCATGTTAAATACACACATCTATTGGTTCTGTTTCTCTTGAGAATCTGATTAATACACATTGAAACACTGAAAAAAGAATAACATTTCTGTTAAATTATTGTACAGCTATTTTAATGGATAGTGCTGGAATCATGTTGCTTAAATTATTAGATACCACTGAATCTCTTTTTTTTTAAATATTTATTTATTTATTTGAGAGTGACAGACACACAGAGAAAGACAGAGGGAGAGAGAGAGAATGGGCGCGCCAGGGCTTCCAGCCTCTGCAAAGGAACTCCAGACACGTGCGCCCCCTTGTGCATCTGGCTAACGTGGGACCTGGGGAACCGAGCCTTGAACTGGGGTCCTTAGGCTTCACAGGCAAGCACTTAACCGCTAAGCCATCTCTCCAGCCCCCACTGAATCTCTTTAAGAGTAACATGTTTATATGTTAAATGTCAGTGTTTGAAATACAATAGAAATTACATTCAGTATATTTCATTGTATTTATGTTAAATTTCTAGATATCTACCTATGATTTTATGATGAGAATAGCTAGTTTTCCAGAGGATTTGAAGGGGTTTTTTTTCTAGGACCCTGCCACATATTGCAGCAAAAACTTAGTCCTGAGCTCAGGAAACTTTCCTGTCATCTTGTTTGACTCTTAATATCAGGTGTACTTGTACTTTCCACTATTATGTTTGCATATAAAACGTAGTCTGGCTGTCCAGGAGAGATGTCTGAGCCCCCTCCAGTGCAGGGATAGAGACTTTACCTAGTTCAGAGCAGTTCTTTGGGGACAGTGAAGCATAGATATTCTCTTGGGACACAAACCAGAATAAACTCTTCAGTGCTGCTGGTAGTCAGGTATTATATTCAAGAATTTGTCAGGAATCTTGGAAGAATCATTTTGTATTAAAAATGTTAATTAAAGTTTAAATTTTAACCATTTTGTGTGCCTTCCTGCTTGAAAGAGTGTCTTACATTACATCTCCTAAGAATTGTCACATTATCGGATAACTGTGCCAAGATGAAAGGTTTGCAGTTTCCCTTTTCTTGTGAAATTTGATTGCATGTGCATGCACACATGCACATGTAGGAACCCTGTTCCCAAAAACATAACAATATGTTCCTTGAGCTTTGTTTTAAAGAAAGACTGAGTTTATACAAGCTCCTTGGGATTCCTTTGGTACTTACACATTGTAATGATTAATTTTGGTTGTCACCTTTACCATCATCTAGAATCACCTTGGAAATAAACCTCTGAGCATGGGTTAATGGATTCGGGGGGACACACTCTAACTGTTGGCAGGAACAAGGTCTGGTGTCTCAGACCAAATGAAAAGTAGAAAATAAGCTGAGTACCAGCATTCATCTCTCTGCTTCCTGTCACTAGATAGAAAGTGGCCCCATCACCTCACACTACTGCTGCTATGTCTGCCACCACAATCGTGGATCATATCCCATCAAACTGAAAGCCAAAATAAATCCTTCTTTCCTTCTTCAAATAGTTTTGGTCAGGTATCCTGTCATAACAATGAGAAAAGTAATAATGCACACATCCTATTATGTGTGGCTTTTAGAAACAGTAAGCACTAGAAATATTGCTACAAAGTTATTAGCATGGTATTATTTAATAACTTTGGAAAAAACAAGCTTATTTTTTATTTATCTTATGACTTTGGAAAAAAACAAGCTTATTTTTTATTTCTCTTATCCTAAAAAAGAACCTCATTAACTTAATTCACCAAAGAACCCTGAGTTATTAAATGTGGCAAAAGACATAAAAACAAAAAAGTCAATTCTTAGAGAAATATCAATTTTGCATTCCTGGCTCAGATTCCTAATTACAGAAAATGCAAGATGGATTTGGCTGGCAAAGATGTGAAATTCTTTGGCTTATAAAATAGTGGAATTTTACCTGGAGCAAGTCTGTGCTATTCTTACTGTGTTCTAGTGTTTAATTTTCTTTGTTTTGCCACAATATATCTCTCCTGGCAGATGGCAGCATTTGGATTATATTGAATTTGGCAAATTCTCTTATGAATCTTCAGGTTTTTTTAATATTTGCATCTTAAAAACAGCAAATTTCATATAGCTCTACCAAAATGATAGCAATAAAGTTTATTAATTTTTTTTATGCCCTATGTTCCTTCAGTTTCAAATAGGGCAAATGTCTAGGAAAAAACAGTAAAAATAAATTTTATTTGCTATAACTGTAACTTTAAGTTTGCAAAAATTTAAAACATGTGCTCCAGAGGTGATTATTAGTCAATGGTAAACATGTCAACATGAAGCAACTTTCCATGCAGGGTCCTGTGAGAACTCAAAGTGACTGTATCCAGTTGAGTGTTTTGAGTCACCTCATTCTCAACTTCTTTCTGGCTCTAGATAAATTCCACTGAACAAACTTTTGGACATAGGCTGCCTCATCAGATGTTTAGTAAATAAGAACAGATTTCTTTCCCTAAATTCAGCTCTGAACAAACTGGCGCTAATCTGTAAGCTCCTTGCTAAGGATGTACCCTACTCATAGTGAGGCAGGAATTAATTTATAATCAGGTTTGGAGTTAGGGTCCTGATATCTGCTACTGCAACCTCATTAAAAATACAGAAGCAACTATTTCTAGAAGGGCTAAAGCAAGATTATGGACTTTGTGTGATTAGTCACTTTTATGATGAGATTTTCTAGCATATGGACTTCTTTCCACCATCAGCCAACATATTGATTAAACATTAAACATTAAAGTTTCAACATCAGTGTTTTCTTGGCCCTATCTGTGAATGCTTTTGGGCTCAGTTCTTTTCAGAGAAGGTCCCCAACCTAGCCAGTGACCTTTGCTGTGTTCCTGCAGATAGTGGAATCTTTAGAAAGAAAAAGCTTTTTATGCCATGCTGAGCCAAGCTTGACTCTGTAGCTTTGAATCCATGGGGCTGCTCTTTCTTTTCACAAAAAGGATAATTCCTTTAGTTAGCTATTACGTGTGTTGTTTTGATTTGGTGTTTTGTTTTTCCATCATGTACATTATGGTGACCTGTACAAAAAGAAGTGTCCATGTACTTTATAGTGATCTTTCCTTAAAGCCAATCTATAGATGCAATAAGCATCTTTGAGTAACATATACTTATATCTTGATCCAGCAGCTCACTGTTTATAGCTTCACTTATATAAATTAAGACATAAGGAAGGATAATTAATCTCACGTAGCAGTATTTATCCATGTGGAATACATGAGCAAGAATTTCACAGGAAAATGTAATCTTTTTGTTAGATATGTTCAGATTAAATATACTCTATGCTAATGTAATATGTTAATATGTCCATTTTGAAAGACATTTTAACAGAGACTTAATACCTATGAAAGAATACAAAGAACTAGCTTTAGCTTTCAGGTTACGAAAGAAAACTCTAACTAAATAAATCTGTAATCAACAGTCTCTACTTTATTGGTTATCCAGAGTAATATTACTAGAAAGCATGTCTCTATTTCTGGATGTCTCCAGACTCATTAAACACATGTAATATAGAAACACAAATTGAAATACACTCCTCCTTTTCTGTTTACTATATAACATGTGGTATTTCTTCCTGTGCTGGAGTGCTAACCAGTGCCTTATTAATACCAAACAAATGTCTTCCTGACTGTGTTGTTATTGCCACCACCTTGGCTTGTGCCTTACTAAGGTTATTTCATGAACCTCTATGTGGACTTCCTTTCACCATTTTTTCTCCCACTTCAGTTTCGAAAATATAGACCTGATCATGTCATTTCACTTGTAAAGCTTGTCTTGACTTGATTTTCACTTTCCTCCATTTCTCTTACATCTTTCCAGCTTATATTCTTACCCTGTGGCATTCCAGCAGTAGTAGTGTTGTTGCATGTTGATGGGAATAGTTCTCATCAGTTGCAGTGTCCCTCACATGGTAATCTGTTGAGCTTCCCTGGACCCTAGCACAAGATGGTTACCATCCTGGAGAGTACCACTTTGCTCTTACACATAGCCCACCTGTCTTCTTTCTGAATCCACCCTTTATGTTTTTTATAAGGCTTATATGTGGATGCTCTTCACTGTGAAACTTCTTCTAAGCCCGAGTTCCCTTAACAACTTCTGTATTCCCAGCTGCTGAAATAGTTATTTTTGTTGGCTGATCCTGAAAACATTTGAGCAACACAAAAGACAGAGTATAGATCTCATCTAAGTTTATATCCCAGGCAGTTGAGTCATTGAGCCAGATGACTTACTTAACATAGTAAACTGACAGTAGTATCTTTAATTTATTAATGAAGTATCTATAAGAATAATTCTTCTATAGGGAGAATACTGCTTAATCAAAATTAGACATGTAAGTAAAGGTAGCTATGATCTCTGACTTCCTGCCATGATTTATGAAATACTAATCTGAAGACATTTAATAGTAAGTAGTAACTAGTTGTCACACTGATTTCCTAATTTCCACTTCACAGTTAAAAACAGTGTACTATATACCATTGAACAAATCACTTTCTGTCGCCCAAATTTTCCTTCACAAATTCTAAACTGTACATTATTAATATCATATCTTATACAGAACATTATTGCAGCAACCAAAGTGATATATGCTATGATAATCTCCTCTAAAAATGGCATGGATTTTGTTAGGAAGATAAATAATAATAAATGGAAGTTGGAATCTTAATGTACATAACGCTAACATAAGACTATAATTTAAAAAAAATAAGAAGAAATGCTCATTAAAAAAATCTTTGTAGCAAAGGCAGATTTTCTTATTTAACCAAATACACAACTGTGTTTGTCTATACTTGAAAATTCTCTGCCCACGTTGCTTACATGTAAGTTTGCATATTTAAATAAAGACTAACAAAGCAATAGCTGAACATACAATCTTATAGGTAATCTAAGAAAAATAATAGTATAGTTCCAAAATAGTTCAGTATATAACCAAACTAGTAAATTTCATTTTTTATAGTCTAAGAACTCAGATGACTCATTAGGATAATGTTTTATTTAAATATTTACCCTTTTCCAAAAAAAGAAAAAAAAATGTTTAAAAAGATGTTGTCTGCCTTTGCCACAGGTTCTGTAGAATTCCTTTGAAAAACAATATATGCCAAATATATTCTTCTTGACTAAATTAGAAAGAAGATCAGCATTATGCTTTATTTATTCCAAGCTATAAACATATCAAACATATTTGACTGGTTACCTGAATGTCTGTGAAATATCAAAAGGGAAATTTGGGGTACCTGTTTCCTAACCCTTAAGTAGCATTTAGACTGCCTTGCTGGAACAGGCATATTAATATCAGGTATTGGAAGGTAGAAGTGTCATGAGTTCAAAGTCATCCTTGACTACATACTGAGTTTAAAGTCAGTCTGGGATACATGAGACCCTATCTCAAAAGCAAACAAAACAAAAATGACTTATAATAGGTGCTAGTGTGTTTTGAATGTTTTACTTCAGTGAAGCAAATTTTTGTGAATTAAAAAAAACTATCAGGGATTGATTTATGTCATAAAGGAAACTAGTGTTATAAGATATGGGGTTCAGGAGGGATCCTCCAAATTTATGAACCCCAAGTTTGTATTCTCTCCTATCTTTAGCAAAGAACTGACAAAGATGAACTAAAGAAGTATAAATTATGAATTATTAAGTTTATTTAGGGGAAAATCACAAATTTGGGGTTTTGTTTAAGGGAAATTGGGATCTTGGAAGAAGGCTAAAGCAGTCATAAAAACATGGGAAGTAGGAAATACACTCTCATGTGGAAACCCTGCACAGTTCATCATTTAAGAAAAGTTGAGAATTTTAGCGATAGAGCCACAAACACATGGAAGATAGAATTTAGGATCTTGTATGAGGAGATTCAGAAGGAACACCCATAGCATCCACCCTGAATTTCCCCATGGAAAAAAAGCTAAAAGAGCAAATGGTGGTGACATAAGGAAACAGCAGAAAGAAAATATCAAGGCAGAGACCAAAAAATCCAGGTGAGAAATCTTAAGGAAGAAAGAGAGTTTGTACCCATAGATACTCTTGGAATATTATCTGTGTCTCTAAACTCAGAGTATCTATGGATACAACTCTCTTCTCTGAGATTTAAGATTAAGATAAGGCTGTCCTTAGACCTCTGGTGAAGCCCAAGGTTGTCAAAAGAGGACCAAGAAGTTCATCTGGCACCAGTCAGACCCCTATGTGAAAATGAAGCATAACTGGTAGAAACTCAGAGGTATTGACAACAGGGTGTGGAGAAGATTCAAAGGCAAAATTCTGATGCCCAACATTGGTTATGGGAGCAGCAAGAAAACAAAGCACGCACTGCCCAGTGGCTTCCGGAAGTTCCTGGTCCACAGCGTCATGGAGCTGGAAGTGCTCCCAATGTGCAGTAAATCTGACTTTGCTGAGACTGCTCACAATGGTTCTTCAAAGAACTGCAAAGCCATCGTGGAAAGAGCGGCCCAGCTGCCTATTAGAGTCACCAGTCCCAATGCCAGGCTGCACAGTGAAGAAAATGAATAAACAGCTTATGTACATCTTATATTTGTGCTTAAATAAAACCAGAAACCTGCTGTCTTTCCTAGTTAAAAAAAAATGTAAATCTATAAATATGAAGTACTTTGCACAGTGTTGTTGTTTTTCAATGGTACTTTTATTTATAACTCTTGTATATCCAGTCTAAGTAGATGTCCAGTGTGGCACTCATTTAATGAGAACTGTTCCTGACCTGATACATTTTCCCTCCTGTCTTTAGCACAGTGAAATATACTGCCAAGAAGACCTAGGCAGGCATATGACTGTTTTGCCTTTCTTCATGGTTTTTTTAAAAAAAGAAAGCAATGATTAAAATACTTTTTTTCAGAAAAAATAAAATAAAATCAAAATCTAAGAGGAGGCAAATAAATCATATGGAATCCTCCAGTTTCAGACAATGGAACACTCAGGACCCATAGATCATTGTTAGAAAATTTTCAGTGCCAGGGATGGGGTACCTTCCAGTGAGTTGTTGGCCAGGGAGGTCCCTGATGCCCCCAAAACATTATAAGCCATTGCCAAGGCCCTTGCTTTCCCACCAGGAATCGATGGTAAGACCCTTATTGCTGAAGACTCCATATACTTGGGCTGCAAGGCCACTGAGAAAGCCTGCTGGAACTGAGCTGATAACCTCCTCCATATAGACCAGCTGACAGAAAGCTGGAAGAAGCCATTCTACATGTAGTTCAATGGGAGAAAGAGATACCACCAGTGGAGATACTCAACAGTGGAAGCCTTATAATTGGCCAGCCAGCCCAAATGAGCCAATGGCTGCAATAGTGGCACGTCTGTCATGGTGGAAACCAACTGCCCTCCAATTGGACTGGAGGCCCACTCCATGGGAGGGAATACATCCCTAATACTGAAAACTAAAAACAGGGATAGTCATAAGCCCTAGGGGTTTAACATCTGCTGATGTCTGGAAAAATGTATATACTGTGCTTATCAAACAGCCCAGTAAGCTCTTCTCTTAATATTTATACCCTTATATTAATGCTATTCTCACTTTGGGTAGAGAATCTTCTCTTTTCAGATGGCAGTGACCTTGGGATGACTCAGAAGGTATCATAGTGCTGGAATGAAGTGACTGGAGTACTGAGCAACATCTCGATCACACCTTCCAAGGCTCAGGGTCTAATGCAGAAGAGGTGGCAGAAAGAATGTAAGAGCCAAAGGAAGGGTAGGACTCCTTACAATGTGCTCCCTCCAGACATAAAATGGCCTGGATATCAATGACCTCATAGTGCCTGACACTACCTACACAAGACCATCATAAGCGGAGGAAAAGATCATGACATCCAAATAAGAGAGAGACTGATTGAGATGGGGAGGGGATATGATGGAGAATGGAAATTCAAAGCAGAAAGTGGGGGGAGGGAGGGTATTACCATGGGATATTTTTTATAATCATGGAAAATCTTAATAAAAATTGGCAAAAAAACATATATAAATAAATATAATTAAGAAGGAAAAATGAAAATCAATATGAATTCACAACCCAAAATTGTAGTTCATAAAATTTTGGGAGACCTCTCCTGAACTCCAAATTCCTGCAACAACAGCTACCTTTGTATTTTTAGTAGGTGTTGCATTTATTGATCTAGGTTGTTGAAGTACTTCCCAGAACTATAAACTCTTCCTGAGGGAAAGAAAAAGAACCACTTCTCTTTTGGATTTTGGTGAGAAAGGGTGATTCATAAAGGCAGCTCATGTGTAAGACAGTAGTTCCTTCCCTCTCCTTGCAGGATATTAATTTCCTCAGGGCTGGTGACTTCAATTCATACCCTAATGTAGCAGATCACAGAATTTCTAATCCTTGCTTCTCTGGTTACCTGGCTCTGTTTTCTGTATATTTTTTCCCTGATTGGTCATTTTATATATCCCCTCCTTAATAATCTTCCTAGGGTTAGCCCCAGTGTGCACTGCCAGCCTCCTTCCTTCAGCACTGCATTGTGTTCTGACCCACCTTTACCGCTTAGCAGTTTGACTTAACCATTTGTATGTGTGTTCTTTCTAGTTATGTTAGCCCTAGACTCATTCTTTAGATGTTTGACTTTGTCTATACTTTATTTAAATGAGACATTATATTTGATAGCTTTGGTAGGCCAAGAAAGTTAGTAGAGAACTCTTTGAATGTACCAACCATGATAGGAAAAGGACTTGAATCTTGAATCTGAAGAAATATACACATGTCTCTAGATTTACCATTGATGGGTTGACATAGGTGTGTCTTGTTCTGATTTAGCAGCTATAACAAAATACCCTAGACAAGCTGTCTTATAAACAGTAGCCTCCCCATTGAGGTGGAGAATTCCAGGATCCAGGCATCATGAGATTCAGAATCTGATCATCATCTACTTTCTACTTCATAAGTAGGATCTTGCTATTGTGTTCTCATATGGTAGAAGTGTGAGGGGTCTCTTGGAGCTTTGTTTATCAGGGCACAAATTCCTCTCTGGAGTCCTCATGGCCTAATCAAGTCTCAAAAGTCGCTGCCTCCTAATGCTTCAAGTTCAAGATTTCAACATGAATTTTAGTGGAATACATATCCTCAGACTATCTTGGCTGTGCCCAGGTAAATTTAGAATAAACATTTACAGATAAGACAGTGAGTGGTATTTTTTAGTTATTTATTGTATTTCATATATTTTTGCTGAGAAATTATCTGAAGCAGGGCTTATGAACATTCCTGTTATTGGATAAGGAACACAGATTCTCAAAATAGTTGAATGTCACTAAATTAACTGAGCTTTTGGACAGGAAGAATAGTGTTCACACTCAGCTGTTTTAGGCTGAAAAGTCCATGTTGTTTGTTTAAGAAAATGAATGTATGGCATGTACCTTTTGTTCCAGAGCACAATGGTGGAAGCATTCCTGGGTAGCTATAGTTTGTAGAACACTGGTAAACTTACAAAGGCAATAGGTTGGTCTTTTTCCTTAAAATAAAGACACCTGAGCAGCTTTCCTCACTGTTACAGTGTTTCCTTATACTTCATGCTCTTCCATTACCACAGACCTGCAACTCTGGGAACAGAATATTTCTTCTTTGTATTCTCATCATCCCTACACATAATGAACCCATGTGCTTAAGTATCCTTCCAAAATTTACACACATAATAGCAAGAATTCCACAGTGTTATTTAAATATTTCTTTAAGACCAGCTAGGTCAGTGTTGGAGAGATGGAGATCATAGCAATGGTTTATATCTATTTAACATCTTAATAGATTTTAGCGATAGATAATAAATAAATAAATAAATATTATGATACAAATGTTGAACATTTTCCCAAGAAGATTAGTTTAAGTGCCCTTAGGTTTCAAAACTATCTGTGTACCATTTGTGCTTCAAGCTCTCTCGGACTTTTATCTTTCACCAGTCATCAAAATCCACAGCATGTGTGGATTTGCAGACTTCTTTGCTGGGTTAGATGCCAGAAGCCTGAGAGGAGAAGAGCATAAGATACTGCAAGATCTGGTTCACCAGGCCTCCTAAAGTCCTAGTGAGTGCCAGTCCCTGCAGTCATACTGAGTTGGCTTGCCCACCTGGCATCTTTGGACTGAGTTAGACCCTCACCACAGCATCAGTGTCTGCTTGCCCCTGGTCCATGCATAATCTCTCACTGAATAAATTAATTTCTCTTATATGACAACATGAATTAATTAACATGGCTTCCTATAGTTAGACTCATAAAAATATTTGTTTATATTTTTTAACAAGTTATTCATTTCTAGTATTGCCTTGACCAAGAAAATCTATAATGCAGGATGTGACAAACTGTCTCTTTAAAATAAGATACTTCAAGATAATGTTTTTGAACTATTCTAATATGTGGGAGAGAAGGAAAATACTTGTGAGATATTATGTCTTCTGTCTTTTCTGAAACCTGGCTTTATGGTATCATACCTGCTATACTTTCTAGAAGAAAATGGTATAAGTATAATAGGATTTTTCTTCTCTGGATATAGAGGTTTAATGACATGACTACTTCATAAAAATACAGACATTGGAGGACAATTTGATCCAATTACTCTGGAGGCTTTAGTAATCTTCAGAGCAGCAAAATGGGAGCTATCTCTTTTATGGGGAAGGGAAATGTCTTAGAGACAGTAGGGAGAGAATGAAGCCTGTAGGATTTTCCCCTGATTGTGAGAGTTACTATTATCCACCATGGCATATCCCCAATAGTTATCTGCTGCAAAGTATAGCACATCAACCAGAATTTTTGTTTTTCCTTGTCTGGTTTGAAGAAAGAACATTGTGTTATCTATGTTTTTATCATAATAAATATATATTGTCACTGTTTTTAAAAGATTCCCCAAAATACCAATAATGGTAAAACTTTGTTACTTAAAGAATATATCTTAATTCTTTAATTAAAATTTGTATTGTGTCAGCATTTTATTTTGTAATTACTTATTATAGAAATACATAAAAATTACTATTAAAGATAAGATTACAAATAACTCGGAGGATGAGTCTGTTTACTCTTTATTGGTATTTTATTAGTTTTCCCTTCCTTCTTTCCTCTCATTATCATCTCCTCTTTTCCTATTTCTTTCTTTTCCTGTTTTTATACTTTTCTTTTGAGAAATATTTTATTTATAAATTTACAAGCAGACAGAGAAAGAGAGAGAACACCGAGGCCTCCTGTCAACTGCAAACAGACTTTAGATGCATGCACCCTCTGTGCATCTGGCTTTATGTGGGTACTGAGAATCAAACCCAGCCGTCATGCTTTCAAGCAAGCCCCTTTAAACATTGAGCACTCTCCCCAGCTCTAATAGGACTTCTCTTAGCCAATTTCTCTCATTTCCCCCATTCTCATTCCTTTCTTTCCTTTTTCCTTCTCTCTCTATTCTCTCTTCCTCCGAAGTTTCTGATTTTATTCTCAGGATTAATGAAACTTATATTTTAATATTCAAAACTATCTTTTTGTCAGTAGGTACCACTTTCTGTAGACATTAGAACAAAAGTAATAACACTATCATGAATGTTAGTAGGGTAGGTTAACATTATGCACATATTTCTTGTATGAAATATTTTGAGCTCTAACCATTGATAACATTAGTTGCCTTCATGCATTTCCTCAAGGACAGTGTAAAGAAAGGATTATTATGTTAGAGTGCTTGCCTAGAATTCTTTTGTATGTTACATTTGAAGACCAAGCCCAGACCCAGACTATGTCTTTGAATTCTGCATTGTTTTTCACTGTGTTTTAGTATAGAAATGAAGTTAGATACCAGCTCTGCCTTAAAACATAGTCAGCCCTGGCCTGGAGAGATGGCTCAGCTGTTAAGGCATGTGCGTGTGAAGCCTAAGGACCCAGTTTTGATTCTCCAAGTCCCACGTAAGCTAGATGTACAAGGTGGCGCATTCATCTGGAGTTCATTTGCAGTGGCTGGAGGCCCTGGTGCGCCCATTCTCTCTGTCTCCCTCTTTCTCTCCCTCTTTCTGCCTCTAATATTTTTTAGTCAATCATTTCCATGTATGTTTATGTGAAACTATTTAGAATAATAATAGAATTTTGTGTCATTGATTTCATTGAGTTTATACTGATATATGTACTTGCATAATAATACCTTTTATTTTATTGAACAGATAGGATATACTTAGGTGTCTCAGGTGTCATCATGATATGGAGGATAAGTGAGTCATATCATAATTTCATTCACTGCCAAAGCTCTATTCCTTCAAGCATTTTATTTATTTCCATATCTCTAATTGTAAGTTTGAGATATGTTTATAGTATGTTAACAACAGAAATGGTGATAAATAAAGCAGTGTATAAAAATACTACCCATCAAAATGTTAGTCCCAACTTTCCATCATTGTGATAAAACACCTAAGAGAAACAAAATAAGGGTAGAAATACTTTTGTGTCTAGTTTCATATGTTTTAGCACAGTAGCTGGCTTCATTGACTACAGGCCTGTGCTGAGGGAGACCACCATAGCAGAAGGACTTGGGGAAGTAAAAAGCAACTCCCTTCATAGTAGGAAGCAGAGTGATGAATAGTGCATCTTTTCAGATATACCAAGAGTGAGCTGAAAGGCTCTATCCTTCCAGGGTATATCCCCAATGGCCTGCTTGTTCCAGCTAGGCCTAGCAATTCAGTAATGCTATGTAAAGGCATTACTTTCCTCATTAAGTCAGAACCACAGGGATCCAATCACCTCTCAGTGGAGCCACCAGCTGGAGACCAAGCTTTCAACACATGAGCTTTTTGGAGGAAAAAAGCTTATCCAACTCACAATAATCTACCAGTTCAAGCTAACTTAAGTATAGATGCAAAACTTCTGCTTAAAAATATATTCAATATGTAAAACATGTAATCAATAGTTTTTTTTAAATGAAGTACATTGTATAAAATATTTAACTGCTTTATGTTCTGCAGATGAACTATTCTTAATTAGACATGTTTTGATAAAATACTAATTTGTAGTAAGTAGGCTTAGATTTTAAATCATAATTAACAACTTTAATATTTGGTTATAATGAAACAGCTTGTAGTAAATTTTATTTACATATATATAAAATTTCTATGAATCAACCTACTTTGTTACAATAACCTTTGATAACTTAACATGGTTTTAAAATCTTGATCTCACTAAAATTTCGATTCTTGGTTTTCTGACCTTTTTAATATTGACCAAAAAAAGTATGTGTGTGTGTGTGTGTGTCTAAAGGCAAATGTAACAGCCTTGTCCATAATACTAAAGACTAGAAAGAAACTGAAGATATATTATCAGAAAATTGG
Organism: Jaculus jaculus; assembly: GCF_020740685.1. NCBI lineage: Eukaryota > Metazoa > Chordata > Mammalia > Rodentia > Dipodidae > Jaculus > Jaculus jaculus. Next base: position 83,214,439 of record NC_059111.1, on the reverse strand, counting down.
TTAGATACATTGTGATACAGCAGTATAAATGGCCAGCTGATCTAACCTGAATGAGTTCCAGGCCAATGAGAGTTTCTTCTTAAAGCAGGTAGATGTCATTCCTGAGTCTGATATCCATCGTTACCCTCTGGTACACAAACTCTCATATACATGTGTACACCACACATTTTTTAAAATCCTAAAAATAGATTTACTAGATAAAAATAAAAGAATATGTTTCTTGGCTCCTTATACAAATTCCCAAACTACTTTATTTAATAGGCAATGCATAATTGATCTTAGTTATTTCAGTTGGTATGTGAACTATCCTGTGTTTTCATAGTCAGGAAGTCCTGCTGTCTTTGTAAAGGTGCTTTGTAGTTATTTTTATTTGAAGATTTATACTGAGAGTCTGAATGTTCATCAATAAATCATCCATGCAAGTATAGAGAGACAGTGTGTTTCAAGTTAATTGATAGCAAGTGTGATGTATTCTTTTATCACTTAACACTGAGAAAGTAGTAGGAAGATAATAACTGGTATTAATTACTGAAAGTGTTTAAACATGCCAATTAAATGATGAATAGGAAATGCATTGAGAAATATTAAAGATAGGCCTTTTTCTTTTTCCCTCCTCTGCCTTTTTTTTTTGGGGGGGTGGGATATGGAGTAGTTGGAAGTGTAAACCATTCATAATAGAATTTATGAGCCTTTTCCAACTCTGCATATGTGCTTAACTTCTTTTTGTAGAAAGTTATCAAAATGGGGCTGGATAGATAGACGGCTTAGTGGTTAAGGTGCTTGTTAGCAAAGCCAGAGGATCCAGGTCCAGTTTCCCAGTACCAACCTAAAGCCAGATGCACAAGGTAGTGCATGCGTCTGGAGCTTGTTTGTAGCGGCCAGAGTCCCTGGCACTCCCATATTCATTCTGTCTCTCTCTCTCTCAAATAAATAAATATCAAAAAAGAAAAGAAAATTATCAAAATGATGTTCACTTAAGCTTGTATTATGTGGTGGTAGGATTTATAAAGACCTACAAAATTCTATAATATCTCTATGCACCAATTAAAAATTACACAGTTTTGCCAGGTATGGTGGCACACGCCTTTAATCCCAGCACTCAGGAGGCAGAGGTAGGAGGACTGCTGTGAATTCGAGGCTACCCTGAGACTCCATAGTAAATTCCAGATCAGCCTGGGCAAGAGTGGGACATTATCTTGAAAACAAAACAAAACAAAAATTATACAGTTTTAAAATGCTACCTCTGTCCTCAGTCATATTTTCATTAGGACTACTGCAGACCCTGCTGTCAGCTTCTCCCAGCTTGAAAGGATATTACTTATACCTTCGTCCTATCACAGAGACTAACCATTAGCATTCCTTGCCTTTGACTCAAAAATCATCGATGTAGAGGTATTCTTAGAGATTACTGACTGGGGCCTTTATAGCTGTACTGATTACCTTGTACTAATTAGCATACTGGTTTTGATACTTTCTGTCTTGTGTGTTAATTATTCTCCTTGTATGTATGTGTGTATTTATGTAGGTATGCACACATATGTGTATATATGTACATATGTATGTATGCCTATTCATAATAATGTAGGCACACACATATGCATGCATGTGCAGGCCAAAGTCATCATTGGGAGTCTTGTATGATCTCTCTTCATCGTATTTACTAAGATATTGAACACCAAACACCCATCTATGTAGTCTAGTTTGCCAGCTTGCCCTGTGTATCCACCTTCCTGCCTCCTCAGTGCTGGGATTACAGATATCATTTATGTGGGTCTTGGGGATCCAAATTCACATGTCTTCATGCTTGTTCAGCTATTGCCTTGCCAGCTAAGACATCTTTGGACCAAATAATTCCTTTATATGTATAAACCTTCAAATCTCTTTTCTGATGATTTTCCTTGTACTGAAATGCATTGAATAGCTACTTTAGTGGCTTTTCTGAGCTTGTCTTTCTCTTCTTATTGTTCCTAGCATAGTGTTATTTTTCCTATTTTAATGTTTGAAAACGAATCAGGACATAGGATTATAATTTCCCAAACACATATATTTGTTCATCCATTTTTAACATGTCACTTATCATAAAATATATATTTTAAGAAATCTACTCTTATACAATTCTGTTATGTAAAGTACCCTAAACTAGAACTTACAGTAGCCTATATTGTATATCCTGTGCACATCTTGCCCCTATAACATCACTACCATATATGTAATCCATTGTTGACCAAAGCACCATGCAGCCCAGGATTTTGTGTATGAGTGTGTGTGTGTGTGTGTATCCCCTCCGTATATCATGAATTTTGTATTATATGATTTACCTAAGATATACACCATGTGTCCTATGTGTGATATAATGCATATGATTCATATATGTATACATGTTTATTCTGATTTATTCATGTGTATATCCTTAATAAAGAAGAAACTTTGTTAAGGACTATTTACCACAACTTGAGACAGTCATCCATAGAGGTAAAATGCTAAAAATATTCCCTTTAAAATAAATTTAAGAAAATGATGATATAAAATTATGAAGTTGCCTACATCAGAAAAGTATGGGAATAGGAAAATGTATTACCATCAGGCACAGAAGGGCTCTTCTTACAGTCTGGTTCATTCTCTATCATAACTGGAGTATGTTAATTATATTTTTATTGTTACTATTTAACTGCATATTATTTTATGCATATATTCTATAACTTCATTCACAATAAAATATCTTTAGTGAGTCAGTGGAAGATGTGCTGTAGTAATGGAATATAGAATTGTATTGGAAAATGCTTGTCTATGAAGGAGTGAAGTTAAACAATATTTCTGTGAATAATCATAAGGTCATGAGTGAGCACATATGTTTTTCACATGTATCATTACTTGTCTTAGTCTACTTGGAAAGAATTGACACATTTATTTCAATGCAGAATGAAAGAAAGACAAGATTAAGAAAAATGTCACAAGGTACTTCAATATTGACAAATAGGAAAAGCTCTACTTTTCTCTTTGGAAACAATGGGAATGTTAAAAGAACATGAAAAACAGTAAACATATTTTCAAAGTATTTTGAACTTATAAGAAAACAAATCATCTATTTAGTACACAAAAGTTTTATACAGAGAATTATGTGTTAAAGACCAGCACTTTCTGTGGGAAAATATTGGATGCTGACAAGACTATTATAAACCTTTGCTTTTGTTTTATTCATTGCAGAGAAAAAGGGAAAGAATTAATGGGTGCAACAGGGCCTCTTGTCATATGGCAAACATATGCCAGACACAGGTGCCACATTGTGCATCTGGCTTTTTGTGGGCACTGGGGAATTGAACCTTGGCTGGCAGGTGTTGCGAGCAAGCACCTTAAATCGCTATGCCATCTCCCCAGCTCTGGAACCTTTGTTCTTAATTATAGGAAAATATATCCAAGTTTAACTTTGAAATTTTAACCACCGTTTATAATGGATAAGAAGAGTATACCATGAGAATGTGTCCAGTGATGACAATCAGAACGCTTGACCAAATTCACAACTTAAGTGTGGCTGATAATTGTTCTCCCTTATTTTTGGATGTCATATAATTTCATTTTTATTCCTGTTTTACTCATGCCCTACCAGAGACCATGTTAATTTAATGAAATGGCAAAAAATAAAAAAGAATCTGTTGTACCTTTTCTAGAAGTCTGAAATCCATCCTAATTGAATCTCTCTTTCTTCTGGCCTGTAACTGGTTGCAAAGAACAGACTTCACGTAAATGCTGATTTGTCTAGTCATTGATATAGCCTTAATTTTGCTTTATACTACTGCTATATTATTAATGCTGTGAAAGAAGTTAAGCTTATAATTATTTATTCAAGTTTAATATATTGTTTCTTCAGTTTTCTGACTCACAAAAACTTTAAAAATTATTAATTTTATTTATTTGAGAGAGACAGATAAAGAGGTAGATAGAGAGAATGGGTGCACCAGGGCCTTCATCCACAGCAAATGAACTCCTGAAACATGCTCCACCTTGTGCATCTGGCTTACATGGGTACTAGGGAATCAAACCTAGGTCCTTAGACTTTGCCGGTAAACACCTTAACTGCTAAGCCATCATTTCAACCCTATATTTTTATTGATTAATATGAGAGAGAGAGGAGGGAGGATGGATGAGCATAGGCATTGCAAACAAACTTCAGACTCACTACGTTTTAGGGTCTGTTTTTGTATGGGTGCTAGGGAATCAAGCTTGGGCCAGCAAGTTCTTTATGCAACTGCCTTTAACAGCTAAGCCATCTCTCAAACTTTCTGACTATGTTTTATAAAATAAAATGTTGTCACCTCCATGAAAGTAACAAATCTTCTCATTCTTTAATTTTTTTAACAACATAAGAAAGCTGGCATTCATAATTTAATGCTTTGTTTTTTAACCTGAAATTGTGTTTGTTAACCATCTTATTATTTCTTTCTTCTTTTGCAACAGTTTGCTCAATGACATTTTTGACCTGCTGTGCTGATTTTTAGTGCCTGTAATCTCTCAGAGTTTCAAGAAACAATGATAAGATTTTTTTTTAATGTCAAATGTGTGCCAGTTAAGTTTGTGAATAAGCTAGAATAAATTGGTGTGTGGTAAAGACAAGATGCTATTAATTAAAAGATAAGCCAAGAAAACATGTTAATTTGTTATGATGAGTTGAAAAGCCAGATGTCAACAGACTTATAGCATTCCTAAGAGAATGTGTTGAGAAATTAACTTCAAATCACTCATGTTTTTGTGATACATATTTTATTCTTTTTAACAGGAGACATAAAAATCATAAAGTAATAGACTTGAGGTAATTGTCCCTTCTTAAAAACAGAGTTTAAAGCCGGGTGTGGTGGCGCACGCCTTTAATCCCAGCACTCGGGAGGCAGAGGTAGGAGGATCGCCGTGAGTTCGAGGCCACCCTGAGACTATACAGTGAATTCTAGGTCAGCCTGAGCCAGAGTGAGACCCTGCCTTGAAAAACCAAAAAAAAAAAAAAAAAATCATGACCCTCCAAAAGGAAGTAGAATAAAATCCAAAGAATGTAGAAACAGTTTTCTGAAAACCCTCCTCTGATGTAAATATACTTTTACTAATTTGTCCAAACATTCATAAAAATGGTGTTACACTTGCTATTTTAATTATGAATTGATTTCACTTAATACAGCCACAGTGCTTTACTTTAACCCAAATTCTTGCAACATAATTTTTGAGCAGCTGAATAACTCTTACAAGCTGCAAAGCTTATTGTTATTTTTCTTCTTTATGGTGCCATCTGTCAGAAACAAAAGCAAATATGAAAACCACATTGATCCACAAAAATTTTCTTTTGCTTAATGCCTCATTTATAGAAACAGACCTATCTGGGTTAGAAATTAATACCACATGTTAAAGAAAATCTCTGTTATTACTCATACAGAGATACTTGTACATCAGTATTTATTGCAGCACTATTCTGTATAGCTATGATTTGAAACCAATTGACATATGTTACAATCTAGGAATGGGTAGGAAAATTATATATGTATTCATGTGTATGCACACACAGAGAGTTATCTTTTAGCCATAAAGTAGAATGAAATTATGCTATTTGCAGGAATATGCATGTAACTGGGGATAACCATACTAAACAAATTAATCCAGCCTCACAAAGAAATATATTTTCTCATTTGTAGTTCCTAAATCTTATGTAGTCACAAAATCATGTATGTACATAAAAAATGGAAGTGGAAGTGAAATTGTTTAGGGGAACGAATGGGAGTCAGAGGGACAAGAATAGTCGGGGAAACAGGGTGGATGGGGATATATTATGTTCAATATAAAATATATGCTGATAAACAAAATTAAATGAACTGAAAAAATACTACTTCATTGCAGATGGGGAACCCAAGGAGATTTCAGCACTACTCACCCACGACCTGTCGTGAAAGTAAAACTCTTCACAGAGAGTACAGGGGTACTGGCCCTGGAAGACAAGGAACTGGGCAGGGTGAGTGTGGTAAATCCAGAGGCTATCACTGTGTTCGGGTGATTCAGAGAGAAAGTGTATCAGTATGCACTATGTGAACTTAGTCTTCATTAAGGATATAAAGGCACTTATTTGAGATTACAGGATCTCAGGTTACAACTATAAATTATTAAAAATAATTTTGTATAAATTATACAATATTGTGATTGGTTTGGGGTAGGTAAGGGCTTCCTGGGAGCTCATTGTCACCATCTTAGTTTTTTTCACCTGTGTGCTCCTTTGGCTGCTGAATGTGAGCATCACCAACAAACTTGTCCATCCTGGTGTAAACTCATCCTCATTTAACATATTTCTACTCAAGGCTTAGAAGGACACCATTAGACATGAAGAGACCTGTTCTTTATGCCCATTGCTGTTAGCATAGAGTACTGGTGAAGAGCATTGAACTCTCTTAACTATTCATTTTTTGTTCCTGTGAAATGGGTCTTCCTCATATACCTTTTAAACACAGAATCATTTTGTTTACCTATATACTCACTTTCTGATATCTGAAATATATAAACATGGTCCTTGTATACTCAAACAATGGCTGTAAAAGTTTAAATAGCCAAGTAATTTTCACACATCTCCAAGTGGATTATCTGTATCTTATTTATGAAGTAGATATGTCCCAAGGAATGTGCTATAAAGGCATCTTCTGTAGTGTGGGTATATTTTACCCAGACCTGCAGACAGTATTCCTAAATATTTGCAAGGAAATAAATCATCCAAAATTCTACTTGAGTTTTCTGGTGATAATGGATAGCATTTGCAGTTGTATTTGTGGAAGAGTATTAGTGGCATTCTGTATGTTGTAATTTTCCCATTTAAAGTCTAGATGTCGATTCATTTTTTCCCTTCTTTTTTGCTTAAGCTTTTGGAGCTTTTGCATTTCTGTGAATTTTGTAAGCCAGTGGTCAAATTCTAGATTTATTCTTCTGGTTTTTGTGGATATTTGAGAGTTATGCTACCCTGTTCCCTAATTCATGCAATTACACATTCATACATTTATTCATTCAATAAAGGTATCTGTAGTATAATTTAAAACAGATACTGATAGACCATAGAGATTCTTATTGATTTATGAACCAGAATTTTTTATCTCAACTAATTATTTAGTTTCTTTCTATAACTATTTTTTCAGCACTTCCCAGCATCCATTTTTTATTTTATTTCATAAAAAAATATTAGGATCTCTGGGCTTTTTCTTGAACTTGTCAAATACTATACTTAAGCATTTTTAAATTTGAATACATGATGTCTGTTTCTATATAACTGTACACTATGAAAGATCTTACACTCAACTGCTCATTTCAAAGCAGAACAACATTTTTAAAACTAATATATTTTTATAATTGTATGTCTTTATATTTTATATACAAAGTTATTTGGGTATATTATTCTGTTCAGTTTATATTTATATTTACATTGTGTTCTTATATGAAAATTGTCCCTTAAAAATTTAAAGACTTCCATCATTCTGTTTTAAAAATTTCCCAACCTTTACCCTTATTTGGAGCAAAAAGCCAACTCTTCATCTTAGTGCAAGCAGGCCCCATGTAAAGTCCCTCACCATGAGCCTGAACCTATAGCACCATCACCACCAGGACAATTGTTAAAGGCACTGGCTCTCAGACTACTCTGTATCTGCATGCGCAGAACTTGGGTCATGTGTGCTGCAATGCATTGTAAATAGTACTCTTGGGAATTATGTCAGAAACCACTTTTGAATGAACCCTACCAGACTTGACCTCTGCCTCTAAGATATTCATATGTACATAATAACCCAGCCCACACTTGCTTCAAACCTGGCTTTCCTTTTGTTTCACAAACATCTGTGACTCATTGGTAATATCTTCTATAGATTTACTTAATTTGATGCTAATACCAACTTTTTTTAATTGAAGAAAAAGAGCTTATAATATATGAGGTCTATTGGCTAAAACATTAAGAATATCCCTAAGAGCTTGCTTTTTTACATAAAGCTTTTTATTTAAAATGTTGTACAACATCTAAGATATAAAAATCAACAATGGTTTACAATAGGTTTATACCGTACAACATCACTGCACACCTACTAAAATGGATGAAGTGCAGAAAACAGTGACAAAACACAATTCTAGTAAAAGCCAACAACATGAACTCTTTGCTGGAAGAGTACAAAGTTGAGTAGCCTCTTTGGAAAATGACTTGTCAGCTTCTGATATATTAAAGTGTAGACTTATTGTAGGACCTATACATTGCACTCATAACCGTTTACCCAAGGGTTTTGAATTTTATGTTCACATGGAATCTCCTATGTACATTCTTGTGACACTTTTATTCATAGTGGCAAACAACTGGAATTAACCAAGATGTTCTTCAATAAGACAGATGAATCAACTATTATTTCCATGCATTGAATACTATCCCATGTTAGAAAAAAAGCTATTGATTTACCAAAGGATATTGATAAAATTTAAACCAAAATAATGAATTCAGACCCCAAAAGTTGACAGATTGTAAGATTCTACTCATGTGAAGTTGGAAACCCACCCAGCCCAGGATCGATTCATTGGAAAGAGACTGCCTACAGCGGGGTACAGAGATGATTTTAGGATGAAAGGCTTGTTTTGTATGAAACCCAGGATTAGGTGCATGAATTATGTATTTTCCCTAACACAAAGAATATAACCTCAGAAAGACTATTCCTTTTTGTATACAGTCTATCTCAGGTATATGTGCATTTATGCATATGCATCAGCAAGTAGTGTCATATGGAATGGAGAATATACTAAATAAACATAATTTTATTGAAAAAATATGAAAATTTTCAGAAAGAGTTGATGAAAAAGACTGAATCCTCAGTCACTAAGGGAAGAATAGCCTGAAAATAGTTTCCTTAGCTGGTGATGAAGGCTGACTACCAGAGATGCCACTGTATCTCTTGCATCCCCTAGTAGGATGTTTGAAAAGCCATAGTGAATATACATGAGGGTCTGCACCCAAACTTCAGCCTACACCTTTCAACACATGAAAATGTCATCAGGCAGAGCCACATTAGGGACAATGTACAGGAAAAATGACCAGGTCTCTTCAACATTCTCAAGGCTGATAAAGTGTCAGAGATCAGAGGAGACTGAATAGGCATAAATAATAAATGCAATGTGGCATGTAGGGTTAACCCCTGGAACAGAAATGGAATAGTAGTAGAAGACCGACTGAACTACAAATAACATCTATAGTATAGTTATAGTAATTTACCAGTGTAAATATCTTGTTTTAATAAATGTTCATGACAATGTTGTTATGCTATTCATTATGGAAGAAACTGGTCAGATGTACACAGGAATGCTATACTGCCTTATCAACATTCATGCCATTATTAAATTAGTTAAATGTAAAGCTTAGTTATGAAAACATTTACGATTAAAAAGCTTTAAGTGGGCTGGAGAGATGGCTTAGCGGTTAAGCGCTTGCCTGTGAAGCCTAAGGACCCCGGTTCGAGGCTCGGTTCCCCAGGTCCCATGTTAGCCAGATGCACAAGGGGGCGCACGTGTCTGGAGTTTGTTTGCAGAGGCTGGAAGCCCTGGCGTGTCCATTCTCTCTCTGTCCCTCTATCTGTCTTTCTCTCTGTGTCTGTTGCTCTCAAAATAAATAAATAAAAAATTTAAAAAAATATTTTTTTAAAAAAAAGCTTTAAGTATTTTTGATAGTGGTGCTGAAGCTATTTTGTTTGTATCATAAAACAGAAATAGAAAATTGATTGATATTGTAAAAAGTCCATAAACTTAAGGTTATTAAACATATTTTGTAACTAGAAACTGATAATACATATGTTCTTGGTCCATAAATCCCAGTGTTGCCAAAGGGAATAAGTGCTGATGACTAGCCTAGGGGAAAGGGAATATATACCAGTGCCATTACCCATAAATTTGAAAAGTGAATTACTTTTTATCCAGTGAATCCTAGCAAGTTTAAAACTGACTACTATGTCCACAATTAATTGAGGACAGTAGAAAATATAATTTGTTCATTTTTATTCTAATAGTGAAAACTACTGAAGAAATTGCAGACCCTGTCATGGAAATTTTCTTTCATTTTGTTTTATTTTGTGTATATGTGTTTCTGGTATGCATGTGTGTGAGTATGAATGTTCATATGTGTGACCATGTACTTGGGTATACAGGTACATGTGTATGTGCATCCACCTGCCTGTGGAGCTGGCCAAAGGTTAATGTAGGGTGTCTTCATCAATGACTGTCCACCTTACTTTTTGAAACAGAGTGTCACAGTGAGCTTAGAGCTCATCAGTTTAGGTAGACTAGGTACTCAATATGGCCTGGGGATCTTCCTGTCTCTGCTTCCCAAGAACTGTGGTTGTAGGCACACACCCTGCATGTGGCATTTATATGGGTGCTGGGGATCTGAGCCACATCCTCATGTATGCATAGCAAGCTCTTTACCCTGTGAGCAATTCCCCAGTGCCTCATAGAGACTTTTGTCAGCAAGTGGATGATAAAATACTTTTCTCATGAACAACTCACTAAAAGGATCCTTTGATCTTTTTGTCAGTCCAGGGAGAGTGTACCCAGTGGACACTTTGTAATGTGACCTTATGATATGGGCATTTTTGCTCTCTAGACCTCAGACCACTTGTCTCTAAATTGAGCAAAGTGGAATAGAAGGTTGTTATCATTCCTGGTTCTAGTGCTGTGTTGTTTTATTGATTTTCTGGGCCCATTTAATCCTTGGAGGATGCCCTATTTTTAGACAAGAAAAGTAAGTCTAGATTTACACACAGAGAGATACATATGACATGGAGATGATATTGATTGCATGTTTATTACTGGGACAAAACTCAGTTTAAATGATGACAAAGTACAGTTTACAGTTCTAGATTATAGTTTATTATGGCAGGATCTTGAAGTAGAGCTGTTCAGTCAGCCCAGAGTGAGAAAGCAGAAAGTGATGAGTGCTACTCAGCCAGCTCTCTCCTTTCTTTCCAAGACACCCCACAGAATGGTGCTATCCATAGATAACGCATGTCTTCCCAACATAACTAATCTGAGCTAGATAATTCCTCACAGGTGGTCCAGGTCCTGTTAAATTAATCAACATTAACTATCACAGAGGCTATGAGACAGAGGAGAGAGTCTGAAGGGAAGAAGTAGAGGAAAAAAAGAAAGGTTAAAGGTTAGTGGAGGGAAGAAAGAATATTGCAGGCTTCTGTCAGTGTGTGTGTCATCACTAAGTTGTTTAGTCCTGATAAACTTGGAAACAAAGGCTTTCCTTAAGTGGACATATGAAAATCAAAATGATCTCATGTGTTTCTTGGCCCTGTAGTTTTCACTGAGTCAGAACGGATGGTTATCTAGTGTATTATATTGCATAATATATTAATTATTGAGTGCAACTAATTTGCCAAATGGTTTTCTTTAGTAAAACATAAGTTTTAGGAAGATTCATAAAAATACATTTTAGTTTTAGAACTTCTATAATGATTTTTTGAGGTAGGGACTTGATGTGTATACCTATTTAGCCCAGGCTGGTCTTTCATTTCTCAGTAGCCCATTTGTGATTATAGGCATAGTAAGTTACCACACCCATCTCTAAAGAAACTATTTGGGAAGCTGTTAGTGACAAGACCTATTGTTTATATTTTTCATTCAGAGGCTCTGCTTTCATGGCCTTAGCATCCCCTTTATCACTATATATAGAAGGAAGATACTTGCTCTGCCCCTGCACCATCCCACCAAGGATGTAGAGGCATTCAGTGTAGAGACTTTTATTTTTGCAGTGCAACAGAGTAACAACATATTTTTTTCTGAGTAATATTCACAATAGTAAAAAGGTCAAAACTATTCTCTACAATATACATTTTAGAGGTAGCCATGAATTTAAGACTTTTATCTTATATATTTCTTTTATGTTTATTTCCACTTATCTGCAAGATTTCTTTATATGGAGATGTCCATGCCGGTCCATATCTATCAAAGTATCATTATTATGCTAGTTTTTTAATGGTAGTTTATGTGATTAGCCTGCTGGAATGATGATTCTATTGAAATGAAGTTTTATCTTTCCAAAATTGCTTTAACATCTGCATATAGAAAGTACAATTTAGCCTGTATACCTGTCTTTTTCCTCAAGAGCTTTCTTTTGTTTGCCTCATTGAACACCAGAGGAAACCTGCATTTTTGTTTCTGAAACTAGATAAGAAAGAAACATCATTGTGACATACCGCAATAGCTGAGAGGATGAACATCATAGACTGAGGAACTCTAATTTGCTGAGCAGTTCTGCATTTCCCTTTCTTTCACTCCTACTTTCTTTTTTTATGAGAGAGAGGGAAAGAGAATTGGTGCATCATGGCATCCAGTCATTACAATCAAACTCCAGATACATGTACCAACTTGTGCTCGTATACGACCTTGCCCATATCACCACCTGTGTGTCTCGCTTACGTGGGATCCGGGGAGTTGAACATGGATCCTTAGTCTTCGCAGGCAATCACCTTAAGTGCTAAGCCATGTCTCCAGCCCTCCCTCCATACGTGTGTGTGTGTTTCTTATTATATATGGGCATATTTTGATGTAAAAATCACATATTGGTACCATACTTTCCATCCTCCCTGCCCCTTTTCTGAAGAGACATTCCTCATTTGGGATGCAGGTCAACCCCATGGGTATTGTGGGTCATGCATTATGGGGCAACAGTCAGTTATGGGGAAGAATCAATGTCCCAACTTGTGGCTCTAACAATCTTTCTGCCCCTTTTTTTGCAAGATTCCCTGAGCCATGCTGGGAACATTTTAAGTCTACTTCAGTGATGGGCACTTAGGAGCATCTAGATATCAGGTTTTGCATATCCTCAGTATCTTCCTCCATCACCCTTGTGCTGATATGGGCTTAATATAGCATTCTTGCTCAATTCTTGCTCTTTCCCCAATTCCTCTGGGGTTTCAGCTGGGGCTGGGGTGAAGTACAGTGGGTTATTGATCTCCTCGAGTTCACTTTCCATCTGAAAAAGAGAAACAGATTCCCCAACAGAGAGTGAAGTCAGCACCAGTTAAATGGGATAACCATTATTACTTTAGAGTGAATTATAAGGGTTTAGATACTTTTATAGTGTAAGGTTTGTGGGAGCTTTACAGTGGAAAGCAGAATCATTATCTGGATATGATTCTGACTTTTTTCCCAGTTCCAGATATGGTTTCCTTTCCACTCACCAGATCTATTAGCCAATCCAAGAGCAGTTGGGTTACCCACCATGGCTGTGTGTGACTACTGCACTTGTGTGAGCATCATGTCAGGTTGTTTACTTCTGAGTCGCTTAGACTTTGGGTTGATTGGACAGATGTTGGTCACTTTCCCTTGGTAGCTCATATAGTGCCTTCCAAAACTAGATGGGCTAATTATCTGAGGACTGGCTCTCCTCTGGATTCCAGTCAGGTCTCTCCATGGTCCATTCCAACAGCAAGTGGTTTCTTGAACAGTAGGGTCTTACCATTAACCTTTGGTGGGTAATCAAGTGCTCTGAAAGAAGTCTGTCTTGTTTATTTTGGGAGATCTAGTAGGTCTCTTTGATCAACAGCTCATTGTGGATGAAGACTTCATACTGGCCCAGTGAATTACAGGCCAGTGCCAAGGGAAAAGAAACAAGCAAAATCTGAAGGAGAAAGAGAACCAGTAGAAATTTGAGGTTAGGTTTCATCTCACTCTCTCCAGGTTCCTTCAATTCAGGTGCTCCCTCTAAAGTTTGCTTCAGGTTTCTACCATTTGGTCTGATTTCCAGGAAACAGGATTCTATGATACCAGTTTAATTTTGTGCCCAGCCCCTACCCTTTCCTTTCCACCAACCCCTGCCTTCCCTATTTCCCAAGCCTCAATATGCTATTCAGTTATGTCAACAATTTGGGCTAATCCAGATTAGGAACTGCAGATGAGTGAGATCATTGACGATTGTGTTTCTGTGATTGTGAGAGTTCACTTAAAATGATCTATCTGTTCCATGTTTGGCCATGTTTCTACAAATTTCAATGTGTCATTTTTTTTTTTCTTATTGCTGTATAGAATTCCATCGTGTAGATATACCACATCTTTGTTATCCTTTCATCCAATGATGAGCACCTGGGTTGATTCCAGCTTTTAGCTATTATGAATTGAGCAGCTATAAACATGGTTGAGCAAGTATCTCTGAACTGAGATATGGAGTTTTTAGGGTGAAAGCCCAGTAAGGGAATAACAGGGTCAGCTGGTAACTCTGTATTCATCCTTTTCAGGAGTCTCCAAATTGATTTCCACAGTGATGGTACCAGCTAAAATTCCCACCAACAGTGAATGAAGGTTCTTATTTCTCCACAGCCTCACCAACAGTTGTTTTCATTTGATTTTTTTTAATGTTTGCTATCCTTACTGATGTAAGGTAGAATCTCATAGTTATTTTATTGCATTTCCTTAATGGTTAGGGATGTTGAACATTTTCTTAACTGTGTGTTAGCCATTTGTAATTCTTCCTCTGAGAACTCCCTATTTAGTTCTATGCCCTGCTTATGGAGTCAGTTTGATTTTTTATTGTTTAGTTTATTTGAGTTGTTTGTAGAGTCTCGATATTAGGCTTCTGTCAGTGTTATAGCTGGCAAAGATTTTCTCTCATTCAGTGGGTAATCTGTTGGCTCAGTTTATGGTATGTTTTTCTGTTTAAAAGCTTTTTAGCTTCATGAGATTCCATTGGTTGAGTGCTTATTTAATTTCCTTAGCTACTGGAGTTTTGTTCAGGAAGTCTTTACCCAATCCTATATCGTGGAACTTGCTTCCTATTTTTTCTTCCAGTAGCTGAAGTGTTTTTGGTCTTATAATGATGTATTTAATCCATTTGGACTTGTTTTTTTTGTTTTTTTTTTTTTTTTGGTATGGCAAAAATGAGTGGGTCTAATTTCATTTTTCTACATATGGTCATCTAATTTGTCCAACACCATTTGTTGAAGAACCTGTCTTTGCTCCAACCTACATTATTGCCACCTTGGTCAAAGATCAAGTAGCTGTAGTTACTTGCCCTAAAGTCTGGGTCTTCACTTCTGTTCCATTGTTCTGTTTCTGTGCTTATTCCAGTACCATGCTGTTTTTTTGACTTTGGCTTTGTAATATAGCTTTAGATCAGGTATGGTGATACCACCAGAAGTGTTTCTTTTCTGAGGATATGTTTTGATATACAAGGCCTTCTGCCATTCCATCTGAATTTTGGAATCGTTTTTCAGTCTCCAGGAAGAATGATGCTGGTATTTTGATTGGTATTGTATTAAATCTGTATATTGCTTTTGGTAGAATTGCCATTTTCACAATATTAATTCTACCTATCCAGGAATCTTGGAGGTCCTTCCATCTTCTTAAGAACTCTTTTATGTCATTCTTGAGTGTTTTTATATTTTCAGTGTATAGTTCCTTTACATCTTTTGTTAGTGTTCTTCCAAGGTATTTAATTTTTTATTAATTAGTTTTGTACTCAGTGAATACAGTCAATTTGGAACCATTGTTAGGCTCATCCATGTCCTACGCCCTTCCCTTTGCCCCTCCTTGTTGAGGTATATGGGTCTTGCATTGTGGAATTAGCCCACGGTTATGGGTAGGATAAATGTCTCTGCATATCATGACTCAACATGGGGCTCTGACATTTTTTCCTCCCCCTCTTCCACAAAATTTTCCTGAACCATGTTGGGTTCATTTTTGTTCTGCTTCGATGATGAGGTGTTGGGGGCCTCTGGGTCTCTGGATCTCTGATTTGGTAGAAGTTGATTTTTCTCTGTGTCAATCTCCTTCACCCTTATGCTGGTAATCGGTTCACCAAGAAAACAGCACCCTTGCTTGTTCCACCAATTTTTCTTAGTTTTAGCCGGGTCTCTTTTGAGGTATGATGGGGTGGCTCTCTCCTTAGGATCTACATCTATCTGAAAAAGAGAAGCAGATTCTTCAACAGAGAGTAAGTTCGCACCAGGACAAATGAGATAACCCTTACTTTTTTATAGAGAATTTAATAGGTGTAGGCCTCTTATAGCCCACAATTGCTGGTAACTTGTTAATGGAGAACAGGCTTATGTTTCTGACTTGTTTCCCAGACCCAGTTATGGGTACCATACCACTGAGGGGATCAATTAGCTGAATTAAAAGCAGTTGGTTTTCCACCATGGCTGTGCACCACTATTGCACTTGTGTGAGCATCACGACAGGTTATTTGCTGCTAAGTAGGTTAGACCATGAGTTGCTTGGACAGATAATGGTCATTTTCCCCCAGTCGCCATGTAGCACCTTCTGGCACTAGACACACTGACTGTCTGGGGACTGACTCTCTTCTAGCTTCCAGCCATTCCATTCCATTTTGGTGAATGTCCAAGGTATTTAATTTTTTGTTGTTGAAAATGGGACAGTATCATTGATTTCTTTCTCAGTATATTTGTCCTTTGTATATAGAAAAAGCTACTGACTTTCGTGCATTGGTTTTGCATCCTGCCTCTTTGCTGATGGAATTTATCACCTTCACAAGTTTTGAGATAGAGAATTTTGGGTCACTTTTGTATACAATCATGTCATCTGCAAATAGGGCTAACTAAACTTCTTCCCTTCTAATTTGAATACCTTTTATTATCTTCTCCTATCTTATTGCTTGGACTAGTACTATGTTGAAGAGCAGTGGTGAGAGTGGGCACCCCTGTATTGTTTCCAATCTCAGTGGGAATTCCTTTAGTCATTAAGAATTATTTGGGCTTTAGGAGTTTTATATATAGCCTTTTTTGTATTGCACTATAAAGCCTCCATTCCTGTTCTTCCCAGTGTTTTGATCATGAAGTGGTGTTGTATTTTGTCAAAGACCTGCTCAGTTTCATTAGAGATGGTCATGTTGTTCTTATGGTTCAGTTTATTTATGTGGTGTATTATATTGACCGATTTCCATATGTTAAACCATCCCTGCATCCCTGGGATTAAGCCTAGTTGACCAAGGAAGATAATGCTTTCAATGTGTTGTTGAATTCAGTTTGCAAGGATTTTGTTCAGGATCTTTGCATCTAAATTCACTAAGGATTTAGGCCTATAATTTTCTTTCCTTGTTGCATCTCTAATTTTGGTATTAGGGTGATGTGCGCATCATAAAAGGAGTCAGGGAGGATTTCCTGGTCTCTGGTTATGCAGAATAGTTTGAGAAAAATTTGTTTCAGTTCTTCTATGATGGTTTGGTAGAATTCAGCTGCAAAGCCATTCAGTCCTGGGCTTCTCTTTTTGGGGAGGTTTTTGGTTACCTTTTAAATCTTCATGGATGGGATACGTTTATTTGGGAGATTAATCTGCTCTGAGTCTAGTTTTGGTAGGTGGTATATGTCTAGGAATTAATCCATTTCTTCCAGATTATTTAATTTTGTGGAGGAGAGGTTTTGGAAGTATGCCCTGATGATTCTTTGAACTTCATTGATGTCTGTGGTAATCTCTCCTTTTTTATTTCTGATTTTGTTAATTTGAGACTTCTAATTGTTTTGTTTGGTCACATTGGCCAGGGGTTTGTCAATCCTGTTTATTTTTTTCAAAGAACCATCTCTTCATTTCTTTGATTTTTTTTTTGGGGGGGGGGCTGGTTTCCAATTCATTAATTTCTACTCTAATATTAATTTTTCCTTTCTATCTGGAGCTCTTTTGCTTGGACTTTTTTTTTTTTTTATTTTTCCAGAGCCTTTAGGTGATCTCTCTTTCTTTGTAATGAAGGCATTTAGTGCTGTGAATTTTCCCCTTATGACTGGCTTCATTGAGTCCCATAAGTTTTGGTAGGTTGTATTTTTATTATCATTAAAATCTAGGAATTTTATAATTTTTGTTTAATTTCTTCTATGACTCATTCATTGTTTAAAAGTGTGTTGTTTAGTCTCCAGGCGTTGGTGGTGTTCTTGATGTGTCTCTTGTTGTTAATTTCTAGCTTTAAAGCATTGTGGTCTAACATGGTGCAGGAAGTTACTTCAATTTTCCTGACTTTATGAAGGCACACTTTATAGTCTAATATATGGTCAACTTTGGAGATGGTTCCATGGGCAGCTGAGAAGAATGTGTACTCTGTAGAGTTGTGGGGAAACGTTCTGTAGATGTCCTTTAGGTCTGGTTGATCTATGATGTTATTGGGCTCTGTTATTTCCCTGTTGAGTTTCTGTTTGGATTAGCTGTCTATTGATGGTAGTAGAGTATTGAAGCCCCCAACTATGATGGTACTGATGTTTATTTCTGTTTTATTGTCTAGTAGATTTTGTTTTATAGGCTGTGGTGCACCCATGAGTGGGGTATATATATTTATGATGTGCTCATGTTGGATCAATCCCTTGATGAATAAGAAGTGACCTTGTTTGTCCTTTTTGATTACATTTGCTTTGAAGTCTGTTTTATCAGATATTAATATAGCAATTCCTGCTTGTTTTTTATTTCTGTTTGCTTTTAATAACATGTTCCACCCTTTCTCTCTGAAGAAGTGTCTATCTTTAGTGGTGAGGTAGGTATTTTGAAGAAAGCAGATAGAAGAGAACAGTCTTTTGATCCATCCTGATGACTTGTGTCTTCTGATGGACCATTAATCTTTAAGGTTATTGCTGTGAGGTTTGAATTAATCCCTGCCATGATGAGGGGTTTTATGTGGTTGGGTGATTACTTGTGCTATGTATTGTTTTGAGCCAGGTCTATTTTGGTCATTGTGATCTTCTTGTTGGCTTTTGAGACTGATTGTTTTGCTCTTCTGTGTGGAGTATTCTCTGAAGTATTCTCTGTACATTTGGCTTTGTGTTCATATAATTATAGAGTTGACTGTTTTCATAGAAAGTTTTTCTGTTGTGATGTTTTACATAGCATCCATCTCTTTTTTAAGGTATGATTTCAATTTGAATTTTGATTTTCTTGATGTGTCTTGTAGTTCATTCTTGGATTTGATCATGTCTTCATTAAGCTTAATCAGCTGGTTGTTGAGGTCTTCCATTTCTTGACTTACCTTGAACTTATTTCTTACCTCTTTGGAGAGTTCTAACATTTTCTTCCATCAAGTTAAGCCTACCATCAAAAGGTGAATACTAGAGGAGACGATTCTGTTCAATTTCATTGATATGATTGTTGGTTAATTGATAGTTTGCTTCAAGATTAGTGATTTTTTTGTTGTTGTTGTTAAATCAGGTTCTCATTGGTTGCTTTGTTTCCATTTGGGGAATGAATTTCTATTGATTTCTCTAAGTCTTTGGAGGCTTTCACAGTAGGACTAGACATCCTTGGTAGAGAGCTCTCAGTTTTCTGACTTCGTTGGCTATTTTTCATTGTTGTCTACCCATTTTAAGAAGACTATTTTGTTGAGGACAAAGCAAGTTTGTGTCCTTTGATCCATTCATCCTCTGACTCAAATTGGTACTTAGTGTCTAGTCAGGATATCAGTGCAAAAGGCCTGATTCCACAACTCACACTGGAGTCAGACCACCCTGAGCAAGGCACAGTGGGACCTACCAGGACACTAGGAGGAGTAAGGGAATAGGAATCTGGCCTAGTTCATGCTGAGTCCTCCAGTACATGGACCAGTGCAGGCAACCTAGACTGGGGAGGTGGGAGGAGTCCATACACTGACCTGGCAGGGAACTCAGACCTGGGTCGTGGGAGAGGACCAGAAATGGGTCAGGCCTACTCACTCCAGACTATGGCGCCGGCCCACACACTTCCAGCCCTTCCTCTTATTTTCTAGTCATATCTATTTTTAAATTTTTTCTCCATTACAATGTTTAAGCCAAGATTATTTATCTATAAGTTTCTTATGTATATTAATGTGTTTAGAGCTTTCTTAATTC
This sequence comes from Jaculus jaculus, assembly GCF_020740685.1. NCBI lineage: Eukaryota > Metazoa > Chordata > Mammalia > Rodentia > Dipodidae > Jaculus > Jaculus jaculus. Next base: position 83,194,619 of record NC_059111.1, on the reverse strand, counting down.
TTCAAGCCACACATGTAATTGAAACATGGAATTTTAATAAGTTCCCAGTTGCCTAGCTTATATGCAGTCATGAATTTTCTGCTTTCATTGTGCAATGTAGTGGGTCAGGAATAGATTTAAAATGTTGTATGGTATTTCAATATTTTCATAAATAAATACACAGTAAAATTTATTTAAAAATCATTTGAAGCTTTTTGTTACTAAAATAGACAAAATTTATATTAGAAGATTTGCTTCACATGAATTCAGAAAGCAGTAAGAAGCTGCTAGCAATACCATAATTATAGGTATTTTCTTCAATTTCAAATCAAAGTTTAATATCCAATTGTATTGAAATAACATTCGACAAGTACTATTTTTCAATAGTGAATTTATAGCATTTATACAAAATGGAATGTAACTTCTGTTGCATTTCCTATATCTGATTCAACTCATCATATACAGGAGACCTAGTTTTGTTATTTTAGGGGATGATACAGTTTTTTTGAAACTGAAAATCACAGATCTCTTTCCTTCTATAATCCTTCCACATAGCAATGGTCAAGAGAATTAATCCAATCTCAGTTACTGTGCCAGTGACAAGAAGCAGAGACATGGTGTAACTTCTGTCTACATGTCTTTGCTAGCAGTAGTTAATTATGTCTAGTTTATAAAACACATGCTTCCAGCTAACACCAGAGATAGTTCTTTGGAATCTGAAGGAAAAGTGACTAGATACCTTTTGGCATTTGGTGGTTCTTCTGTGAGTTTTCCTCTACTGGGCCAAGGAGCTGGCCAGTAACCTCACTGAGGAGGCAGAAGAGAGCATGCCTTATCTTCTCATCACTGAAAGGCCCTGGAGAAACTATTAATAGGCATCTTCATGATGACTTCCACAAGAAATTGATACTTCCCTGCTTCCTCAGAAGCATAGAACCTGTCCTCTCAATGAAATAGGACAAATAGTAGACAAATTTGATCCCTTAAAATAGTTGTGTGTTGGGCTGGAGAGATGGGTTAGCGGTTAAGCGCTTGCCTGTGAAGCCTAAGGACCCCGGTTCGAGGCTCGGTTCCCCAGGTCCCACGTAGCCAGATGCACAAGGGGGCGCACGCGTCTGGAGTTCGTTTGCAGTGGCTGTAAGCCCTGGCTCGCCCATTCTCTCTCTCCCTCTATCTGTCTTTCTCTCTGTCACTCTCAAAAATAAATAAAAAATGAACAAAATATTTAAAAAAATAGTTGTGTGTTATTTCATTGATTATAATTTGCACATCCTTAAAACGTATGCTGATGAAGCTGAACATTTTTATGTGTGCTTACTAGATAGCTGTGCCTTTTCTTTAATGAAGAATCTTTTCAAGCATTTTGCATAATTTTTATTATATTATTATTTCCTTATTTATGTTTGAAGTTAGAATGATTATGTTACACTTGAGAATATCCTGTTTTTAGGTTTTATGATGTAGATATTTTTCTCTTAGCTGGTGCTTGTATTCTCTTTTTACTGTGTGTTTCACAAAAAAGATTTAATCTTGGTAAGTATAATATATGACCTTTTATTGCATGGCTTTTCTCTTGATACTGAAGTAAATAAATTATGACAAATTCATAATTCTGGTTTTTTTTCTAAATGTTTCATTCTTTGGTTGTAATATTTAGGCCTTTATTCCATTTCTATGTTTTTTTAAATAAGTTATGCATCAATTAAAGATGATATTTTAGTTTATGGATCATCAATTGTTCTAGCACTGTTTGTACAAAAGTCTTCCTCAAATGAACTTACTTAATGCCTTTGATGAAAAATGATTGTTTCCATTTACATAGGTCTATTTCTGGACTATTTATCCTATCTCCTTGATCTGGCTTCCTGTATTGTTTCCAATACTACACTGTCATGAGTAAATCAGCCTTGTCATTTGTAATTAGTGTTGAAAACAGGTAGTGATTGTCTTCCAATGTAGGAGGCTGTCTTTTTTTTTTCTCTCTCTCTCAGTCATTTTAGAACCTTTCTTTTCTCTTAAGAATTTTAGATTAATATTTTATTTATTTACTTATTTAATAAGGAGAAAAATAGATAAGGCAGATAGAGAATGGGTGTATCAGGGCCTCCAGCCACTGCAAACGAACTCCAGGTGTCTGTGCCACCTTGTGCATCTGGCTTTATATGGGTACTAGGAATCAAACCTGAGTCCTTTGGCTTTTCAGGCAATTACCTTAACTGCTAAGTCATTCCTCTAGCCCAGAATCATTAATTTCTTAATAAGATTCTATATTTCAGTTTTGGAAGAATGGGCATCTTAAAAAAATTGAGGCTTCTGATTTATGAACACAGTATATCTTTTTTTGTCTTTTTAAATTTTTCTTAGCAGTGTTTTACAGTATGTAACTTGTATTTCTTCTAATAGTTCCTCACTGATTATTTTATACTGTTTTAATATCTTTAGGTATAATATAGCCAGGCTGGGGAGGGGTAGAGAAGCTTATATACTTGTTTTCAGATGGATCCAGAGGATGAAGGGGATCAAGAAGATATGCAAGAAGAGCTTTGTGCATAAGATTTGCAAGAAAGTACCCTAAAGAAAACACATGAGGGCTGGAGAGATGGCTTAGCGGTTAAGCGCTTGCCTGTGAAGCCTAAGGACCCCGGTTTGAGGCTCGGTTCCCCAGGTCCCACGTTAGCCAGATGCACAAGGGGGCGCACGCTTCTGGAGTTCGTTTGCAGAGGCTGGAAGCCCTGGCGCGCCCATTCTCTCTCTCTCCCTCTATCTGTCTTTCTCTCTGTGTCTGCCGCTCTCAAATAAATAAATAATAATTAAAAAAAAAAAAACACACATGAAAAGCAAGCAGAAATGCCCCTGGCAGAGAAGAAATCCAACCTCTTCCCAGCCAGCTTGGGAAGAACCTGGAGAGTCAGGCACCAGGAGAATGCAAAGGGAGCAAGAGAGAATTTTACACACGTGTCAAGCTCAATTATGGATTAAAGATTCAGTTATAATGAGTCTCATTTTCAGACTAGGATATGTAAGGGAGAAACTTGCTTGTCTGGTGAACTCAAGAAGCTTACTCAGGAGGGGCCAGCCCATAGATGTACCAACATGAGGCAGAAGCAAGAAGCAGCTGCTAACAATTTGATTGCAGCCATCTTGGATGAGACTGGATCAGACACAGTTCCTAGTCCTGCTAGCACACACGAGGTGGCATCTCCTTGGGCCTCTGTCCCTAGCAGACTGCCTATTTTGCACTGATTCATCCTTCAAAGCAACCCCCCACCCCTTGCTACCAACATCTTATAAGATCACAGAAACTGACTTGGCTCCAAAAATTCTTATACTTAATCACCAAAGTATGAGGACAAAAACAATCTCACTTGTTAAATAGTGAAATAATTGAATAATGTGTTAGATTGAGATGTGATGTGAAAGTGTGTATTGTTCTTGTGTTGAAGTAATCTCCCTTAGCTATTCATTTAATTTCAATGTCAAGTTATTTGCATAACAAGATAATGCCTGCCTTTTAAGGGTGATGTGTGAATTAATTGAAATTTCACAAAACACTCTCAGACCATCAGTTGAAAGGGTCTCTAAATAGCAGCCATTATTATAAGCAGGCTAGTAAAAGGAAGCATAATAAAGCTGCCCATGCAGTGCCATCTCATAGACAGTATTGGAAAGTAAATGCAAAGGTCACTATTATTCATAATTAATGGCTGAGGGGACTAGATCAAGAAAAATAGTGACGCTTCCCTGTTTAGATAGGCCCTCACATACTGCTCTAACCAGGATGGAATATGGTAGAAACAATGTTACTTCTGAGGAGAACTGTGAAATTGATACTTTTCAGAAAGGCAATAAAAGGGATGTGTGAAAATGTCACAATGGCCAACATCCTTAAATGAGTCACAAAAACATGGTAACTGACAAGCTTTTAATGCTTTTAAATAGGAGATATAATCACTGGTCATTTGAATGTAAGGAACTTGCAATTTATTGATTATACAGTTTGACAGTCAGTCTTCATTCTTATCACTGATGTGTTATTTTTTTAAAAAAGTATTTTTTAAGACAAGTTAAAATTTGTATTAGCTTTTATGACTACAAGGTAAGAGAAAACTTCATTTTCAAAATATTTCATACAAGCAGAAAATCTTTTAAGAATATGACAGATGAAAACACACATGCAAGTGTGCACACACAGAAACACACACAGGATTTTTTTTTTAGTCCAGAGAGGGACTAGATGCCCATAAAGATGCAGAAGATCCCAAACCCATAGATGACAATTTGAGTTGTAAAAGAATTGAAAATGCAAGCACAGAGAAGGGTAAATTATAAATTAAAAGATCTATTTTAGAAAAAGTTAGGATTCAGAAGGCAGGTCAGCAGGAAAACCCAAGCCAAAAGAATTTCTCCCCTATCTTAGTATGGGTGTAAAGTGGAAGGTGAAATGAAGAAAATCTCCCGCATATAGAGAAAGGTTTGGGCACACATACATGGAAGAGAAAGCAGAAAAGCACTCAAAAACAAGGCAGGAAAATGCCCAGACAAGGAGAGGAGAAAGAGAAATACTATTCCTCCCTGCCATAAAGAAGGAACCAAGAGCTTACCAAGGGGGCCAAGGGCCAAAAATCAAAAGGCAAAAGGGTAGGGAGACTTACACATGTGTGCGAGGCCCATTTTTATGGGCCAAACATCAAATTAGGTTGCACCTCACCATCAGACTCAGGTGTCTACAAGAGGGACCTGATTGAGGCTCTCAAGAGGCTGACCTAGGAAGGACCCGCCCATAGGCGTGCTGAGGAAGCCTGGTAGCCCTCATGTTTAAGACTGGATCAAGTCCTGCCAAGTAGGGCAGCATCTGTTTCCATGGGCCTCTATCGCTAGCTCACTACATAGCAGAAAAAGGTTACTTTGCTCCTAACTTGTGTCACAAGTAAGCAGATTAAAAACCAATGCAAGCCAGGCATGGTAGCGCACGCCTTTAATCCCAGCACTCGAGAGGTAGAGGTAGGAGGATTGCCATGAGTTCGAGACCACCCTGAGACTCCATACTAAATTCCAGGTTACCCTGGGCTAGAGTGAGACCCTACCTTGAAAAACCAAAAAAAAAAAAAAAAAAAATGCATGATAGAAATTTACAGGTAAAGATATTGTTGAATTACTTGCCCAACTGTAGAAATTAGTGAAATAAATTGAAGTTTTTTTTCTATTAAAACTCATCTTTTTGTTGCTGTTATGAATTGCCAAAAAAAATTATGGCTTAAAACAGTGCATACTTATTACCTTGTAAGTCATGAGATCAGAAATCTAAAATGAAGGCCAAGTATGGTGGCACATGCCTTTAATCCCAGCATTAGGAGGCAGAGGTAGATCACCATGAGTTCGAGGTGACCCTGAGTCTTCATAATGAATTCCAGGTCAGCCTGGCTAAAATGAGACCTTACCAGGAAAAAAAAAAAAAAAAAAAAAAGTCTAAAATAGATGCAGGATATTATCATATTTGTGTTCCTTCCTATAAATGTCTTTGTTTCTGTTTTTATTTTACTCAACCCCTCTGCCAACTTCTGGAGACTGCCTTTTTCTTTTTCTTTCTTTCTTTTTTTTTTTTTAGCATTATGTCTTCCATTTCCAAATGCTTCAATGGATGGCCAACATTTTGTCATTTTTTTTTTCACATTTACGCACACCCTTCTTTTTCTTCCTTTGTCATATTTGAAACCTTCTGTGAGTGCTTTGGGCTTACCTGGATAACATGGGGGTAGTTTTTTGATTAGAAAGTTCAATTCTACCTGGTGGATTAACTACCCCTTTTGCCATGTAAGGTAGTACAGAGGTTTGGTGGTTAGTAGGTACCATCTTAGAGATAGTGGAATTCTATCAGTCATATTTCATCAGTAGAAAGAGGAGTGTCTTAAATTTTTAGAGACTGCATGCAAATGACATGTATTTGAGAATATATTACCTACCATCACTTTCTGTTTTTAGATTTTGGTAGCACCTTAGTTGTTAGGTGTTTTCCTTTTTACACTTCAGTGAAGTATTCTTTTAAATTTATATTTATAAAAGGTATTTATTTGCAAGCAGAGGGAGATAAAAGAGAGAATGGGCACACCAGGGCCTCCAGCCACTGCAAAGGTATTACAGATGTATGTGTCACTCTGTGCATCTGGCTTCACATGGATACTAGTGAATCAAATCCAGATCATTAGGATTTGCAGGCAAGCACCTTAACTGCTGAGCCAGCTCTCTCCAGACACTAAATTTATATTTTTAATTTTTCTTAGCACATATTTTAATAAACCACACAAAAAATTACTACAAGACAATTAGCAAGTATCTGCAATAAGACATGTAGACTTACTATGGTTAAAGATATCTTATAAATTTGTGTGTGTGTGTGTGTGTGTTTGTGTGTGTGTCTGTACGCGCACGTGCAAACAATAGCACTTCCTACTTTTTAATGCAATGTAGTATTTCACTGGATACTGCCTACATACACACATTTGTAAATTTTCTTTTTCTTTTTCTTTTTTTTTTTCTCTAGGTAGGGTTTCACTGTAGCCCAGGCTGACCTAGAATTTACTATGAAGCCTCAGGTTGGCCTTGAACTCATGGCAATCCTCCTTCCTCTGCCTCCCACGTGCTGGGATTAAAGGCGTATGCCACCATGCCTGGCTGGAGATTAGTTTTTAAAAATTAAGTCAACAAATAAAGCAAAGCAAATAGCTCAGGCATGTTATCTGGAAAACTATATTTTCCATGTATATTTAGCATTATTATAAATTACAGGTTACAAAATAAAACATTAAAAGAATTCAATTTTATTTAAAGTAGCAAGAGTAATAAACAGTTAAGTCAATTTAACCTCATTGTGCTGAGCAGTCATTTCATACATTGAAACATCACATTGCATACCTTAAATACATATATTTTCAATTAAAAAGAAAAGAATTATATTTAATGCTCTGGCTTAATCACCTTGTTTACTCCAAACAAATTTTTCATCTAATACATGGTGGGTCCTGCTCTGTGTCATATGCTTGCCATATCCCCCTTCATACAACAGTTCATTAGAAAAAACAGGCATCAGAATATGTAGAGAATTGTCTTACATGCCTCATGTCTCTTTTCTTATTGCTCAGCCCTCCATCTGGGTTCCAGGCTGGATTGCATTGTCAGCCAAAGATAGCAGTAACAGGGTCAGTGTATTCACCAGCAAGGAATAAGGGCACCCCAGTAAAAGAGCTTCTTCTTCCTGGAACTTTAAATATAGGCTACAATTGCAAAGGCTGTCCATTGAAGGGAAGGTCTTCCTCAATTAATCCTCACAGTTTCCCCAAAGGATATGGCTCTTATGTGATTCCTCATCTGTCCTAGTTGATAATAAAGATTTAATTGTCATTCAAACTAATGGCAAGAAATGGTATGTAATTAGGACAGTACTTTCTTTTTCTTTGTGATTTTTTTTTTTCCAGTACTTGTCATTGAACCAAGGCCACAAGCATACTAAGAATGTGGCATACAATTGAAGTATACTCCTAGTCCCAATATGTTCTTCATTTTTTAAATTTTCTACCAGATTATTCTTTTGGGGGTGTAGTCAGGGTGAGTACTGTATATTAGGAAGGCGACATGTAGTTTCCTGGTAGGCCAAGTATGCATTTGAACAGGGGTTGAAAGTTTGATCAATCCCATATTGTAAATTCCAGGATACTTTCCAGCCTTGAAAATAAAAGGAACTGGATTTAGCCCAGGGACAGTAAGATTGACAGAGACTCCCTGCTAATCTCTCAGTATACAAAAGAGCATTGTGTTAGCCAGAGTGAGCAGGTGTTCTTTCCTTTAACTAAGTAGGACAGGAAGCAGTGAGATTACATCAAAGGAGAAATAATGTAGACTAAGCAACTTCCATTTACAAAAAAATGGTGGAAAATGTTATTAAGGAATGAAGTTTATTTCTCTCTGAAAAAAACATCAGATCTATCTTCACACACTGCTGGTCTCTAATATTGAAGACAATATACAGTAATAGTTAAAATCTGCTAGATGAATATTTATGAGCTCAAGGAAATTAAGATAGTTCTATAATACATCCTCTCTAAATGTGCTAAACTCTCAACAAGGTACTTGAAAGGTCCACAAGAAGTAGTCATCATGAGTCTTTGCCGAACTATAGAGTGTCCATTAAATTAAGGAATAAAAATTTCAGCTGATCCCAAAAGGTCAAGATTTCTCAGACATGGTCCTACTTCTCTGAAAGAGGATCCCTCAGAAATTTGCCATAAGACTATTTGAAGGACATCTGTTTAATAGCAAAATATATTTTTAATCAAAGCTTAAAGATCACTTTAGCCCTTTCTGATTCAGCATTTGCAGCTCCTTCTCATTGTGCTTTAGAGATGTATCTTTAAGGCTAGGTCATCATGTAGTTGAATATGAAAGCACTTAATCACACATACAGTCACATGACTTGTCTAGGCTAGATATTGCTGGAAAGGGGAAAGCACCATTCTATCGTCAGGAGTGTGAGAATGTACTTTTGCCATTACTCTGCTCAAACATCTCTTTGGCCTGAATCTTACCTGTAGGGTATGGCAAAACACTTAAAACATTTTTATAGCATCTCCCTAACCTTCCCTCTGGTCCTTCCATAGGCATATGCTCTTCCTACTACCTGTTTACTCTACCTGGTTAGTCATATTTTCATTTTTTAAAATATTTTTATTTTTATTTATTTATTTGAGAGAGATGAAGAGAGTGGAAGAAGCAGAGAGAGAGAAAGAGTGGGAACTACAAAGCCTCTATCCACTGCAAATGAACTCCATGTGCATGCACCACCTTCTGCATCTGGCTTACATGGGTCCTGGGGAATTGAACTGGGTCTTTGGGCTTTGCAGGCAAGCACCAGAACTGCTAAACCATCTCTTCAGCCCCTCATTTTTTGTTTATTTTTAGTTTTTATTATAGCTTGTATCTGAAATATTCTTTCCCAACTTGCCTGATATTGCTCATTTGATTTGAGGAAAATCTTCCTTATTCCTCTAAGAAAATCTATCCCAAGAACTCTTGCCTCACCTAATCTCTCACAGAATGAGCTCTCTAATGACCATTACCAGTCTGCTTCTCAGTAGCAGTTTATCTGGTCCCACTGTCCCTGACCTTGTGGTGACCTTTTGGTATTAGAAAGCAAAAATTATCCCATAGGAGGCCTCTGGTCTCAATTTAGAGTCCTGGTTTCTAACTCTTAAATATTTGTAGGGCTGGTAATGTAGCTCACTTGGTAGAGTGCTTTCTTAAACTGCACAAAGCCCTGGTTTATAACCCTAACCCTTCTAAAACTGGGAGTGGTGGCACATGCCTATAATATCAGCACAGGGGAATTAAAGACAAGCGAATCATCCTTGGCTGCATAGCAAATTTTACTTAGGTCAGCTTGGGCTACAAGAAACACTATCTGTAAAACAAAAAAGGAATATTATCCCACAGGATAGTCTCTTTTTCTTTTGAAGATATAAAGTATATCAGCATGGAGGACAGTATAATGAGTATTAGATTGAAAGAAAGAGAGAGAATTGACATGCCAGTGCCTCAACCACTACAATCAAACTCCAGACGCTTGTGCCACCTAGTGGCTGTGTGCTACCTTACACTTGCCTCACCTTTGTGCATCTGGCTTATGTGGGATCTAGAGAGTCAAACATGGGTCCTTAGGTTTCACAGGCAAGCACCTTAACTGCTAAGCCATCTCTCCAGCCCTAGACTGAAGTTTTTTTAAAGACAAGTGATGGAACTGAGGCTAGTTCCACATTCAAGAAGTAAATACTAAAGTAAACCATCAACTCAGGATGGACCTCTCTTTTGGCCACAAACTATTGGGAACGTCTCCTTGGCATCCATAACCTTGCTCTCCATAGGGTTCTGGCTCAGTTTCCAGTTTTATTCAAATGGTGTTGCTCTTTCCTTTTCTTCTAGGCATATGTTGGAAACATGTTAAGATATGTATAGTCATAGGTCACAGAGTTTAGTTGACATGATATGCACACAAATGCCTGTGATTTCCTATGCCTTTAATCAAGGCATCTAACAGAACAAAAGCAATTGGCAGTGTCATATTAGTACATTTTTAATATAAGGATATTTATGAAACCCATATAAATTCATACACACATATAATTATATAATTTTTCAAGCTTTAAATTGTCCTGTATATGCATTTGATAGGTTTAATCAAAGCCTTAAAAATAATAGCATGTTCTTAGCCACATCTTAGGAAAATTGCAAACAATGCTGCTATTTCTTTATGAAAAAAAAAAATCATTGGCTTTATATTCAAGATAAGAAATCACAACACTTGCATCATGCCAGCTGACATTTAAAATATTATTGAGAAAAATAAACTAGAAGCAGAAATGTATAAGAAAGGTTAAAAGAAATAAATAGCAAAGAACAAAATAATCTGTAAATGAAGTTAACTTTTTTACAGATCTATAATTTATATGTTGACCTAGGATATAGATGTATGTAAAAATTTATATTCATTAAATATTTTGTTTATTCTGACCACCAATGTAAAACATCCCTCCCTGTGCATGAACTGTATGCTATGGGATTAGAACTACCTATTGTAAAAAACAAAGCAACTATTACTTAAGTAATACAGTGCATAATTTATAGAGTAAGATAATGTCTTAATATTCAAGATTAGAGATGAATAAATGCTATAACAAACAATTTCTATGGTTCAAAACATTGCTGATAAGACAATTTACTCTATGTCTTCCAGATAGCAATGTGTTTTTCTCCCCTGTATTCATTCCTAGCTCTAGTTTCCCCCATGTCATGTCTCTGCACTCCCTGTGCCCATTTGTGTTTTGTATTTTATCATAGAGTATAGAAAGGTTAAGAAAGTATATCTGTTTCTTAATCATGTCATATCACAATGCCATTTAGCACTTTTCTTATACTTCTTTACCCAGAACTTTCATATATCTTTACTCTGGTGCAGTAAAAACTAAGTTTAGTCCTTGGCTAACTAGCTCCTTACTGATCATAGTCTGTGCCTAGCACATATGGAATTGTGGTAGACAGTGCATGATCTCCGCTTGTTACCCTTTCTCCTATATTTAACACATTCATTTCCTCTTGAGAAAAAGCACATAATCCCATCTTATTGCTACCTCCAGTTCAACATCTACATTAAATTTAGTTATGACTCTTAGCAGATAGCTAACCTCTTAAAATGCTTGTGATCTTATTCACCTTTCCCTTCACTGCCCCAGTGCAAAGCTGTTATGCAACTGTTGGGCAGCAACAGGAGAGCTACTAGTAAGGTTTGTCATTTGGAAAAAAAGCAGCAGCAATGGAAAATACCCAGCAGTAGTTGTCCAGGAACAGTAATGAAATCTTGGCACGCAGGCACCATAAAGATAGCCTCCCTTGAAATTGCTCTATACCTATTTACTTGACCTCTCTGAGGATCAAGAAGAAGAGCTCGGTCCTATATCTCCCATGTCCCTTTTGTGTTCCACCCCATGAAAACTTCTTCCTTGCCTGTTATTATTCATATCCCACAAAAGAATATAGTTCCTTTCTGCTTGTGCAATGTGGGAATCTGAAGACTGTTCGTAGACCATTCCTTTTTTACTTTTATGAAGGAGAAAAAGAGAGAGAGAGAGACAGTTAGTACACCAGGGCCTCCAGCAAATTCATTTGAACTCCAGACGAATGCAACACCTTGTGCACATGTGTAACCTTGTGTATTTGTTTACCTTTGTGCATCAGATTTATGTGAGACCTTGAGAGTGTAACTTGGGTCCTTAGGCTTCTCAGGCAAGTGCCTTAACCACTAAGTCACCTCTTCAGCCTTCACAGACCGTTTCTCCCACCCAAGTACTAACAGGCCTGACCCTGCTTAGCTTCCGAGATCAGACAAGATCAGGCATGTTCAGGGTGGTATGGCCATAGACACATAGACCTTTTCTAAATCTAAGTTTACAACTGATTTTCCGGGCTAGATCTGTAAGAAATGTACATTTCATATGTTTGCATCTTCATTTTTCAAATGACCCAGTATCTACACCTTTTATCAATCCATTTGTCCAGATTAACAGAAACTATGCCAGAGTTTAACACAGGCAATGAATTATGTTTGTGATAGAATGGGAAGGGAAACTGATGATGACAAATAAACTCCAAGATTAAGAAAGTCAATAAATACCTGGTAATCTTGGAGACAGGAGAACAGCAGGAAGGAATAATACTTATAGTGGAGAGAGATCTGGTGATATGTGGGCATAAGCTCATTGAGGGCATCTGTGTCATCATATTTTTCCATATCTCTTTGTCCCCATTCAGTGGGACTTAAGTTAGAAAGATTGAATAAGAAAATAAAATATGATAGCAGTGATGTTATTCAATATTAGACTAGCCTTTAATTTGTGGATTGACTATATTTTGAGGCACCAATCTCTAAGCAACAATTAGCATATATAAAATGAGAAAACATAGTTTTATTCTTTTCTTGTACATAAGACTTTTAGAATTGGAACAGTATCATTTTTCGCATAAACATAGAATTAAAAAGTAATAAAATCTGTAGGTAACTTATGCCACATAATTTTTAAAAAATCCAATGGATAGGTGAAGAAGACATGCAAAACTTTCCAGATTGCTTAGGAATATTACAACTACAGAGAATGTACCACTCTATCTTTATTTATTTATATATTATTTATTTATTTTTTTATTGGAGAATGAGGAGAAAGAGGGGCATATAGAAAGAATGGGCATACTAGGGCTCTAGCCACTGCAAACAAACTCAAGACACATATACTGCTGTGTGCATCTAGCTTATATGGATCCTAGGGAATCGAACCTAGGTCTTTAGGCTCTTCACAGGCAAGCATCTTGAACTCTAAGCCATGTATCCAGCTGCTATCCTACTTTTTGATCCTTTTAAATCACCATACAAGTTGATCATGGCATTCATTTGTCTATAATGCACTTTTTCCACCTTTAGTGTTTTTATTTCTTTTCAATTGTTTTTTTTTTTAATTAACAACTTCCACAATTATAAAAAATATCCCATGGTAATGCCCTCCCTCCCCCCCCCCCCCACTTTCCCCTTAGAAACTACATTCTCCATTATATCCCCTTTCCCTTTCAATCAGTCTTTCTTTTATTTTGATGCCATGATCTTTACCTTCTATATGATGGTCTTGTTTAGGTAGTGTTAGGCACTGTGAGGTCATGGATATCCAGGCCATTTTGTGTCTGGGGGGAGCACGTTGTAAGGAGTTCTACCTTTCCCATTCACTATGTAGTCACAGGGTGGCTCAAATTCACAGCGATCCTTCTACCTCTGCCTCCCAAGTGCTGGGATTAAAGGCGTACACCACCATGCCAGGCTTATGTGGATATTTTTAAAGAGAAAAGTCAATTATTCACACAGAATAAACATTTTAATGCCTTTTACCCTAATCTTGACAATAATTTGTTTTTACTTTGTTGGCATTGTTTTCATTGTTTGGTTTGTACTCAAACTTTTATCATTTTTTTCATACTTTTATGATAATTTTATATATGCATAGAATATATTTTGTCATATTCATCCTCATTACACTCTTATTTGCCTCCTACTCTAGCTGAACCTCTTTGCCTTCCCTACAAGTACTTCCCTCATACTTTCATGTCTTCTTTTTTTTCCCTTTTTTGTATCTACTGAGCTTAATTAGGGCTGCTTGTACGAGTGTACATTGGGGCAGGGTTTTTTTTTTTTTAATGTAGACACATTTTTATTTAGACAGTTTATGGTGCTTTAAAACCAAGCTGTTTTCCCCATCCAGATTGTACAAAAATATGGTCTTCTAGAACCTGTTATTTTTAATCCTTTTTTATTAGCTATAAACACAGTTTGTACAAAGCCATGTTGGTACCATCATTAGCCTCCCCCTGTCATCTCCCCTCTGCAGGGACCCTCCTTGTTGGGGAGTGTGGGTAGTGTGAGGTTAGCCATCAGTTATGGGTAGGAGGCAATGTCTCTCTCCATAATGTTCCAACATGTGGATCTAACAATCTTTCCACCTTCTCTTTTGTGCATTTCCCTGAGCCATGTTGGGTTTGTTGTAGGTATACTTCAGTGATGAGGTCTTGGGAGCCTCTGTGTCTCCAGATATCGGGTTTGGTAGAAATTGAGTGTTCTCTGTGTCTGTCTCCTTCACCCTTGTGCTGGTACCAGGTTCACCAACAAAGCAGAACTCTTGCTTATTTCCTCAATTACTCTATGGTTTCATCTTGGGACCCTGGTGCAGTGTGATGGGCTGATTCTATCCTGAGGATCTGCATCCATCTGAAAAAGAGAAGCAAATTCTTGAATACAGAGTGAAGTCAGGACCAGATAAATGGGATAACCACTATTATTTTAGAGAGAATTTAATAAGTATATGCCCTCTTATAGCCCATGATTGGTGAGAACTTAATAATGGAGAGCAGGCTTATTTTTTGGATATGGTTCTGACTTGTTTCCCAATTCCAGCTATGGGTTCCATTCTACTGAGTGGGTCCAGTAACCAAATCAAGAGCAGTTGGTTATCTTGTAGCTCACAATTTGTAGGAGTTTGATAATGGAGATCAGGCTCACTTTTTGGGTTCTGTTCCACTGAGTGGTTCCATTAGCCAAATCAAGAGAAGTTGGTTACCCAACATGGCTGTGTGCCACTATTGCACTTGTGTGAGTATCATGTCAGCTTGTTTGCTGCTGGTTATCTTAGACTATGACTTGCTTGAACAGATGTTGATCATTTTCCCCCAGTCACTCATGTAGCACCTTCTGGCACTAGATGAGCTAACTGTCTGGGGACTGACTTTCTTCCAAATTCTAGCCAGATCACTCCATATTCTGTTCCAACAGCATATGGTGTCTTCAGCAGTAGGATCTTACCACTAATCTTTGGTGGCTCATTAAGTACTCTGACAGAAATCTGTCTTCTGTTGGGAAACTTTGTAGTCTGTCTGATCAACAGCTCATGGTGGATATTAACAACATGCTGGTACTGGGAGTTACAGGCCAGCACCAAGGAAAATAAGGAAGCAAAAGATAGGTAATATTAAAGACAAAGAGAGAGAGAGAGAGAGGAGAGAAAAAAAAAACACAGAAGATTAAGGTTAGTCTTCATCATACCCTCTCCAGGACCCTGTGTTTCAGGAGTTCCCTCTAAGGACCTGATGAAAGTTCACCCATTTAGTCTGTCTTTTAGGATATAGAATTTTATGGTACCATTGCCATTTGGGTCTAGTTTTATGTCCCTCCACCCTTACCTTCTCCTCCCTCCCCACCCTTTCCATTGTCTGGTCCTCAAGATGCTTATTAGGCATGTCAGCATCTCGGGCAGTTTCAGGTTAGGAGCCACAGATGAGAGAGACCATATGATGATTATCTTTCTGTGATTGGGTGAGTTCACTTAGAATGATCTGTTCCAGATTTGACCATTTTTCTTCAAATTTCACTGTCTCATTTTTCTTTATTGCCTTGTAGAATTCTATCTTATAGATATACCACATATTGGTTATCCATTCGTCTAATGATGGACATCTGGGTTGATTCCAGCTCTTAGCTATTATGAATTGAGGAACTATAAACCTGCTTTAGCAAATCTCTCTGATCTGAGGTATGGAGCTTTTAGGGTAAATGCCCAGTAAGGGAATAAGTGGGTCTGTTGGTAAGTCTATAGTTAACCTTTGTAGTAGTCTCCATATTGCTTTCCATAGTGCTGGTACCATCATACATTCCCACCAACAGTGAATGAGGGTTCCTCTTTCTCCACATCCTTGGCAAAGGTTAGCAAACATTAAAAATTCAGATGAAAACAAATGCTGGGCAGGGTTATTGACTGGAGCATGTGCAAATTGCAGGCAGTTACCACTGTAGAAAATGCCGTCTTGGCCTAGAGAGATGGCTTAGTTGTTAAGCCACTTGCCTACAAATGCTGACTACTAGGATTCCATCCCCTAGTACCCATATAAGCCAAAAGAACAAAGTGGCACATACATCTGTAGTTCATTTGCAGTGGCTAGAGGCCATGGAATATTCCCTCCCTCCCTCTCTCTCTCTCTCTCTCCCCCTCTCCAATAAATAAATAATTAATTTAAAATGACTTCCCGTCCCATAGTAATCATTAACTGCCAGTAGCTCCTCAGGGAGGTGTTTGGCCTCATGAGCTCCTCCCCTACTCATGAGAAAATGTTGATAGGCCCAGTCTTGTACCGGTTTAGGACAGGTAACAAGAGTTATAATGTGTACATAAATGTCGTGTCCAAGTCCTATCTGGAATACAGAGTTCAACAGCTCTCCTTCCTATCCTCTAGGTCTTACCTTATTTCTACAAGTCTTGTTCATTGTTCCTTGAGCCTTGGAAAGGATGATGTATATATGTCCCATTTAGTCACTGAATCTCAGCATTCTGTCCAGTTTTAAGTCTACTAGTCATTGCCACCCTTGCTTTTGAAAAAAAAAAAAAAAAAAAAAGCTTCTTGAACCAAAACCACACATGCCTTGGACATAATCTAATGTATGGACATCAACTTGAACATTTGGAAATCTATTTGACAATGTGTCCATTTAGTAAAACAGTGGTGGTGGTAGGTCACACCAAACAGCCTACGACCTCCCTAGCCAAGGACTTTTGACCTGATTTATAGTGCCATATGAATTCTGTCCTGTGGATCAGATCTCAGTACAAGCAGAAAGTAGTTGGCCACCCCCATAACAGTCATGCCACTTTTGCACCAGAGGGCACATCTTGCTTAGCAGGTCACTATCTCATTCTAGATCCACAGGTGGGTAACACTGTTGATGATTTTGATCCCTCATCAGTTGCATTGCACCTTCTGGCACTTTGATAGCTAGCCAGCAAGAAAGAAACATTCACCTCAGTTTCCAACTTGATTTTTCTACATTCTACACCCAAAAGCTGTGATGTCTTAAGCAATAGTGTTTTACTTCCTAGTTCTGGTGACCAACCAAGTGAAATTTCAAAGCCCTGTATCATTTGCGAGCCTACACAGGGGGTAATGGTACTCTTAAACCAACAACATATAGGGATGGATCCCACCCTGGCCTTGGGGTTTTTGTCTGTGCTTTCTATGCTCAGCAGTATCCACCCATGCAGGATATTTATGCTCACTGTTTCTTTTTTTTTTTTAATTACATATTTTTTTGTATTTCTGAAGGTATGTTTATTGAGGTATAATTTATATACCACAATATATTTACATGTTATAGTTTAATAGTAAAATGCACCTTACAGGTTTTAAAATGCTAGAATGGATGATAACTAAATCTTTACATGCCAACTAAAAGAATAATTTTTTTAAAAGGGAAAAATGTAATTTTTAATTAGCTTTCAAAATATCATGTGCCTATAGTACCTTCTTCATGCATCCTTAGTATTAGATTTCACTCCCTATGCCCATAACCCACCCCCAGGTATTGCCTCCCTCAACATTCTTATCACATGTGTTCTCCCCAACCCTTAGTGATCCCTGCCACGGCCCCTTTCTACATGCATTGAATCTACATATATTCACCCCAACTTAAACACAAATCTAAAAGTTTCTGAGCATGGATTATCTTATTTAGTATATTATTTTTTCCAGTTTCATTCATTTTCCTATTAACTTCGTAGTATTGCTTGTATTTGCAGCTAAATAAAAATCCATTGTGTATGTGTGTGTATCATATAGTTTTTTCAGTAATCATTCATTACTTAACAGACACATATATACTAGTTCCATTTTCTACCTGTTCTCTAATAAAGTAGCTGTGGTCATGAATGCACAGGTATCTTTGTGGCAGGATGTAGAGTACTATTGATCCATGCCCAAAAGTGTTATAGCTGGTTTATATGATAGGTCTCCACACTGATTTCCAAACTGGCTGTACCTGTTTGCACTCCGGCCAACAGTGGCTTCCTCACATTCTCACCAGCATTTGTTGTCCTTTGTTTTCATCACAATAGCCTGCAAAGCCAAAGGACTCTGGTTTGAATCCCCAGGACCCACATAAGCCAGATACACAAGAGGGCACTTGTGTCTGGAGTTTGTTTAAAGTGGCTAGGTGCCCTGGCATGTCCATTCTCTCTGTATATCTGTCTTTCGCTCAAATAAATAAATGTTTTTAAAAAGAAAAACCTCTCTTTAGAGACAACATTGCAGATGCTCACACAGGAACAGAGAGAGGACCACACAGATGCTCTCACAGTAACAGAGAGAGGACCATGCAGATGCTCTCACAGGAACAGAGAGAGGAACATGCAGATGCTCTCACAGGAGCAGAGAGAAGACCATGTAGATGCTCTTAGAGGAACAGAGGGAAGACAGTGGAGATGCTCTCACAAGAACAGAGGGATGACCATGCAGATGCGCTCACAGGAACAGAGAGGACCATGAAAAAAAAAATCTGTAGTTTCATAGCACATGTCTGATTAGATTATTTCCTTTTTTTTTTTTAGTTCTTTCTATATTATAAATATCAGTCGTCTCTTAATGTATGGCTGGCAAAGATTTTATCCCATTCTTTAGGTTGCCTCTTCACTAAATTAACAGCTTCCTTTGATATACAGAAAATCTTCAATTTTTTGAGGTCCCATTTTTTCATTATTTTCCTTATCTTCTGAGCAACTGCATTCCTATTCAGAAAATTCTTATGATGTCTACATAGTGTTGATCCTACTTTTTCCTTTAGCAATTTTGGAGTTTCAGATTTTAAGTTAATATATCAGATCCATTGGGGTTAACTGTTGTGCTTTCAGATTTTTTTTTTTTTTTTGAAGAATACTTCCACTTATACATAGAAAGAAAGATTTTTGAATGATACAGTGAATTAACTTCTCATTTTAGCATAGCTGATTACATAATCACAAATTTTAGTCTTATTTACTTTTTCCTAATTATTCAAGCTAAGACTGGCTTAGGTCAAAATGTGCTGCTTCTCCTCTTATGTTCTCTTTGTTTCTAGCTATACATGCCTATTGGAAATGGAGTGTTTATATGGTGCCGAGACTGAGTAAAGGGAATAAATATATTATTTCATCAATTTGGAATCTCCTTCAGTAGAGCAGGTTTTTCTTTCCTGAGCTCGTCTGGCTTTGTGAACTCTTATGAAATGAAAATTTGGTAACTGGCCAGTTTATTAAAATAATTATGTCATTTCAGTCATTGTATCATCATATTGATAATTCTCAAAACATATAGTCAGGAATACAATCTCTTTGGTATTGATATAGAGCAGAAAATGTGCTATGATCATTTTTTACCTTTCTAAATGAGCTGATTTCCTTTAATGCTATTTTACAAAGAAAATATTAAAATGTGAGGCATTTGTATAAAGCCTCAATAATTAGTTTTGCTTTTCTATTATGTCATGTGTGATTTCAAAGCATATTTCTTTCTGAACTTTTGTCCTCTGAGGAGCTTATAGTAGAGTTGAAATTATAGGTGTCCATTAAGTATTTTTCAGCTGCCAACTCAACTGTTGCATGTTGTGCAGTTAATTTACTGTGAAGTGACACAGGAAGGAAAAACTCATTATGTGATAATATGAAAACAAATACTTGTCAAAAACAAATGACTGTATGGAAAAATCCATCTGCTATGTGGGAGAAAGTCCACTGGTTTGTCAGACTTACTTGGGAGTTGACACCTTCTTGTCACAAAAGATTTTAGCTTTTATTCATAGATACTCTGTATTATGCACTCAGACATCCCCCCCCCACTTTTTCCTTACAGGTAATATTATATCCAACTTCTAACAGCTCCAAATCAGCTGAGTTACACCGAATGATAGTTCCAAAAAATAGTCAAGATTCTGACTTAAAAATCAAATTGGCAGTGCGAATGGATAAACCACCACACATGAAGCATAGTGGGTGAGTATGAATATGAAAATATTTTCCCTTGAATAGTGAATTTCATTCAGCGTAACACTTTTGTCAGTTTAGTGAGAAACCAATATACCAACCTTTTACATAATTTTCTTAATAAAGTTACATAAGTTGTTTTATTAATTTTATATATCCACAAACTTCTGTGTAGCCAAATGCAGAGGTATTCACTTAATAGAATTGTCTTTTTTGTTTTTGTTGGCATACACATCAGTTATACTGATAAAGAAATTTACACAGAGAGAAATCATTTTAAGAAATACTTTTCACAATCTAGATACGGTCATAATTAAAACAAGCCTGGATTCAGGTCCCTTGAAATAATAAAACTTTCATAGAATATGTAAAAGTTAATGGGTAGTTTGATGTAATCTAGAAGGCTGTACAAATTTTGATGGGAAGGATATGAGTGTTTGTCTAACATATAAGTAGAAATTACTTCAGTACTAGAGGAACTGTAGATGGGTTGGAAAGAAGTACAGGACTTCTCTTCTGGAAGTGCCATGGTCTGATGCATCCTTCATCCTGGACAGTGTTCTTTTTTTCCTACAACTGGTGTGGAAACAGGTCTGAACTATTAAATGAGTTTTTAAAAACAAAGCTTTAAATAAAAACAAAAAATCATAGAGGTCTTTCTCAGAGTAAAACTTTAGGATTTAATAAAGCCAAACTCCAGCACTAGGGTGTTTGCCATTAGGAAAAAACAAAACCATTTTTCCTTCTGTGGGAACAAGTAATTGAAGTGGTGTGCCTAAATTTAACAATACAATTTAGCAATCTAAAAGTATGGTTCTTCCTATAAGAGGGATCTGCTGGCTTTTAAGCTTAATTCCCAAAGGGGAGAATGAAGCACACTTATATTTTAAAAAACAAGAGAGTGAGTTGTATGTAGTATGATAACCATTGGAACAGACCCATCCATGTACTCATGCAATGTGTATCATGTCGTATTTATTCAGATTTATAAATCTCCTAGTATATATTATCAAAACAGATTAAAATTAAGTATATGTTTATAAATATTTTCTGCATATGAAGCTTTTTGTTCTTAATTTTTTAATGTGAATAATTTATATATTACACTCTCTAGAAAATAATATTGATTGTATGTTTATGTGTTGCATTAAGAAAATAAAATTATTTCTGTATACCAAAAATGTGAAGTTATACAAAATAAAAAAGAAGATTTGTTTGGAACCCTTAAGGAAAACAAAATTGAATGTTGGACAAGGAGTAATCCTTTTTTTTTATTTGGGAGAATACCTCCGAGGGTAAGCTCTTAAAAAGTTATCTAAAATTTGGATAGCCTAAAATATGATGTACCTACTGTGTTAACATAAAGGAAAGTCTGTCTGAGATTCAGTTTGTATGAACATGAAAGTGCTGAGATTTAATATTTGGAGTTCTTTCATTCATCCATTTTTTCTATTCACAATTAGCTTGTGAAGTATGTGTTAGACATTTGTTCTGTTCTAAACAGAAAGTAGTAACCTAACAGAATTATAGGAACAAAGAAAGAAAGAAGGGATTTAAGCTTGTATACAAATGAATGAAGTATTGACTCATAACTGCTATAAGGCAAGAATGGAAATAACCTAATCTTAGCTGGATCAGTGAGTTGAAGTCACACAAGACATCAGAAAATCCAGGTAGAACTCGAATGTTAAACTTCACACATGGAGGGACAGAGGAAGAAGAAATTCTTCTTAGATGACACAGAATTTACAAAAGCAGAAATTCTTAGAGGGCTTATAACAAACGATGATAGTTTGGTGCATTTGGCATGGAGTGCTTTGAGACTAGAGACCACTAATTATATAAAGTACTTAGAGACAGCAGAGCTACATGGTAGACATAAAATAATACAGCATGTTCCAGGAACTATAGTTATTTCTTTACCATTTTTTGCTCATAAGAAACAAGAGCCTGCCATAATACCAACAGCATGTCAATAGTCCTGGAACCAAATGAAGATTATACATAGAACAGGGCATGGAGCAAGTTCTGCAGCCTTTGCTGACTATGAGAAGAAATCCCTGTTCTGACTGAGCTATTTCTATGTGAAGAATTATTCAGAACATCTGGATTAATTAGGATCCTTACATGGCTTAATTTGAGTGAGTGGTGTATGAGGAATATCATTGCTAAATACAAAAGATAATTTGCTTTTTTCACATTTCATTGGATAAATCAGGACCCCTATAATGACTCTGCAATTGATTTTGTCACAAGACTCTCTCAGTATAATCTAGAAAGCTAAAGAAGTCACCAAAGAATTCAGGTTCCACACCCATGTCACAATATTTATTACCTCCTACTGTGAAGAGACCCTAACAGGCATTCTCCCACATTTGGTTTCTTCTGCAGTTAGTAACATGCAAAATTATAGAATTTTCCAAGTGATAATGTTTGTAGTATATTCTATTATGTTAAAGAATTATGTAGCTAGAATAATTAAAAATATCACTTTCTATAATACTGGCTCAGTAAATAAATCCTGTTTTAATATTAGTGTTAGAAATAAGGATGTATTGGCATTAAAAGTTTCCAACATTGTTGAAATAGCAGTGGTTCCCTGTGGGCAGGGGCAGCTGGAGGTGCTTTTCCCAGACATCTGCTCTAGGTCTTCAGTACCAGTATGGTAAGTGCTTCAAACATTTTCATTATCTCCCTCATACGTAGCTGTATGTGAAAACCTCACTTATTTTACAGCATAACAATATCCATTTTATTCTAAGCTTCTTCATAACTGGATTTTACTGCACTCAATTACATTTGAGAAAGAAATTGAGAAACTATTCTTTTTCTTGTTAGTCCTTCACCAGATACCAAAGCAAGAATATAATTGGATTAGGGGACTCATGCCATTTGTTTTGAGGCTGGAGTGTGCTGTGTCAATAATTTATCCTATAATGAATAATTAACAAATGAGTAATTAATAATTCAAGAAAAATAGGCCAACTTGAAAAAAATTAATTTGTATTTAAAATATGGTGCAATTATGGGTAAAGTTGGTGAGGGCATTAAGCAATAAACTGGAGAGTTTGGGATTTTTGCTTTCAGAGCATATCAGACTTTGAAATCCTCTGGGATGTTATTTGTATAAATCTATTATCTCAGCATTGTGTGGAGCATCTGTTTCTCTCGAATGTAAACCCTTTTAACATGTATTCTCTATGTTATTTATCTCTGAAATATCTCTTGCATTCACACTGATTGTGTTTTTACCAGTGTTATCTATATATTATGTGTGTTCCTAACCACAATGTAAGTTTCTTTGGCTTATTTGACTCTCTAATGCTTCCCCATACTGTGTAGTGAAAGATAGATATTGATATGAATAATGATAATAAAAATGGTATTTATATACTCTTTAGAGTTTTAAGGAAAAATTATAAATATGAAAGTGAGCTGCATTCATAAGTTGGAACTTCCAAGTCTCTCAACACAGTTTTCAGGAAATAGACTTTAATTTTAATGTATAAAATACCTTAAATTAAATGGTAATTGGTTTTCAACTGTTGCATTTTAAACACATTGATATTTACATGCCAAAATTCAAGCATTTCTGACCCCTCATGTTTCTGGTAGCTAATTACTCTACAGCTATACTTTATGATGTTCCATATAGAGTACAAGTAACTACATGTAAATGAAAATAGATATTTCATTTGGGTAAAAATAGGTATGATATAAACTATCATTTTAAAGCAAAAATGGGCTTTGCCATAAGACTGATTAACAAAATATTTGGTTCACTTATTGTTGTGGTATATTTCAAATAAACTAATTCTATAGAATAAATCCTAAATAAGCTGTTAAATTAATTATCAGCTAGAGTATGAATGATGAAAACACTCACAGAGGCCTTTCCAGTATTTCCTGCTTTTTCACTTAGAAGTGTTCATAAAGAAATGGATTATACTTTAGCATAGCCTAGTGGCTAAGTAGCAGTATTAACTTAAAACCCAGAAATACTATACTCTTTTTATAACATTGTTATCCTCGTTCTAAGTGTATTTTCTCAGTGAAAAGAAAGGTCAAATATAAAGGGACTACTGAAATATTTGACTACTATGACAGTTAAATCTATAAGTGAAAATTAAAAAAGAAAACTGAATTGCCTCCCCCATAAAAGCAGGACATTATTACCAGTCTATTGGATGTCTGCTTATAACTGATTAGTGTTATATTGAAAACTGAATGGAAAAAAAAATCCTATGTTTATATAACAGTAGAAGAATTTTGTTATCAAGTCCTAGCTGTGTGATCTCAAATTTCTTTGTGTGGAATCATACTTTTTTTTTCTGGATAATGTTGAATACATGAATGAATAATAAAGATATTTTAAAATGGTGACAGCAATTCCCACTTTGATTTACGTCATAAATCTATATAGACACTGGGGTTATCTCTTGGTGTAGGAGAAGAGCTCTGCTTCTAAAGTGAAGAATAGGGTAAAAAGAGGCTTTACGATCCTTTGACCTTTTGCCTGTTCATGACCCCTCCCTCCACTTAACGTTATGCCCGCTTGTGACTACATGCCTATCTGTGACCCCACACCTGCCTGTCATGCCATGTAACTCAAGCCAAGATATCAGGGCCATGTAAACTTTACACAACATTCAAACAGCACTTTTCACTCAGTGAAATGAACACACTCTAATAAGCCTGTGTTATTGTGCTTCTGATTTTAAGTTATGTGACCTTTAAGTCGTTTAGAGGATAGTCTGATGGCAAAAGGGAGCAAGATACTTTGAAGACATTAGCAGTTGGTTTATAATAAAGCAAAATATTTGGGTTTTAATTGGGGAAGATATATACAGAGAATCTTGGAACTTTCTTTTACATTTGTATTTTGTTCATTGGGAATGTGGCCAAATAGTATCCAGATGAAGGACAGTGATGTAATAGTTACATATATTCCATACTAACTCAGGATCTGAGAAACTTGTGATTTGGCTCCCTGTCTGTGACCAGTACACCTTTTGTGACTTCAGTTTCATTGTGTGTTAATAGTGACAATAAACTAATAATGTTGAGAGAATATTTAGGCCCCAGCAATTCAGAACTCAGTAGCTCTTTGTGCTGTAATAACATGTGTCATTTAATGCATAAGCCTGAGGTATGTACAGAGGCGGCACAGAACTTGGGAAAGAGTGGTCAAAGTGAGGACCAGGGGACAGTGGTTAAGACCTTGGGAATTTATTTTTCCTCCAAAAGCAAGGAAAGGTTGTATGAAGACTGACTGTGACAAGACTAAGTGAGGCTCTGCTACATAAGATATTTGAAAATTAATTGCTGTGGAATTGTGTATGTGGATGGGTATAAAGACAGATGAATATAAACTTTAGAGAGAAAATGCATTAAATGTAGTAGTAGAAAGTCATTTAAAACTATGAAAGAAATTATCTACTAGCTCTTTTCCAGATTTTCTGTTATACAGATATACTATTTTGTAGAGAAAGAATTTCATTGCCTAATTGAAAATAATAGTCTTTTATTTAACTAGGTGACATAGTTTCATTCATGTTGCTAGCGCAAACCAGCCACCTAAAAGCAGCTGATGGAAGAAATGGGATTATTTTGACTTACAGTCTTGAGGGGATGAATGTCTCATCGTAGCAGGGAAAGGATGGGAGAGCACGGGCTGAACAGTACATCTCGCCACAGCATCTGTCAGAAAGCAGCAAGAGAGTGAGCTGATCTCTTGCAAGGGCAAAGCTGGACAATAAGAATTCAAAGTACAGGGCTGGAGAGATGGCTCAGCGGTTAAGCGCTTGCCTGTGAAGCCTAAGGACCCCAGTTCAAGGCTCGGTTCCCCAGGTCCCACGTTAGCCAGATGCACAAGAGGGCGCACGCGTCTGGAGTTCGTTTGCAGAGGCTGGAAGCCCTGGCGCACCCATTCTCTCTCTCTCTCCCTCTACCTGTCTTTCTCTCTGTGTCTGTCACTCTCAAATAAAAAAAATTAAATTAAAAAAAAAAAAGAATTCAAAGTACACCCCAGCAACAGACCTCCTCCAGCAAGACTCTATCTCCCAAATTGCCACCAACTGGAGACCAAGCATTCAAAACACCTGAGGGAATGGGGCCATCTAATACAAATTACCATTCTAAGAGTTGTTAAATTTATTTTACCCAAAAATTATTTATAGATATTTATTTATTTATTTGGGTTTTTCGAGGTAGGGTCTCACTTTAGCTCAGGTTGACCTGGAATTCTCGATGTAGTCTCAGGGTGGCCTCGAACTCACAGCGATCCTCCTACCTCTGCCTCCCAAGGGCAGGGATTAAAGGCATGCGCCACCACGCCCGGCTATAGATGTTTATTTTTAATGGTCGTTAAGGGTCAGGAATAAGAACTCTGCAGCTGCATCACCTGCATACAAAACGTGTCTCCATTACTCACCTGTAGAATTTGAGGAAATACATAGAATTTCTTCATGACTCAGTTGTATCAAATGCCTAATGAAAATGTTAGTTGAACCTGTGTTATTCGGTTGCTTGGAGAAGCAGTAGCTAAAACAACGCCCTAGGTGAGTGTCAGGATAGATCACAGTAATATTCAATGTTGTTGCAGTTTGTATGTCCTTGAAGACATTTTGAGTTGACACATTTTTAAAGAAGAAACATTAATATTAAATAGTAAAGTATGAATTGGACCAAAACTGTCTTTAGAAATCCCCAAGCCTCCAATACCTGTTTTTCTTGCTCCTTCTTACAAACTTGTGGTGGCTGTAGCTGGGGACACCCAGGCTTCTATAGATCTGGGGCATTATTCATATGCTTCCTTTATTTCTTCCATCCTTTGAGCAACATCATAGACTCACTAACTCACTTTTAGGGTCTTTCCAGCTCTATTTTTTTTTGGGGGGGGGGTTATCAAGGTAAGGTTTCACTCTAGCCCAGGTTAACCTGCAATTCACTTTGTATTCTCAGGCTGGCCTCAAACTCAGGGCAGTTCTTCTACCTCTGCCCCCTAGTGCTGGGATTAAAGGTACATCCCACCATGCCTGGCTCTATTTCTTATTTTTATCCTACTTTTATTCATTCACTCCTGCCTTTAAGTTGACAAAAATTACTTACATTAATGTACCTTATGTTGCTTTGAAACAGTTAATAAGGAAAACTTACATATGTCCTAATTCACAGTTTCATAACACTTGAAGTCTCATCCATCTTCAAGAGCACATTATTATAAACTATAACCACCATGTGAGAGTTTGAAAATCGTGTTCCTTGACAGGTGTTACTGTACAGTTTTACTTCAATCCTTGTGCAGTTATACTTTGTTTCTCTTTGTGTCTTTATGATTTTTTGCTGACTTTATTTTGACTTACCTCTTTTTCTAATACAAAATTAACAAGCATAATATATACAAACTCTGCAGTGTGTTTAAGTAACTGACTTCAGTGATTTGTCTTAAAAAAGGCTCATGTTCTAAAAGAGAAATATGAACAGCATTTTATATCAAGTGAAAATAAGCTTTTCAATTCTTTCACTTGCATGTTAACATTTTTAATTGCAGATGATTACAATGTGTACTTTATTTTTTAAAATTTATTTATTTATTTATTTATTTGAGAGCGACAGACACAGAGAGAAAGACAGATAGAGGGAGAGAGAGAGAATGGGCACACCAGGGCTTCCATCCTCTGCAAACGAACTCCAGATGCGTGTGTCCCCTTGTGCATCTGGCTAACGTGGGACCTGGAGAACTGAGCCTCGAACCGGGGTCCTTAGGCTTCACAGGCAAGCACATAACCACTAAGCCATCTCTCCAGCCCTACAATGTGTATTTTAAATAACTGATAGTGCTTTGATGTGCCTTTTTTCATAAATCATTAACAAGTGTTAATTGATCAAATTAGCTTTAGTATAATAAAACTGGTGATCTTACTAGCTTTTTCATGACAAGATGCAAGTTTTAATTTCATCTCTGGTATTTTTGTATTTTAAACCTGAGGTTTATATGTAATGCATTGAAGGTGCCATCCGTAAGCCTCAGCAGCTTGCTCAGTACATAATGTCTTAGTGACGTTTACTTTATAGTTACCATATACCCAGTACCTTCATGTAATAAATTCTGTATATAAGTATTTTATGAAAATAATCACTGGGAGATATTAGTGTTGTTGAGGTTAGCGTTCCAAAGCACTTTGCCACTGCTCACTGCTATAGACTATGCTGACCCTCTTGGTCCTTTCTTCAGTCTAGTCTCTGTCAGGAACCATCTCTACAGAGGCCCATCCCATCATACCCCTACAAAGTACCCTTTTACCTCAGATATAGACTCTATATGCTTTTAGCAAGCTTTGAGAATACTGACAAGTTTCCCAACCAGTGAATTTTCTCCTAGCATGATTTAGTATCTAAACATTGAAATTTGACTCCCTAAAGGTAATAGGACTCTTGCCTTGCAGCTGTTAGACATACAGCATTATCTTGCAGTGAGAAGGAGGTAAAAATATTTGATTGAGGAAATAGTTATGTCTTTAGTGTGTGTTGTGACTCATGTTATGAAGCTTGGCACCTAGTGTATCAGCATGGAGAGATTGTAGCTTTGGCAGGGGGGAAGTGATTAGATTATGAGGGCTCATTTCTCATCAATGTATATTAATCCACTGTTGGGTTCATTGGTGAGAGGAAGTGGAAGAAAATGTACAAGATGGGACCTCATTGGTAGAAGTATATTTTTGTGGGGATTGGTCTTTGAAGGGCCTTTCTTGTTCCTAGTTGCTTCTTTGCTCTACTTTTTCCTTTTGTCCTCTTTATTCTCCACCATCACCACCACCACTATTATGTACTTCTTTGCTGCTAGGCGGTGAGCAGCTTTGCTTCACCTTACACACTTCTTCCTTACCATCAGACCAGAATCAATGGAGCCAAGTGATTATGGACTGAAACTTCTGGCACGATGAAACTATCCTTCATCCTTTCATTTCAATTTCTCAGTTATTTGGTCATAGCAATGAAAAGCTGAATAACGTATACATGACTGAATGTTGTCTTTGCTAAAAAATATAATACAGAAAAAATGTTTATAATGATTTTACATTCAAACAAGTGTTGGATTGGTTGTTCAGATATAAACGTAAAACTGTGTTACCACCACAATATATACACATTCTCTTACTATGTTTTGAGATGATTGTGCCCAAAGAATTAGTCTCATTATTCCATATATCTTATATGTCTATAAATCTATAGAATATACTATAAATTTATGTATCATTTTCTATGCTAAACTTATAAAAGTTTGTGGTCCATCTTTGATAGAAAATCTAGGTTTCCAATAATAATTTTTGTCAACATTGAAAAAAATCTTTAGTTCTCTCTTCATGTATGTGCATATACATGCATATGCGCAGCATACACATGTCAGGACCTTTGTCTACTGCAAACAAGCACCAGATATTTATGCCATATATATGGACGGCTTAGGAACTGAACCCACTGCCATCAGGAGCCATGTGCCCAACCCCTGTCAACTTTTGTATTGAGGCCATTCCTGTGGTATGAACTTCAACAATATGATGAAATTTTAGTAACCTTTCCTATATGTTAGAGTGCACACTACTTCTTTTTCTATTTTATAAAAACAATATCAATCCATTACTTAAGGAAAAATAAGAATTCTTCAGGTCTGAGGTTCATTCATACTGTTTTTGTAGAATGGGCTGTGGCCATCAAGATTTACAAAGATGCCAGACAGTCTGGGCAGGGCAGAATGCTTACATCCAGAAGAAATTGAGGAGCTTGAAGCTCATTCAGCCAGAAAGCAGAGGAAGCATGGCATGAGAGAAAGGAAATAGCAGCAGAAGTATCTGCGCCTATGCCAGCTGTCCTGGCTTCTGTCAATGGAAAGGATAAACTCACCTTGGAGGGACAAGAGAAAGTACTAGGCTGTAGGATATGTTTGTAATAGAAACATAAGCAAAAGGGTTTCTTTTTAGAATTACCCACAACTTTTCTGTTTGTATATTCATTTATACCTTGTTTCTATAAGTATAAGCATATAGACATAAGGGTCTTAAATAATTTTTACTCTACTCTAAGATAGTAAGTCTAGTTTAGCTGAATGGGAAAATTGGTAATTCTATATTATTTGTCCACAGCTCCATGTGTAGTCTATATGAAAGACAACAGAAAATTATTTTAAGTGAATGGTAACAGAAAGACAGTGAAATGAATGTTTGAAGTGGATAAATGTTTGTTCTGATTTTTAAAAAAAAATCCACAACATTGGCAATAGTTGATAGCAATGTTGATGATGTGGACCATGGACAGAGAGAGCAAAGCTTTGATTTCTGTATATTGCAATTTCTAAATGTCCATCCTAGTATTGTTTATATCTTTAAGGATATGGCTTTATTAATCATCATAGCATTAATTAATCAGTTTATTTTCAGTTAATCAGAGGAAAGCATTTTTGTATATTACAAAAGAATCAATTTATTACTTTTAGAAATACAAATATATTTTACCACCTTTTTTATTAAACATTTTACTTATTTATTTGAGAGAGAAAGAAAGAAACAGATATAGAGAGAAAATGGATGCACCAGGGCCTCTAGCCCTCCACATGAACCACAGATGCATGTACCACTTTGTGCATCTGGCTTACATGGGTCCTAGGGAATTGAATCTGGGTTCTTTAGCTTTGCAGGTAAATGCCTTAACTGTTAAGCCATCTCTCCAACTCCACCCCCTTTTCTTTTTTAAATAATACTTGATTTTTTTAAATTCTTTTGACTGGATTATAAGAATATAGCAATTGGAAAATTTTTGATTGTCAGCTATTCCTTTGTGAACTGAGCAGCCTTACCCTTTCATTTTCAATGAATTTGGTACTTAGTTTTCTGCAATAACCTGTTTTTCAAGCATTTAGCAATTTAGGAATATTTAGAGCCCTCCCACTTTGAATGTTCTACACTCCCAGCTAGAGTCTTCTTGGATTTTTTATTATTTTTTTATCTTTTTATTTTTATCTTCCCCATGACAAAGCTTCTTCCATTTCCTTAAAGAAGCATTTTGTTTCTCTTTTCTTTCCTTATAACATAGCAAGGTGTTAGCCAGAGAAGTAGTCCAAGTGGTAACTTCACCAAGCTATCTAGTGATAGAGCCCTAGCCATAGCAGTAGCAGATGAGATGCCAATCAGTGAGAAACCCCTCCACTCCTTCACCTGAAGAATAAGAAGGAAAAAACAATACATACCTTCTGCCACCCAACAGACTAATAACAACAAACTCTCTGGTAAAACTATGGCTAAGAAAAACTGGTAGTGCAAAAATAAGTCATAGAGAGCTTAAAAAAAAAACAAAAACCTGATCTTCCTCCTAAGTGGAGATAGCATTTGTGGGTGGAGGTCTGCTATACTGGGTCCCTTGGCATTGTGTATAAAGGTAGTGTTCTTTTTCGGGATCTAATGTTTCCTTCAGATTATCAGTATAAGCCATCAAAGGTGAGTTTCCAAACCAAAATCTCAGCAGCAGTCATGAAGTCATCTGCCTGGACATTCTGAAAGACAACTGGGGTCTTGCTTTGGTGATTTCAAAGAGTTTTACTATTTGTTCCTGCATAACAGAATATAATCCAGCAGGTCTAGTTGGATGCATAGTCATGTAGTACTAAACCAACAGAGCACAACACGACAGGGTAGCCCAACAGTGGACCACACGATACACAATTTAGTTCATACAGTTGTTGTGCAGAGAGAACCTAGAGGCCTCTTCTTATGCATTATAGCATTCACAATATGGACTTGTATGTACAAGTTACACTGATTCTAATCTCTGCTTGTATGTTCTGAGGAGTGAGAGAGTCCCTCAAAAGGTAGACACTATGAAAAGTAGAACTCTGTCCAGGTAGTTATAAGTAACTTGCAAATCTTACTTGTTGTTGTTTTTTTGTTGTTGTTGTTGTTTTAATTTAGATTATCGAAGTTTATTCTGTAGTGTACTAATGATCCTGATCCTGCAGTCTGCCAAATATTCTAATTTACTTTTACCTAATGCATTGCCTTAGAAAGCTAAATCAGTACCCAAGCAATAGATAACTAGGAAGTAAGTCACTTGTATTAAATTATCTCTTGAGTCTATAGTTCATACTATTGTGGAAATGTCTTACCTTTTACCTTTGTCAGTTTGTAATGAGAGGATTTTCTTTAATCCAACCTGTACAATCAGCTAAAATGATCAGTTTGTGTACTCTGAAAAGACTTTTCCTAATGCAACCATGTTTCCACTCTTCCTCAACCAAGATAAAATCTGACACAAGATGTTTATCACATTAGCACAGATATGCCAAAAATTACAGTTTATTTTCTCCCTACAGTTAATCCAATCTACCCTCAGGAGCAGACTCTCCTAATTGAAATCCCCTTCATCCCCACTCACCTAGTTTTGATGGAACTGATTGGTCCATTTTGCACCATGACAGTCTAATGTTCTGGTGTTTCTTCTGCCACTCACTCGAAGACAATGTTCTTTATGTTATGTGGCTTAGTGTACAATATAGAGTTTGAATTGTGAAGTGGGACAGAAGCCCTGGGCCCTGCCCTTCTCCAACAGCCAACCCTCCCTTCCACATTTCTGTTGCTACAATCTACACACATCAGAAAAGTGGGCTTTCCCTATATTATTTCTGCCTGTTAGACATTCTATACCTAACACTTCTGACTGAGTCAGTCTGCCCTATGGAGCTGGCATCCTGTGCATGAGCCATGTGAATAGGCCTGAGCTCCCAATTCCCAAGCTCCAGGTTCCCAGCTCTCCTGCTGCTGGTCTGGAATGGCTCAGACTCTACACAGGTGGGCAGCCACAGTAGGCCCAGGCTTCCGATTCCCCTGCAGGGCTGGCAGGAAACCACCAGATCTCCATATGTGTTGTTGCAGGATTTGGGGATTCAGGAGGGGTCCCTCGTAATTTATGAACCCCAAGTTTTGGGTCCTGTCCTACCTTTAATACAAAATTAGTAGAGTGGTAAAGCATGCCCACCGGGAACAAGTAGTCATGGGGGAATTGCTCATGGAGGGCAGGGAAGAGGGGGAGTGGGGAAGCCTGCTCCATGTGAACAAGTAAACACACCAGAACCCAGCCTCAACCTCCATCACAACTGCAGCCACTTCCACAGTCCGATGTTCCTGTCCCAGTCGCCTCCGCAGATAATACCCTCAAACCATCCACCTCCTTAGACCCTCTTTCAGGCCTTGTCTATGGAGCCAAGCTCCACCATTCTTCCCTCCCCCAAAAGGTGCCTCTGCTACCTTCTTGGCTCCTTGGTCCTGCGCCAGATGTGGAGCACAGGACTATGTGGCAAGCCCAGGGGCATATCAGTGCACCTCCACAACCTGCCCAGCTGGGGCACAGTGGGGAAGTGAGGGCAAGTGCTAATGCTCCTATGCCCGGAGGAAAGGCATAGCTGACCATGGGTTGAGGAAATTCAAGACCTCCAAAGAAGCTCTTATGTCAGCCATCAGCCCAACACTGCTAGCACACTTTCACCCTGCACAACCTATGCTTCTGTAATTATAATGCTGTCCCACTCCAATTCAGTTCAAACCTAAAACAGAACACTCAATGAAGATTCTACAAGGGCAAGTTCTTGCTTCCTCCTTAAGTAAGAATTTTACCCTGAGATGGGTAGACTCCAGTGCAAAAAAATTAAAAATAATAACAAGGACAAGAAAAGAGATCCCCAGCAAAGCTGCCTGGCCCTACAATGGAAGCCTCCAAGAAAAATATAGAGAAGACAACAGAACTTGAGTCCCAAAATGAATGCACAATAAGCTTATTGCATAAATTCAATGAGACCCTGACAAGGAGAATGACAGAACTGTGAAGCCACAACCAACAATCACATAAATGGAATGCACCCAGCCTTCATCACCAGACTTAACATAATTGAGGAAAAATAGTGACCTCAAAAGAAATCAACAAATAGAGGATCTCAATTACCAGCTGATTAAGCTTAATGAAGTCATGATCAAATGCAAAAATGCATTGCAAGAAGCATCAAGAAAACCAAACCTTGCTGGGCATGATGGCACATGCCTTTAATCCCAGCACTCGGGAGGATTGCCTTGAGTTCCATGCCACCCTAAAACTACATAGTGAGTGTTGCAGTCTGGATCGCATTGCTGGTAGAAATCACCCAACCAAGAGTAGCTTCTGGGAAAAAGAGATTTATTTTGGCTTCTAGGCTCGAGGGGAAGCTCCACAATGGCAGGGAAAAACAATGGCATGAGCAGAGGGTGGACATCACCCCCTGGCCAACATAAGGTGGACTACAGCAACAGGAGGGTGTGCCAAACACTGGCATGGGGAAACTGGCTATAAAGCCCATAAGCCCGCCCCCAACAATATACTTCCTCCAGGAGGCATTAATTCCCAAATATCCATCAGCTGGGAACCTAGCATTCAGAACACCTAAGTTTATGGGGGACAACTGAATCAAACCACCACAGTGAGTTGCAGGTCAGCCTGGGCTGGAATGAAACCCTACCTCTCTAACTACACACACACACACACACACACACACACACACAAAAAGAAAGAAAATCAAACCTCTTCCTTAAATTGTACCTCAAAAAAGAGATGGCCATGATGCAGAAAAACACAACAGACAAAATTAAATAGAGCTTTCAAAGGCCTCTGTAGAGTATGTGGTCTACATCCATAATGAGCTGTTGATCTCCAAAAACTAACAAGACAGACTTCTGTCAGACCACTTGATTACCCACCAGAAGTTAATGGGAAGACCCTACAGTTGAAGACACCATTTGCTGTTTACACGGACCATGGAGAGACCTGGCTGGAATCTGGAAGAGAGCCAGTCCCCAGACAATTAACCCATCTAGTGCTGGAAGGTTCTACATGAGCTACCAGGGAAAAGTGGCCAACATCTGTCTGAGCAACTCAAAGTCTAAGTGTCTCAGAAGCAAACAACCTGATGTGATGCTCACACAAGTGCAGTAATGGCACACAGCCATGGTGGGTGACAACTGCTCTTGGATTGACTAACAGATCTACTCAGTGGAAAGGAAACCATATCTGGAACTGGAAAACAAGTCAGAATCATATCCAGATAATGATTCTGCTTTCCATTGTTAAGCTCCCACTAGGACTATAAGAGGGTCTAGCACCCTTTAAATTCTCACTTAACTAATAATGATTATCCCATTTAACTGGTGCTGACTTCATTCTCCATTGGAGAATCTGCTTCTTTTTTTCAGATGGGAGCTGGATCTGAGGAGATAACCAATCACAATACACTCCATCCTGGCCCCAGGTGAAACCACAAAGAAATTAGGGAAATGAGCAAGAGTGCTGCTTTCTTAGTGAATCTGATATCAGCACAAGGGTGATGGAGCTAGACACTGAGGACACTCAACACCTACCAAACCAGAGATACAGAGGCTCCTAAGTGCCTATCACTGAAGTAGACTTAAAATGCTCCCAGCATGGCTCAGGGAATTTTGTGGAAGAGGGGGCAGAAGAATTGTTAGAGCCATAACTTGGGACATTTTGCAGAGACATTGCCTCTCCCCACCCTCCACCCCCATAATGCATGACCCATAATCCCCATGGGGTTGACCTGCATCCTCAATAAGGAAGGTCTCTTCAGAAAAGGGGCAGGGAGGAAGGAAAGGATGGTGCCAACATGTGTTGTTTACATACTAAACATGCCCATATCTAATTAAAAAAAAAAAAAAATCCATAGAAGCCACCAACAGTCAGCCATGTATGTGGAAGGCAGAACCTCTGAGTTGGAAAACAAGACTGAAAAAATTGATTGGAAGTCCAAAAACATTGCTAAGTTAAAAAAAAAAATAGCACAAACAGAATAAGAGGGAATTATGGGATGCCCTAAAACAACTAAACATCAAAATCATGGGTATACCAGAAGAGAAAGAAATCCAGGCCAGAAGCATAGAAAACATTTTCCACAAAATTTTTGAAGAAAAATTTCCCAATCTTACAAAAGATAGGCCCATCCAGATATAAGAACCTCACAGAACACAAAGCAGACGGGACCAAAGAGGAAACTTTCCAAGGCATGTCATAGTTAAAATTCCTAAGCAGTTAAAACAAGGACAGTGCTAAAAGCAGTGAGAGAAACAACTCATTATATACAAAAGTAATT
This sequence comes from Jaculus jaculus, assembly GCF_020740685.1. Lineage (NCBI taxonomy): Eukaryota > Metazoa > Chordata > Mammalia > Rodentia > Dipodidae > Jaculus > Jaculus jaculus. The sequence goes on along the minus strand of NC_059111.1, from coordinate 83,158,562 downwards.
TCATCAGAGTTACCTCAGAATTTTTCAATGAAAGCCAGAAGAGTTTGGAATGGAAAGCTTTGGATTCCAACCCAAACTGCTGTACCTAATGAAAGGATCTCTCATAAATGATGCATAAAGGAAAACTTCCCATTACAAACTCCACCTCTATGATTATATGAAATGTTCAAAGCACCCAACACCATAAACCATTCAGCATGGCAGGGATTAAATCAAACCTCACAGTTATAACTTTAAATATTAATGGATTTAATTTACCCATAAAAAGACACCATTACAGAGAGATACATCATTAGGGTAAAATGTTAGGAAAGTATTTTTCAAGCAAGTGGAACTAAAAAGCAGATGCTGCTATTTTAACATTTGAAAAAAATGTACTTCAAGTGAAAAGTAAACAAAAAGGACAAAAAAGACCACTTTTTACTCTTCAGGACAACTATCCAGCAAGAGGACATCACAATCATAAAGCTATGTGTACCAAATACAGCTGTACTACAGTATATAAAGGAAAACCTACTTGAAAATAAATCCCAGTACTATCACAGTAGGGGTCTTCATTTCCTCAATATCATCATTTGATCATCTTAAAGGAAAATCAACAGAGAAACAATAGATCTTTAACAGCACCATAGATTAATTAGATATAAAAGACATCAATCAAATATTCCACCCCAAACCGACAGAATATATATTCTTCTCAGGAGCCCATAGAAACTTTTTCCAAAATTGAGCATAAATTAGGGCATAAAGCATTGCCTCCATAAATTCAGGAAAATTGATGTAACTTCTTGCATCATATTGTAGCACAATGCTTTAAAGCTAGAAATTAACGAGTGAAACAACAAAAATTGCACCAGCTCCTGGAGAATGAACAACATACTATTAAACAATGAGTGGGTCATGGAAGAAATAAAACAGGAAACTGTGAAAGTTCTTAAACTGAATGATAATGAAAATACAACAAACCAAAACTTATGGGACAATGAAGGTAATCCTAAGGGGAAAGCTTATAGTATTAAATGCCTTCATAACAAAGAGAGATCTCAATAACCTAGCCATCCAACTAAAGGCATTGGAAAAACAAGAAGAATCCAAGCCAAAAATTCTTAGATGGAAAAAAAAAATAATTAAGATCAGAGCATAAATTACTGAATTGGGAATCACACAATTAATAAAATTGACAAATGAAGAGCTGATTCTTTGTACAAGTAAGCAAGATTGATGAACCCCTGATCAATTTGAGCAAATGAAAAAGAGGGATCTCAAATTTTCAAAATTAAAAAGGAAAATGGAGATGTCACAACAGACAGCAATGAAATTGGAAGAGTCATCAAGACATATTTCCAAAAACTCCAGAAAATTGGATAACCTGGAAGAAATGGACAAATTCCTAGACATAAACTACTAACCCAAACTAAGTCTGGAACAGATAAATCTCCTACGAATCTATTACATCTACTGAGATTGAAAACATAATCAAAAACCTCCCCAAAAGGAAAAGTCTGTGACCTGATAGAATCTCAGCAAAATTTTACCGAGCCTTCCTAGAAGAATTGAACCCCCATTTTCTTAAGCTTTCTTATAGAAGTGGAGAATAGGAATTGCTCCCCAAATCCTCTTATTAATCTACCATCAGCCTAATATAAAAACCACACTCTTAAAGCCTTTGTAAATCCAAACATACCCCACAGTCAGAGCCAACAGACTACCGACAGAGTAGGAGAAAATCTTCACCAGCTATATCACTGACAGAGACAGATGGCTACAATCTACAATCTACAAAGAACTCAAAAAATTAAGCAAAAAATTCCACTCAAAAAATGGGACAGAAAACTGAACAATTAATTCTTGATGGAAGAAATACAAAAGGCTAATACTCACCTGAGAAAATATTTAGCATCCTTAACCATCAGGGAAGTACATATTAAAATAACTATAAGATTCTACCTTACTCCAGTTATGTAGCAATCATAAAAAGAAAAATCAAGTAACAATAAGTGTTGGAAGAGGATGTAGGGAAAGAGAAACCCTCATTCACTGCTGATAGGAGTGCAAACTTATACAACCACTATGGACATTAATATGGAGACTCCTGAGAAAGATGAAAATAGAGCTACCACACGCCTCTGACCCCCAACATGGAGAGATCTGGCTGGAATCTAGAAGGAAGCTAACTCCCAGATTGTCTGCTCCTATAGTGCTGGAAATCCCTAGCTACTGGGATAAATGACCAACAACCTTATGTTCTAGCAGAGTACACTGCTATAGGAAAACAACCTGGCTGGTAAGATGTACACACCTGTGCAGTGGTGGCATCTATATGTGGCTAACCCATTGTTTTCTGATTGGCTAAGAGATATGCTCAGTGGAAAGGAATTCATAGCTGAAACAGAGTTAGAATCCAGAATCCTATGAAGACCAAGATAATGGACTACAGCAATACGATCCCACTAATATTTGGACAAAAGAAAGGCTACATGTATCAAAATTGCTTCTAATTAATAATGTTTACTCCATTTAACCTGTGCTGACCACCTCACTCTTTGTTGGAGAATCTTTTTAATGAGCCAGCAAGAACCAAGGAGATAAGCTAACCCTTGCATGTGAGCCAGGGGCTAGATGAAACACACAGGAACTGGTGAGATGAGCAAGACTGCTTCTTCATTGGCGATCTTGACAACCAGTGCCAAGGTAATGGAGCCAGATGTGGATGATACACAGAACACCCCAAAGCAGAAATCCAGAAGCTGCTGAGAGCACAACACTAAAATAGACTTAAAATACCCACCATGGCTCTGAGCATTTTGACAATGACAGGCAGAACGGCTGCAGGAGCCATGGAGTGGAAGGGAAGGTCCAGAGGCATTACCCCCCACCTTGCAATGACTGCCTGTGGCTCTCACATCTCCTAATCCACAACTACATGATGAATAGCAGCAATCCGACTGAGGCAGGCCCTAGACAAAATGAGAGCAGGAAGGAGGGAAATGACGGTCCCAAGCACATGATGTATCCATACAAAATTTCTACTTAATTTTAAAAAAGAGAGTGAACTTAAAATGCTGTTTCTCTGTACAAGTGTATGTTGTGTGCACAAATGGGCTTCCTAAATGCATGCCTTCGGCCCTGTATCTGTGCTGTTCCCTCGAACTTGGGGCATTACCTTGTAGCTTGCTTTGATCTTTAGGGCAGCATCAAGTTTGATGAAAGCATGAGTTTTAAAAAGTGCTTTCACATTTTTGCTTCTTCTCCTATTCACTTCCTTTTCTGCAAAAATAGCCATAGAATACACAGTAGGGAAATAGAATCAAATCAGGCCATTTGTTATGGTGCAGATCTCAGACATATTGTTGAACCATACAAAATAAACAACTGGTGAGGCAGGCTGTAGGTAACCACAGTTCGAGAACTGAGTTATGCCAAACATAGAGCAGTAGAACTGCTCAATGTATTACAACTTGGAATAAATACTAAATTATTAGTTTTTCAAGTCTTTTAAGGTTTAGAATGGTGTGCTCTACAGCATAAGTTAATGTACCAGGGGCGGCTGTTGTTATAAAGTCCTCTCTTTCCCTATTCTTATATCCATTAGATTCACAGAATTAGGTTTAACCATAATACTTGGCACATCACACTTATCACATTGATTCATTAAAAATATATATACAACTTTTCTTTATAATTTGCTTTCTGTTTCTACTAAAATTTACCCATTCCATCCAAAAAGACATTTCTGTAATTCACAAACATTTAATGTTTTATACGGTGCTATGAATATTCTGATGCAGGTGTGCACAGGAGAAAAATTGCTGTCAGTGTGAATGTGAAACCTTATCTTTACAATATAATGTTAAAGGTTTGCAAGGTTTGCCAGGAGTTGTGCCATGACACATTTCCTCCAGTCAGGTCTTTTGCCCTTTCTTTTGGCTTTTCCCATTTATTACCTTACTTTAATACTTACATTTTCATATGTTAGTGCCTTGTATCTGTAATGGAATAGATTTCTTTTCATAATTAAGACACTTATGACAACAGACAGAAATGAAAAATGCAGAGTTATTTTTATGTTTCACATGATCTGGGAGCCTTCTGATGTGGCACCCAAAGAAACATAGGGAAATGTTTTTGTTGTTGGTTTCTTTTGTTTATTATTATTATTATTATTATTATTATTTATTTTGAGATAAATAGTAAGAGAGAGAGAGAGAGAGAGAGAATGAGTGTTCCAGGGCCTTCAGCCACTGCAGATGAACTCCAGACATGTGTGTTCCATTGTGGTGCATGTATGACATCATGTACTTGCATCACTATGCATCTGGCTATGTGAGACCTGGAAATTCAAACATGAGCTCTTAGGTTTTGCAGGCAAATGCCTTAACCATTAAGCCATCTCTCCAGCCCTGGTTGTTTTTTTTTTTTTTTTTTTTTTTTTTTTTTTTTTTTGGTGTGTGTGTGTGTGTGTTTAATGTAGGGTCTCATTCTAGGCCGTGCTGACCTGGAATTCTGTAATCGCAGGCTGTCCTCGAATTTACTGTAGTCCTCCTACCTCTGCCTCCCTATGCTGCAATTAAAGGAGTGTCACAAAACCAAGTAGGAAATGTATTTTAAGTATAGTCATGAAAACGTATGATTGGAGGCTAAGGGAGTAGATTATAAACTGAGGGAATTCAGCAAAATGCCTTTGTTCAAATCCATATTGTCAGAGATAAAGGCATTCCCATTTTTTCAGGTGTAGTGAGCATTCTGGAGGTAAGCTGTTATGGCCTACTTTAATTTCTTTCTAAATGTCTGGCTGCAGAGGCGAAGTGGGAAAGGAAGGTGGAAATGACTATTTATTTCTGTTGCATCCTCCAAGGTTCATACTTAAGGACATGCTTCTGCAATGCCAGTTTAGTCAGCTAACTTTTTATCTACTAAATGCAGGGATCCTACTCCTTATGGCATTACTTTTTCATTGGTTTCAGAACATGCTGGGTACAAGTTATTAATTAGTACTTGATTTTATGTACTTTGAAATTGTGACATGAACTGAAAGTTCTTTGATGCTTCCCATATATCTATCTCAAGGTAGCTCAGGCATCCAAAGTCTGGTTCCAGGTATTCTAGTAATGTTCTGTGGTAGACTTAGAGCCATCAGTGTCCTCTCTTGCACCTAGGTAAGATTAACTCCTGGTTGGCTGAAAGTTATTGTTCACTGTTATTGGACCAGGCATTGAATGCAGGCTTGATTTTATCTAATCCATCATTTATTTCTATGTGCTAGAATGAAGAAATAAATGAATGCATGAACTTTTAAATTATCATCATCATCATCATCAATAACAACAACATATTTTGTATGGATACATCATGTGTTTGTACCATTTTCCATCGTTCCTGCTCCCATTCTGCTGGGGACCTCTCTCAGTATGGTTGCAGGTATTCCTTATGGGGTTGTGGGTATCCATTGTGGGAGCAGTAGTCAGTTATATTTTGGGTGTGAGGGAGAATTCCTTTGGGCATGATGTCTCAACCTGTGGCTCTTACAATCTTTCCACCCCCTCTTCCACAAAACTCCAAGAGATGTGGTGGTTGAGTTTTAAGTCTATGTCAGTGATGAGCTCTTAGGAGCCCCTGGAACTCTGCTTTGATAAGTGTTGAGTATCCTCAAGGTCTGTCTCCTTCACCCTGGTGCTGATTATCAGGTTCATCATGGAAGCAGCACTCTTGCTCATCTTCCCAATCCATCTGTAGTTTCAGCTGTGGCTTGGCTGAAGTGTGAGGGGTAGTTTATCTCCTCTGGTCCTGCTACCTTCTTCTGAAAAGAACAGATTCTACAATGGGAGTGGAGTCTGCATAGTTTAAAAGGGATAAGTATTATTAATTGAGGGAGAATTTGATTTATGTAATTCCTCTATTAGCCAAAGACTAATGAGAGCTTGATATTTTAGAGCATAATCTTTGTCTCCATAGGATTTTCATCTTGTTCCTAGTTCCAGATATGGGTTCATTTACACTGAGGGGATCTCTTAGCTGATCAGAAAGCTACTGGTTACCCACCAAGGCTGTGTGCCTCTACTGCACTGAGGTGTACATCCTTTCAGGGTTTTTGCTTCTGAGTAGCTTAGACATCTGGTTGCTCAGACTATTGTTGGCCACTTTGCCCCAGTAGGTCATGTAGCACTTTTCAGCACTAGATGGGCTAACTGTCTGGGAACTGCTTCTCTTCTACATTCTAGCCAGGTCTCTCTGTGCTCTGTGTCAGCAGCATATGGTGTCTTCAGCAGTAGGGTCTTACCTTTTGTCTCAGGCATGTAATCAAGTGCTTTGACAGAAACTTGTCTTGATTTGGATACCATGTAGGCCTCTCTGACTCTCTAATCAACAGCTCATTGTGGGTAGCAAATGATTTCTGGTACTGGAATTTACAGGCTATAGATTTAAAAAAAAAAAAAAATTTAAGCTTAGACTTCATCTTAGCCTCTCCATGGTCTTTGATTTCAAGTGTACCCACTTACTCCTTTACTCCTTTTGTGGGTTGTATTTTTTTTGAGGGTTATATCTTTTAGTCTATCTCCAATGATAAATGTTAAGGTACCAGTTCATTATGGTTTTAGTTTTCTGCTTATTTTTCCCCACCCTCTTCTTCCCCTCCCCCCAAACCCTTCTATCCCAATTGTCTGGACCTTGAGTTACCCACCAGGTATATCAACAACACTGTGGTCCATGTTGCATTTGTCTTTCTGTGACTGTGGAAGGTGGCTGAGTATGATCCATTCCAAGTCTGTCCATTTTTCTATAAATTTCCTTGTATTGTTTTTTCTTACTGCTGAGTAGAATTCCATTGTGTAAATATACCACAGCTTTGTTATCCATTCTATTCCATTCTATCCATTCTATTCTATCCATTCTATTTTGAATATTCCATGGGCTGCTGAGAAGAATATGTGTTCTGTAGAGTTTGGGTGGAAAGTTCTATAGATGTCTGTTAGGTCTAATTGATCTATGGTGCTGTTGAGCTCTTATTATTTCCCTGTTGATTTTCTGCTTTGATGACTGGTCCATTAATGATAGTAGAGTATTGAAATCTCCCAGTATGTTGGAAGATAGTCATTGTAAGAATGATTATGGTTTGTCAGTGCTTATTCAACTAAACAAACACAAGGCATATGTGAAACAGGTTAAAAGGGTTCATTCATTCTTATGAAATGTGAAAAACTAAACGAAGTAAGATATTCACAAACCTGGGTGGTCAAGTAGGTTCCTGGCATGAAGCAGATAGACTATGTGAACCAATGCAGATTAAAGTTGAATCAAGTCTATTAAATTGGCCCTGGGGTGAATAAAAGAATAAAACTGGGCAGTAGAGATAGTTCAGTGGTAAAGATACATGCCTACAAAGCCTACAGACCTGAGTTTGATTCCACAGTACCCACATAAAACTGGATGCACAAGGTTGCACATACATCTGGAGATTGTTTACAATGGCTAATGGGTGCTCGCTTCGGCAGCACATATACTAAAAAATTGGAACGATACAGAGAAGATTAAAAAAAAAAAACAATGGCTAATGGCCCAGTTGCACTCATTTTCTTTCTCTCCCCGCCCCCCCTTGCTATCTTGATCTCTCACTCTTTCTTTCTCAAATTAATTAATTATTTTAAAATATCAAAATTAATCAGATAGTTATATTAATACAGAGAATAATGTTTCTGTTGAGAACACTTCAAAGAACATGTATAAAGGTATCACACTTCATGATATCTCCTTTTGCACTGGACATAAATTTGCCCATTTATTCTAAGAGAGGCAAACTCTCATAAGTTTAGTCTTTACCTTGACCTTAAGCAAGACAAATATGGAAATTTTGTAGAGCCTGCTTAAAACTTCCAACCTTTTACTTCGTTGTAGATAGTGATGTGGGTTCCCTCACAGATTTAGCAGTTTGCTTATGAATGAGCATGTTTGGAAGAAAGGAACAGTTTGGCATGTTTCTATTTAAAAAAAAAAAAAAAACTCAGTTAAAAGTGTTAAAATATATAAAATATGATGGGAACTTTCCAAAGGATAATATGACACCCTGGTGGTGCAACTTGCTTCAGTGCTTGGGTCGGGCAAGTGGTGTGTCATTACAACCCTGTGGCTATATGATTTTGTCATAAGTTATTTAACCTCCCCAGGCTTCACCATCTCATTTGCAGAATGAAATTTGACAGACCCTGATTTCAAAAGGTTGATATAAAGGTTACATGAATTAATATTACTAAAGTTCCTAGAATGTTGCTGGCATATAATTGACAATTTATTTTAGTTCTCCATTTGAAATAAAATGTGACTTAAAAATCAGAGCATTTTTTAAAATTCTATATTGTTTATATATAATTCGTGTAACTCAGAGATGTTATTGCAATAGTGGCACATTCATGATTTGTAAGCTAGAATTTATCAGAGAAGCATGAAAAGGCAATAAAAGTAATTTCATAGTAGAACTTCAAATATATAGGTATGGAAAAGTTAAAATAAATATTTTTCTTTTGTTCTTCATTCTCACCCTCGGTGTCCCAACAGTTTTGGACATGTATTTTTGTTTCTCTGCATAGATTTTGGTATATTAACATCTTATCTTTAGTAATTTTGGACAGTTTATATTTTCACCAGATATTTCCTGCAAAGCATTAAGCCCTGTATGCATTCAGTTCTATTTGTAGTTATTGTTCTAATAATTAAGTCATATGAATAAATGGGTTAAAAATTTCCTAATTAAAATTATTACTACACCTTGCATTTCTACTGAATTAGTTTGTATAATAAGTGACATAATGTGAAAATTTGAACTCTGAGATATGGAGCGCAAATTAGAGAAATGATTGGTAGGTAATATGAGTCAAATGAAAAATTACTAGCCAAGGAGAAGAAAGTGTTTATCCTGCTACCAAATATCCATTGAATGGATTATAGCTTTGATATTGCCTTAATGTTTCCCATGGTAATTGTCAGGAAGAAGTATGTAGAATTGTGGGACCTTAATAATATGGCTTGCCTTTTTAATTGCTGAGAGAAGCAAGGGAATCTAATGGCCAGGAGATGCATCACTAATTAAAGTATCATTCTGTATTCAGACTGAAATAATTAGTTTGAATATTTGTAAGAGCTGAGATATAAATTTAGTTCCAAATTCAGGAACAGACCCAAAACAGAATGTGTTAAAGTGAATTATGATTAAGAAAAAGTTAAGTATCATAAAATTTAAATGTTTCTTTTAATTTGGTACAATTTCAATTTTTATTTCATTAGTGAACTTTTAAGAATGGAGTTCCCAGTATTTTTAAACTTAGCATGTTTTTTCCAATTGCTTTCACATTAAGGTAGATTTCTAAATTGCTCTCAGATTTTTTGGATACAGTTATTTTTCTTGATTACTTTGCTTTGCATTTATCACAGTTTGGGAAATACAGTTTTTATAGACAATTATACTGTTTCATAAATCAACAAAGTTATTGTATACTACATGGATGAAAAGCTTTAAGTACTACATAGAAACTTTTATAAATGTGGTCAAGATAATAGTGGACTTTTAAATTATAGATTAAAATTTTCAATATCTAAATTAAATCAAAATATCATATTCTAGAAAGAATTTTAAAAAGGAAACTTATAAGCAATAAAGATATTATCCAGGCTGGGGAGATGGCATAGTGGATAAGTGCTTGCCGGTGAAGCCTAAGGACCCCGGTTCGAGGCTCGATTCCCCAGGACCCACATTAGCCAGATGCACAATGGGCACACGCGTCTGGAGTTCATTTGCAGTGGTTGGAGGCCCTGGAGTGCCCATTCTCTCTCTCTTTATCTGCCTCTTTCTCTGTCTGTTGTTCTCAAGTAAATAAATAAAAATAAAAATCTTTATTAAAAAAAAAGAAAGAAATTATCCATTAAGTATAACTTGAATTATTTGGACATGGTTCCCTAGAATCATCCACTCAAGTTTCATCAAAATCAAGGACATATTAGGAATAGAAATGAAAATTTAACAAATTGAAAAGGAACAAAACCATTTTCCTTCAGAGTTATTACATAAAATTGGTGTAATGTCTCATGTATAATGTTTACCTTTAAAAGCTAAAAAATTGAAACACATTGCAGTTTCTCTTTCTTTTACACAATTAATTTATTATAGTGAGTATTAATGGGTTTTCCCTGATTGCCTTCACTTATTTCTTCAGGAATACGAGAATAGAGAGTTGGACGCTCACCTTCCTCATTTCATAACAACCGTTACCATCCTTTTCTTCACTTTCCTTTTAACAATTTCATTCTTGACCTCATACAGTATTCTGCTCCTTTTCATGTAGTATCCTCTTGGTATTGAAAAATATCTCCTTGAATATCATGTATCTGTATAAAATAAATCACTTTTTGTGTTCATGCCTATTATAAATTTATACATATGCCACAGATATTCAATTGCTTAATCTTTCATTGAATGTTAAGTATTTGAGACACATATGCATTGTTTCCTGTACCTGTGTAAGAGTGGATGTCACAGAGCCTATTGCTCATCGTCTCAGATCTCACCCACCTTGTGGTCCTTCTTTGCCCTGTTAAGTGTTGAGGAAATTGGAATTAAAGTTTAGGAATACAGTCCTTATAAGAATTCCAACAGGTTTCCAGAAGCCTGAATTGCTTTCACTGACATGAGGCTAATGTGGTACCTAAAAAAACTGACACTCTTACCATTATCCCTGGAAACGAGATCTTTTGGTTATGAAATTGTTACAATTTTTAAATTACGTGTGTTTTCTTCAGTGATGCAATGGTCTTTTCTGCATATAAAGGAACATGCAGTAGGTATCAATTGGATAATTCTAACAATTATGCCTTGTCTATAAAAGTCAGGTGAACATACTGGAAAGCTTTTCTGACCAGCATTTTTAAAATTACAACATGTTATTGTTACCCTGGTATGAAGTTTTAGTTTTAAAGTGATTCCCATGCTATCCTATCAAGTAGCGAAGTAATGCACTGTGTAGATTCTTGGTTCTATAATATCCAAATGAGACAGAATTATTATTTGAAGTATTTTGAAGTGCCTGAAACTTTCTATCTTTGTGCAAGTTATACAACTCTTTGTGATAGGTACTATGGTATCAACGTATAGATGAATTTACTGAGGCAGAAAGACACTGGTTAAAGGGTTTTTTCAGTCATAGAGTTGGTGACCTTGATGTGAACTGAATCTTGTCTTATTCCCCAGTTTGTTCTTCAAACAACAGATAGCATGGCCTAGTAACACACAGTACCTTTCTTCTAAAGTGATCCCATTACAAAGGCCCAGAGCTCACATGCTACCACAGGCCCAGCCAGCCACATACTCTTGTGAAATAATTAGGAAAAATTCATGAGAATTCAGTGAGAATTACAGGATTCAAGAAATATGCCCTGCAATCTGAATTCCAAGATAGCTTTTCTCCACATAGTTTACTTTCAAAGCACCTCTGTGCTAAATATGGCTCATAAGGTCATCAGTTAGCAGATTTGGTTTTACAGAAATGATCCTTCCCCAGTGTCTTTAAATTGTTTGGGAGGCTCAACTGGCTGACACAACCCACAAATAGCATTCATTTGTTAATGAACAAGGGACCTAAGATAGTCACACATTGTGAAATTAATTTCACTGAAACAAGAGAGTGAAAGGAATTAAAACATAATGTGCTTTTGAAAAAAAAAAAAAAACCTTCTTCATTAAAATAATGAAGTTCCCATTGATGTACATTGCCATTATTCTCTTATCTAGTCAGTTGATCTTTCTGTTGTCTCTTCTACAGTTATCTGACATTGAGGCTTGTGAGACTTGCCCCTGTTATATTTTCAGTAACTGATTTTCAAACTCTAAATGTTAGTGTGTTGATTTAGTACATAGTAATTTGATGAGAGCCTGCCATTTTTTATCTCATAACTATATCAGTGTTTAAAATGCTGAATATTTTTAGTAACAACTACATCTTAAGCTTGTGACTTTGTGTATATGTATAAAAAGCAAGTTGGCACAATGGTTTTTAGGTAAGTGAATATACTCAGTCCCCATGTGTGGATACTTTATCAAAATACTGCTTAGACACTGTATGAGTAAGTATTGTTGAATTTGGTTTGACATGTTAAAAGCTTAGAATATTTTGATGTAATCAGTTCAAAGAATTTAGTACAAAAGCAAAAAGGTTTTCATTGTTTTAATCTAAGATTGGGCAACAAAGTCCTTCCCATTCAAGTACTCTAGACTTCACATAATATTCAAAAATCATCTTTTAAAAAGAATTCAGGTACAATAAAGTAGAGTTTAGATCAGCAAATGTTCAAACTCCTAAATCAGTGGTAAATGAGGTAACACCCAGGGCTAGGGATGTGAACAGTATATAATGAGGATAATAAAGGAGGTGGACGTGATGTGCCTGGGCTGCATGTTAGTAGCTAATTCCATGTGAATGCTTTGCAGTCATTTGTTGGCTAGGTGCGTGTGCTCAGCTAAATGGAAATCTTGCACGTTCTATCATACTTCCCATTATTTGTAATTGAACACCTGATTTCTATCATGCAACAAATTAACATCTGCACCAGATCTGTCTTCCTTGCATATGGATATGCTGATTAGAATGTTGCAAATCGGCAGATACTTGAAAACAAAAAGACAACATTAGGAAACACTTCCAGCCATAATTTTTGATTACATATTGAGAATCGTTTAATTATCTTACTCCATTTAATTAGCCCTCCTACTTAGGTCAATTGCTTTTTTTTATTAACCTGACATGTTAGCAATTTGTTAATTGGCATAAAATAACATGCTACTTTTCTGGGTGTTTCCTATGAGAAGTACATGAGCATAAGCAAGCCAAGGATAGCACAGTAAGAAGAATGTGCTTCTCAGCCTCCTGAAATCATTTCCCAGAGCCATTGCTTGGTGGCACTAGAGTGTGTGTGTGTGTGTTTGTCTGTTGAAGTTCTGTCCTTGTTTTTTCTAGGATTAATCTGTAGGTCCAAGTATGTATGAAAATTTGTGACCGTGGTTATACATTTAAAACAGAAGAACTTTACTAAACAGAGAACCTTATGAAAATAAAGATACAGACACATAAAACCTAGTTGGTTTAGGGGAGGTGGGTGGAAAATACAGATATTCAGGCAAGAAAGTTATGATTAAGAAAAATGTTTAGTCAGTATTAAGCCTTTAAGCTCCCATCCTCTGTTCCCACTGCTGCTGGTGCTACAGCACTTTTGGCTGTTGAGGTTTATTTATTTATTTTTGCTTCTTGATACAGGGTCTTTATGTGTAGCTCAGGCTGCTTTCAGAATTAAGTTGCTCAGGTTGACCTCCAATTCATGATCCTCCTTCCTGCCTCTGAAGAGGTAGGCTTACAAACATATGCCACTACCCTGCTGGCTGAAAATGTGTATACTAGTAGCTTACTGTAAAATTATTTTAACAGATCAATGAAAGTATTTCCAGTTATATCTAGAAAGAAAATGTTTTCTTCCAAGGAATTCTAGTATCTGGCACAAAATAGAATATTGGTATATTACATAGAGGAGTGCATTTTTTAACCACAGCTGAATTATTCCACTTGCTTTCTTTTAAGTAGGAATCACTTTCTTCCTCAGCCTTTAATGCATTATATCACAGTACCATTACAGTTCTGAGGACATATGATGGGACAAAATAAGGGTCAGGAAATAATGTTTATTGGTCTTCTACTTTATTTTGAATAGGATTTATTGCTATTGCATACCTGTGTAAAATTTAAGAACTAGAAATGATTTATGGGTTTCCTGAGCCTCTTGTTTATGATTTTTAAATAAAAAGTTGTACAAGAATGGTGAGCATTTTAAGTGCATGTAGAAGGAGAAGAGCATTTAAATGTGTACTTTGTATTGCATAGATCCTTGGACAAGCCCCAAGTTGAACATTGTGGCACAAACATACATTTACAACTGTGACATAATCCCATAAGAATGTTGTTTTCCTTTCTTGTTAGTAATGATTTCTTCCACTTGGGGGCACTGTGATCAAATTTAAGAAAAAAAGATATTTTGCTTGATTTAGTTCAGTTAAGAAAAACTATTTTATATTATCAGTAAATCTAATTTTGTGCCTTGCGATTAAATGCCATTTAAGTATATGAAGGTAAGTGACATTTTAAGGCTTCAGAAAATATATATTAAACAAGTTCTTCTCAGTATGCAGTTACCAGGGTAGGAACTAGTGCCCCATGAGAACCCTAGCTATGCAGATCTCAAGCTTCTCTCAGAGACTCAGGGAATGGCACCTTGAAACCTGCATTCTGCAAATTCACAGTGTAAGTATTTCTTGCTTATTAATATTTCCAGATAGCCAAGTTAGAATATATGTGTATACATACACATATATATGTGTATATACATACATACATACATAGTCTTTGGTTTTTCAGGGTAGAATCTTGCTGTAGCCCAGGCTGACCTGAAATTCACTGTGTAGTCTTAGGCTGACCTAGAACTCACAGCAATCCTCCTACCTCTACCTCCCAAGTGCTAGGATTAAAAGCATATGCCACCATGCCCAGCAGTTAGAATAAATTTTTTTTTTAATTTTTATTTTATTTTATTTTTTTATTCATTTATTTGAGAGCGACAGACACAGAGAGAAAGACAGATAGAGGGAGAGAGAGAGAATGGGCGCGCCAGGGCTTCCAGCCTCTGCAAACGAACTCCAGACGCGTGCGCCCCCTTGTGCATCTGGCTAACGTGGGACCTGGGGAACCAAGCCTCAAACCGGGGTCCTTAGGCTTCACAGGCAAGTGCTTAACTGCTAAGCCATCTCTCCAGCCCAGTTAGATAAATTTTAAAATACTTTTTAGCTAACACTTTACAAAAATGTGCTTGAAATATTGTGAAAGATTGTTTCTTAGAGAAGAATCTTTCACTCACATTAATAAATAGAGACCAAGGCTAGGGATGTGACTCAGTGAATAACGAACTTTCCTAGCATTTTGATAGCCCTGAGATCATACCCCAACCCCTCTAAACCAGGTAATTGGTGTATGACTTTATCACCAGCTCTGAACCAGAGAGACTGATAGAAGGATCAGAATTTCAAGCTCATCCTCAGCTTAGGTCATAATAGGAGCCCATGTTAAAAAATTCATTGAAACATAAATTTACAGGAAAAGAGAAAAACAGTTTGCAGTTAATTTCTCTGTCATGATGGTACAACTAGAAGCATATGAGTTAAAATAGTTATTCATTAGTCACTTTTTCCCTAACCCTCTTCTCCATAAAGTAAGCAGGTAAACATTTGAGATAACTATTTGTTTTATAGTCTGTACATAAATTAATCAGTCAATGGAATTTCTTAAATCTAACACCATGTGATAATATTAAAGATAATATTAAGACTAGACTTTAAGATCATGTTGCTAGCATATCTTTATTATTATTACTATTGTGTGTATGTTCATATGTGTGAAGCCACGCATAGAAGCCAGAGGACAGCTTCAAGCACCAATCTTCACCTCTACCCCTCACCCCCCCTGTTTTGAGGCAGGATCTCTCTTGTTTGACACGGCATTCATCAAGCTATCTGCCTCAGGAGCTTTGGGATTCTGCTATCTCTTCTTTTCCTCTTGCAATAGGCAGGCTGGGCTTATAAACATGCTCCACCTCATTGTAGTTCCTTTTTGTTTGTTTGTTTTTCATCACTGTAGCTCAGACTGACCTGGAATTCACTATGTAGTCTCAGGGTAGCCTTGAACTCAAGAAGATCCTCCTACCTTTGCCTCCTAAGTGCTGGGATTAAAGGTGTGCACCATCACACCCAGCCCTGAAGTTTCTTATATTCTATGGACATACCACTCTGAACATGCCCAATCTTGTCTGAAGTTGCTTACAGCTAACTACTAGTGAGTATAGGGACAACACTCATTCTTTTATTAGTAGGTAGGTAATTTTATTGCTGTGTTTATGAAGCTGAAATATTAAAAGAAAATAATTGGGCTGAAGGTGCTTGCCTGCAAAGCTTAAGGACCCAGGTTTGATTCCCCAGTCCCCATGTAAAGCCAGATGTCCAAGGTGGTACATGCATTTGGAGTTCATTTACAGTAGCTGGTGTACAGTGGCTAGTGTCTCTGGCATGCCTATCCTCTCTCTGTGTGTCTGTCTGTCTGTCTCTCTCTCTCTCTCTCTCTTCCTCCCTCCCTCCCTGGCTCCCTCTCTCCCTCTCTCCCTGTCTCCCTCTCTCTCCTTCTCCTTCCTCTCCCTCTCTCTTTCTTCCTCTTTCCCTCTCAAACAAATAAATGAAATATTAAAAAAAGAAATCATTGCTCTTGGAAAAGACCATCAAGGACAGATAACATTCTAGAGGCTGCTCTTGAAGCTGAGACTGAAGCAAGAGCTTAATTTCCTCTAAAATTCTTCTTATACTACTTGGGAGGTCAGACTCCCTTTAAATCTTGCTTGTTTTCCTTTCTTCTCTTGTGGATTCTCCTTGGGGGAGTTAAACTAGTGAAGAACATCTGTATGACCCTTTGGTGATGGAGAACAAGCACAAAAGTGATTACAGATGGTGTAAGAAACATTTCAGGTATATTTGCCAGTTTTTAATTGTCACATTAAGCTGAGCACTCCACGAAAGATGGCTGACCTGAGATGGTACCTCAGGAGGCTTCCTTGCTATTGGCAGTTTGTTTCCAAATACAGTCCCCTGATATAACACCCACTGCCTGAGAACCTTCTACAGGTGTGAGCACTTTCCCAGTCAATCCATCACAGGTTACATTTTACCCCAGCTTCAGGACATGCAAGAGGTACAAAGTACCTGAGGATAAATGTTAAGCTGTATATGGTAGCTAGAGAATGTAGCCTCACATTTACTGATAATGGTAATCTAAAGGCAAGTTCAGAAAGTGTAAATATTTATTAAACACTTCTAGTTCATACTTGAAAGAAGTTCTAGCAAAGCTCTTGTAGAATTAAATTTACCAGAAGTTGGTTATATAATATGCATTTATTATCTGTAAAAATAAATTGGACCTACCTTATGAAATTGTACTAACTAAAATAAAACTTGTAAGATATGGAGTACAGTGCTAGTATTTACTAAGCCTTTTTAGTTGAATGTCAACCTGTCAGACTGGGGATGTAGCTCAGTGGGTAAGAGTATTTGCTTCACAAGCATAATGGCCTGAATTTAATCCCTAGCACACAGATAAAAAGCCAAGAATAGGGCTGGAGAGATGGCTTAGCGGTAAAGTGCTTGCCTGTGAAGCCTAAGGACCCCGGTTCGAGGCTCGGTTCCCTAGGTCCCACGTTAGCCAGATGCACAAGGGGGCGCACGTGTCTGGAGTTCGTTTGCAGAGGCTGGAAGCCCTGGCGTGCCCATTCTCTCTCTCTCCCTCTATCTGTCTTTCTCTCTGTGTCTGTCACTCTCAAATAAATAAATAAATAATTTTTAAAAATAGCCAAGAATACTGGCTAGCTCTTGCTTGCTTTCTCTCTCTCTCTCTCTTCCTGTCTCTCTCTCTCTCTCTCTCTCTTTCTCTCTCTCCCTCCCTCCCTCCCTCACTTCCTCTCTCTCTCACCTTGTAAGTAAATTAAAATATTTAAAAAGCTAAGCATGGTGGCACACACCTTTAATCCCAGTACTCAGTATTCGGGAGGCAGAGGTAGGAGAATCACCATGAGTTCGAGGCCACCCTGAGAACACAGAGTAAATTCCAGGTCATCCTGGGCTAGAGTGAGACCCTACCTTGAAAAACCAATATATATACTTTTTTTTTAACAATAAAGGGGAATGGGTACATTGCTCCGTGGTTATGGTGCTTGCCTGCACAGCCTAACGACCAGAGTTCGATTCCCCAGTACCTACATAAAGTCAGATGCACAAAGTGGTGCATATATCTAGAGTTTGTTTCAAGCAAGTAGAGACTCTGGCATGCCCATTTTCTCTCTCTCTCTCTCTCTCTCTCTCTCTCTCTCTCTCTCTCTCTCTCTCTCTCTCTCTCTCTCTTTCCCTCTCATTTTCTCTCTCCCTCAACTTCTCTCCCTCCCTCTCCTCCTCCTCCTCCCTCCCTGTCCTCTCTGCTTGCAAATAAATAAAAAATATGTTTAAAGCAATAGTGGTCACACATGCCTGTAATTCTAGTTGTGAGAGAAGCAGAGACAGGAGAATCATGGAGGCTTGTGAGTCAGTCAGCCTGATGTAAAATGAAAGTTCCAGATTCAGTGAGAAAATCTATTTCAAGTACACACAATATAAGAGTGATAGAGCAGGATACCTAATATTCTTCTCCAACCTGTGAATGCCTGGTCACACATCTGCACACACACACACACACACACACACACACACACACACACACACACAAAGCCTGCTTGTCATAAGGAAGACAGTGATAAAATTCAATATTTCCTTCAATAATATTTTTAGGGTGTGCATACCACGTATTTTATTTAATTTTGTCATTTGTTTTTACTTTTCAGTTGAGTGAAGCTTAATTTATTTGAATGCTAGTGAAACAGATATTTTGTTTCATTTCTAGCCTTGGTGAAATTTTCTTCAAATTTGCTATAATTCCTTACTACTTATCAAAATATAATCTGCATGGTTGACAGTTATTTGATTATTAAGTATAATTTACTCATCTTTGTTCATCTACTTGGAAATCTCTCTTTCCTAGGACCATACATGCTAATTTATCTCTGATTTCTATAGTATCTCCTACACCATGTTGATATTAGTAGTCACCATGCCTTCTGTTCTCAACTGTGTAGGATAAATGCTAAATGAATCTGTTATCACTGGTGAACACTGACTCCAAGATGTGTCTTGCAGGATTTGAATTATGTTTGTTTTCTGGCCTGTTTTCATTGGATCCTACAGCAAAGGGTGGAAAGAGAGAGAGAGAGAGAGAGAGAGAGAGAGAGAGGGAGAGAAGGGGGGGATGCTTGGAGATATTGCTCAGTGGTTAAGGTACTTGGCCTGCACAGCCTAATGACCAAGGTTTGATTCCCCAGTACCTACATAAGCCAGATGCTCAAAGTTGCCCATGGATCTGGAGTTTGTTTGCAACAGCTAGAGGCCCTGCACACCCATATTTCTCTCCCCTCCCCCTCTACCTTGGTCTCCTTGAAAATAAATAAATAAAAATATTTTAAAAAAGAGAAGTCTCAGATGAATTGTAAAACTCCTTTGTCCTAATCAATGATAGCTGCAATGTAAATATCCTTAACTCTTAACACTTCATGTATCCCACTAGGTAGCAGATATGTGTGATAACAACTGCATTAGAGATGTGATTTTGACAAGGATCTGTAAGAAGGATTTCCATCCTGCTTACTTAGTAGAAAGCAGTGTATGTTCTCAGAAATTCAGTGTATCTTCTCAGAAAGTGACCAGACCTCAAGTTTTTCTACTTGTGTCTCTATCAGGAGGGATGAGGAAAAATATTCTTCAAGAACATTATTTGCCAAGGACTGATTTTTCTTCCCACTCTGTTTTTACTGTTATGAGGAAATCTCTGGCCGTCATCAGATGGATTTTAATTCTTTTCTGTAAAGTAATCTTGATTTTCCAGACTCATATGGGAGATTTTACATCTTTATCCTTAGTGGTGTTTAATAAAGCAGTTTCTGCTTATATTTGGTTCAGAATTATGGACTGTAATATATGTTAATAAAACATTTAACAAATATTTTACTTATCTTTTTTCCCTCCAACTATGCTTATTGTTGTTGTTGTTTTGTGCTGGATATTGAACTAAGTGCCTCACACATGCTAAGCATGTGCTCTGCCACTGAGAAGCATCCCAGTTTACCAATTATGTGTTTTAGTAGCCTATGAACATATGACTGAAATGATTCCATTAAGATAAAATGAGTCATTTGAACTAAAGTATATTAGTGTTCTTTAAGGAAAAGTTTCCTTATACTTATGTGACTTGAAATGAAAAAAGAAAAGCCATGGAAGTTGTTATAAAATTGCATGTTCAAGGGAACAACAATCTTTAGAAGCATTGTTCCAGAAACAGTAACAAACATGTCCAGTAGATGGCAGAAGCATTCCCTCCAAATAGAAAATATCTATTGAAGAGAGCCTTAGTATTTAAGGTGGCACTATTTAAGGAGAGTAAGGTCATCATAAAAAGATTTTATTTTAAGAAATGTAAAAGAAAATGTTAGAAGGAGGTGAATAGCAGTTCATTTTGGACATATCAATCTTATAAAGACAGTTTATTGAATTAGAAAACCTTAATGTGTGACAGAACTTGGATAATCACAGTTATCACAAGGTCTCTTAACCAAAACTATCTGAGACTTGAAATTCTGATATGTTGGTAAAATGTCAAGGGTTGTATTTCTTCTTTTATACTGGCTACCTGGAAACATTTTGTCCTGTATCTATGTGCAGAAATTCTGTAAATATACATGGGTAGGCACATATATTTTTAATTGAAGTTCTTGAGTTTTAAGTTTCAGGAGAAAATTTACATTTTACAAACCTAGTGCAATGAATTCCAACATTATTAAATATAGATTTCTGATTTATTCAGTCACCTCCAAATAAATTAATGCTAGTCACAGAAAAAGTGTTCCTCAATATAGAGTTTTCTGTAGTAATAGATGGTGGGATTGTGTTGATTACTTAATAAATGGAATTTAAGATTTTTTTTAGGGTCTGGAGAGATGGCTCAGTGGGTCCAGTGTTTGCTATACAAGCTTGAGTATCTTAGTTCTGATTCTCGGATTCTATATATACACTGTAGCACTAGCTAGCATCTATAATCCAATCACACTAGAGTGAGAAAAGAGGCAGAGACAAGAGAATTGCCTAGAAGCCCACAGGCTAGCTAATGTGGTAAACTCAGTTCAGTGAAAAAGAGGCCCTGCCTGAAATAAGCTAGAATATAAAGACTGACCTCCATACCTACACCATGGCACATGATACCCATACTCATACTCCCCACACAAGCACACACAAAGAAATTTACTGACATGGAAACAATACAGATACCCTATAGAAACATTTTGCTATTGTCTGATGAATAATAAACCCCATCCCTGTAGTGGTGACACACACACACCTTTAATCCCAACACTTGGAAGACCGAAGCAGCAGTTCAAAGTCACTTTGGGCTTCAGATCAGACTGGACTACATAATGATACCCTGTCTCCATACAGAAACAAGAAAAGAAGGGTGGATATGTTTTCTGGTTTTATTTTGTATGACATCGTAAATATTGATCATCTTATAAATAGATATCTTTGCTTTTTTATTTTTTTTTTAATTGGTTTTTCAAGCTAGAGTCTCAACCCAGCCCAAGCTAAACTAGAATTCACTATGTAGTCTCAGGGTGGTCTTGAATTCACTGCCATCTTCCAACCTGTGCCTCTTGAGTGCTGGGATTAAAGGTGTACACCATCATGGCTGGCTACAAAATGATTTTATTCTTAAATTAAGGGCAAAGTTGGAAAAAGCCTTTGTTCCATGGCCTTGATTTATGAAGACACTCAAAAAGTTAGGCTAGAGCCAGATGTGGCAGCATAAGCCTTGAATCCCAGCACTCAGGAGGCAGAGATAGGAGGATCACCATGAATTTGAGGTCACCCTGAAACTACATAGTGACTTCCAGCAGGGCAGCCTGGGCTAGAGTGAAGTTCTACCTTGGAGAAACTAACAAAAAGAAGAGAGGCAAGTCAAGGCAAAGAAATGTTAGGCTAAATATTTTTATTTATGTTCTATTGCTAATACCAGTAGTAATCCTGTGTATTATATTGCACTCTATGGTGAGGAAAGCTCCTTTGCTACATCTTTCCCTGTTTATTGTGTTATACTGTCTGCTATAGTCAGGGCAAGCACTGTTCTTGCTCTAGAGATGAGAAAACTGAAATTTATACCTAGTATGTACCAGAATATAAGGACATTAGAGCTAAGATACTCTTTATTTGTCCTTGCGTTATTTCTTTATTCTTCCTTTTACCTGCCCTCCTCTATACCAGATTATTTTCATACTTAAATCTCTATTTTGCAAAATATAAAGGATGAGAATAACAACAACCAAAACCAGACTTCTTCCTCATTGCTTCCACAGCATTCCTGCTGGCTCTTTTCTCTCCACCTACCACTTGTTTAGTTACTTAGAAAGCAGAAGATGGGGATGAATACAGGAGCCTTTCAAGCTAAGTTTGCCTGTCTCTACATATGTCTGTTATGGGCAGGATCTCACCATGGTTAAGTCTGTCCCCTCCAGCATTGTCTGTGACTAGACTGTGAGCAGTCTAATAATACTGGACCACTTCTTTTAGAAACAAACCACCTTTTCCAGGACTTTTTTTTTTTTTTAATCAGTGTTAAGGTTTTATCTGTCAACTGTTTTGTCTTAGAGTTTTCTGAACTCAGGTAAAATTCAATCAATATTCATATACACACATATGTATATATATTTTTGTGTGTGTGTGAGAGAGAAAGCTATTAGTGGGAACATGAATGCTGGTTTCATTTTAAAGTCTTGTGTGTGTGTGATGTATGGTTATGTGCAGATCAGTGCACACATGTGCATATACAAGAAGAAGATATCAGGTGTTCTCCTTCATTGTTCTTCTTTCTCATTTCCTTAGAGTCTCTCAGTGAATTAAGATCTAGCTCAGTGTTTTTTTATTTAAATTCGTTCACCAGGAGCCCTACTGATGGTCCTTATATTTGCTCAACAAGTACTTATCCCTCTGTCATCTCCCCAGACACATTTTGAAGTATTTGTACATAGAATATATTCTGTTCCATATGACAAAAAGGCCTTTCTGATATTGGGATCGGGGCTGTTTCCTGCAGGGGTTCAGAAGCACTAGCAGCCTTTTGCAGACTTGTGTAAGATGCCCTGTGTTCTCAAAGTGCTCTGTGCCTGTTGGTAGAGCAGCTTCTCCATGCTCCCTTAAAACTTCAATCTTCTGTGTAAAGTTAAGCACACTTTAGAATAAAATTCTGCTAAAATCATATGAATAGTTGATCCAAATATGTATAAAACACCAAGTGTATGGAAAATGTAAAAGCCACATAAGACTTGTTTTGATATATAACATATATATTACCCAATGTTCACTTAAGCCACTATATTATTTAACATACTTGTGCCTAAATACAAAAATAAGGATAGCCAATTAGTCATTCAAAAATTACTTATAGTGGGGCTGGGGAAATTTCTCAGTGTGTAAGGTCTACTCAACCTTAATATAATATATTAACCTTAATATAAATGAAATCAGATTCCCAATCCCCATGTAAAAGCCAGAAGTCACAAGGGACTTGTATAATTTCAACACACTGACAGCAAAATGAGGGGTAGAGACAAGAGAATTCCTCAGAATCTTGCATGCCAGCTAGTCTAGTGAACAACTGTGACCATTGAGAGACCCTGCCTTAAACAAGTGGAAGACAAGGAAAATTGTCCTCTGATATCCAACCCTGAGCTGTGGAATATACACGCACACAGGTGGACATATACGGGGTCATGTACTTATGCACATATTTATGGGGTATCTGCCATATAAACACCCAGCACTGGGCAGTGGCAATACTGGTAAGTCAGATGAGGTGGTTCCTACCCTCATGGAGCTTATAACCTTATGCTGGTAATAGACATTAGTCAGATAGCACTCAGAGTGTGGCTATGGAAAAAATACCCTCATGTCACCTAATACAGGAAATAAAGGAGAATAACCTTATTATGGATATTAGGGAAGGCTTCCCTATAGAAATTACAAGTTGAAACAAAGTAGGCATTGTGAAACTCACAGGGTAAATTAATTTTAATAAGTATTAAAATTGGATGAAACTCATAAGAAGTGCCAGAGCAGTGGGATAGGACAGACAACATGCAAACCTTTTGAGGAGCAGCAGGAACCCAGAACAGTTGTGCAGAGGAGTGCTGGGTATGAAAGTAAGTGATGGGAAACATCCATGGATCTCAGCATGGAAGTGCTTATAGATAGCAGCAACAACAATAGCTTCTGTCCAGAATGCAAGAGAAGAGTGCCTGAGCAGGATCGATGCAAGATAAGAACTGGGGCTTCACTCAGACTGTTGTGACAACTAAAATACAAGGAGACAGGGCAGAGACTGGTGCAGGAAGCCAAAGTGTAGTGTCAGTGATGGAATAACAGCCAGAGTAGCTTGCTGCTCATGCCCCTCTTTTTTGAACCAGAATGGCACAATCCTTAGCTGCAGTTCAGTTTGGTCACAAAGCTTGAAGCATGAGAAGGGGAATATGTAAAATATGCTCAGAGGAGCCCAAATAAACATCTTTGTGAATGTCATATGAAGATATGAATTAATGGATGCACACAGTTTAGGAAAATTTTATGGCTGTCCACACATGTTCTTGTTAACTAAGACCAGAGAATAGCATTAAAGGACAAGAAACCTTTTAGCAATCAGTTAACGCATGAAGTCTATGTTTCCAGTTTTAAAGAAAACTCTATTCTTTGTAAATATAAATCTTTATAGATTAGCAAAATTACAACTGAATTAGATAGTTTAGTTATGACCATAGAATGTAAATATATATATATATATGTAAGCTTCAAGGATCATTAGTGATGACTTAGTACAGCAAATGTTCCCAGCAGTGTATTAGAGAGCATTACTCCCACATGATAGAATAAGAAAACATTTCTGCACCTTGGAGACTGTGTGTGCACTCTTCCTCTTTTTTTCTTCTTTCCAGTGTCCCGTTGCAGATGTCTTCTTTAAGGTCTCAGAAACCCTCACATACAGATCCTGTTTAGATTCATTTGACTCAAGACTTCTCACATTTATATGACCTCCAGACCCATTTCTGACAGTTATAATGCCTCCTTCTATCCAGATGTTCAGTGTACATTCTGTTTAAAAAAACTTACTGAATCCTAAACTGTCTTCCCCATGAGTTTATTTTTAGAATGTAATTCCAAACCTGGATATTTAATGTATATATATATATATATATATTTTGAAATCCTCAGTAGGAAAAAGGAAGACTAGAGACCTATATATCTCGATTTAAAGGATGGAAAAAGGAGTCCTAAGATTTGGTTACTTGTACTTAATAAATCCCAACTACATTTGATCATTTTGCTTTAGTTTGGGAATGTTGTGTCCTTAAAGAGGAAGTACTTTCACTAGTTGATAATGTATATTTAGTACACCTGTACATTACCAAAACTTGTGTCTGCCAAACCAGGCTTATATGATGGAGAGAAAGGCATCAGAGGATATCTCACAAAAATATCAGAGGTTTCTTGGGTAAACATTCCCTGTGAATTTTCAGATGTCTAGGAGTCTTTTTACCAAGTGGTACATAATGTCCTTCCTTTCAAAGATGTCACACTGGGACCCCAGGGACATTTAGAGTTTCATAGGTTCTGTCTTCTTCCAAGGAGACTGGAGGCACATTTGCCTGGCAGGAATAGAGAAAAGTACTCCATGTACTGCTCACATAGTTCCCCTTCCATTCCTTCTGAGACATTTTATAGCCAGCTTGGAAATTTCATTAATTTTATTTGACGTTTAATAAAGCAATGAAGTTTCTTGAAGATGAATAAAACTTTAAGAGTATTTAGGGTAAAATAAAAAAATCATTCTTTTACAAAATAATCCTTTTGTAGTTGAATATATGGATTTAATACAATTTTAATTAAGTTAATGTAGACATGCCTTAGTGGGCGCATATTTCAGAACATGTTGTATATCATATGCATAGAATTTTGTCAGTTAAAAAGCAAATTTTAAGAAAATGAGGCATTTCAGTTGCTAAGGAGGTAACATGATTGGGTAAAATCCTTGCCTCACAAAGATGAAAAGCTGAGCTCAATTCCCAGTTCCCGTGTGTGGTAGCTTTAATGTGAAGTGTCCACTATGACCTCAGGTGTTTGAGATTAAGCCCCAAGTCCCAGCTATTGGAGTCTTTGGGAGGTGGAGCCTTACTAGAGATGGGTGTGACCTTGAAATTTGTTAGTCCAACTGGTTACTCAGAGCATGCTCACACTTACCACTCCCATACTTTGTGTTCTTATCATATTTGCCCCATCACAATGAAGCTTGCCCTGGAGGCTATAAGGTGAACTAAACCCTTCTTTCCATAAGCTGCATCTAGTATAGTGCTTTGTCACAGCAATAAGAAGATGAATAAAACATCATGTAACTGTCAGGTGTGACAAGTACTTGTAATCCCAGTGCTAGAGAGACAGGTAAGTGGATCTATTGAACTCCCTGAGCAGCCAGTCCAGCCCAGTTAGTGAACCCCAGGCCAATGAGAGACTCTCTTAAAACCAAGTGGATGGTGTGCCTGAAGATGACACCCAAGGTTGTCCTCTGGCCACTATACACAAGTGTATCCACACATATGATATGCATGCACCAAATACATATATACATGCTTAAAAAGCTCATGGATAGGGCACGGGAGATATGACTCAGTGGTTAAAGGTGCTTGCTTTCAAAGCTTGATGGCCAGGGTTGCATAGGCCAGTACCTACGTAAAGTCAGATGCACAAAGTGGTTTACTTGTTTGGAGTTCATTTGTAGTAGCAAGAGGCCCTGGTGTACCCATTCTCTCTCTCTCTCTCTCTCGCTTTCTGCTTCTTTCTCTCCATCTCACTAAAATAAATAAATAAACATACATTTTTCAAAATTAGGGCTGAGAATATAACCCAATCCTTGTGTTTGTGTATAAAGCCTGTTGACTTGGAGTTAAATCTATAGTACTCACATAATACCAGATACAAAAAGTGGCACACCCATCTGGTTTTCTTTTGCTGTGGCAGGAGGCCATGGCTCACTTATACACCCCCCCCCACACACACACACGTACGCAGGCACAAATAAAAACAAGGCATTTATAAAATTTTGTAAATATTAGGACTAGATCATGAACCATTAAAAATGCTTCTTGTGGGGCTGGAGAGATGGCTTAGTGGTTAAGGCACTTGCCTGCAAAGCCAAAGGACCTAGGTTCAATTCCCCAGGACCCACATAAGCCAGATGCAGAAGATGGCACATGTGTCTGGAGTTTGTTTGCAGTGGCTGGATGCCCTTGTGCACCCATTCTCTCCCCCCACCCCCATCTGACTTTGCCTCTCTCAAATAAGTAAATAAAAATAAAATATTTAAAAATATTTATTGTGGGCTGGAGAGATGGCTTAGCGGTTAAGCACTTGCCTGTGAAGCCTAAGGACCCCGGTTAGAAGCTTGATTCTCCAGGACCCACGTCAGCCAGATGCACAAGGGGGCACACGTGTCTGGAGTTCCTTTACAGTGGCTGGAGGCCCTGGCGCGTCCATTCTCCCTAAATCACTCTCTATCTGCCTCTCTCTCTCTCTCTCTGTCTGTCGCTCTCAGATAAATAAATAAAAAATAAACAATTTTTTTTAAAAAAAAGAAAAGAAAAAAAATGTTTATTGTGACTCTTTTTTTTTTTCTAATTTAACTCCAAAAGATTATCAGTGATCAACTAACAAAGATAAATATTAGGAAATCACCTTATATTTTAAATTTATTTTCTGTAAATGGGTATTTTTAAGTGGCTTGTAGTGGTCTAGAACTCATATGTAGACCAGAGAAACTGGCCTCAAACTGACCATCTTCCTTAGTCAGCCTCCTGAATTTTGAGTTTACCACATCTGGCTAGCCTACAGTCTTCTTAGTGAACACTATATACAATTCGATTTACTAGTTGGGCTATTTGACTTGTATTTAAGTGCCTACAAGTTCTTTTCATGGATTACTTCTCTGATTCTGTTATGTTTTCATAAGCAAACCTTTGTCTTTGGTAAGAAGACCTCCATTAATGATATCTAGTCACCCTTTGAGTTGCTGTATCTGAGCATGAAAGGGTGATCTCTAGCCATGGTGCATCACCTCTATTCAGTTTCTATATGGTCTTTGGCAAGCCAAGTTTTAAAATAGATTTAGCTGGGCTGGAGGGATGGCTTAGTGGTTAAGGTGTTTGCCTGCAAAACCAAAGGACCCAGGTTCAGTTCCCCAGACCCCATGTAAGCCAGATGCACAAGGTGGCACATGTGTCTGGAGTTCATTTGCAGTAGCTGGAGGTCCTGGTGCACCTATTCTCTCTCTTTCTCTCCCTTTCTCTCTCTCTCCCCCCCCCCCCTCTGACTCTCAAATAAATTTTAAAAATATTTTTATCTGTTAAACTTATATGAAAATGCCTATATCAGCCAAAGTTTAATTGAGTTTTAGCTAGAAACTGAAATGTCCCAGGAAAAAAAGAATGACCTTTGTGCTCTGCTAATTCTACAAGTGATGCTGAAAATAAGTGAGAAATTTACTCATCTGCTGTTATAAGTCTCCTATTTACATAGCACAAAAATTTTAACTTTTTGATTAGCAATAGGAGTTGTGGGGTTTCATTCAGCACTTCTCTCCGGGTGATTTTTGGAGATCTTCCCCATAAGAATTCTTGAAAGGTAATAACCAACTGGAAGGTATTTAGTCCAAGGTTTGGTAATGCCTGGTCACAAGGTTGACTTGATTCAGTTTCTTTTCTCATCCTTAGCTGAAAACAAAACAAAAAAAGAAAAAAAAAAAAGCTTAATCTTGTGGAGTTAAATAAAAGCAAGAATGTAGTGAAAGGAAGATTCCTTTTATGCAAGCAACAGAGAATGTAGTGCAGGATGACTGAAAGTGCCTAAGGGCATTTGGTCCCTATTGGTTTTCACATCAAATGCAATGGTGCCCACAGATAGCCTGTATTGTTGTCAGTTAAATGGGATCATGAGTGTCTGAAAGGTGTTTGAGAATGAACCGAAAATCATTTTCACAAGTGGATGATTACTTCTGCCACATGTTAACCGAACTCTATCAGAATGGCCCAGCTTTTTGAGCTTGCATTAATTGCTCTTTCAACCTTGACTGAGGTTTCTTTTTAAGAAAGCCCTTTCCAGGACTAAACTACTCTATATATTGATTTTTTTCTTTCTTTATTTTTTCTTGAAAAATGAAGTCTTGTAAAAGAAAAGGCTTTATTATTCAACATGTAGATTGATCTATTTCTTTGAATAAAACCTAGACTCATAAGTGATCTGCCCAAAGTAATAACCCTGTTTTTCAAGCACTGAATAAGTTCCATCTTCTGTATACAATTATGTTTTTCAAATATTCATTAGTGATGATTTATCATCATAAAGTAAAACCATGAACTCTCACAGCATGGACCCAGTGCAAATAAATTGTTATATTCTCCTTTCTATTACAACTGTATGGCACCACTCTAATTGAAACTAAACTACAATATTTAGTAATGTTCTTAGAGAATTTTTGTGTTGAAGTATTCTTTGAACAGTCTTCAACTTAGATAGGTTCTATAAAGTGTTTTTAAAGTGCTATTAAATGAGTTTTTATTTCATGTAACCATTTGCTATTACAAGCAAGGTATGGAGAATATTATTTATGTCCTATTTCTAGTATGATGCATATTATAGTGAGCGTGTATTACGTTGTGAGGAATATTAATCTCCGTTTTTAAGACTAATCGAAAAATGAGTTTTTAAAATTTCATTAACTTGTGATTATATGTGTATCAGCAGGAATATATTGTGTTTATAGAAAAATACCTATTATATTAGTAAAACTAATTTCTGAAGGTACAGATTAAAAGGAAGTAAATCACAGACTATTAAATTTTAATATATCTGTTAAAATGTATATTCAAAGTAGCATTTTACAAAACCATTTAAAATAGTTTTATAAGCATGACAGTGAAGACATTTGATGAAATGTAATTCATCAAAAGTAAGCCTAGCAGAGATACTAATGTTTGTCTTGTTTGGTTTATTTTTACCAAACTTGATTTTATTTAGTAAATCTATTGTTAGTCATTTTATTGATACTAGAATGTATATCGTTCATGATCACCACATCTAAAGAAAAATTTTAATTCCTCTATCAGAATTTTCTGAGGAGTTTCATAAAGATTAATCTTTTGAGTAAATGAAAACTTCTGTTAGTAATGTGGTGTATCTTTCATCTGGTTTACTAACACATGACTTTTAAGGACCATGTTGATTCCAAAGAGGTTCTATAATTTTTAAATGAAACACTCTAATAATCTTAGGTATTTTTTTGATATGGAAGATTAAAAGTATGTTGCTTACCATGTTGGTAGAAACTATTGCGACTTGATGTTTGAGCATTTTCTTAAAAAGAAAAAACAAGAAACAATAAAGAAATCAAGTACAAAATCTATGATTCTTTTATCTTCTTTTAAACTTTTCTTTAGTACCATTTTTTTCAATATAAAATTAAAATGTTAGAGTACAGTTTCTTAGTCTGGTATTTGAAGATACACTGTAATCTTAGAATGCTTAGATGTGCCAAAGTAAAGAGAGTAAGTAATAGGCAAGGGAAACCTTGGCACATATTTGGATGGTTTGCCTTGTTTCCTTAAAGTGATTCATGTTTTTTGTTTTAGTTTTTTGTTGTTGTTGTTGTAGTTGTTGTTTATTTGTTTTTGTGTTGGGAACAAATAATGCTCTCCTAGAAGAGGCAAGAGATTCAAGAGCAAGACTGTGTTTATATTGACTATGAAATTGGATGCTCCAAGGCCTTACTCTCAAGTGTTAAATTTGAGCATTGTTCCAGTGCTGCTAATTTCTTTGTTACTTAATCCCAAGTAAGAAGATTTTAAAGTTGAACAGGTAATTTTTTCATTCAAAGGGAACAACTCCTTAATACTTTAAGTTAGGTGTACAGATGAAAGCAAACTGAAATAACATATGTGAGCAGTTATTTCTTTTAAACAATCCAGAAGACTCTAGTTACAAGAGAATGATGATATACTTGAAATATTTCAGTTAAAAGGTGGTATATTTCATGTAAATTAATGTTGTAAATGTGTGCATGTGAAAAGAGTATCTTCTTTAAACCCTCTTAAATAAGTGTTGGTTCAAAGTAACTTTAGTTAGGGAACACTATACCTGACACTACATTCTGAGAGTATGGGAGCATGGAGCATAACCATACAAATAGCTCAAATGTGTGTTTTATTTTGCTACTATTTCTGACTTAATGAAGTTTTAAAAAGATGAAAGAAATGTTCATTTCAAAATCAAATTCCATATGTGTTGAAAATGAGTAATGATGAAAGTCTCAGCAAGAAAAGTCTACTTTAATTTTAAAATAAGTGAAAAAAATCAGTTTTAGTTAGAGAATTCTTTTATATTGTGAAAAATATTTATTTTATTAAATGATAATATGAATTGTCACAAAAAAATAGGTATGCATGTTTTCCCTGTTTGGCAGGTAATGTCAGATCTGATTTATATACTCTTTTTTTTCTTAATTTCAGTTGACCATGCAATCAAAAGGAAGCTAGTAATGACTCACCATGTTACACAATGTTGAGGAATTGCAGAACTACAGAGCAGACCTAACAGTTCTGTAGTACATGCTAGCCAAGTTTCTGTCCTTGCAGGATGACAAATGCATTTCTTGAATGGTCTTCCACACCTTTATTTGGTAGAATCCTGTTTCATAAGAAGTGAAGCAACTGTTTATTCAGACTGCAGATGACAAGAAAGCATGAAACCTCCATTTTAAAATACACTATTATGTGCTAAAAATAAATGACAAGTAAATAGCTCTCAAGGCTCTGCCTAATTAATGTTACTGTTACTGTATGTCAAGTAGTTTGAAGTAGACCTCTCAGCTGAAACTTTTTGGCAGCATTATATAGTTATAATTGAGATTTATGATAATGACCCAAGAGGCTCTAAGGTCCTTTCTGAACCATTACAGAACGATCGATTTGTATTTTATCACTATTTGAAGTCAAGTCAACACACTGTGTACAGATTCTCTAAAAATGAGTATAGATGTGAATATATTCTCTTTAGAGAAAGTAATGCATTTTGCAGTAATTAAGGGTGTTCAAACATTACTAAGTATAATGTAGCATTATGAGGTAGTAAAACATAATTTTACAGAAAATGTAATTTTACATATTTTCCTGAAGTTTAAAAAAAAAACTTTGGTGAGCAGGAGAGATGGCTTAGTGGTTAATGTGATTGCCTTTGAAGCCCAAAGGTCATAGGTTTGATTTCCCAGTATCCACATAAGCTACACAAGGTTATTCATATGTCTGGAGTTCATTTGCAGTAGGTGTGTGCCCTGGCATGCCAATTCTTTGTCTCTATCTGCCTCTCTTTTTCTTTTCTCTCTCTCTCATAAATAAATAAATAAGACCTACAATGAACCCAACATAGCTCAGGGAAATTCATGGAAGAGGGGTCGGGAAGATTGTTAGAGCCACATGTTGGGACATTATGCATAGAGACATTGTCTCCTCCCCATAACTGATGGCTAACCCCACAATGCGCTACCCACATTCCTCAACGAGAAGGGTCTCTTGGTGAGGGGAGGACAGGGAGGAGGCTAATGATGGTACCAAGATGACTATATACACACTGTGTACATAACTAATAAATTACTTTGGGATATTTTATGCCACAAAGTATATAATTTATGAGCCCTAAAGAGATACACCAGTGAAGAAATTGCTTGCAGTGTGACTCTGAGTCCCTGAGTTCAGATTCCCAGACCTCACATAAAAGTCAGAAGCCATTATGGGCTTCAGCAATTCCATTGTGTCTATGGAGAGAAGGGAGGTAGAAGCAGAATCTTAGAGGTTAGCTAACCTGGGGAATAGAGCAGTGAACAAGAGACCCTACCTCAAACTAGATGGAAGGCAAGTGCTAACCCCAAAGTTCTCATCTGACCTCCACATGCATGTCATGGCACATACTCAGACATGCACACAGATAGATACACACACATACACACTTATCATATATGCATACACACACTAGATAAATAAGTAAAGAAATAAACCATTTTTTGTATATCCTAGACAGTAGCAAAGGTAGGTGTTAAGATAGATTAGAAAATGTCTTTTAAGTTTTACAAAATGTTTGAGACAGAGAGGGAGAGGCAGAGGCAGATGAGAGGAGAGAATGGGCATGCAAGTGTCTCCTAGACACTGCAAAGAGACTCCAGACACATGCACCACCTCATGTATCTGGCTCTTTATGGGTACTGGGGAATTGAACATGGGTCCTTTTGGCTTTGCAGGCAAGTGCCTTAACTATTGATCCGTGGTTAAAGCATTTGCCTGCAAAGCCTAAGGACCTGAGTTTTATTTCCCAGTACACTCATAAAGCCAGATGCACAAAGTAGTGCATTTATTCTCTCTCCCTCTCTCTCTCTCTCTCTCTCTCTCTCTCTCTCTCTCTCTCTCTCTCTCTCTCTCTCTCTCTCTGTGTGTGTGTGTGTGTGTATGTGTGTACTTTAAATAAGAAAGAAAGAGGAAGGAAGGAAGAAAGAAAGAAAAAGAAAGAGAAAATTGAGAGAGACCTTGAAAACTGAAGAATCCACTGAGCTTGGAGACCTTTATAGGAGTTCTCTTCTATCTTCAATATAAAAACATAAAGGCCTTTGACTTTGTTCACTAAATATTCAACTTAGTTATATGAGAAATATTTATAGAGTCATATGAACCATATAAGTCAAATTACTTAATCCACTTTCAGTATGACATAACAGTCTAGTTTCTGGACACTTACTTGCACAGGAGAAATGAGAGTGTGTGCCAGCATCAAGATTTCTACCCAAATGTTTATTGGGTCTTTATTTTTGATAAGCAAAAGTATATAAAGAAACATCTATCCACTAGTGGATAATTAATACAATAGAATATTCTACTTAGCAATAACGATTCCAAGGATGAATCTGAGAAACCTTCTGTGAAAGGAAAGAATTCAGCTACAAAGTGCTTTGTATAAAGTAATCTCAGTTACATGATATTCATGAAAACAGAATGAACAGTGGAGTCACACAACTCATATCAATAGTTTCCAGAGGTAAGGATTTGAGGAAAGGATTGATCGTAAAGAGCATGAGGGATCTTGGGAGAGATAGCTTCCCTTGCAAGTTGATTATGATGATGACAACATGGTTCCTTCAACACACATAAATGTTCACTTGAAACAGGTAAAATTTACTTGATTACTACAGAAATATACTGTACTAAAACAGTGTGAATGTGATAGGGGGAACGCTTGTTCAATATAGAAATTGTGGGACGGGCAGAAAGGCAAAAAGAGATATCCTGTGGTCTCAGTCTTCCTTGCTAGAATTAAAGGCAAACACCACCACGCCTGAATTATTTTTGAGTTTTTTCTTTTAAACAATAGTAATAAAGGTTTTTATTCATCATTCCCTGATTTTTAAATATTTCCCATAGCAAGGATCCATTGATATGCAAGTGCAAAAACATCTGGATGGCAGTACTCGCTACCCAATCACAGAGATCAACTGTAAGGCAAATAGTGCAAATGTGTTGGTGAACTTGTAGGTATCTTCTTATTCAGTATGGAGATCCTTTCTGATGAATTGTCATTGTCCATTTTCTTTTGCATTAGAATTGTATTTGTCTAATGAGAGAACTTTATAAGGAGATACTATTATATAGTTTTTTGCATAACATTTATAACATTTCTTTGTCCATAATCTTTTGTTAAATATTACTTTATGTTTCTTATTAGTAGAGCTAGTAAAACTCTTATGACCAGTTAATTTCCAGCTGTGTTAGGCTGATTGGAACTTCTCTATGTAGTTAATTAAATTCTCATAGTGCAGCAGCTCCAAATATTTCAAAGTCTAACATTCAAATAATATCTTTGTTACAGTCTGCAATTTTCTTTCTTTCCCTTTCTTATATCTTTTTTTCTACTAGTCCTCAAATGCAACATGTATGTATCTGCCCACCCCTCTGCTTTCTGTCTATAGAGAAACCAGATATTTTCATTCCATATTCATTGACCCATCATTTTCAGCAATGTTCAGCTAATCTACCATGTCAGGACATTCTTACTAATTTCCCTGTGGTAATAATGGTTTGTGCATTACTATTCATTTTTATTTTTATATGACTGAGCTTCCCAGCACTCTGCAAAGTGAGACAGTTTAAGAGAGCTTAAGGACAGGCCATGTCACAGACCAGTTATTCCCAGTATCCTCTGTGGCTGTGAAGCAGCTGTTAGTTATACATCTTGCTCTTACCTTTTATAGAGTATATGTGTCATGCCCACAGAAACTAGATCCTGAGATTACTGCTGCTAACCCTATAATCAGAACTTGGTTGTGTGCATTTCAGCCAAAGGAAATTATATTGTGTGTGTGTGTGTGTGTGTGTGTGTGTGTGTGTGTGTGTGTGTGTGTGTAAGAGAGCTGAACACCTATCACTAGAATAGCATAGCTAAAGAGAAATTATAGGCTAGAGCAAGGGATTTTAAAGAGACCTTGGGAAGAAACAGTGAGCAAGTAAGAACAGGGCAGTCCATATCTCTCCTGCTCACTCAATAAATTTGCATTGGACTCACAAGCATACACTATGGTCTTAGAGGCATCCTGACAGCCAGATTGAAATGCATCATATGTGGCTAGCTGATGTGCGTGAAAGAAAATGGGTAATTGTTTTGGGTGTTGTTTTCAGTGCAAGAAGCCAGTTGGTTTTAACTTTAACTTCAGTAATTATATGGGTCTTTATTTTGATTCTGATAATTTAGAAAATACAGAATGAAGACGGAAGTACATGTTCCATGTGTATACCTCATATGTACTATTATCAGTACTTTGAAATGTGTATTCCTTATTGTTTTGCTTATAAACTCATAATCATTAAGTATGATTAAATCTTGAATCCTGCCACTTTTAAGGTAACATTATGTAATAAAATGTTTATCTACATTATTAGTTTTATCATAGTCATGATTTCAATGGTAGTACCGCATTTCTTCCTGTAGATATGCCATTCTAGCATTTAGTAACTAAATTTATTTCCCTTGCATATCTGTCACTACTCTTCATTAATGCAAATAACACTATTTCATGTGTCCTGGCAAACATACACCTTTATATACAACTTTGATTATTCCCTTTATAATTCTATAATGAAAAATCAGGACTATTTCCACATATCCTCATCACCTTCTATAGAAAGGAGGTCTCCTGTTACATCACCACTGGTAGTGAATAAGTGTTTATTCATCCCACCACACCTTTTCCAATATCACTTATTATTGTCATTTTAAGAGAAGAAAGTGTTGTTTACTTTTTATTAAATTTTTTTATTTATGTATTTGAGAGCGACAGACACAGAAAGAAAGACAGATAAAGGGGGAGAGAGAGAATGGGCGTGCCAGGGCTTCCAGCCTCTGCAAACGAACTCCAGACGCGTGCGCCCCCTTGTGCATCTGGCTAATGTGGGACCTGGGGAACCGAGCCTCGAACTGGGGTCCTTAGGCTTCACAGGCAGGCGCTTAACCGCTAAGCCATCTCTCCAGCCCTGTTTACTTTTTTCAAAAGATAATTGTTTTGATTGAAATTATTTCTAAATTTCAACCAAAAATTAAGCCCATAAATAAATTGCTAGCTATGACACACTGTCACTTAGGATTTCATATAGGTTAAGTTAGTTTGAATAACTCTTGCAGTGTTAAGCCTTTACTTTGGAAATGTAAATTGTGATTTTTAAATTTTCTTCAGTTCAAAAAAAAACTATTTCTACTGTTTTATTTGTGGTTGCATAGCACATTTTAAAAATAATTCTCTCTTGGGCTGGAGAGAGGGCTTAGCATTACCCACATAAAAGCAGATGCACAAAGTGGTGCATGCATCTGGAGTCTGTTCATAGTGGCTAGATGCCCTGGTGTGCCCATTCTGTCTATCTTTCTTTCATCTATCTCTCTTTCTGCTTGCAAATAAATGAAATTATTAAAAGAATTCTCCCCACAATGAGCTTGTCTTGATTGAGTTTTAATTTCATCTTTTCCCTCCTTGAATATATTGGCATATCCTCTATATATTTCTGAACAACAGAAGTTATGTTCTCAAATGACTGACAATGTCTGTCATGTTGATTTGGACTACAAGTGATGATAAAAGCTTAAAAGTCATGCTGAAATGATATTAAACTAAATAATTTTATTTTAATTATTATCTGAATTTCACAGTGGAATAAAGGTACATTGAAAAATTTCTGTAAATCAAACAAATCAAAAAATGACAGATGTAAAGGCCGTTGGAAATCAGCAAATATAATGCTGCCTTTGCTAGGTGAGGAAATGGGAATGGAGATTGGTGTAGGCACATCTCAGGGTTACCCAGCTGGATGGTGACCTTTCATCCTGAGGTCTTGACTCTGCAGCCAGTTTCTTCATATTCCTCAGCTCCATTCACCTAAGCTCTAAAGAATTCTGCCATGTCTTCCATTCATAGCCTTGGTTGGTATCTTCTCAGAAGAGTATGTGAAAATAAAATTCCAACTGGTTCTTTGATTATCCTTTCTTACTCCTACTTCACTCAATTTGTAGTAAGGACTGACAAATTGATAAGCCACATAAATCAGTTCCCTATCTAGAACCTAGAATCAACTCAATCATTTGGTAACACAGTAGCTGCATGTTGTCTGAGATTCCAAATGACTAAACTTTGCCTTTAGCAGGTAAGTCTAGAAAATAAATACCTACAGAAGAAATAGGAGTACATGGAACTTTGTCATTTATGTATTCTTTCATTTGTGTGTCTGTTTGTTTTACCAGGTATCTATATGCTCTTGGACAGAAGGTTTGGAAAAGGTGGAAAAAACGTTACTTTGTTCTTGTTCAGGTCAGTCAATAGTTTTTCCCTGCCACACAAATCACTCCACATTGATTTTCAACCTGTCATTTGTGTAGGTGAGATCTATCAGTGTTTACTATATTATAAGTGAAAACTGAGGAAATTTCAAAATACTTAATATATTTTAAAATAAAAGGAAGTTAATTCATTATATGCTAGCCAAAAATAATCTTTTTTATGTTAAGTAACGAACCATGCAATTTAGTGAAATTGTTTTTATGTTTTTGTATATTTCTTTATTTACTGGTGCAATAGATTGTAGCTGTATTCCTATTAGCTTCTGTATTCAACTAGTTAAAGTATTACATATTAAATATAGCCTGTGGAAAATCTACCATGCATTCAGTATGAAAAAGGTAAAAATATTGAAAACTCTTATCAAAGTTATTTTGACTGTCAGAACTTCCTATAAGAATCTACAGGATTCTAAGACCATTATTTGAAAACCAATGCATTATCTTGTTATATTATAGAAAACTTGTAATCTATTCATTCACTCACTTTGTATGCCTATGTCATATGAATTATATGTTTACATGAATGTGGTTTTAAATCAGATTGTCAACTGTGTTTGTTGGTGATTGGATTCTGAATGTAGACAAAGTATCAAAGCATGAGATTTGTTTGATTTTAAAATAAAAAAAAATCTGAGAGTTATCTTTGGTCATAGAATACCTGCATTAAGTTAAATTTACATTAAAGCATAACTTTCTTACTAATAGCTATTCCATCTCATGACAAATACAAACTATTTCATTCTGAGTAGAAATATATGAAAAGAGAATCACCCTTGGAATTCTTAACACACAGGAGCCTGTAAAAACCTCATTGATTCCTACCACACATTAAGCAAGCTTAACTGGGCTAGATCAGAATGACATGGTGAAATGCCAATGAAGGAGAATTATCATTTGCTGTCTTCCAGAAATATAGCCATCTATCAATTGCTGGGTAAAATTACTTTATTGATGTCCCATGGTAGCATGGTATCTTCATGAAAAGTGTAAAAATTCAGTCAAGTAGTTTTATCTATATGGCAGAGAGCCAATCTGTCTTACTTTGAGCTAAAATATAACCTTTCTTTGTGTGGCTAGAACTAATGATAAAAGACATGTACACACACACACACACACACACACACACACACACACACACACCTATATATATCAATTGGTTTTTAGAGGAAGGATCTCACTTTAGCCCAGGCTGACTTGGAATTCACTATGGAGTCTCAGGGTGGCCTTGAACTCACGGCGATCCTCCTACCTCTGCCTCCCGAGTACTGGGATTAAAGGTGTGCACCACCACTCCGGCTTCAATATTTTTATATAAGGCTCATGCACTTATTTTGAGTAAAGATACTCTGTTCAAAGTTCTCAGTGGTGCATCCTTCCAAGTTCATACCCTTCAGACATCATCTTCATTTTCCATGCTTATTTATGTTGACAGAAAGTTTTAAATGCATTTACAAAAGAATTGTAGTTTAGATCCTTCTGGATATTTTAATTGTATTTCTGTCATAGATGTCTTGCCTGCATCTAATTTAACAAGTTTATCATTTTTCTTTTTCATCAATTATTTCTAAAACATTTAACTAACTCTGCACATAAATGGAGCCTATTTTTCAACTCTGCCTTTTTAACATACAAAATCATGTTTAATTCCATAATTTCAGTAGTGGATGATGTTACTTGGGTAACTAATTTTGGAACAAATAAAGTTGGCTCTTAGAGTCTAACTTATGGAAATATGAATGAAGGAACATGGAACTGTACCCCAACCAACCATAACATTACATGAGTCATTTGTTTCTGTTTTTGTCTGTGGTTTTTCGAGGCAGGGTCTTGCTGTAGCCCAGGCTGACCTGGAATTCACTATGGAGTCTAAGGTTGGCCTCAAACTCATGGCAATCCTCTTACCTCTGCCTCCTGAGGGCTGGGATTAAAGATGTGTGTCACCATACCCATCTCAGTTACAAAGGTCATTTGTATTAATCAGTGTTTTGAAGCATGAGTGAACTGCATTTGTTATTCTGGAAAACTGCTAAACCTAGTAGAATGAAAGAGTTTCCTGTGTGCTGATTATCTGAGCCCGAAGATTAAGCTTTCATGGAAAGGTTTTAAGAAGTCCAATGAGCATCTTATGATTTTTTTCCAGGCAAGATGTGAGGTTACCTTTGCTTCTTATTTTCTAGCATGTGATTACAAGATTCAAATTACAACACATGTGTGCTTACTTTATTTGTCAGCTATTAAGTTTTAGAGATAAAAGAAGAAACACAAATTCTTAGAAAGCACACACTGGTATGTTTCTGAGGGGTAGTAGATGGATCTAATTTTTCTAGCTAACTGAAATGTGGTTTTACATTTTAAAAGGCAAAATCCAACTCCATCAAAATAGGTGGTAAATCCATGTGTTCCAGGATTAAAATCAAGGAAAAAAGCCCATCAAAGTATTATGAATTTGGATTGATTCTCCCCATGAGCTCATCTTAAAATTCCAAGTTATATACATCTGCATATATAAACATGCAGCCATACAGAGAACCCCATACCTAAATGCTTTGAAATATATACACCAGCACACTGACAAGTTTTTGAAGTTTCAAACACAATTGAATCTTCCTTTCAATTCCAAATGTAATGGGAAGACAAATTGAATGCACACACTTCAAAATCAAGATGGATATGTATGGAGATTCAATGAGAATGACCCATTGGGAGAAACCGGGTAGTTTTTATTAGTATTTTTAAAGATGTCTCTCATTCAATCAGCACACAGCTTGTAGGTCCATACCTGCAGGCTGCATTATTGAAAGGTGAGGGAGTCGTTATTCATAGGGAGGACAGTGTACCCTGCTGTGTCTGCTGCTGCCGTCGGCAGAATGGGACTCTGGTGATAATGTGAATCTCATCACCACGTGTGAGTGTGGATTATGTGAGTGATATAGCTGGAGACCCAGCCATCAGCCCAAGAATTTGTACTCATAAAAATTGATTGAGAGTCAGGTTTGGCCAGCTGCAAAGTCATTGTTCAAAGTGAACACTCGAGGAGCCACTGAGGTGAAAAGACTTTTCAAAGACTCTCATATAAACATGAAATCGGAGTCAAAAAATGTCGATTTAAATTAAAATCAAAAAGTAAGAAAATAAACTATCTGCTAACGTTGATATCATTTTAGCTTCTTAATAAGGTTGTATTCCCCTTTACATTCTAATCTTGATGTGGTGACTTTAATAAATAGATTTTAATGTTTTACTAGAATCTACATTTTTAAAATTAAGGTAAATTTTGGTTCAAACCAAATGAATATAAGTATAATTTTGAATAATACACTTGAAATCTTTCCTAAATTGAACTTTGTTATTCATTTTTCTTATGTTGGTCCAATATTTTAGCATCAGTTTTGGAAGGCATCAGTATAAAGTACTTCTGATACTAGCACATAGTCTGGTATATCAGACCATTTGTTAGTATTAACTTTTTTTTTTTTTTTTGGTTTTTTGGTTTTTTGAGGTAGGGTCTCGCTCTGGCCCAGGCTGTCCTGGAATTCACTATGTAGTCTCAGGGTGGCTTCGAACTCATGGCGATCCTCCTACCTCTGCCTCCCAAGTGCTGGGATTAAAGGCATGCACCACCATGCCCGGCTGAAACTTTTTTTTAATTCAACCAAGTGGAATCATATTTTCTATATTTGTGTAACATCTATGCAAATTGTTTTTATCAGATACTGTACATTTCGTGATATATCCAAAATTCCCAAGGCAGTTACATGTTAACATATCATTGCTATGTTTAGTCTGATGTTTATTAAGGGATTACCTTACAGCAGTCATTTATCTAAAGCATTTCTAATGCATAATATTATTTACTCCCAAGATAAGCCTGATAGGTATTACTGTTTTCCCCATTTGTACAAATTTTTAGAGCAATACACAGACAATTTGTGTAGCATTTGCAGATTAGTTTAGAATCGGGTAGAGTCAGCAATCTGGTTCTGGTGGATCGTAGAGCAAAGCTCTTATTGCCTTTCCAAGTGGCTGTTATAAAAGCAATGTACACAACAATATATCATCTGAAGATGGACATCTATGGAAATAATCACTATGGATCATTATTAATGCTGGGAGGTGCAGCACAGTGTCCCTAGCTTAAAAAAATGGCCAGGGGTTGATAGCATGAGTAGCTCTGGACTCATGCAGGCCACTGACTGTGGTGTCAACTGGTAACTGAGGTCAACATCCAAACTGTGTGGCCCTGTATCAAGTATTCACTGCTTGTTGTTGACATGTCAGAATCCTGACTCGAAGTTACTGCAAACAGCAGGCTATTGAGACTCGTTAGTTACGTATCAGCTGAGCTGGAACCAGATGTAAACAGGCAGTCATGCCACCAAGTGTTCTGAGCATGCTGAAAACATGAGAGACATTGTGAGTAAGATGTCATCAGGATCCAGTATAAATGAAGAAGTGGCTGCCCATGCCTGTTGATTCTGAAGTATGCAGCCACATGGGGACCATGCAGCAGACGCCTGTCATATGTTTGAGATGACATTATTGCACGTAGAACAGGAAGTCACATTGTGTACACTTAGACTAGTGCATCAGCTGTTTGCTTAAGCAACAAGATGATGTACAGGAAATAAGCACTCTGGTGGCCCATGAAGAACATCTTAGAAGAGTGGTTCAGTGGGGATCAGTTTAAAATGAGCATGCTTAGTGTAATATAAATCCATCTCATATAGTTTTTATAGTAGAAAATGAAGGAAGCCTATCATTTTTCTCACCCAACACTTACTGTCTCAAGACAGTCAAGTAGCCAGTGCTGATAGAGTAGACATTTTGTTTGTTTGTTTGTTGTATTATATGAGTGTGTTATTTATGTGGTGTGGTATGTGTGTGGTAGATGCACATATGTGTGTGTGCAGATGCATGTGCCCCTTGTATGCATGTGTGTAAGGCTAGAGGAGAATGTTAGATGTCCTGTCTGTCACCCATGTGTTTCCTTGAGGCACAATCTCTCACTGAACCCAGAGCTGCTGTTTTCAGTTAGACTGGCTGACTAGCATGCACCAGTTATCCTCCAATCTCTACTCCCCTCAAAACAAGTATTGTAGGCAGGCCTGCCCACACACCCAGATATTTATATGAATGCTAAAAAATTGAACTCGTGGCATATCAGACCTTCTCTGGTTAAAACACTCTTATCCACTGTGTTATCTCCCCAGCCCTAAACTTTATTTTTAAGAGAACTCCCAGCATATGATATTTAGGGCTTTTCATAGCAAATCAAATGAGATAATGATAATGGTCATACTAATTTGTGTGATTTTTCCCTCAAATGATAGCAGTAAATCTCTCTGGAAAATTTCTCCAAAATTACTATGATCCGATCTCAAGACTGAAAGTCTTCAAAGGAGTATGCAAAATAAAGGGAAAAAAGGCTAGGTTTATTTATTAAAACAGTTTTATATGAATGAGACATTGATTTACTGTGAAATCTTCTGTTTTATATATGTACTGTCTTCTCTTTATAAATTTTATTTATTTATTTGAAAAAGAGAGAGAGAGAAAGTGGGTGTGCCAGGGCCTCCAGCCACCAAAAATGAACTCCAGACGTATGTGCCACCTTGTACATCTGGTTTACATGGGTGCTGGGGAATCTAACCAAGGTCCTTTGGCTCTGCATGCAGATACCTTAACCACTAAGCCATCTTTACAGCCCTGCCTTCTCTTTTTAAAAAGTTGTTTCTTGTTGTTATTGTTCAGATTCCATGGCAATGAATTTTTGTTGCTGTTGTTTATACATTTCATGGTTATACCAATGACCAGACTGTTTAAAAATGTGAATTTTCCTTATTGAATTAAATTTCAAAAATTATTTTTTTTCTTTGAGCACACTTAAACCAAAACCTGATCCCTCAGTTTTCCTTATTTCCATGTCAATCAGAAAGTGTTGTTTGTTATATAATCCACTTGAAACCACCACCATCTTCATGTGGATTCCTAAAGTAGCATGGTAACTGTTCTCTGTTTCTACTCTCACAGCTCTCCTTACATCCTATTCTTCATAAAACCAGTATAAACTATTTGAAGCATAATTCACATTATGACAGCTTACTTCTTATATCACTCCAGTAACTTTCCTTTGCACTTAAAATAAGCCATAACCATGGCCTAGAGAAGATCCTATAAATTCTGATCCTAGGTTTCCATATTACCCACCCATTCTTCAGACCCAATTAAGTACAGTACTGAGATAGCCAGCATTTAGTGTTGTCAAGTAGCCAATCCATTTCTATCAGTATCTCAAATAAATGCATAATGTGGATTACATCCTTGCTTTCTACCCGAATTGAATATTCCTAAACCATTCTATAGAAATGTAAACTGCACTCTGTCCCCTGAGTTGGCTCATCCTAACTCACACTTACTTATCAGGTCAAAACTTATCTTTTCAAATGTACCTTCTCCAGTCAATTTAAGTCATTTCCAACTTCTTGTCACATTATTTCTATTTTCAAATTCTCATATTTATTACCAATTAAAATTATATTTTTATTTATACATTTAATTTTTTATCCTTTTACCCTTTCTAGAGTGCCTATTTAGCACTACCTCATACATAAGTAGAAATTGACTAAATATTTGTTAAGTAAATGAATATATGCAGATCACGCTAAGTATTGTTATAAC
Organism: Jaculus jaculus; assembly: GCF_020740685.1. Taxonomy (NCBI): domain Eukaryota; kingdom Metazoa; phylum Chordata; class Mammalia; order Rodentia; family Dipodidae; genus Jaculus; species Jaculus jaculus. The sequence continues at coordinate 83,114,143 of NC_059111.1, read as the reverse complement.
AAGACTTTCCTCCCTTTCTTTATACAATGATTGCTAGATCTTTTCTATGGCATTTGGTCAAGGCAGTTAATCATAAATATATATTCTCATCAAATCTATCAGGATCTTGAAGATATGTTCTTTTTTCCTTCATTAAATTAAGCTTCCTTTTTTTTCCTTTTCAATAATTCTCACAGCACCTTTGCCCTCTGCCAATAACATTTCTAGAGAAGGATTTTTAAAGCTTTAATCTTTGCTGAAATTAGACGGTGACAGTTGCTAAGCTGCCAGCTGTTAACATGATCCCCACAGTCCTAATACAACATACAAGCTTGAATGCTGTGGTCTCTTAAATCTCATAGTTAGCACCTATATATGTGTACATGGGCAGGTGGTGAACAGGTTGACAATTAAGAACAAAATGGGAGGATTTCTTTTTTACCCAATGAAATACCTGTGGGATCACAGCAATGTAGGTTAAAGTGCCCTGGTAAGAGTAGTGAGGCTGAAACCACACTTAATGCTGTACTCGGATTAAAGTCTGGTTATATTCCCCAATTCTCAACACATCTGCCCTTTATGGAGTTATAAAGACTGGACTGGGCTAAGGACATTGAATGTTTTTGATTACTGTGCTTCTCTTGAAGGGATTTTTTTTAATTTTAATATAGAAAATTATATAAGCTTTATGCAGTAATATGCTAGGAAGCTTAAAAGTGAAATACTTGATCCGTATAGGTTAAACCACCAGTTTCTGTGTAATTCCCTGGCATGTGGCTATGGTACAGAATAAGTGCAGACTGCAGACTATTCCTGGCTGAGGCTTCAAGGAGTAGAGAAACCCCCTTGTTCCTACAACTGACCTAACACCACCATATTGTAACTTCATGCCAGCAGACATAGTTCCTTCACAGTATATCTTCTCCATTCACATTTGGTCTGGGCTTGGTTAGCAAACAGTATCTACACTGTAAATTCCTTGTAGAATTGGCCTTGGGAAAAATGACTTAGCAAGGCCTTACAAAAGGAGCAGGTTAAACAAGAGCTCTTAAAGAACCTAGAATAATCAGAAGAATAATGAAATGAGAAATTAAGTTAAAGAGAGAGAATTGGGAACTGGTGAGTCAGAAACACAGTATCAATAGTAAGTCACTCCAAGAGCCAATATATTCCAAATGCCAAATTTCCTTTTTCTCAGTTGTTTCATGGGTCAGATTTCCTCATTATCAGTGAAACCTCTGTTTGTCATTGGTGTTTTGTTTCTCTTCCATCTGTACTCCTTGGTCAATCTCTAGGCCCATTATCCGTGACAGATTCTAGATCTGATGAGCAATTCTGAAATGTTTAAATAAACAAAATATAAAATAAACAACAAACTAACATTAAGGAAGCATTATAATGTTCTATCAATTAAATGGCCATGCCTCTAAAGGTAGATTATTCTTCTAAAGCTGGAGTTTGTTTTTTTTTTGTTGTTGTTGTTTTTTAGGGTATTTTTTTTAGCTTTTTAATTTTTTTGTTTTATTTTGTTTCGTTTTGCAAGGTAGGGTCTCACACTAGCCCAGTCTGACCTGGGATTCACTATGTAGTCTCAGGGTGACCTTGAACTCAGGCAGTCCTCCTACCTCTGCCTCCAAAGTGCTGGGATTAAAGTCATGTGCCACCACTTCATGCACAGCTTTTATTTATTTAGTTTTTAACTTCAGAGAAAGAAAGAATTGAAGCTTCAGGGCCTCAGCCACATGCAATTGAACTCCAGATGCTTGTGCCACCTAGTGGGCATGTGTGAACTTGTGCTTGCCTCACCTTTGTGCCTCTGGGTAAGGTGGGATCTGGAGAGTAGAACATAGGTCCTTAGGTTTCACAGGCAAGCACCTTAACTGTTAAGCCATCTCTCCAGCGCCCTCCCCCCTTTTTTTTTGGTTTTGGTTTTGGTTTGGTTTTCAAGGTAGGTTCTCAGTCTAGCCCAGGCTGACCTGGAATTCACTAGGTAGTCTCAGGCTGACCTCAAACTCACAGCAATCCTCCTACCTCTGTCTCCCAAGTGCTGGGATTAAAGGTGTACACCACCCAGCTTAAAGCTGAAGTTTTGAATGTTGCTTTGTTGTTCCTTTAGAGACTTTTAAAGTGAGTATCTATCCACCATATCAAAAAGTGCTCGTTAGAAAAACAGCACTTAAAAATTATGTAGGACCCAGACCTTTACTTTAAGTTATATAAAGAAAACAATAATGAGTGTTTTTTATTGACAGCTTCCATACTTACAATAAACAACGATATTTCCCTCCCTTCCCCGACTTTTCCCTTCATAAATCCACTCTCCAACATATCCCCTCCTTCTGTCCATTAGTCTGCTTTTTAGTTTGATGCCATTGTCTTTTCCTCCTATTATGAGGGTCTTGTGAAGGTAGTTCTAGGCACTGTGAGATCATGGCTATTGAGGCCAATTTCTGTCTGGATGATTGCATTGTAAGCAGTTTTACTCTTCCTTTGGCTCTTACATTCTTTTTGCCACCTCTTCTGTTGCCACTGAAACATAGAAATGTTTCAATGCTGAATATGCCTCTGTCCTTTCTTAGTACTGTGGTGCTTTTGGTTTATCTCAGTGGTCACTGCCATCTTGAAAGAGAAGCTTCTATAACCAAAAGTTAGAGTAGCACAAACATATGGGCATGAACATTAAGTTACAGGGTATATACAGGGTAGTTTGGTGAGCATAATAAGTGCATTTAGCCAAACAGGAGCAGGTATTACTTTCCTAAGGCTTTTGACCTCCCCTACCATAGTCTTTTGATTAGGTTTTGATTAGGTATCAGGCATGTATTCCCTCCCATAGAGTGGACCTCCAGTCCAATTAAGTAGTTGTTTTTTTTTCTTATAACAGACATGCCACTATCATACCTGTTTGGTCATTTGGCTCACAATAGCCTGTAATGTTTTGGGGGCATCAGGTACCTCCCTGGTCAACAACTCACTGGAAGATATCCCATCCCTGGCACTGAAATTTTTCTACTAACAGTCTGTGGCTCCTGAATGTGCCATTATTTTAAAAAAGTAGGTTATCATATGGCTTATTCACAATATCCTGAATGTTGATTAACCCTTACCCTACTCTTCTTTGACTCAAACTCTTCCCCTAACCTCAGTTAAGGCATTCTACCTCCAGTAATCTGTTCATCTACTTACATGTATATAGTACCATCTCCTTAATACTCCCCTCTCCTCCCTTCCTTATAGCCCTTTCCTAGCTTACTAGCTTCTTCTACCTATTTTTTTTACACCAACTCAGATACAAGTCTAAACATTTGTAGTTAAGATGTATATATGGGAGAGAACATATATTTGGCTTACTGGACCTGGATTACTTCAAGGTATAATCCTTTCCTAATCTATCTATTTCCCTGAAAATTTTATAATTTCTCTTTCTTTCTTTCTTTCTTTCTTTCTTTCTTTCTTTCTTTCTTTCTTTCTTCTTTCTTTCTTTTTTTTCTAAATAGAATTGCATTATATAAATGTACCACATCTTCATTATCCACTCATCATTGAAGGTGTATCTGGGCAATATAAGTTTTTTTTATTAGATATATTTAATAGTTTGTTTTAAGGTCTAGTTCATAAATAACATGGGATTATTTTTTGTTTTTATTTTTGTTTTCATTTTTAGTTTGGATGGATTACATCAATACAATGTAGATTTTTGTTTTATTTGTTTATTTATTCAAATATGGGTTCTCATGTAGTCAAGGCTGTCTCACAGTTCTTAGCAGAGACAAATCTTTTGCCTCTAACTCCCAAGTGCTTAAGTTCAATTTTAAACTAAAATTTTATTGAACATATTTTTTTCTTAAAGACTTTAAAGCCATCTGAGCACATGAAGCCATGCAATATGAAAGGCCCCAGCTGAGCCTCCTTTGTAAATGCTCACTGGCCAGTGAGAAGAACCTTGGAGACTGGTCATCTCCTCTCTGGTTCAGCTTGAACTTGGAGAAGAAATCTCAACAGCTCTCCATAGACACTTGGTATAAATCAGGAGGTTACCTATCATTTGGCACATACCTCACAGCTGAAGATCACTGTATTCTCCAGGAAAGATGATGACTGGGTGGAAGCAGATGCCTAGGAAGAGATTCTATCATATTAAAATCAAATAGGTTGATTTCATATTTTTAATAATTCAATGACATATGGACTTGTATCAGTTTGTGTCAAAAAAAATGAATGATTTGGATGAGGCTATTGAGAGGTATCTGGTATAAATCAGATGGTAAAACTAAAGCTAAAAGGAAGAAGACTTCATATTGTAGACTCAGTCGTACAGACTAAACACTGCATAAGCCGAAGTCAGCCCTGCAGAAGACAATAGAGAAATGAGAACTCATAAAGATAAATATTGAAGAAAATTCATAATGTAACCTAACCAAGTTTGTTTTTCCATGTAAGAAAAGGAAAATGTAGATACATCAAAAATAATAAATGATAGGAAAAAAACATGGTATTAAAAATTTATCTGCAACAGATTTTCTACACTTTAGGAAAATCGAATAAGACAAGAACCATGTAGAAATAATTCTTCAAAAATACCTCCCAGTCAGCAATGTGAATGTTACATCAGATATCTCCTTCATGCTTAACTATAGAAGGGAGTAGAATTTTAGCTTAAGAGAATTGATGGAAAATTATGTAACTATAGAGTTTAATATTCATCTAAGAAATTCTTCATGGGTAAAAGTACTGGGAAGATGTTTCCTTCTGAGGGAGGATTCAGAAAATATATAGTTTCTTTTATGAATGTTGAAAGGGGAACTCAGAACATTTGACAAACTGAATAACTAGTATCTCAGGCTGATGAAATTTAGTTAAAAACAGTTAAAAAGCAAAGTGATGAAAATATGTAGTCTACTCTGAAATATTGTTAAAAACATTTTTAATCAAATATAAACATGGAAAAATGATTCTTTTTTTTTTTTTTTTGAGGTAGGGTCTCACTGTGGTCCAGGCTGACCTGGAATTAACTCTGTAGTCTCAGGGTGGCCTTGAACTCGTGGCGATCCTCCTACCTCTGCCTCCTGAGTACTGGGATTAAAGGCGTGCGCCACCACGCCCGGCTGGAAAATGATTCTTGACATGAGTTATAGAAATACAGTTGCAATGACATGTGAATTCTGAACTCTATATGTAGTCAGAATAATGAATGGGACAATCATAATGAATACTGCTCATATAAAGAACAGTGGAAGATTATATTATTTTAATATAAAAATATATAATTAACTTTCCTGTATAAATTAATGCAAAAATTGTACATATTATATAAATAAACAAAAAAAAACAGAGAAAATCTTACCAGTTTTCACTTTATGTACATTACATTGAATTGTTGAACTCCCAGATAGGGATATCAAAGCATGTATATCTGCATGGTGATTTTAAAAATCTTATAAAAGTAAAGATATAAAATAAAGCAGGACACAAAATATTTTAGATAAATAAGTATAAATGAAAAATACTAGGTATATATAAAAATTATAAATTCTTATTAATTAAAATCAAAAATATTGTAAAATAAATTATGATCATATATTAAATATACATCTAAAGAACCTAATAAATGATCTATTAATTCACTTTTATCTCAAATACACCTTGTAGTTTTTGACTGTGATTCAGTGATTTTTTTTAATGTGAAATATTTGAATTTGTTTGGTCTTGAAAGCAAATGAACAAAACATAAAAAGAATCAAGAAATTATAACTTGAAAATGGGGTTGGAGAGATGGCTTAGCAGTTAAAGGCACTTGTTTGCAAATTTGGAAGGCCCAAGTATGATCCCTAGTACCCACATAAAGCCAGACACACAAAGTGGCACATGCACTGGAATCCATTTGCAGTGATATGAGGCCGAGGCAAGACAATTCCCTCTCTCTTCCTTTCTTCACACCTTCCTTCCTTCCCTCTTTCTCTCCATCCCTCAAATAAATATTTAAAAAATAATAATAATATTTTTTAAACCTGTCTATGTTGATTAATGATAGAGCATATTGCCCCAAAGTTTATAATATTAAGGCAAATCTAGAAAATTAAGTTGATATAAAAACATAAAGTAATGCAGTTTCTTTTCTGACTTCAAATGCCATAGACCCCATTTCTACATATATCACCTCCAAAACAACAAATCTATAATACTAACAGGAAAGACATCAAAAGTGGCTGAAAGGACAATACATGGAATATTGTAATAAAATAATCCATGCTTTGCTGATAATATCCTTGGGCTAGATGGCACTATTGCATTGTAGGAAATATGTTTTGATTATTTATTTTGAGAGAGAGAGAAAAAAAAAAGAGGCAGAGAGAGACAGAATGGGCACAACAGGGCCTTTAGCGGCTGTGAACAAACTCCAGATGTGTGTACCCTTTGTGCACATGTGCAACATTGCATACTTGTGTCACTGTGTGTCTGGCTACATGGGACCTGAAGATTCAAGCATGAGTTTTTAGGCTTTGCAGGCAAATGCCTTAACTGATAATCCATTTCTCCAGCCCTAGAAACACATTTTACGGTGCTTGGAGGTCAGGGTTTTGCTATGTAGCTCAGGTTGATAGGGAACAGCAATCATTTCTCAGTTTCCTAAGGGCTGGGATTATTTCTGCTCAGCTTATGTCAGAGAATGATCTTGTACTTTATTTTCAGTATAGCTTTGTTCTCAGTTTAACTGATCCTTATTTTAATGAGATTTTAGTCCTCTGAATATCACAGTTTCTTGATTCCAAATGTATTCTCTCCAAATCCTTATTACATAATCAGACTCTGTGATCCTATCAAATGTGGCAATAACATTTTATTAAACTGGTGGATTTTTGCTAATGAAGTAATGACACAGTAGAATGTTAATATAGCATGGTCATAAACTAGTAATACTAAAATATTCAACTCATTATACCACTGGATAGTATGTAATATATAAAATATATTATGTATTTATTATATATTAAATATGCTTATATTTATTACATATGTACAACCTTGTGTCAGAACTAAATATACATTTTATTGTCTTCTTTTACAATTCCAAAAATTTCACCTTTTTCATGCCTGCTGTTTGATCACACCATCTGTTTACCTTTTTTTCTGTTAGAAAACACAAAGATTTTGTTACTTAAATAAAGCATATGTTTTGAGATATTAAAAATATCTATGTCATGTAAGTAATAATTACTCACTAGACAAGTTTTTCAACTTTATGTTTGATATATTAAGTTTGTATTTTTTTCTGAAATGCCATATTATTTCATATTATTTAGAGTTTTTTATGAGTATGGTCATATCATAATTGTCTGTATATATTGAAAAATGAAGCCTATTTCCTACTTCTTCCATGGCTATAAACAGTAGTTGAAAACTTACTACTTGAATGAAGGAATAAATTTATCTTCATCCTTACTTTGCCTTGAACATTTTGATTAGAGTGTTTGGCATTTGAAATTAATACATTTAAGAGTAAACATTGCTTAGTCTGGCAAGGGTTTTTTTTTGCTATTTTTAGCATATTAGTATATGATTTATACCTTTAAAAATGGCACATTTTCAGATACAGTTGCCAAGAGTAATTACTGAAGTCAAATATATTGAAATCCATATAGATTTAGGCAGAGATTAATTGCCATATACTTTGGGTGTCATTTTATTCATGTTATGGATTTGAGTCAAAAACAAGGAAACAAAATACAAAGTAATGCAGTTATAAAAGTAATGGGAACAGGCTTGTGAGATACTTGGGAAAAAAAAGTGGAGGATTTTTAGATTGAGAAATAGAAAGTTGGTTTTAAAAGATGAAGGTAATGTTCTGCTACATGGTACTTCAGGTGAAGAAATGTATTAAAAGTTGGAGTTGAATAGTCTGTATGGAGTACTTCCCACCAGAGGTAGCTGTATATTGTGTCTAGTAACTGCTGGAGCTGTTTGCTAGCTGGGTAGAGAAGTCATACCCTCCTGTGCTCTGCATCTCTCTCCCAACAGGTTCCAGATTATTCATGTGCCGCTGTACCAGGGGATTTCTCTTAGGTTTTAAGAGTCCCCCACATACGAGAAGATGTGATTTATGAATTACATGCTAAAATTATATATTCTATTTTTATAATAATTTATTTCAAAAAGTGTTACTATATAAATTCTCCAAATATCTAATAAGTATAGTTTAATTATAAATAAAACAACTTTGACATAACTCTTTTTTATACTAAACCCATCATTACAATTTTTTTTTTTTTCTGGAATGGACTGAAAATGTCACAAAATGTCTCTCAGATATATATCTGTCATACAAAACTTAGGCTTTACATTCACATATGATATGAAGAAAAATTAAAATTTCAGAATTGGCTAAGTTTTGAAATTGGTAATATGGCTCCTTGCCATGTAATATTAAGAGCATAGTGGCACATTGTTATAATTCAAGCATTGGAGAGGCTGAGGCAAGAAAATTATAATTAAAACGCCAGGCTGGTTTACATAGTGAGACCATTTCATCCCCCCCCAAAAAAAAGGAAAAGGAAAAGGAAAAAAAAGGCTGGGAGGGTTGAATTCTTTCCTAGCATGCTCAAAACCCACAGTTTAATCTCTGACACTAAAAGTAAAATTCTCACTCATATATTCTCTCCCTCTCTCTCTCTCTCTCTTTCTCTCATTTTTTTTTGTCCAACACCTAGAAATCTTGAATTAGATATACTACTATAGATCATATAGTAATATCTTTTTATGGGCAGAAGTAAACTGTAAGGACTGAAGAAAAGCTTATGAATTGATGAAATGGCTACAGTGACATTGGAGAGGGGCCTGATTAGGTTGTACTTTATTGTCCAGAAAAAAATACATGTCTGAGATGCACTTAAGGAGGGAATTGAAAACAGAGATCTGATAAGGCAATTAGATGTAGCTCCCAGTGAACTGGTGGGCTCAAAAAAAGAAATATTATCTGACTAGTAAATTTGTATTTATGGTTAGAATCCGAAGGTATAGAAAACTGGCCTTCAAAATTTTTATTACTTGCACTTAATGGTTATGTTCAAGTTTATTTTTTCAATTATATGGGAAATATGGGAGTTATGAAACAGACATATAAACTGTTGCTGGACTGGTGACAAATCTAGGTCATTGGAGTTTAAAATAAAAGAGGTATGAACTCTTTGCCTAGATTTAATAGGATAGCTACAAATAAAGCTGTGTAAATATGAGCTTACAATCTAAAATTAGAAACTAAAGTGATGGTTTTCCACCCCTAAGAACTTCAATGATAAAGATTTCTTATATGTAAACAGTGACCCAGTGATATTTAAGATGCTTTTATATCTAAATGGGTTCAAAAATAAAAGGACTGACAACATCAACACATAACATTATACTATGAGAAATGAACAGCCAGATTTAGAAAGGGCATTTTCCAAACATGGACCCTACAAAGCTGAAAAGCATAGTCACTGGCCTGTGAGCCTATTGGAACAGATAAGTTACTTGATTAGGTACCCCTGAAGTGGTGTCATTACTTACTAAATAGTAGGTAAATTCTTAAGAAATTACTAAAACTCCATATGGACAAATGAAGGAAAATAAAATATAAAGAAATTTAGAGTAACATGTAAAAAATAAGTTCCAGTATATCTTAATTGAATTTGAAGAACAAATCTAACTGGAACAGAAGCAATGTTTGAAAAAAGATGCACCAGGGATTATCCAATGAAACCATGAGAAACAAAGATAAACAGAACTTCTAAGAACAGCCACAAAGCAAAAGACAAATTAGATACAAGGCAAACAAAACTGGACATCCATCAGACATTTTAGCATGGTACATAACCCTGTAACAATGGGGTATCTTCAAAGTGTTGATAGCATTTACAGGCTAGACACTGTATATAAAAGAGCAATACCTGAGTAAGAACAAATTAAAGACATATTTCAATATAATAATGTTTCAATAACTTCTACTATAAGATAAAAAAAGAAATTCATAATGATTAAATGGGATTCAGAAAGCAGTCAACAGCAAAAAAAATTTAAAAACAGGAAGACAGTATAAAGATTGAAAATATAAGTCTGTATATTTGGGACTTTGGAGACAGTTCTATCAATAAAAAGTTTATATTGCAAGCATGAGGACCTAAATATCCACAGAACCTATGTTAAATATAGCTGGATGTTGTTGCACACATTTGTAATCCCAAATCTGGAGAGGTAGAGGTGGTTGGATCCTGGGGTTCACTGTCTACCTGGTCTAGCATAATTATGTGAGTTCCATGCCAGTGTGATGCCCATATCTAAAAAGGTGGATGGCACCTGAAAGGAAGGACACACTCAAAGCTGTCCTTTGGCTGACATACACATATGCAAAAAAATAAAAAAGTCTTATATTTTGACTGAATATTATCTACTGCTAAATAAGGTGGAAATAAAAGATGTGGATGAACACTTAAGATGGGAGGACATGAGGGGAGTAAAGCAGAGATTACTATATTTACAACCAGCTTTAGTTAAAAACAAAATGGGATTTGAGAGGTCACAAAAATGATTAACATGTCATTTATACTTTCTATATAATTGTCAACAAATGGAGATTTATTAATGTTTAATTAGAGACCAAAAGGATAGTTACACAGCTTAGTGAACATCCAAAAAGATTGATTACAAAGCATGAGCATAGTTTGTATACTTTTTATCTACTACATAAATAAGCAGGCATCAGTGACTTGAGAATCTCTGGTTCATAGGCATAGGGAAGATATGACTTCAGGCTGACACATGAAAGGTACTTAAGGACTGGGAAGGTAGATTAGTCTATGAAGTTCTTGGCATGAGAACCTCAGTGTTATCCTCAGAACCTACATAGTAGTACTGGCAATGTAATCCATTGTAATCCTAGTGCAAGGGAAATAGAGGCAAGAGGACCCCTGAGAATTGATGGCCAACCAGGCTAGCCTAATTGGTGAGCTCCAGGCCCATGAGAGATGCTTTCTCAAAAAAAAAAAAAAAAAAGTGGGTGGCATTCCTGAGACTGATACTCCACCCAGGTTGCTATCTGGCCTCCATAGGTGCATGCACATGTGTGCTCCCAAATATACCCATAACATGCACATAAAAGAAAGGTACTTTAACTGCTAGCTAGGTGTTAAGCAATGCTAATAGGGTATATATATTTTTTCTTTGGGGTAAATCTTGATTAAAGAAAAAGCTAAAAGTTAAATTTGATTATTTTTATGACTGTGAACATTTTTTTTTTCAGGTTAGCCAGTACACCTTTGCTATGTGCAGTTATAGAGAAAAAAAGTCTGAACCACAAGAATTAATGCAACTTGAAGGGTACACTGTGGATTACACAGACCCACACCCAGGTAACTTCCAGATATGCGAGATTGCCTACAACTTCATATGCACTTTGGGTCTATTATATAATTCACACTCCCGTTGTTGACTAGGAGCTATATTTCATTCGTATTTTTTTCATATTTTTATTTATGTCTTTTTAATAATGTTTTTATGAGGGATGTTGCTTTTAGCCATAATGCACTATCCTACAGTTTTAGTACAAAGATAAAATAGATAAATGTTACTGGGACATTAAAAATATGTGATAAATATCCCCAGTGCATACAGAAATGTCAATGGACAGCAAAATTGCATTTGAACTAGGACAAATATGACAAACTAGTTATACAATGTACTCTGATTTTTCTCTACAGCAGTGCATTCTTATATTTAGGTTTCTCCCTCTATGTTAACATATTTTGAATACCATATAATGAAAAAAAGCTAAACAAATCTAAAACATGTTTTGAGTGCCAACATGGTAACATAACTAGAAAATTCTCCACCTGACCTCATTTGACAGGTTTTAGTCAAAACACAGGATCCCTAAAGATACTCATGTGCAATTAACCTTCAAGATATAGTATAATTTATGTCTGAAACTAAAGTTAACTTTGTGATAAGGCTTTGATTTCATCCCTAAGATCACACATTGTATGCCAGTGACTCCAAATCGAAAAATCCAGAATGCTAATCTCAAGCATTTCAGGTTTGGACCCATAAACCTATACTGCATGTATCACTGAACACCTGCTATTTAAAGATAAGTGCATAAATGAATATATGGATATTATTGAAACTAGTATAGATAGTATAGGAAATACATATAATAGATAGATAAATGGATAGATATCGGTGGTTAAGTTTACTAATTGTTCACTTACAAATATAAAATACCATCGTATCCATGCAAAAGTTTTACAAAAGTAAAATACCAGACATGAGGTCCATTATGCCTTCCCTATATTTTTTTTCTTTTGCTGAACTTACCATATATTTCTTCTACATACAGAATGGTTATTATGCATGTCATGAAAAGTACTTGCCTCTGTACTATGAAATATCAACTTTTAACATGCATTATGTGGGTTGAGTTTGTACATCTTGCAGAATGCTATACTGTCAAGGACTTTTTTTAAAAAAAATTTTTGTTTATTTATTTGAGAGCAACAGACAGAGAGAGAGACAGGGAGAGAATGGCGCGCCAGGGCCTCCAGCCACTGCAAACGAGCTCCAGACGCGTGCGCCCCCTTGTGCATCTGGCTAACGTGGGACCTGGGGAACCAAGCCTCGAACCAGGGTCGTTAGGCTTCACAGGCAAGCGCTTAACCGCTAAGCCATCTCTCCAGCCCTGTCAAGGACTTTTTATTTCCCCAAAATAATATGAATGCTTGAAAATGTCATCTCTTCAAGTCATAGGCAGTGGATATGATTCTCAATTAAAATCACTTAAAACTTTGATCTACTAATGTCAAATTATCCAAATCCATGATCTGCTATGAAAAACAACTGAAATCTGACATTTACAAAATGTTAATGATGTCTTTGTTCTTCCACAGGCCTTCAAGGTGGTCATATGTTTTTTAATGCTGTCAAAGAAGGAGATACAGTTCTATTTGCCAGTGATGATGAACAGGACAGAATATTATGGGTTCAAGCCATGTATAGGGCCACAGGTCAGTCCTATAAACCAGTCCCTGCAGTGCAGACCCAGAAGCTGAATCCTAAAGGTGGAGCTCTCCATGCAGATGCTCAGCTTTGTAAGTTTGTTTTAAAAAATTATCAATTAATATCATTAATAAAATCCAACATTGAGGCAAGATTTTTTTCAGTGTTACAGTTTACATCATAAATTTTCTTTTTTTGTTGTTTATTTTTATTTATTTATTTGACAGCAACAGGCACATAGAAAGAGAAAGAGGCAGAGAGAGAGAGAATGGGCATGCCAGGGCATCTAGCCACTGCAAATGAACTCCAGATTCATGCCACCTTGTGCATCTGGCTTATGTGGGTCCTGGAGAATCAATCCTTGAACTGGGGTCCTTAGGCTTCACAAGCAAGCATTTAACCACTAAGCCATCTCTCCAGCCAACATCATAAATTTTCTAATTAGATAAAAGTAGTACATATTAGTAGTAGTCATAAAGTCAGTTTTCTAGTTGTTCACATCATTCTGGAGTAAATGTACTTGCAGATTTTAGTTAAGGATTTGCCAAGTATTAGGATAGTTCTAGGATTCTTAAGAGCATACCCCCCAAAAAAAAGAAAGAAAGAAAATTCTTCAAGACTACACAAAATAACATTAAGTTTTTGCAACTTTAGCTTAAGTTTAGTACAGAAAAGGAAAAACTATTGCAAAATGAGGTTTTTTCAGTGATAAGATTCCAGAACACCAAATAATAATCAATGTGTGCATTAGTTCTTAGTCACACTGGAGGATAGTAGAATGATGAAATGATTAAATCTTGGAAAGTAGTATTCTTTTTCTCTCTCTCTTTTTTTTTTTTTTTTTTTTGGCAAGTGCCTTAGGATGTCATTTTCCATATGCTAATTGAAACCATGAAAGCAATATATTTCATTGTAATTTGCTAGTAACTAATTGCAAGTTGTAATAGTGTTCAGAAAAGTTTCAAACATAAATTAAACAATCACTAAACCATATGTTTTATCTTGTTATACTTTACAAAGCTTTTGTGGTTTCTCCTGTGATAAATCATTTCATCTTTATCTCTAAGCTAAAGAAGTGGCTTTATATTGTCAAGATCCTTCTCCAGGGTAGTAACATCTTGACATGCATTATTTTCTTCTTTTACTTTTCATGCATCAGATAACTGCCCTCTTTTCTTTTCAGACCTGGTTCAGTGTATCACATCTGAGCATCTTAAAGGCTCTTTAGGCCAAATGATTAAAGTTAGAATATGAGCTCTTTTTAAAAATGTTTTCCTTTAGAAGTCATATATTTGTAGATTTTTTTTCCTTTTCAATTTTTTTGAATTGACAACTTCAATGATTACAAAAATTATCCCATGGTAATACCCTCCCTCGCCCCCCCCCCCCCACTTTCCCCTTTGAAATTCCATTCTCCGTCATATCCCCTCCCCCTCTCAATCAGTTTCTCTTTTATTTTGATGTCATGATCTTTTCCTCCTCTTATGATGGTCTTGTATAGGTAGTGTCAGGCACTATGAGGTCATGGATATCCAGGCCATTTTATGTCTGGAGGGAGCATGTTGTAAGGAGGCCTAGCCTTCTTTTGGCTCTTACATTCTTTCTGCCACCTCTTCCACAATAGACTCTGAGCCTTGTAAGGTGTGATCGAGATATTGCAGTGCTGAGCACTCCTGTCACTTTTGTCCATCACCATGATCCCTTCTAAGTCATCCCAAGGTCACTGCCATCTGAAAAGAGAAGATTCTCTACCAAAAGTGAGAGTAGCATTAATATAAGGATATGAACATTAAGAGAAGTTTTATTGGGCAGTATGATAAGCATAGTATATACATTTAGCCAGACAGCGGCAGATGTTATACCCCTAGGGCTCATGACTACCCCTGTTTTAAGTTTTCAGTATCAGAGATGTATTCCCTCCCACGGAGTGAGCCTCCAGTCCAATTAGAGGGAAGTTGGTTTCCACCATGACAGACATGCCACTGCTGCAGCCATTGGCTTATTTGGGTGGGCTGGCCGAATATAAGGCTTGCAGTGTCCACTGTTGACTATCTTCACTGGTGATTTCTCTGTCTCCCATTGAACTGCATGCAGAATGGCTTCTTCCAGCTTTCTGTCAGCTGGTCTGCATGGAGGAGTTTATCAGCTCAGTTCCAGCCGGATTTCTCAGTGGTCTTGCAGCACAAGCACGTGGAGTCTTCAGCAATAGGGTCTTGCCATCTATTCCTGGTGGGAAACCAAGGGCCTCAGCAATGGCCTATAATGTTTTGGGGGCATCACGGACCTCCCTGGCCAACAACTCACTGGAAGGTATCCCATCCCTGGCACTGAAAATTTTTCTAGCAACAATCTACGGTTCCTGAGTGTTCCATTGTACAAAAAAGTAGGTTTCCATATGATTTATTTATATCCTCTTAGATTTTGATTAGCCCTCCCTCCACCTTTCCTTTACTCAGTCTCTTCCCCTGACCTCACTTGGGCATTTTCATCCCCATTAATCTGTTCTACTTATGTATACACCATCGTATTAAGTACCCCCACCCTTCCTTTCTCTTCCCTTTATATCTCGTTTCTAGCTTACCCTTTGCTACTGAGTTTTCTTCCTACTCACACAGAAGTCCAATCATCTGTAACTAGGATCCACATAGAGAGAGAACATGTGACACTTGGCTTTCTAGGCCTGGGTTACATCACTTAGTATATACTTTCCAGATCCATCTACTTTCCTGCAAATTTCATAACTTCATTTTTCTTTACCGCTGAGTAGAACTCCATTGTATAAATGTGCCATATCTTCACTATCCACTCATCAGTTGAGGGACATCTAGGCTGGTTCCATTACCCAGCTATTGTCAATTGAGCGGTAATAAACATGGTTGAGCAAGTATCTCTAAGGTAATGAGATGAGTCCTTAGGATATATGCCTAGGAGTGCTATAGTTGGGTCATATGGTAGATGTATTTTCCTGATTTCCACAATGGCTGGGCCAGATTGCATTCCCACCAATAGTATAGAAGGGTTACTCTATTTCCACATCCTCACCAGCATTTATGGTCATTTGTTTTCATGATGGCAGCCAATCTGACAGGAGTGACATGGAATCTCATTGTAGTTTTAATATGCATTTCCCTGGTGACTTGAGATGTAGAGCATTTTTTTTAGATGCTTATATGCCATCTGTATTTCTTCTTTTGAGAACTCTATTTAGTTCCATAGCCCATTTTTTAATTGGTATATTTGATTTCTTATTATTTAGTTTCTTGAGTTCTTTGTACTTCCTAGATATTAATCTTCTATCAGATATATAGCTGACAAAGATTTTTTCCCATTCTGTAGGCTGCCTCTTTGCTTCATTCACAGTGTCCATTGCCATACAAAGTCTTTGTAATTTTATGAGGTCCCAGTGGTTAATCTGTAGTTTTATTGCCTGAGCAATTGGGGTTATATTCAGAAAGTCTTTGCCAAGATCAATATGTTGAAGGGTTTCCCCTACTTTTTCCTCTAGCAGTTTCAGTTTTAGGCCTGATGTTAAGGTCTTTAATCCATTTGGACTTAATTCTTGGGCATCAAGAGGGAGAAGAATCCATTTTCATCTTTCTACAGATACATATCTACTTTCCCCAACACCATTTGCTGAAGAGGCTGCCTTTTTTCCAACAAGTATTTTTGGCATTTTTATCAAATATCAGGTGGCTATAGCTACCTCTATTGTGTTCCATTGATCTACATGTCTGCTTTTGTGCCAGTACCATGCTGTTTTTGTTAGTATGGCTCTGTAGTATAGGTTAAAATCAAGTATGGTGATACCACCAGCCTTATTTTTGTTGCTCAGTATTGTTTGCAATGTTCGAGATTTTTGTGATTCCAAATGGATTTTTGGATTGTTTTGTCTATATCCATGAAGAATGCTATTGGAATGTTGATGAGGATTGCATTAAATGTGTAGATTGCTTTTGGTAAGATTGCCATTTTCACAATATTGATTCTTCCAATCCAGGAACAGGGGATGTTTCTCCACTTTTTAGTGTCTTCTGCAATTTCTCACTTGAGTACTTTAAAGTTTTCATTGTAAAGATCCTTCACTTTCTTGGTTAGGTTTATTCCAAGGTACTTTGTCTTTTTTTTTTTTTTTAATGCAGTTTTGAATTGCAGTAATTCTCTGATTTCATCCTCTGTGTGTTTGTTAGCATATAGGAAGGCTACTGATTTCTTTGTATTTATATTCTATCCTGCTTCCTGGCTATAGGTGTTTATCAGCTCTAACAGTTTGCTGGTAGAGTCTTTAGGGTCCTTTATGTATAGAATCATGCCATCTGCAAATAATGATAGCTTGATCTCCTCCTTTCCAATTTGTATCCCTTTTATGTGTGTTTCTTGCCTTATTGTTATGACTATGACTTCCAGTAATATATTAAATGAAAGAGAGAACAGTGGACACCCTGTATTTTTCCTGATTTTAATGGAAAAGCTTCCAGTTTTTCCCCATTTAGTAATATGTTGGCTGTAGGCTTGTCATAATTAGCCTTTATTATATTGAGATATGTTCCTTCTTATCCCAGTCTCTGTAAGACTTTTATCATGAAGGGATTTTGGATTTTGTCAAATGCTTTCTCTGCATCTAATGAGAAATCATGTGGTTGTTGTCCTTCAGTTCATTTATATAATGTATTACATTTATCAATCTGCGTATGTTGAACCATCCCTGCATCTCTGGGATAAACCCTACATGATCAGGGTGAATGATCTTTCTGATATATTCTTGTATTCTGTTTGCCAATATTTGGTATAGAATTTGTGCATCTATGTTCACGAGGGAGATTAGTCTGTAATTTTCTTTCTTTCTTTCTTTCTCCCCCCCCCCCCCTCTCTCTTTTGTTCTATCTTTGCCTGGTTTTGGTATCAGGGTGATGCTGGCTTCATAGAAGGAGTTTGATAGGATTCCCTCTTTTTCTATTTTATGGAAAAGCTTAAGAAGCAATGGTGTTAGTTCTTCCCTGAAGGTCTGGTAAAATTCAGCAGTGAATCCATCTGGGCCTGGACTTGTTTTATTTGGGAGATTTTTGATAACTGCTTGGATATCCTTACTTGTTATAGGTCTATTTAAGTGATTAATCTCATCTTGATTTAATTTAGGTAGGCCATGTAAATCAAGGAAGTAATCTATATCTTTCAGATTTTCATACTTAGTGGAGTATATGTTTTTATAGTATGTTCCTATGATTTTTTGAATTTTTCTGGTATGTGTTGTGATGTTGCCATTTTCATCTCTTATTTTATTGTGTCTCTCCTCTCTTTTGTTTGGTCAGATTTGCTAAGAGTTTATCAATCTTGTTTATCCTTTCAAAAAACCAACTCTTTGTTTCATTGATTCTTTGGATTGTTTTTGTAGTTTCTATTTCATTAATTTCTGCCCTAATCTTTATTATTTCTTCCTGCCTGCTGATTTTGGGTTTGCCTTTTTCTTCTTTTTCCAAGGCTTTAAGGTGAAGCATTAGGTCATTTACTTGTGACCTTTCTAATTTCTTAATATAGGCACTTAAAGGTATAAATTTACCTCTTAGGACGGCCTTCATCATGTCCCAGAGATTTTGGTTATGTTGTGTTCTCATTATCGTTTGACTCTATAAATGTTTTGATTTCCTTCTTGATTTCTTCATTGACCCATTCATCATTTAGTAATGTGTTGTTTAATTTCCATGATTTTGTGTATGCTCTATGGCCTTTCTTGCCATTGATTTGCAGTTTGATCCCATTGTGGTCAGATAGAATGCAAGGAATTATTTCAATTTTCCTATATTTGTTAAAATTTGCTTTGTGTCCTAATATATGGTCTATTTTAGAGAATGTTCCATGTGCTGCTGAAAAGAATGTATATTTTGCAGCATTTGGATGGAATGTCCTGTATATATCCATTAGGTCCATTTGTTCTATGACCTCATTTATTCCACATGGCTCTCTGTTTATTTTTTGCCGAGATGACCTGTCAATTGATGAGAGTGGAGTGTTGAAGTGACCCACTTCAACTGCTTTTGGTATTATCTGTGACCTTAGTTCTAATAGTGTTTTTTGATGAAGTTGGGAGCCCCATATTAGGTGCATATATATTTAGGATTGTAATGTCCTCCTGTTGGATTGTGCCTTTAATCAATATAATGTGAACTTCCTTATCTTTCCTAACCTAATGTTGGACTGAAGTCTACTTTGTCAGATGTTGGGATAGCAATGCCTGCTTGTTTTCTAGGCTTTTATTTATTTATTTTTTTTTTTGAAGCACCATTTTCCAACCTCTTACCCTAAGATAGTGTCTATCCTTTGTAGAAAGGTAAGTTTCTGAGAGGCAACAAATTGAGAGACAGAAAGAGAGAGAGAGAGAGAATGGGTGCGCCAGGGCCTCCAGCCCCTGAAAACAAGCTCCAGATGTGTGTGCTACCTTGTGCATATGGCTAACTTGGGTCCTGGGGAATTGAGTCTCAAACTGGGTTCCTTAGGCTTCACAGGCAAACCCTTAACCATTAAGCCATCTCTCCAGCCCAGATCCTACTCTTTAACCCAGTCTGAAACCTATGTCTTTTGGTTGGGGCATTGAAGCTATTGATATTAAGAGATATTATTAAAAGGTATATATTTATTTTTGGATTTTTTTTTCTTCTGGTTTTACCTTTGCTCTCTTGTGTTAACTAGTATTTGAGTATTGCTTTTGCCAGGTTCCTTATATGTGTGCTTTTCTTTCTCTTCAGCATGGAGATTCTTTCAAGTATTTTCTGTAGAGCTGGTTTTGTTGTTAAATATTCCTTTAGCCATCTTTTCATATGGAATGTCCTTATTTCTCCTTCTATTTTAATGGTACCTTTGCAGGATAAAGTAACATCGGTTGAAAGTTGTTATCTTTCAGAACTTGGAATACATCACTCCAAGCCCTTCTTGCTTCTAAAGTTTGTGTTGAGTAATCTCCTGTGATCCTTATAGGCTTTCCTTTGTAGGTAACTTGATTTTTCTCTTTGCTTTCAATATTTTGTTCTTTGGTTTGTATGTTTGGTAATTTAATTATAATATTGTAAGGAGAGGTTCTTTCCAGGTGTTGTCTTGTTGGTGTTCCAAAGGATTCCTGTATTTGCATTGGCATCTCTTTCCTAATTTGGGGGAAGCTTTCTTCTATGATGTTTGTGAAAATGCCTACTATGCCTTTGGAGTGTAATTCTTCTTCTACTATACCCTAAATTCTTATGTTTGATCTTTTCATAGTGTCCCAGATATCTTGAAATTCCCATTCATACTTTCCTACTATTTTATCTTTCTCTTTGTTGGACTGTATTAGATCTGCTACCAGGTCTTCTAGTTTAGATATTCTGTCCTCTCCATTCTACTGATGAGATTTTTTTACAGAGTTTTTTTTATTTCACTTAAGTGTGTTCTACATTGCTAGTAATTCTGACTCATTTTTCTTTATTATTTCTATTTCCTTATTTATGTCTAGTATTGACGTCTTTACTTCATTAAATGGGTTTCCTGTGTCTTCTTTGATTCCTTTGATTTCCTCTTTCATTCCTTTGTTTTCCATTTTGACTTATTTGAGCATATTTATAATCATTCTTTTGAAATCTTTCTCCAGCATTTCCTCTAACTCATTCTTACTGGAGGTCAGTTCTTATGCACTAATACTTTTTAGTGGATCCATATTATTTTGACTTTTGGTCTTTCATGTGTTATAATGTACATATTTTTGCATCTTGGATTAACTTAATGCTTGTATTTTCTAGTTAGCTGTACTATTATTAGATGTATCAATCAATCTGATGTTATATATCTTCAGGGTAGGAGCTTAATGTGCTAGGTGTGGCTCTTAAGACTCTCAGAGTATCTACAAAAGTGACCCTTGGTGTTGAGTTTGCCTGGTAGGAGAGTATTCAAGTAGGCTGAGTGGAACAAAAAACAAGCAGATTCTAAAATTTAACGAAACAATGTATGCATTCAATGAAAAACAGCACAGAGTATTTATGCAAGAGTAGGTATTATGACAACCAGATCTTCTAACAAAGTCTCAATTCCTTAGGGTGTACGTTGCCCAACACCCTTAATCCTGTCAACTAGGAGGTTAAGATTTCTGGTCTGTTGAAGATTCTAAATTAGCTTGTGACCAAGTGAGACCCTTCTCTAATGAACAGCAGAAGAGGAAGAAAAGCCACTATAAATCAAGAAGCAACAAATAACAAGCCCAAAATATAGCTTATTGAAGAATGGCAAATCCAACCATCCATCAGATTTAACTTATAATTTATCCTGATATGGAAGGTGCAATTAATACTTCCAATTCAAGCCTATATACCAGGCTTATTATGTGGGTACTGACCTTGTGTAATCCCAGTTACCTTTTGGGATGATTTTGGTCTCAGTTATGCTGCGTTCCTGCTTGGGTCCCTCTTTGGTGCACTTTGGGTTCAAGTAGGCTGGCTGGGTCCTTGGATTGCTGCTGTGGTCACTGGTGCTGGGTGCTGTGATCTCCCTTCCCCAGGTCTCTGGTGCTTGCTGGCACTTGTGCTGGTGGTGTGGGAGGGGAGGCAGTGGATGGTGGCTCTAGTTCTCCTGCTGGTCCACATGATCCTCTACCTCGTGATCTGCTCCTCCAATGTTTGCTGTCATTCTCCCTTCACTTTTCTTGTTTTCTAAGAGCTCCAATATGAGTGGAACAATCCCCTCACCTGCCTTTTCCTATGGCTGGGCCATGCAGTTGTTGCCCCACGGACCTAGTGCCACTGCAGCTTTAGCCACTTCTGCCTATCTCTTTGTAGATTTTTTAAATCATCATTATTATTATTAACATATTTCATATGGATACATCATTTGATAGTGCCCTATTTTCCCTCATCCCTGCCCCCATTCTACTGGAGACCCTCCTCAGGGAGGTTGCAGGTATTCTTGTGGGGTTGTGGTTTATGTGTGGTTGGAGAAGCATTCATTTATTTTATTTATTTATTTTTGGCGGGGGTGGGGAGAGAAATGCCTCTGGCCATGATGTCCCAACTTGTGGTTTTTTCATGTTTCTGCCTCCTCTTCTGCAAAATTCCCTGATCCATAGTGGGTGAGTCTACTTCAGTAACCAGCTTTTAGGAGCCTCTGGATCTCTTCTACTGTTACATTTTGGTTTTGTTCAGAAACTTTAATATATGAAGATTCTGTAATTTTATCATATTACTATCTCCCTCTCTTACCCCCATTCCACAGAGGACCCTTCTCTTTCTAAGTAGTTCTTCCTCTGTCTTCTTCCGTCCATTCTTTTGTCCTCCTTTATCCTTCATGTAAAAAATGTTGATGGGCTCAAAATAGTGCAGGTCTTATGGGGGTGTTAGTAACTACTGTGTGTGTAATGAACTTTACATCAGGAAGAAAGTGCCCCATAGGATGCCTGTACATCTGTGGCTCATAGATTCTTTCTACCCCTTCTTCCACAATGTTCATGATCCTTGGGGGATATGATACAAATGTTTGCTTTAGTGCTGAGCTGTCAACAATCTCTTATTTCTGTTTTGATAAGTTTTAGGTACCCTCAGTATCTACTGCCATCTGCATTAGAGAAGCTTCTCTGGCTAGCAGTGAGAGCAGCATTCATTCATTGTGCCACTTACTCTGTATTGTTTTCTGTATCCTGTTGGGTGTAGTAGAGATGACTTATGTAGAGCCAAGAACTGGGCTGTCTCTTCTTCTCATCACCTTGATAAGTCTTGGGTCTACCTAGTATTCACTTCTACCTGCATAAAGAAGCTTCTTCAATCAAGGTGTGAAAAATATTAATCAAAGAGCATACGTATATACATTTAGGGGGCTTTTGATGGGTATAGCATGTTGCATTTATCCAAATAACAGTAGCAGCTTCTTTCTAGGGTCTGTGACCTTCCCAACCATAGGCTGTTGACTGGGTTCTCAGTACCAGGCATGAATTCCATCCCACTGAGTGAGTCTCACATCCATTCAGGGAGCAGTTGATTACCACCATGAGCTTGTATGTTGCTACTACACCCTTGGGCCCATCATCGCGTTGCTAGTTGGTTATGAAGCTTGCAGGATCCATTGCTTATTTACACTCTTGTTCACTTTTCTGCCCCAGAAAAAGCCAGAATAGATTATCTAAAATAATTTTGGAAACACATTTTTAAAATTATATATTACTTTGAAATGTTAGCCATTTATTAGTGTAATTGAAATATTCTTATTTATTCATACTTTAAAATTACTAGCATTGGCTGGAGAGATGGCTTAGCAGTTAAGCACTTGCCTGTGAAGCCTACGGACCCTGGATTCCCCAGGACCCATGTTAGCCAGATGCACAAGGGGCTGCACATGTCTGGAGTTTGCCTGTAGTGGCTGGAGGCCCTGGTGTGCCCATTCTCCCTTTCTCTCTCTATCTGCCTCTTTCTCTCTGCCTGTTGCTCTTAAATAAATAAATAAATAAATACAAAAAAATTTAAATTACTAGCACAATCATCTTTAAAAGTACAATAAAAAGGACATATTGCATATAGCTTCATTTCTGCCTTCTTACCCACTACCCAGTCCTCTACATAGAACATGGGACAATAGATAAGCATTCCATCCGAACTAAAGTATGCAAGAATACAACATAATTTCTCTAGAACTGAATATATATCAGGGATGTCCGCTTATTACATAGCCAAAAAATGTAAGCTTGTCTTTGCAGAGTAACTCAGTTGTGGATGGAGAAACAGCACAGTACTGTTGTCTGCCTTCCCTTTCCTTTTCTTTCATCTACAGTAAATCAAAGGAATTAAGTTAAATTTTACTAGCACTAAATGTAAGCTCTAGCTCAAGATGGGTTTTTGACTATGATCTGCTGGACAGATCTCACAGTGGAGTGTCCTGACATATGGTAATAAGTTCCCCATGGACTCTGTCCTGGTTGCAACTCCAGACACCTTTGAATCCCTTAGGATATGTTTAGCAAGCTTTTGCTAGTGGTGCATAGTAACACGTTGAGTGTTCTTTAGCAACAAGGTGTATAAATCACCTCCGGAGACACTCAGTCACTTCTGTTTGAGCATGGCAACATGCATTCCTTCTCTACTACCAGAAAGGCCAGGTTGGATGTAACCCTGTAGGCTGCCATGGGTGGGCATCAAGGTACAAGACTCTAACTCTATCATTCCTCCATCACTTTTATTACTCACCACATCACAAACTCTAGTCTGATTTTTGCTCAATGCATTTTGTTCCTTCTTGCATACTTGTACTGGTATTTCTTCTGATTCTGAGTCTTGATATGCAAAACTGAGAATAACTTTATGTAATTTTGTATGCACATGCCAGTTTCTCTTCCCCCCCAAGAGTTACATTCTTAAAGTACTTAATGGGCCCTCCTTTGTCTTTTACGGGTATGTTTTTTTGTATCTGAGCATTCACTGCTACATAAATATTATTTCTCTTATTCTGTTGTACTTTTCTCATTCTCCTCTATGTTTAAAAGTTTCAACCATGTTTTATGCATTCTTCCAGTTGCTGAACACTTTGTGATAATGGTGTGTATCTGTCCATTGTACCCAGTGTACTGTACACTTTATTTTCTGCCTGTTCACTTCCCCAGAGATTATAGACCTGAAATACATCCAAATTCTTACCCCAACACTACTGAATTATTTCAATTAAAAAGTGAAATTATCTTGACTTATTCAAAGCTTCTAAACACTTTTAAAAATATTTTATTTTTATTTATTTATTCGACAGAGAGAAAGATGCAGGCACAGAGAGAGAGATAGAGAGAGAGAGAATGTGCACGCCAGGGCCTCCAGACACTGCAAAGGAACTCCAGACACATGCCACACTTTGTGCATCTGGCTTATGGGGGTCCAGGAGAATCAAACAGAGGTCCTTTGACTTTGCAGGCTAAGTCATCTCTCCAGCCCTACTTTATATTATGATTTTTTTTTTCTATAAAGCTCTCCTTTGTTTTTGGTTGAACTAATTTCTAAATGTCAAACTTATTCAGTTTCATCTTATTTTGTCTTATATTTTCTAGTTAACTTTTGCTCATCTGGAGAAATATTATTCTTAGTGATCACTTGCTGGCCACTTAATGATCTGTGTTAGTTTGTCTTTTCAAATATATATTTTTATTAAATTATCATTCAGTTTTGAAATTTTTTATATATTCTGAGTATAATATGCTTATCATATATCTTTACTGACAATATTTTCTTATCCATGACTTGTCTTTTCAATACCTTAATAGTGTCTTTCAAAATAACAAAATATTTACATTTTTAAATTTCTGATTGTGTTTTTACTTTTGGTTGTTGTTCTTGGATAACATGTTGGCATCCAGTGATTTAGAAAGGTGCTGTCTACATAATGGTTCAGCACTTTGGTCAAAATCAGTTGACTCCATATTAGTTCATTTCTGGACTCTCCTTTCTTTTCATTTGATCAGTTTGTCTAAGTTTGATATTCATAATACCCTGCCTGAATTATCATGGCTTTGTACATCTTGTAATTAGGTAGAAGAAGCCCTCGAAATGGGATATTTTTATCAGAGTTGTTTTCATTGTACCCTCTGCAATCCTCTAGCACACATACTTCATGAAGGATCTAGAGGATTTCCACTGATCTTCTGGTGCTTAATTCCTTTAGCTTTTATTCATACATTGTTATATTTTTAAAGATTAATTTTGTAGTATTTTAGTAATTTTGTTCTATTGTACATTTAATTGTAAATTTAGTTTCTGTTACATTCATAATGACTTTTTTCTTTCAAGAATTATTAAATATTTTAGGATTGATTAAAGTTTTTGAACAATTATTTATTTTTTCACCATCTAAATATTCTAAAGCTTTGCTAAAACATACAGGGGAAAAGTTAAATTCTTTCAGGATAGACATTTTGCTGAGTAGGTCACTCTTTAGTCTAGTATATTTTCCTAAATCTTTCTTAATCTACCCAGTCAAATGTGTATTATGCAACTTTATATTTTGGCTCCTGGGAGTAAGCAAAATCCCAGACTACTCAGCACGAGGTTTGGTGGTTAAGGTCCACTCATAGCATGATTGTTTTCTACACACTCAAAGTAGTTTCCAACACTTGCAAGAGCTAATCAGCACTAACAGGAGACCCTCTGTAGGCCTTATATTCTTCTCCTGTCCAGAACCCATCCATGCAGCCTCCAACTCTGTACCTACAAAGCAATGGGTTTTATGTGCTGATGTGTTCCTCATACTACAGCCTAGAAGGTTTCTTCTGGCAGAACCTGAGGCCACTGTAAAACACAGCATGTTCATTTCTGGCATCACCCTTCCATGTTGCACAGTGTGCAACAGTTTATTTATTTAGTTATTTATTTGATTATTTTATGCAGAGTTTTGAAAATATTTTGACAATATTTTTTTCCAAAAATGTTCAGTTGTTTCAGATAAGAAAGTAAATCATGAGCTAGGGAGATGGCTCAGCAATTAAGGCCTTTGCATGTAAAGCCTAATGACCTGAGTTTAATTTCCCAGTATCCATGTAAAGCTGGATGCACAAAGTGGTTCATGTGTCTGGAGTTGGTTTGCAGTGGCTAGAAGCACTAGCATGCCCATTTTCTTTGTCTCTTTTCTATCTCTCTCTATTAGTAAATCTTTTTCTCAGTGATGTTACCTTGACCAGAATATCATGTTTGTTTGTTTTTCCTAAGTTAAAGCAAGATGTCTTAGCCTAAACTTGGTTTTAATTATTCATTTTATTGTTACTTATTTATGTTTAAATTATTTATTATTTACTTATTTAATTTAGTGTATTAAGTAATTATTTAACTGTTAACTATTACTTTCTAGGGTAGATGTTAGAGCAAGTGACTTTCCTGCACATTAACAGAAGCTTAGCAGTCTGAAAGTCTCATGGCCCATTCCCAGTGCTCTAATAGACAGTGATGAAATTAGGAAGTCACTCCAAATTGAGAACCATTGACTTAGAGTGACTTGAAAAATTCTTCTGAGAAAATGTTACCCTCTTAAGTTGTGTCTCATACATTCCTGAGTAAAAGTAACACACCAAGAAGGGTGCTGAGCTCAAGGTAGCATCTGCCTTGTGCATATTGCCAAGAAAAGTATGTTGGCCTGCAGAATTAAGACTATAGCTAGATAATGTAGGAATGACATACTAAGCAGTATTTTTGGATAGCTGTTAACCTTTTTCTATGGCAGTCTTTCTTATATTTGATGTCAGCATATCATCTAGACAGAGCTGATCAGGACACATGGAATTAAATTTACTTGTTTTCACTAAAGGTCAACTGTTTCCATGGTGCCTATAACAGTTCTCCCATAATATAAGCTGCTTGTAAAGTTTTGAATCAGAGCATACCCTATTGCTTTATGTTTCTTAAAAACTAAATAATATAAAAAAGGAAGGAGATTTGTTTCTAACTCACCACAGTGCAAAGGCTGATTCTGGTCTCCTTCAGACTTTTATACTCAGCCCATTCCTCTCTTTTGTGGTACCATATCATTTTTTCCTGGTCATCACATAGAACAACTTTTAAAACTATGAACATAAGAACAAAAGAAACTAACAAATTTTAAATGGTTATATGACTCTATATAATATATTCTCCCATTTATTTTCTCATTTCTTTGCTGACTTATAGCTGGTAAAGGTAAGTTTCTTTTTCATTCTCTCGGCTTAAATGTATTGCAGTTTTGTATGGACATAGACTTGGAAGATTATTATCATCTTATTTACCTTGTAAGTCTCCTATGTTATAGACAGACCCAGAATGTTTAAGTTAATGCTAACATTTTTAAAAGGTTCTGTACCACAATGGAAGAACAGGCACAACCTAATTTGTGTCATCAATGTAAACATAAAAAGTAATGGTCATTAAGATCTATTGACATGCAAAAATATGGCCAGAAGGTAGTAATTGAAGAGCTGGTAGATTAGATGTGGGTTGTTATTTTCCAAATGTTAGAAAACTTATTTATTAAACAAAAGGATAAGCATACATATGCACAAAATATTTATAATTGTTATTTGAGGGACCCATTATTGTATTTCTTTTATATCCTCAATTTTAATTAGACTATATCATTGATAACATTTTTAAAGCTAAGTATACTGAATGTTGAGGGTATTCAAAACTTAACAGTGAATTCATATAATCTAACTTATTAGAAGACCACTTTTAGGATATTAATAATAATAAATTGATTTCTCTGAATGGTGACTTTAACTTGTTTCCCTTTCCTATGATTTGCATAATTCATACAAATTCATAGAAGATTGTATGAGCAGAATGAGTAGGGGCATGTTACTGTAGCAGACAGCTTCAGGTTCACTGAAATGAACTTTCAGACCAGACACAGTTATGGAGGAAGGGATGTTTATTGAAGCTTAGATCCAGGGGAAGTTCCATAATGGAAGAAGAAACTGGCCTGCTTTCCCAGGACCAAGCAGAGACAGAGAAGAGAGAAGCACAAGCCTAAAAGCCACACAGCACAGCACACTTCAGGAACTCCAGCCAGGCACACTTTGAATATCTTTAGATTGAAATCTGAAACCCAACATCACACCTTAAGAGCCGCCCAGTGACATTGTCTCCATCCAGGTGACTGCAGTTGCAATCTACAAACAAACTACTGGATATATTGGGGACCATCTATTCAAAGCTCCACATTCTGCCCCTGGCCCCCAATAGATTTATAACCATCACACATCGTAAATTGTACTCAGTTCAGTTTCAAAAGTCCCCACGGTCTTGACCAATTTAAGATATTAAAACCTGTAAACTCAAACAAGTTAAACATTTCTAACATATAAAGGCACAAAGTAAACATTTTCAACTGGTATAACGCATAGCAAGGAGAGACTAAAACAATGCAAACTCAACCACCACCAAACAAACATCAAACTTCTGCAGTTCAAGTCCAATACAACCAGAGACTGATAGTCTCCAGATTTTCCAATTCCACCCCTCCAGCTGGGCAGAGTAGCTGGGGAACACTTCCGTCTCAGGCCAACAGTGCACTCTATAGTAGCACTTGCATAGTCCTGGTATATTCAAAACATCTTGAGGTCTTCATGCAAACCACAGCCCATCTTCCAAAGGCTCTTTCAGCCTATCAGGGCAGCATGCTCTGCCTCATGCTGCATCTCAGCAGCAGCTCCTGGGAGCATGTGCAATTCACGACCACTCCACTCATTTTTCATGCTTCTGAAACCAATACAGTTGTGCAGGACACAGTCATAATCTTAATTCAGTGACGAAACAAATCAGCCTTGAAAAGCAGGTTCCTACTCCAGTCAACTTGTTTGCATTACTATGATAGTCTTTCTTCAGGCATCCTTTCCATGGTAAAGCAATTGAACCATCTCCCTTAAGATTGCTACTGTGTTTGGCAATAGCAGATCCAGTAACCTAAAACCAGTCTCAGTGCCTGTAATTTTAACTTGCTTGAGGTTTTCCAGCTTAAACTCTTAAATCTGTCAGCCCAATATCTTTAGCCTAGCACATCTGTCCATTACAAATTTAACCTTGATCAAACTCTCTGGGCCTGGGAAGCAGGACACAGCCAACCCTTATGCCAGTAGCCCAGTTCCAACAAAGTTCTCTGTTGTCTTTTCTTCCCCCTAGAAAGCTCATAAGCCAAGCCTCGAAGTTAAATACTGCCTGCACTTAGCATTCTCAAACTCTCATCAGAATACTCCATAAAACTTGGCTTACCACTCACTCCAGAAGACATCTTTATTTGCAAGCACCAAGTCCATGCCCATTTCTCCAAAACAAAGTTTCCAAAAGATCAACATCCACATGGTCAGGTTCATCTCAGTCCACTCCTCAGTACCAGGTTCTGTAGCAGACAGCTTCATGTTCACTGAAATGAACTTTCAGACCAGACACAGTTATGGAAGAAGGGATATTTATTGAAACTTACAGATCCACGGGAAGTTCCACAATGGAAGAAGAAACTGGCCTGCTTTCACAGGACCAAGTATAGACAGAGAAGCACAAGCCTAAAAGCCACACAGCACAGCACACTTCAGGAACTCCAGCCAGGCACACTTTGCATATCTTTAGATTGAAATCGGAAACCCACCACCACACCTTAGCCACCCAGTGACATTGCCTCCATCCAGGTGACTGCAGATGCAATCTACAAACAAATAAACTACTGAATATATTGGGGGCCATCTATTCAAACCACCACAGTTACTAAACATTTTTTTTCCATTTTAAATGTAGTAAGCTGATTTTGCCATACTGCTGGCTTTTTAAAACCATCCTTTACTCTCTGCAAACAAAAGCTCCTTGGCTTTCATTTACATTAAACATGTGGCTTTGATGAATTATCAGTATTACTTTACTTTTCTTATTTTTAATACTGGTCTTTCCATTATTTACTGCAGAATGAAAAACACATGAATCAACATGTGGTTTTAAACCATTTAGTCAAAAGAAACTAAGTAATTATTTGGGTCAATAATTTAGATATGAACAAAGTCCTGACTACTATATGTATATTATGTATATCAACTGTCACTCTTTGTTGTTGTTGTTGTTGCTTTTGGCAGTACTGTGAAAGGTTTTTTTTTTTTTTTTTTTCCTACTAATTAGTTTTGTACTCAGTGAATACAGTCAGGTTGATACAGTTGTTTGCCTCCTCCCTGTCCTCCCCACTGCCCTGGCCCCTCCTTGTTGAGGTATATGGGTCATGCATTGTGGAATTAGCCATCAGTTATGG
Organism: Jaculus jaculus; assembly: GCF_020740685.1. Lineage (NCBI taxonomy): Eukaryota > Metazoa > Chordata > Mammalia > Rodentia > Dipodidae > Jaculus > Jaculus jaculus. The sequence continues at coordinate 83,083,423 of NC_059111.1, read as the reverse complement.
GTAGGCGGAAATGCCTCTGCATATCATGACCCAACATTTGGCTCTGACATTCTTTCTGCCCCCTCTTCCACAAATCTCCCTGTAAAACAAGAACATACTGAGCTGGGGTGATGGCTCAGAGGCTAAGAGCACTTGCCACTTACCCATGAGAGTGTAGGAGGGCCTGAGGCCACTCTCATTCTATTTCCCAGAGCCCACATAAAATGTTGGACATGATCAGGCATGTCTGTATCCCGGTATTCAGGAGGAGAAGATCAGAGAATCTCTGGGGCTTGCTGACTGAAAAACAGCAGCTCCGGGGTGAAGGATAGAGAAGGACACTCAAAACTCTTTTCTGGCCTCCACCTGCAGGTGCATGCTGTATATATCTACATGCGCATGTCCATATACTGCACATAACACAACATACTACACATACCTTACACACATGTTATGTAAAAAATTAAATGAAACAAGAACATACTAACCAGACTGAGATACATGAAATTTTAAAACATTAAATATCTTCTATTAAAGACCACATGGATGACATCCAAGCAAATGTGGTGCCCAATCTTCAGAGCCACTTCTAACTTGCTGCAGATTTTAAGCTGTAGGAGAGTTTGGCCTGAAACAATGCATAATCTGATATGAATCATGATTAATGCAGCTACGGGCAAGTTCCTAAACACAGGAGAGTTTTAAACATAGAATAATGAATTGTATCTTAAATGGTTCATTTTCTGCTTAGTTGGCTCAGTGCTATACAGAGATACTCTGAGCTAGTCCCCTTCTCTTAGCTATTTACTACTGAGCCCCACTTCTGCACACCTCAGTAATATGGGAATGCCAATGAAATACCCCCTTTCCTTTTCTAGTGTCCACTGTCCTTTTTCTTTTTCCTTTATTAAAAATATCTCACACCAGCAGAAGCAGGAAAAAAAGAAATGCAGCATCATTATTATTTATTACAAAGTAAGAAGTTGTTAGCTGTTTTTCTTTTCTTTCAATCTTACATTCTGAACCCACTTAGATGCCCTTCTGGGTATTGGCACACTGGACAGATTGGGGTCAGGGCCCACCCAATAATCTTCCTCAATGCACTGGGGCTGATTAGGTCTCTGATGCCCCTCACACGTTGCTTACTAAGCTATCTAGTTCCAAGACAGTCTTAACTGTCTAAATTGATACTATCAACCAACCTAGTCTTTTCCTTGACTTCCCACAGCTATTGCCCTGATGAAAATTTAAATTTTCAGGTTCCACTTGAATAAAGCTTCTATAACTTCTTAAACCTCTAGAAAATAGTAATATTTTTCAATTTGGGTTTTATTCCATCCATTCTCAGCACTCCTAGTAATAGTACCACCTAAAGATACTGGAGCATATATATCCAACTGTTACCATAGAAACTCCACCAGCATCCTCATTTACCATGTCCCACATCTGTAGTTAGTCCATAGGTTAATCATAACAATTTATGACAGTATTGCCGTACATCGTTTAAGCTCATTTTTTGTTGGCTTGTTTTGATTATTTCCTTATGCTGTTTCAGAAGATAAATGAAACTGAGGTTTACTGCTGTCATAGAACATTTAAATAAAATTATGAATAATTTACTATTTTTTAAATGCATGATAATTTTATCATATACTAAACCTGAAAGTCTGGGATTTGATTATACTGCAAGCATATTTTTCTTAAGTTTTGGATGATGCTTTAGTATCTTTCAAGAATAAATATAGCTATTGGAGCTATACAGATGACTCAGTGGGTAAGAACACTTGCTGCAGCAAGTTCCATCCCCAGCACCAAGTTATAAACTGGACATGAGTGCACATGACTGTATGTCCAGTGGTAAAAGGGGTGGAGATGGGAGAATTTCTGTTTGGAAGTTTTATCTGAAAAATGAGAAATTCCTAGTACAGTGAAACTCTGTCTCAGGAAAATAAGGTAGAAGAGAGACAGAGAAGGACACCAGATATTCCTATACCTTGGTCACAGAGTGCACCTGTCTGTATATTCACATGCACACATAGCGCATACAAGACAAAAGTGAAAAATGTCAAGGAAGAAATGCAGGGATGAGGTGCAAAAGATAAATATGATGGGCAATTCTAGAAAGGTAGTGTCCATGAGAAGCATAATATTCCCTTACAGAAGCAAGTTTTGTTAAATGTGTAGATTTTAGCTGCTCTTATATCAAAAGTTAGCTGTGTAGAATGGAATTGTTACTGAGCTTCACTCTATACAATTCCATTTTCTTTATGTATCTCATGGCATTACATTGTAAACTTCAAATATATAAAATAAAATGTAGTTTAATTATAACAAGGAAACTATTATTTTATTAAAACAAAGGACAGCAAAGTAACCCAAATACACATAACTACACACACACACACACACAAGTTAATTATTAGGAGCATACTTTGTATAGATGCACCATGTGTTGGTACCACTGTTTCCTTCCTCCCTGCCCAAATTCTGCTGAGGCCTTCTTCAGTGGAGTTACTGGTATTACCCATGGAGTTGTCAGTTATGCCTTGTGAGAGTAGCAGTCATTCATGGGTGGCAATACTTCTAATTATGACAGTCTAATCTTTGGCTCTTATGATCTTTCCACTCCTTCTTTTGCAAAAATATCTGAGCTATGGTGGGTGTGTTTTAAGTCTACTTCAGTGATAAGCTCTCAGGACCCTCTGGATCTCTGTTTTGGTATGTGTTGAGTATTCTCAGCATTTGTTTTCTTTACCCTGGCACTGATTGTCACTATGGAAGCAGCACTCTTGCTCATCTCCCCAATCTTTTGTGGGTCAGTCACGGCCTTGGCTGAAGTATAAGGGGTAGTTTATCTCCTAGGATCTTGCTACATTCTGAAAAAGAAAATCACATTCTCCAAAGGAGAATAATGTCAACATAGATTAATTGGGATAAGCATTGTAAATCTAGGGATATTGTGATGGATATAGCCCCTCTTAGCCAAAAACAGTTTTTTTTAATGAAATTTTTGTTGAAAAACAGCTTAACATAAAAGATTTGTCATGTCAGGAGGTTAAAACGGTTGCCTGTGGGTTTATTTTTTATGTGTTCATAAATTCATGGAAGCCAATGGTGAAATATGTTTCTATGTAGCATTTTCAGCTATGTTTATTTGATGCAGAAAAAATAGAGCTGTTTGGTCTTTACAGCTTGTGTTTCATAAAATGCAGCTCTAGAGAGAGTAGAGCTTCCCCTTTCACTTTTTTTTAAAAATAATTTTAGTGAGTTTGTTTTACTAAAGACAAAATATATATTTTTGACTTAATGTGCTATTTGTGAATATAATTTTATCACTAATCTAATTGTTGGAAAAAGAAATTTCCATTCATGTATGTGATTTGTCTCATTAGTAAAAAATTTTATAGCTGTATTTCACAAAGAAATTATTTCTTCAATTTAAAACATCATGTACTTATAGAAATGAACTATAGATTCATTTCCAGAAATTTGTATATTTTATTTAAGGTCTATTTGTCTATTGATTTAATAGGAAAAAATGTTTCTTATCATCTAAATGGTTCTTATCATCTAAAGAAGAATTATTGGTATTTTATTCTCTAAAATTTCTTATGTATCTTGATCTCAATAGATAATCCCTTAAGGGGCATTATTATTATTATTATTATTATTATTATTATTATTATTATTTTGGTTTTTTGAGGTAGGATCTCACTCTATCTCAAGCTGAACTGGAATTCACTAGGTAGTCTCAGTATGGCCTCAAAATCACAGCATTTCTCCTACCTCTGCCTCCCAAGTGCTGGGATTAAAGGCATGCACCACCACACTAATGGGCATTATTTTTAACTGCTTATTGTGACTTTTGGTGAAAGAGATAATGAATACAACTTAGTATTTTCTCTATAAAACTAATAATTATTTCATAATGGTAATGTTAAAAGTATATTTTACCTACATAAATACAGAAATGAAAATGCTAGTATAAATTCCTTAAAATATGACATAATCTTCCAATCTCATAGTTCTGTGCTTTCCCTTTATTCTGCCCTCTATTCATTTAATATTATTTCATGTTATTGCATATTTAACTTTTAAAGACTCACAAATAAATAGAAGTTTAATTGATTCATTTCTTAGTTCAAAAAGTAGTTTAGTGGTCATCTATTTAAAATTGATTCATCACATATAATGTACTTAATAATTCAGTTAAGTAGTCATGAAATATAGATGGATACAGATGATAATTTTTCTATAGTTCACAATTATGTACCTTACCTCACCAGTAGATTGCCATCCATTGTTTTCTTGCTATATTCCCTTTTTGATCTCTGTTACTAACATAAAATATACTTCAGTTGTTTTTTTTTTAATGTGATTCTCAAGACCCTTCAGCTTGAATTATATAGTCCTTCCATCTGCAAGTATGGCTGAAAGTTGAACTTGACATGGATCAATATGATCTGGGCTAAATATCTAAATGTGACTGATTATGTTAGCATCATGTCCACAGATCAATATTGAGTTTTATTATGAGTCTGATTCTATAATTGGGTTTAATCAATAAACTTTTGTCTCTTTTCCTTTACAATTTTAGGATTGTACCATATAGGTTTTAGAAATTCCACTTAGCTGACATTTAAGACTCTGCTTTTCTTATGATGACCAGAAAGACATGAATTTTAAGGAAAAATGGGGTTCATCTTTACCATTGTGAGAAGAGTCCACTTTGATCCTCATAACTGGCTGCTTGCTCAATATGCGCCCTGCTTCTATCAGAGCTAATGTAGTAACACCCCAGCATCCTTTTAGGAAAAGTGTGGGGCTTTTTCTGTCTATATTTAGTAAATCACATTGAAGACTTTGACAAAACATACCATTAATGAAAGCAATAGTAAAAGCTTGCCTTTTGATAAACCTGCAGGGTATGCAGGCGTTGAAAGATGCAATCTGTGAAGAACAATAAACTTGAACCTTTGATTGAAGTGCCATTTGGGATGCTGGGCTTTGTCTGCATATTTGCACAAATGCGATGCTCCCTTTTTTCATGTCTCTTAAACTTGAAGCTTGAGCGCGTTCATTGCTATTTCTGCATTAAAGTTGGACCTTAAAAGCTCCGTACAAAATGGAGACTGGAAGTAATCCAACCAGAACTATGTGCTCATCTCTGCCCTAGTTTGCCATTTGCAAAGCAAGCTTCTGGCCATCATTGCTATTTACTATGAAAAAATCTGGTTTCTTTTCCAGTCACTCCCCTTAATAAATATGTTCTTTATATATATCAACTTTTCTTAAAATTGACAAAGAATACTGTTCCTCTACTGGGGAACTGGGAGTAGAAGCAACTTTGAATAAAAATTGAATTCTTTCATCTAAGTACTTTGTAGATTTTCCCATCATATTTGCCTTAGGCTTCAAAATTGTAACATATTAATATGCTGAAGATTTGGCACCATATCTAAGGTGAAAAAAAAATGGGCATTCTGTTATCATGAGGCATGCATTTTATATTCTTCAAAATCTGTATTGTTCACTATGAAATCAGAAAATGAAAGTACTATACATGCTCTTGTGAATTTACAGATGCAGACCGTTTTCAGAAGCATGGTATGGATGAGTTTATTTCTGCTAATCCTTGCAAGCTCGACCATGCCTTCCTTTTCAGAATCCTGCAGAGACAGACTTTGGATCACAGACTGAATGATTCCTATTCTTGCTTGGTGAGTACAAATCTATCTGCCTACCCAGATTAGAAGAAAAGATTGCAGAAAAATGACAAATAGTTGTTTTAAAGCATCATTTTATTTCAGACTCATTTAACAACTAGAGTTGGAGTTAAGTATAGTGAATTCTAATCAATTACTTTCTAATTTGAAAATTATACACTTGAAGGCCACTGCTGTGCCACTCACTCAACAAACAGGAAAATAGACTTAAATAGATGCTGAACTGTCTTTTACCAGTCCCTCCAGATAAAACTGAGTGAAAACAGAAGGCTTTAAATAAAGATACATAAACCTCTGTTATAGGATTTACTGACACTTGCACAGACATCTTAAGGTTTAAATTCTATTCACCAGATGTTCTTATCACTCTTGGTTCTTAGAAGGACAGCATAAGTGACAATAGAAGGAAACAGAGATGAGCAATATGATGAGGGCTGTATAGATAGTGATTCCTGTAAAGATAATTTGAATTGTACCAGAGGAAAGTAAAGAGGGAGGAAAGAAGGAAGAAAGAGATTGATTTAAGTAGTTTTGTGTGTATTGTAAGTATAGCCAAAATTTAAGATTATGAGGTATTTTGCTTGACATCACCAAGTATAAGGATTAAAGGTTTAAGAATCATATGTGCTCTTCTAACTATTTACTTCTGGAAACAACAATTCCTATCATACTTGAGTCTTCTGGATAATGAACATAGTTAGTAACTTCATGCATTAAGTGGTATTCTCTATAAAGTTTCACATAGAATATGTTCCCCATCCATTGTAGTTACTTCCATAGACAAGAAGAAATGAAATAACTGCCATGATCACACTGAGGGCTCATTGATTTACTATAAATCTGAGAGCTCATTAGTGTGTCTTGTATGTATTTAGGAGTGTCATGTAATTAGAAAGAGTATTGGGAAGCCAGGTGACCCAGGCTGTACACCAGAACTCACCAACTGACTAGAACTATGGCCTTGGGCAATTCACTTCACAGCTCTCAAATTTAGCTTGTTTATCATGTAGAAATCTTCATAACTACTATGCATGCTGGCTCTAAATTTTAGAGAAGGAATGTATGTAATTTGCTTCATACACTGAGTGCCTTTACCATCTGCATCATGTGTTGTGGTTATTTTTTCCTTTGTCCTCCTCTGCTAATACCCTCTCCTTTCCTCCCTCTCTCTTCCTTTTTCCATAGTTATCTCATCTCTTTTAAAAACTTTCCCTTATTTTCCTTTCATTATTTTAAACAAACCCATATAAGTGAATCTGTAAAATGAATCTGTCATGATATTGTACAAAGCAGCTCAGCCTAGCTGTGCCCTCCACCATGCACCAAGTACGCAGCCTTCAAGTGTGGTTAGCATTCACAGCCCAGTGTCTCACTTTAACATGAAAAACTACTTATGGAAAACCCTGTTGTTTTATTTGGGCCAGAAAAAGACAGAAAGAGAAAACATATCCCAGATATTTAATTACCCAAATAGCACATACATACTATTGATAGATTTACTAAATATTCTAATGGGTTCACTTTATAAAATACTTCCAGTCAGAGAAATTTCTGTAATAGTGTCTGCTTTGCTTTTACTGACTCATAAAGATATCAGAATTTCTGGAGTCTTTGTGACTGACCGTGTGAATAAATCTTGTGAATAAATTTGCCTAGGTTTGAATGAATGACACTGGAGAAGAACAAATTTCCACACCTTGCCTCAAGCAATAAAGAAAGGCTGACATTGGATGGCAAGTGTCACAAATCACTTCCTATGCGATGACATTCAACCTGAAAATCATATGAAAAACACCACTAATGAGATAAATGCCGAAAGACACCTCCATGCCACTACTTACAGTGCCTGAAAGGGCCTCTAGACAAGTAAATCTTTATATAGAAAATGTGTGTCTTTTTCTTCTCTTGCAGGGTTGGTTCAGCCCTGGCCAGGTCTTTGTGTTGGATGAGTACTGTGCCCGTTATGGGGTGAGAGGCTGTCACAGGCATCTCTGCTACCTTACAGAACTGATGGAACATTCAGAAAACGGTGCTGTCATTGACCCCACCCTGCTCCATTACAGCTTTGCATTCTGTGCCTCTCACGTGCATGGCAACAGGTATTTTGACTTACAAATCTGTGCAGTGAAATGTATAGGGCTGTCTGCAAGATGGAGAACACGCACTTTGCCATTATCACCTAGTAACGGGTTGGAAATAGCAAACACTTCTTATAAGAAAAAAAAAAGCACAAAGGAAAAATGTACATCAATCCACTGTTGATTTAGGTGAGCTGCACTTTACGTTTCTTTTTGCTGGTGAAACCACTTGAAAGGGAGAGAGACAGACTATCTGTGAGAAGTAGAAACTGCCTTTTAGTTCTCCCATACTGCCTGGTACTAGGATCTGTACAGCTTAAGTATCCAGATGAGCCCTATTGTAACATCTACATGTGCCTAGGATTTTCAGACAGGCTTGTTCACAGCCAACGATACTTGCTTTTCATTTATGGAATAAACTTGCATTTTTGAAGCAGTTAAGCTTATGAGGATTTTGCCAAATTTCCTCCCAGTCTCCTCTCATTTACATTTTTGGAACAAGTATTACCTTTTACAGTTCTAAGCCATCAAGCTCACTTCTTGTTTGATCAATCTAGAAAAAAAAAAAAAAAACCACCTAATATAGTCCTCCACAACTGTCAACGTCCTGACTTCAAAGTCTATGTTATTCTCTTTTTGTCTCTAGACAGTGTATATATTCCTGCCTCCTTGACTATGCTTTAACTGTTACTCCTTTTACTTGAAATATATTTTTGCTCTTTCTTTTTATTTTCCCACAAACCTGCCTAAGCTTCATGTAGCCATGCAATATATTATGGTTGTCATAGGCCTTAGAATTGAGCCATTGTTGCTCAAATGAATATTTAATTTTTTTAAATATATATATTTTTTAATTTTTTATTTATTTGAGAGCGACAGACACAGAGAGAAAGACAGATAGAGGGAGAGAGAGAGAATGGGCGCACCAGGGCTTCCAGCCTCTGCAAACGAACTCCAGACGCATGCGCCCCCTCGTGCATCTGGCTAACGTGGGACCTGGGGAACGAAGCCTCGAACCGGGGTCCTTAGGCTTCACAGGCAAGCGCTTAACCGCTAAGCCATCTCTCCAGCCCGAATATTTAATTTTTGTGGGACATTTGATGAGTTTCATGTTCTATTTGGTTCTCATATTTCCCATCTGCAAGAAAGGTATACTAGCAGTATTTAGTCATTGGAAATTAAGTACATTAAAGTGTGTGTGTGTGTGTGTGTGTGTGTGTGTGTGTGTGTGTGTGTGATAGAGGATAGCTCAGTAGTTAAAGGTACTTGCTTGTGAAGTATACAAAGTTGAGTTCAATTCCCCAACCACTCACATAAAGCTATACCCAAAATGTGATGCAAGCATCTGGTATACCATTTGCAATGGCACACACACGTACTTGCACATAAATTTTTTTTAAAAAATGTTTTTATGAGAGGGAATGAGAATGGGCATGCCATGACTTTTTGCTGCTGCAAATTGACTCCAGATCCATGTACCACTTTGTGCATCTGGGTTTACATGGGGAATCATACCCAGGCTAGCAGGTGTTAGAAGCAAGTGCCTTTAACCATAGAGCTATGTCCCCAAAATTAAAAATAATAATAATAATAATAGCTTATATGACTAAAGAATTGTTATCTTGGCAGCTGCCAAGCCAACAGTTCCCTTTTGCTTGCCAGCCAATGGTTTCTCATGATTACCCTACTTTGTCGCTTCTTCTCTGTCTTCCTTTAGTCTCCATTCATTCCTGCATTCATTCATTCACTTATTGACTCATTCTTACATTCCCTCATTTTGATCCCTTATTTTTCTAACCTGTACTAAGAATTTCTTACCTTCCAGGTTTCCAATACAACACTTTTATCACTCTGTTCTAAAACCTGCTCTTTTCTTTCAGAGAATTTTTTTTTTTACCTTGAAAATCTTACGTCCCTCCACACCTCAGCCATGACTTCTACTATGTGGATAATTCCAACCAGCTATTCTCCAAAGCTACAGATCTCCACTGTCAGCTGTGGTGTTCTGCAGATACTTTCAAACCTCCGTATATAAAACTGAATCTAACATCTCATCAATTAGCTTTCTTGCCAACTCTTACAGTTCCTCACATGACTTTTAATACTTGTATTAATGTCTTTGCTATTAAAGGCCTATTGTTTTCTAACATCTTATTTTTTTTTTAATTTTAACCCTTAGACCCAGTTATCCAATTTCAATTACCAGTATTGCTATTCTACCTCCAAAAACTACTCAAATTCCTTCATATTTTTTAATTTCTCTTTATCTGCCCCAACTGTGGCCTTTATGTTATCTTGCCTATGCATGATCTCCATCTATTGGGTTTTCCTACTAGTCTAAATCAAAATTAATGATTGGCTTTTAACCATATTCCTTTTCAGAATAATTCTGTAATTTTCATTTGGTTGTTAAGTTAAAAATAGATTCTGACTCATAATATGAACATTTTCCATTATTATTATCCTACTCTATCTACAAGTTTTACTTATAGATAGTCTTATCTCATACACCGTTTTTACCACAATGGAATATATCTCCTTTTTCTGTCCTTTCTCAGAACTGTTTAGCTCATTCAATATCTGTTATTTGAATAGTTACCTTGGGATCTTTTGCTTGTGCATCTCTCTGGTGAACATATACACATGAACATGCCTGCTTCTCTTTTACGAGTTCATATTTTGAAAGCAGAAACCAATTCTCATTCATTTATTTTCCCCTCCTACCTTATTATAGTGCTTTACACATTTTTGTTACATAATGAAAATTTGTTGAAATACTACTGCTGCCATTTCTCAGTCTTCAATAAAATGGAACTGATTTTAGTCTTAGAATCTATTCAGATTTCACTTCTTTATCCTTGCTGGACAAGTAGGAAAATGTTGTAGTCATTTTGTTTTGTTTTATCTTGTTTGTCCACTCCTCTAAACCGAATCTTCCTTACTCAGAACATGTGAGATACAGCAAATTATGATGTCTCAGCTAGTGTCAAGACCTTTTTTATATAAGCAGCCTCTTGTCTCCTGATTCTTGTAATTCCTTCTCTGTCAGAAAGAAGCATCGTAAAGTTGGGCAATGCCCACAAATACAAGATGGTAGGACTATGGTGAAACAAATCCAAAGACAATGTATAATCAGATTGTCTATATTATTAACACACACAAAACACAGAATTAAATGGTAGTATTCAGCTAATTGGTTCTCAAAATTTGTGTGTTTGAAACACAATTTAATGTAAAGTTATTGAGGCATCTAGGAGCTGCTGACTTTGTTTCAGAAACCTGATTTAAATCTGAGGTTACTATAGTTACCTTTATTCTAAATAATTTTTTTCATAATGATAACATATAATTTTTATGAAGCAAAGTTGGAGGTTTATAAGAAAAGGATTTAATACAGATCTAAGCATAGGCATTAAGGGAGAGAGAGACATGTAAGAGAAGGAGTAGCACATGCTCTGGAGTGGGTGTGGGCTCCCCAAAAAAGAATTACCTAGCTTATAAGTTAAATTATGTTTGTATGTTCAGGCATATTCTATCTGTAGTGTCCATATTAAAGTTATTTTATAAGAAGTTAAAGTATGCATGTATAATCAGTCTGTATTTCAACATTAGGCATATGCCACTTAAAAAGAAGAAAGAAATGATATTTGAGGAAAATTTGAACATTGGTTTATATAAAAGTTACCTTGGACAAGCTGAGAGTTATGTTATTTTCTGTATTTGCAGTCCCATAGATACCATTCATTTATTTATGCCATGCTGCCCTGATGAAAGTGGGGGGTGGGGGACGGAGGTTTAAAAATCCTGGCTCTGATATTTGTAAACTGAGCCAAGTGGGAAGATTACTTCCTGAAATTCCAAGTACTCATATATAAACAGAGGGAAATACTATTATGAAAGTAATTATAAGAACTATATAAGCATTGATGGCTACTAACACTCTAATATTCTTCCTCTGGCCATGCCACCTTCAAAGATATAAGTTGTGAAGAGAAGAAAAGTGTGAGAAAAAGTAGCAAGGCTGTACTCACTTGTGCTAACTGGAAGTGTTTTACTGTATGTAATTATTATTCTAATGTCTTGGCTAGAAGAATTCCAGTCTTAGAAACCTCCCATTGTGTGCTTCTCTTCAGCATGCCTGCCACATGTGATGTTCATAGACTCTTGTTAAAAAATGCTGCTAATGTCAAGTCCAACTCTTTGACAGTATTTACTGTCCTCATCGTTTGTTGTGATCATTTTTACATCTGTCCAGAGACACATTTAGGAAGTGTTTTGCTCACTACCTAAAAGCCACCTCTGCCAGAAATTGAAAAGGAAGAAGGATTGCCTTTTGTTACTGACAGAAGTGAAGGACGGCAGTGCCTCTGCATAGAATTTTTTCAGGGAGCCTATCCTACCACTCTGTGCTGAGCTCGCTGGGGCCATGCTTTCTGTCCAATGCTGTCTTCGCTGAATAGCTCTTTAAGTGTTCAGAAATAAAAGAATAAATTTAAACAGAAAAGGCTTGGCTGGTACCAAGACTGAGGAAGACAGAGAAAAGGAAAGAAAGAAAGAAAAAGTGAGTCAAGGACAGAAACAGACCCACTCCTGCAGGAAGACAGGCACACATACCCATGAATAACCCAGCCACTCACTGCAACAGTGCTGCTCAGGGCTGGCAGGAACGAGAAAAGAGATTTCAGAGACAAAGCATTTGAGGGCAGAGTTCTAGGCTGATGTGAGTGTTTATATGTCTTGGTTTATTAAGTCAAGCTGAGGGTGGAGAAACTAAAGCAGCAATGTAAAATGGTTTTTATGCCTTAGTTTAATATAAGACTGACAATATATTTACTGATTCTTCTACCATTTAGTAGAGTCATCTGAGAGATGCCACATGCCTGACAAGGGGTAGCTTAGATGTACTGTCTTCAAGGAGAAGGTATAAGTTTACAACATGGCTGTGGTGTATGTAAAATCATTCCTTTTTTTGTATGGGTTCCAGATCATACCACAGAGTGTTACATCTTGGCTGGGCTCTCAGTCAAATCAGTATATTACAATACTTCCAGCTTCTGAGATACTAGTAATATTCCCCTTCGACTTCACTTCAGAGAGTATACTGCAACTTCTTGCCTCTAATTTTAGAGGTAGTAACACACTTTTTGAATAAAATCATAGATAATGCATGAAATAGAATCATCAAAAATTTTACTAACACTTCATTCATATATGTGACTTGTGTTTTGTATAAGCCTGGCATGCCTACAATCCTAGCATTTGCAAGATAAAGGTAGAAAGCTCAGAAATTAAAGGTCATCTTTGGCCAAATATCTCAGCCAGTTTGGGCTCCATGGAAATCTATTGAAAATAATTCCACAGGAATTATCAATCTAGAAGGTTACTTTCAGGGAGGTAGGCAGCCCAATCAGTAGCCATGAGCAAGTTTGCCCATGATATGTGGCTGATCAGACAGATAGCACCCTGCATGCTAAATGTAAGAATCAGGTGGACAATATCAATGAACTCCCTTAAGTATGCATCAGAGGGTTTAAACGAATTTGGAGAAAATGTAGAATTACCTCAAACCTTTAATCAGACACTCCAAGTATTATTTATCTGTTCCTTTCCAACCTTGTGTTCAGTTCTTCTAAAATGACAGAAAAAAAATGAATAAAGAAAGGACAGGGAAGCCATGGTATGTCATAGATAGCAGTGATCTAGAAATAACACTGAGCTACCAAAACACTTGTGCTATTATCTTGTCTCTTCTGTTTGTGAGCTGTTTGACTGAACAACTGATCCTAACCTATTTGAGCCTTGCCTCCTGTCTGTTCACTGAACACAGTAACATCCATATACCTACTGCTTTGCTTCCTGAATGGATTAAATAGTGAAAGTACTTTGTTTATAATAATAAACTAAGTATCAGGTGGTACTGTTATATCTACACTGTATAATTAATTATCCCTTATCCAAAATGATTAAGACCTAGGGTTGGGAAGATAGTTCAGCAGTTAAAAAAGCACCGGGTTGCAAAATGATTGAGATCATGAATAAGCTATGATTCTCAAAACATTTCACACTTCACAGTGTTGAATTTTTCTACAAATTAAAAAAAAATAATAATTTTTCAAAAAGTTATGTATCTGATGTATCTGCCAGCAGAGAGTGCCGGGGGGGTAGGGGTAGGATAGAAGGAGAGAAGAAAGAGAGAGAAGTAGAGACTGGGAATGTCAGAGCCTCTTACCATGGCAAATGAACTCCAAACATATGTGTCACTGAACCATTCCCCTTCCCAGTAAATATTATTTTAATATATTTACTTATATTTTGAAACTGGTTTTCTTATCTTGACCTAAAGTATATTCTTTGAAATTTCCTGCCCAGGGAGTTCCCAAAAGACTGTTTTATATGTATATAAAGCCTTTGTTTTACCCTAGCTTGTAAAGAAAGTTTTATTGGTAGTTTTAGATTAATTGTTTTCTCTGAGAACTTTAAAAGTATTAATGAATTTTTTCCCAACTTCTTTAGTTGCCACAAAAAAATGATATTAGAATCTGTCATTATTTCTTTCTGCATTATCTTAAGATTGTGAGTGTATACCATTTGTCTTTTATATTGATTATATTTTATTTATGTATGGCTTCCTTTCATGCACTTGAATGGGGTATGTATAGGTGTATAATCTTTCTGTCCTTACAGTGGGTAACTGTGCACTTCTTTATTTATTATTTATTTATTTATTTATTTATTTATTTATTTATTTTGGCTTTTCAAGGTAGGGTCTCACTCTAGCTCAGGCTGATATAGAATTCACTATGTAGTCTCAGGGTGGCCTCTAACTCACAGTGATCCTTCTACTTCTGCATCCCCAAGTGCCAGGAATAAAGGTGTACACCACCACACTTGGCTTTCTTTTTTCTTTCTTTTTTTTTTTTTTTCTTCATTAGTTATGTACATACTCAGTGTGTAAACAGCCATGTTGGTGCCATCGTTAGCCTCCTCCTCCCTGTTCTCCCTCCTCCAAAGGGACCCTCCTTGTTGGGAATTATGAGTCATGCATTGTGGGGGTAGCTGTCAGATCTGGGGAAGAGGCAACATCTCTGTGCATAATATTCCAACTTGAGGCTCTAACAATCTTTCTGCCCCCTGTTCCGTGAATTTCCCTGAGCCATGCTGTGTTCCGTTTAGGTCTACTTCAGTGATGAGGTATTGAGAGCCTGTGTGTTTGGATCTCTGGCCTGTTAGGAGTTGAGTGTTCTCTGTGTCTATCTCCTTCACCCTTGTGCTGGTGCCACGTCTGCGCACTTCTTGTTTATTCTTACTGAGATACATGAAGGTTCATGTCTGTCATCATTTCTGCAGTATTTTTATATATTTAAATATTTTGTCTTTAGTATCTTTATTCTTCTTTGAAATGCCTAACAACTGTTATAGTAAGCAGGTTTTTTTTTACCATGTCTTAATATCACTGACATATCTACCTACTTTTGTGAGCCAAGCCATCTGGGATGTAACTCCTCAGTAACACGCAGTGTAGAGAAGCAGTCATGGACAGTGTTGCTGTTACCTTTGAGTTGCAGTGACAAAACACCCAGGCAAAAGCAACTGATGGGAGTAAATGGTTGATTTTGACTTACAGTCTCAAAAAGCCTTTCAGCATAGTGGGAAAAAAGAGAAGAGCAGAGGCCAGACATCATATCTGCCACAGCAGCTAGCAGAAACAAGAGTAATCTGAGCTCTAGCAAGGGTAAAGCTGGCTATAACACCCCTAAGCCTGCACCCCCCACCTCCTTCAGCAAGGCTTCCCCTCCCAAACTGCCTCCAGCTTAGCACCTAGCCTTCCGAACACACACGTCTAATGGGGAACATCTGATTCAAACCACCACAGACAGCATCTCAGTGAATGAGTATGGCATGTTCTAATGCTTCTTTGGAGAGACAGCACAAGAGCTGTAGTTTGATACCCTTATTCTTTCTTCAGTTCACTTTCCAGTTATGACATCTATTCTTTCACTCTTATGGTGAGGTAATTTCAGTTACTAATTTTTTTTTTTTAGTTCTGGAAATTCCATTTGTTTCTTTTTTGAAATCTGCCTTGTTCCCTGAATGTCTCGTTCATTGCCTGGTTTTGAGTTTCTTTTTTCCTTCTGACACAATGGATTATGTTGTTCTGACAGTTGAATATCTTAGGTACCTAAATCTATCGCTGCTGCTAATATCCTTACAGCAGTCATGCCAGTTATAGAATGTGCAGCACTGACATGCTTTGTCCTCAGCAGGGATGTTTATATTATCAAGACACCCATCATACTAGAAGCAGCAGACCCATAATTTGCTATTTGAAAAACATGACTTGGCCATCTCCATAGAGAACATCCTGTTAACCATTCCCTCCTCTGCTTCAGGTTCCACCTGTGTAACTGATTCTCGTTTGTAGCATCTCATCTTAAACACCATTCCCAAGATGAGTCTTTCCCTAATATACCAAACTATACCAGATCTTTATATCTTTGCCTCTCATAAATTTATGTGCACTATTTTTATTTTCTTCTTTAAATTTTATTTTAAAAGTTAAGAATAGCATACACAGTACTAGGTTTTATTATGGTATTCTTAAAAATTATTTGTTTTTGGGCTGGAGAGATGGCTTAGCGGTTAAGCGCTTGCCTGTGAAGCCTAAGGACCCCAGTTCGAGGCTCGGTTCCCCAGGTCCCACGTTAGCCAGATGCACAAGGGGGCGCACGCGTCTGGAGTTCGTTTGCAGAGGCTGGAAGCCCTGGCGCGCCCATTCTCTCTCTCTCCCTCTACCTGTCTTTCTCTCTGTGTCTGTCACTCTCAAATAAATAAATAAAAAAATTTAAAAAAAATTATTTGTTTTTTCTCTTACTATGGCATTTCTTCAACTTTTCCTACTAAAACCTCTGCTGGGGAGTAGCTCTCTATATTGGGCTTATATTACAGCCCTTGACCTGGCCAGGTGCTACAAAAGTATTTGAAAGTTAATGACATTGAACCATTCTTCAAAAATTGTCTAAGTGATAAATTGCTGCACCTCTTGAGTATCATATTGCATATTGTAATTGTCCAAATGCAGCAATTTCAGGTCATGAGAATGACCTAACTCGTGCAACAACTTTTAATTACTTTATATTCAAGAACTCAATATGTTAAAAGGAGATAGGCTTTTACATATAAAATTTTATTTTATTTTATTTAAGAGAGGGAGAAAGTGAGCATTCCAGGTTCTGTAGCCACTGCAAATGAACTCTAGACATATATGCCACCTTATGTGTCTGGCTGTACATGAGGACTGGGGAATCAAACCTGAGTCATTAGGCTTTGCAGGCAAGAAACTTAATTGCCGAGCCATCTCTCCTGCCCCACATATAAAATTTTTAAATGATAAAGACTATAGCTGATAATGCTGCAGGATAATGACCTAAAACATTTCCAGGTCACAATGTAAGGAAAGTACTTCTTTAAGAAAATTAACATTGCAACATAAGCAAATACTTTAATATGTTTTCCATGTAACTTAGGGTAGCACTCCCAAGTATCTTACCCTAAGGGAAAAAAAAATAGATATGGGCTAAAGGTATAAAGAATAAGGTTAGCTATTGAAGCACTATTTGCAGTGGAAAAAATAGAGGGGACATCTACATTACTATCAGTAGAGAACTTTATAGATGTGCCATATAACAAAGTAGTGTTACATTAGAAAAATATGTTTGGATAATTAAATGATGTGTGAAAACGTGTATAGTTCATTAAAAAACCCACAGTGAATAAGGCTATATGTTTACAGATTTATAGAAAGAAAATAAGTGATATTTACAAAGTGGTATTACCTGTTATTTATCCTTCAATTTTTTATAAACTTTTTAAAGAAATATTTATTTATTTGAGAGAAAGAGGGAGGGAGAGAGAGAGGGAAAGAGGGCCTCCAACCTCTGCACAGAACTCCAGATGCATGTGACCCCTTATGCATCTGGCTGATGTGGTTCCTGGGAAATTGAACCTGGGTCCTTTGGCTTTTCAGGCAAATGCCTTAACCATTAAGCCATCCCTCCAGCCCTCATCCTTCAATTTTTATAGGGTATTTTTTCTTTAGTTTCACTTCTCCTTCCAAATTCATTTGCTTGAAGTCCTTTACCACACGTTGTGTTTTAAAATATAACATTACATATGGAGCAGACAGTGATGTTTATATAAAGAACCCTCTACACCAATCTTTTATTTTAGTTCCTTCTCAGCATTTTATTCCTTGTGAATATTAGAATTGTGTACAGCAATGACTTCAGTTTGATTTAGTCTAAGAAAATGTTTGTTTCTCTACAAATTGGCTAGCAATCAAACATTTCTGTCTTTGACGAAAAATGAAAATCATAAGATATTGTACCATTGTGAGGTCAGATTTTTGCTTTCACTATAGAAGTGTCTACTCAGTATTAAAATTTGGTGTCCAATTTTAAAAGTATTGTAAGAGAGGAGTACTTGTAAGAAGACAACAAGAGATAAAATATCATTCCAATATTCCAACTTATTTTCTCATAGCAATTCAGTGATTTCTGTCTTAGTGAACAAATGTGGTTGCAATTCATTTTTTTTTCTGTATATTTGCAACTTCAGCAGATGTGTTAGGATACTAATTATCTAATATGCAACCATCCAAATTATAAATCATTCTGATTGAAACAATAGGTGTTACAGGTCAGAAAACAAAAAAGAATAGATTATTGTTTTCTCCCTCATCATCTTCCCTCACTCCACATTCTCATGCTGTGTCTTCTAGTCTTTCTGTTCCATTCACAAATGGATATTGGTGGGAAATACACGAAGTGCAAAGTGACTTTCACCTGCTGTGCTGCAGGCAGAATTGACAATTCAGAAATACCCCCCTCTAGGTGTCTCTCCCCTTCTCACTCTCTCTAGAGGAAGCCAAGATGTCATACATTCCTCAGAGGGAAGGGCAGGTGACAAGAGCCAGTAAGAAACTTAAAAGCACCCTGGACATTGCCTTTTGCCCACTCATTGCTTACAAATAAGTTTTTACAACAGTTCACTAAACAACCAATACAAACAAGACACCCGATGTGTGGGACAAATTAGAAAGAAATCTGAGTCATTGATAGAACCAATACATCCTATACACTGTCTGCCCTTGTATATTCATTCAACCCATGGGTTTCCTGAGCACTCTGTCCCAGGCTGCATGCTCATGCTGAGAGATTTAAGACATGTTTGTCCATCAAGTGTCTAGAATCTATGCAGCTGATAAAAATGAGAAAATGATCATGGAAAATAAAGTTTGCTATGATAACTAGAACAGATGAGCAATGCTGATGGTGATTTTAAAGTAGGAATCTGGGACAGTCCATAACTAAGTAATTGTAGGACATGCTGTAACAAAATTCAGCAGATTATTTGTCATGGGCTTTTTGATTTCTCAATATGACACACTTGTACTGTAAACTTCTGAGAGGATAGCATAGTCTGTCCCATTCAGAAGATACTTGAGCTGTTTATCCTGACTTCCTGCAGCACCCCACAGAATCATTGCCCCTTGAAATGTGTTCTGGGAAATGTCAACAGTAAGTCATCTTTATTCAGACTCATGCAAAATGAATGGGTATTAAACATGCTGCAATTCTGTTTTTCTTGGTGCTGCGGACCTCCAGGATATTTTTTTTTATTATTGTACTGTAAAAACTAAAGCATAAAATGTGTGAACTGCAAACTGTTCAGATACAATAAGTGAAGCTATGACTTTAACCCCTATCTGCATATTTAAGCAGAATCCTCATTAGTATTATCTTTTCTGCACAAATGCCTAATGTGCAACCTACTTTTGTCCCATTTTTTCTTAGGTCTTTCTTAAACTAGAGAGTAATTATCTTTTCACTCTGAAGAATCTAATTTCTTACCTCTTCTATCCCAGAAACTATCAGAGATGCTAGAAAATACATTAATAATAATGCTTTCTCTCTTTTTCATGAGTTTCCTTTCAAAACACTCCTTTTTCAATTTAAATGTTATGTTACATTTATCACTCAAAAATCTGGTAATCAAGATGAGATTTCCATTACATACAAAGAATTTTTTTTTATCTTTAATGCCTTAATCAAGAATTCTTTAGTTCAAAAAGGATTAAAAAATTATTATACAGCCCTCATAAATTATTTGGCTAATGAATAGGAGTATGCATACATTCATATATGCATGTGGTAGCTTCTCTGAAAAATAAAGAACATGGCACATAGATACCTAAGTGCATCAGTGGCAGAAGGTACTATTTAATGAGTTCTCTCTTTTAAGAATCTGAGGGCTGGAGATATGGCTCAGCAGTTAAAGGCACTTGTTTGAAAAGTCTGATGAACTCAGTTCAGTGTCCCAGTACCCACATAAAGACAGATGTACAAAGTGGTGCATGAATCTGCAGTTCATTTGCAGCAATGAGAGGCCCTGGCACACCCATTTTCTTTCATTATCATTCCCTTCATGTCTCTTTTTCACCTGATTACATATAAATAAAAATATTTTTTTAAAAACAAAGACACAATTACCCAACTGTATTCACCACTCCATTGTTTACTAATATCAGAATTAACTCCCTAGCATAATTTGTTTGATTTCATCTGTAGTTAAAAGAAATATATCCTTTAATACATATTTTATAATTTGTTCATGTTTAACCTTCTTTCACATAGTGCTCAGTTTTTATTGAAATATAACTTTATTAACTATAAACTCTAAGAAAACATGAGAATATTAAAACTTGATACATGGGAATACCTTTCTTCTAATTATAACCACTTTAATATTGAGTTATCAGTCACAGAGTTTACCCACATTTTCATTCAAGCTAGAAAATTTATCATTCACATTACATGTTTAAGTAACCACATTTTAGCATAGTCCTTTTATCCATGTCAAAGAAACATTGTTATTTTTCCTTTTATTCTAGAGAATTAAATTAATTTGCTCGTAACTAAAATGACAACTAAACACTAAAGATTTTCTACTAAGTATATGCTGTCTTTTGTGTATTTTCCACAAAATTTCCTATCCTGTATACTGTTATACAAATGTTCCAAATAATCTATGTACTATTACTATTAATAAGAAATAATAGTACTATGTCATATTACTAAGTAATGAATTCTCATAATCTTATATAACTGATATTTTTTATATTCTATATGATAATCATTTTCCCTTTACATATTTGCTTTGAACAATGCAATGGTGTCAACCATTGTTCTAGATGGCACAAACACAACACAGAAGAGGAAAATAATAAATAATTAAATATGCCATGTTGCATAGTAGCTACATATACAATGACCAGCAATAAAACATGGGAAAGAAGGGAAAGGGCTGTGAGAATGGGAAACTGCACGTTCACAAAGTGTGGTTAGAGATTACCTCACTGATCTTTAATCTTTAAGTAGGAAGCAGAGAGAGGAGAGAGCACACAGTGTATATCTATCTAGGGGCAGAGCTCGCAGCAAGAGGAGGCAGCACAGGCAAAGGTCCTAATGTTGGGCCATGCAACTGCCTCTCAGAAGCCTAGCAAGGAGGGGGAAGTGGACAGACAAATCAAGAGGGAATAGATGAGGTCATAAAGGAAGGGTAGGAAGAAGATCTTGAACACATAAGGTCTTGTGGAGCATTGTAAAATCTTTGGGTTTGCCTTGTACATTGCATCACTATAGCAGGGGCAGGGTAGATTGTTGCTTTTCTTAATTATTTTATTTTATTTATTTTGAGAGAGAGAAAGTAGTAGATAGACAGAATGGGTATGTCAAGGCCTCTAGCCACTGCAAACAAACTCTAGATCATGTGCCACCTTGTACATCTGGCTTACATGGGTACTGGAGAATTGAACCTGGGTCCTTAGGCTTCACAGGCAAATGCCTTGACTGCTAAGCCATCTCTCAAGCTCTTGTTGCAGTGTTGTGAATGAAGGAAAACTGTACTATGTCCTATACTTGAAGGCACTCACATTAATGTTTGGGGGTGTTTGACAAAGATAGGACTGGAAGAGGAAGACCAACCCAAGGTGGCTGCAGGGGTACTCAAGGGAAGCTGGTGATTCCTGGCACACAGGAGTAGTGAGGAACTGGTGAAGGTGGCCAAGTTCTAGATGTGTTTTAGAGGTAGAACAGACACAACTACAATTTTTAAATCTCTAGTACTCTAAGTCTCCTAAAACTCACTATTAAAATGTAGCTGGCTTAAGTTTCTGTGAAAGTTGCTTGTATACATAGTTCATAATATGTAAAGAAGCAAGTTTCAGATTTCTCTTGTTAATGTCCTTTCAGCTGACACAGTGATAAGCATTGCATTTAAATTTGCTGGTTTGAAACTTTCTACCTTACATAAGTCATGTAAGAAATATCTGATATATGTAAGCATATTTAAAATTCTTCCTGCACTACTGCTTCTCAGATATAGCTTCCATGGTTTGGTAGGGTTTCTAAGTCATCTTTCTTTTTTTGTGAAAATATAAAGGGAAATAAGTAAGACATAGGCACTAAGATCACTAGTTTGAGAATATAAGACAGCAAGGTTCAAGTCCAGGTTTTTTGCATTTTCAGGTATATGACTTGAAATATGAACCTAGGTAGCCTCCTCTCCTAGAAACTGCAGACAGGACTGTTACGGGCACTCTGTTAGTCTACATAGGAAACAGCTAGCATGGTGCCTTGTGCATATTGGTGGCTATCATTTATTTCAATGTTTATATTCTACAGTGACAAGAACCATGTTGAGGACATTGTAGAAGAAACTATTGCCTTCAGGCTTCTTTCCAGCAAAGCTACCATTAATGCTAACCTAAGTTATCAGGGCATTTCATATACCTGATACTTTGTGCCAACTTTGCCTAATACACTAAGATAAGGACATGAGCATGAAGTCCAAGTCGTTACATGTATTTGACCTGTCAGACATGTGCCTGTTAGTAGTAAACTTGGTAAACTGACAGCCTTTCACTGTGTGCACCAGAGTTTGTCTCCTTGAAGCTTAACCCTGAGGAGCTTCCCCTGACTTGCCTTTCTCACTTCTCATCACCTGTTCCATCCTGTCAGGTAGGCAGTGCTCTGTCACTGTAGATCATGATCTCATTTGTCAGTTCAAACAGGAATTGTCACTCAAATCTCCCCATATGGCATCTGTCAGAGAACCAAGCCAAAGGTTCATGTCAGTCATCAGAAAAGGTTCCTTGCTCTTTTACCAAATTTGTATGTATACGGAAGCACCCTGCAATGAATGTATGGTATGAGTTCTTGCTGCTATCTGTGTAATAACATAACTTAGATATAGTTGTCTCTGAGAACTTAAATTTCCAGGTTAATAATTGATGTGGAACTGTCAGATGATTTTTTTTATTTTATTGTTTATTTTTATTTATTTATTTGAGAGTGACAGACAAACAGAGGGAGAGATAATGGGCATGCCAGGGCCTCCAGCCACTGCAAACGAACTCCAGATGCATGTGCCACCTTGTGCATCTGGCTTACGTGGATCCTGGGGTATCAAGCCTCGAACCAGGATCCTTAGGCTTCACAGGCAAGCACTTAACCGCTAAGCCATCTCTCCAGCCCTGTAAATTTTTGTTGTCATTGTCAGTGCTTACTTGGAGATGACAGTCTGGATTTTATGTTAACATTTGCTCAGTGAGAGCTAATTTCAAAACAGTGTTAGAAAACGTATTATCAGTTTAATGTAAAATGGAGATAAACTGATTGTTTACTTACAGCTTATATGTTAGACTTCATAAAATTATTTGAAAGATCTTGTCTTTTCTGTAATTTTCGAAGTGTGTTCTGATAGGATAGATGTAATTTATATGGTTCTAAATGACTGGTATTTCCATGTTTATAAATGCATTATAATTGTAAGAAATGTTTGCAAAGAATAAATTCCAATATCATGTAAGTCTCTGATGTAACAAGTTACTTTATATTAGAAAAAGTCCACATGTTTAAGTGATGTTTAGATGTGGATAAAAGGCCATTATGTCAGTATGGTTCAGGTATAACTTTAAAATTAATTGCTTTTGTCCTAATTGACTAGTTAACAAGCATCAACCACATATGCTTGCACAATGTACACAGGCATACATATATGTTTAAATATACAAAATGGGAAACATCAAATTAAAATCTCATTAACAAAGTGATATCAAGTATTTTTCTTTGCTGTTAATAATCCTTATTTCTAAGTGTTTATAAGCATTAATAATACTACTTTGGAATGATAAATGTATATCTTTAGAGATTAAAATAGTCCTTAAAGAAAGAAATTAATTGGGGGTCATGCCTGTTGTTAATTATCATGTACAAAAAAACCCCTCATTTCTTTATTAAAGTACAAAAGTGGTTTAAAGTGAATACAGGATTACTGTGTTTTCCTCTCTCT
Source organism: Jaculus jaculus (assembly GCF_020740685.1). Classification (NCBI taxonomy): domain Eukaryota; kingdom Metazoa; phylum Chordata; class Mammalia; order Rodentia; family Dipodidae; genus Jaculus; species Jaculus jaculus. The sequence goes on along the minus strand of NC_059111.1, from coordinate 83,059,230 downwards.
TGTTAACATAATTTAAATCTATGTGCTCAAAATTTAACATGAATGCTATGCAACCAGACCCTTAAATGAATAAAGAATAAATTCTTATCCTTGCTGTTATTTTATATTCTTATCTTAACACATCATCTCAAACTTCCTACCTACTTTTAAAATCTTAATGACAATTCTTATAGATTCTGTAGGAATATTTTATTAAACACATATCTTTAAAAGAAACATAGTCTTTAACTATAGATTTTTATTCTATTACATGCCCACATATTTATCTAAATTTCTGTTCTTTAGATATTATAATTGAATATCTAGTGTCATGTTTGGTTGATTTTTATTTGGAATAGAAGCAGTTAAGATATTTCAGCTTGTCTTTAGTACTTTTAGTAATCATTCCATTCAGGGATTATTCATTTAATTGGTCAGATGTTTGGTTCCACTACAGACCACTTTCACTGCCATTCTCAAGGACTACTTATTGTTTTCTGTATATCTGGGAAATATTAATTGTCATCTTTTACCTTGAAGGCTGTCTAAAAGAGAATAAATCCATTCCATTCATTCTTAGGTCTACTAACAGTGAAGCAAATGACTACAATTATCTCCAATAAATTTCCATTGTAAATACAACTAAGGCCACTATGCCTTATTTAGAGTTAGGGATGAAGCAATTTTATAAAATATACCAAGGTAAATATGTTATCAATATAAGTTATTGATTCTATGTACTTTTTCCCCAGGCCTGATGGAATTGGAACTGTTTCAGTAGAAGAAAAAGAGAGGTTTGAGGAGATAAAAGAGAGACTTTCTTCCCTGTTGGAAAACCAGATCAGCCACTTCAGGTGGGTGTTCTGTTCAATACCTGCTTTTCCACCTCTCCACTGTCCACCCCTATACATCTTCTCTGTATCTTCCTGCCATGGTCAGGAATCATCAGTGGCCTCCCCTTGCCTACAGTGTATAGTCAAGTCTTCTACCTGTGGTCTCTTCCCCAGCTTGCCATTCAGTTGCCTCTGCTCCTTTCCACAGTCAGTCCTAATGCAGTATTTGTTCCAGCATAGCTCTTACTTGCCTTTTGCTTTTGCTTTTTTTCTCTAGCTCTGGTGATCATTCCTTCTTCCCTTTGTACTACCGGGCAAGATTTTCCCATGTCACCTCCATGATGAGCATTTCTTCATTAGTTCATCACTGTTCTGAAGCAGTTACATATTTTTTTTTCCCTCTTCACTGTCTCTTAGAATATTGTTAATAAATAAACTGTTTAAGTTGTTAGTTGTATCTTTAGTCACAGATCTGTGAAAACTCAAGCCACATTATCTGGTGAAGGAAAAAAAACCTATTAATACTAAGGAACATTGTTAGTGTGAGAGATATACATATTGCTGCTTCTCTTATTTTTATAGCCTAAAACAAACGTGGCTTTATAATTTTTCTTATTGCCGCAATTATTATTAGACTACACAGTATTGCCACATCAATTACTTCTGTCCTATAGAATGCCTGCTGTGTTTTTCTTATGATTTGTAATCATTCATGTGAATTGATTGATCAATCCTGTGAATATACCTCCTCCAAACTGTAATTTATCACATGAGTATCGTATGTGTGACCCCTCTGAACCTCCATGTTCTTATCTAAAAGGAGCTTAGAATGACTTTAAAATGATACCAAAAAAATTCTCTCTCTCTCTCTCTCTCTCTCTCTCTCTCTATCTCTGTGTGTGTGTGTGTGTGTGTGTGTGTGTGTGTGTGTGTGTGTGTGTGTGTTCATGTACTCCCCTGTTTCAGTGATTTTCAGCTAAAGCTTGTTCCACCACCTCCAGATGAGTAAATGGGGGAAGATCTTCACTGGCGGTGGTAGAGGCTGTCATTTAGTGCTGGTCACACATGCGAGTATTATTCCAATCATGAAATCAACTTAAATAAGGAATCACTGTTCCAAAAGAATAAATGCATTCATTTTACAAAGATTTAACTATCTGCCTAAATTATTTTTGTTTACCAACAAAATGTCATAAAGGTTTTGTATCTGCAGAGATCAGCTTTTGCATTCACTATTGTTGTTAGTAGTCTCTTAGTTTGTTTAGAAAACATGTCCTTTAGATGTGTTAAAGTATCTTTTAATGAAAATCAGTGTGATTTTCCCACTGGTACAATAGCTAGGAAAGACATCATCCAATTGAATATCTGCACATATCAATTGCTGGCTATATCCCTGGCTTATTCTATCACTGATTTCAGCTACAATTAACAAAAATACTTAAACTGGCATAATCATAGATAAGTTTTGATGTATATTTGTGTAAAGTTCCCAGATGGGGCAATTTGAATAGTCTTACTTATTATCCTCTTTCATGGGATAGCCTCACTCTTAGGAACATCAAGACTGCAGGATTTCTTTCTCTCACATTCATACTTTCTAGTGTTCAAAGGCAGGCACAAAAGCTGTCTTTGTTTTCTTCAGACCATGAAGACAACAGAAATAAATACCTACTCAACTCATTCACATCTCTTGTCCTCACAGGCCATACTCTAGGCTGTGAAACAAAATCAATAGCCAGAGGAAGTCTGTAGGCTGGATGTCTCAGTCACTGATCTTTCAGTAGGATCATCATGATAGGGTTGGGCCAGCCAGAGCCATCTCTCTAGAGATGTTCTGTCCCCCACACTGCACCCCCATTAAGAATTATAGAGTTGGAAGCAGAGAGCTTCCCACATCATATATTGTATCAATTTCCTTAAAAGTTTCTCCTACATGGCCATCCTCTTTGGATAATTTCTCTAAAGCTATCCTTTACAGTTCTCTTTGACTTTTATTTGCTTGGTGTTCTGAAGACAATGAATAAAATTCACTGGCCTAGCCGAGTGTGGTGGTGCACGCCTTTAATCCCAGCTCTCAGGAGGCAGAGGTAGGAGGATCACTGTGAGTTCGAGGCCACCTTGAGACTCCATAGTGAATTCCAGGTCAACCTGGGCTAGAGTGAGACACTACCTCAAAAAAAAAAAAAAAAAAAAAAAATTCACTGGCCTAGACTTTATCATTTCACCATTCTTTTGGATGTTGGTAGTGTTGTATAAATTCTGTAAGCTATATTTTCCTACTCTATGGAAGAGTAATTGAAAAAAGAAAAGGTCAAGCTGGGCGTGGTGGCGCACGCCTTTAATCCCAGCACTTGGGAGGCAGAGGTAGGAGGATCACCATGAGTTCGAGGCCACCCTGAGACTACATAGTGAATTCCAGGTCAGCCTGGGCTAGATTGAGACCCTATCTCAAAAAAAACAAAAAAAAAAAAAACAAAAAAGAAAGAAAAAAGAAAAGGTCCAACAATGTAGTAGAAGAAATTTTAAGTGACTTTTTAGACAAATTTGGGAAAAAATTTCATTTAGTACTATTGTAATGATTCTTGTAAGCTACCTTCCTTGGCTTCTTGTGTTAAAAGAAACAATATAACTTATTAACTACTGCTAACAAGCTAAAAACAGTCTCATCCAGGCCCAGTGCTATAGTCCTGAAATCCCAATCTATGATTCATTTTTCCTGGCTTCATCAGATTCCATCTATCCACCTATAATTTTCTGTTTTTTTCTTTGCCATATCTTCTTTTTTCAGTCTTGTCCTTCTATATTTATTTATTTATCAGAAGCAACATGTCTTCTATTGTTTTAATTGGACTCTATGAGAATACTGGGCTAGATGTGTATCAAAGGTACTGTCTGTCTTCTCATTTTTCTTTCATTCATCCCTTTAATCAGAAGTTCTTCATTTACATCTAATTTATTTTGCCTTACATGTTGTTAACATCCTTTTTCAGAATAGAAGTCAATCTAAATAAATTCTGTAATATTATAGCTGGGCATGGTGGGACACACCTTCAATCCCAGCACTCTTAGGAGGTAGAGGTAGGAGGATTATTGTGAGTTGAAGGCCAGCCTGAGACTACATAGTGAATTTCAGGTCAACCTGGGCCAGAGCAAGACCCTACCTTGATAAACCAAAAAAAAAAAATAATAATAATAATAAAGTTATTAATAATGCCATTTTTTGTCCATATAGAGGACTGAACTCAGGGCTTTGCATATTCTACACAAACACTCTACCACTACTATATAAATTAAATAAACATTTATTCTGGGACTTGAGATTCATATGCCTCTAACTCATATACTTGTTGCCTCCACAAATGGTAACCATAGAAGCTTGCATCTTCAAAGCATATTGTAAGTGGCTTCTCCTTAGCTAGTGGCCTCTTAGATCATCAAGGTTTGGGAAGTTTTGAGTGTCTTTCTCATCTCTTGGGTGGGCAATAACTCAGGAACTAAAATGCCATATGGAAAATATCATATAAAGCCTCCATCAACAGAGGTGCTTGGATGGCAAGTCCTTCTCTTTGGACCAGGTCATCATACTCTCAAGAAGATGAAGATAATGGAATATATTAGTTGTTGAAAAGAGACATTAGAAAAGAGTCTGGAGTTGTATTACTTACATTCTGTCAGTTGTATTGAAGTTTAAAATTCATTTCCAATTTTTTAAATTTTTGAAAGTATACCAAAAACAAAATTGAAGGCCTGGCGTGGTGGCGCATGCCTTTAATCCCAGCACTTGGGAGGCAGACTTAGGTGGATCGCTGTCAGTTCGAGGCCACCCTGAGACTACATAGTGAGTTCCAGGTCAGCCTGGACTAGAGTGAGACCCTACCTCAAAAAACCAAAAAAATAAATAAATAATTGAATATTATAATCAAAACACTAAGCAGGGGGTAGAATGTAAAAAAGCACATACTATATATCCATTATCTGCAATATTTACACAATTTGTATTATATAAATACTGAATGGAGAAAACGGATAAAAATGAAGAAATGCAATTTCCACTTATCTGAAACAATTAAAAACTAGTGCAAAATAAACAGCAATGATAACATAAAATTCTACATCCTAAAAGGGAGAAAAATGGTGAAACCTTCACCAAGCCCTTAGAGGGAACACCTGAGCCACAAGACACTGGAGAGGGTATGATGAAGACTGACCTTAATCTTCTACAGCTTCTCCCCCCCACCTCTCACTCTCTTCTATCTAAGTCTTTCATATTGGTTACCTTTTTCTTCCTTTCCTTAATGGGCACTGACCTATAACTCCCAGTACCAGCATGTGGCTATCATCCACAATGAGCCTTTGATCAGAGAGACCTACATGGTTTCCTAAAAGAATGACAGATTTCTGTCAGAGTACTTGATGACCCACCAAAGGTTAGTGATAAGCTCTACTGCTGAAGACACCTTATGTGGTTGACACATAAAATGGAATGCCATGGCTGGAAGCTGGAAGACAGTCAGTCCCCAGATAGTCAATGCATCTAGTGCCAGAAGGTGCTACATGGGTGACTGGGGGAAAATGACCAATATCTGTCCAAGCAACTCATGGTCTAACTTACTTAGCAGCAAATAACCTGTCATGATGCTCACACAAGTGCAATAGTGGCATACAGCCATGGTGGGGAACCAACTGCACTTGATTAGGCTAACTGATCCCCTCAGTGGTACAGGACCCATAGCTGGACCTGGGAAACAAGTCAGAACCATATCCAAACATAAGCCTGCTCTCCATTATCAAGGTACCACCATTCGTGGGCTACAAGAGGGCCTACACCTATTAAATTCTCTATAAAAAAAAGTAAGGGTTATCTCATTTGTCTAGTGCTAACTTACTCTCCATTGGAGAATCTGCTTCTCTTTTTCAGATAGATGTAGATCCTAAGGAGATAGCCACCCTATCATACCTTAAAAGGGCCCTGGCTGAAACTAAGGACAATTGGCAAAACAAGCAAGGGTGCTGTTTTCTTGGTGAACTGGGTACCAGCACAAGGGTGAAGGAGATGAACACAGAAAAAAATCAATTCCTACCAAATCAGATATCCAGAGGCCCCCAACACCTCATCACTGAAGCAGACCAAAATGAACCCAACATGGCTCAGGGAAATTTTGTAGAAGAGGGGGCAGAAAGAATGTCAGAGCCACATGTTGGATCATTATATGCAGAGACATTTATCCTACCCATAACTGTGGGCTAACTCCAGTATGCATGACCCATATACCTCAACAAGGAGGGGCCAGGGGGAGAGGGTTAGGACATGGATGAGCCTAATAATGGTACCAAATTGACTGTATTAGCTGAGTACAAAACTAATTAATAAAAAATAAATAAATAAGATAGAGGTCAATGAACATATGAAAACATCTACATCTTCTAGAAGAGTAGCACTTAATTTTATGGACTAAGTTCTCTTCTCTGGTCAAATAACAGGCAAATTAAATATGTGGTCTAAAATCAAAGTCAATGGAGTTTAATAAAATATGCAGAAGCCAAAATAAAAAAAAAAATGGACAAGTTAATGAGTAGCCATGGCTCCTGAGAATTGGCAAGCAAATGGGTTCAGCTGTTAGTTGTGCAGGCTCCTATCAGAAGAGGAAGACGGAGAGGAGTGCTTGCCACTCCTAGGCTTGAAGAGACAGAGCTGAGAGTCCAGAAAAGGCCAAGGCAGCCAGAAACTGTATGTCAGAGTTCTAAAGGACAAAGACTGGGGGGAGGGAGCAAGAGAAGAGAGACAGGAGCTTCAAGAATCTGCAGAGCATCCCCTGGAGTCTCCAGCTGAATATTAGCCGTTGCCTATCAGTGGGAAACTCTCCCGAGTCTGGCAAAGAACCACATGAAAGGATTTCAAGGGAAACATTAGTGCTTAAAGAAGGCCAGGAGCAGTTTTGTTTCTATCACCTGGAAAAGAAAACTCAAGTGCACTGGCATCAGATTAAGCACTGACAGAGTTTTGCCCTAGCAGTGGGAAAATATTACACCTAAAGTAAAAATGGCCTAGTGAGGATGAAAACCAAGAATCAAAAAGATCTGAAATAATTTGGCTATGTTATTTAAGAGAGGTCAAAAGTATTAAAATATTCATATGTTGAGCCACTAACAAAGTAGAATTTACTAACATCCTGCTGAATTATTCATGCATGTAGAAAAATTGTTTCCCACCAAAATAAAAAGTGTTTACACTCATATTTTCTATTCAGGATAGTGATGAATGTTCTAGCCATCACATTAAATTAGAGAAAATGAAATAAATGCTTCTAGTCTAGAAAGGTAGAAACCAAAACTTAATGTTTGCATTGTAGGAAGAAAATCCTATAGAATCTAAAAGGACATTTTGTAATAAGTGAGTTTCTAAAAATAGGTACACCTTAAATAAGAATATAAATATTGGGGTTGGAGAGATGGCTTAGCAGTTAAGGCATTTGCCTTCAAAGCAAAAGGATCCCAGTTCGACTCCCCAGGGCCTACATCAGCCAGATGCAGAAGGAGGTGAATGCATCTGGATTTTGTTTGCAATGGGCCGGAGGCCCTGGCATGCCCATATTCTCCCTCCCTCTCCCTCCCTCCCTCTCTCTCTCTCTCTCTCTCTCTCTCTCTCTCTCTGTTTCTTTCTCTCTCTTAAATAAATAAATAAAATATTTTTTAAAAAGAATATAAATATCAATTTGCTTATATATACAATATCATATGCAGTTTCTCCTGAAACTGAAGTGTAACAATCAATCCTATTGCACTGATAGACTCATAAGACAGATACATGCTTCCTACTTTCCTGTGAGGAATTTTAGAAATCATTAAAGCAAAGGAGAGTACAAACCTAAAAGCTTAAGATCCTACTGTAGTCAAAATCCTAGTAGAAGCTGGGGAAATGGCTCAGTGTTAAAGGTACTTGCCTTTATGTATGGCCTGTGTTTGATTCCCCAGTATATATGTAAAGCCAGATATACAGAGTGGCTCATATCATCTGGAGTTGGTTTACAACAGCAAGGCTATTCTTATTCATTCTCTCTCTCTCTTGCTCTCACTCTCTCTTGCTCTTTTAGTCTCTCCCTTGCAAGTAAATAAATACAAATATTTGCCGGGCATGGTGGCACACGCCTTTAATCCCAGCACTTGGGAGGCAGAGGTAGGAGGGTCACCGTGAGTTCGAGGCCACCCTGAGACACCATAGTGAATTCCAGGTCAGCCTGGGCTAGAGTGAGACCCTACCTCGAAAAACCAAAAAAAAAAAAAATAATAAAATAATAAAAAAATAAATACAAATATTTTTTTAAACATAGTAGAATTTTGCAAGATAATCTGATTCTAACATTTATATGCAATTGCATACATTATTTAAAATACCTTCTTTTTATGCCAGGCATGGTGAGGCATGCCTTTAATCCCAGCACTCCGGAGGCAGAGGTAGGATTGCCATAAATTCGAGGCCACCATGGGACTCCATAGTGAATTCCTGGTCACCTTGGGCTAGAGTGAGACCCCTACCTTGGAAAAAAAAATTTTTTTTAAATACCTTTGTTTTTTAAATTTTATCTATTTATTTATTTATTTGTAAACAGAGAGAGACAGAGAGAGAATGGGCACACCGGGGTCTGTAGCCACTGCAAATGAACTCCAGACACATGTGCCCCTTGTGCATCTTGCTTATGTGGGTCCTGGGGAATCAAACCTGTGTCCTTTGGCTTCATAGGCAAACGCCTTAATTGCTAAGCCATCTCCCCAGCTCTAAAATACCTTCTTTTTAAGAGCACAATATTAGAATGCTAATACTGCCTATTTTCAAGATGTTTAAAGTTTTAATCATTAGTGGTGTATATCCAAAAGTCCAGGAATCAACTCTCACACATATGGACTATTGATTTTCAATGAATATACAAAGGTAATTTGAAAAGCATGCTTAGTCATTTTAACAAATGGTTCTTGACTACTGCATATCAAAAATAAAAACTGTTCGCCTCAATACATATCCATACCTGATATTAAAGTTAACTCAAAATGTTAGCCTAGGGCTGGAGAAATGTCTTAGTGGTTAAGGCCTGCAAAGCCCAAGAACCCAGGTTCAGTTCTTCATGACCCATGTAGGCCACATGCACAAGGTGTGTCTGGAGTTCCTTTGCAGCAGCAGGAGGCCCTGACATGCCCATTCTCTGTATCTGCCTCTTTCTCTCTCAAGTAAATAAAAATTAAAAAATAAAACTTAAAAAAAAAAGCCTAGAAAATGTAAAAGATGTCTGAGTCCGTGAGCTAAGCAAAGATTCTTAAACACCAAAGTTGTGATTTACCAATAGGAAATTGTTGCCATGAAAATCCTCAAAATTAAGATCTTTTGATATTCCCAATACAGTCACAGGATGAGGAGAAATGTTTATACAAGGCATATCTTATAAAATATTTTTATTGGAAGTACAAAAAGATGTAAAGCTTAATTATAGTAAATGAAACCACCCAATGAAAATTTGTTTTGGGCTGGAGAGATGGCTTAGTGGTTAAGGCGTTTGCCTGCAAAGGCAAAGTGTAAAGGGGTGCTAAGGGTCCAGGAAAGTTCTTGAATCCCAAACCTTAGGTTCATTTCTAATTTTAATCAAGGAATTGAAGAAAAAAGAAAACTGAGAGGCATAATTGTTAAATTATTATATTTATTGAGGGAAGTAGAGCCAAGGAAAGGTACCCACTTGGCTAGAGATCCCACATGGAGGGCCTGGGGATAAAAGCATGGAAAGAAAAGAGAAAAGAAAGTTCAAAGACCTCCTGCCATGTGGGAAGCTGGAGGGGATAAAGAACCCATGCAGAGAGTAAGGGCTAGGGGCCCCTCCAAGCAGGCCAGGCCCAGCCAAGGGAAAAACTCACCCACAGCTGGAAGTCCCCAAGTGGTCAGAGAGCCTGCCTTCCCTTGCAAAGGTATTTATAACCTTTTAGTGGTGGGTTGTCTTCTGGCTCAGGTGAAAGAGAAGGACCCCTGTCTCAGAAAGAGATTAGCTCTAGCACCACCTTCCAGGGGCTGAACTTGACCTACCACAATGCTTAAGTCCTTTGAAAGACCTCCCTCCCAGGAGGGGTCCTAACTGTGGAAAAATAGGACTGGGGCATTAGGCAAGAGATAAGAAATCAGATTATTTTAGATTTCTAGCAAGTACCAACTTTTTCTGTGCTTTTTCACCTTCAGGGGTCCAATTACCCTAACTGTACCCCTCTCTCAAAAACATCCAGGTTTGATTCCCCAGGACCCATGTAAGCCAGATGCAAAAGGTGGCACATGTGACTGGAGTTTGTTTATAGTACCTGAAGGCCTTGGTATACCCATTCATTCCCTATCTGCCAATCTCTCTCTCTCTCTCTCTCTCTCTCTCTCTCTCTCTCTCTCTCTCTCTCTCTCTGTGTGTGTGTGTGTGTGTGTGTGTGTGTGTGTGTGTGTGTGTCTTAAATAAATAAAATAAACAATCCCACAGAGGTAGGAGAAAGAATCACTATGAGTTCAAGGCCACCCTGAGACTACATAGTGAATTCCAAGTCAGCCTGAGCTAAAGTGAGAACCTACCTCATAAAAAAACGTAAATTAATAAATAAATAAAATAAAATAATTTTAAATTTGTTTTGACAGATATCTGAGTGATGATGTATAATTGAAAAACAATTTTTCCCAACATTATTGCTAAACATTATTACTTGGTAGAACATGTAGCTTTAAACTATATTGAGAACTATATGGTGGCATATGTCTGTAATCCTAGTACTTAAGAGGGTGGAGCAGGATAGCCAGTCTGAAGGACGAACTAAGACTTTGTCTTTTAAAAAAGCCTAGGGTTAAGTACCACTACAGACCTGTATTTAAAATACAAAACATCAACAAAAGAAACAAATGTTATTATCTATATGGGGAAACTGGAACTGTCCAAAACTGTTGGTAAGACTGCATCAATGCAACATAATTAGAAACTAGTTTAGCAGTTCCTTAAAAATGCTAAACATATAGGCAATGAATTTTTCCAAGAACTATCAAAGCCTGTGTCTACGAAAGACTTTTAGATGACTGTCCATACCAGCGTTCTTCATAATAAAATAAAAATGAGCCAAATGACCATTAACAAGGAATGGTTAGCAGTATAGTCTGAGTAATGGGATACCTGCTTAGCAGTGTGAAGGGATGCTTTTGTTTTCATTTTGTTTTGTTTTTGAGATAGAGTCCATATAGCCCAGGCTGGACTCAAACTTGCTATGTAGCCTGATCTCCCTTTCTTCGCCTACAAGGTCTAGGATTATAGGCATGCAATATCATGCCCAATTATCTGGTGCAAGGAATCAGAACCAGGGCTTCTTGCATAGATAAGCAAGCACTCTACCAGCTGAGCTACATTCTCAACCCAAGAGGACCTATTAACATGTCCAACCACATAGATAAATATCAAAATAAGTATGTCAAGGAAGAGAAATTACACCAACAAAATGCATATGGTCTACATGCTCTTACATGAAATTCTAGACTAGACATGCAATCTCATCTAAAAGAAAGTCAGTCACCGACTGGGGTAGAAGGAAATGTTCAGGGTTCATAAATTAACCTTGCTTGTCATGGTACATTCACAAGAAGATACATATGTGAGAACTTAAGCTTTATCATTTAAATATGATTATTCATTATATATCATACATGCAAATAAAACTTAGAGGTGGGGATGTAGCTCATGATAGAGCAGTTAGTTGCTTATCACATGTGAAGTCCTGGGTTCAGTCCCAATACCCTTAAACTCAATGCTGAGCAATTCTTTTCCTAGTAGGATGTAGTAGCTAAAAGAAACAACTAGAAGTTCCCCACCCCCTTTTACCAAATCACAGAAATTACATGGGGATAGGTAGAACAAACAAAGTCACTTCCCTTAAAGAAGACAATGTCCACATGTAACTTTGATAACAAACAAATTTTAAAAAAGAGGAATTTATCATAGGATAGGATGTAGGCACATTTATCTGTGACTTTACCAAAGTGAGAATGGAGGACAGGCTTCCATTTATTCACATTAGGAACTACATGAAGTTGAATCTCGTTCAATAATTGAGTGTTCTGCACTTCGCTTTGCTGGTGCAAAGCTGCCAGAGTAGTAAAAACCCAAAATATTTATCCTAAAAGGCAGAACAAGACAATTCATCTTCTTTTAAAACTTGTTTTGTAAAGATTAATTAAGCCTCTGTTTAGTTATTTTCTGTACTTTATTGACTCAGGATTACTGGTACTAAATGTGCTGAATTATGTACACATCATGCACCAATGCTAATTCAGAACACACCCAGTGGGACCTCAGAGCCCTGAAATGCTAAATGTAATCTGGGGATCAGTAACATTCCATTCATAAAATGTGTCACCCACAGGTTAATGGAAATAAACAATAGGAAAGACAATGGGTGGATTATGCAAATATACTGAAAAGATTAAGCAGGGGGAGGGAACTACAAGAACCCAATTTGTGTTTTATTTAAATGTGGATTAAGCTTCCAGTATACAAAATGATTAAAGCTACTTTGCTAATTTGTTAATGCTGTAAAAAAGCACCTCTGCAAAGAGAAAACTGTTAAGTTAGTTGCTTGACTGAAGGGAGGAAAAAATGGGGTACATCAAGTCAAGATTAAGCAGACATTTTTAATTGTAAATAAAGTAGTAAGCATCCTGAAGAAATTTATGAAGCATTCATTGGCATTTATCTGTGACCAGGTGAATCTCTTATGAAAGTGAAACCTAATCCTGAACTAAATCCAACTACCTTCTTTTAAAAGGAAGAGAAAAATCAGTTTTTTCTTCCCTTTGTAATTTGGTTTCAGAAAACAAATTTAACTTTAATCATATAATTTTTAGAGAAACTAATTTCAATTGTGATGTGAGAAAAAATAATTTCATTCTATGTCCAGTGAATAATTGAAAAGGATACAGAGATAAGCCCACCTCTTTCTAAGCCATTAGTTTGCAGATTTCTAACTCAGAGCAAGGTGGCAGCATAATGACAGTCATCTGCCTGAAGTCTGGATCCTGGGGAGGAGCTGCAGGCTCAGAAGGGGGTTCTTTGCTGAATCTGGTTCTGCAGAGTCAGGCACTCCAGCAGAATGAGCAAACTCTGATGCTCAGTGCTCTTGAAGTGGAAACTGACATGAAGAAGTATGTTTGTCAACAGCTATGCACCTGTTACCACCCTGTTGTTGCTGGTGCCATTAATTTTCAAAGGAGCCATTCACTCCCATCAAGTCCATTTGACCACAGCTTCAGAAAGTCCTATTACCTGTCTTCCTCAGTTGATTGGCAGTTTGTAATCCATTAGCATGGAACAAATAATTCGCCCAATAAATATCCTCTGCAGAGGACTTATTTGTGTCATGTCATCTCATGTTATGTCATGTCATGTGGAAGAATTAGACACTCTGGTAGCTGGAAAATTGTCTGTGAAGGAGAAGCCTGGAACTTTTTGGGTCCTAGTTAGGTATAGAGTGGATATGTCCATTTTCCACCATATCTGAATAAAGGGAATGGAAGAAATCATTTCATTACCTTCTTGAGCCCGAATAAAGAGCCTTAGCCATGAACACTGTGTATTGTGTTACACATTAGTTTTCTGTTTACACATAACCATTAGACTTCATATATATATATATATATATATATATATATATATATATATATATATATAAATTATATGTTTTATATATATTTTTTGACAACTTCTATACTTACAGACAAACCATGGTATTTCAGTTCCCTCCCCTGCTTTCCCCTTCATAACTCTGCTCTCTATAATATTCCCTCCCTCTCTCCATTAGTCTCTCTTTTAATTTGATGTCATCATCTTTTTCTCAAATTATGAGGGTCTTGTTGGGTATTGCTGGGCACTGTGAGGTCTTGGATATCAAGGCCAATTTCTTTTTTCTTTTTTTACTTTCTGGTTTTTTTTTTATTTTTATTAGCATTTTCCATGATTTAAAAAAATCCCGTGTTAATTCCCTCCCTCCCCCCGCAACTTTCTCCTTTGAAATTCCATTCTCCATCATATTACCTCCCCATAACAATCATTGTACTTACATATATACAATATCAACCTATTAAGTACCCTCCTCCCTTCCTTTCTCTTTCCTTTATGTCTCCTTTTTAACTTACTGGCCTCTGCTATTAAGTATTTTCATTCTCATGCAGAAGCCCAGTTATCTGTAGCTAGGATCCACATATGAGAGAGAGCATGTGGCACTTGGCTTTCTGGGCCTGGGTTACCTCACTTAGTATAATCCTTTCCAAGTCCATCCATTTTTCTGCAAATTTCATAACTTCATTTTTCTTTACCACTGAGTAGAACTCCATTGTATAAATGTGCCACATCTCCATTACCCACTCATCAGTTGAGGGACATCTAGGCTGGTTCCATTTCCCAGCTATTATAAATTGAGCAGCAATAAACATGGTTGAGCACATACTTCTAAGGAAATGAGATGAGTCCTTTGGATATATGTCAAGGCCAATTTCTGTCTCGACAGTTGTACGTAAGGAGTGGTACCCTTCCTTTGGCTCTTACATTCTTTCTGCTATCTCTTCCGCAATGGACCCTGAGCCTTGGAGGGTGTGAAATGTTTCAGTGCTGGCCACTCCTCCATCCCTTCTTCTCAGAAGTATGTTGCCTTTGGGGGTCATTCCGGTGGTCATTGCCATCTGAAAAGAGAAGTTTCTCTAACCAGAAGTGAGATTAGCATTAATATCTGAATATGAACATTAAGTGTAGTGCTTTCAGGGCAATTTGGTAAGTAATCTATGCATTTATCCAGACAAGAGCAGGCTTTATACCCCTAAGGCTCATGACCTTCCCTGCCATAGGCTTTTTGATTAGGTTTTCAGTACCAAGCATGTATTCCCTCCCACAGAGTGGGCTTCCAGTCCAATTAGAGAGCAGTTGGTTTCCCCCAAAGCAGACATACCATTTGAGAAAGAGAGAAAGAGGCAGGGGGTGGAGGAAGGAGAGAGAATGGCTATGCCTGGGTCTCTAGGCATTGCAAAAGAACTCTAAACATATGTGCCACCTTGTGCATCTGGTTATATGTGGGTACTGGGGAATTGAACCTGGGCCCTTTAGCTTTGCTGGCAAGTGCCTTCATTGCTAAGCCATCTCTCCAGCCCTGGAGTTCGTGTTTAATGACTATTCTTTGAGTGCACATATTGAAAAGATCTTTCTCATCACAGTTGACGTTTGTAGTTTAAGATCTTGAGATCACAGACTAGGGAAATTTTAACAATTAATAGTTTTCCTGGATGAGTTGGTGGCATTTTCACTTCTTTACAAAGTTCCTCATGAATGCTCAGTAATAGTATAAGTTATAATCCCACAGTTCTTGGGTTAATAGTAAACATTTGCTATTTTTATTTCTTCTTTTGTTTTTAAAGATACTGTTTTCCCTTTGGACGACCTGAAGGTGCTCTGAAAGCTACACTGTCATTACTTGAAAGGGTACGTATAGACACTGCTTTATTTTTTTTTTAATATTTTTATTTATTTATTTATTTGAGAGCGACAGACAGAGAGAGAAAGACAGGTAGAGGGAGAGAGAGAGAATGGGCGCGCCAGGGCTTCCAGCCACTGCAACCGAACTCCAGACGCGTGCGCCTCCTTGTGCATCTGGCTAACGTGGGACCTGGGGAACCGAGCCTCGAACCGGGGTCCTTAGGCTTCACAGGCAAGCACTTAACCGCTAAGCCATCTCTCCAGCCCTAGACACTGCTTTATAAATACTATTTGTGTTTGCAAGTGCTGTGTATTTCAGCTGTTGAACTAAGTAGATAGTCTCATTATGAGTCTGCACTCGTTTTTGTTGTTGTTGTTGTTGTTGTTGTTGTTTGAGGTAGGGTTTCACTCTGGTCCAGGCTGACCTGGATTAACTCTGCCATCTCAGGGTGGCCTTGAACTCATGGAAATCCTCCTGCCTCTGCCTCCCGAGTGCTGGGATTAAAGGTGTGCACCACCATGCCTGGTTTATGAGTCTATAGTCTTTACTGAGCCACTACATTTCATAAATTTTTCAACTCTTATTACCATTACAGTCTCCCTCCACTAGCTTCTTACTCATTAAGGCCTTTGCACTGCAATCCTGTCTTGATATTATGGTATCATTCTTTAAAACAAAAACAAAAAGAACATATTTATGTCAGTGTATCTATGTGTGTGAGTGCACATTTGCCTGGGTCATGATGTGCATGTGGAGGTCAGAGAACCAACTTCTGGTTGGATCTCATGTTCTACTCTATTTAAGGCAAGGTCTTTTGGTCATTTCTGTAGGAACTTCTGAGAGATTCTCCTGTCTCAGCCTCCCTTTTTGCCATAGGCACATTGGAATTGCAGAAACCAGCAATAGCTTCTAATTTTAGCTTTTAGATTATTTTGTTTTACTGGTGTGTTTTTCCCTTCTTTTTTTCCACTTTTCTCATGAAACTTTTTTCAACTTTTCAGCTACTTCATGATTTTTTAATTATCTGAAAACATAATTTATACTTCTTTCTGTGATATCACTCATGTTTATGAAAAATTACGACTTAAAATGTTGTTATCTATTTATTTGGGAGAGTATGAGAATACCAGGGCCCCCTGCCACTTCAAATGAATTCCAGACACATACACCACTTTGTGCATCTGGCTTTATGTGAGTACTGGGGAATTGAACCCAGGTTCTTAGGTTTCACAAGAAATCACCTTTAACCCAGAATTTATTATTTAATATTAACAGACATGTTAGTCATTTTATTCATTTCAGATTTTATTTCTTATTTTATGTTACTGTAAATGAATTGATATGTAATAGAAGTGAATTTTCCCTCACAGAAATACATAGCAGACAAGATTTTAGATCCATGCTATAAAAACCCTTTTAAAAAACAATATTTTGTTTTGTGGCAGGTGAAGTTTGAAATAGAAGTATCATTTTCATGTCTGTTCATCTACACATATGCTAGTTGGATGATAATAGTTGAGTAATGTGATATCAACTCATGTTCAATATCAGAACTGAAAAGAATTGGGCCAGAGAGATGGCTTAGCAGTTAAGGCATTTGCCTGCAAAGCCAAAGGAACCAGGTTCAATTTCCCAGGACCCACATAAGCCAGATGCACATGGTAGCACAGGCATCTGGAGTTCATTTGCAGTGGCTGGAGGCCCTGGCTTGTCCATATTCTCTCTTTCTCTCAGAAATAAAAATGTTTTTTTTTTAATAAACAGTTTAAAAATATAATTTCTAGATCTTCTCTCTATATCAGTTACCATAATCCCAAATTATTGACTGTTCTTAGCATATTTTTCTGCCAAATAAACTTTATTAATCATGTTGTTTTTTATTAAAAAAAGAAAGAGGGCTAGAGGGATGGCTTAGTGATTAAGGTGTTTGCCTGCAAAGCCAAAGGACCCAGGTTCAATTCCCTAGGACCCACATTAGACAGATGCACAAAGGGGCACATATGTCTGGAGTTAATTTGCAGTGGCTGGAGGTCTTGGTGTGCCCATTCTCTCTCTCCCCTCCCCTTTCTCAGTCAAATAGATAAATAAATAAAAATAAAATATTAAAAAATAAACAGAAAGTAGCCAGGCGTGGTGGCGCACGCATTTAATCCCAGCACTCGGGAGGCAGAGGTAGGAAGATCTCTGAGAGTTCGAGGCCACCCTGAGACTACATAGTGAATTCCAGGTCAGCCTGAGCCAGAGTGAGACCCTACCTCGAAAAACCAAAAAAAATAAAAAAATAAAAATAAAAAATAAATAAACAGAAAGAGAAAACACTGTTTAGAGCTTGGAACATGAGGGCTAAAACTGACAGTTAAAATAAAATCTTCCAGGGACTGAAATGGACAAAGGTGGTGCTTGCTACACAAGCACAAGGACCTGAGTTCAACCCCTAGCACACACCTAAATAGTTGGGTGTGGCTGTGCATACCTGTAACCCCAGTGCTAAGGTGGGTGGAGACCAGAAGATTGCTGGGGCTCACTGGTCAATCAAAATACTGCATGAGCTCTATCACTGTTATGGCAGAAGAACAATATAGGAGGATACTCAATGATTTCCTTTGGCTCAGCCTACATCCCAAAGAGCATGTACATCTATATGTGCACATATACACACCAGATATCCTACACCCACACCAACAAGAAGTCTTTAGGCTATAGGTTAATTTAATATTCATACATATCATTATCATGTGCGTTGTGTGAAAGAAATGTTAGGAAAATATGCTTTCTTAGAATTTGTGTATTAAAAGTTGCATGGAACCTAGGAGTTTCAATGCATTCATTTTATTCTGCTTGTTAAGGCATCATGAATAAAACTACTTCCTGAAAGTTGGCTTTATCTTTTGGAGCTGCAATCCATCACTGGTACCTCACATGACCTCTCTGTGTTCTGGTTTCCATGGCAGAGCTCTCCTCTTCCTCCCAGCAGGAAAGAGCTGATAATCTCAGAGATGCCCTGTGACATTGACAGGTGACAGGATAACAGTGACCTTCATTCTACTTATAGTCACTAGTCACATTGCTTCCTGAATTGAAAAAGAAATACTAAGGGCATTTCTTCTTTTTTTTTTTGGTCTCCTTATGTGCTAACAACTTATAAAATTGGAATGAATTCTGCATGTGAGTTCTTCACTCCTGTAATACTTTGGGGAAACAAAATTTAAGGTTATAATTCTGTATATGGAACCAAAATCATTATAATGCTAAACTTTGGTAGGGATCACATTAGACATAGTAGCACATGCTTAATACATGTTCCTATTTTGCCATGTTCAGAAGGGTTATGTGGCTATAGGAAGTATAGTGTGTGTTTCTATAGTGCCAAATATAGGTCAAAATAATAGAAACTACAAGGTAAAGTTAGCTATTGTCAAGAAAGAAAACCTTGCCTAAATAAATTTTAAAATATTGTCAAGAGTCACTACCAGGTGATTGAATAAATTAGCAAGTGTAAAATTGTTCCTTAATGAAGAAGCATTCCAAATAAAAAGAAATAATAAAGGATAAATATATGTTTTTATGTTCTTCCGGCATGTTTTTCAACACTTCCAAAAGTATTGCTTTCTTCATATTAAAGGTTTTGCTGTACATATTATCATCTAGTATAAACAAGGCATGGAGATTGCATTAAATATATGAAAAAATAGTTTGATAGTATTATCCACATTATTGTGAACATTTGTCACTAAAAACATTTTAAAGTTGAATATTGTATTTGCCTCTTTCCAGTCAGTAAGTTGCATTTTTAGGAAAAATTAAAAAAAACCTCCAAGAATTCATCAATCTAGGAACATAGCAAGAAATAATCAGTTATTTTGGTTTTCAGAATTATAATATTCTCATGCATTTTTATATCCCATAAACATTCATTTCACTAAGGCATAGAAGTTTCCTCTCTCTTTTTAGAGTGCTCCACAGTGTACTAAATAGGATACAATCACTAAAATTCATTTCTTTTTACAGACCTCAGAAATCATGCCTATTCTTATTGGAGTACTTCTTATTATTTTCAAAGGTGTTCAGAATATACTGGGCTTTTGGAACAGGCATGTTTAAGACAAACCTTACTTACGACTTATCCAAAGAACTGTGATCCTGATCGCTTCAAGCTGCTCTGCTAGTGCCGTGCATCCCTGGAGAAGTGACAGTCTCACTGAATAGTAGCCTGCCTGGCCTGTGGAGGTTTTGATGTGCACAAATGAGGCTTAGGCAGGAAGAGCCAAGAGTGAAGGATTAGGTCCTGGTTGTGAAGTGCCAACTCATGACTTCCCACAAGTTATTGATGACCCCCCTTCCCCTCCTCTCCTAGGAATAGTTGCAGCTAGGGTATAATTTGTTTTTAGTATTTATTTTGTACATTTATCTTCTGGTCTCTTTGTCTCATTCTCTCCCTCCTCTCTTGCTAGGTTTTAATGAAAGATATTGCCACTCCCATACCAGCAGAAGAGGTGAAGAAAGTGGTCAGAAAATGTCTGGAAAAAGCGGCCTTGATCAATTACACCAGACTCACAGAATATGCCAAAATAGAAGGTCAGTGCACTAAGCAATTGCCGAAGTGGCCGTGAGAGCCAACAATGCCTATTAACTGAATTTTCTATAAGAAGTCCTTTCCTGAACACTCCTGTGCTGCAGCAAAGGGAAATGTCTCATTAAAATCTCAGCTGGCGAACTGAAGAGCTTTTTCCTATTCATTGCTTTAATATGCCTCCTGGGACTCTGCTTGAATGACAGACCCGGGATCCGTGCTTAAGTTGTCCTTTGTTCTTATTTTGAGTTTTCAAGAAACCAAAAGGTGTTTTCTTGATATATATATATATATATCTGTATGTCTAACATTTGCAATACAGACTGTGGATTTTTTCCTGATCAGTGTCATTGACATATGATGTCGTTTTATTTTCTGTTCTGCACTGTCACTCAGAGAGGGAAGAAACTTGTTGATTATTGTGAGGGCTGAAATCACCTCATAGAACTTCCTGCAGCTTTTAATTGTGTGCATATACTGATGCTTTTGAAAGATTAGATCTCTGGAGAGGACTGTGCACTTTTTCCTTCACGTTTTGTTCATTTAGGACACTGATATTTGAAATGCTTAGAGATAAGTGAATGGAGGATGTGGCAAAGTCACAAAATCAGCTTTTAATTTTCAATCCTTTTACTGACTGATTTAAAAGTAACAGAAAATTCTTTACTCAGTTTACCACAAAACTGACCTGTGTACTTTGGGTAGCCTTACCAGTGGGAGGGAAAATGTTTGCAGTTTGTTACTTACCTCTGAAAATAAGAAGCAAGTCACCATTTAGAAAAGAGTTAGTAACTTAATATTTTTAAATTGTGCTTAATGAATGCATAATTTGTGAATTACTTGATATCAGATAATTTTATCAAAACTCAACCAATGGAAAAGACTGACTATAATTGGTTGTGCGATCATTCCCTTTCTCTCTAAATCTGGTCAAGCTCCCTAACAAGCATGCTATAACCAACCTCCTGAGTGATTAACAAAAAAGCCATCTCATCACTATAGCAACCAATATTATATCACGAGAGTAACAATGTGAAACGTCCTTAGTTACCAGTTTAACATCATTAATTATGATATCATGTTGTGTTAAAGCAAAGCAATGAACATTAGATCATTTGAGGAAAGCGGATGGTAATCACTTTGGTTTTCACTTTTAAATTCTAATTCAAATAACTTTCATATTTGGGAGTATTGAGTGTTCTGAACACAGATTGAAAGAACTAACATAAAATGAGGCATTAAAACCTCTCATATCTGTCAGAAGAAAAATTCGTAATGTCCAGTCAACACAGTATTATTTTATATAAGTATTATATTCCTATTCAAAAGCACTGTAAGGAGCATTTTATTCTAAACTGTTTTGACTAATATTTTTACCATTTAAAAATGCTGACAAGATATGTAATATGTTCCTTAATGTTTTATGGACATAGAGTCCATTTGGAAATAAAATGAAGGACCCTTTCCTAATTGTACATAGAAAACTACATGTGTTAAGGGAACATCTACCCCCCACCTTCTCTCTTCCTGGAGTCACTCTTATATCATGTCTAGTGTGTAGATCTTCCTCATCTACTCAGGCAGGACTTCCAAGCAGTCTCATTTCCACGATAGAAAATGTTTGTTGAGAGAATCTTAAAAGTATTTAATTACCTTGTACACCCCTCCTAGTTTTATCTTTATGAAGAGAGTTAGTGTTTTCTAATGTTTAAGGGCAGATCAAGAAGAAATAAAATTAGTTAGAAACAGGAAGATAGTCTGCCTGTCTTTGCTTAGGTCATCTTCTGTAGTAGATTAGCAGTATGTGCCTTAGCTTTTTCTTAAGTTCTCTTTTCTTATGTTCTAGGCCCAGCAGAAAAGGAAACAGGTAATTAATGTTTCTGTATGCATGTGCCATTATTCCTGTCATGGCATGACTTTTTTAAACCCACTTTATTGATATATTAATGGCATGTAAGTTCTATACCTATTTATATTGCATACAACTTGGCAAGTTTAGATATAATTATGCAGCCATGACATTATCACTACAATCTATAAAATAAACCTACTCTCTTTATTATTACTAGATTTAACCTGTTAGCAGTTTTTAAGTGTGCAACAGTATTGCTAACTGGGAGTACTATGCTGAAAGATAGGTCTATAAAGACCTTGAGAACTGAAACCTGGTGAGCTGTGATTAATACCTGCCCATTTTCTCTGTCCTTAGAGTTGCTTTTTTAATCTCTGCTTTTTCTGAATGTTTTGGATCCCTCTTCTAGTGCTATCATGTAGTATTTGTCTTTGTGCATGTGGTTAATTTATTTTACATAATGCCTTTCAAATATACATTCATGTCACAAGGGATGAGATTTCCCTCTTTTCTACATCTGAATGATATTTCACATTATGCCTGTGCCACATTTTTCTTATGCCTCCATAAATAAATAGGCATTGGGTTGTTTCCATGTCTTAATTGTTGTGAATAATGCTACAGTGAGACTGGGAAAACAGACATTTTATGGAAATTTTGATTATTGTTCCTTTGGGTCGATATCAGAAGAGGACTGCTAAATCCTATGGCAGTTCCATTTTTTTTTTTTTTTCAAGCACTTCCATGCTGGTTCCCACAATGCCTACACAGATATCCACTGCAACAATCAGTGTATCATTCCATTTCCTTCACAGCATTACACAACATTATTATGTTGGTGGCTATGGTTTGTTTGTTTTTAACAATATGAAATGGTTTACATTTGCCTGAAGACTGCTGATGTTTAGTGTTTTTTTAAGAAAGCAAGTTACTTGAATGCATGAATGTTCTTTCTGGAGAAATGTCTAACTCAGTTCCTTTGCCCATTGAAATTGGGCCATCTGTGTTGTTGCTATTGATTACTATGGGGTCCTTATATAGCTCAGATATTAACTCTTTGTCTGATATATAATTTGCAAGTATGAAATTCCTTCCTTATGAAATTACTAAGAAATAGTGGATCTTTATTGAGTCTCTGAAATTTTTATAGTTTTCTTTTTTTCTTGTACTCCTTATCACATTTGTAATTGATTTAACTGTACACTATTTTCTGCTCATCTTATGTACTCACTCTTAAGCCCCTTTCAGGCAGGCTCCTTACTACATTGTCCCTATTGCGTTTTAGCACCTAATCTGTTCACAGAGTCAGCACTCAGAACTTTGGAAAGAGAACAGAAGTGAGTTAGTGCTGTCTGGGAGCATTAGAGCAAGAAAAAAAGATGGACCTTTCTAGTCTTGGTTTCTTCCTTCTAGTGACCTTTGCATGCAATGCTATAGACAAATTTACATGGGCATTTTATAATTGACGTCTACTACTAAGGACTCTATTTCTTTGGTACATAGGGGCTTTCTCTATTGTTTTTTAACATATTAGCCTGGAAAAGTGATAGGAACCAAATACTGAGACACAAAAAGAGAAAGGAAAACTCCTGACAGTAATTGATTGCTATTTGTTCACTGGGAATGCAAATGGAATATTCTTTTTGTGATTAATGTCTGCTCATTATTGGAAAAAAAGAGACTTTTGTCATCTTCACTTATGACAAACTCACTTAACACCAATTCCAAACTGTCTAACAAACTTTGCAAAACATTGTGGAGCATAAAATACCACACAACATTGCTGGTTTTATTTTAATACAAACAAGAAGTCCAGGAATATCTGTGGCTTTCCCACTGCCATTGAGTCAATATGTGCATCAGCTAGAACTAGACTCAGATATCTTCATCCCTAATCTTTGGGGTTCTATTTCTTCTCCTATGACACATGAAGACATGATAGTGCACCTCGAGTGAACAAGGGCATAGGTACCTATATAGATGCTCCATCAGTCAAAACAAGGAGCGAAGAAGAAAGGACCCCCTGACTTGTTCTCACTTGCTAGAGACCTTCCTTGTGTTCTTATGCAGTCTCTGTATCACAGCCTACCTAGGAAGTTTTGCAACCCAAGAAACATAGTTTTGTTAAAAGCAAATGCTTACATAGGAAAACAAATCAGTGTAATCTCTGATTTAAGTGAATTGAAGGAAAAAGAATAACCCATTTGAGGAATGTTTTAAAATAATGGAAGTTCCAAGAAATGTAGTTATGTTCTTAATTTTACTTACAAGGCAGCCCAGTGAGATCTAGTAAATAATCTGGAGTGCTTTTAAAGGTAATAAAAATGAAAATGTCAATTTAATATCTTTTTTGATTTTTTGGTTTTTGATGATCTTTTCAAACCGTAATCTTATGAGCATTTATAATATCTAGAAAATAATGAACTTTCACCCAATTTCTTGTAATTTTTTCATCTGTAAATTGCATATATATCCCATAGATTTTCTTGCTTGTTTGTTTTGGTCTATATCATACTATACTAGTTTCTTAAATAGTTTTCCAAAAGAGGTCTTTCACAGAAATAACTGAGACTATAAGAAAAATAAAGGTGACTTACACAAGATCATCATTGAAATCCAAATAACTGGGATCTCACCTATGTTTTGAGACCATCACTGACCACTGGACCTCCAAGACTCTCTTACTCAAAAGTATGGCATACTATGACTGACACTTCTGCCACATCATAACATAAAGACTAATATTTGTAGGATTATTTTTTCAAATATAAAGGTAGTTATTTGATAACAGAAAACAGTTCAATTGACAGGCAGTATTTTAAACAATTTATAGAAACCCACTCATTTACTCTGTAGAACAAATCCTAAGAATATTGTTATTATTGTTATCCCTCTTTAGAAAATAGCATGAATTAGTGCCAGGTGTGGTGGTGCACACCTTTAATCCTAGCACTCAGAAGGCAGAGGTAGAAGGATCACCATGAGTTCAAGGCCAACCTGAGATTACATAGTGAATTCGAGGTCAGCCTGAGTTAGAGTGAGACCCTACCTCGAGAAAAAAAAAAAATTAAAAAGGCATAAATAATTCTACAACTTGTCTATAGTCACATAGCTAGTAAATGAGCCATTAAAACTCAGTATAGAATGTTGATGTATATTCTTACCTTCCTCTGTCTTTTTTTTTAAACTTATATCATTACCTTTGTACATAGGTAAAATTGTTTTATTTTTCTCCTTAGAGCTCAAATTACACATGCTAAAAAAAAATGATTAAAATATCTTAGTCCCTTCTCAGTCAAGATGGAGTATTATAGTTTCCTCATCCTGCTTATGGTCCTGGAATGTCCGCTCCATGGGAGGAGGGTATTCTGCATTTTGATCACTGCTTTATCCACAGCACTGAGTACAGTTCCTGGCATATGCTTGGTGTCCAGTAAATATTTATTAAATAAACAATTGAGTGTATGGTACAGACAGTAAACAGGCTACTTACAGCAGAAAGAGCATCTATAAACTGGCAAGCTGCCTTGCAAAAGGTCATTTAAACCAATCACTGAATAATTAAAATATAGGGCCAAAGCTAGCCACTTAAAAATAACAAGATTGGAAAAATAAACCAGAGGTTTATGTCCTTATGTTGGAAGGGAGAAACAGCTCAGAGAAGGCAGAGGTTACAGGTACAGTTGCATTTACAGTGCTGAGCAATCTAGCCTAATACCCTTGCTTATAATTAAGCATGCTGCTCAATGTGCCTCACATTTCTCTTCCATCCTTTAGTATTCTTTGTTCTCTATTTGCAGCCCAAGTATACAATTTAATTTAATATACTATACAAATATAAATTCACCTGCAGATTTCATGAGGAATGAGTTCATTTTGAGAATTTGGATTTTTTGGTGTTTTGTTTTTTCTGTGTTGTTGAGGTGAGGGTTCTTATTGTAGCCCAGCCTGACCTGGAATTCACTTTGTAGTCCCAGGCTGGCCTCAAACTTGCACAGATCCCCTTACCTCTGCCTCCTGAGTGCTAGGTTTAAAGGCATGCACCACTGTGCCCAGGTAGAACTCGGAATTTTAAGAATGCATTTCTTTTTAAGTTTGAGAATTACAAAATATTATTTGGTTGAATTTACTTGTTTGTAGGACTAAGTAAGAAATCATTGCTTTACACTTCTGCAGAGTCAAATTGTTTTCTCCATTTGTTTAATTTTAGTACTAGCTATGCTAATTTTATAGTAGGATGATTCTTTTTACTATAATTTAGAATCCATCATAACATTGACCCTTACTTTCCTAATTGTGTGTCTTTTTATATCACATGCATTGTTAATACTGATTAGATATAATTTTTAAAGAAAAAATCAATTTGTTCTTTCAGTTCAGAGAATTTCTTATAGACAAGGTCAGCAGTAATACATACACTGACAATGTCTGTTTCCTTCTAGAAACATCATAGTGTGACTTACTATGGTATAGAGATGCTCCTTATAGCTATCCTTGCCATGTCATCTTTTAGGCAGACTTGGTAACTTGGCTTCCTATAAATCTTGAATGCAGAAGTGCCTGAAAGAAAAGGTAGCATGGGTAGAGCAAGGGAAAGAAGGAAGTATTTGTGCTGTGAGGCTCTGTCTCAGCCCTCTGGTTGCCAGGTTCCTAGGTCTAAGCCCCAGTGTACTCATTTTCAGAGTCTAGCTTGAATGGGACAGAGGAGCTTTCCCAGGGGGTACTGTGCTTACTCTCTTAGAGAAATGAAGGAAGTTGCACTGTGGCAGTCCTTACGTCATTAGGATATGTACACCATCTGGATGGCATTTTAATTTAGCACTACACTGTCAAATGATAGTGATAAATAATAAATAAATAGAATCTGTTCTTCTTAAGAAGTGTGTGCTTAGAAACTGAAAGGATATGCAAAATGACACAGTTGATGCAAGTTGTGTTAATAGGGAATAATTTCTTATGAATATTTCTACAATAATAATTGCCTTTCATAAAAGTTCATATTACTTGCTCATAAACTTATTTTTTGAGTATTAGATAGATGTCAACATGAGTTATGTGACAGTACTTCTCAAAAAATAATTTGGTATATTGAAGGAGATTGAGTCCTTCCTCAACAGAAACCAGAAGATAATTGAACATTTTTCCACCCGACTTTAAGTATATTGCAGCATAGGCTATGGGTTCTTATACAGAATAAAATGTTTCTAAATCACTTGCTGCTTATTCAGAAACCAATCAGTATAATCTCTGTATCTAAAACAATGTGAAGGATTTCTGTCTTTTTTTCTTAGCATGCATAAGAATATCATTTAAGACTGTTAGAGTTTTTACCCTAACTTGCAGTACATATAGAAATTCACATCAAGAGATACATGGATTTATAGTATTTGTGATCATATAGATAATGGATCATACTGAAGTTTATTTTTGTACTTAAAATAAAATTCTGTGGTTATTTTTCATGTAATAATGAATATTAAAAATTGTCTAAGAAGATATATTTTTCTAGTAGCTATAAATTGCTCTGATTCCATCACATAATAGTAATCAGTTATAATTGATTTTAGACTATTCTTATCAATATATTCTTATAAGTATATTAAGTTAAATATCTTTAACAATGCTTTCTGACACCTGATTACCCATTTTTAATTTATTGTATATTTAAGAAAATATCAAGAACACACGCCTTTTAAGTAGTCTGAGTAAATTTAACTCACTATGGCTTTTTCCACTTCTGATCTGTAATGATGAGGACTTCTTCTATATTTATTTTCTTCGGCTTTTTCTCCACATGTTCACTAAGTACTGAGGAAAATGTCCCACACTGTGTAATTTGTTTTCTCTCACTAATTAGCTCACTGCAGACAGATAGATTAATTCCTATGTATCAAAAGTTGTCTGAAACATAAGCAAGGACTTCAGGGATTTATAACCAGGGAATGTAGCCATCGTTTTCTGGTGTCTGAGAAGGTTTGAATGCTCTGTGTATAGCTTGAGATTTTTTTTTTTAAATTTGTATATATTGATGTGTGTGTGTGTGCATGTGTGTGATGTGTGTGAGTGTAAGCATGGACATGCTCTTGCCACCCCTCATCTTTGCATTTCATTTAAGGCAGGGTTCTTTACTACAGTCACCATGAGCTTCTGGGAGATTCTTCTGTTTCCACCTCCTATCTCCTCCTATTTCTTTGTCAGTGTGCTGGGATTACAAAAGCCCACCACTGCTTCCAACTTTTAACATCTGGTTTGGGAAGCAAGCACTTTTATACTGAGCCATCTCCCTAATCATAGCTTAGATTTTTAACACAGAAGAATACCTGTTCCATGCAATGGCCCAGTTATTCCTTGCATGCCTAAATAACAAAAAGAAAAGTCCATTGAGGACATCAGGAGTGCCCTTGTGTACTTGAAGCAACAGACGATCATTGCTTTCAGTACTGACAGGACCTCTACACTATTTATCCACTGCTTCTGTAACCAAACAAAACAAGGGCTCAGTCTATCTTAGGCTGGAAAAACATTGAGCACTCTTGCCTGTCTGTGCTCACATTGGATTTGAGTATGCATTCTACCCATATCCCTCAAGGAAAGCAACAATATATGTTTCTCCACTTAAAATTGCTGAAAGCAACGTGCACTGCCATTTGCCTTTAGCTTCCACCCCTTAAATGAGAATGAATTGCATCAGCACCAAATGATTTGTCATGCCTCTATGGAAGTGTTCTGTGACCATGAGTCACCTATCCTATACTTCCTTTCCTAACTGAGTTTTGTTTGTTGTACACTGTTAATTATAATGCATAATCTCTTCCATGTTGGTCTGATCCAACCCAAGATATACAAGTAGAAAATTGGGTTTACCTGTGAATAATGTTCCCTGTCCAGGTTAGGCTGTCATAAGAACTTCATCTAACTGACATGTACATTAGGATATTTGGGGGCAGCTGAGGATTGTCACATGTGTAAGCATCGTAGGCTCCATCTTTCTCTTTCCTTACAAACATCAGCACCCACACCAAATCATAGATCCAATGCTGTGTCACCAAGATGCATGTCATCCCCTTCAGAGCCAATCCACTCTCCTGCAGTGATGATTCCAACTCCATCTACTTCTTTCTGGATAGATTTTGCTCCATTATGTAGTTCCTCTTCCTCCTATGGTTTGTCCCTCTGTTCTTCCTAGTTCTTTCCCTTCTATCTATAAGCAGTGCATCACCTTACAACGAAAATGCTCAATCTACATAGTAAAACTCAAGTGTTAATACTTTTTCTTGTATTACCAGGACCTAAGCACAGGGCCTTACACATAGTAGGCAAGCACACTGAGCCGCATCCTCAGTCCTTTGACTTAATGAAGAAAGCTCAAAATATGATTAGAAACAAGCCAATATGCTACTCAAACTCTGAGAACCTTGGACAACATAAAAGGAGTAAAGAGATACAAAAGAATAGAAAGAACAGAGATACAACTATTGATGCTTGCAAATGAAATATATTCCGAGAAGATCCAGCAGAGTCTTAGTATGACTAATAACTGATATAAGAGTTCAGCAATTTCACAAAATAGAAAATCTACTTTGTAGAATTAATAGTCATTCTCTATACTGGTAGGTCCCAATTGTCTAAGCCTCAGAACTCTTGGTACTCTTAAGTCATAAAAATCTCAAATTTCAGGGCTGGAGAGATGGCTTAGCGGTTAAGTGCTTGCCTGTGAAGCCTAAGGACCCCGGTTCGAGGCTCGGTTCTCCAGGTACCACGTTAGCCAGATGCACAAGGGGGCCACGTGTCTGGAGTTCATTTGCAGAGGCTGGAAGCCCTGGCGCGCCCATTCTCTCTCTCTCCCTCTATCTGTCTTTCTGTCTGTGTCTGTCCCTCTCAAATAAATAAATAAAAATTTTTTTTAAAAAATCTCAAATTTCAGACTATGTCCATTCTCTTTGTTCTCTTCCTCCTTTCCCTCCTTCTCTTCTCCATTGTGGTATAGGACCTTTGTCTTGTCATCCAATGACTTACCACTGAGCCACATCTCCAGCCCTCAAAGGGCTTTTATCTATGTGGATTAAACCTACCAATATTTGTTATACTAGAAATAAATCATTTGGAAATATATACCAATATTTAAAAATCATAATCTATTTTCTGCCAAAGTTAGTAAAAAAGAATTTTCTAAAACAAAAATATTTGGTCTGAAGCATGATACTATTATCTCTTTGCATATCCCTTTAATGGCTACCTTCACAGGACACAGAATCCTATAGTTGCTTCTGTATTCAGCCTGTTGAAATTTTTGTTGGTTGGTATATATGAAGAAGATTATCTACCTGGGCATGGTGGGGATACTTGGGACATGGAGGCAGGTAGATCATGACCTTAAGGCAGCATGGGAAAGTTAGCAAAACCTTGTCTCAACAGTAAGGAAAGAAAGAGAAAAAAAGAAGAAAGAAATGCCTAGAGAGATAGCTATAATGGTTGATCTGTACTTGTCAACTTACCAGTGTTTAGAATCGCCATAGAAACAAATTTGTTGGGCATTTTCTCGAATAGGTTAACTAATGGTGTAAGGTCACATACCGACTGTGGTTACATATTCTATGGGCTGTGTGTCCTAGAAGTAAGGTGTACACCAGAATTCATTGATCCATTCTTCCTGGCTATAGACCAAATGTGACCAGCTACTTCTAGCTTCTGCCTCCATACTTATCCCATGGTAGACTATAAACTCAAATTGTAAGCCAAAAAATTGCTTCTGGTCATAGTAACAAGATAGTAACTAATATAGTATCTCATTGGTAGATTGCTTGCCTAACATATGAAAACCGGGTTATATACTACAGAACTTAAAAAACAAATATATGTATTATACTGTCTGGCTTTATGCTGATAGGAATCTAGGGAAAGGAAGAGTAGTTTCATAGAGTTTTGAATAATTTTGCATTTTATCCTAGAATGTTTCACCATAATTCAACAATGGTAGTTTTTAGCAGTTAATTGCAATGTAGAATGTTAATATCAGTGAACTTTTTCTACTGTGTGTGGTGTTTAAATGCATGGCCCCATAGACTCAGGCTTGTAACTTCAGTCTCCAGTAGACAGAGCCCTACTGGGGAGGGGATATGTCAATGGGTAGATCTTAAGACCAGCCCTAAGGTATGTGAACAGTTCAAGTTCTGGCCATTTTATAGTGCCAGCTGTTGGTATTGTCTCTCTGTTTGGATCTGTTGAAATAAGACAGCTTCTTCTGCCATTGATTGTGCTCCCCTGTAATTTTGTGAGCCTGAAATAAACCCCTTCCTCCTATAAGCTGCTTTTGGTTGATTTCCCACCAGCATGAACCTAATTGCCACACTGTATTAAATTCTTTTGGTGAATCACGAAAATTTTTGATAATTCATTATATGATTTTTTTAAAACTTTGTCATTTAGAAAACTTGATACACTGACTTATGATCTTCCTAATGCTGGAAATATTTATATGATACTTTTGGAAGTACCACCTTTAATATCAACCTTGTTTTATCAGACAATTCTTAAAACTATTGGCAACTTACCAAGCTTGTCAAAAGAAATGTTGATAAAATCTTGGGTTTTGACTCCCATGAAATATCTAGTAATAATCCCATTAGCAACAAATACAGTCTATCGGTGTCCTTAAAGTAGCATGTTTAAATTATTCATTCATGAGAAAATGTCTGCCAAATAATCATATTTTGTCTGTTTTTATTTTCACCTAAAACTACTTCTATGTGAGGGGAAAAAAATCAGTCCTGCCTATGACTCAATGACATAAACACTTTCTTTAAAATATTTTTCGGTATGGAAAATTTCTTTATTCACACTTTATTTTACCCACAGGTACCATTTGAAATTGTATTCTCATGAATATAGACTTAAAGAAAAATAATTTGGGCTCTTTCATCAAAGAAAAACTTTTTTGCTTAAATGCATGATTGTGGAAAATACAATAACAATTACACTTACCACCACAGACTACTTACTTCACAGTAAGGTCAAGCTTATCTACTATTGCTTTTGTACCATTAGTGTAAATGTCAACAAAGTTTCAAAGGCCAGAAAAAATCATTTTAGGATTATTATGAAAGTGGTTTAAATCTTTCAGACTTCTGAAAGGTCTGAGGACCCCACAATGGCCGATGAGTTATAGTCTAAGCACCATTGTTCCATACCATCAATGGCTAACTAGAAAGTATAAATTAAAATTAATTAACTTTAGCAGTAACAACCAGAATAGGTAGGGTATTCAGGAATTAACTTTGCCATGCAAAATTTCATAGACCTCTATAAAGAGGAATTTGAAAGTGAAAGGATTAGATATAGAATAGAAAGTAATCTAAACAGATACAGAGACAAACCTTGACCTACAAAGATGATTCAATTATAAAAGGAGTAGATCACCCCAAAGTTAAATATTTATCACAATTGTAGTTTGTTACAAACTCCATAGCTGCCTGCCCCAGCCAGCCGGGAGTCGAACAAGAACTCAAGGGGAAGCTAACCTGAATGGGGGGAGGCAAACAGACACAAGAAGGAGACCAAGCTAGGTATTTGTCAAGGTCTCGAAATTTATTTTTACACATAGGTTTTTATAGGGTTGTAGGGGGAAGGAGTCATAATCAGGCCAGAGATCACAGGGTTACTGGCTAAATGCAATTTCTTTGTTTCTTCATCAATTACCAGCAGCACCAAGAGAGGCTATCACCCAGGCGTAACGGCTTCTTCATTTCTGGTAATAGATCATTAGATGAGGAAATAGAAACTTAACTTGCTATATGGCGGTTTCTGTCAACATGGCCGAGGTGTGGTTCATAGCTCCCAACAGCTGCCTTTAAATAGGGGAAGTGGTTATTGAATCAACCTAACACAGTGTTTCATATGTGCACACACATGCCAGGGCCCATTGTCATGAATACCAGACACTTAAGCCACTTTTTGTATCTGGCTTATGTCATCAACTTGGGAGTTGAACATAGGCTGGAAGACTTTGCCAGCAAGCGCCTTTAACTGATGAGCCCTCTTTCCAGTCCCACATGTTCCATTTTTGTTCCTTTATTTTGAGATAAAATGAATGAAACACATAGACAAATCTATCAGTAATACTTAAATGAATATATTGAAGATACTTTCTGATCTGGGAGAATTATATGCCTTCTTTTAAACACTTCCATCTGGTGAAAGATGTTTCTTCGGTTAGAATTTTCAGTGAGAACTTAAGCACCACCCTGAGAAAGAAGACATTCCCATAGGGTCCTTTCATGATGCTCCCCACTAGGGATTATCTCTCAGCTGTGGTCCATGACACTGAATACTCTTGCTAGAATCTTTCTTCATTCCTCTCAAAATGCATGAAAATCTCGTTACACATGTTCAACACCTGCTTCCTAAAAGGTCTCACAAAGATGTCAGTTTGCTCAGCTCACTTGACAGTGTGTCATGTATTTGTGTTGGATTTTTTTTAACTTCCATATGGAATGCAATTCACAGGTAAATGCAGGCTTGAAATAACAAGCTTCTTTACTTTCACAAGCAATATTCTACACTGTCACTCTCTGATGTCAGAGCCTGAAAGCAACTGCTTGATGACCCCTTGTTTATTTACTAGCACATGTCAACAGGTAAACCAAGTGACATATAACAGCATGGCTCCTGCAGCACCTTGTTAATCTGAGTGGCTTAGATGTATTAGGAAGTCTTTTCCAAATCAAAGTAATGCAAACTGACAGGTTTCTACCTCTTTCTCAACAGAATTTGTAAGTGTGCTCAAAGCTGCACAGATGACATAGTTTGGGGAATCAGTAGACTTATTCCATATAGAGCATACCTGTATACAAAGCCTAAATACTAAATTAAAAGGCCTAATTATTTTTTACATATATCTCAAAGGGAAAATTGACTCACAGACCCTAGACATTTAATCTATGGAAACAGTCAAGCTTACACTAAGCCCATCCAGACTCTTTCCACCAAGTCTTTACAGTTAGCCTTCTAGGAAACTTTCTCACCATAGTAGCAGCAAATATATTATCACTACTAATGCATGGCTTGACTGCCTGAGAATATCTTGATTTACTTATAATAAAAGAAACAAAAACCTACTTATGTGCAGATATCAAGATCCTTTGACCAATTTCTTATCAGGCATGAATTTAAATCTTTTAAAATGATAGCTTTCATTCTCTGCTTGCTTGCTATTCTTTAACCTTGTAGCTAGCAAACCTGTGAAGTCCTTTCCTACTCCCCCGCACCCAAACAGACCATTGTCATTCCAGTTTTCTCATTGACTTGACCTTGGTCCCCATTGTTCATAAAAAGGAGTTCTCCCTAAGTGTGAGAACTGAGTTAAAAGGAGTCAGGGGCAGAGAAGGATGTGATATCACCTTTTATTCATGAATGTGATATCACTTGCAAAGGATGTATTAGGTAAATATATTTACAAGAATAAAGGAAGTAGGCAAGAACTTTAGGCTATTGTGGTAATTACCTTTTCATTCCTGAATAAAGCACCCAACCAAAATCAGCTGATAGGAAGAAAGTTTTTTTTTTTCTTTTTTAATGTTTTTGTTTGTTTATGGTTTTTGATTTACAATCTTGAAGGGAAGCTCCATGATGACAGGAGAAAACATAGAATGAGCAGAGGTTGGACATTACCTCTGTCATAACAGGTGGAAAACAGCAGCAAGAGAGTGAGCAGAACTCTAGCAAAGGGAGCTGGCTATAACACCCCTACACCCACCCCCAGTAGCAGACCACCTCCAGCAAGTCTCCATCTCTCAAATAGCCATTAGCTGGGAACCAAACATAGAAAAAAAGCACAAGAATTTATGGGGGATTATCCAATTCAAACCACCACATGTAGATTGTGGATATCTTAATTGTATCATGATCCAATATTTCTGTAGCCATCCCTAAACTTATGTCAATGAAATTAAGTTTTTGAAAAGTTAAGAGAAATAGACACAGTATCTGTATAAAGAGAACTGAGGGAAGAAGGGGACTTCTATCAGCTTCAGCTATGGGATGTATGTGCACACATGCATTCAGGCATATATAATGTAGCTCAGAATGCCATTCATAAAACTCCTGTTACACAGCTAGCTGGCAAAATCTCCATGGATAACTTTTTATTGGAATTCTACAATCAGAGAAAAATAATTATCCATCGCAGGAAACTTTGCTCTACCTCATACTTTCATAGATTTCACAGCTAGAAAGGCTACTGAACATGTTTTATCCTTATGAGACTTCATATTTTTGCTTTGCAACCTTATAGACAGATATGTTTTCAAAGAGAACCACAAGTTTAATCAGCTCTCCTATAACTTCAAAAGTTTGAACAAATGATGAAACATTCTAATTTCGTCACCATCACTCATATTTTAAGGTCTTAGGATGGAATATGCTCCAGGAGTCCTTCCCTGGAAAGTCTCACACAGAGCCTTGGCTTTTCCTCATATATATATCTAACATCTTATAACCCATCACTCATGACCCACCACTTACTGTTGACTTCCTGTCATCTGTCAGTTTATATCTTATTCAGGCCTACTCACCAATGGCCAGTTCTTTGTTTCAAAGTCTTCTGTTGATTTAAAAAATGGATTTATTAGCCAGGCGTGGTGGCGCATGCCTTTAATCCCAACACTCGGGAGGAAAGGTAGGAGGATCACCATAAGTTCGGTGCCACCCTGAGACTACATAATGAATTCTACATCAACCTGGACTAGAGTGAAACTCTACCTCGAAAAACCAAATAAATAAATAAAAATTTTAAAATGGATTTATTTATGTGAAATTTAATCTAGGTAAAGTAATGTGATTGTAACCACAGAGCAATATATCCAAAGCACTGTATCATCAACATGGCTAACTCTGAAGAGGTATTAACTAGAACTGTTACTTTAGATCAAAAGATTATTAAATGAGTTTGTCCCAGAGGGAGCTGTGAAAGTAGGAGGCCACAAACCTGTTGTTTTCAAACAACTGAGGCATTAGTTAATAAGCTTAGGGATTCAAAACAGCTGTGGAAAGGCACACCATTGTAGATTATTGTCACTCATATATAAAATTGCCCAAATATAAATTCTTTCTATGATAACTCTACAGAAATACAAAATGTGTTCAGATTTGCAAGAAGAAAATCATCGTTGGCCTAAAATGATGTGACTTGAATTTCAAACTTAGGAAGAAATAAACTTTACTTTAAAAGGTTCCCTTTTAACATCTATAAACACTGGTAGTTCTCAAAGTATATTCAGGAGACCAGCAACACCTGGCAACTTGTTCCAAATGCAAATAATTGTGCCTTATCCAAAACAGTGGAATCAGAAGCTGTGGAAGTGATGTCAAGAAATTTGTGTTTCTGTAAAGACCTCCATGTGTTTTTAATGATACTGAAGTAGAGTCCAGCAGATACTGAAGATGTCCATTGTGGATATATTCCTAGCACTCATAGAACAATAGTATGTTTAGGTTGCAAGAGATATTGATGGCAATGACTCTTTCTCTATTATTAGCTGTCAGGGCCCGGTATTAGAAATGTCACTGATATGATAGCAAGTATGTCCTAGGTTGAGTTTTAGAAGCTGCTTCTTTCCCAGATTTGAGGTGCAGGCTTCATAACAAGTTATATACTTTTCACACTAGGGTACTCACTTCAGAGAACTCCCTCTGATTCCTCTAACTCAGTTGTAAAGAAGTGATAGACAGGTGTAAGGAGGGATAGTTTTGTTTCATGGAGAAGAAAGTCAATAATTTCTTACTTCCCCTCTGTCTTGAGGTAAGAAGGCCCATGAGTGCTGGCTAGGATAAAGAATCCTCTGGAGTCCAGCCACATGAAGCTGTCACGTGGTCAGTTGCCACAGGTTGCTATGTCTGAAGCTGAAAGAGAGGCAGAAAAGCCTCAGTAAAAGTTTAGATTTTCCAACTGAGTCATCACTCTGAGCTATGTAAAAATGCACAGCAGTGTAAATAAGATTAAGGTTCAAATTACAATAGCCTAGGAAGCCCAGAGAAAATTCCTGAGCCAACAAAGGTGACCTAAAGAGTTGATGGGTATTAATGACAGAGCATATCTCATGTAAGGTAGCTTACTATAATGCGGTCCTTTCTGATACCTCTAGATGAAACAGATGGGTACTAGTAGAGGGGAGTATATGTGTGTCCTTATATTTCTGTGGAGGGGAGTAGGATGAGAAATCATTGTCCACTTTAGTGGGATGAAGAGAGTCATCAAGGGATCTGTTCCATTCCTTTTATTTATTGATAACTTCCATAACTATAGACAGTAAACTATTGTGGTAGTTTGATTCAGGTGTCCCCCATAAACTGAATACTAGATTCCCAGCTGATGGAGATTTGGGAATTAATGCCTCCTGGAGGGAATCTATTGTTGGGGATGGGATTATGGGTGTTATAGCCAGTTTCCCCATGCCAGTGTTTGGCAAACTCTCCTGTTTCTATTGTCCACCTTATGTTGACTCAGGGTAATGTCCACCCCCTGCTCATGCCATCATTTACCCTGCCATTGTGGAGCTTCCCCCTTGAACCTGTAAGCCAAAATAAAACTCTTTTTTTCCCCACAAGCTGTTCTTGGTTGGGTGATTTCTACCAGCAATGTGAACCTGACTGCAACAACCATGATAATTCCCTTCCCCCTCAATTTCCACTTCATAACTCTAGTCTTCATGATATCCCCGCCCCCTCTCAATTAGTCTATTTTTTATTTGGATGTCATTATCTTTTCTTCTTATTATGAGGGTATTGGGTAGTTAGTGCCAGGCACTGCAAGGTCATGGATAGTGAGGCCATTTTGTGTCTGGAAAAGTGCACTGTAAGGAGTCCTACCCTCCCTTTGGCTCATTTTTTCCATCACTTCTTCTACCATGGACCCTGAGCCTTGGAAGGTGTGATAGAGATGTTTTCAGTGCTCAACACTCCTCTGTTACTTCTTCTCAGCAGCACAACTCCTTTTGAGTAATCCCAGAGGTTACTGCCATCTGAAAAGAGAAGCTTCTCTAACCAAAAGAGAGAATAGCATCTATGTATGGGTATGAACAATAACAGAAGTGCTTACTGGGCAGTTTAGTGAGCATAATATTTGCATTTAGCTGACACCAACAGGTGTCACACTACTAGGGCTCATGTCCTCCTCTGTCATAGGCTTTCAGTACCAGGCATGTATTCCCTCCCATGGAGTGGGCTTCCAGTCCAATTAGATAGCAGTTGGTTTCTCCCATAACAGCCATATCCCTATTGTACCCATTGGCACATTTGGCCTGGGTGGCCAAACTTAAAGCTTAAAATGTCCACTGTTGTTTATCTCTGCTAATGACTTCTCTCTCTCCCAAGGAGTTGCATGCAGCATAGTAGAGGGAAGTGTATGTGTATGACAGCTTTCTGTCAGCTGGTCTACATGGAGGAGGTTTTCAGCTCAGCTCCAGCAAGATTTATCAGTTCCCTTGAAGCCCAAGCATGTAGAGTCTTCAGCAGTAGGGCCTTACCATCTATCACTGGTGGGAAACCCAATGCCTTAGCAACAGCCTATAGGGGCATCAGGGCCCTCCCTGGCCAACACCTCACAGGAAGGTATCCCATCCCTGGCTCTGACATTTTTCTAGTAAAAATTTATGGCTTCTGGGTGCACCATTGTCCAAAAAAGTTGGTTTCCACACAGCATATTTATACCCATCTAGATTTTGATTAACCATCCCCCAACCGTTTCTTCACTCAATCTCTTCCCTGACCTCACTTAGGCCATTCCATCCCCAGTAATCTGTTCATCTACTTACATATATACAATACCATTACCTTATGTCCTCCCCTCTCCTCCCTCACTTATAATTCCTTTCTAGCTAACTGGCCTCTGCTACCAAGATGTATTCCAACTCACGTACAAGTGTAAACATTTGTAGCTATGATCCTTATTTTAGAAAGAACATGTAATGTTTGGCTTTCAGGCCTGGGTTACCTCACTAAGTATAATTCTTTTCAGGTCCATCCATTTTCTTGCAAATTTCATAATTTTGTTTTTCTCTACCACTGTATAGAACTCCATTGTATAATGTACCACATCTTCATTATCCATTCATCAGCTGAAGGACATCTAGGCTGGTTCCATTTCCTAGCTGTTGTGAATAGAGTGGCAATAAACATGGATGTACAAGTATCTCTCTAAGGTAGTACGATGAGCCCTTAGGATATATGCCTAGGAGTGGTATAGCTGCACCATATGCCAAATCTATTTTTAACTGTCTCAGGAATCTCCACAGTGGCTGTACCAGTTTATATTTTCATCAACTATTTAGGAAGGTTCCTTTTTTTCCACATTCTTGCCAGCATTTATTGTCATTTGCTTTCTAGATGATACCCATTCTGACTGGAGTGAGGTAGAATCCCAAAGTAGTTTGAATTTATATTTCTCTGGTGGCTAAGGATGCAGCAGGACAGCTTGTTAGATGTTTATATGCCATCTGTATTTCTTCTTTTGTGAACTCCCTATTTACATCCATAGTCCATTTTTTAATTTATTTTTTGTTCTTTTTATTTATTTATTTGAGAGTGACACAGAGAAAGAGGCAGAGAGAGAGAGAGAGAGAGAATGGGCACGCCAAGGCCTCCAGCCACTGCAAGCGAACTCCAGACACGTGGGCCCCCTTGTGCATCTGGCTAACGTGGGTCCTGGAGAATCGAGCTTCGAACCGGGGTCCTTAGGCTTCACAGGCAAGCGCTTAACCACCAAGCTATCTCTCCAGCCCCATAGCCCATTTTTTAATTGGGTTGTTTGATTTCTTATTATTTAAGCTCTTGAGTTCTTTGAATATCTAATCCTCTCTCAGATGTATAACTGGCAAAGATTTTATCCCATTTTGTAGGTTGCCTCTTTTTTCTATTTACAGTGCCCTTTGCTGCACAAAAGCTTTGTAATATCACCAGGTTCCAATGGTTGATTAGTAATGTTATTTCCTGAACAACTAGACTTATATTCAGAAAGTCATTGCCTATGCTAGTATGCTGAAATGTTTTCCCTACTTTTTCCTCTAGCAGTTTCAGAGATTCAGGTCTGATATTAAGATCTTTAATTGACTATTTCTTTAGCAGAATGTGAAGGCAGATCATCTTGCCAGCAACTATTTCACAGAGAAACAGCTGATAGTCTATGCCCCTGAATAACCTGTCATCCTTGGTAGAAGGAATGAGAAATTAGATCCTTGTTCCATCTTCTTTGTTCTTTTCAACTTCTTAAGCTGAATCTTCATAGCTCAGGATTCAGAGTGTCCCATGTAAATATGAGTATACAGTAACATCCTTCTCTGTTCATGAGATAGTGATCACTAGTACTATCCTATGGCCTCCTTTGCTCTCCACACTTTTCCCCACTTTCCTAATGTTATCTCTTAGAATTCCTGATAGCCTTTCAGATTTCTCACCTCAATTGCCTCCTAAATGCCAATAATTTCTTCACATCCGCCTGATTTATGTTAGGAGAGAGGACTAAAGAAAAGTGAGTTTTGCTTTATACAAGAGGAGGGAAAATGCCAAAGACTTCATGTTGGGCCACTACTGGCTTTCTGAACTCAATAACATACACACTTAAAATAGTTCACTGAAGAACTCCACAGGCTGTACAAGCACAAATGAAAGCCTTCTTTCTAGGTACCCTTCATCTCATTTCTTATAAGCTGTAAGGTCTGTTCTTTCATGCTGAGTGCATTCCAAGTATCCATGAGTTAATGAGCATATATTATACAGCAGTTACCATAATTTTGCTGAGATTTTTAAGTGTCTTGAATACATACACATGATGAATTTAACTGTGTAGACCTTGGGTCAGATGTTCCCCTATAAACTCATGTTCTAAATGCTTGAACCATAGCTGTTAGCAGTGGGGGATGTGGATTCCTCTTCAAAGAGGTATGTCACTGGGCATACATTAAAGTTTATTAGCCTCCAATTTGCCAGTGTTAGAAGGCTCATTCTCTTTCTGCTGTTGACACCTGCCACCAGAAGATGTTCAGCTTCTGCTTTGCCATCACTTCCCTCCCATGAAGCTTCCTGTTGAAACTGTCAGTCAAAAACAAAACTTCCCTCCCACCAGCTGCTTTGGGTCAGGCATTTCATCCCATACAACATAGATTGATTATACTTACAGCTAGTAACATTTATTACAGAACTTTCTTAGTGGATGGTATGTTGCCATATTCTATTTTATACATGAGGGATACACATACATTTTTGAAGTCAGAAATACAGCCTTGTTCATCAGTATTTTCCCTCTGTTGCTTATTTGTTAATTAATTCAAAGCCAAAACAATGATGAGTTGGAAAACCAATAATCTGAGTGCATATTTATGCATATGCATGGATTATTTATATGACTTATCAATTAAGGTGCTTGTTGACAAAGCCAAAAGACTAAGGTTCAATTCTCCAGTACCCATGTAAAGCCAGATGCACAGGGTGAAACATGTGTCTGGAGTCTGGAATTGATTTGCAGTGGCTGAAAGCCCCAGTGTGCTCATACTCCCTCTTTTTCTACCTGTCTCTGTCTCTTTCTCTCTCTCAAATAAATAAATAAAATATTTAAATTCTCTAACAGGGCATCATGGACTAGGTGCAATAAATAGAAGACAAGACCATCATACAAAGGGATTTTTGCCATTGTCCTTCTGTCTAACTCTATGTTGACAACCATTTCCAACTTAGATACAAAAGAGTCAGTTTTTTTAAAGTTAATTTTAGGGTTTGAGAGATGGCTCAGTAGTTAAGATCACTTTAAGTGTAAGCATGAGGCCCTGAGAAGACTCAAGTTCAAACCCCAGGACCCACATAAACAGCTGCATGAGTCTATTCACTCCTGTGGAGAGCAGAGATGGGAAAATCACCAGGATTCTTCAAACTCTGACAAACTCTGACGTCAAAGCAACTCTGACTCAATTAAGAATGTAAGAAAGAGCAATGCAGAGGGATACCTGATATTCCCCTCTGGCCACCACAGGCCAGCAACCCCATTGCAAGCAAGCACACATTGTACCACGTGAGCCTATACATGCATAAATGCCACACATAAAACACAAACACACACACTCCACACCACGTTACATATACATACACCAAGACAAGAATGTACATTAGGTGTGTGTATTTAAGACACTTAA
Source organism: Jaculus jaculus (assembly GCF_020740685.1). Taxonomy (NCBI): domain Eukaryota; kingdom Metazoa; phylum Chordata; class Mammalia; order Rodentia; family Dipodidae; genus Jaculus; species Jaculus jaculus. The sequence goes on along the minus strand of NC_059111.1, from coordinate 83,017,320 downwards.
AATATTATCAGTATTAAAATCATGGTACTATATAATGTGTAATATCATAATTATTTGGAATATTCATGATGTTTTCAATTAAATATTATAAATGAAAAGTTAAGGTCAATAGTGTTAAAAATTTCTCCATGTCATATATAGAGAAAAAGGAACCGAAGTAATCTCACATGTCTTCTTCTCATGTCCCCTGCACTCTCGACCATGAGCATCATGGTTCACCCATCACTGGGGACCTTGACAGGAAAGGGCAGCAGGGGAGGCAAAACACTCAGTATGTCTTCTTACAGCTTTCCATTTCCCTACCATTCCCCAGCAAGACCACTTCCTAAATGTACAGAGGTATAATTAAAAATAAGTTGTTTTGCTGGGCGTGGTGGTGCACACCTTTAATCCCAGCACTTGGGAGACAGAGGTAGAGGGTCACCATGAGTTTGAGACCACCCTGAAACTACATAGTGAATTCCAGGTCAGCCTGAGCTAGAGCAAGACCCTACCTCAAATAAATAAATTGTTTTAAGAAGCCAAGGAGTGTTATCACGGAAAGTCAAATCTTCCAGAAGGGAAAGGGGCATAGCCAAGAGCAGTGCATTGAAATTCATAGAAGAACCTTGCTGCATTTGGTATATTTTTCTTAAATGTCAGTATATGAAATGTATTATAACAACTTACAATGTCCAACGAGGCTTGAGGAATGTAGAAAACATCTGTAATGCAGTAGAAACGATACAAGAAGAATGAAAGAAAACATCTTAAGGAGGAATTCTCAAATATTCACAGTGTAGATGTTTAATGGAGCTATTGATAACCTTGTTGTCTAAAAGAGGTCTGACTATGGAGTGCATTACATTTCTTGGCTGTAGTCAAATGGGTGAAAACTAGAGGTGGTATACATATTGTGCTTGATAAAAATGCTGCTTATTTAAAATATTGAGTACCCATTATGTTCAAGTACAAAGTTTCTTTCTCTCAACCTGTCGGGGAAGAATAAAATGTTTTAATCTCCTTTTATGTTTCACCTAGGACATAGGGTACTTTAAAACTTTTTCTTTATGACAAGATCAAATGTAAAAGATGGCTTTGACACATTCAACATAAACAGAAATAACTTGTCTGTGTATTGTCCCCATTATTGCACACTTGTGGCTAAGCTTCTATGTGTATGTGTATGTTACTCCTATTCAGAAAATTTATAGTGAAAAAGAAGTCAAATAACTGAGGAGTAAGACTTTACTCCCATCTCAGCCAATAACTGTATGGCCTTGAAAATTTGTTTCAACTTCTCTGAATCTGAAAATGGGAATCATGGTTCCCTATCTTAAAGATTGCTTGTGAGGATTGAGTAAGTATTACACTAAAGTATGTAAGAAAAATAATTTCTGTTTCTATGGTTGATCTTAATTTCTTACCATTTGAAAATTACATTACATACATATAGATTCTCATTAACTTTATATGTTTCAATAAGCAAAACAACCTGTGGGCAGCAGAAATTCCCTAAACTACAATTAATCTAAGAGATTAGCCATTTCAGTGATTCCTTGTATCTTTTGTAGGTGTAGATAACTTTGATTATTCATTGAAAGTGTATCTTGTATCTCCTTTTCCAGTCCACCATCACCATCCCATAGTTCACATTTTACTAGAGAGGTTCCTTCAGGATCCATGTCACACACCCTCACACATCCCTGCTGCACACAGTCACAAAATAAATGTTTCTAATATTTATTCTAAGGACCTGCTAAGAAATATTTGCACTAAATTATCTTTCAGTAAATCATCCAGACTGTTTATGACCCTGTCTAAAGCCTATATTGGCCCATCATCCTTAAGCACATATTTGCATTAGCTAAGTTATAACCCATTAAGACACAGGTTATGAGAAGTCCAAGTGTTCACTTCATCATTTTTTAACTGTTGCATTTTATTTCTCTGTGCATGTCTTTGTAAATTATACAAATAAAGAACATACTTGAAGCTGTAAGGAAAATTTGTGTAATACACATGGGGAATGCTTGGTTGTGCCTCACACATAAATGGCAAGCAACCAGAATCATGTGCAGCTGTCATCATCTTCTCTCCTATTTACCATAAAAACGTCTTCTCTATTAACCCCTTATGCGGTTTGCTTCCTATTCCTTTATTTCCATGCCTCAATCTTCTTCCTCAAAGCATCCTGCTTGCAGAATCTCACCTCCCATCTCTGGTTACACAGATATAGTCACACCATAGCCAAACTTTTAAAATGGTCATATTTTCCTAATAAAGTAGTTAAAACTTCCCCCAAAATGGAATGACTGTCATGCTGAGTCCTGGACCTCCTTAACTTCAGGAACATTGAAATTTGCCTGAAACAGATAGAGGTTCTGAGAGTTTCTAAGTATCCTTTTTGTAGCAATTTTAGAGTTTTGAAATGTCTGAGATCAAGGGCATGTCTTCTACCACTGTGCATGTGTGTGTGTATATACATGTACATGTCACAGCACATGTGTGAAATCACAGGACAACCTTAGGATGTTAGCCCTCATCTTGCACCTTATTTGAGACAGTCTTTCTTCTTGCTTTGTCACTGGGACTATCAGAATGGCTGGCCAGCAACCTTTAGGAATTCTCTTGACTATGTCCTATTGCCATAGTCATGTTGGAATGACAGGCAGGCATCACTGCATACAATTTCATGTGAGTTCTAAGCATCCTAACTTAAGTCATTTATTACCAAGGTGTCTACTGAGCCTGCTGTTAGCATTTAAAGAAAAATTTTAAAAAGACCTGGAAGGCAAAGGAAATAATATTTCAGAAGTTTTGTTTTATTTTTTTGTTTTTAATAGGGAATTACCACAGAAAGTTGTTATCAGAAGTGCTTCACAGGCTGGACAGAAATGCTAAATTTGCAAGCCCATGCTGATTGGTACTTGAGAATTGAGGTACTTCTAGCTGATAAAAGTTGAATGCTAGTGACACTGACTTCAGGTGTTTATGCTAGATCTTTGAATCACCCCCTTTGAAGGTAGATATGAGTACAATCTGCTGTCTCCTGGCAATCTCCTATCTCAGGAAACATGGTATATAATTCATTAATAGAGTACTTCTCCTACCCAGGTGCAAGACCCAGGCACACAAAAATAAGCAAAGCCTTGAGGATAGAGAGATGGCTTATCAATTAAAGGCACTTGTTTGTGAAGCCTGATGGCCCTGATTCAGTTCCCCAGTACCCATGTAAAGTGACAAATGAATCTGGAGTTCCTTTGCAATGGCAAGAGGTCCTTGCACTCCTTCTCATTCATATTTATTCTCTCTCTCCCCATCAAATAAAGAAATACACACATTTTTTAAAGGCCTTGGCTTGGTTACTGCATCCCTGTACTTCCCACAGTTAATAGCTAATACTTGATTTTGGATAGTCTGATTTCCTGGATTAATGTTGGATAAATGGGCAATGGCTGTCCAACTTTCAGGAGAATTAAGTTGGATGTGTACATGGTTTAGGGGGTTCAAGAATATGAACCATATATGTATCACATGGTGTCTGACTTATAATAAGCATGTAAAATGTTTAATGAGCAAATATCAATCATAGGTACTGTTGCACTACATCACTGTCCTGAAAGAAAAAAAAAATTACCAGGTCCAAACTAAAGGATTGTAGGAGGACTAAGTTGAGGGAAAAGATGTATTGCAGGAAAAAAACAATGGCTTCTAAGATACACAGAGTAAGTTCTCCTTCTAAAAAAATTGTCTGCCTTACAACCTGCCTAGTGGGCAGCAAGAGTGTGCTATGGATTGATATGGATTTAGTTGCAATATATCCTCCCAGAGGTTTTCATGCAGGAAACTTGATTTCAGTGTAGTGGAAGACTGGAGAGAAGTGAGTAGTAGAAAGCGATTAGATCATGCAGTTACAACACTGCAATGGCTTTAAAACTGGCCTTTGGGGAGCTAGTTCTTGGAGTCAGCTCTTAGAAGAATGTGTTAGGACACAGTAAAATGGCCCCATGTACTTGGTAACAACTGCTTGTGCTGCTTCTCCTTCCCATGTTTCCATTATGCTGTGACACACCCAGGGACAAACAGATGAGATGGCCCAATCTTGGACTTTTAGCCTTCTAAAGTCTAAGCTAAGTAACCTTTTATAAAATGTGTAGAAACAAGTCCACTGTTGTAGCCAGACAAAATGGACTGAGAAAGGTTTATCTGGAATGTTCATGTTGAAAACTGTTCTTCCTATCATTCTTGGATAGTTTCATCACACAGGGTACATTTAATTTCTCCCAGCTTTTTGCATTTGAAATCAACTACCCTGCTTTCTCTTTTACTGAATTCAGATAGCTACACTGCATCTTATTGTGGCCTGTCCTCTTAACATCAATTTAGCTTAATGCTAAAAAAACTTTCAACTTCAAGAAAAAATGCTTCTGTTCATCCCTAGCCCTATGACCCACAGTTGGAAGGTGGGTTAGGTTTGTTGCAGGGAAATCAGTTCACTGCAAGCTGTCAATGCTGTTTCAAATGACTTTGTACTTCTTGAATTTAAGATCAATATGAACTACAGGCATTGAGGGTGAGAATTTAAATACCAACAAAAAGAAGCCTGGGTTGTACAAATGCTAGGATTGACTCATCTGGTGAGAATGGTATTGCACTGATAATACAATGCAAAGAGAAGAAAAAGACTGTGGTATCTGCTCCCTTTGTGTTTCTGACCTTGAGGAGATTCATAACTTGTTTGTTGCAGAAGCTGAGCAGCTAATGTGCTCCTGCACCTGTTAATTCCTCTGTGCTAAGTGGTATAGCGCTTGCAGATCCCCATGATTGCTTTGTGGGTGAAATATTTTCTGTAATCCTGTGAACTGACTTTTTAAAAACAATATATTCAATTGTGTTCCTTGCATTCCTTATTTCTCAAAAGTATGCTTTCTTAGGTTATTTCAACACTCCCGTTTCATTGTTACATCTTAGGACATGTCTGGTTTTGTATTTTCAAGGTAATATTATGATTTTTTATATACATATGCAGAGACCATGAACCAAGCCACTCCTGCCAGGAAGCTGGAAGAGGTTCTTCATCTCGCAGAGCTCTGCGTAGAAGTCGTGCAGCAGAATGAGGAGCATCATTCAGAGGTGATGATTTGTTTTAACCATACGTAAAGCTCTCCTGAAGGCTTTGCTACAGGATCGGAGGAGCAACACAGGAAGAACACTGACTGTAGTCTTGACATGTGTCTGGCTCTTCACCTGTAGAAGGTCGAGAACATATGTGCATTTTCTGAAAGTGTAGTCTCTCTATGTAATGAAGCAGCACAAACCACACACGTTGTGCAGGAAAAGTCTTGGGAAAGCTTGTCGGATCTGTGCTCAAGATGTGTAGCCAGTAGCACACAAACCTGAAACACCCCCATTTTGTAATAACAAACCCATTGCTTTTGTCCCTATGCTACAATCATTTCAGTTTTAAAATGTAATTTAATAAGCATTAAAAGAAAAACATAATAAGCTTTAAAATGGAAAATATTCAGAATTATAAAGCTGATAACTTTTGTGTTCCCTCCTAAATCATCAGATTTTTCTTTACATTTCCACTAAACCTTTGGAGGATTTTTTTTTTTTTATTTGATTTGATTTGTTTTCTTCATCAGACTGGGGACAGAACCCAGGGCCTTGTGAATATTACTCAGTACTCTCACACTGAGCTCCATTTCCAGGAAATACATTTAAATTCTACTTACATGTTAACATTTACTATAGACCTTGAGTGGTTTGTCACCATCCTACTTATTCTAAGACCTAAATTTTTATCTCTTTTGCTAATTATGAGTTTATTTATAAAGCCAAAATAATTTCCTTGTTTTGGGTTGAATGAGGAAAATATGTGAATTAAATAAATAGAATCAATTTTAGTGTTCTAACAGTGCTTTTACTCCCAAGGAAGCTCATTGAAGGAGTTAAAAGGAAAAAAAAGGCCAGATACATATGAATTGATAGATATTTATGTTTAATGAAATCTAGTTCTCAGAAATGCAAGAAACTACAGGATCTGTATTTTAAGAAAATTCTTGGAAAACAGTGTTCATGCAAGCTACTTTAGGTAACTAAGATTTATTGTATCTGGTTATAAATATGATCATTTAAAACATCTGTTTTTAGCTCACACTGTAGAATCTAGCTTATAGCTTGCATCTGTCATGTGTGAACTTGTTATGGATATTTTATTTTAAACTGAAGAAACAGCTGCTTCAATAATTTGAAATGAATTCCCAGGAGGAGCTTTTCTAGGCTGGTATCACTGCTATGTTACAATGAAAATGATAACAGGATGAAAGATGTGTTTTGTCTTTGTCTTTTACTAATAGGGCATTACCATCAGAGCATTAGACCTGTCTTTAAAAAAATATGATCATATAATCCAGTTGTCATATATAATACTTCATCTATACTATATAAAATATATTTATAATGTATTTCAGCTAATAGTCCTAGAGGTTTTATTGAAATAATATTCTCTTAAAACAATCAGTACAATCACCACAATGTTTGTTGTTAAAGTATAATGTATCCAGGACAATTAAAATGTAAGTTTTTTAGTCGATAACATATGGTTGACTTTATTGAACTGCATAGCTCAGAAATATCACTCTGCTATATGCTACCATAAGGTAGAAAACTAATTATTTCTTTCTGAAACACTTTGTAATACAATGGCATTTTTCTGTTCTATTTGTGCTTCCAAATTCTTGGAATCCCTCAGGGAAGAGAGGTGAGTAAAACTGTCCCCACTGTCTTTCTAGCTTAAGAGAACTCTGTTAAGGTGAAATCCACTCCAACTATAGACATTTAAAAGTCAGCTTACTTCTTTCCATGAAATTAAAGACTTTTTCTTTGAGTGGGCTACTCTTCCTTGGGCTGCATAGGTGCATGTGCCTTATTCATAATTGCGTACATAAGAAATTTGGGTTCTTTGGCCTTCTGTTTTTGTCTCTGGTTGCTTTTCTTGTCCCTTTACTTTATCTAATTTTTTTTTCTGAGTAGTACTGGAGAATGTATTAGTGTGATTCTAAAGTCACTTCCAGAGTGCATTCATTGGTGGACTACGTTCTTCCATGAGATTTGCTAGCTCAACTCCCTGGGGAAGTGAATATCTGACTCAAAAACAAAAACAAAAAATCTCCAATTGGCTCATGCTCTATCTCCTTTTCTTTTCGTTCTGCCTCTCTCCACAGTAGCAGTTTATTTTATAGGGCCAAGAAGTTGTTTCTGTTCATCACAATTTTTCAGCTACACAGGTGTTGAGTCCTTCATACCTCTGACAAGAAATTCCTTTTAAGATGGCACTGCCTTCTCTGAAGAGTCTCTGCCTCTCCTTGAGAATGTCTTCAGAATTTCTATGTTTCCGCCTAGGATGGGTGATTTCTTTTCCAGGAAAACGTTTAAGGCTGCCTCCACATTTTAGAGGATAGGTTCTATCCAACCATATATTTCAGATAATTACTCTATCAGTTTTTATCCAAAAATGACTCATTTTGACAGAGCTGGAAAATCACACTGCTGACTGGAAAAGGCATTACCCTCTGGTAAGGTCCAGGAAGGTTGACCACTTTCCAGAGGGGCATCACTAATGATTGAATGTAAGCCAGGTCAGAATTCCAGACCCAGGCATTTTCTAAGAATTTGTTATTTCTCTGTTAAGTATGATGTGGACTTGGAGTAGTGGGCCACCCCAGGGTCTGCTGGTAGATTTATTTGCCTCGTCACAGCAAGGATGTATGGTAAAGGATCAGGATGCATGCCTGGAGCTGTCTCTTCCATTGTTTTCTCTTCTTTTGCTGGCACTTGACATATGGCAGGACTCAATATTATGAGCTTCAGCAGAAGGGCTGGCAGAGGTAACATGATGAGTAACACTGCTTAAATTGTTACTTAGCAGCTTATTATTACAGCAACTTCTTTTATTCATTTATTTATTTATTTATTTTGTTTTTTTGAGGTAGGGTCTCACTAATTCAGGCTGACCTGGAATTCTGGAATTCACTGTGTAGTCTCAAGTGGCCTTGAACTCATGGAGATACTCCTACCTCTGCCTCCCAAGTGCTGGGATTAAAGGCATGCACGATCATGCCTGGCTCTAATTACAGCAACTTCTTAGCCAAAGGTCCCTTAAGTATTTTAATTGTAGTGTCATCCACCATGTTGATGATAATATTGACAAGAAGGTTATTTGCCAATATTTTGGTGTTGCTGATATAGACAGCTGCCAGCTCACTGTAGATGGGTGGTTCATCTTGGACTTCTCAGCTGACTGTGTCCAGGATTGCTCCAGTAACAGGACCAGGACAGAATAGGAATTCAGCAGATATATGAATGTGTGAACATATACTCATTCCCACAAACATTAGTCTTTGAACCCAATTTAGATTCTAAATGGATTTGAACATAATAAGAAAGGTATTTGATTTTTTTTATTTGCTTTGGCTTATTTGTTTTCTTACCCCTCTCTATTTGCTTGCTTGTCTAAGGAATATCTTAAAATGCATTCATTGACTCTGGATGAAATCTGTTTACTGTCTATAACTACTAAGATGATAATGATCTTAACACTCAAATGTAGCACAATTTACATATTATATTTGGATAGACTATGATGAGTTTAAGCTTAAATTTAATGGCTTATATAAATATAGACTAGCAGATGTCCCTCATTTGGGTTGCTGACCAACAAGCAGTCTTCATTCAGCTAAGGTACACAGTGGAATTCTATTTGTAAGAGTGACTCTTCAGAGAAATGGCAAAGGTTTACTTAAATATCTCACCAAAAATATTTGTTAGCCAGGCATGATTGCACACACCTTTAATCCCAGCACTAGGGAGGCAGAGGTAGGAGGATCACTGTGAGTTTGAGGCAAACCTAGGACTACAGTTCCAGGTCAGCCTGGGCTACAGTGAAATCCTATCTCAAAAAAAAAAAAGTTTGTTAAAAATTTAAACTTTTTATTTATTGTCTTGTATTTTAACAGACACAAAATTATACATATTTATAGGGTACCACATGATGTTTCAACAAATGACTGTTATATAATATTTGTACAGGATAAACATATCTATATCTTCATTATTGCTTTATGATTAAAACATTCAAAATTCTTACTTCTAGCCTTTTTGAAATATATTCAAGGTGTTATCATTATATAGATTCATCCTCCTATGTGACAGTGCACCAGACCTTTGTATTGTCTAACTGTAACTTCATACACAGTGCCCAATCTCTTCTTATCTTTCTTTCTCCCAATTCTCCACAGCCACCATCATTCTACCTTAGCTTAAATGAGATTAACTATTTTAGATTGCACACGAATTTGCCCATATATTACTGCTGTGTCTGTCTTACTTCACATTATGTAGGCATGCCTATTTCCATCTATGGCATTACAAATGACAGAAATTCATCTTTTTATAGCTTATTGGTATCCTGTGGTGTATATTTACCACATTTTTTACCCATTCATCAATTGATGGACATTTAGGTACTGATATCATTTTATTCAGCTATATATCCATTTGAAGGATTATTGAATCATATGGTAGGTTTTTTTATTAGTTTTCTATTCAGCAAATACAGGCAGTTTGGTACCATTATTAGGCTCATCCATGACATAACCCCTCCCCATTGGTCCCTCTTTGTTGAGGTATATGGGTCATGCCTTATGGAGTTAGCCCACAGTTATTGGTGCGATAAATGTCTCTGCATATCCTGACCCAACATGTGGCTCTGACATTCTTTCTGCACCCTCTTCTGCAAAATATTGTTTTTTGTAATTATTTAAGGACCATCTATACTGTTTTCCATAATGGCTTTACTGTTTTATATCCTCGCTCTTTTCTCTCCATATCCCAGCCAGCATTTATCCTTCTTGGCAATAGCCACACTAGCTGATGTGAGATGATATCTTCAACTGGAATTTCCCTGGGGAGTAATGATAATGAGCATTTTATTCACATGTATGTTGCTTATTTATATGTGTTCCTTTGAGAAATATATATATGCACTGTATGTGTGTGTATATATATATGTCTATTGTATGTTTTAATCATTTGCTTGTATTATTGATTTACTTGAGCTGTGTCTCTATTCTATTCTAAAGACCTATAACCCTTTTTAAAATAACAATGTCATGCTATTTGTTGCAATTATTGTTTTTTTTATTTATCTCCTTCACCATTGTGCTGCTATATGAGTGACTAGGGGAACATGACCAATATCTGTCCAGGTAACTCATGGTCTAAGCTACTCAGCAGCAAACAACCTGACACGATGCTCACACAGTGCAATAGTGGCACACATCCATGGTGGGAAACCACCTGCTCTTGATTTGGCTAACTGATCTGTTCGGTGGAATGGAGCCCATAGCTGAAGCTGGGAAACTAGCCAAAATCATATCTAAAACTGAGCCCACTCTCAATTATCAAGCTCCCACCAATCACAGGGTACAAGAGGGCCTACTACACATATTACATTCTCTCAAACAAACAAACAAACAAGGATTATCCTATTTATCTGATGTTAACTTTATGTTGGAGAATTTGCTTCTCTTTTTCAGATAGATGCAGATCCTACCCCACCACACGTCAAAAGGGCCCCAGCTGAAACTAAGAATAATTGGGGAAGCAAGGAAGAATGTTGTTTTCTTGGGCTTGATTTTTGTATATGGTAAAATTAATCTAATTTCATTTTTCTACAGATGGTCATACAATTTGTACAACACCATTTGTTGAAATTGCTGTCTTTTCTCCCGTCTACATTATTGGTACCTTTTTCAAATATCAAGTAGCTGTAGTTACTTGACCTAAGGTTGGGGTCTTTAATTCTGTTCCACTGGTCAATGTTTCTGTTTTTATTCCAGTACCAGACTGTTTTTATCATTATGGCTTTGTAATATAACTTTAGACCAAGTGTGGTAATACCACCAGAGGTATTTTTCTGCTGAGGATATGTTTGGATATCTGAGGCCTTCTGCCATTCCATATGAATTTTGAGATCATTTTATCAGTCTCTGTGAAGAATGATGCTGGTATTTTTTATTGGTATTGCATTAAATCTATATATTGCTTTTAGTAGAATAGCCATTTTCACAATATTAATTCTACCTATCCAGGAGAATAGGAAGTCTTCCCTTCTTCTTAAATCCTTGTTGATTTCTTTCTTGAATTTTTTTTTATGTTTTTATTATATAGGTCTTTCATATAGTTAGTTAGTATTATACCAAGCTATTTAATATTTTGTTGCTATTGAAAATGGGATAACCTCACTGAATTGTTCCTCTGTATATTTGTCCTTTGAAAATAGTAAAGCTACTTATTTTTTGTACATTGATTTTGTATCCTGCCACTTTGCTGAAGGAATTTATCACATGTAGAAGTTTTGAGATGGAGACTTTCAGGTCACTTACATATAGGATCATGCCATCTACAAATAGGGCTAACCCTTCCTTTCTAATTTGAATCCCTTTTAGTTCTTTCTCCTGTGTTATTACTTGCAATAGTACTTCTAGTACTATGTTGAAGAGCACTGGTGAGGATTTGGGGAGTAGGGGACTTAAGAAATGGCTCAGCAGTTAAAGGCGCTCACATACAAATCCTGCTGACCAGGGTTTAGTTCCCCAGTACTCATGTAAAACCAGATGCACAAAGTGGCACATATGTCTTGATTTTGTTTGCAGCAGCATTAGAGCAGGCCAATTCTTTCTCTTTCTCTCTCTCTTTTTCCCTTCCTTCCTCCCTACCTCCTTCCATCCTAGCTTGAAAATAAGTAAATAAAAATGTATTTTACAAAAGATTATATTTAATGTTTGTGATTTGACTATAGTTTATATAGCACCTTGAATTTTACAGTGCCATCTACTAGCCCCTTCAAGAAGCATGCAGTGATTCGAACTAGTTGTCTCCCATAAACTCATGTTTTGAATGCTTGGTATCCACCTGATGGCACTTTGAAAAGTGGAGCTTTGCTGAGGAAATTTATTGTGGGGGCAGGATTGGGGATGTTGTAGCCAGCTTCCCTTTGCCAGAGCGTGGCTTACTGTCCTGCTGCTTTTGTTCACCTGAGTTTGGCCAGGAGGAAATGTCTAGTCTCTGTTCTACCATCTTTTCCTATCATCACAGAGCTTCCACTTGAGTCTGTAAGACAAAATTCAAACATTCTTACCAGCTTCTTTTGGTCAGATGCTATATCCCAGCAATGAGAAGGTAACTACAACAGAGCTTATATGTTCTCAAAATATGGCCTTTCATAATCATGCTTTGTATGAATATTTGTATGAGTATCAGGCCGGGTTACAGTACACCCTAAATACTGGATTATCTCCAGAGCTTTGACAGTCACCAACAAATTATAGCATTGCAAACTAATATTGTTTTGGAGAAGAAAATGAGCATTCCAAAGCCAGATTCTCTGTTTTTGCTCACTTGCATATCACCCTCCTTTTTTCTTTTAACTTATAAGTATTGATTATATTTCAAGTGTAAAAGTAATCAATGGGCTGAAGAGATGGGTGGCTTAGTGGTTAAGTACTTGCCTGTGAAGCCTAAGGACCCTGGTTCGAGGCTTCATTCCCCAGGATGTACATTAGCCAGATGCACAAGGGGGTGCACATGTCTGGAATTCATTTGCAGTGGGCATGCCCATTCTCTCTCTCTCTCTCTCTCTCTCTCTCTCTCTCTCTCTCTCTCTCTCTCTCTCTCTCTCCCTCTCTCTCCTCTGCTCTTCCTCTTTCTGTCTGTCACTCTCAAATAAATAAATAAATAAAAATATTTTTTAAAAAAGAAAATAGGAATGATTATATCACCTACCAGAAAGACCAGAAAGAGATATTTCTGGTTAAATAGGACAATGTTTAAATTAAATGTAAATTAAATAGGACAGTGTTTCATTCAACCTCCCCTGTGCTGGTATTAAAGGCATGCAGTACCATACCTGGTTTGGGCATTATTTTTAAGACATAAGCTCACATGGTAAGATCTGTGTGAGAAACTCTTAGTGATGAGGTCTCACCACTAAATTGTAAAGCTCAGTACTTTGCTCCTGGATTCAATTGTTCATGCTTATCTGCCATTGTTTTCAACTACTTTCAGTAAACAGACAAGCCTTTCAAAATATTGTCATCCTTTCATTAATATATTATTTTCATCAAATAAGATTTATTTTATGTTTTCCTCTAAAACAAATGAAGCATTACCTTCTTCCTCTGCAGTCACATTTACACTAATTTATGGCATAGCATCAGCACCCAAGGAGCTCTAGTCTTTTTTTAAAAAGTATATATATATATTTTTAAATTTTTTATTTATTTATTTGAGAGCAACAGACACAGAGAGAAAGACAGATAGAGGGAGAGAGAGGGAATGGGCGCGCCAGGGCTTCCAGCCTCTGCAAACGAACTCCAGACGCGTGCGCCCCCTTGTGCATCTGGCTAACGTGGGACCTGGGGAACCGAGCCTCAAACCGGGGTCCTTAGGCTTCACAGGCAAGCGCTTAACCGCCAAGCCATCTCTCCAGCCCAGGAGCTCTAGTCTTGATAGCACAGGTTTTCCTTGGTACCCTAACAATGGATGCATTTTTAGAAGTTTCTCTCCTTCCTGCAAGAGTTCATGATGCTATTATACCTCTACAACTCCAGGAAATAAAAGCAGTACACCCCGCCTCTTGTTACAAATCCAAGGAGGGGATAGCTGCCATCCAGTCGGATAGGCAGAAAGGGGAAGGGATAAATGGTAGGACTGATCTTGCTTTCCAAGGTAACTGTAATTCTTTTTTTTTTTAAATTTATTTATTTATTTATTTGAGAGCAACAGACACAGAGAGAAAGACAGATAGAGGGAGAGAGAGAGAATGGGCGCGCCAGGGCTTCCAGCCTCTGCAAATGAACTCCAGACTGGTGCGCCCCCTTGTGCATCTGGCTAACGTGGGACCTGGGGAACCGAGCCTTGAACCGGGGTCCTTAGGCTTCACAGGCAAGCGCTTAACCGCTAAGCCATCTCTCCAGCCCTGTAATTCTTGATTTGATCTTTAAAGACAATAATACTTTTTTTCCATTTCTCATTAGAGGAGGTGTTCACCATAGATTCATTCATATTTGCAGGAATAATGTCATAATGGGCACAATATGAGACAGGAATACCATTGTCAGTAAAACACAAAATATTCTCCTTGATGGCAAAATTATGAAGCTTTTTAAAATTTTTTTTAAAATTTCCTTTTTTTCCCCCTTTCTACCCTAGATCTGTCTCCCAAGTTAACTTCAAAATGATCACTAGGAATTTTTCTCACAGTCCTGAACAATCCTAACCTAACATGAACTTTTTGTTTGTTTGTTTGTTTGTTTGTTTAATTTTATCCTTCTGCAAAGGTATTGACCATCAATTGGAAGAGAGATTTTGAAAATGTCTGTCTTTGAAATGCTGGATTTTTACTAGGGTTTCTTCACTGCTGTACCCAGTGAGAGATCTAAGATTCCACTTGTGTTAGTTACCACTACTGCTTAAAGAGGCACAAATAAGATATATGTTAAAAAAAAAAAAATAGTGCATTCTATCTTGCTTTGTATTATGAGATTGTCATACAACTATTTTGGCACACATTTAATCAAAAGTTATTCAACGATAATGATTGCAACTGACAATATGTTCAATCTACATAAAACAGTCTATTCATAAACAAGTTTTCACAAATATAATCACAGTAATACGTCTGAAAGTCTTAAGTCTATTATTTATGGTAGGTTTTTCTTACTAAAGTCAACTTTTGCTTCTATGTACCATCTGCTAATTAGTTATATGGCAACCCCAACCTTTTTATTAGCATTTCTGTTTGTTAGTATTATTGTCATAACATCTATTAATTTTAAGAATATATTCACCATAAAACAGAAAACCCATGTCAAAATTTTATAATCCACTTGTTTAGTTTTGTGGTTATTTATCTCCTATTATCATCTAACCTGTAGTTGAATAAACTAAATGAAGCTAAAAGTAAATGAGGAAATAATAAAAATATTTGTAATAAGGATGTTACTGTCCTTACATACTGGCCAAAAAAAAAAAAAAAAAAAGATTATGACACTACCTGAAAAAAAAATAGAAAAATGGAGAAAAGACGGTTTATACAAAATGGTATTCAAATGGTCCTTAAGTGTGTGAAGAAGTGTGTAAACTTATTTTCAATTACACAAGTGCAGAGAGAAACAAAAAAAGTCAGGAAATTTTCTAATATTTCTAACACTGCCCCCAAAGTATTGTTTTCTCCATCAAAGCACTATGTGTATGTGCACAATCAAGTGCATACATGCATGCATGTGTGGTTGCACTGTGGAGCTCAGAAAACAATGCCAAGTTGTATGTCCTCTACTTCCTTTGAGACATGATCCGCAATTGAATAACACCCTAAGTGACCTGGAGCTTCAGATTCTCAGGGCTCTGCCTCTCATTGTTATAGGTGCATTGGGACCACAGATGCACCACTTTGCATGTGGCTTTAAGTGGGTGCTGGCTTTTCAATGAAGAACTTTTATCCACTGAGCCACCTCCCTATCCCCAGCAGCACAGACTTCTCAAGTAGTCACTTTTTTTAAATGAACTAAATGGTTCAAGCTGCCTAGCTAGGTAGAAAGTGAAAAATAGAACCTAGCCAGGCATGGTGGCACATGCCTTTAATCCCAACACTCCAGGAGGCAGAGGTAGGAGGATTGCCATGAGTTCTAGCCACCCTGAGACTACATAGTGAATTCTAGGTCAACCTGAGCTAAAGTGAAACACTACCTCGAAAACAAAATAATAAATAAAAATAATAAAAATAGAACATAAATAAACTCTATAGTGATTATAGTCTAAAAGGAAAACATTAAAATATTTACATATGTAATAAATTAATGCTATACCATTTGAAATGAAAACAGTATGTGTCAGAAAAGCTATCCAATAGGGCCTAATTTACACTGAGGTCAGAGAGTGCTCTGAGGCAGTTAGTTTAAGATAAGGAGCAGGGAGGCTATGCAAGTCTCTTTAAAAATATTTAAGGATTTGGAATTTTATCATAAATACATTGGGAGTTGCAAAGGGGAATTTCAGATAAGAAACAGTGTGTTCCTACTTATGCTTTGTGCTTTATATTATGTCAGGTTGCTTGCTGCTTGAGGAATGGACAGGAGTAAAGCTCTTTTTAACTTTGCTTTTTTTTTTTTTTTTTTTGGTGTTTTGAGGTAGGGTCTCACTCTAGCCCAGGCTGACCTAGAATTCACTATGTAGTCTCAGGGTGGCCTCGAACTCACGGCAATCCTCCTACCTCTGCCTCCCGAGGGCTGGAATTAAAGGTGTACGCCACCACGCCCGGCTTAAAGCTCTTTTTAGAGAAAAAGTTGTAGTACATAAACTACCATCTAGTCCAGTGACTTTTAGAAGAATATCTATATGACATAAACTACTTAAAGTAGAATGTATTTTGATACATGGACTTAGATGGTTCAGTCTATCAGAGCAAAGAAAGTATGGTAGAGCAGAGCAGTTCTAAGAATGATGGACAGGGATCTGTAATAGAGACTGGAATGGAATAGGGATAAGATACTGCCAAAGAGTTGTTTTTAGTAACTTACTTCCTCCAGCTAGATTCTATCACTTAAAGTTTTCAGAACCTCCTAAAATTGAGCCACCAGACCTAAAAAGAACCCAACTTGGCTCAGGGAAATTTGTGGAAGATAAGGGGCAGAAAGAATGTCAGAGCCACACGTTGGGTCATGATACACGGACACATTGCCTCCTACCCATAACTGATAGCTAACCCTACAATGCACAACACATATTCCCCAACAAGGAGGGTCCCTGTGGTTGGTGGAGAGCAGGGAGGAGGCTAACGATGGCACCAACTTGACCATATACACTAAATACAAAACTAATTAAATAAATAATTGAGCACCCAGCTTGAGACTATACTCCCATCACACAAGTGTTTTGAGATGGCTTTGCATCCCAACTATAATGGAATAATTAGTATTATATCAAAGGCTGGTATGGAGAGTCTTAATTATACTGTCATTAAAAAATTTTGGGAACAGCCATTTTAAAAGGGGAATAAATTCTTATGGATGATTATACTGTCAATAAAATAAAATAAAAGGAAATATTTTACAGTATAATACAAGGTATGCTAGTGTTTCTACTCACCTAGTACGCCAAGACATCCATAACAGTTATGCCTAAATGCTGATATAGAGGAATTTATCTTTCTTTTTGTTTTGTATTACAAATTTTCAAATGTTAAAAATTAAGCATGTAGTTCTTTTACAAAACAAGATGTCTGTGTAATATATAATTTTATGAGTTAATGCCAGATATGTTTATGCACATATGATACTTATAAAACTTACTTTTTTTAAATATTGCATTTTATTTTCATACATGTTTGTGGAACTGAAGCATGTTGCAAAACATGTTCAGGTGACACAGTATCTTTGTGTTTCTATCACATGATCAGTTTCTCTTTTACTTTCCTCTCCTCTTATAGGCATTTGCCTGGTGGCCTGACTTATTAGCTGAGCATGCAGAGAAATTTTGGGCTTTATTCACAGTAGATATGGATACTGCACTAGAGGCTCAACCTCAAGACTCCTGGGATAGCTTTCCTCTTTTCCAGCTGCTTAATAATTTCCTCAGAAATGACAGTGAGTATTTGAACTTACTTTTATATATGAAATGTGAATGTACCTAGGTGAATGTGTATTGACAGAAGCTGAAGTTGGAGATGTAGCTCAATTGGTCAAGTGCTTATCCAGCATGTGCAAAGCTGTGGATTTTTTCCCCTCTACCACCATATAGACCTGGTGTGGTAGGGCATGCACTTAGGAGTTAGAGGCATGAGAATCAGAAGTTAAAAGACATCCTTAGCTCTATAGAAGTTCAAGTCCAGCCTGGGATGCATGAGAGCTTGTCTCTAAATAAATAAATAAATAGTTGACATGATTAACATTACTTTTCAGCCTCCCTGAGAAGACCATGGCAGGGTCTTGTGAGACCACCATGTTGCTTCACTGAATTCTATAGTATCTGTTATATGTCTTCTCCAGCTTTTTTTGGGAGGAATGACGGTATAGATATTACATTTCATTTTAAGGGTCAGAATATGTAGAAAGGAAAGGCTGGCATTGCTAAGATGGTTGAGAATGTCTCTGAGAGACACCATGGAAATGTCCTCATTATTGAGGTGATAAGACTCCTTCCAACATGCATTGTGTTTGTACTATCTTTCAATCTGAGAGTGGATTTATTTCCCAATTGCTACTAAAATATATGACTTGCCCATTAGTATTTAGAATTGAAGAGGAAGTAAAGGTCCTCCACTGAGACTATTTCCTGTTGGAATTACTTTCTCTGTTTTTCTGGCAGATGGTACAGCCACCAGTTCTAACCTAGTTTTTTGTTTGTTTATTTGTTTTTTGTTGTTGTTGTTTTTCTAGCATATTTTTAATTGAAGACTCTAGCATATGAATTTCTGAGCCTTTCATGTAAGAGGTGTTTTAGTTTCCCTAGGTGCCAGTGTAGCTACCAATGGGGTTGTTGCGATATCTGTAGTAATCATGAAGTTACTCATTCCCTCTTCTCCTCATTATAGACCAACTTAAACTTTCTCCACCTCTGGTTCTTCCTTGTGCTTTATTGGACAAAAGTCTTCTCCCGTCCTGAATTTTCTTTGCCAACCCATTATTCCAGACCATTTAAATCTTTCGGAACACTTCATGTCCATTGTCATTCTGATCACCTAATGCAAAGGACCACATTCCATTTAGAATAACTCTGGAGTGCAGATCTGGCCACCATGTAAGCTGAACAACCCAACACCAGATTCTATACACCAAAGCCACTCTCCTCCTCAAAGGGTCACACTGTTCCTATATTAATAACTTCCTCTATGTTGAAATTCCAAATCTCTTGTCACTCTCTTCCTAAAGTATCATTATTTTCTAGGCTTAAATGTAAATTTATGTTTAACAGTTGTGTTTTTTAAATTTTATTTTATTTATCACTCTGGCTAAATATTTCTTACCTTTATTGGATTTTTCATCTCTTCCAGTCTGCTCAAACTGAAAGAGAAATTCACATTGATATGAAGCTATATGATAGTGTATGCCCCATTGAAATTCTATAATTCAGTCATTAGCTGGAATAGGAACCTCTGGTCTAGTATGAAAGGCATCATATACTACTTTACAACATGCTTTGGTTCCAGACAAATTCACATGACTCTCCACTTGATCATTGATAGTAATCTAACCTATCTAAAGTGTGGGGTAGAAGGGAGGTTAGTTGCACATGCAGGGTGATGGTTATAAGCATGAATAAAAAGATGGCTACACACTGTAGAAGCTAAAGGAATATTATAGAGATGGTTAACTTTCCATCTGTAACTTCAGTCCTGAGCCTTACTCATTTTATCCAATTTCATTTAATTTCCAAAAGATGTTTGTTATAAAGCCCAAGAATTAAGTGAAAAGTCATGCTCCAGATTCAATAGCAGTGACTATCAAAAGCAGTTAATGCACTTAACACATGTGAGTCATTCATGGTGCCTGTCAGTTGCAGCCAATTCTGAAGGTCCAATTTGATTCCTTCTAACCAACTAGAAGGTTCTGAATAACCTTCCTAATGTCTTGTCATCATTCCTGTTCTAAAAAATTGCAAGTCAGCTTTTTAAATTTTACACTAAGACATATATAACAATAAACACTTGTGTTATGATGCATTAAATCCCTAAATAAAGATAAGTAACTAACGATTTGTGTCTTAAAGCCACTTCTTCTATTTGAGGGTAAACTCAAGGATTAGCCATATTTATGATCTGTGTTGGAGTTTATTAAGTATAGGTCATTTATTCGTGCTCATGCACATGCAGTAGAGAGAGCAAATTATTTAACTTATTCAAAATACTAGAATTTTTCATACAGGAAGTAAAATGCTATATATATGTTTTAGAAATTTTCTTGAATAATGACAACTACAATTTCATTTACTAACATCATTTTGTTTTCACTTTTGAAAATTATTCTTGGAGTACAGGTATAAATTCATAGAATATCAGAATAAAAGCCATAAAATTTTAATTTTTAGGTGGATTTTCTAATATTCACAAGAGTTTCATATCCTCCTGCTTTTTGACATTTCTTTCACACTGACTACTACTAAATGCATAAAACACTGGTTTGTGCTATTAGTTTTACATTCCTCAATCCAAATAGAAAAGCATTTATTACAGCCTTCTTTCAGGCCTTGTCAAACTTGAGGGTGTCTAGATCCTGGCTTTTATTTTGCAGTGATTAACAGATTTTTGGAAAACATCAATTATTTCTGAGTAAAAATAGCTCCTTTGTGTGGTGAGCTAAACAGAAAAGTTCCCCAGTGTCATCATTTCTTTTTGTTACTGTTAGTGGGTGTGGCCTAGGGAATTGAGTTAGAATGAGTAACTTTCACCCCAAACTCACAAGTTTCTTTTCAAAACCAAGACTACAGAATATCTCAGTAGTTTACAGAAACAATTTTTCTAGCTGTTGCCATCCATTAATGTTCATGAGGATTAATTATATATACATTTATTTTATTATGTTCCTTAGATACTCAGAGACAGTGAACTCTTTATCAATCTTTAGTGTCAACTTAAGCTGCTCTCAAATTATCCATTTAGAAATCCATAGGAAAATATTGTCTACCTTTTTGTCCCTCTTGAAAGAGAATTTTACATAATAGCCATGCTATTATAGTTTTTGCAGTAGTGGCCCAGTTAGAGTTATTGTCCAAATTCTAATTAATTGCACCTTAAACTCGCTAGGAGTACAAGGAACAAGAGCTCTGAGTGTTAAGTCTTGAGAAGGGAGATAATTTGCTCACTTAGCATAGATATTGCACTCTGTGTATATATGTGTGTGTTATAGAAGGTGTGTTCCTAATTATATAGGATTTTAAATAATTGCAGTACATTACATTAATGAGCAATTAGCAATTCATACTATCAAAGCATTGCCAGAATTACTAATTGTTAATTATTACTAAGAAATACTTAGTCTTATATTTGTTTTTCCAACATTTAAAATTACTAAGACTTCTCAAATTAATGGAGATATTATTATGTTATTATGTGTACTTTATTTGTGGCTTTAAAGCTTCATAGCTTAGGTGCTTTTAATAAATAGCTCATATGTTCTCATAGGTTATTTACTTTCTTCCTTGCATTGAGATCTTTATGCTCTGATATTTAAAATTAGTTGTTTATATTTTAGCAAATGAAGGGTATTCTAAACAAAGCCTCTTTACTTTCTGACTGAGGAAATTAAAGTGCTAAGAGGCAGTGAGCCCAGGCAAGGATTTGCCATCAGAGAACTTGGGATAGAGGTGGGGTAAACTGGACCACTAGATCTCTAGTTCAGTTTCATTACCCAATAACAAAACAGATTCTGAGGACATTGATAGAATGATACAATCTGTTTAAGGGAGATAAGAGGTCCCTTGAGCTTTTGGTTTTAACTAGTACATATTTATAGAACTCTGAGTTATAGGGGGCAAAGGAAGAGAGTTAGTGATCAGGTATAGAAAAGATTAGATAAAGGTATGGGTTACCTAAGTATATATATTTATATATGTTAGGCAGCATCTAACAAGATTTCCAGAGACTGATCTAAGAAGAGGAAAAGGTCTGTGTATCTCAAACTTGGCTTCTACTTTTAGGAGAGACTGCACACACACACACACACACACACACACACACACACACACACACCTCACACATAGTGAGTGTGTGTGTATTTCCTTACAGTTAGCAGTGATTAGGGAGTCTGAGCTCTGAGAACACTTGGAGATGAAATGTGGCTTTCCTCAAGGGAAGAGTGCCAGCTGCATCATGCTTTCAGCAAGTGTGCCCAAGCTCCCACCCCTCATGGCCTAACCCACTGATTCCCAAAGCAAGACTGGTGAAGAAAACAAACTCAGGTTCTTTTTCTGGCCAAATGAAAACCTGAGCTTTAGTTTGCCTTCCACCCATCTGCTCCTCCCAGCTTAAGAAATCATTCGATGGGCAGGCACTTTAAATAGTATCTAAGGAAACAGTTTTGAATAAGTTTTATTAAAAAGTAAGGGGAAATAAATGTTTTCATAATGAAGCAATTAGCATGATTGTTAAATGATATTAAATAACTCTAAAGCTACTACAAATAGATTCTACCCTTTCATACTCTTTTCCACAATTGTCCCATAGAGAATAGATAGGACAAGTGGCCTGTACTGACAAATGAAAGCCATCTGCAAATGGCACAGATCATTTCTTTCAGCTTTCCTGAAAGGCAGACCCTTGGAGCTAGTCACCTTTTAATCTGTGGATGTGCTAGCAAGTGGCAAATGACCATTCTATGGGGAACTGATTCCCAAGTGAAAAATGCCATGGTGCTTCTTCTTTAATTAACAGCCTTTTCACATTGCTAGCACATTAAAGCCATCCTGAAGAACACCCGTGCTTATGTAATCAATGTCACAGCGTCTCTGCCTAAACGAATAATAAATGTTCAGGCTCTGCGCTAAGTGAAAACCTGTTCTCCAAGACTTTCACCTCCATAAAGATGGTCTCATAAAAATCGAAAAAGGAAAAATTGGAATGTGGTCTCATGAGGATAAAAAGGCTAGTGTTAATAATTAACAAGGAGAGTAAAGAGGAGTCAAATTAGCCATAATAGAGCCCAGAGTGACTGGCAAAGTCACCTCTCATTATCAAAAACTCATTAAGAAATGAAGAGGTGGAAATCCTGCTGGCTTACTCTCACACTTAGGCTGTATCAGAGATTATTTTTCAGATGTCTTTCAAATGAAGAACTGTTAGGTCACCATATTGTATATTAGGTTAATTTTCAAGCTTTGAAATATGAAGAGCTGACACACCTACATGTTATTCTACCTCCCATGCTTAAATGAGTTGTGTATCTGAAATTCACAAATTGTTATTTGTAGATATATGTATATATACATATACTGGGAACAATGCAGAAAATTTACAACTTCTAGCTTTTCAACACAGTGTGCCAGAATTTCATAAACATTTACTTCACAAATTATAGAATGTCCACTCTGTTGTAAAAAATACATTTAACTCTAATACCCAGATGACTGGATTTAAAAATTATCTGCTAGAACTTGTTTTGTTAAACAGAAAAATAAAAGATATATAAAATCTGAAAACAGTTGCATTTTCCTCTCAGCTGAATCCCACAGTACAACCCTAGTATCTTTACTACAATGTAATATTTTTGGAGGAAAAAAACTCTTTTTTAAATCTGCTTTCTATGTATTGTTACAGTTTACTGGCTTAAAGATAATAGCCTGCTAAAAACTGTTAATCTGTCTCTTGAGTAGATTTGCAGAACCATCTGTAAATTCTGAAAATTAAGTGCATCAACAACTCCATACTTAACCACTATAATTTTACAACCATACTCACTTGTTCCACTATTGGGAACGAGCATTTATGGGGTATATTCAGAGGTCAAATGGCTGTGTGTAGAAGGGGTAAAATCACAGACTTTTACCATTGGCGCTCATATTATATAATCTCATAAAGACAGCATGAGAATTGCTAGTCAATAAGATATCTTTGTTATTGCCCTGAGCCCTGAGCCTTAAAATTTATATTGACTGTTCCCTGGGTTAATCCCTTAAGAAACCAGGAACTCCACAAAGGTAAGTGGATAAGAAATGATTTCTACTCTCAAGAAACCTAAAATCTAGTAGAAGTTATGTACATTTGCATTACATAATATAGTAGATTGTTATAACTAATATGGATTTAGGTTACTTGTACTGGCCTGTGAAAATTTTCATGATAATTTTGAATTTATATTTGTATTTGTTGCCCAAAATTGAAAGAAATACTCTTGTTTTTGTTTTTTGGTTTTTTTGTTTTGGGGGGTTTTTTTTGAGGTAGGGTTTCACTCTAGCCCAGGCTGACCTGGAATTCACTACATAGTCTCAGGGTGGCCTTGAACTTACTGCGATCCTCATACCTCTGCCTCCCGAGTGCTGGGATTAAAGGCATGCGCCACCACACCTGGCTAAGAAATACTCTTAACATCTATGCTATATCACTCATTGTCACCTCTCTGGACATATATGTTTCTGTTTTATGTATATTTAATAAGGGAAATGGAAAATTGGGGTATAGTTTTAGGAACTAACAACTTTAATTAAAGCATAAATTAAATGTTATTAAGCTATATAAAATTACTTTACAAAATTTCAGTTGAAAAGGTGAATAAAATCCAATATATTTTCTTTTTACTTAAACCTAGTGGGATACTACCAGGGCTTCCATTAGGGACTGGGTTTTATTGATATGTTTCAATAAACGCACATTTGTTAAATGTAGACTCAATGGGCCAGATTCTTGGCTATATACTATAGTTAGATCTCAGGAGGCTTCACTTGCTTTTGTGTTTTCCTGTCACACAGTGCTGGTATAGGCTACAACTCTGCTGACTTTACTCCAGAAGCCCAGTTCATCTTACCTATGATGACTGTCTTTGCTCAATGAATTTATCAACACAGAGTGCCATGTTACTTTGATCTTAATCTACTGTGCTTGCTTTGCTCAGAGTTGATAAAATTTGTACTCCTGTGAAGAATTATCCCGTAGCAAAGTTTGTTGGTTTTATTGAAGTTGATGATATTTGTTTTATCTTGGTAACTATGAATTACTCATTTTCTTCTGAAATGCCAAACTAGAATTTTAGGGAAAGTCATTCTTACTAGTAGTCCACTAGTGCTGACTAATTGGAAGATGGTATGGCAACATAAAACTGGATTAGATAGGTTTGAAGAAGCCTACAAATATTGATACATGAAAATATAGGTACAAATATTGGTCATGAAAACAATACACAAATTCTTTTACCTGCTTATGCATTTTACCCAGAAATTGGTATCTAAATAACTTATTATTGATTGGGTCATAGTTTCCATTGTCTGTTTAAACCTTATTATTAAAAGCCAATGACAAGTACTTTCATAAATTTAAGACTTTTGATGTGAAAATAACACTAATGTATTAATTACCGGAATGTTCAAAATACTTGTACCCATCTACATCCCAAATTTGACCTTAATTTAAAATATTTGCTTTCTTTTGTCTTCTATATTTTCATGCAACAGATGCCTTGTTTTCTGGCAAGGTAATATTTGAAACCATGGAATATTTGGGGAGAAATTTTTTTTTTTTTACAGTCAGAGTCTCTACCACTGAGCTATACTACAGAAAATAGTTATTTTGATCAGCAAATTAGGTCACCTCCAATTATTATCTAAATATTATCTAATTATGTTGCTTATGACTATATTTTTAATACATAAAAGCAATCTGCTTTACTCCAATACCTTGAATATAATATCAGAAATCTTCTTGGTAAATGGGAAGCTGAGGCAGGAGGATTTCCATAACTAAGAGGCAGGCTGGGCAACAGAGAGAGTAAAAGTTTAGCCAGGCAGAGAGGTTCACAGCAAAACTTTGTGAAAAGAAAGAGAGGGAGAAAGGGAGGAAATAAATTTTATTGGATAGTTTTTCTCAGTGAATTTTTGTAGTGGTAACTTACAAGGGCTTGTTTTAGATGGTTACAGCACCAAACCGTCAGCAGTAGAGAAAATGCACCCACTCCTGATGTCTTAAGAGATTTTGTCAGTGTAAGATAGAAGTGAGATGAAAGCTGGCATGCAGCACACACCTTTAATCCCAGAACTTGGGAAACAGAGGTAGGAGGATCACTTGAGACTACATAGTGAATTTTAGGTCAGCCTAGAAGAATGGAGCAAGGCAAGATAGAAGGAAAGAAAGATGAAGGAAAAAGACTTGGAGGGAGAGATGGAAGAGAAAAGATGGTATGTAATGGGCAAGGAAGACAAAAAGAGATCTGTTGCTCAGGGTAGGGAGTAAATAAGGGAATACACTAACTATAAAACAGAAGGCAGAATAAAACATTTCTAAAAGCATTTGAGGACTCAAATGAATCGGGAAAATGAGAATGACTGCACCACTGGAAATATGGGAGTCAGTAAGCAGAAATGACTTTGAGAGGTCATGATGAAACACACCATCAAAGGGGCCTTCATACTTGCTAAAGCTTTTTTTGAACTTTTTGATTAACAGTTTTCATACATGAACATAATGTAATTTAATTATAATCCCTTCCCAATGTCTTCTTTTGCTCACTGTTACCCCCTTCACTGTACTTCTTTCCAACTAGACACCTTTGTGATTTTTAATTTTATTTTTATTTATTTGAGAGACAGGAAGAAAGAGGTAAAGAGAGAATGGGTGCACCAGGCCCTCCAGCCACTGCAGATGAACTCCAGGCACATGTACCAACTTGTGCATTTGGCTTATATGGGTCCTGGGGAATCGTTCTTGAGTCCTTTGGCTTTACAGCAAAGTGCTCTAACCAGTAAGCAATCTCTCCAGTCCTAGACACTTTTTTATTTTGATAACTTTTTGCCTACCCTCCTCCACCATCCATGTTGAAATGTTATTGAACTCGGTTTTTTGGAGGTCTTTTAGAGGTAGTGATATCTGCTATGAGGTCATAGCATACCTGTCCCTTTGAATCTATAAGATATGATCCAAAAATATTCCTCCCCAGTTTCTGGGGAAAGCATGTTGCCTATTTTCTGCCCCCTCTTCCATAATGTTCTCTGGGCCTTGAAAGTGTGGTAAAACTCAATCTTTACTCAATCTCAGCACTGTGGTAAGCACTGCCATCTGTACAAAGAAGACCCAGACATGTAATCAGCACTAATCTACAGGGTTAAATAGTTATTTAGAGGGCAACTTAATGGGCACAACATATCTAGAGAGGTGCATATATCCAGTGAAACTGATTTTCTAAAAATAAGTCAATGAATCTAGTACATACCAAGTGTATCTTTAAAATGGAGCTCATGCTGGAGGGTTCTTTCAGTCAACTATTAGTTAATCTTAGAACCATTGTTAACAGTCACAACATTGAATTAAATTCCGCTTTTTATGCTTCTTCCCCTTAATAAACTAAGATTTTACTGACAAACCACCTAATTTCTAAATGTGCTTTTTGTAGATTTTGACTTGAAAAGTTGCAGTGGTCATCTGTAGGTATAATAATGTATTATATAAACATGTGTTTATGCCTTGATATAATAAAATAATGACAGTAGTTAGCATTATTCATCACAATTCTTTATATTCTTTAATAATGAACTATGTAAATTAAATACCAGTCATACAGCTTTGCTATATAGGAATGTAAAAGTTTCTAGTTTTCAATAATGATACTACCAGCCATTTACAACTTTTCTTGTTACCCAAAACAATTTACTATGTTTCTAGGTCTTTAAAGATAGTCATGGTTAATGCTGGGTTGGCAGAAGGGTGACTGATTGGGCAAATATAAATGGGTAATAGTTTATGGTACCCTAAATATGGAAATGATGGCATTATAATGTATAGAGAATAGCATGGACTTTGGTTGCAAACTCTAGTTATACTGTATCTATGACTAAATGTCTTTAGACATGGTTCTTACCCTTATGAGTTTTAATTGCTTTATTAATAACATTTTGTAGTATCTTTTTTCATAGTGTTTGATGATAAAATGACAGGCTATAGAATACAACTTAGCACAGTTTTTGGCACTCTGACCTACAATACATTATAGATCTATGATCAAAGCTCCAGGAATATAGATAGTTCCTTTCTGTACACCAATGAAAACATCACTAAGATAAGATTACCCTTCTAGGGCTGGAGAGATGGCTTAGTGGTTAAGCGCTTGCCTGTGAATCCTAAAGACCCCAGTTCGAGGCTCCATTCCCCAGGACCCACGTTAGCCAGATGCACAAGGGGGCACACGCATCTGGAGTTCGTTTGCAGTGGCAAGAGGCCCTGGCGCGCCCATCCTCTCCCTCCCTCCCTCTCTCTCTCTCTCTCTCTCTCTCTCCCCCCTCTTTCTCTCTCTCTCTGACTTTCTCTCTCCATCTGTCGCTCTCAAATAAATAAATAAAAATAAACAAAATTAAAAATATATATATATAAAAATTAAAAAAAGATTACCCTTCTAAATAAGACATTTATCATTAAATGTGATCATTCCCACTTTAATAGGAAACTTGTTAACATATAGATAAGCAATAAAGGATTTTTTTCCCTGAGAAAACAAACTAAACTATATCGGAAATAGAAAATATCATTTCTGTGTGTATCCTTCTAGATTTATCATTACTTTCTATATCACTTTTGTATGTCTGTGGTTGTTTGTCCTAGGACAAGTTTAAAAATTACATAAACAACATTGAAGGCATTTTCATATTCATGCTGTGGTAGTGGCTATCATATATTTTGTCAGACTTTTAAAGCACTAGACTTTTTGTTGTTGGGTTGTTTTTTGTTTTGTTTTGTTTTGTTTTACATGAAGAAGATAATGTGGAAAGCTGAGGATGAACTCTATTGGAGTTGATGGTAATGACAAGTGATAACTGTCAGATGAGCAGATATCATGAAATTAAATGAGTTGGGCAAAGGATATTTTTTTCATCTCCCACCATCTCCCTTTACCTAGTATTGATCCTTAACGTCCTCTGCTCTGCTCTCAGAAACCTCCATTTTCCATACAGCTGCCAGAAAGATGGCATACCACACTTCTACTGACCAATCATAGTAAATCTTGTCATTGTACCCAGTAAACATACACACCTTGTCCAGGACACCTAGGCACCTCCATTGAACACTCTTCCCCTTACTTCCTTTATTCTTTATCTTTCTAGAAGGATGCCAGCTTATTCCCTTCCTGAAGTGTTGTGCTGTCTGTTACCTGAAGCTGGAAATCCTCCCAGTAGATCTCTCATGAAAAACTCTTCTGATATTTATATTTAATAAAATGACGCCTCTGCAGATATGTCTTTTATGACCATTGAGAGTATTTTTTAAATGAGTAAAGTTTTACTGTGAAGGCATTAAAAATGTGTTTTTTTGGGTTTTTTTGAGAACGACAGATGGGAGTTGGTTGGGGAGAGAGAGAGAGAGACAGAATGGGCGAGCCAGGGCCTCCAGCCACTGCAAACGAACTCCAGATGCATGCGCCCCCTTGTGCATCTGGCTAACGTGGGTCCTGGGGAATGGAGCCTCGAACCGGGGTCCTTAGGCTTTACAGGCAAGCGCTTAACCGCTAAGCCATCTCTCCAGCCCAGAAATGTGTTTAGAATATGCTCATTTGAGAAATATTTACAGTGTACAATATTAATAAAATATTCCAACTTTTTCAAAAACTATTAGCAGTGCTTAGTTACTTTCATGAAGATCCTTTGCTCTTCCTAGATGCAACTTTAGCACATACTGTCCTATGATTTAGTGTAATTGTGTCCTGTGCTTGGAAGGCATCCCTGTCCAGAAGGTACTGGGTTCACAATGTTCATCAGGCCCCCAACAGCATAAATTTTAAGACTTCTGCCATGACTGTAGATAGAAGGTTTCAAACTATGATTCATTAAAAACTAACAGAAAACTGAAAAAGAGTGTGCTATGTTTAAATATAGGAGTGCTTAGTCTTTGCTAGTCACTAAGTGGCATTTACCTAGTATGCTAAAGGTCCTGGGATTGATCCCCAGCACCATCAAAAATGAAAAGACAAATCTGCAAAACTGAATACCTTAAAAAGAAAAATCCAGGGCTGGAGAGATGGCTTAGCAGTTAAGCGCTGGCCTCTGAAGCCTAAGGACCCCGGTTCGAGGCTCGGTTCCCCAGGTCCCACGTTAGCCAGACGCACAAGGGGGCGCACGCGTCTGGAGTTCCTTGGCAGAGGCTGGAAGCCCTGGCACGCCCATTCTCTCTCTCTCTCCCTCTATCTGTCTTTCTCTCTGTGTCTGTCGCTCTCAAATAAGTAAATAAATAAAATAAAATAAAATAATTTAAAAAAAAAGAAAAATCCAGGCTAGGACAGGTGGCACACACCTTTAATCCCAGCATTTGGGAGGCCTAGGTAGTAGGATCGCTGTGAGTTTGAGGTCACCCTGAGACTACATAGTGAATTTCAGGTCAGCCTAGGCTAGCTTGGGATCCCACCTCAAAAAACAAAACAAGAAAGAAAAAGAAAATCCCAGAAAACTAAAGAATGCCAAAATTAGAAAAGATCTTGCCAAGGCCACTCTCCTAAGTGAATTAAACAAGTATAGCTCTTAGATATAATCATGCCTCTTACTACTGAACAGGTTTAGCACTTCTATGATACCAGCATCACAAGGGGATTCTAACTCTGCTTAATTGCTGCATTTACATGTGTCAGGACCTTCTGGGGAGAAGGCATCTCCTTTGAATTTGCAGTAAGTGGTCATGTGCCTATGTGTTAAATTTCTTAGAAAGTACAAACATACCACCTGCCAGGAACATTTTCCAGAGATACAATCTATTTTTGCTTTGACATCCATATATTGGAAGTTAATTATACTTTGGGGGTAATTTCCACAATACGATATTCATTGTAGAGAACAAATTCCATTATCATCTATATTCTATCAGTTTTTCTGTGAGGCTCTTTCTGGAAAAGTTTATATTTTTCCGTCCTTTCTTTCCCCCATATGGCTATGTTATCCCCCTAACAAACACTGTTTCTCCTTGGCTATTTCAGCACTTTTGTGTAATGGAAAATTTCACAAACATTTGCAAGAGATCTTTGTGCCCATGGTTGTCCGCTATGTTGACCTCATGGAGTCCTCCATCGCCCAGTCAATTCACAGAGGTTTTGAGCAGGAGACATGGCAGCCTGTCAAGTAGGTATCCTTGTGTCCACTGAGCATCTGTCTATCAGTCCTGCCCTTATGACTTTACACACGGCCATCTGTAGTTATTGCTTATGGTGGTCCCTTCCCACGTTGTCTGTTTCTTTACAGGAATATCGCCAACAGTCTTCCCAATGTAGCTCTTCCAAAAGTTCCAAGTCTGCCTCTTAATCTTCCACAGATTCCTAACATTTCTACTCCTTCGTGGATGGCTGCTTTATCTGAGTCCACGTGTGTACCTTCACTTATTTCCTAGTGGTGTGTTAGCTAGTGCATGGCCTGGCTGTGTTCTGCGCAGATGTGTTTAGATTGCATGGCGTTTATCATCATTGGTTGAGGAATTCTGCTTTGGGCTTCATTTGTACGAGTCTTGTAAGCTATTAAGCTGAGCATTAGCATATAGATGATAAATTATCAGATTGAGAAAAATAGTGATTTGATGTAAATCATGTGTAATCTATATGGCAGAAATAATTTTGTAACCCATGTTATAGAATCTACTGTAAGCAATATAATCAAGAGTTCCTTATATATTGCCAATTTTAAATATATTATAAGAATGCTTAGGTGCAACTTTTTCTCTGCCCATATAATTTATGCTGTGCAGGGAGCAAACCTTACGAGATTTTGAAAATATCATCTTTATGGTAGTCTGAACATTAAACAGTGTTGTACCTTACATAGAAACATTTGTACTTTATATTCCAGCACAAGAACTTCTCCTTTTGTTTCTTTCATGGGCCAATAGGCACGTCTTGTTATTTTAAGATAATCGTTATACCATTAAGAGCCATATTCATCACTCCCACATTGTGGTGAGCTTGCCTACTACAGATTCAGTAACTAAGAGGCGTTAAAGTGGAAAAGGTTTTAAGATTTAACAAGCCTGAATTTCAACCTAAACTTATGAATAATAAATCTTTCTTAGATTCACTATCTTTAACTCTATATTAGTTGTGAGGGGCTGGAGGGATGGCTTAGCAGTTAAGGCATTTGCTTGCAAAGACAAAGGACCCAGGTTCGATTCCCCAGGACCCACATTATCCAGATGCATAAGGGGGCACATGCATCTGGAGTTCATCAGAAGTGGCTGGAGACCCTGGCATGCCCATTCTCCCCACCTCTCTCTCTGTCCCCCTCCCTCCCTCCCTCCCTCTCTCCCTCCCTCTCTCTCTCTTTCTCTGTCAAATAAATAAAAATAAAAAATGTTAAAATAGTTATGACATCTAATTTAAAAATAATTTTGTGGAGATTTAAAAGAAATTGCATAAAAGTGCCTGGCACTTCCTAAGCCAGTAAATAATTCAGTAAATAATACTACTATTTTCACATGGTGGATACCTCATAAATAGCAGTTACTATCATGTATTATCATTACTATTACAAGAGCAGTTATTGTCATTATTTATAGCTGCATACTTGGAAAACTTTGAGCCTTAGAGCCCTTTCGTGAGCTAAGTGATAGAATTATTGTACAAATTTAAAACGTCATAAGCAGTAGCTCTAAGATCTCACATGAATTCCATTAGGAAGAATAAGCATTACAAGAAAAAGTTATTGAGAATGTGCCCATGTATTATACAGTGCCAAGTTCTTTTTCTCATGTAATCTTTATAACACTGTAAGGTATCTCTATCTCCATTTTGCATTTAAAGTAACTTCCTGGGCAAGGACGTTAAGAAACAAAATTTGCCTCTTTAAAATATAGCTCTTCTTCCTCATTCCCCATCTATTTAATGCCCTTGATGTTAATAATAATAAAACCAGCCACTACTGTGGACATTATCTCACAAAATTTAGTTTCTTGTTATTGTAATTTTTGTCAGCTTTGAGATCTTTGGGAACTCTGAATCCCTCATTATTGATGACCTCCTTTTTAAATGATGTGAATCCTAAGACAGGACTTAGATTATGCGGAGGCTTGGCAACATGATTGTGCTTTCACCATTCTTAACAAATAAAATGTGTGTTTGACAAGCTGACGGCTATAACCTGTATTGAGATTATCAATATTTTCTTCCTGGTTGTTATAATGAACAAAATAATCTATAATGTTATGATGTTGCTACACATCATTTTTAAATTTATTTTATATTTATTATAAAAATGACAGGATTCATTATGACATAGCCAGCTTTGATATACATTCCTACTTTTTTCTGTACTCTCCCCTCCCAATGATGTCCTTTCTTTGTACAAACAGTTCCCTCCTCTGCTTTCAGTTTTGTTTTTTTTTTTTCAAAGTTTAAATTGTGTGAGAGAAAATATTATATTTGCTTCTCTGGGCCAGGTTTATTTTACTTATAGTAATGGTCTCCAGTTTCATCCATTTTCCTATCACTTTGTGATGTTGCAATTATAAAAGATTAAATAGCAAGAAACATTTTCATCTCATGCAAAGAATTAAAGGTACAACTACTCATTAAATGGAAAAAAATACGTGAAAGCAACCATACTGGGGTTACAGTTCAGTAATAGAGAAAACCTATTGTGCAGATTTTTGAGTTTGATCCCCAACACCACAAATAGAAAAAAATAACTGAAGAAATATATGCACATAACCATGGCTTTGAAGAATGTCCCTACATACTCATATATAATACATATTGAGGTACATCCTTTTTTTTTAAGAAAACCAAGTCAATCCCATCACATTTCTCTCTATAAATAGAATCTTTGTTTGAGGGAAGAGGGATGGAGGGTTAGCTCTACAGATGAATGCTATTAAGGTAAATTTCTTCCTGACATATTTATAAAATGATTTCAGAGTCGATTATTCACGTTTGAATTGTTTTATCTGTAAATAATACCTTGAGGAATAGGTCACTGACTAGAAATAACTTAAAATGAAAATGCTGTGTATAATAGCAGGTGCTATGTGATAACTCCAAAGAAAACTGATTTTCATTTTTTTCATCTATCTATTTAATTACAACAAACACTTGTTATCCTAATTACATTCCCAATTAGACACATTTATTGTCTAGAATCTTGCCATAGCATAATACAGATGAAAAATATATTCACTCTCTGTAAAGATTTAATTATCACACATTTTGTGTAAGTTGGTTTTAAATAGAATTTTGCCTTTACTACTTGAGAATTTTATTTCCACAATAGTTTTTGTTGTCAGATTGCAAAAAAAATATATCTTTCCAAAGTTATATTTTTCCATAGATCAAAGTTATATAAAGTAGATTTGCTTTTTGCCAACTATAAACAATTAAAGCAGGTCTTGTGATGAAACTCTGTGCTCTCTGGAGATACAAGGTGTGTTTTACTTTTCCTTACCACCCCCCATATCTTTCTTGCATTATATGGCCAAAGAAAAGCTAAGGGAGTGTTACAACATTTTTCACAGTAGTGTCAGTATGGCATTGTGTGGATCTTTAATGCTTCATTTGTTAATGCTGCATTTGGTGCATTTTAAGGTGAGGAGTCATACGTAAGTAACGCTCTCTGGGTGGATTCACCATTCTTTCATGATCAAGAATTAAACTCTGAGGCCACAATGGCTGGACCAGGAGATCATAAGGAGTTCCTGGCTGGATGAGAGGGGCATGGCAACTTAGAATGGTGATGGATCTGAGGCACTAGGGCATGGTGGAGATCAGAAAGACAGGCACTTAATTAGTTAAAGCAAGAGATTTTTATTTTCTAAAGCTAGCTAATTAAGACATATTTAGCTAAATATTGCAATTATTTAAAACAACTTATAATAAAATTTTCCACTCTGCCCTTATATAAAATATGTGAGTTTTCATTTTATTTATTTATTTATTTTTGCAACGTAAGGATACAAATTTAGCTAATATTTGTAGAACTATTGTCAGAAAGCCTAGGACAAATGATTTTGAGCTTTTCTTTTTCCTTTTTGCTTTTTCTTTGTTTTAATCTTGCAGTTGAGTCTCAATATGGTCTGATATAGGAATATTTTACCTCCAAATATCTGTGAACCTGTTAGGTATTATGTAGCATTATGAGCTAGAAAAGGTACAAAACATTTCAAAGTGGAAATCAGTAAAGGTTCACTTTCCTATGTGTTCTGTTATTTCTAGTGAGTGCTTCACATTTGCTGTAATTGAGAACTGTAAAGATACTATATGCTGCTTAGATGGAAGTAATCATGAAGACAGAATTATATATGCACGAATTAAAGTAAAGCTACAGGCATAGTCATAGGAATTTTTACATAAAATATACTTTTTAGGATTTCTAAGAGAAAATAGTCTATGAATTCATATTTCTTCTGGTAAAGAATTCTTAAACAATTTGTTATTATACACATAATTCAATTTATTTTTTCTTAGTAAAATATTTTTACCATTTTTCTCCTATTGATGAACTCTTTTTACTTTATTTACTTCTTTTCTGTTCTTTTACACTTGCCTTACTAAAAATTCGAAAGGAAGAATTCGAAAGCTAGACAGGGGATGATATTGGATCATCAGAGATATTTGGTGGTATATGTTTCATTAATAGCAATAGGTACAGAAAGGGCAGACAATGTATTGGTGGTTTACAAGGCTGACAATAGGAGCTAATAGACTTCTTCACTTTCTGTTTTCTTCTAGCAATGGCTCTGCAACATCTGAAGATCTTTTTTGGAAGCTTGATGCCCTGCAAATGTTTGTCTTTGATCTACATTGGCCAGAACAAGAATTTGCCCACCACTTAGAGCAAAGACTTAAACTAATGGCCAGTGATATGATAGAGGCCTGTGTCAAAAGGTAGACCTGTATTTTGAGTTGCTGCTTAATATGACAGCACACAAAATGCTACTTTTCACAAAGTTTCTGTTACATAATTAACACAGAAAGGATTCAGTATATGTCACAGGTCCAAAAGTTAATAAACCTTAGATTCTCTGACCGAGTATCTGGGAACACATACAATTGATTAAACTGACCTGGTGAATCTTGTTTCAAATTCAGGTCTCTCACCCATTTGTCTTATCAGTAACACCACCCAAAGTTAATCATTTCTTTGCAAAATCTGTGTTTTCTATCCCCTAGTATTATCTCCTGGGACCTGTGCAAATCACTTGTTGAATTCTGTATACATTACATACTATGCCAGTGTACCATGAAATGCATGATAAATTCAAAATGTGATGAGCAGTTGTTCTGGGATTAATCCCTATTTCTGGAATTTTCTATCCATATCAGTTAAGTTGTAAGTAACATTTGTGTTCTTTATAGTGATAGCCAGAAATAGGTTGGGAGACTAGGTTCTTCCAAATATGATTTTATGTTTAAGCAATTCTTGCAAAATCAATGTCATATCCTAATTACTCAATGGGGATATGTTTCATTGCCTCTGCACATGATACATTTAAGATCAATATGTATATTTGAATAACAGGTAAATACAAGTTGAAACAACTTCATAATCCTAAATTCTTTAAACCAAATTTGCTTTATTTTTCTTAAGCCATCTTGATGTCTCAAATCTGTGAATCATCCTTGGGAATTTTATCAAAGCCAATTCCAAATTTCCAATTATGCAGTTTCTTTCAAAAACCTACCTTCATTTTCAGGTGTTTAAGAGAATTTCAGTAACATAAATGCAGTTCTCAGATATACATTACCTATTTTGTAGTTTTCCAGGCTTACACCTTTTTTTTTTCTTTTTCATTTTGTGAGCTGTAGCATAAAGTGTTTTGTTGTTGTTGTTGTTGTTGTTGTTGTTTTCCTGCTGTCATACAAAAGTGTATTTTCTACTTTGGAAATCAACCAAGGCAGTTAAATAAAGCTATGAAGCTTTTTTCCCCATTAAGTGTGCTGCACTAGACATAACACAAAACTTCATTTAGGTAGATGTATTTTCTTGGCTACACAAAGTTCATGTCTAAAATACCACTTGGAAAAGAATATTTCAACTGTCCATATATAAAATAACAGAATCTAACCTTTCATTTGAGACACCTAAAAAGAACATCTCGCTATGCCACACCCACTCCCAGCTACCAAGCTCTGCCCTGATGTTCACCCCTCATTTGCATGTTTTAAATTAACATCTTGTAGTATTGATTTTACTCTTACAAAATAGGTGAGAAGTGTGTCAGAATTCTTACTTTGAATCATGTTTTAATAATTAGAACAAGAACTGCATTTGAACTAAAGCTGCAAAAGGCAAGCAAGACAACTGATTTGCGCGTCCCAGCTTCCGTTTGTACAATGTTCAATGTATTAGTGGATGCCAAAAAACAAAGCACCAAGCTCTGTGCCCTGGATGGAGGACAAGAGGTGAGCAGACTGTGGCCTGTAATTTACACAGGGAGCTCTGACCAGGAGGATCTTTAGCCCATGAGACCTTCTCCTTTTTCATAAAAATACTGCATAAAATTTTACAAATGGCTTTTGATTTTCACATAAACTATTTAGGTGTTGTCTATTTACATGAACCTTGGTTTTTACAAGCAAATGAGAAAACTGAAAACCTACCTACTTTGTTTATACAAATTTAGAGTACCCAGACTTTGCATCTATAAAAGCAAGCCACAAAAAAATAGCATGTAAAAGACTTTATATAAAACTTTCCATTGTCAAGCTTACAGTAGGCATATGCTTTAAAACTAGTTCTTATTAGTATTCCATTATTTCACTTCCATTTACATTTTGTTTGGTTTTAAATTAAAAACACAGTATCATCTTGCCTCATAATTTATTTTTGTTGAGAAATGAAATAGATTTATATTTTTTAATGTTCTGCTTGACATTTTATTATTTCCTCCATTATAATTACTTTACTCATTGTTTCTTTTTTCTTCCCTTATGTTTTCTTTCATTGTCATCGTTATCATCATCATCATTTTTTTTTCCTCCATTGTATGATCCAGTTTGGAAGTCAGTGGGTAAGTCTCTTCTATCCTCTCTCTCAGGAAAATACATTTTCATTTTATAATTCTACATTTATTTTTATCTTCTCATATTAATACATTATAGTTTTGGACTGGAGAAATTGCTCAGTGGTTAAAGGTGCTTGCTTGCAAAGCCTGATGACCCAACTTCAGTTCTCTAGTACCCACATAAAGCCAGACAAAGTGGTTCATGAGTCTGGAGTTCATTTGCAGTAGCAAGAGGCCCTAGCATACCCATTCATATCCCCACTCCACATGCAAGTAAATAAATATATATTTAAATATATATTTTCAAAGTCTTTACCCTTCTGTATGTATATATAAGGTTGACAGCATATAAATACTTATTCCTTAAAGATTTACCCTTCCTCCAGTTAGGATGCAGAATCTACAAACTACCCTTATATTGTTAAAAGATAATATTATTTAAAGCCAAATGAATCCACCTTCCTTTAAATGATAATCTAAATAAATGTAGAAGTAGAGGCGTTTAACATTTTCAATCATATATCTAAACTATACACTCTCTTGGATACCTGAATAATTTAGGATTTGGAGTTTTAGATGTCATATACCATATATCAGGATAACCTCTAAATACTGGTATCAGAAGCCACACCCAAAGTCACTTCCTACAGATGAATCTAAACTTGCATCTGGAGGTATAGACCCCTGTAACCTGGATGTAAGTTCCATGAGAGTGGGGAAGAAGCCTATACCATAAGACTTTGCTTTTGCCTATAAGGGGCTGACCTGGAATGCCATACAGATCCTCTGAGGCACAAGATCTTAAAACCTTTACATATGCATGATTGACTAGGTTATACCCTCAGGTGGTAGGGATGATGGTGGCCAACACCTTTTTTTCTTTTGTAAACAAGAACAGGCTATGTCTTAAGAACAAGGTGTCCTAAATTACAGCTGAGTGTCAAACATCAAGGACCCTTTACTTATGTAACAGTTCTCATGTAGTCAAAAGGACAGAGCTAACTGGAACTGGAGATAAGCAGGCCCGCTTTTAAAGAATTTCATACTTACTTCGCCTAAATATAGACTTGTGCTATTTGTCTTTAATTTATATTTATGCATGTATACTCATATTTCACTCTTTATGCAAAACACAGGTATTTTAATACCACAGCATACAGCCTCACAAGTGTGTACCTACATAACTGCCGTGCAAGTGTTACAGAATGTTTAGTAATTAGCATTCTCTGATCACTTACAACATGATTTATTATCTCTAATTATCTGGATAAGTAGGCAGCTTACTTGGATGCCAGTGACTTCTAATCACCTCTTCATGTTTCTCAATACCCAAGCCTTTCATTGTCTGACAATATTATCTAAAGTCTCTTTATAAGCTTATTCTTTTAACATCTAGATTACTGAATCGTCTTGCCTCTTCCCACACTAATACTGGGTGTATCCATTTGTTCTCTCACATAACAGGCACTTAGTAAATTTTTGTTGAGTGCATGAACAGACTAATTTGTTGTCCCTGCTTCAAAAATTCTGCCCTTTAAGAAACAACTCACTCTCACATTTAAAAAGAAAAACAGCTACATGTGCAAATGACAAACACTATTCCATGGCCAAGTGATTCTTTACATTAATAAGTGAGTGGTTTTGAAGAGTAATCTGCTACTGTTCATTACATCTGCACCTGAACCTTCTCACCAGAGACAATTAGTTCCCTACAACTTTCACACAATTAATACAGTTCAAAATGTGCAGGTGTAAAACCCATTAGCAACCCTGAAAAGTGGTAAACAAGAATTTCAGTGTAAAAGAAAAGGATTCTATACTTTGTTTTTTTTTTTTTTTTTTCTATCTAGTTAATATATCCACATAATTACATGAGCTTTCTCTCTGGGTATCTACTAAATTTTGAAATTGTTGACAATTATTACATATGTTAAATGTACAGATGAACAAGTAGGCACAATTTTACAGAAAGCAACAAGGTTGTTGACAAAAGGTATATTATTGTACAATTCAGAACCACATAAAACACATGCTACATAGTTAAACATAGCAGAAATTGTTCCAAGGTAGAAGGAAATTGCCGCCCTGAAATCTGTAGTGAATTTGTTACAATGTCATTGCTAAGATGAAAACCTTTTCTATACCTGGCTATGGTGCAATCCTGTCAGTGTTCCTAAATTACAATTCTGTTTTCTTACCTGCTACTTGATGATGTAAATGTGCTCTTCCAGGCACAGAATAGAGTTTAATGGAGTCATTAGTGAGTGAATGATCTGCTCTTCTGACAGGCCTATGTGTAATGAATCAGCAGTCTTATGTCTTTCCCTCTGGACAGGTGTTGAGATCAGAAAACCACCACACTGTTTAGAATCCTTGCTATCCATGACTATAGAAAAGCAGGTAATTGTACATGCTGTAGATATTCATCTGTCCTTCAATATCCTTCATCCTAGTGTCCTCTTGATATAGAACAAGGATATGAACATATTAATGGGTTAACTTAGTGGGAAGAAAGCCCTGTTTCTCCAAGATTTGTTCACTGAACTAGCAAACTCAGCCTACTAAAATACATACCAAGAGAAGCCCCAAAGTCTGATTACACAGGCATTTTCTAAATCTTCATTTCCTGGGTGTTTGCATGACAACAGTCCAGAAGAAGGATGATACTCAACTGAGTAGAGGGAGGCCAGGATTTTACGTGTACCTGGACTCCATGAAGCAACGAAAAGAGTTACTATAATGTATGTTCCATCTTGAAGAAGAAGCAGAGCAAAACCAGTTGTTCTTGAAAGCAGATGTGGGGAGAATTGTCTTGGCTGGGCTAGACTTGACCAAAGCTGTGGAAACTATTCAACCACCACCAAACTTGAAATATTCTAAGTGAATTCATGGATGGGAGTGGCAAAGAGTTTTAAATTTTCTATCAGCCATGTGTTCATCAAAGTAGAAATGAATACATCAGTTTTAGTTTTGACAATATAAATAGCTTTGCAGGTACATTCTCTTTGTAGTTATTTGTAATTTCCTGGGTGTATTTATGTATGGCTTTGATAGCTATTGAGATCTCTTCAACAAGTTGATAGCTTTCTTTTAACTATATGTGACATAACCATATAACTCATATATGTTTTTGTCTTTACAAAATGTGTATATAAAATAGGCATTCTTGCTCCATTTCCTGACAATACTCCCAGACCACCTGTACTACTATCCAGCCTGAACAGATTCTGAAAGTTCTCAACAGTTGTAATATTAGCAAAGTCAAACATAATCTGATAAATTTACAATAGCAAAATCCTATATTATGGAAATCTAACACCTGATATTTATAATTGCCCCTGTGTAGTATTTAAGATGTATACTTAGGGGATGAAGACAAGGCTCAGCAGTAAAGGCACTTTCTTGCAAAGCCTAATGACTTGAGTTTGATTCCCTATACCCACATACAACCAAATGCATATACTGTAGTGGCAGGAGGAGCCCTGGTGTGCCCATGTTCATTCCCTCCCTCCCTCCCTCTCTTTCATTCTCTCTCTCTCTCTCTCTCTCTCAGATCAATAAATAATATTTTTAAGTGATACATGATTTTTATCCCATTCCTTCCAATGTGGCTTTATTCATTCACTCTCATTCTTTGCCTTTTATCTCCCCATCTCCACCCTTCCTCTGTTTTTGTCTAGATGAGGTATCAAAGAAAGCTACAATCCAAAAGGATATATTATCTGGGAGTTCCTTGGCTCCTGGGCTCCTGTCTTTCAACAAAATGAGTATAAATGACTCAGTACTTGATTTTAGGGATGCCCAGAATGAATTCAACACAAATGTTTAACATGTAGAACTCTGACACTTTGCTTCCTTTGAGCTAAAATTTGAAATTTATAGCAAGTTGAGCTAAGCATTGAGGCCACAGCACTCTTAAGAACCCTTCTGGGTGGAGTACCTCAATAATTCCTCCATTTTGGAGTGTTTTTCCATATTTACAGGAAGTGGGGAGCTTGACCATCTCCTGTGCCCCTCTCCAATCCTGCACCTCATAGTAAGGACTGGTGTTTCATTTCCTTGTACTGCGCAGACACAGATCCAGAGCAGGGGATGTGAAAAGTGAGAGGCACACTTCATTTGCATAAGCTCCTTGGACACCCAGTCAGTTGTACAGCTTTTAGGGATCTTGAAGGCCCTTGAAGCCAGGGTGTCTGTTAAGGGCAAACCCTACAAATCAGTCTAAACTTTGACCTTGTTCTATCAACCTCAGGCATGGTCAGGATTCAGGAAGTTATTGATAATTGAGACTGGATCATAAGAACCTTAAGCACATATAGGCCAGTTTGTGTTATTGGTCAGTCTGGCTCCTTGGCTTCAAACTTGTATTTATTATTATTATTATTATTATTATTCCATTTTCTTGTTTTCAAGCTATCCCAACAGAAAGGCACCAGCTCTACTGCAGTAGAAATTTACCCTGCGTCTATTCCATTTGTCTTCTAGAGAGACCTAGTAAAGCCTGGAAATTATCACTGGGTATATGTGCCCAGGAAGTCCATTTCCATGTATATGTGGTTCATTTTAGATCATTGTCATTATGCATACACAGAGAAAAGAAAATAATTTGAAAGCTGTAAATGTACACATTCTTTGTGACTTGCACACATGGATGGTGGCCACTTCTGCAAGTGCCCTTGAGAGAGTGGGGTTCGTTCCTCAGGGCTCTATGTTGTTGTTTTGTCCTGTGTGGAAACTTTGAGACATGTTTTCAAAGTAAGAAAAAATAGCTTTGAAAAACTTACATCTTAGGAAACCATTCAGCCAGCAGCTGTTAAGTTGGTCTAATGTTTATCCTGACCTGAGCACTTTCACTCTCTGCATTATGTGAGCTGTTCCAGGAAGCCTTGAGTCATCAGGAATGGGTTGGTCTTTACAAGTCACATTTTCTGTGTAGTGGCCATTGGGGAAAATCCAGTGTTAGAGAAATGCTTCTAAAGAAATAATTGCTGTTTAAATGGATGTGCCTTCATATGCCATGGAAGCCGAAGTTCCTACTGATTTAAGAACAGGACTGACTGTCTAGTATTCTATAAAGAAAGCAAAAGGGGTGGGGGACATTTTTCAGGTTTATTTTAAATACCTCTTTTTTTGTATTTGTTTGAAGACATCTTTTTCATGAGAAAGCAGTAATAAAACTATAGGCAGTATCATTTGAGTCCTGTGTCCTATTACTTTGTTACCATCTATTCATCTTTGTTGATGAAATTTTAATTCTGCCCTTGCTTGAGCATATTGTAAGAATTGTATAAACTACTGTTCCTGGACTAACAGAAAAGGTCCTTTTAGGCAACACAATTGGGCACTCATTTTCTTTCTAGAGCACAGTTAAAATAACTTAAGAATGAGAGTTGTCAGACACAAAATGCTGTATTAATTAAATCCTTTTCTAGTCATTTTGCTTCTCTGGCTAAATCAACCCTTTAGAAATATACAGGGCTACGTTAATTACAGAAGAGAAGACAAAAAGTACCCTTCACATTCCTCTGCCTGAATAAGAATAAGAACTCAGTTCATCTCAATAATAACCCCATTAGCTGCTTAACTCAGCAGAGCACATGGGAAAATTTTCAAACCACAATGTAAAACGTGTTGATTGGGTGGATCATTTTCAATGTTTTGTTCTTTTAATGCTCAAAATGATCATTTTAAGTAAATCTGATATGTCATCAATAGTAGCTTTTAGAGCATTTATGACTTATAACAAAAGATTTGTATCTGTGTACA
This sequence comes from Jaculus jaculus, assembly GCF_020740685.1. NCBI lineage: Eukaryota > Metazoa > Chordata > Mammalia > Rodentia > Dipodidae > Jaculus > Jaculus jaculus. Next base: position 82,973,864 of record NC_059111.1, on the reverse strand, counting down.
CTAATGCATTTTTGTCTTTTACTATCTAGCAACAGTACCATTCAAAAATAGATGATTTGATTGACAGCACTGTAAAAGAAATTATTTCACAACTAGTTTCAAAGGTAATGTATCATTCACCTTTTGCAATAAAATCAAGAAATAATCTTCAATTGTAAAATTTTAGAAATACTTTTTATGCTTCTAAGTATCTGACTGAAAAATATAGTATAAAAAATAAATGTGGGCTGGGCAAGTAGGGTTAGTGACACAGTGCTTGCCTAGCATGCTCAAGGTCCTGGGTTCAATCCCCAACAATCCAATATATATAGCAAAAGAAGTTGTCATGTTAAGAAAAACTGTGAAAAAGAAAAGAGCATGAATTTTCTCAATAGTTTTGGGAATTTTCTTCATAATTTTACTTTTTTGCAGGTATTGTCCTTTAAAAATAATTCTTCCTTTTAGCAATATCTTACTACATTATTTTCATGCCCTTTGCTTGAATCCCAGAGCAGATTTGATCTGAGTGGTACTCAGACTTTAAATATAGCCCATCTGTTGTGGTGACAACCCTTCGGTTCTGATCTGGTCTAAAACAAATGAAGTCGGCAAGATGATCTTGAGCTTCTCCACTCAAAGGATTTCCTCTGTGATGCCTGGAATATCTTTTATTAGTTTTATGGCCTTTTATTGTATGAATGCAGATGAAGTGTATGTGGCCATGCCTGTTAGCAATTAGATGTATTAGAAACTGCTGCAGAATCACAGATTTCTAGAAGTGGCATTTGAAATCCAGGGCTGACCAGGAAAAGAAGACAAAAGAACATCAGGGAATAAAGAGAATGAGAATCCAGGAATAGCAGGAACAAGCTCTGGGACAGAGAGCAAGTATGGTTGTCAGTACTGTATCATCTAATTTAAAAACAGAAAACATGATTCTGAATGTTCTTATCCTAAAGAAATTATGAGATGATGTGAAAATAGTGTCCTGAGATGATGAACACAATATATAAATAGACCAAAGCATTATGGTGTGTCTCATAAAGGTGTAAGGTAATTATGGCTTTTAAAGAGGGTGAGGCAAGAAATTGAATATACTCCAAATGACCCTTTCCATTTAGTACATATATCTCATTCTTATAAAGCAGAACTTCATCCAGCTCCATAGATCAATTATAAGAATGTTTAAAAAGCATAAGAAAAACCAATACCAACTTTTTTTTTTTTTTTTTTTTTTTTTTTTTGGTTTTTCGGGGTAGGGTCTCACTCTGGCTCAGGCTGACCTGGAATTCACTATGTAGTCTCAGGGTGACCTTGAACTCTTGGTGATCCTCCTACCTCTGCTTCCCAAGTGCTGGGATTAAAGGCATGCGCCACCACGCCCGGCCCAATACCAACTTTTTAATCAAAGAAAAAGTTGTTTAGAATATGAATAATATAAAAATATTAAGCCTCACAGTTTCAGGAACATAGATACTATTTTCTCCAGTGATAGATGACTTCAAGTTAATATCTAGCATTTAAAATTCTTAAGCAAGCCACTCATACTTTCTACATATAGGAATCCAAACTGCTCCATTTTTTGGGAGGTAGTTTAGAAACATCTATATCCCTACACAGTTAAGAATTTTTTCATACTACCCAGAGATTCCCAAAATATGCCCACTGATATTGATCATTTCATATCTCATCATAATTTGGAAACAATTTTAATCTCTTCAGAAAATGGTGGTCATGTGATAGCACATTTATATTAGGGAACTATAGATAATGACAGGTTTTATCATATAGTACTAAGTGGATAAAAATTACAGGTTTTATAATTTTTACTAAAGGAACAAAAAATTAAACTTAAAAGCATAAAGTATGGTCTGGACTTCATTGCCTATAAAATGTGTTTTCTCTGATTCAAAATTAATGTCTGCAGTACATTCTGAAAACACTTTACTGAGATATGATTGACATGTAAAAAATACACATATATGTAATGTATATAAATGGGTAAATTTGAAAATAAGTGTACACTCAAGAAAGCATTTCCACAGTCTATGTCATAAAATATTTATCACCTTCTGAAGTTTCTTCCAGCCCTTTTAACTTGTGAAGAGGGGTGATAGTAATTCTCAAGGGAAGTTCTTAACCTTTTACCAAAAGGCATTGTTAGCTGCAGGCTTGGGCAGTTTTAGCCTTGAGACCTATTTAACTTATGCACCTGAAACTTAATCCTTTGACAAGTACGGCCCTGTTTCTTCTTCCTCCAGACCCTGGCAGCCATCACGCTGGTCTCTGATTCATTTGACTAATTTAGACTCATCATATACTTGGTGTCATGTGTTCTTTGTATTTCTCTGACTTGTTTCCCTGAGTCTCCTGTTCTCCAGACTCTGTTGTCTCAGATAGCTAGGCTTCTATCTTCATGTGGCAGAATATGTTTCATATTATGAATAATTCACATTTTCATGGCCCACTCATCCCTCAAGCTTACAAGTCTTGGTGATTGGGAACAATGCTTCAGTCTCACATGTTTGCAGCAAGTGCTTTAGTGCCATTGTGCTATCTCCTGAGCCCAGATATTGTTGTAAACATTCCTCCTCTATACATTAATTTCAGTAATAATCATGACATAAATAATGATGGCTGATAAATATTCAATAAAAATCTTTATCGAGGGCTGGAAAAATGGCTTAGCAGTTAAGGCGTTTGCCTGAAATGCCAAAGGATGCTGGTTCGATTCTCCAGGACCCACATAAGCCAGATACACAAGGAGGTACATGTGTCTGGAGTTCATTTCCAGTAGTTGGATGCCCTGGTGCACCCATTCTCTCTCTCTCTCTCACTCACTGTCAAATAAATAAATAAAAATATATTTTTAAAAATCTTTATTGAGCCAGGTGTGGTGGAACATGCCTTTAATCCCAGCACTTGGAAGGCAGAGATAGGAGGATCTCTGTGTGTTCAGGCCAGCCTGAGAATACATAGTATTCAGCCTAGGCTAGGGCTAGAGCTAGAGCTAGAGCCTACCTCAAAAAAGAAAGGAAAAGACAAGACAGACAGACAGACAGGCAAGCAAAAGAAAGAAAGAAAGAGAGAAAGAGAGAGAGAGAGAGAGAGAGAGAGAAAGAAAGAAGGAAAGAAAAGAAAAGTGAGAGAGAGAGAGAGAGAGAGAGAGAGAAAGAAAGAGAGAAAAAGGAAGGACGGAAGGAGGGAAGAAAGAAGGAAAGAAAGGAAAAATAAAGAAACAAAAAAGAAAGAAACAAAAAAAGAAAGAAAAGAAAGTCTGGTGTGGTGGCACACAACTTTAATCCCAGCCCTTGGGAGGGAGGCAGAGGCAGGAAGATGGTCATGAGTTTGGGGCCACCCTGAGACTACATAGTGCATTAGTCAGCCTGGGCTAGAGGGAAATCCTACCTTCCCTACCTTGAAAAACCAAAAAATAAAATAAAGAAAGTAGAAGAAAAAGAGAACAATGCTTCAATGAATTTAGGAATATAGATATCTCTAAGACTCTAATGTCTATCCCTTTGGATATATACCCAGCAGTAGAATGTCTAAATCATAATATAGTTCTAGTTTAATTTTTAAAACATTTTATTGAAAGTTATAATACATGATCATACTGTAATTTGATCATATTCCTCTCCCATTACCCTCTTTGTTATCCCTCCCCAACCCATATTCCATTGAGTACCCTTCTCTTTCCAAGTAGTTATTCTGTCTTGATGTCTCATTCTTTTTGTCCTCCTCTGTCTTCTATATTAACATGGTTAAGGGCTCAGAACTGTGCAGTTCTTGTGACAGTAACAACCATTGTGAGGTCAAGAATGAATCCACCAGTTCACGTCCAGAAACATGTTGATTACTTGACAGAGCTCCCTTTGTATATGACAAGTTGCTCTTCTCTTGCTGCTTTCCAGTTGATAAAGGACAAAGAGAAATGTAAACTTCAAAAACAAGGTATTTGAAATGATCTAATCAGAACAGCAAAAGAGAATATAAAACAGTGAAAAAAATCCAAGAGGCATGTACAACATCATTAAGCAATCCCATACATATTAACAGAAATTTCTAGTAAGCAAAAGAGGAATAAAAAGCTTACATAAGGAAACAATAGTTGGAAACTCCCCAAAAGTTGGAAAGACACAAATGAATACCAGATCCATAAAGCCCCAAGAATCTTAAATAAAGGTGTTATGGAGATGAATCACTGGTTAAGAGCACTTGCTTGCAAAGCCTGTTACTGTGGATTCAATTGGCCAACCACCTACATAAAGTTGGATGCAAAAACAGTGCAAGTGTCTGGTGTTCCATTTGCAAGGACAAGAGTCTCTGTCCCAAACATGCACAAATAATAAATTAATATTTTTTAAAAGCTACATAGGTTGAACCAAAAGTGGTATACATACAAACACGTAATTAACAAAAGTCAATGAAAATGGAAGGAGTTAAGGCTTATGTTTCTTTTTGCCCCTTACCAAATTCTGCTGTTGAAGCTCACCATTGGGAATTTCAGCGTGGCCATTATATGCTACCACTCCAGAATTTCTCTTTGATTCCTTTGTACCATTCATGTCTCCTTGTTGTACATACTGCTTGTTTGCACACAGTGTGCCTGATTTGGTTTTGTGTCCCTTGCAGCCCAGGCAGGATGTTTCAGATGATTGTCCATGTTGTCTGGCACTTTGTGCATCTCTGAATCCTTAGGATTATGAGAGCTTTGTTTTGTTTCTGTGGTAGGATAATTCTTGACTGGTTCTTCATCATCCTTTTAGCCATGTGTTACTTGAAGAAGCAATTATTTCTCTATCACTTCTCCTTATCTTTACAAGTTATCTTTATCAAGAAAAACCTTTCATCGGTCAGCCTGGTAAGAAATCCTATGTGCACTAATTCCTGTGGTCTATATGTAGAACACCAGCCAGGGTCCAAGGACTGTATACATGATGTGTTTATTTTTTAAGGAGAGAAAATATATTGTAAGACAATAACCTTTAAGCATCTGCATGTCATAATCCTATCTGTGAGCTATTAAAATGTAGCCTTCCAAGCCTTAGTCACCAATGCTTCTGATTTGACTTTGTAAGAGAAGAAAAGGAATATATGTGCTTAGATAGCCTTGAGGGTGACTCTGTTAAAGGGAGTTCAGAGTTGGAAATGCTGCTCTGATCTCTTTCTAGGTATACAATACCTTTAAGTTTAGATGCATTAACATCAGTATCCTGTAAGATAATATATTTACATTAATTTTCACCAAAAAATGATTTTTTTACAAATCAGCTCCTAGTAGTACCTATGAGGTGAGCTGTTTTGTCCCCTTCACAGATAGAAATATAATTCACAATGTGATTCAGTAAATTAAATGAATAAGTGAAACAATGAGAATTCATATTTCAGATTCCTATTTAATAGACATACTAGTTTTAAAGGAAACTAATAAAAATAAATGTCTACACACATAAAAAAAATATGCCATTTCGAAATTAACTGCCTTTTCCCTATCCTATACTGAGTCATAGTCTAGAATTTTTATCATAGCAATTAGCTAATAGTTAAACAGAATAGTGAATGTCTATTATATTCCAAGAATATTTCACTACCGTTTATTTTTAATCTTTTTATTTTAATTAGCAATGGATATTAACTATGCACATTGTTAGGTTTTATCATGATATTTCCTCTACCTGTTTACTTTCTATTTTTACTTTTTTGGATTTTTTTCAAGGTTGGGTCTCATTCTAGCTCAGGCTGACCTGGAACTCACTCTTTAGTCCAAGGCCAACCTCAAACTCATAGTAATCCTATCTCTGCCTGGGATTAAAGACATGTGCCACCACTCCCAGTTTACTCTTTATAATTGCATAAGAGAAAACTTGCAATACTTACCTTTATATCTGATCCCTTTTGGTTAACACTATAAACTGTACTTCCATTTATTATCTTGCTAATGACATAATTTTGCCTTTGTATGGTGATTTGATATTCCATTATATCATGTATATTATAGGTAGATAGATAGATGATAGATAAATAGATATTTTTGTTTTCCATTTTTCTGTTGATAGACATTTAGTCTGATCCTACAGCTTGCCTATTATGAATATTGCCATTATTCTGTATTAAACAGAGTGATACATATATCTATTATGATCTATAATATGATCATTTCCTTCAAGTATATATGCTAGCTATATGGAAACATCATATAGTAGTTCTACTTTTTAGTGCTTTAAAGGAATCTCTATACTGTTTTCCTTAGTGCCCATTTTATCTTAATTCCTACCATCAATGTATATCCTCATTAACCTCTGTAATTTTTTTTAATTGAATTTTCATTTTTTAAAATAATGACCATTCTCAGGGGGTGAGATAATATCTTAGTGTAGGTTTCATTTAATAATTAAAAATTGTGAACATTTTTATATATTTATTGACCACCAGTACTCTGCAATTGAGAAGTGTCTCTTCAGGTCATTTATTATATTATTTATTCTTTTGTTAATTATTTAATTCTTTACATGTTTTATACTTTAGTCCTTTGTGGGTAAAAGGCTACCTACCAAAAATTTCTCCTATTATTTAGGCTGTCCCATTACTTGTTTCTTTGCTGTGTTTTTTACTTTGCCTTCATGCTTTTATTCCCTGAGCTTAGAGTATTATTCAGGAAAGTGTTGCCTGCACCAGTACTTGAGGTGTTTCCTTAAGTTTCTGAGGTTTTCTTCAGCAATAGGGTCTTATTTAGATCTGGGGTTAACCAAGTGCTTTGACAATGACTGGCATTGTTTTCAATGGGGGGGGGAGCTCATGGACTTCTGCCCAATCCATCTCTCTGTCTCTTTATTATTATCTTTTAGTTAGCTAATCAAGAGTAATGTTTCTAGGATACTTATTCATGCCATCATGCATTTTGTGTATATATCTCCCTCTTACTCTTCCCACTTACCCCAGTCTTCCCCAAACCCTTCCACTCAATATATTCTGTCCCTCCTCCTGCCTGTCAGGTATCCCTTCTACTCGTCCCTCACTGTCTTCTGACCAAGCCCCATTCTAGCTTCTTTAGCAGTACTACAGATACTGCAACTTATGAGCAAATCAAGCCATTCAATGTTAGGATCCCAATAAGAGAGAAAACAGGCAGCATTTGTCTTTCTGAGCCTGTGTAACCTTGCTTAGTATGAATTGTTTCAGGTTCATCCATTTTCCTGAAAACTTAACAATTTCATTATTCCTTACTGCTAATTAGAACATCATGTATATGTACATCTTCATTATCCATTCATTAGTTGATGGGCATCTGGACTGATTCCATTTCCTTGCTTTTGTGACTACAGCAGCAACAAACATGGACCAGGTATCTCTATATCTTTATATATCTCTATATCTTTATATATCTCTATATCTTTAGGATATATGCCCAGGAGTGGAGTAGCTGAATCAAATGGTAGTTCAATGTTTAGATTTTTAAGGAGCCTCTATACTGATTTTAAGAGTGTCTCCACAAATCTGTATTCCCACCAATAGTAAATAAAGGTTCTTGTTTCCCCACACTCTCACTACCATTTATTGTCGTGTGTGTGTGTGTGTGTGTGTTTAATTAGGGTCTTGTTCTAGCTCAGGCTGACCTGGAATTCACTATGTAGTCTCAGGCTGGCCTTGAACTCACAGGAATCCTATCTCTGCCTTAACTGGCCTGAGAAGGAATCACCATATAGTTTTAATTTGCATTTTCCAATGGCTAGAGATATCAAGTGTTTGTTGGCATTCTATTTTGTCCTTTGAGAATGCTGTATTCCTTTCCCTGCACCATGTTTTGTTTTGAGTGGGTTAATTGATATTTTTACTTCTTAGGTTTTTTGAGTTCTTTGTATATTTCAGATATTAAACCTGTGTCAGATGCATAGCTGGCTAAGATGTTTTTACCATTTTGTAGGTTGTTTATTGGCTTTTTTGATGGTTTTCTTAGCTATATGTTTTAGTTTTAGGAGATCCCAATGATTAAGTATTTGTCTAATTCCCTGGACCACTGGGGTCACAAGAGTCTTTAGATGGTATCTTTAGGGTTTTCTAAGTTCATAATCATATCTTCTGCAAAGTAGGATAGTTTGACTTTCCCTTTTACTACCTGTAGAACTTTTGCTTCTCTTGTCTTATTTCTATGGCTAAACAGTAGTGCATTGAGTAAGTGTGGGTACCTTTGTCATACTCCTGATTTTAGAAAAAAATGTTTTATGCATATCCCTAGTAGTTTTTTATGCTTTTCATATTTGCCATTATTATTTGTTATTCTTCTTATTGTTTCAGTAAGGTTCACATTGCTGGCAGAAAACATCTGACCAAGAGCAGCTTGTGAGGGAAAAAAAGTTTAATTTTGGCTTACAGACTCAAGGGAAATGATGATATTAGCAGAGGGTGGATATCATCTCCTAGTCAACATCAGATGGACAACTGCAACAGGAGAGTGTGCCAAACACTGGCCAGAGGAAGTTGGCTATAACGTCCATAAGCCCATCCCCAGCAGTACATTGCCTCCAGGCGGTGTTAACTCCCAAATCGCCACCTAGCATTCTGAATACATAAGGGAACCTAGCATTCAGAATGCATAAGTTTAAGGGGAATGCCTGAATCAAACCACCACAATTACTCTGAAGTGATAATTTATCAATTTCATCTTCAAACTCAGATATTATTCCCCCTGCTAGTCTATTTATTGGTGAGGCTTTCAACTGAGTTATTTATTTGACTTACTGATATTTTTCTTTCCACAGTTTTTTGGATCTGTTTCAGAATCACTGTGACTCTGTTAAATTGCTATTTTATATACTGTTTTACTGTATTGTCTCCATTTGTTATAAATGGTAGTATTCTTGTCTTCCCAGAGTCCTCTCAAGATCCTCACATAAAAAGACATCGTGTCTATTGATTGAATTTCCTAAACACTTCCCGCATCATCCCACACTTCTCAATCCTTACTCACTTTCTTGCCTCACAGATCATATTCACCTTCCCCTCATTAGATCTCCTCCAGATAGCCAGTGGACTACACATTCTATATGCTCCCTACTCATTGTGCCATATTGCTGTTGCTGTCGCTTCTGACATTGCACCTTGCACTTGAGTTTTGTTAATGTCCCATGAAACATGGTTTTTAGTGCATATGGGAAGTGCTGAGTTACAGGAGGTCTGTGGAGATACAGTGTGTGTTGGTGCAACATCCCTACACATAACCTCCCTCAAGACCCTTGACTACAGAATTCCTAATAATTTTGATTGTCTTATTGGAGATTCTGGACAAAGTCCATTACCTCCAAGTTTGTGCAGTCTAATTGTTCCTGCAGCACTCTCACACACATCCTTAACTCTTATTTCCAGCATAGTAGTGATTCTTCAGTTACCTAGAACTCTTGCACTTCCACAACCCAGCTTGGATAATCCTTTCTTCCTTCTACTTAGATAGTGCCATCTTTCTTCCCTGGTAATTCACATGGAAATCCTGTAAGGTTTCCTTACTGGAAGCTATCTCATTCTTCCAGGCAAATTTGGCTTGTGACCTAGAGCCTTCCTTTGGCATCTCCCATGTGTTCACATGTGTGTCTTTCCACCCACTGAGAATAGGAAACTTGTCCTCTTTCTTCAATATGTAGTTACGCTGCTTCTCACTCAACACAGAGTAATTAGTTGCCAAGAGAGTAAAGGTATGTCTTGAAAATGCTGAAGAAACTCACTTGGTATCTGTTCTATATATAACATGAGACATGGACCAAAACACTGGCATAAGATTGCATATTGTTAAGAAAAGATCTTATACTTTGAGACCTAAGTAAAAGTTATAAAAAAGAAGAAAAAGAAAAGGAATGAATTCATGAGATATTACAAAGCTATAAGATACAGTTATGTGACAAGCTGTGTGCTCAATGCAGGGTTACAGTGCTTGCAAAACAGTTGAGATTTCTGTCCTTTGGGAGTTTTCTGACCCATGGGAGATACTCACTAACAAACAAAAAGTTATATGCAGAAAAATGTGCTATGTTTCACAAATCACAGGATAGAATGACTCCTGGAGTTGGAGGATAGCTAAAGTTTTCTCACTCTGAAGCTGAATTCCAAGGATGAGGGAAAGAGGGACATGCACAGCAGTTAGGTAGGAGACATTGCAGACACCAGGGCCTGGTGCAAAGTGAAGCTTCAGAGGTGAGGAGAAGCTGATAGTATGTGCTAAGGAGCTTCCCATCTTCATCCCAAGAGCAGTGGGAAGTCACTGAAAGGTGGGAGGAGGTTGAAGTAGGGTAAGGAATTAACCAGCCATGCATTAGAAGAGTCATCTCACAGCCCATAACAAAGAGATTGAAGTGGATAAACAGGAGGGGTTTACGTTGGTGTTGGTCTCTGGTAACAAATCCCAGGCATTTAAAATATGCTATGGGCAGGGTTTAGTAAAGCATAGAGAAAGGAAACATTCTCACTCTTAGGTCTGTTACATCATGGAATGATGCAAATGTCACATACTGATTCAGGTTTCCTAGAAAAGAACAGATTTGGAGGGAAAGACTATGCTGACCTTGGGCACAGTAATATTGAGCTCCTTTGGAGACATACAAGGGAGGAGATGTCAAAGGAGATGTTTGAATATGGAATTAAGAGAAGGAATATGGGCTTAAAACATAAGTCTGATTATAAGATTTCAACAGCTGAAAATGGTACTCTCACAGTAGCTGCTGTTCCCAGTCCATTCCCAAAATACTCTTAGTAGAGCTCCCCATAGAAGAACTGGAAAACTTACAAGCTTAAAAAAAGAGGCTAGTACAGAGGCATTTCCAGACAGAAAGGAACTAAGAGCAGTGTTGCCAAGAAAATCTAGATAAAAGAAACATTAAATATGCCAAGAAAATGATGTAAGATTTCACATACTTATTGTCATTTTAGGATAAAATTAAGTATACTAGACAAAATAAGGAGTAGTCAGAGGAGTAAAACATAACACCAACTGAAGATACAAGGTATGTGTGGTCTCATCTCCCAATGCAGGCCTGATCACCTCCCCAAGTAGAGTCCCCTCTTCACATATAATAAAATAGAGGCCTGACGTCACAAGGTAGACACTGGCAGAACCAGAATTAAACATTGGAGCTCCCTGTCTTTCTCTCTCTCTCTCTCTCTCTCTCTCTCTCTCTCTCTCTCTCTCTCTCTCTCTCTCTTTCTCTCTCTCTCTCCCTTCCTCCCTCCCTCCCCCTCTCTCTAAGCTTATAACCTTCCCACCATACAGAGGCCCAGACCATAGAGGGAAAGAATTACACACTCACCCTCCAGTCTTGCCCTCTCCTAATCTGAGGTGTACCACCCAGCTAGGGGAACAATCATTTGATGTGTGTTGCACCTAGGCATGCCATGGGACTAGTGTGGGCAGGGAGCTAGAGATGCTGTGGTAAGAGGCAACTATAAGTTCAAGGAGGTAAAGAAGGAACTTGTATGTAGTGATGAAGATACTACAGACAAACGAGCTCTAAGAGAAAATTGGTCAAGACAAATAACAGTGCAAAGAACAAGAAAATGGAAATCTGTCAGAAAACATTCCTGTAAGTGAAGCCAGTTAATCCTATGTGATCATCATAGTGATGCTCAGCTTACTAAGTCCTCCATTCTTAAAAAGGAAAAAAGAGGAGAGTCAGAGATTTAGAAGAGAACAAATACTTTCTCACTGAATATATATAGATATGTAGGTACATGAAGAAATACCAAGAGAGAGAGAGGGGGAGGGAGTTTTATACTGTCTTAGAATACTTTACCCTGAAATTCCCTTAAGAATAAGACAAAGAACAAATCTGACCTGACTGTCTCAATGATATAATGAAAATATCTTGCCAGCTGAGCCTTGTAAAATTAACTTGATTGTATTTGCTTATTTGGATCAAAGCCATAATCAGAATGTACCTGTTCAAATCCAAGGATGTGCTTAGAAGGAATAGCAAACACTAGTCCGAACAATCAGCAAAAAGAAATGGAAATGTGTGGGGGGGGAATAGAAGGAAAAGGAACAATGAGATAAGACTGAAAGATTTGGGCTGGAGGGATGGCTTAGCAGTTAAGGCATTTGTAAAACCAAAGGACCCAGGTTCGATTCCCCAGGACCCACATTAGCCAGACGCACAAGGGAGCACACACACCTGGAGTTGGTTTGCAGTGGCTGGAAGCACTGACACACCCATTCTTTCTCTCTCTCTCTCTCCCTCTTTTCTCTTTCTCTCCCCCTCTTTCTCTGTCAAATAAATAAATGAACTAAAAATTTTAAAACGAGAGAGAGAGACTGAAAGATTCACTAACATCCGAGCTAGGTGTTCTCTTTGGGAATTAGAGACTTTGTAGAGGAAGACATTTTTATAAATACATGCTGTCAAGACCATTCTTCCTTCATACAGAGTCTATGACCTGGAAAAACTTTCATAAGTCAATTGGAGCAAAGCTTTAGAGAAGTGGATTTATTGTTGGAAAAAGAAACCTCTGCACTATATCATTAGCATTCTGGTTCAGGGTGCTGGATATGTAGCTCAGTTGGTAGAGTGCTTACATGTCATACACAAAGCCCTGAGTTTGTTCCTCAGCTCTGCAGAAACTGGGCATGGTGGCAGGAGGAATAGGCAGGAGTATCAGAAGTTAAAATGTTATCCTCAGCTACATATCAAGTTCTATGATTCATAAGACCCTAGCTCCAATAATAAATAAGTGATACAGGAAAGAAAACATGTTTTCTTCAGTCTGAGATATTCTGGCTGCATGTGGCATGTTAGTACTATTTAATCCTGATATTAATTCAAATAAAATATCTTCCAGTATATATCCCCAGTCTGTCTGCCTCCCCACAAATGACACTCAATTTTCCATGGTCTCACTCACTACAGATGACTGTCTTTTCTGTGGAAGATGTTATAACTTGCAGTGAGAATCATGCTATCCCTTGTTTACTTCACAACTGAAAGAACAATAACCACATTGAACCCATAGTGTATAGGTGGACTCTTCTGTGTCACTTCATAGAATTTATGGTTCTTACATCCTATTGTGAATATATGAATCATATATCCTCTTAGAATTATTTTTATATCTTCTTAAGATTCAACAGGCCATTTAAACCAGCATGCCTTGCAGCAGGCATTTTTCATGTTTCATTCTACCAGTCATTTCAGAGGGCTTTCATCTTTCATTTCCTTGAGAATATGCATCATGAGGAAAAGGCAGTAATTACCAACAGATTCTTAAGCGTGAAATGTTGCTCAAACAAACCCAGTATATGACATCCACAACAAAGAATAGGGAAACAAAAAGATCACAGTGCTTCCTTCTAACCCAACACCCTCAGGAGCTCAAAGAGCACAAAGCAAACCCATAAGTATTTATATACTCCCTGAGCTGTATCAGGAAAGGTCACAGGAAACAGTTAAAGATACAGCAAGGAAACTCAGCATTTAACTGAATTTCTTCGGAATCTTGCTGTTTTGTGCAATTAAAAGCCAAATAGAAAATGTGTCATTAATCTTGATGTTAATAGAGGTTGCTTTTGAAGGGTAGCTCTCCTACCACCTGGGCTTCAGCAACAATCCTATAAAGAAAGCCTTCCTGTAGGAACTATGTGGCTCAGATGGTTGATCCCAGGGGTACAATCTCTGTAAGCCTTTAGAGTCAGTTGTGCCTGTATCCTACCTCCCTGGGGACCATGTGGGTCCGGGAGGATCCCAAAGAGATGCTTCCTGCTGTTGAAATGGAAGCAAAGAAAATACTGTGTTGGGCATGGCTGTGGCAGAACATAGCTCACACAGAAGACTTACTCAGATATAGTCCAGTGCTCAGTGTTCTCTAGAAAGGACAAGTCAGATGGCTGCTAAGTGCCCTAAATTCCTCTGCCACAGGGCTTCCTATATGTCATTTCACTTGCACTACTGCTGTCATCTTGTATGCTACCTGAAAATGAAGTTTACTATAGTCACACTCATTCTTTCATTCCTCTAGTTTCCGAATACTGTTGCCCAACTATATTGGTCCATAACATCATGTCTGTCTGTGTTTATGCCTATCTGTCCTATAACTGTATAAACCCGAGAAGAAAAGCCTAAATCCCTTATCTTGTCTTTCTTCTCTTAGATGTTAGATGATGATAATGATGATGACAGATCCTTAATTAAATTGTGACTTAACATATTTAGAATTTTCTTTCTTTTTCTTTTCTTTCTTTCTTTCTTTTTTTTTTTTTTTTTTTTTTTGGTTTTTTGAGGTAGGGTTTCATTCTATCTCAGGCTGACCTGGAATTCACTATGTAGTCTCAGGGTGGCCTTGAACTCATGGTGATCCTCCTAACTCTGCCTCCTGAGTGCTGGGATTAGAGGCATGCACCACCACGCCCGGCTACATTTAGAATTTTCAAAGAATAATGAATGTGATTTAACTAATTATACAAGTCTTACTAATTCTTTATATTTCCTTAATATTTTGCTAATTTCAATCTGTTCACATAAATACCCTCCAGTTATTTGTGCCATGTCCTCACAAGGTGAATGAGATGCTGTATCTTCCACACTTAACTGATAAGTACAGTGAAGCAAGAGATGCAAAATGACTTGACAGTATGCTAAAGCTAGACAGTAGCTGATGTATAGCCTGACTGTTCATCTGCATCCATGCACAAGAATCTTGCCTTGTCCACTCCCGCCGTGCACTCAACAAAAATAGACTAGTTAAAGGTACCAACGACCCTGTGCTAGAGCCTTCAATGCTACAGGTTGTCTGGTAACCATAGCAGTTGTCGCTCTCATGGTAATTGAGATCATCCAGCACACACTCACTCTCAAGATTTGAGCTACAAGAGATGAGGCATTTTCCACAGAGGGCCATTAAGGGTGGAATTCCCTTCCCCTGGTCTGACAAAGCCCTGGAGTATTGGTCTTCTGGGTCTGCAACCACATCAAGTTGAGTTAGGTGGTGGTGCTTGGTAAGAAATCTTAGTGGCTGGAAGAAAGGACTAAATAGATTTTTAAGTTGTGAGCAAGTTGTAATTGTGTTGGTTTTTTATTAATCTTTTTACTGTTTATATCCCTTAGTATATAGCTAGTCAACTGAATATCATTCTTCCTAAAAACAAAGAAAGTAAAAAGAAACTTTAGTCAGCAGTTTTCATGATTTCATTTCTGTGTTCTTACATCATATAGCAAGTGATGAGCTGGAGAAACCTTTAGGGAAGTTTTTGTTTCTTTTGCATAAACTATTTTGTAGTAATTGACCAGCCATAGAGGAACGATTATCTCCTGTGCACTCACAGTGCATTCTGTGGTCACCAGAGACTAATAAGTCTTGTCCCTGGAATGATTATCACTTTGTTGAAGAAGCTGCTATGTGAACAAAAACCAGCCTTCGTTAATTTCCCTTTTCGTATTTAAAAAACCTTGTCATTATTTTCCTTTGGGAGCATGTAATTTGTCAATAGTGCATGTTATTTTAGTTCTAAAGAGGAAAGAAGAAAGTAATATGTTTGTTTAGTTTCTTTTATACATTAATCTTCATGTCAGATGCTAGTAAATTTCCACTTAGAAAAATTAAATACTTATTTCATTATGTAATAATATAAAAGTTTTGTAAATGCTAAACACTTAAGAGTTATTTGAATTCCGTGATATCTTCTTTCATCTCTTGTCACACACATTTAACTGAGGGAATAAAGGACACTTGAAATGTGGTTATCAGGAAACAGGAATGCTCCTGAAATTTCCCAATTACGATTGCTTAATAAACACTTGTTAATGAATATGAGACTATTTCAGTGTTATTGGACCCCTGAATGTGGTTCTTGCCTGCCATTATCTTGTCTTTTTTTATTCATTCTAATTTGGAAATGTAGAAAAGGTTCAGATATGATCAAGTCATATGCAGTAGAAAGATATTTGATTAAGCTTAGCCTTCACCATTTAGTGTCTGTATTGAAGTTGAAAAATACTTTCTAAAATACACTCACAAGCTTAATATTACTTATTAATGGTAAATGATATTACATGTGTCATAATTACATTCCTATTGCACATTATTTTTCACTTTAAAAATGAGTGTATTATTTCTAATAACAGGATAGAATCTTGGTTCATACGCAGAATGAAAGAGTAAATATTACAAGTTATTCTGACCTAAACCGTCCATTTATTCATTGTGCATTTTGATATCTTAGGAAAAGTTGTTTTAAGAATGGTGTGCCCTGTTACTGGAGTGTTTGTATAAACCATTCTAACTACTCACTGTACACTATGTTGCAGTTTGTTTCAGTGTTGGAAGGAGTGTTATCTAAGCTGTCAAGGTATGATGAAGGCACTTTCTTTTCATCTATTCTGTCATTCACTGTAAGTATTTAAATGAGTTCTCTTGTACTATTTAATTGTTGTCATAGTAATTGTGTATCAGTTAAGAGCATAATTCTCATTCTTATCTCTTTTCTTCCATTGAAGGTGAAAGCAGCTGCAAAGTATGTGGATGTTCCTGTGAGTTGGTTTGTTTTTTTTTTTTTCTGCTTACCTTTCCTCACTCCATCCCTCTGTCCTCCCCTTCCCTCTCCTTCTCTCTGTCTCATAATTATGATTCACTACAGGTTTATTTCCAATCTTTAAAACAATGTCATTTCCTTAGGGAGCAGATTATTTTCCTGAAGCAAGTGCTAATTCTCATAGCAAGGCTTGGCAAGGTCATTTCAGTTTATTTTACTTTTTCTACTGTAAATTGGGGCAGTTAGGATGTTAGTTCATCATAAGCACATGACGTTGCAGTTGCAGAGGGAAGACACAGCACTGTTCACAGACTTCAGGAATAATACATGATCTATAAACTTCTTCAAAACTAAGATATCATAAATGGAAATCATGAAACTAGGTAATCTCATATGATAAATATTATTGATAATTGAGTATGACTTTTTAGAGATATGAAAAATTAATTTTGGTTTTAAGTTATACTACTACCACACAGAAATATATGTTGTATATATGACCAAAGCCTAAAGTGTGCTATTCAATTATATTTAGGCATATGTTTTCAAAGAATTAGTACATGGTAAAAATCTTTAACCTTTGAAAGTTGATGGACTATAATTTACTTGTGCACTTGAAGAATGTCATACTGTTAGGTTGTCACTGCAAATGTGAATAGCTTGGCTAATGGCAAACCTGGATAGCAGCTACAGGTATCTCTTCTTGTGTGTGCATGTGCACGTGTGTGTGTGGTGTTTTGTGCCCATCATTACTGATGCTGTGGTCATACATGGACATTCTAAGTGGGAAGTGCCTGAATGTTTCAGCCTTTCTTTATGGTTTCTTTGAAACTTAGCTTACTTTATCTTAAAAATGATTCACAGAGTCTTGCATTTTCTGTGTACTTATAATTAGTTCTGGACAATAAGCAAAAGTAATCACATGCATAGGGTCCTTCAGAGTATAATACAAGAGAGGAAAACAGAAAATCAAGTGGTTTATATTTTATGTCTCCAGAGTCACCCATATATCCCCTGAACTTCAATATACTTTCTTTTCTTTAATATTTCTATTCATTTGTTTTCAAGTAGAAAGAGAATGTGACATGTTAGGGCCTTTTGCAACTATAGATGAATTCTAGATGCATATGGCACTTTGTGCGTATGACTTTACATAGATACTGGAGAAATCGAATCCAGGCTGTCAGGCACCATTAACCACTGAGCAATCTCTCCAGCCCTTCAATGAACTTTCTAACATAAACTATGCAATAGGTTTTTGTTAATGTTTTGAATTCAAATAGACAGGGATGACATACTTACTTGTATCCATAGGGCTTTTGAAGTTATCATTGTGGCTCTGTACTAGACCCATGATACTCCATAGAATTGTAGATCTGACAGAGGCAGAAACTGCTTCATCTACTCTCTCAATGCAGACAGACCTTCTCTGACATTCTTCACAAAGATATGTCTGTGTTCTATTATTTCAATGGCTGCAGACCCACCACTAGGCCACCTACTCTTACATATACAATAAACCAAAATTCTATACCACTGTGAATGCTGCCTATGAATCCTCATTTTTATAACCCTTCTTCAACATGATAGCACTTTAAATATGTGATGATTTATAGCATTCCTCCTCTTCCCAAGGGTACAGTAGCTATATAAATGCATGTTTATCTAACTAACCTTTGGTGTTTTAGATTAAATACCCTCAAAATGTCTTTACTAAATCCACTAATTAAGTTTTATTCAATATGTGCTAAGAGCTTGCCCTAAGCACACTTAATGCAAATGCACATCCCATGCCTACAGCTCCTCAGTCTGAGGGTGGGTGAGAGTATTATAGACATGTCAGTGCAAGCACTGCTGTGACAGCCACGCCCAGGCTCCTCATCATAGATGAATCTCAGGTACCAAAGTCACTAGTAAAGGAAGTCACCCACTTGAGCATCACCTACTGTGCCACAGTAACGTCCTGAAAAGATGAGTTTCC
Organism: Jaculus jaculus; assembly: GCF_020740685.1. Taxonomy (NCBI): domain Eukaryota; kingdom Metazoa; phylum Chordata; class Mammalia; order Rodentia; family Dipodidae; genus Jaculus; species Jaculus jaculus. Next base: position 82,955,406 of record NC_059111.1, on the reverse strand, counting down.
CTTTAGAACTATAGCTTGCGATTCTGGTATTGATTCCTTTGAGTATTCACTTTAAAACTGTGATGACCTGTTAGCTATCACTCTTCTTTATACTCATACTTCAATGAGCATGTCTATATGACATAGTCTCTTAAGGTGAATTATATGGTAAACAAAAGGTACTGCTCAGCTTTCAAAACAATTCAGATGTCAGGCACCTACAGGTAAATAAAAAAACTACAAATCGGGCTGGAGAGATGGCTTAGCGGTTAAGCGCTTGCCTGTGAAGCCTAAGGACCCCGGTTCGAGGCTCGATTCCCCAGGACCCACGTTAGCCAGATGCACAAGGGGGCGCAGGCGTCTGGAGCTCGTTTACAGAGGCTGGAAGCCCTGGCGCACCCATTCTCTCTCTCTCCCGCTATCTGTCTTTCTCTCTGTGTCTGTCGCTCTCAAATAAAAATAAATTAATTAATAAAAAAAAAAAAACTTTAAAAAAAAAAACTACAAATCTCCTAAAGGAAAACACAAGAGAAATATGTGGTCTTGAATTTGGTGATGAGTTTTTAGATCCACTAAAAACATAATCTATAAAAAAGGTGGAACTAGCCAGGCATGGTGGTGCACGCCTTTAATCCCAGCACTCAGGAGGCAGAGGTAGGAGGATTGCCACGAGTTCAAGGCCACCCTGAGATGACAGAGTTAATTCCAGGTCAGCCTGGACCAGAGTGATGAGACCCTACCTCGAAAAAACAAACAAACAAAAAAGTTGGGACTAAAATATTAATAAACTCAGGGCTGTGCATTGTTAAGAGACTGAAAAGACAATCCTCAAAAACATTTGTAAAATAAGTGATAAATGACAAGTTTACAAAATGTTCATCAAACCCTTTAATACTTCACAAGAAAACAACCACCTATCCAATGTTTTAAATGCATAAAAGACTAGAACAAAGACAAGCATGGTAGCACATATGTTTAATCTCAGCACTGGGGAGGCAGAGGTAGGAGGATCACCATAAATTCCCATCCAGCCTGAGACTACATAGTAAATTATGTGTCAGCCTGGGCTAGAGTGAGACTCTACCTCCAAAATCAAAACAAAAAAAAAAAATTTGAACAGATGTTAACAAAAACAGCATACAAATAAATATCAGATCAGGGTATAAGCAGAAAGTATTGCCTGTCACTAAGGAAATGTAAGATGAAATAACCATGTACCCATTACAAAGGCAAAAGGAAAGAAAACTGAGAGCAGCAAGAGAAGCAGGAGCTCTCATTTGTTACTGGGTTCCTTGTGAAGATAGCTGATTCTGGAAAACATGCAAAATGAACCTGGAGCAACTTGTACCAAAAAAAGTGTGGAAGGGATCCGAAATACCACAATGACAAGGGAAAGTGTGGAAGGGATCCCAGTACCACAACAAGGAGGGAAAGTGTGGAAGGGATCCCAATACCACACTGAGGAGGGAAAGTGTGGAAAGGAGCCCCATACCACAGAGAAGAGGGAAAGTGTGAAAGGGATCCTAATACCACAAGGAGGAGGGAAAGTGTGGAAGGGATCCCAATACCACAAGGACGAGGGAAAGTGTGGAAGGGATCCCAATACCACAGCAAGGAGGGAAAGTATGCAAGGGATCCTAATACCACAAGGAGGAGGGAAAGTGTGGAAGGGATCCTAATACCACAGCAACGAGGAAGAGTGTGGAAGGGATCCCAAATACCACAATGATGAGGGAAAGTGTGGAAGGAATCCCAAATACCACAGTGAGGAGGGAAACCATGGAAGGGATCCCAGTACCACAGCAATGAGGGAAAGTGTGGAAGGGATCCCAGTACCACAGGGATGAGGGAAAGTGTGGAAGGGATCCCAGTACCACAGGGATGAGGGAAAGTGTGGAAGGGATCCTAGTACCACAGGGATGAGGGAAAGTGTGGAAGGGATCCCAGTACCACAGGGATGAGGGAAAGTGTGGAAGGGATCCTAATACCACAGCAATGAAAGAAAGTGTGGAAAGGATCCCAATACCACAGCAATGAAAGAAAGTGTGGAAAGGATTCAAAATACCACAAGGATGAGGGAAAGTGTGGAAGGGATCCAAAATACCACAGAGGAGGGAAAATGTGGAAGGGATCCCAAATACCACAGTGAGGAGGGCGAGCCATAGGCACATAAGCACCACCTAAGGAACCTCAGTGGCTTAACTGGATAACTTTCTACAGCAAATTAGTAAAATTGTATGGGAACTGTTCATAATTCACTCTAACATATGACATAATTGAATAAATGAATAGATGGGGAAATTTTTTTTAAACTTTCCTGTAGAAGAAATTCTAAATAATCAATAAAGATGCTTCTTAAGAAAGTAGTAGCAGGACTAGAGAGATAGCTTAGCAGTTAAAGTGCATACCTTGTGAAGCCAAAGAACCCAGGTTCAATTCCCCAGTACCCATGCAAGCCAGATGCACAAGGGGGTGCATGTGTTTGTATTTCATTTGCAGTGACTAGAGGCTCTTGGCACACCCATTCTCTCTCTCTCTCTCTCTCTCTCTCTCTCTCTCTCTCTTTTTCTCTCTGCTTGCAAATAAATAAGTAAAAAGAGAGTGATATCAATCTCCTGACTCCATGAGAGCAGGCTGCACATAGCAAATTCCTTTAAAAAAAAAAAAAAAACAGTGGGAAATATTGACAAATGCTGAATCATCCCAAATAAGATATACCATCAAAAATTTGAACTGGCCAGGTCATCAAAACTGGCAGTCAGAGAAACTGGCAGTTAAGAGTAATCCATGGTACCTATAGCTGTAGGCAATGTGGTGTCTAGATGAGATTGTAGGACAGAGAAAGATATTGTACAAGAACCAAAATGATCTGAATAAAGTGTGTAATTGTGTTAATATTATATCAATATATGTTTACTTTTGTAACAAAGAACCCATTTGGTACAAATGTACAATAATGGAAGATGGAAAATAGTGTGGAGTATATGCCAATGATCAGAGCCACCTCCATAGCTCTTCTATGACTCTGAGATGATGCTAAAATAAGAAGTTTGTCTAAGAAAGAAGCATTTGCAGGTGTAGTGGTGCATGCTAATGATCCTAGCTACTGGGGAGGTTGAGGCAGGAGCATGCCAAACTTGAGGCCAGCCTGAGCTACATAATGAAATACTGTTGAGAGAGAGAGAGAGAGGGGGGGGGAAGAGTACTGTGTGCCTGGAGCTTAATAGCAGATGAATTGTTCCTTTTATGTGGTTCTGTGCTATTAGATTAACTCTATGTCCTTGGGCATTGCTTAAGTGGCCTGAGATTAACCATCTGTAAAATGGGTGGAGTTATCTAAACCACCTGAATCCTTCTATGACAAGCATCTTTTCTTGGAGTTTTAATATCTGCACAGATCCATCCAAGAGAAAACAGAGCCAAAATATGCTCCAGGAAGATGACAATATGAGAAAGAGCTAAAGGGACAATTCTGTGGCAGGGGGCAATACTGCCACTAGTTGGAAATTGCTTTAAAAGAAGATAAGTAAATGAAATTTTTTATTCTATGAAATGAAACTTCAGTGTGAAATTAAATGAATTGCAAAAAGGAAGAATTTATGCTTCCCAAACACATTTAATTAGAATTATAGTTGAAGATGTATGAGCAAAGAAGAGAAAATGGCTCAAATCAATACATTAATGTATAGCATGTTATAAACTGTCTCATATCTGTTTTGTGGAGACTCTTTGTGATACTTCTTCATGTAAGAAAATTACATATAGGAAAACTTTATCCTGAACAGAAGCAAATTCTAGTGCCACAAGTTTCTTGGCAGTGTAGCCAGCAGAGATCTGCATGGAAGCTTTCTGATTCAGTGACATTTGCAGCATTTGATCTTCATTAAACATCTGTGTTCTAGAAAGTTCTGCTGGAGCAATACAGGACATTGCCTTGTCATAGAGCACTGGAGTATTCATGTTGGCAAAGACCTCAGACATAGTTTTAAAATTAGGAGAGGTAGGAAGTGGAAACAGGGTCTCATGTAGCCCATACTAGTCTCACTATATAATTGAGGATGACTTGGACTCCTGATATTTTTGCCTATACCTCCAAGTGTAGGGGTGATAGACATGGCCACTAAACTCAGCTGCTTTTTTACCAAAAAATGTTTTAAGCCAGACCTGGGTTTAGTGAACATGTCCAAAGAATAACTTAGGAGATGGAAACCCAGACCTGAGAGTAACAACCAGTAGGTTAGACACAGGACAAAGAGAATGTTCGCATTAGCTTTGTAAAGAGGAGCATGCTCACATTAGCTTTTAAAGAGGAGCAGTAGACCTCTTTACAAAGCCAAAAGAAAATTGTAATAGCAAAGTATTATGTATATTTAAACTAACAATGGCAAAAAGTATTGCCTATCAGGTGGGTAAAATGTTGCTGAAAGCTATGTCTGTTTAAATTACAAAGTCAAGCTGGGTGATGGCTCATCCTTTAAGTTGATGGCTACTTATACACAGGAGCCCACCTGAGTTCTATACCCAATACCCACATAAACAGATAGATATGGCCATAGACTCCAGTTTTTAGCGCCAGTCCTTTAAGTAATGGAGACTGAGAATTGTTGGGGCTCCCCAACTGAAAAGAGCAACTATGGGTTAAGGGAAAGACTCCATCACAAGGAAATAAACAGCTGATCAGATGAGCAACAGAGAAGGACCCTGGGCATTCTGCTTTGACCTCCCTGGAGCACTGATGGGCACATGTACTGCACACATACATATGTATGGAACACACAACCCATCATATCACGCACATCACCCATACTCGATACACACATAAATACATGCAAAAAGTCATGTGAGACAATAATATGAAGTACTTGCTTTACAAATAATAGTAATAATCAGATACTGTGGTTCTGTAGGAGCCACTGAGGAACCCAGGCCCCCTGTGTTTGAATCCTCCCTCCATCACTTCAGTTAATATCATTGTAACCTTGGGTGCCAGTTTCTTTATCTACTAATGAAGGCATAATTATACTTCTTACAAGCTCATTGTGAATAAGCACTTTCAGGCTTCCTAGAGTGCAGTTAGTACACAGTGAATGTTGGTTATTATCATACATTATTGTTGATTATAGAATAAGATCTCAGGATCATATTCTAGAAAATAAACTCATCTGTATTACTGTGGAAAACTCATATAAGTCTTATAATAACAACACATCCTTTTTACTTATTCTTGCAGAAAGCCACCAGAATAGGTAAAGGCCCCATCTATGAATCTTGGAAATAATGGCTTATGAAACAGAAAGAAAAATCAGGTGGCTATTCTAGAGACAAATAAGCAAGTTCAACAGCAATACTCTTCTCATGAGTAGCCCTGTCAAACATTCCCTTTTCTTTATAATCAATGTCAAAGAATTCTAAGCCTTGAACTTCCTAACATGTGGCTTGAACCAAGCATTACAGTTCACACTAGGTCCAGTGTCTAAGTTCAGATCTCTCCTTTGCACATGATCAGCTTCCTGAGCTGTGGGTCCATTTCCCCTCCTTTGTACTAAAGTCTCTGCCATCTCCCTCAGTGGGTTCTTATGAAAACTCAGGTAGTATGCTAATGTGCACATGCATTGTAAATAAGAAGCATGGTTGAAAAGTCCTGGGTTGTGGAGCGAGGCCTCCTGCAGCTTGTGTTTTCCTCTGCAGGCCCTACTCCCACTTCAGGAGCAGCATAACCGGCTTCCACAAGAAGCAGATGGCTTCCACAGTGTGGACAATTGAGTTCATTTCTGCTCTTTATTGTAGAATGTTAAGTGCCTTGTGCAAATCAGTGGTGACTTCCAAAGGTTCAATGGCAGTTCTGTGGCATTGGTGATAGTGATTCTTCCTTCACTTCTGACACTGTTTATTACTTAGACAAGGTCACCTGCATTGAATACTCAGTGCTTTATGTCAGGGTGAGAGCCAGGCAGGACTTGGGGAGCTGCTGTCCCTAGGATATCCTCACCAGGAGAGGTGTGTGTGCTCACCAAGACCATTCAGTCTTGCTAGTGTGGGAGCTGTGTATTGTTCCTCTCAAGGACAGTGTGGCTTCTCTTATCTCCACTCCCTTGTTTTGCCCATTTACCTCTTCATTCTCATCCATAGCCTGCCCCTGGTTCATGGTGTTCTAGTACTCTCAGATCTCCCTTTATCCACAATACGTGAAGTTCCAGTGGGGCTAAGTAAATCAATCTTAGTCCATCTGAACCTTATAAACTAAATATGACGTAGTTGATTCCTCAGATTCTCATGCAATTTTTTTTTTAATTTTTTATTGGAGAGCGACAGACAGAGAGAAAGTCAGATAGAGGGAGAGAGAGAGAATGGGCGCACCAGGGCTTCCAGCCTCTGTAAACGAACTCCAGACGCGTGCGCCCCCTTGTGCATCTGGCTAACGTGGGACCTGGGGAAGCGAGCCTCAAACCGGGGTCCTTAGGCTTCACAGGCAAGCGTTTAACCGCTAAGCCATCTCTCCAGCCCTCATGCAATTTTTATAACACCATACATAACACCTGAAAATAAGTGAAAGAAGGTTAAAAGAAAAATCTTATAAATTGAGAGATTTAACTCCTTTTTATTAATATGATCATCAGTGTGAAATAGTATGTAGCTTGCATCTGACATATATGCTAGCACATTCTTTTTAAAAAGAATTATTTTATTAGTCTTGTTGGTACCATCATTAGCCTCTACCCTGTCCTCCCCCACTCCATAGGGACCCTCCTCCGTGGGGAATGTGGGTTGTGCATTGTGCAGTTAGCCATCAGTTATGGGTAAGAGGCAATGTCTCTGTGCATAATGACCCAACGTGTGGCTCTAACATTCTTGCTGCCCCCTCTTCTGCAAATTTCCCTGAGCCCTGTTAGGTTCATTTTAGGTCTGCTTTAGTTAAGAGGTCTTGGGGGTCTCTGTGTCTCTGGATATCTGGTTTGGAAGGAGTTGAGTATTCTCTGTGTCTATCTACTTCACCCTTGTGCTGGTACCAGGTTCCCTTTGTCTGGGGATATTGTATCACCAGTTGTTACACAGTATGAGAGAGTAGTGATCCTTATGGTAGATCAGAATGGCCAGAACCCAATGAGATGTTCATAATCTCAAATAAAGAAGGATTGGGAAGCCCATATATCTCGGCTGAAAAGCCTCTGGCTCCTTTCCTTGAGTATTTCAGGATCATCTCTTAAATTATCATTTTTTAATGTTTAAAATAACCTTTTTTGGAGTTTGTTTCTGCAATATCACAACCAAAATGTTTGAACATGTGAGTATTTACAGTAACTGTATTTAGACCTGTCAATATACAAGGTGTGTTACCCTTAGGAGAAGTAATGTAAAGCAAAGACTGCATCATAGAGACATTAACAATAGCTGACTGATGTCAGATACTCTGGCACCATTATGAGAGGACTCTGACTCAGGAAGCTCATCAGAGACCCTTACCCAGAGCAAGAACTCTGGAGAAATGTGATATTCCCCATCAGAACTTCAAGACTGACTGGAATGTACATGTTTAAAATATGTATGTTACATACATCAAATCTGAAAAATGTTTTCAAATGGATGTGTCAGCCAGGGAAATGGCTCAGTGAATGAAGAGTTTGCTGTTAAGCATGAGCGCCCAAGTTTGGATCCCTAGTCCCCATATACTTCCCAGGAGGGCATGGCATCCGATCTATAATCCTGACAGGAGGCTGAGACAGGGAATCCCTGGAACAAGCTGGAAAACTCTGGATTCAAGTGAGAGACCTTTCCTCAGTAAAGAAAATGGAGAGAGCATGACAACTAGTCACAACCTCTCATCTACACACACACACATGCCTGTACACTTGAGCACACACACGTGCAAACCACACTCATATACACATACTAAAAACATTTAAAGGATGTATTATTTATTAAGTTTTTATTTATTTATTTTGCAAAAGGAAAGAGAATATGGGAATGCCAGGGTCTTTAGCCACTTCAGAAGAACTCCAGATTCATATGCCACTTTGTGCATCTGGCTCTCTGTGGGTACTGGGGAATTGAACTCAGGTCGTTTGGCTTTGCAGGCAAGCACCTTAATGCTCAGCCATCTCTCTAGCCCAGATGTATTATTTTTAATTCAGAATTTTCAGCTTCTCAATTTGGGTTAAAAATCAAATATATAATAATGCAAATGGATAGAGTTTTCTTGTTTGTGTGTGTGTAGTGCTGGTAATCTAATTAGGCCTCACAAATTCCAGCTAAGAGATGAGATTTTATCGTTATTTTTAAAAGTTAGAAAACCTGTCTAGAAAAATTTTATCTTTATAAATTTGGTTAAAAGTTCTTTCTAGGCCGGGCGTGGTGGCGCACACCTTTAATCCCAGCACTCGGGAGGCAGAGGTAGGAGGATTGCTGTGAGTTCGAGGCCATCCTGAGACTACAGAGTGAATTCCAGGTCAGCCTAGGATACAGTGAGACCCTACCTCAGAAAACCAAAAAAAAAAAAAAAAAAAAGTTCTTTCTGTCTGCCCTTTTGAAGGAGTTATTCCTCTTCTCAGCAACAGTGCATAATACTTACATTGGCATCAACCTAGTTTGAAGGCTTCGACTCTTCGCTTTCTGCATGAATACCATATAATTTTGCAACTTAGTAGAAAACTTGTTAAGTATTTTTAACACATAATCATTGTGGCTTTATTTACTACCTTCTACTTTTTAAGTTCTTGTGAACAGATAAATTACTCCAAATGTTTTTGAAAAGGTTGAGGACAGTTTTCACAGTTTATTTGTGTTTGTGCGTATGTATGTGCTCATAGTCATGTGTGCATGATGGTGCAAGTGTGCCTCGGCTCCTGTGTGGAGGTCAGTTCCGCCATTCTCTGGAACTTGCTCTGCTGTTCTTTGCCTCACTCACCGCAGTGAAAATTCTCCTGTCTCCATATCCAGGTGCACTGAAGCTGTGGCTTCTGGCTTTAAGGTAAAGGCTGAGGATTAAACTCTGTTACTCAGACTTGAACAACAGTACTTTATCCACTGACTAATCTCCCCAGCCCTATGGAAGTTTCTGTTAAAATATAAAAATGTTATATTTGTATAGGAATTGATGTATAAAGGTCATTTAAAAAAAAAAACAAGCAACATATTAGCTAGTAAAAACAAAGAATGTTTTGTGACAATCCCTGCAACAAATTATGTATTTGTAACATTGTGTCCTATGTTCTCTGATGACCATTTTAAGTTTGTACTGAGTCTTGCTTGCCAGAACTGGACTGTAAAATGTTCCTCCTACACTTTCTTGTCTTAAACCTCACAGATCCATTTTGTTCAGTGGCAACAAATGACCTGATGCAGGTATTTCGTTCTAAAAGCATGATCATCATAAATGAGGTTATCTCAGTTTCATCTGTGATGGTTTATCCAAGGCAGGTTTCTCTAGGTTATAAAAAGTTAGCTTCTAGTTCATCTTTGAGACAAGCATGGTATATTTAAAAATGTGTCTCCTTGTTAAACAGATACCATGACAGTATTTTTTTTAATTTAATTTATTAGTTTTCTTTTCAGCAAATACAGGCAGTTTGGTACCATTGTTTAGGCTCATCCATGATCTACCCCCTCCCATTGGACCCTCTTTGTTGATATAAATCGGTCGTGCATTGTGGAGTTAGCCCATAGTTACTGGTATTTTTATAGTGAATTGTTAACCTCCAGGGTGAGGTTGAAAAGCTTCATCTCTCTGTCGCTGTGAGAAATGACCGCTGTGTAGTGTCCACCCATCCATGAATGGGGAAGTGAAGGCTTGCACCTGTGGGGTTAGGTGGAGTGCCAGGAAGGAAGAGCGTTTGCAGCATGTAATTAGCAAGGATTTTTTTTTTTTTTCTCTCCTTAGAGCAGCATGTTCATCTTGCTGGGTTAACTAGTAATTAATGCTGGGTGGAAAAAAAAATGTGCCAGGAATCTGTACCCTCACTTAAACTCATTCACTCACTGATATATTCTATTGCTTATGTCTGAGGCACTCACCTTAAAGTATTTCATTCCCTTCCATAGTTACTGACTTATGTTCATGTGGGAGTTTTTCAGTCCCCCATATCCCTTTACCATAACTTTACTGACCAAAGTTTGTCCAGTTCTGCTTCCAAATATTAGAATTTAGATACTCTTGATTTAGAGGTGACTATACTAATAAGGATGGTGGAGAAGTTAATAAATAGTGAGCTGGTGGCTGTATAAGTTTAAAGTGAAAGTATAAAATGTTTTATTTTTCCTTTCCCTAAATGGCATGTAATATATAGTGCTTGCCATGTGGTTTTCAATTGTCATTTTCTCATGCATTGTGAAAAAATGAGAAAAACATGTTAATTACTAATAGAGAAAACATCTCTACATATATCTCTCAGCAATACAATATTCTTGATACAAATGCATTCACCCCATCATGGTTGAGGCTTAACAGGAGGCAGCTTTGATGGTGTTGGAAGGCACACTCACTTGCACCAGAATGTCAGTCTTTTTCCACAGTACAATCAAAAGTATTCTTTTCCTTTAGACAACAACAAAGTCATTAAAAAGTATAACTCTATGATCAGTTTGAAGGATCTTTTTAAATATATTTTATTTAAACTACATTTCATTTCCTAATAAGATAACATTTAATCATGGGATTAGATGCAGAGACTTTCAAAATATATATCTCATTTCCACATAAGAGTCCCGGCATCAAGGAGCACTGAACCAGCAATAATGTCTTCTATCCAAACACATTTGTACTGTACATAGAAACTGTTTAAAAGGAAAATTACATCTTTTTCAGCAATTTATCAGAGATAATTACCCTTCGTACACCAAATGAAGGATAAAGTGTTCTAAAGAACTCTAATTCTAATTGGAACATGTCACCAGGTGTTGCTGCTACTCTTACTTGTGTATATTCTTCTAATGATTATAGTCTTATGCCACAAGCTGGATGAAAATATATTCACTAGGTGTGAAATTCCCATATGTCACAGTTTCAAGAATAGGTAAACACTCAAAGATAAAGGAAGGAATAATGCTAATGAGCACTGTTAAGAACTCTAAGTTTTATTTTCCAGGCAAGTAGATCTTAATTTGCCAACCCGGAAGAAAATACTATTTCAAAAAGAATAATTTGTTAAAAGAAACTTTTGAATGAACTTTACATACTCAACCAGGATTTTTATTTACATGAAAAGTCATGGAGCTGTCTCAACTCACAGACTTTTTATCAGCTTGAGTCTGGACTCTATCATTTGGGAAGAACATTTCATTTTCTTTTAGGCTTAAACCATAAAGTATTTGTTGATTTTAGATGGTAGAAGATAAACTCATTCTGGAAAATATTTCATGAAGTCTGGTATTGTCTTGGAAGTGATCAGGGAAACAGGAATGACTGTGGCAGGTGTAAAATGCCAGTCCACCCCAGTCTTCCTGGCCATAACTTCATTTCTACCAAGTCTGTTGTGTGAAGTGATTGATTGGATTAAACTTCTAAGCATACTTCTCCTTTGAAAGGTGAACATGAAAATCGGTTTGGGTGGGGAGAAATGACAGTAAAGCAAACCTCTCTTTCATTGCCAAGTATAACTGAACTGCACCCAGTACCTTGCTATTATGAGTATCATAGGTTCTTGTTTCCAGGCACCTGAGTCAAATTCACCCTTAAGTTTAAAAAACTGTCCTTATACCATTTTCATTGTATGGTAGTGTGCTTTCAAAATGTTCTCATTTTCAGTATTTTGACAAAGTTAAAGAGTCACAGAGAGAAATGCCATATAGGTACTTCTCTAGAGGGGTTAGGTGTCACTCGCATATCAATAGTAGTAACCTTTGTAGGAATGACCCTACCTTCTCACTTGAGAAAGAAATAGATAAACCTTCCCTCACCAAAAGAGAAAACAACTTAGGTTTATATTAATAGTCCTATACTTAAAAGTGTTCATTTTCTTAAACACTGATTATAAGAATTAGCCAGAAAAAAATAAGGCATATATTTGTTCAGTTGCCGCCACTAAGTCTCTTGGACTTATTACCTGAATTATGTGTGGATGCTCTCGAAGAAGAGATTGATGAAAATATTAGTATAAATAGTTATCTTAAAGTTTAACTTAGTTAAACTTTGTTTGTAACAGGGTTATGTAGTAAAGATGACTGGGTCTGAATTTTTGTAGCATGTGTTTTCTTTTAAGCAGTAAGAAATCTCAGTTATCCTTACTGCCCTGAAAAAATTAATTTCTAACAAAAAAGCAAGTTTGGAAAAAGAAGGAGTTCAGCAGAAATGGAAGGGAGATAAGATTGGGTAATAGACATCTACATAATCTTATCACATATGTAATATGTTTGTGTGTGTTTAGATGTGAATATGTCAAAGAACAATGTTTTTTAATTCGACTTGTTGAAAGACAGTTAATTTTATTGTGGCCTTAAAAATAGAATTCATACAGGGCTGAGAAGATGTCTTAGTTGTTAAAGGCACTTGCTTATAAAATATTAATTCACATGCATCTAAAAAGAAAGTGGTCAGTTCTCTTTACCCTTCATTTGAGGAGAATCTTATCCACTCTGGTGCATAGCTTGAGTTGTTTTCCCAGAAGTAGTTATAGTTAAATAACCCATGCCCTCTTTCACCTGATTATTTCACAGTAATCACTTGTGCAAATGAGTCTATAATAAAGTTTCTAAGTGTGTCCTGTGGCCACAAGTCTTTGCTCATCAATTCTATTTTCTTCTTAATGTTATATACCAGTCAAATAACTCTATGGATTGCAAATCAGCCCACATGTAAGGTATGCAAATAAGTTTTCCATGAGCTAGCCAGCTATATGAAACTTGACAAGCAGCTGATGATAAGCTGAGGAAAGGTTCTTTCAAAGCCATTCTGGTTTTTGACCCTTCCTCATTATTGATTTATTTTTCCAAGTTAGGGTCTCACTCTAGCTCAGGCTGACCTGGAATTCACTGTGGTATCTCAGGGTGGCCTCAGACTCATGGCAATCCTTCTACCTCTGCCTCCCAAGTGTTGGGATTAAAGGGATGCACCACCACACCCAGGTCATTACTGATTTTTAAATATATATATATATATATATATATATATATATATATATATATATATATATGTATGTATGTATGTATATATATATATGTATATATATATATATATATGTTAATTATTGGGCTGGAAAGATGGAAAAGCACTTGCCTGTGAAGGACCCGGTTCAAGGCTCAACTCCCCATGACCCACGTTAGCCAGATGCACAAGGTGGCACACGTGTCTGGAGTTTGTTTGCAGTGGCTGGAGGCCCTGGCATGCCCATTCTCTCTTTCTCTCGCTCTCTCTCCCCCTCTCTCCCTCCCTCCCTCTTTCTCTCTGTCTGTCTGTCTGTCTGTCACTCTCAAATAAATAAATAACTAATAAAAATAAATATATTAACTTATTTGAGAGAGAGGTGGGAGGAAGAAACAGATAGAGAAAGAATGGGCACACCATGGTCTTCCAGCCTCTGCAAATGAATTCCAGATGCATGAGTCATCTTGTGTATCTGGCTTTAGTGGGCACTGGAAAATCAAACCTATGTCCTAGGATTCACAGGTAAGAACCTTAATTAGTAAGCCATCTCTCCATCCTCATTACTGATTTTGATGCATATATCAAGGAGGAATAATGTTAACTTCCCTGCATGCTCTAATATTAGAAGTTCCCAAAAGTTAGGCAATTTATAAAGTTAACGTGGAGACTGATTTATTGATGTTCTCATTTCAATTTTAAAATACCATAAGATATTGTTAAATGAATAGAAACAAAAGGCAATTGAAAAATGTTTATCTTACTTCATATTATTATTTTTCTAATATCTGTCTATAATTTACTCATCTTAATAAGAAAATCGAGTTTGTATTTTTTGAGCACTCATAAATCAAAAGGGGAAATCCAGGAAGTTATTATATTTCATATTATTGATGAACTTGTAAGATATGATAAAAAGTGAATTGCAGTAGCTATTTGGAAATAATAGTTGCCTCATGAAACTTTTGAAAGTTTCTCTCCTTTATCTGTCTTGATATGTTGACCTTTTTTGCACATGTATATGTGTGTTTGGTGTGGATGCATGTTTGTATGTGTGCCCATGTGTGTGTGTGTGTGTGTGTGTGTATGTTTGTGTGTGGTGTACATGTATGTATATGTGGTTGAAAGCCAGAAGCCAACAACATTGGGTGTCTTCCTCAATTGCTCTCTGCCTTGTTTAATGAAACAGGGTCTCACTAAGCCCAGAGCTAACCAATTTGGCTAGTCTAGCTGGCCAGCTTGTCCCAGGGATCCTCCTATCTCTGTCTCCCAAGAGCGGGAATTAAGAGCATGTGCCTCCATGCCCCATGTTTACACAGGTTTTGGGAATCCAAACTTAGGTCCAGTGCTTGCATGGCAAGCACTTTACTGACTGAGCCATTTCTCCAAACCCAAGATAGTCACTGTCAACTTACAACCGTGTTTTGCTAACCATTTTAATAATGATTAATGTGACCTCAAAGAGTGAAAATCCATAGTAAGCTTTCATTTGCTTTAGATATAGAACTTACTAAAGGTATTTATTATTGATTTGGTCTGAACATGAGTAAAGTCATAATTTTTACAATTGCTATAATTAAACCAAAATTTCACAAATGATAACTGACCTTTTTTTTTTTTTTTTTAATCCTCCATGCTTTTCACTCACAACAGAAACCAGGAATGGATCTGGCAGACACCTACATTATGTTTGTTCGGCAAAACCAGGATATTCTTCGAGAAAAGGTCAATGAAGAAATGTATATAGAAAAGTTGTTTGATGTAAGTAGCTGGCCAGTATACTTGCATGGTAAGGATGTGCTACAAAGAGAAAACCTGCATTTTGGTGATATATTGGCAAAGCAGACTTTCCTTTTTGACCTTTTTTCTTCTATTCAGCTAATGTACTTGATAATTTTTACAGTTCCGTGACTGCTGAGGGAAGAGGTAAATACTTTGCTTTTCTACACAAGCACTGTCACTGTTAAATGAGAGTCTCAGAACTCTTCTGGAGTTTGACAAGCACAGTTGTAAACAGAGTCCACCACGTACAATGTCATTTCCCTTGATTTTGCATCATTCCATACCTGGAACTGTGTGGTAATGAGTCTGACTCCTCCTAAACAGCTTTTTCTGTCAATATGTTCTTCCATTAAACAAAGAAAATAGGCTACAGGAAAGCCAAGTAAAGTACTGATATGCACTAAAAATGTAACATGCCAGTTTTATCACTATCAAGGTCTTAATTGTAGCAGGCAACTAACATAGGGGATTGTGATTTTAGACACATGATCATAAAGTATCTGTGGTGTATCTGTGAAGGTAGCTAAGAGAACAGTTGATTTAAATAGTGACATTGTCACTCATTTGTACCTATGAACAACCAGTTGAAAGAAAATGGGTCTGTGCTTGGTGACATAACCACATAACTCTCCACAATGCTAATTCTGAAACGTGATATTTGCTTTAAAACATGTTTATTTACGTACATCTTCTCTACATTTTAGACATGCTTTTCTGGCAGTTTCATTTAATTATGCAAGTTACTGCAAATGTTTTCATAACAGCAATTCACGGTCTTCATGGTGACACTTCAGCTGTAGCAGTCACAGAAGGTCCTACTACGTCAGCATCTCCACCAGGGTCTGTCATGTTAAGTGTTCACTGCTCTGCAGATTGGGTGGTCAAAGTGAACCCTGTCTTTCTGACTTTTTGTTTCCAGCCTTTACCCAGGCCATTTTACAATAAAAGTATCATCTGTTTTAATAAGCTATGTGTTAATATGTGTGAAAAGAATGATTTCCTAAAAGCTTTGATGCCCTGCAGGGGTAGAAAAATTATCATCTATCCAGCTGGCTCTTGTACAAAATACTGAAACCATATTAGCAACTTCTGCTTCCGTTTGGAATAGCTCTAAATGTACAAGCATATGTTTCATTTCTAAGTTCTCTTTTACTTTTTTGCTTATGCAGTGATTTTCAAAATTGTCAAGCAGGAAAAAAACACTGGGTTGATATTTCCGTGTGTTCCTTCGTACTTAAAGTACATGTTGTATGTACATAAAGTACATATTGTAGTGAAACTAAGGAAGAGCCATTATGTGCAGATTGTTTTTGTGTGGAGGAAGGGTGTTTTCTTAACATCTTCAAGTTTTTGTCTGGATGTCCTGCTTTCTGCAAGGCTGAGCCAGTTAAAAACAAAGGTAAACTTATTTTGCACCTCAAAGATATTCCCTATTTTCTCTCTTCTTCATTGAATGAACTTTAGAAAACGGTGTGCTACAGTAACAATCACAGCTAGCTAAAGTGAATCTAACAAGACCAACATTCACATAACACACTTGTTCCATCGTCCCAATACCTAAGTATCTGACATGGATGTGGGCCTGCTTCCAACCTGTTCTGTTTCAGTTGTGTAGCTTTTTACATTTAATGCATTCCAGTAGAGCATAGGACTTGTTATTTGTAAAATAATTGTAAGATCCTTAAACATTCTAATTTTTTTTAAGTTGTACCTCCCTATTACTTTAATTAAAAATAAAAATAGGCCCTAATTCTATTAGTATGTCACCAAGAATAACATGTATGAGTGAATACTAAGAGCTCCTAATTAGTCAGACTGAATTTGCCTCAATTATAGTTAGTAAATGAGAGGTTATCAAGTGTGTGTTGAAAGGTAAAATAGAATGTGTATCTTAAGCAGCAGATCATTACTGAGAGACATTATATAATTATTGGAAACCTACTTGGCTGGTGCTTAAAATAATATTGTTATGTGTCAAGAAATTGCTGAAAATAATGACCCTAAATGTACCGTTAGCAACCTTAGTCTATTATGGATAAAAGATTGAAGATAACAACTATGCATGGGCATCATGACAAACTTTTGCTTTTCCAATTAGACTACTTCCTCAGGAAGTAAGTAAATGGAAACTTCTAAGTTCAGGTACAAATACACACACACATACACACACACGCGCGCACGTGCGCACACACACTTATAGTGTGCTAACTTGGAGAGGTCTTAATCAACTTGGTAAAGGGCCAGGCACTCAGGTTATGGTCATGGAATATAAAGGCTTAACTTCTTAAAGAATAATGTGCTATTTACCCAAATGAAATTCACTTAGTCTTGGAAGTCTGCCAGCTAACACTTACTCATATAAAACAATTAGTCTGTAAGACACATATTCATCCTGTCACTTTAAAAAAGAACTCCTGGGTTCCACTAAATAATCACCTTCCCCCATGTTGTGCTAGCCACAGGGAGACTTCACTGAAATATCCATGGAAGGTTCTGTAACTCCTTGGGGTAGCTTCCATAATATGTTTTGATCATCTAAACATTTTAATTCTCCATGATTGGGCTGATATGGCTTAGCAGTTAAGGTGCTTGCCTGTGAAACCTAAGGACTCATGTTCAATTACCCAGTACCTGTGTAAGGCAGATGCACATGGTTGGAACATGCATTTGGAGTTCATTTTCAGTGGCTAGAGGCCCTAGTGTGCCCATTCTTTCTCTCACTCTGTCTGTCTCTATATATCTGACTGCCTTTCTCTCTCTTTCCCTCTCTCTCACTCTCTCCCTCTCTCTCTTTCAATAAATAAAATAAATATATTAATTCTCCATGATTTTTGTTGTAAAGTGCCCTATAGTTCAGTTGAAACAATAGTTCCACTTACTGTAACCAAAAAATTACCATTGCCCTAGATTCATGCCTGTTGCTTTGGAACATCTAAGAATAAGAATGGCAGAACTCGGGCTGGAGGGATGGCTTAGTGGTTAAGGCATTTGCCTACAAAGCCAAAGGACCTTGGTTTGATTTCCCAGGACCCATGTAAGCCAGATACACAAGGGGGCATATGCGTCTGGAGTTCTTTTGCAGTGGCTGGAGGCCCTGGAGCACCCATTCTCTCCCTCCTTTGCTCTCTCTCTCTAATAAAAATTTTAAAAAAAAATGGCAGAAATCTGAATGTACATGCTACACAGCAATATGCTGTGACCAAACCTGTGGTCTGACTGTCTTGTGCTACTGTTCAATCTCCAATTCCATAGCAAAGCTATTTTGTGTTTTATCTCAAAGTATATATTAGGTAGAAATGGTCTAAATCTGTATTATCTCTAAGCCCATTAAGTATCATCAACTTGAAATTTCTAGTCTTGAAATTTTGAAATTAAAAGACCCTCTAAACATTATGTATGTATGTATGTATATATATATATATATATATATATATATATATATATATATATATATATATGAGAGAGAGAGAGAGAATATATATATATAGGCAGATATGATGGTATTTGCATTCATCCTGTGTATTAGTTACTTCATTTGCTGTGTTCAAATACCTGACAAGAAAGGAAAGGGTTTATTCTGGTTTATACTTCCAGGGTATACAGCCCATCATGGTAAAGAAAAGACATGGTATCATGAGCCCAAGGCCTGATGGTCACACTGCATCCACAATCAAGAAGCAGAAACAGAACAGAAATGTGGGCCATTGAGACAAGGATATAAAACTCAACTCCAACAACCCACTTCCTTCAGCATGACTTTACCTCCTAAAATGTCCACATCATTCCCAAGCAGGATCACCAGTTGAAAACCAATTATTCAAACACACAAGCCAATGTGAGACATTTCAAATTCAAACCACAACTTTCCATCCCTATCTTTCCATACCCCATGGCTATCTCATGATATAAAATGCATTCAGTTCAACTTCCAAAGTTCACCTAATCTTCAACAGTGCCTACACTGATCAAAAGTCTACAGTCTCATATTAGACTTAGGGCAGTCTCATAAATCTCTTAAAAATGAATTATAAAATCAAAAATCAATTTATATCCAACATAAAATAACAGCTGGTTAAAACTGCCATTCCAAAAAGAAGGAAAAGGGGGCATATCAAGGAATGATTAAAAACAACAGGGCAAATAAAAAAACAACTCCTGTGGCTTCATACCCAGTATCTCATACGCATCATATCATCTTCTAGGTTCCAAAGGGTTTGGGCTGCACTGCCTCTCCAACTCTGCAACCTGTAGCACAAACAGCCTCTCCTTTGGCTGGCTCCACTTTTAGCCTGTAACTTTGCTTGACAGACATCCCATGGTCCTAGCATCTCCAGAATCCTCTGATTTACATATGCTCTACCAGCAAGTAAAGAATGGCTACTGACTCTATGGAAACACTTTCCAATGGAATAACTTTGGCATTTTTCCTTCAGACTTTCTCCTTTCAAAAGAATTTGTGTCCTTACAAATTAGGTCTTGTCCTCAAGACATGTTTCCTATTACTCCAGTGAAGAGAGTGAGGTTTTCTCTTAATTGTGTTAATCTCTTTAACAATTGCAGATGTTTGTTGACTGCCATCTCTTACTCCAGAACTTTAAAACTGGCTCACAAACCTTTCCTTTCTAAACCTCGCTTTTTTTCTCTCTTTATCTGTAGATCTTAGTAAGAGTCATTAGAAGTGACCACGTCATAGCTTGAATGCTAGGCTGTGTGATATTTCCTCTGGCAAAGGAATTAGTCCATTGCCTTTAAATTTAAATTCAACCCCGCTCAAGTTCTCAGGACATGGGCAGAATTCAGGCAGATTCTTTGTCAGAATATCCCACAAATGGCCCCTAGACCAGAGCTTGATAAAGTCCTTATTCCCTTCTGAAACTTCATGAGCCAGGCCTTCATTGCTCATATTCTTCTCAGCCCTTTTGTCTCCTAAGCTCCCATCAGAATAGCTTCTTAAGCTCTGCTTGTAGTTCTCCTGCCCAAAGTTCCAAACTTTTCCTCATTTCTTCCGCAAACCAGTAACCAGATTCAAATGCCTAAGGATTACATGGTCAGGTTTGTAACAGCAACAGTTCCACTTCTTGGCACTAGATTTCTGTATTCATTTGGATAAAAATAAAAGTAAAAGAAAAACCTGGTAGCTTAAGGAAAGAAATGGATTTTTTCTAGCTTTTAGTCACAAGGAAGACACTCCATCATGGTAAGGAAGGCATAGCAGAAGAAGGAGTAGGAAGCTAGCTGGCCACATTGCAGCCACAGTTAGGAAACAGAAAAAGGATAGGGAATAGGGCCAGGCTATAAAAGCTCAAAGTCCAACCCCTAGTGACCATTTCCTCTGGCAAAGATCTACCTCCTAAAGTTTCCACAATTTTCCCAAATAGCATTATCACCTGGGAACCAGGTATTCATACACATGAGCCTCTGGATGACATTTCACATTCAAGCCACAACACTGTAAATTGTCAATCTTAGGAACCCTTTTTTGCTTAGAACATAAATGACTTCTAACAAAGACCCATTATAAAATTCCATGTCATGCCTCAACCAAAACTTCAGATGTTAGAAACTTGAGTTAATAAAATAGTTTTATGAGAAGAGTGCTGGGAATCTAGAAATCCCAGTTCCAACCTCAGTTCTTCCATTATTTATCTGAGTGAATTTCATCAATTTAATAATCAGTTTAGTTAGCATATATAAACTGAAACAGGTTCATCAGGAGTTCCAGATCATTTCTTAAACCTAGGTTTTAAACTAGTAATTCTTTTTATTTTAACTTTAGTGGTGGTGATGGAAATCACAGAGTTGGTAGTATGAGGAACCTTCCATGGCAGGGGCAGGAACACTTACACCTTTTGTGATAACAGGATGAAAAAAATACAGAGACCCAGTGAAAAAAAAGTATCAAGTGCAGTCAATAAGCAGAAAGGAGTCTATGTAAAATAACACTATGCCATGTGGCATTTCTTGTACCTACCTATGGCTACTCAGCCCAAATGTAGTATAGTAGTTAGTTGCATTTATGTTAATTATAATGTTGATCAGGATAGTTTTTTTTCTCAGTTATTTCTGCTTCTTAAGAGACTGTTGAGACACATATTAAATTTAAAATCTGCATATTACATTCACTTTTCCAGTTCATAATAGTGTCCTATTTGAGTAAGATAAATCAAAAGAAACTTATAGGATAAATTCCTATAATAGGAAAACTCATGAATTTCCAAAAATAAAGTATAAGGTGTAAGTGTAGGCTAAGTTCTATTTTGTGAACAATCTCCTTACCTCAATAAACTAACATGAAACATCATAGCCAGCAATCTTTTGTAAAAGTGTAATAGGCATGGTGGCTCACACTTAATTCCAACCCTCGGGAGGCTGGAGAGGAGAAGGATCACCATGAGTTTGAGGTCAATCTTGGGCTAAAGAGGGAGTTCCAGGTCAGCCTATGCTAGAATGAGAACCTGCTTTAAAAAAAAAAAAAAGGACAGAAAAAGTCATATCAAATTAATGCCATCTTTGGATTACATACTTGTAAAATCAAAGCATGAGATAGAATTCCTAATTCTGTAATTCATTTTATTTGGGGCGGGGTAGGAGGGTTCAAGGTAGTGTCTCACTCTATCCCAGGCCAAGCTAGAACTCTCTATAGTCCCAGGATGGCCTCTAATTCACAATAAACCTTTTAACTCTGCCTCCTGAGTGCTGGAGTTAGAGGTATGAGTCAGCACACCTGCCTTCTAATTCCATTTTTTTAAACTATTTTTATTGACAACTTCAATTTTTATATTTATAGACAGTAAGCCATAATGATTCACCCCCTCCCCACTTTTCCCTTCACAAATCCACTCTCCATCATATCCCCTCCCTCCTCAATTAGTCTCTTATTTTTATGTCATCATCTTTTCCTCCTGTTATGAGAGCCACCTATGTCTCTTCTCAGGCAGTATCTGCTTACTGTCCTAATTTTAGGGACATGGAGTACAAGCTATAAGTACCTTGTGTTAGCAGAGAGCATGAGGGTATTCCTGGAGAGTATCCTTTCTCTGGGCTAGAAGGAAGTGATATGTCAGGAGTCAAAACTGACATCCACAGTAAAAGTACCATGACACCCTCTGTAGTAATTTCTAAGGTTCAAGAACAGAACATTACAGAGTTGAGGCAAAGAACATAGCTTATTTCCCCAAACACCAACAAACCCAACTCTAATTTTTTCTTTATTTATTGGGTATGCCCATCTTAAATCCCTTTAAAACGATCTTGCTTCAGCTTTCACATTGCTGGAGACACACCAGGGTGTAGTGTCTAATTGGCAAATCATGCAGATCAAGCATTCTCTTGTGTTATATACTGATTAAATATTTAATTTTTGAAGAGTTTCATCTCAATGATACTTTTTAAAAATGTTGTTATGATGTCTTCTAAAATTAAAAGTAATTCTTTAAATGATAGTTAATCAGTGTTATTCATCCAAACAGTGTTTTATAAATGATTCATTTCTAAGGACTTTGCAGGAAAAGAATTCTTTCTTCTTGGTTTAAAAAAAAAAAACAAAACCCTAAACATTTAAGCAAATTTGATCTATTTTATAAAAATGTATTCAGAAGCTCACTTATGATATGATAAAAGAAAAGCACGAAAATATTACAAATGAGTATGGCTCTCAAAATTAAACTAATTTGGTACACATATTCACTTATTTCTGGAGTCTCAAAAAAGGAAATACTCAGAATTTATTGATTTAGCCTTTCAAACAACTGTCCAAACTTTTTGATGTGAGTTCATTTATCCTTGATACCATCCATAGTAATATTTTTAACTGTTTTTTACTGTGTTGCTTTGCCAAAAAATAGTTGAAATTAATGAAATGTAGATAAAAGTGATAACTAAATTAGGTGTGATGGTATGTACCTACAATCTCAACATTTAGGAGCTTGAGGCAGAAGGATCTGAAGTTTAAGGAGTTCAAAACTGAGCTACACAATGAGACAATCTCAAAACAGAAAAAAAAAAACACTACTAAATAAAGCTTTCTTTTCATAATACTGTTGGGCATATATTTTCTAAGTTGATAGTGTATATGTTTTTTGTTTCTTTGTTTTTTGGTTTTTTGAGGTAGGGTTTCACTCTAGTTCAGGTTGACCTGGAATTCACTTTGTAGTCTCAGGGTGGCCTCGAACTCATGGTGATCCTCTCTGCCTCCTGAGTGCTGAGAGTAAAGGCATGTGCCACCACACCCACCAACAGTGTATGTTTTTTTTTTTAATTTTTTGTTGTTATTTGTATCTGTTTATTTGAGAGCGACAGATAGAGAAAGAAGCAGAGAGAGAGAGAATGCATGTGCCAAAGCCTCCAGCCCACTGCAAACTAACTCCAGACACATGCGTCCCCTTTGTGCATCTGGCTAACGTGGGTCCTGGGGAATTGAGCCTTAAACCGGGGTCCTTAGGCTTTACAGGCAAGTGCTTAACTGCTAAGCCATCTCTCTAGCCCACAGTGTATGTTTTAAATCATATTATTTTGGCAAAATTCTTTTTCTTCTTGTAGTCAGTTTCTACAAGGAATGCAGGATGAAACCTATTACAGCGGAAGACTGCCTTTGTCCACTTACATTTCTTATAATCCTCTGTTAGTATAGATATGTTCTTTCATGTGTGAATGTCAATTTACAAATAGCAGGTTTTCTCTTGCAAGGATTGTTCACTTTCAAATCATGGAGCAGTTTTATAGGCTAGCTAAATTAATATAGATTTCTATTGTAGAAATTTTTCTTTGGGGTTTTGTTTCTATGTAAAAGGTAGACTCATGTTAAACATTAGCTGTTGGTCATTATGCCCAACCATAATTTTTCTAACAGTACTCAAAATTAAATGCTAATATGAAGCCCATGTGATATATAACCATTTTACTTTTCCATCAATAGAAAAGAATAAACATTGTATTTGAGAATCTCTAAGGTAATTTATATCTAAGTATTTCTATGTTGTATACCCTTTTATTACCACACTATTTATTAGACATAGATTTTTTTTTAAGCTTAATCTATTTGTTGCACATATTCAAGAAGTATCTTCCAAATCACACATTTTCCTCACTCTTGGTAGCTAGTTTACTACTTTGTTTTCCATATGTCATTTTGTTATTAATCACTTACAGTGCTGCTCTTTTTTACCTGCCATATTTGGAATCACACTGAAGCTGTTTGACTCTTTTCAGACACTCATAATCAAACCTTTTCTCTATATTGTCGCATCTGCCTCAGTAGGTGCCATATAGTGCTAACTGCTCACTGCCTTTTCCCCTTATAACTTTGTTTGTGTTTTAAACCCCTCTCAAACTGCAGCATTACTTCTGTCTCCCTCATTTGAGTTAATAATCCTCATTTTAATGTTATTATTGGTAAGTGTAAGAATTTATCAAAAGGATCTACTTTTGATGTGTGGTATATGCCAAAATAGCTCTGGCAAGTCCAGGCGCCTTTCACAAAGGCCAAAGGCCCTCATTTGAGTCTAAGCTGTAGGTGACTTAAAACCCGAGGAACTTGAGATAAGCATACCTAATTGCTTAAGAGAAACTCAACAAGAAAAATGTATTGTAGCTTGTTGATCATATTTCTTTGATAATTCAAAAGAATCTTCAAGAAATATGTGAACTTCTTAAACTTGGACTCTTGAAATGTGATCAGGGTCTACAATTGTCATTTGGCACATGCCCAGAAATACACACATCTTTGCATGAGGCACCTGGACATATGTGGCAGGTCTGGTAGAATCAGCTAATTAACAACACAGGCTTAAACAGGCACCTCATCTGGCAGTGCAGTTAGTTGCCTGATGGTGCTCAGCAGGACTTGGTAGTGCTTTTTATTTTTCTATCCTAATGGTCTGCTGCCCACCTAATTTTGCCTTATTGTCAGTCACTACTTACCGCAGCTTGGGGCCCTCCCAGGAGGCTAAATTATTATCAAAGGATTAGGGAGATGTAGCCTTGCAGCTCTGACATTTCTGATTACTTGTCTATGCCAGAACACTAATTAGCTGTGACTAATTAAGAAAAATGTTCCTGCCATAGAAAACCATTTAAAAGAACTGAGAAGTAGAAAAGCAATTCAAAAGCTGAGCAGTGCTCAGATTTGCTGATGCTCTTTACATTTCCACCAGAGCCTTAACTCACCTTTAATTGTGCTCAGAAGTAAGAGAGAGAGAAAATCCCACATGCTCATGGATAGCAGAGTTTTGCTTGAGTAAGAAAAAAAAAATGTTGCTGATTTCCTAAGCTCTTTAGCAATGATAAAAATCCTCTTTCACAAGTGGAAGGTGACAGAATTTTCATATTGGAGAAATTTTCTAAAGACCAGTTGCAGAAGTATGCATTCGCACTCATACACCAGTCAGCAGCAGAACCTTAACATATTGCCATTGAAGAAATGATAACATTATACAGAGTTTGAAAAGGAGTGCTATAGGATTATAATTTGTGGAGCAAAACCAACTGAAGTTGCTTAGCATTGATCCCATGCCTCTTGCACTTTTAAGTTTGCCTAAAAACCTTTACTCTTGCATGGAGAGCCTATTTTACCATGCTGACTATGCATTCCGATACTTCCTCTGGTCACTAGTGACTTATTAATGAGAATGCCCAGTACCCACCCCCTACCGTACCATTGCCCTCAGTGACCAGCCTCTTTAGCAATTGCTTAGTGCAGTGTCTACACAGAACTGAGAGCTCCTACTCTCCTTGCCTCCAGTCCTAACTTCATAAGCAAAGAACACATGGCTTAGATGTTAATGTTTACAGTGGCTTTTTGGACACTGCTTTTGTGGCTTGCCTCCTTTGCAGTCTACCAGGAATCCTTCTCTTCAGGATTGGCACCATTCTCAACAGGGGCAGCCAGATTGTCAATATTGACTTAATGCAAATTGTTAAATATCTATGTACAGAAGTAGCTTTTTTGGCAAAATCATTATTTTTTGCTTTTTATACATTGGCAAAAATATATGTAAAAGAATAACATTTAAAGATGGCTATAAAAACTTAATATCTAACAAGAATCTTCTATTTCCTGATCTTAGTTCACCCCTAGTAAGGGAAAAAATTAAATTTTTCTCTCTTAATGTGTGCAAAATATTTGTCTTTATAAAAGGAAAGATCTAACACATCTCTCAGTTCTTCATGCTGCATTTTAAACCCATTTCCCCTTTTCCTCTCCTAGAGAACACAAAGACAGTAGCCTGCATCCTCTAAAGAATAATCCTTCCTAAACATGAAGACTATTATTAAGGCACCTGTCATACTTATCTACTCTCAGAAAAATAATCCTTATTTGTTTAACTTTTCTCTATAGGCCCCTTTTCTAGCCCTTTAATCATCACTGTGACTGTCCTTTGAAATTTCTCAGTATTTTCTGCCATGCTTAGGCTTTAGAGTAGGGACAGGATACATATAGTCTTTGAATGTGGCTGGACAGGATTCCTTCAAGCCTTCTTCCTACATATGCATTCTTACACATAACTCTCATGTGTGGCTCTACTACTCTTTGTAAACTTGGATCTGCCTACACCTCATGTTTTTGTTGACCCTTCTTTTAGTTACATCTCTCTTGTGTCTGTCTCTCTGTTCTCTCTCTCTCTCTTTCTCTCTCTTTGTCTATCTCTCTCTCTCTCTCTCTCTCTCTCTATATATATATATATATATATATGTTTATATATACATACATATATGTATATGCATATATATGTTTACATATACATACATATATGTATATATATGTGTGTGTGTTTGTATGTATATATATTAGAAAAGATGCTTTCTGCTGATATTCTGCATATAGAGAGTGCAGAAAACAACACTTTTTCACCAGGCATGTTGTTGAATGCTAAGATTCAGACATTTGGGGCTGGAAAGATGGCTTAGCAGTTAAGGTGTTTGCCTGCCAAAAGCAAAGGATCCTGGTTTGAATCTCCAAGACCCACGTAAGCCAGATGCACAATGGGGCACATGCATCTGACTTCATTTGCAGTGGTTGGAGGCCCATTCTCTCTCTCCCTCTTTCTTTCTCTCTCAAATAAATAAATAAAATATATATTTAAAAAAAGATTCAGACATTTGATATTAGTTTTGTCCCATATAGTTGGATGTATCTTTTCCAGTGATTCAGTAGGATTTCAGTTAAAAGGAGCTCCAACCCCTCTGATTACTCATTTTTTCATCAAACCTGTATTCATTAAAATTTCTAAAAATCACATCAACTGAGAGCATGGTACTGAGCAAGACAGACCCCTAAGGGATGTTACATTCTGAGGACCACAGTGGTCTTCTTGAGAAATGGCTGATTTCCTGTAAAACATTTTGTCCACAGAATACATATTCACAGTGCAAGTAAAGTGGAGAAGTAAAAGTCAATAACCTTTAAAAAATAGATAATTGTGATTGCCTCTGTCATCTCTTTAAGAGCTCTGTGTTTTGAGCAGAAATTTACCAGGGGTTTAGTGCCAGTTCTAGAGTTTGTACCACCAAATGCCAAGACTATAGGATAACACCACAGTCTCTCTTCTCTGTCCTTCCTTGGTTCTTTGCCCAACAGCTAAGGCAACTCTTATACTTCCTCAAACAGCTCAACATTTCTAAAGCAACAATGTATTTTTCTGGGGGGGGGGGGGTGGGTGTAGAAGCAGTACTCAAAGTCAACAAGTCACATTCCCAGGATGTATGGCTCAGTGCTGGAAATACCCATGTAGAACTGCCAGCCCCATGTCTAGAGATACCTAGCAGTCTCAGATAACCACAGAACAGGTGTCAGCACACCTGAGAGGCAGCTGTTGCTTGGATGACAGCGTTTAAGCCAATCCAGAGCTGAGCACATCTGACTGCATAGATGGGAACACTTTCCTATTTGTATAGACGGAGTCACATCAATTGGCAGTACTTCCTCCATGTCATTCATCACCTACATTGAAGTAAGACTGACACACCTTAAACACCATTTTAGTCCTGTGTTGCATTTCATTAGACAAATGTAGTTACTTCCTTCTTGATGGTTTCTACAACTT
Source organism: Jaculus jaculus (assembly GCF_020740685.1). Taxonomy (NCBI): domain Eukaryota; kingdom Metazoa; phylum Chordata; class Mammalia; order Rodentia; family Dipodidae; genus Jaculus; species Jaculus jaculus. The sequence goes on along the minus strand of NC_059111.1, from coordinate 82,927,536 downwards.
TAACATCTATTAAATTCATCTTTTTCACATTATTGGGCTTGAACACAGTACTTCCTACATGTGGACAAGCAATCTATTTACTAAACTATATCCCAGCCCCTATTGCATTATTTTTCTGTTAGTGAAGTATGTGATTTGAGCCAATATGAATCTGGCTCTGGTATAATTTTTATTGTCCCTATAGAAAAGCTGCTAATATTTTATCTATACAAATGGCATTTTATATTTCCAGATCATAAAAAAGTATTCAGTCCATCAACTAATTTTTAATTTATGCATGTCATGTACATACCAAACATACTGTCAAGGGCTAGAGATAGCAATCAAATAAGGCTCAATGCATACCTTGTACCTACTCACAGCTCAACATAGGCATATTCCACATTGTCAAATAATCTGATGGATACCTGGATAAAATGAGAGAATCAGAAAGTAGAAGAACAACCAATTTTGACTAATAAGAAATAATATTGGTTCATACCAGACAGTGAAGACTTATATGAATCTTGCCAAAGAGATGGAGTTGTTAATGAGTCCAGACCAAAAGGGTAGCAAGCCAAGGAACTCACAGACACAGAGAACCTCAACATGGAGCAGAGCTGCCTGTCCTTTGGTTTGCGGCACATTCCCTGTGGGAGTGCACCAAGAGCAGAGACAGAAATGTAGCTGTTTACAGTCCCTGCGACACTCTCAAAATGTTCGAATGCTTACATTTTCTATAAGGAAACTAAAGTACATCAGATTCTCAAGCCTAGGTCTTAACTCAAAACTAAATTATGCTACTTAATAGTGGTTTGTAAAGTCTACTATATCTTTGTCTAGATCTTATGTTACTGATTTAATGTAAAATATTGACCAAAATTTTATATACAGACTTCACATTGAGTCATCCAACCATATTAAACAGGTATAGACCCCAACTGAATCATCCTTAGATGATGTCTGTGTCCCAAACTGTTACAGACACCATTATGACTGTAAGGGTAATTACTGATTTCTACCAAACCATTATTTAATCATTTTACTCAAAAGATTAGCCAAACCAATATGCACCATCATTGATCCCTAAACAGGAGAGAGTAGAACAGATAATAACCTGAAATTTTCACCTGATAATACCAAGTCTTTTAGTGCCAAGAGAAGAGCTGAGGAATAATCTTATAGAGGGAGGTGGCTGCTTGCTGATATTAAATAAAATAAAATAGTACTAACTTAAATGCCTTGTGAGTCGTGTAGAAAAAGATAGTTGAAAGACTTTCAAGACATATTGAAATGAAGAGTATTTGGGACTAAAAAGCAGTAAACTGAACAGAGCTCTTGCACCTCCCAATATTGGTGTCCTGTCATATAACTTACTTTGCTGTATGATCAAAGAAGATCAAATTTATATGGAACTATCTCCTTTAAAAGGAAGTGTGGGTCTCCAAAGGTAGGGAGGTCTGTTCAGCATTCGATAAACATTTGTTGGACACTTACTCTATATAAACACTCCCATGTTCACACGTTTTACATTTTCTCTAGCTTGGGAGGTACAGGCTGGAAGACTAGGAGTACAAGGTCATCCTGGACTACCTGAGAACCTGTTGCAGAAAGAAATATTATCCTGATAGCTTGTATAACATCCTGAGGGTATTAAAAGTCAAAATCACCCCAGGTATTCAACATAAAAGAAAAACATGTTTCTCTGTGTTTACGAAGAAAAGAAAACAAAAGCCATGAGGAAATCCTCATGTATAGAGATCTCCTATGCGTAAACTGAGGCTTTTTTTCCCCACAGTGCAATGTTTTTAGTGTTTTTAACCATTAGGTGGCATAGCATATAATCAAGCCTTAAGAGAGATTGCATAGGTGATATATAGAATAATAAGCATTTGATTATCCTAACATGAAATATAGTTCATCAAATAATGTACTTTACATATTGTACTAGCACATTTACAAATATTTTAGTGTTTGGAAGTTTGAATAACTTCAATTTACAAGAGAACTCAAAGAGCATCTTTGAAAGAAAGAGGCATCTTTTGTATTTGTGCCCATTCCTGTGCCACAGTAACTGTCAGTAATCACCAGAACTGGTAGGGTTTGTTTTCTTGGTTTTCTGCTAAAAGCATGAAACTGCCCTTAAGAACTGAAAATTTTACCGATGGAACAGATAATCTAGACTATTTCCATTAAGAAATGTAATAACATAGACTCTGCAATCAAAATATATAATGAAAATCTTATCCCTATCACTATACATGATATACATATTTGAATAAGTAAATTGCTTAATCTAAATTCATTTTTCTGTTTGGGGAATATGCAGATATACAAAATGGGAATAATAAAACCTACTTCATCAAGATTATTATAAGAATTAAATTGTAAATAATTTCACTTGAATTTCCAATGAAAAATAAAGTGTCAGATGCCTTTATAGTCAGAATTATACTGATATTGTAAGGCTGGAGATGTAGGTTACTTGGCAGGGTTCTTGCCTAGCATACAGGAAGCCCTGGGTTTGTTCCCCAAGACCCTGTTTAACCAGGTGTGATAGGAAATACCTGTAATCCCATCCTCATCTACATAGTGAGTTTAGACCCTGGTTGATGTATATGAGACCGTGTCTCAAATCATCATCATAGTCATTCCTCACTGCACTTTTTTGTCTCACTTTTATAGTCATTAAGAGGTCAAGATGAACTGAGCTATAAAACAAAACAACCTACTACAGAAAGTTCTAGAATTTAAATGTTCATGTTCTTTATTCTGGAAAAATAAAGCTTTGTATAAATAACATATAAAATCCAAAATAGTGATAGTCTTTTTCTTTTCCTCTTCAGTTCATTTTCACAAGAATCACAACTTAGCATGCCTCTTCCTATAACAGTCAAATTTAATGTTACAGTGTGTTTTTCATAACTTGAGGTAGAACCCAGGGCCTTATGATGCTCGACATGAGCTTTACCATGAGCTGAATCCCCAGCTCCCAAACCCCCAATGTTTCTACAGAGTACAAGAATCTCATTACAGTCAACCTAGTTTATATAATCTGTCCCTCTTCTTACAGATGAGAAAACTGAGGCATAGACAAGGCAGGTGACCAGCTCAGTCAAGCAAATATTCAATGGGCTTATACTACCTTCCCTCCCAGTGTCTTGAGTGGGTGGACAGCCAGCCATCAGCTCCCTGCCCAGAAGCACATCTCTGGGCCTCACTGAGAATGTTGGCATGTGCCAGTTGAACACATCTTCCAGTTTTAGCTATCATAGCTTGGTTTCAGTTTTCCTTAAATAACACCCCTTTATCTAATACCAAACCAACAAAATCTCATACATAAAATTCATAAATGTGCTTTGGGGTCTATTCTATAAATCTAGATATGAGAGTTTTAATGGCATGTCTTGGATACAATGAGGAAAAGTTAATACTATTGTATAAAATTTATCATTAATATAAAATTTGCTTTTGAATGAAATAGAGCTACAAATGTGGTTATACTAAAGTCAACAAAAGGAACAATGTATGAGTAATGCAACATGTATACATTTTAATATGCTGGATATTTATAAATTATTGTTTATCTCTACAGCTATTAAATGACTCTAAAGCTTACATTTCTCAATCACATAAGCATTTTTATAATACTTACTACTTGTTCTTTAATTCAATTGAATTGTAAATTTAAGAAGTACATATTTCTTCGATGAGATTTTCTAGGTGTTATTAAATTTCAAGCCTATGACTCAACTGATATATAACAAAGATACACATGTATGTATTGTGGAAATTTAGCCATGCCACACCTTAGTGCACTAAGTATTGGTCCTCCTTTCCTTCCTTCTTACCTTCTTCCCTTCTTTCCTCCCTCCACCCCACCTTTCACCTATTGAGGCTAGCATAGCTGGAGAAAAATGAAAATATATCATCTAGTTGTGCCAATTCATCATCAATAAGAAACTAAACACTTAAGCAGAAAATGTCTCACAGATTTGTGCCCTCACGAAGCAGCTATTTTTACCTGGCCATCATCATCAGAAGCCGCATTCTGCCAGAAATCATTTGCTTGAAGCAGCAACGACATAAACCCTATGGGGTCTTGTGATTCAGATTTAGGAATATCAACCACAGAGGGTCTAAAGGCATTGTGCATTAGTATGTATTGAGACCTCATTCCAGGTGGCAAGCAGCTGGAATTTTGAAAAATAAAACTTCCAAAATAAATGGGATGTGTTGGTTCCAGGCATTAAGTGTTATACTTAATGGACTCATACCCAAAATGTTATGAGGCCAAAAAAAGAGGAGCTGTGCATATTTAATATATTTGTTTTGTGTTTCCACTAGTCAACAGAATAATGAAATTCCTTAACTACTTCTCTTTAAATTGCATGAAGAAAGCACGGTATGTTGCTAAATCTCTTTTCAGCAGCTCTGTGGAGAAACAACTTTAATCCTTGTTAGAAAATTGCCGAGTCTGGGGCTGACAAAGAGCTCATGCTTGTTCTATTGTTAGTGCTCCTAGCCCCAGAGCAGAGCCCTTTACAGCTGCGTGGATCCCGCCTGGCTCAGCTGCACTATTTAGGAGAGAAGGTTTGTCAATTTCTATTGACAATGGAGAGAGTTTTTCAGGGCCTGTAGCAGTGCGGACACAGTTGGGGATCAATGCCAGCCATTCAGACTGCACCCTCTTTCATTGCTTTGGTTTGTTAATTCAAGACTAAAGGTCCACGGAGGGGGTTCAGGGTGTTGAAGAAAGCTGATGAACTGCAAGCGTTTATAGCCCTGGTGTGGCAATTTCCATAGTCAGTGGCAACTCCTGGCACTGAGGGAGCGGTGTCCTTGTTGACCCTCTTGTTATTAAAAATGCACAAGTGCTGTGCTTCTCAATATTTCAACACTCTTTCATTGTCAATACCACCTTCTGAGCTCTTCAGCTTGTTGCTTGCTCTAAAGATCTTCTTAGATTGGGTTTGAAAACTTCACCTTAAACACTAGATTAGACTGATGTTCTGTTTTCCGTGCTCCTGTTGATTTGTTGAACCTTCCCAGGGCTGGGAAGCAAGTAGCAGCTTGATGGGGAGACGGGCTGCTAATATGATTTACCAGTCTACAGTCATGCACAATAAGTGTGAATAAATACAAGGGTCTCACAGAGTCAACCCTAGCCTTTCCTTTTCTTTTATTTTTGCTTTAAAGGAGATATCTCAAGAAAATGAAGTGAGTAATGCATGCCCTTACAGGAGCTGAATGAACCACAAAAAGAAAAAAAAAAAAGCAATCTTTTTTTTTCCCTAAAGTGGTAGGCTGCTGTCATGGATTGATGTAGGGAAAAAATCTGTAAAATATACAGTTACTGCTTTATCTATGTGTAGACCAAAGCAGAGGAGAAATCAGAATCGCGAATGCCATTCCCTTGGTTTCAGAGCAGGCGGCAGCACCCTTCCTTGTCAGCCCCTGAAGGGAAAAACAGATAGTTGCCAAAGTTGCCTTAGAAATTTGAGTTTTACAAAATGAAAAAGACATTTCCTCATATTCAGATTTTGCTTTATGTTCACCCTTTTCAAGCTTTTTCTTTTATTTGATGTAGGAGGTTGGTTTGGTTTGACTTGGTAAAGACAATGAAGCAAACCCAATTTTGACTCTTCTCTGAAGATGAAACAAAAGACACATTATTTCCAGCTCTACAAAGAAGAACATATTAATTCCAAAATGAGAAATAGACAAGGTCTTGAGGCTCTATTTGGTAGCATTGTTTGTTTGGTGTGGTGATATTCCAGTCTCAGCATGGACAAGAAAGCAGAAGGGTAGAAGGGTGTTACCGAGTCATTAGCTTGCTCTGGGCAAGACAGGCTCAGGGCTGAGCTAAGCCCCTGCTTATCCTTAATCATTTGCTCAATTTAGCTGCAGTTCTTTTTAAGAATGCCTTGACTTCAACCAAAAATATATATTCTCAACTGTTGGAATAGTGTTTCTTAGAGACTTTTCTTTGAGTTAACATTGTGCTTACCATCAAAGTAGAACAATGAAAGTCGCAAAAGCATCTCCACAGTAGTTCTCTTCTTCCCTGTTTATATAGTTCAGTAGATTACCTTATGCCCAAATTTATTTTATCATCTTTTACAATTTCAGTAGAGCATTAAATAATTTAGATTAATAATGTCTGTGTAACATTAAATGCCCTTCCATTGTTACATAATTATGAGTACCACTTATACACAGTAGGAGATTATGTTAAATTAATATTAAATCATATAAGAATGTTCAGGAACCTAAAGGTGTGTGTGGTATGCTGTCAAGAAAGTGTTTTCATTTTTTTCAGATTTATACAGCTTATTATGTACATACGAACTATATATTCTCACAGATGAACTGCTTTCCTATGCTGTGCTGTGCTATGCTAGACATCCCACAATATACAGCATTTTCTCTGCTCCAGAAGAACAGAAATATTTACTAACCCATGCTGAAGGAAAGGCTAAAAATTTTAAGAATCTGATCCATTATCACAATATTTCAGTTTCCAAATTATCTGGGGAGTGGTGTAGGGGTCATGGTCTTAATTCAGTATGCTCAGTCAGTGTTGCCAGTCATGTCTGTTAGAGTTCAACTTTATTACAAAAGGAATCAAAATGCTAAGGCTAAGGAGGTTGGAATAAGCAATATAGAATTAATGTCAGAAAATAAACTTAGCATGTTATCTATAAATGATTTTTGATATGTAACATGTCAACTGAAGTGCTGGATTCATTAACAATTTATCTTATAAAAATTTAGGGCTGGTGGCCATCTCATTTTTTTTCAATTTTTATATGCTCTGAAAAAAATAAAGTATTTACTATGAAGGAACATTTACCTTTTTATAAAATCTCAGTCTACTATGGAATTTAAAACAGTTTCAGTAATCCATTTCATTAGTTTTGCTTAGTAAATCACTACCTCATTTTAATTTATTTTATGTATACATGTAAATATAGTTACTAAGAGAAATAAGTGAAGTGTGAAACTAATTCATTTTTTATTTATACTTAGTATACCATTTCTTATTATACTGTATTGTACTGCAATGTTAATAAATCCAAGTCCAGATGAACTTTAGATTTGCATCACTTAAGACTTCTTAGAAGTTAAATTTTACTGATTATTACTAAGGAAAAGTATTGAAGGATATATATATATATATATATATATATATATATATATATATATATTTACTTGACTTAAACAGGCACATATGTGATTTGGCTGTCACTATGCTCCTGTGCATAAGCAAGGCACAAAAATCCCTTCTCTTTCAGAAACTCTTTTGTATTTCCTAAGTGCTAAACAGAAATGATATTTTTCTGTTATCTCAATGACCAGCACCAGTATTCTACCATTACTAAAGCCTAGCTCTTTTACACAATGACCAAATCTTTTAAAATTATATACTTACTGCCAGATCCCATTTTAAAAATAGAAGACAAAATAACCTTTTTTTTTCTCCTTATGTACAATATATTATATAAAAGCAGGAAATTACCTCAGGAAAATTTCAGGGTTTTTTTTTTCCTCAAGAGTGTTGTAATAAAGAGAAAAATCGTAAGCCAAAAATATTTGCAAAGGGAAACATCTCTTCCTTTCATAATCTGGACAGCCAGCATCTTCTTTTCTGTGATTCATGTGAGATACAATAATTCCATCTTGATAATGCCCCTGCCTATGATCTCAATAAATCTTGCTTTTCAGTAGCTTTTAAACATCTAAGCAATTATTTAATAACTGGTGGTAGAGGTCATGTAACCAAGGACTACAATTTGGTTAGCTATTGTTTGTTTGTTTTCATCCATCAACATGTTCTTTCTAGGTATTGACAACATGACTTATAACACATCTATTTGAGTTTTATATAACAAGCAGGCTAATAGGACATTCTCCTTTGCAAATAATTTACCTGTTTTATTCCTGCAGCTTGGCCTCTCATTCAGTCCCTTATCATGTGTTTAGTACTCATTGTTACTTACAAATTACAAAATAAGCCACTAGACTGCAAAGTGCAAAAACACTATCTCCCATGAATATGTTACAACTGAACGACTGTAATGCTAATTCATGTAAAGAACAGCCCAGGTCAACCTCCCAGATTTTCTAGCAAAACATGCAATTCAGTTAACAGGAAATTATAGCATTGTTGACTTCAAGTGCTGATCTGTGGTCATTTCAGAGTGTTTCATTACCCCTTCATTACCAAATCTGTTAAATGAGTCCTGCAGAGGTTGTTTCCTTTTGTGTCCTCCTCCCCTCTGCCCCATCCCTCTCTCCAGCAATGGTACAGCAATTCCATGAAAGTCATTTGCGTGTGGTTGGCTGATAGACTAGACCTCCAGCTCCATATTTACCAACTGAAGACGCTCATCAAGATTGTGAAGGTAAATAAAACATGTTCAAATGTGTGTTGCTCACCAGCTATAAAGAAAAATGGCAAGATATTGCCCTACCAAAAAAAAAAAAAAGTTGGTATAAGTGGATGAAAAAGTGCCTAAAACTATACTCATTATCAGTGATCAGTACTGTTACCTTTACCTAGATAACGAAATAAATAAACAAACATTTACTTTATACCCAAATAAAAGAATACTTATTAGCAGGTTATCACATTGTGAGGTAATAAATCCTCTAACACATTTACCTGACTATAGTAGGTCCACAATAATTTATGCTCATTTTCATAAGAATAAAGTATGTTCTCATATTACTTCACATTTCTTAGGATCATGTATCTTCCTGAGGGATTTTCAGGTATAGTTGTCAATAGAATAAGAAGAATCTCTTATTTGACTATATCCTGATAAGAAAATTACACATCATCTACTGCCTGAATTCTAATATGATCAGGACTGGAGAGATGGCTTAGCAGTTAAGATGCTTGCCTGTGAAGCCTAAGTTCTCATGTTTGAATCTCCAGGTCCCATGTAAGCCAGACACACAGTGACACAGTGTGCAATGTCTGACATGGGCACAAGGGGTCGCACGTGTGTGGGATTCATTTTCAATGACTGAAGGCCCTGGTGTGCCCATTCTCTCCCTCTCCCTGACACCTTTCTCTCTCAAATTAAAAACATAATCCTTAAAATAAACAAAAAATAATAATAAAAGATGATCACTTTGAGGAGCAGAACCCATCCATACCTTTTAGAAAAGATATTAATGTATGTTCAAAAAGCCATTTTGACAGTAAGAACCTGTAGGTTATATATTCAGTCAGCAGGGCTTCAAAAGACTTTATTCATTCCCCCTTTTTTTTTCTTTGACTTTGTTGATTTTAGTAGAAGTTAAAAAAAAAAAATACCAGTTTAACTTTTTTTAAAATTGAAGATGTCTGACATTATGACTGAAAACTCTATTCTATAATCACTTGTTCCTTAGGAGACCTTTCTTTCTACTTTGGTGCCACTTACAAATGGTGTCCACATGTACATGTACACACAAGATTTTTTAAAAATATTTTTATTTATTTATTTATTTATTTAACAAAGAGGGAGAGAGAGAGAATGGTGTGCCAGGGCCTCCAGCCACTGCAAATGAATTCCAGGCATGTGCAACCCCCTTGTGCATCTGGCTAGGCCAATGTCTTAACTGCTAAGCCATCTCTCCAGCCCCCACACAAGGTATTTTGCAATTATTATTTTATTTTATTTATTTTATGTGCATATACAAGTACACAGTGGTTCTCAAACTGTCACACTGACACATTATCAGCACCACCTGGAACTGCTCAGAACTTTAAGTTGGTAGGTAACAACCCCGACCTATGAATTTGGGAACAAATATTAAGACTTATAAATCTACATATTAACAAACCTCTAGAAGATTCTATTTCATGCTAAAGTTTATGAATAGCTACTATATTTCATCATCAAAACAAACTTCTAATCACATTAAAATATTTTTGTCAGGCTATAGAGAAATTGCTGAGTGGTTAAAGGCTCTTGCTTGCAAAGCCTAGTGGCTCACATTTCATTCCCCAGTGCTCATTTAAAAGCCAGACACCCAAAGTGGTGCATGTGTCTGGAGTTCCTTTTAGGAGGCCCTGCATCCCTTCTCATCCTCTCTCTCTCTCTCTCTCTCTCTCTCTCTCTCTTTAGTAATTATATACATTCTTTTTATCATGCCCATGATTCCTACCACCTAATTCAAATATAAATTATTTTGTGCTATAGGAGAATTGCTGTGAGTTTGAGGCCACCCTGAGACTACATAGTGAATCCCAGGTTAGCCTACCTTGGGAAAAAACAAATGAAGAAGAAAGAGAACTACATTGTCACAATCATAGTAGCTATGACAACAAACAGCAAGTAAAATTGCTGCCACCAATACCATTTTGATACTCTGGCTATACATTACTTTTAATAATTATCTTTGATCCCAAATGCTTCTTACCAGGCATTATTTTATGAAAAAAAAAAAAGCTGAAAGTTTAATATGTTCAGGTTTTTCTTACTTCCCCATTGCCTCCTGTTTCTATACAAGTGGTTTTGATAGCTTTCAATTAAAGTTGTTGTTGTTGTTATGTAAAACACAGGATAGTGTTTGCCTTTCACGTACATGTTTCTATTAGGGTTGCCATATTTTCAAGTGCATATCTGTTATATTCAGCATGTTGTAAATTCAGCCAAAATTTGGTTGATAAGTAATTAAACTCTTTGTTTTTAGAAATAATTTTTCTACTTTTTTACTTGCCCATCACTTTTTTTCTAAATTACTCCTTTTCTCATATCCACACATCTTGATAATTCATGATCTTGCACAATTTTTGAGGTGTAATTGTGAAATAAAAATTGAATATACTCAGAATGTTCAATGTGACTATAGTTAATAAAATATACATATAATGCACTAAGAGAAAGCTGGGATTGGTGGCACACACCTTTAATTCCAGCACTTGGGAGGCAGAGGTAGGAGGATCACCATGAGTTTGAGGCCACCCTGAGACTACATAGTAAATCCCAGGTCAGCCTGGGCTAGAATGAAACCCTACCAAGAAAAACAATGCACTGAGACTACATCTGCAATATTCCTACTAGTGAATACTTTTACATAAAAGAACAACTTAAATTTTATAAATTGTACAACATTTTCAGCCTATTTTAATGTAATTGGTTGTCTTATTTTTAGGATAATTTCCATTATGCCTATCAATATTCAAGATTTTTAACTATGAAACGAAATTTCTTAAATGTTTGACTTGCTTAGCTTCTTTTTTCTTTTTCTTTTTTCTTTTGTCTTCTTTGTGGAGATTGAACCTTGGCCATCATGCACGCAAGGAATACGGGCAAAAACTCTACCACTGAGCTACATCCCAAGCCCTGATTTTTGCATATTTCATTTTGATACAGGACCCTGCTAAGTTGTTCAAACAGACCTTGAATTTGAGATCCTCTTGCCTCCACATCCCAAGAATCTGGGATTACAGGTCTGCACAACAGGCTAAACTAATGTGAAGCTTTTCACAGTCTTGTCCCCACACTCAGTGCTTTCTTGGCTTGTACATTTAATCAAGTCAGAGGACTTGGCTTAATCATTAAAAATGATTATTTCACCAGTGATGATCATGCAAAATTAATAATTTAATGTTCCTGTGGCTTTTCCTACCTTAAGTATAAATAAAACTGAACGACTTTCATATATAGATTCATCAGTTCTTTAGAACCCATATGTTTTTTTTTTTCATAATGATCATTTTCTAATTTTTTTAAAGAAGCTACTAAGTAACACGTCTGTAGCATTGTGAGGCCCTTAAGTAGCCTCTCTTTCCACACAGATCACTTGGACTTGCTTGCATACTACAGAAGCTCTGTGCAATCCACCAAGGAGCTAAGCCTCTTACCTCAAGTTCTTATTCTTACTACCCACAAGCAGTGTCATTCTTCTAGACACACTGAGTGTAGTCAAAATATGTATGATAACCTACTTTGCCATATGAAACAACTATTAGTTAATTCATGATGCTCACTAAAAAGGAAAAAAAAAAAAAACCTCAGTAAGATTGGCATGAAAATTAAGGTCTATAAAATTATTTGTGAGGGTTTGACATCAGAATGATTTAGTTGAGAAGGGGAAAAGGACAGTTCCTAAATAATCACAATAGCTGTTGAATTGTGTTCTCACTGGTTGTCATTAGATATTTTAAAGCAGTTCACATGAGTCAGCTGCTGGTTTTGCAAGGAGAAAAGATAAGTGAGCAGCACCCTGTAGCAGGCACTTGTCTTAAAGAAGAGCCAACAAGCCAAGGTGGAAGCCTGAAAATGTCCAAGTGTTGGTAACATCTTATGAATTACAGAGATTATAAAGATTTCTACACCTCACCTCACCTCACCTCACCTCACTGGTTATTGCTTGCTAATAGAATCGGGAAGTGGTCTTAATTGTTTATAAATTAGAAAGCCTTTGGGAGTGAAATTCCACCATTTAACTGTGTCATGGTTAACTCACTGATAATTAAGCTTAGTCTAAGGCTAGTCTTTCCAATAAAACCAGAAATGCAAACTTACAAGCTCAATAAATAATCGTCTATGGGACAGATAGTTTAAATCATATGCTTCATCTGTAGGTGACTATCTTATGGGCTTAATATATATTGAATCTAATTAAAAGTCAATAACAGGCTTTAACAAATGTGTGTAGTTGTAATACCATATATATTAGCTACCACATTTCCTAGTCAAAATTTACCTTCTATAGTCCCCTTGTTCTAATGTAAATCAAGAGTTTGGGGATTATAAAGCAGTGTCACCTTAGTCATGATAACTTGTGTCTCAGAATAAGGACACAACTGTGTCATAAATAAGTTTATTTAACTTAGAAAGAGAATATGAGTGTGGCTTAGTGTGTATGCCTTAAAAATAAGCTACTAAAGTTTAAGTGAAAATAGATTTGATCATTTACGGGGAAAAAAACACTAAATCTAAGTCATGTTGGCTGTACAGGCACTGAGACCTGCAGGGTTCCTCAGTCCAGCTGACTTTCAGACGTCAACGGGCTTTGTAAATGAGTTTTACATATATTAAGTGATCACATTTAAAATGTACATCATCCTCTACCCTTCCGAGGTGGGAGAGGACACTGGGGTAAATAGAAAAAACTCCCAATGCTCCCACTAGCTTGCAGTGATTTTGCTTTTCCCAAAAGTCTGTCAGTAGAGGCCAGGTGTGCTAAAGGAGGGGATTAAAATGTACTTCCTGGGTCTTGTGAATAACTACATGTCCAAATGTTCTGGTATTTTCCAAGTGTTGTAATTGAGGAATAATGAACATGTCTGCTGTATTCAGCAAAGTCAAATATCTTTCAATGTGTAGTTTCTGCAGTTAGGATATTAGGCCATGAGATATGATAGCCCTCCTATTTTAACTTTATTTATCAAGTGTGCAAACAGTTACAAAAACTAGCCACCAATATTCACTTAGAACAGTAGCATGTTGACATTTACTGACACTTTGAGTGACCCATATTTTAAATTTAACTAATAGAAAATTTGTGAAAAGATATTTTAAAAATATTTAAACTGTCCTCAAAAGTACCCCCACAGAATATCTTCATGTGATATTTGTTTCTCCATTTAAGTAACTGAATTTTTTTCTCTAACCTTGGAAACAAATGCTACTAATAATATACCAAACTGGTATAGGGCTGTAGGTCTAACTCAGTAGTAGAGTATTTGCTTGTCTTGGATGCACTAGGCCCTGCATTCAAAACTAAGTACTACAACAGGGCTGGGGAGATGGCTTAGCGCTTAAGGCATTTGCCTGCAAAGCCAAAGGATCCTGGTTCATTTCTCCAGGACCCACATAAGCCAGCTGCACAAGGGGCACATGCATTTGGAGTTCATTTACAGTGTCTGGAGGCCCTGGCATGTCCATTCTCTCCCTCTCCTTCTCTCTCTCTCTATCTCTCTATCTCCCTCATTCTCTTCCTCAAATAAATAAATAAAATATTTTTTTAAAAAAAACTAAGTACTACAGAAAATAAATGTGGATACAATAACAAGGTATTCTATTTTATATGTAAGTCATAAATTTTATTTTATATGTAAGTCATAAATTATAACTAATATAAAATATAAATAATGCAATCTTTTTGCCAGAAGTTGACACTTTTCATTCTAATGGACTTTCAAAGAGAAAAGAGAAAATCCTTATAGGTATTTAGATATATATACAACTTTTTACTCAGTGGCCCAAATGAATACATCTTATAATTTATAAATGCTTAAAATGCAAAGTTCTTTTACTAAAAATGGGATGAATCCTCTTTCATAGGCCTGCTCCTTCAAACTAATATATTTTATAAACTAAATATATATTTTACTACTAAAGACTCAATTGGAAAACTAAGAACTTCTTATTTCAAAATGCGCAGAAGATTTCTTGTTAGCATTCTTATAAATTACTCAGTAGTGAATTTTGTAGAATTTATAATGTTTTTGGTTAGGGGAATTAATTTATTCTCTGGTAGTCATAACATTTTGATCTAGTCATACGGACTACAGTTTGAGTAACACTGTCTGAAGTCACTCCTTGCATTCTCCCCAGAAATGCAGTGGCAAGGTGACTGATGTGGACAGCCACAGCTGAAATCCATTTCTAGATTTTCCCAGATGAGTTTATAATTGCCAATTGCATATGTATACATATGTCTAGATGTCTCTCTATACAGGCACACAATGTAACTTATTGAAGTAAATTCTCTCTTTCAGAAAACCTACAGGGACTTCCGATTGCAAGGTGTTTTGGAAGGAACATTGAACAGTAAGACATATGATACTCTGCACAGACGTTTAACAGTAGAGGAGGCCACAGCCTCTGTTTCAGAAGGAGGAGGCCTTCAGGGCATCACCATGAAAGACAGTGATGAAGAAGAAGAAGGCTGATGGCACACACCTCTGGAGAAGGACTATGATGTTTGGTGTTATCTTGTCCTTGTAATTACATTTATTGTCTTGACCAAATTAAAATGCTTGTATTTCCTTAAGACATCAACTCGGAGGTAGTGTTAAAGGGGGAAATGCCACTTGGTTTTTTGTTGGTTTGTTTTGTTTTAGGAAAATCATCCTATTTGTATTGTTTAACATAAAATGAGCTTTGGAACTTTTTCTCTTTTTCCTCTTCTTTTTTTTTAGCAGCTCATTTTCTGTTTTTTTTTTTTCTTCCTACTTTCTTTCTTTTTAACATATTTGACTTTTTTCTGTAATCATGAAAATAATGTCCTGTGTGTAAAGTGAACACATTTCCCATAATACAGCATTGTGAGAAGCCCCCACTCCCAATCACTGTACTAACTCTACTGTACCTTTGTTAAAATGGATGTGTACCCTAGAGTTTATAATTTACGTAATGGTTTTTCTCATAGTTAATTTGCCACTGTTGTGATGTGTTTAAAACTTAGCCTTGGTTTTCATAAGTCTGAATTGGTCTGCAGGCATAGTCCTGGGTTTCAAAGACTGCCATACCCAAACATAGACTAGATTATCCACGGACCTGTGTCGGGTTCCACTCTGAACATTTCTTTCAAATGTAATTCATCCCCAGGTGTGCTTCTATCAACATACCACATTCTCCTACTTCTAAGTGTCACGGCTTGCTGGCAATAACAATCCACTTGGTCATAGCAACCTCTGTATTTATTAGACTTGTATAATTAAATGCAGTAAAAGATACTGAAAGTATTTCAGACATACCAATTCTCTGGCTGTGTTTTTTGTTTGATTCATTTTCTTTCATTTAGAATAAGCAAAGTCATAAAAAAGGTTAAAAAGTATTTTGTACCTAGTAGGTCCACAGATTTGTTTAAAAAAATTGTAAAAACATATTCAGAGCAAAGGAAATGTTAGCTACATACTCAAATATTGTGTATTTTTTAACTAATAGTAATATTAAGTAATAACTAGCTGTGTCAGTAATGCTATTAATTTTAATTAAAACTTGGCACTACTAGTGATAATCTCCTCAGAATGTTTTCCTTATAAGATATTGAAGGATATATTGTTATACTTTTTATTTTCTTTGAATTTTTATTTGGGAAAATATTTTTCCTAAAATACAATGGCATAGTGTGCTACTGCATTCATTCATAACTCTTTTTTTTTTTTTTTTTGACATGAGAACCTACTATATTGATTACCCAGGCTGGTCTCAAATTCTGGGGCTCCAGCAGTAGCCCCACCTAAGCCTCCTAAGTAGCTGGGACTACAGGAATAAACCAACCACACCTACATATATTTCCAAGTCACTTTTAAATGAAGTAAATCGATGCAAAATAAGTGAAAGACTCAGTGAATTTATGAAAACCTATGTCCTGAAATGTCAAATGGCTTAGACATCCAAATTTGTTCTGTGATATTGTAAATGGTGAGTGGGTACGCAGACTTATGCACAAATTCTTTCCCATATTTATACATTGCAATATTTGGACCTAACTCTTGCTTATGTCCTGGAGTCAGGTGGCATGACAAATATGAAAGATGATGATGTCTTCCCCTTTCCTGGGTATGAGATATGAACGCTTTTGAATGCAGTTTGTCCTAAAATGCCCTCCCTCCCTTCCTTTTTCATCCACAAACCCCATCCCCATTACTTCAAGCCCTCCTGTGTTCCAAATGGCAACTCCTCCCCAGCTTAGATGGCTCTATTCCTAAAAACCTTAGTGTGTGGGTGTGTGTGCTGGGACTCAAATCCAGGGCTTCATACATACTAAGAACACATTCGGTACTGAACTCCTCCAGAACCCACTTGCTTTTCTTGGAAATGAAATAACCAGTTTCTTGATAGTGCTCATGACAATGTAAATGACTCACATCCTAAAGGTTCCTTGCTGAGAACTACATGTCTCCCTCACACAAGGCTACGGGAACTCTTTAGGACAATAACTATTTACCCACAGAGATGGTCTAGTTGACAGGATGCCAAAGAGGATGCAGGGCAGCATGGGGCCAGAGAGTCTGCACCCCTCCCTGCTGATGGCACCCTGGGCTGCTCAGCCACTTAGAAGTTTCGTGCACGTGCGGATGCCCATTGATCCTTCCTTTTCATGCCCAGAGAATTTCCGAAAGTCCTGTTCTCTCCCTCCCACCCTATGCACCCACAGCAGGGACAAGCAGACCCAGGTAATCATGGGGCTGCTCACATGTTTGTAAGGACCACCTTCACTGACCTTGAACCACCAAAAGTTATGCGAAGAAGAATATTTAATAAAGTTTGAAAAAGAGACAAAAGTGATTGTTGGGGCTTTGTCCAGAAATTCTCTTCAACCTAACTGCAAATTGCCTGAAATGACTTAATTGCTCATTGATGTGTGTGTGACCATTAGGACTGACGCCCAAGCATCTGTCTATGAAAGAATGCCAAGTTTTAGATGTTGTTCTTTAAAAAGTACTTTTAGAGGAGAGGGGGAAAAAGGAGGTTAATTGAAAACAAGCTATGCAGATTTTTTGAGTGTAATGACTTATAACTTAGAAGAAATATCTCTATCCTCCTGAATAATTTTGGGAAAGGACAGAATAATACCCTCTCCTGGCAGTTTGATGAGTGGTGTGGTAGAAAATAACTGAGCCACACTCGTATCCAACGGAGCAGAATTATTATCCCATCTGGAAGGAACGTTCCTCCAAACACTTGTTGAAGAAAAATAATAATGACGTCTTTTCCGGAAGGAAAAAGCCCCACACAGCCCAGTGAAATCTCTCTGCTCCAGCTGTGGGGTCGTTCTGGCATTCACGTATTTTTCCACTTGAATTCCCTTTAGCCTTCGCTCATTGTCCCTGGCTCAGGAGAGGGGATTTCCTGCTACTTTTGAAATGAACGCCATTGCAAAGGGTCTTGGTACTCCCACCCTGTCCCCCCACCCCCGGTCACAGCCTGACCTGACATCTCTCTCACTGGTCTAAGGCGACCGTAGGTGACTGGGTCCTGGGCTTCTTAGGGACGCGCTTGAGTGAGAGGCAGAGCTGGGAATCCCTCTTGCGCTGCAGTTTGCGTCTCAGGAGGGGTGCGCGGGGCAAACCCGTGAGAGGGGCCCTGGACCGCGACCCCAGCCCCTGAGAGTGAGGCTCAGCGCGCTGGACGTCCCGGGACCCAGGAGCCCCGAAGTGCAGCCCCAGCTTTTGGAATCTGCTGGCCCATCCTTTGGGTAGGAAACCTTGAGCGCAGAGATTAGAACAAAACCTTGATCTCAGATTTCTTAATCCCACCACAGAAAACGGAAACTTCCCAGTCTGAGTACCTCGAGGGAGACAAAGTAGATGTAGATTCCCCAGAGGTGTTCCTGCAAAGCTGGCTGGCGGCAGCCACCGGCCCAGCCCAGCGCTTCAGCTTGCCGTATCCCCACGCCCGCCCTCCGCCCACCCCGCGCCTCCGCTACTGGATGGAATTTGGAGATCAGCAGGGGAGACGAGGTGGACTTGGGCTGCCTTTTCCCCTGGAATCCTGCCCTCTGGAACTTTGGGAACCCGCCTGGTCCTGTTTGACCTCGGTCCTTTGCTGCCAATGGAGTGGAGTCCGGGCCTGGCTGGCAACATTAATAGCCCACCAGATGCGCGGTTAACTCAGTTGTCCGCCCCAGTTCAGGATGAGTCTAACTGAGAAGGGAGAGTGCAGCTGATTTAAGTTGTTCCCCCAAGGCACTGACTAAGATATTTAAGGGTGCAGAGGTAGAACAAACAGGCTAAGTGCCAAGTTCTGAGGCCGGACTTTCACCACATAAAATACGTGATGGTTTTCAGGGCGTACGAACGAAACGTGAGAGGTGGCATGTGCTTGCGGTGCTGAAGTAAGACGGTCCGGAGTCGGAGGTCAGCCTGGGCTATCTCACAAAACCGTGCCTCAGAACAGAAAATCAAACAGCTCAGTGGCAGAGCATTTGTCCAGTATGCTTGAGGCCCTGGGGAAAAAAAGAAAGTTTTCCCCTTTGTTCCTAATTTAAAGGACTACCTGGAAATAGGGTGTGCCTGGCAACAACTTGGCCCACAGCAAAAAGCCCAGGCTTGAAAGTTAGAAAAATCTGATATGGATACTCACAGCCACACCTCTTCCACGAATCTGAACACAATGGTCTTGATGAGTTTTGGGGCACTTTGGGAAGGTTGTTGTAAGGATTTAGAGACGTGTAATTAAGTTCTGGATGTCATTAACTAATTCTTAATGGGGTGATTGATTCCAAATAAATCGTGAGAAGCCTGCCTGGGCCAGCAGGCACCACCAGTCTCCCAGGCCGCTCTTCCTGGGATTGGCACAGGCTCCATTTGCCTTATAACCTCAGCGAATATCCAGCCCCACTCCTGTCCTACCTGTGAACGGGCTAGAATTGTTCAGTTCCATCATCATCATCATCATCATCATCATTATTATTATTATTATTATTATTATTATTATTATTATTATTATTTGGCCTGGTGAGAGGACGGGGCCCCCAGCAAGGTATTGAAGGAGTAATTGCCACAGCAGTACGTTGAGGCTAAGACTCAGAAGGGAAGCAGCTGGAGATCTACTGAATCTGATGGGGTGACCAGGGATGCTAGAGCCTGGAAAAATCCAGTCAGCTCCAGAGCGCAAGCTTAATCCCTGAGTGAGACGTGAGGACAGAGTGGATTAAGTTCAAGGGAATGTCACAGTTGTAAGGAAGGGTGTGTCATGTGTCCCCCAACAGGAATGCTTGCAAATTGAGAAATAGCAGGAAGAGAGAGAGAGAAAGAGAAAGAATGGTCCTGGTAACCCAGAAAACCATTAAAAGAGCACAAGTGGTGTTAGGGTGAGCAAGCATAAAGCCCTACCCTAGTTGCTGAAGTGCAAACACTTCTAGGATGCCAGCGAACATCCTGGATCCCTGCACTACAGGCCAGAGGGCACACTGCAGATAACCCAAAACATCAGTGCCCTTGTGGAGCTGGGGCATGGACACACAGTAGCCATGCAGAGACAGAAAGAGCACATTTGCTACAGAAGAGGACATGAAGCCCCGCCCTGGGTTGGGACTGTGGATGTTTTATATTTGAGGACTCTTCCTCACTGGTGAATCCTGTGAAAGAAACCAACCTGGACCTTCATAGGAACTGAATCCCATGACGTTTTCTATACACTGTAAAGTACCAGTAAAGATTTTTGTTTTGATGTATTTACTTGCGCATAACATGAGGGGGACAAAAATAAACATTCCAGACTTGTCTCTAATTTCCATCCACACTGTTCCCCTTAGATCAATGATTCTCGCAAGGGAGAAGAGGAAAGTTCTTTCAAGTGAAGATATAATTTTCAAAACCCTCAGATAAAAGAGTTATTCCCCCTGCCACTTGGCCTGTGTTTGTTTATAAACCCCTTATACAGAAGTGACAGCAATACCTCCCTATATAAAAAATAAAAGTGGTGTATCAAATTATTTTATTTTCTGCTCAAATCAATTCTGGTTTGTTTTTTAGCATTGCCTCTCTCCCTTTGCCCTACATTTTCTCTTGTGATTGAATGGAAGTTTGATTAAATGCTGAAGTTTCTTCTTTGGGGCATTACCTTAACATTGCTATAACTGTATCTTTGGAAGGAGATTGTGGTAGGAAAGTATTAAAAGTTCCATTAAAGAGGACCACATAATAAGAGGTCAGAACCTGGCAGGACTGGGTCTCAAAAAGTGAAGTGAGAGGGGAAAGGCCAGGTGATGGATTCCATTGTGTGAGTGTAGAGCTTTTATGAGGTCCTCCTGGCTGGATAGCCTGGTAATACTTTTTAAAAGATGGTTCAAAATTATTGTATTGAAGAAGCTCGTTCATTGTCATCTGTTCAAACACAACAGGTTTTGTTACACTGTGTGACAACTAGGTGTGTTCTTTCACAAATTAGGATAGCTATAGAAAGTTGATTAATTTTAGAAATGCATTAACTGTTTCTTAAGAAATGAAATCTGCTGTTATCAAACTGGGATATTTTTAAAGGCTTTTGTGAAGGTTAATTCCTGAATTTATGGAGGGAAAAGTGTTCCTCAGGGAATACAGGACTGAATATGGGAGAGCAGGCACAAGGACAAGGAAAGTCCTTTATAAATTTGATTCCTATATCTACTTTAACACTTTCATATATTTAAGCTAAAATCTATCATTGAATCCAAGTGTTATTTTTACGTCCAGTGACTGAACATTTTGGAAGAGTTTCTCGCTTTTAAACCAGTTGATACTTCTTCATATACAGTCATTTTACTTTAAAATCTCTCTTAAATCTCAATGTCTCCTAGAAATAAAGGGGGCTTTGATTTATCTTCATTTTACACAAAGAAAAAGAATGAGTTTAAAGAGGGATTATCCCTTTCTGTTTCTGAACCCAGAGTCCACTTGCTGTGTGGCCTTTGGCAGGTTAGGGGACCTGGTCAAAGGTGTTTGTTAATGCGGGGGGTGGTGGTGGGGGGAGCTCAAATGTTCAGGACAAACTAGTGTTGTGGGTGTTTATGAGGAACTTCTTAAAAATAAGGAAAGCTTGTCTTCATTTAAACAAACAGAGGTGATAGAAAGAAGAAAAACTTTTAACCTTTAGCAAATAAAATGAGGTATGGATGAAATAGATTGTCTAGGGTTAAAAACATGGACATTTTCTTCAAATAAAATTTATACATATACTTTTTAATACCTCTAGAAAATAATTAAAAATAACAACCAAGAACCACTCATGCATTGGAGGGGTTGTTAGAGAATGGATCTTTCAGATGAAAGAATGATAATAAAATACAGAGGTCAGAAGAGGGAGAAGAAAACCCTTCTCAGTTTGAAAGACCACCTCTAAAGGAAGAGAGAGGTCAGGGCACAACACCCACCCCAGGTTGTACCCTTGGGTTTTCAAAGTGACTGTGGACCCCAGACACACTTCAAGGGCACAGAACAGGCCCCTGTTGGCTAAAATGCAGCGATACTGGGGGTTCCACAATCCCAGCCCTGACTTCCCCTTGCCTGGTGTTCTACAGGGAATCATTTAAAATGCTGCTGGAGACACAGGATTTCAGTAACTAGCGGCATCCAAATCCAGTGCAGAAGGGGGGGGGGGGGATGAGGGGATGAGCTTTAAAAGACTTCTGCAGCAATCAGGCGTTTTTGTACCTGCCAAGTTCACTTCTCCACCCAGTATTTGAGTGGTTAAGTTGAAGCCCTGATGGCAGCAGGCTCTCTCTTTATAGAAGTAGAAGCCTTCACTTAGGGAAACAATAAAATGCAATTTTTCTATTAGTATTGAAGGGTAACTACTTTGCTGAAGATAAAACATAGCCAAGTTAAAGAGACGGTATCCTGTAGAAAGTGAAGGACCCCAATTATCATCTGTGCTTTCCACCCTTTGTACACAGTATATTCTTTTAATTCTTAAAAACTCTTACAGGGCTGGAGAAATGGCTAAGCGGCTAAGGCGCTTCCCTGTGAAGCCTAAAGACCCAGGTTCAATTCCCCATGACCCACGTAAGCCAGATGCACGGGGTGGCACATGTTTCTGGAGTACATTTTACAGCAGCTAGAGGCCCTGATGTGCCCATTCTCTCCCCCTTCCCTCTCTCCCTCCCTCCCCCTATAAAAATATTCCAAATATCCTATTTTGTAGTGACTCAGAAAACTAAATCAGTCCCATCAATGGCAATTCCTCCTTCTCTTCCTCTCTGTCCTTCTCCTTTCAACAGCAGTGTGAAAGTTCAGATACTATCCGTTGTGAGTAAAAAACCTCCAAGAAGCTGCTAGTGTGCCAGCACCGGGAACCGATCCAGGTCTCTGGTGCGAAAATGGAATATGCGCTGTTGAATTATTATTTTTGTCCTTTAGGTTTACATCTACGCCCTTGTATTATGTAAATTTCTGAGAAGCTGTGAATCACAGGGTTAGGTAGAGGAGACCCTCCCTCCTCCGCCTTCAAAAGCAACAGGAGCCGACCCCATTCAATCTTTGAAAGCTTCACAGCCTTGTTCCGTTCTTGGTTCAGCTTGTTTTTCCCCAACTCTAGACGCAATTCCCCTTCCAACACTCCACCCAGCCATCCTTCAGGGGCCAGAGGCTGTGGCCCTGGCCCTGGCCCAGGCGCGGGGAACCAGGCTTGTTGACGTCAGCCCGCCAGCTCCTGAGGTCACTGCGGGCCTGTGGATGCAGTTCCCTAAGGTTCCAGCATCAGTCGGCCCCGCGCAGGCGCCTGTGCTTCACCTTGTTTCCGGGACCCTCATCCTCGGGGAGCACAAACCCAGTGAAATTCACAGAACTAATATAACGTGAGTAAAGGAGGAAGTGTTAAGTGAAGGAGGCGGTGGTGGTGAGAATAAACGAAAATAACTTCCAAATAAGTTCAGGCAAGTAGGCAATACTTTAATTTCTTTTTCTTTACTTTTTTGAGACAGGATATCGCAGAACTCTGTAGCCCAGGCTGTCCCTAAATTCGCAGCCATTCTCCCACCTCAGCCGCTGAAGTGCAACACAGTGCAAGAAAAAAAAAAATAGTTTAAATTAGTATTTGAAACATTATAAGATCCTTTCATGACGGGCCAAGGCTGGTTCCTCTTGGGATTGTCTCATCGTGGATGTTAGCGTTGAACTCATTTACCACGCACATGGCTGTGGAATGGACAGGCCTAATAGTGGGAAATGGGGAAAGCAAAGAGCTCCACTCCAAGAGGACGGGAGGGTGGGGGAGGTGAGCAGGAAGGCCTGAGGTTCCCTGCAAGCTGGCGTCTGTGGGGGTCTGCGGGAGGTGGCCGAGCGATGTCTCACTCGGCTGGAGGAGGCCCGGGGTTGGACATGGTCAGTTCAGGGATGGGAAGGACTGATTGAAGCCAGAAGCCAGCAAAGTAAGGAGCCCAGGAGCTCTACAAGAAATCTACTTGGGAAAAAATCTATTCCTTTCCCTGGAACAAGGCCATACCTACTACGAAAAGGTTTCAAAAAGGATTCTGGGCGAACACACACACACGTCCTCTGAAATTAGTTTAAGACTGTGCCAGGTAAAACTAATACAAAGATGCTCTCGTCCTTTCTGAAACGTGACATACCGCCAAGGCCTGGTTCCTTTCACCTGATGTCTACACGAAATGCCCCTTTCGTAACTCCCTAAGCCCGCCAAGCTATTAGTGAAGTCTCTGTTCAAAAAAAACTTTTCAAACCAGCAGCTCTCCGCCATCTGTTACTTGGTGTTTCACACCGGATCCGGCGCCCCCTCCCGAAACTTTGAAACCTCCCAGCCCTCCTCCAGCTTGTAGAGAAGGAGCCGGGCCCAGGACCCTCGAGCGTGCGGAGGGGGAAGGGAGCGGCCCGGCTGGGCCCGCCCGCGAGGGGCCGCAGGCCCCGTGACCTGCCCAAGACCCGACCGCATTGGCCACAGCCTCTCTGCCGACCTGGGAGCCGGGCGAGCACCGAGCAGCCTGCCGCGGGCGAGTTCGGGGCGCGGTAGCGGTCCAGACTCCGGAGCCCCAGCCTGGGCATCCAAAACGGTTACACTGAGCACGGCGGTCCTCTGCCTTGGAAAATACCATTTGAACGGTTGGACCGATTTGGGATGTTAGTAAGAATCGAGGGAGCCCGACTGACCAGGGAGTTTTCAGCTATTCTGTGGCACTTTCTAGTAAATGGCTTTGCTCTGGCAAAGGAATCATCGTGACTGAGGTGGGGCGCCCCTGCCCCTTCTCCAGCAGCCGGGATTCCGGTCCCCCTAGGCGGCCAGGGCCGGGGATGGTTCCGGGTCCCGCGGTAAAGGATGGATGCCGGCAACTGGAGTCCAGGAGGTAAATGACTTCCCAAAGGCTCCTCCAGATATCCAACTGAAATATTTTGATTCAGTTTTATTGCTTCTCTGTTTTTCCCATCTCATTCTTTATTATTTCAATTTCTATCATCGACTTTCATTTCATGGGATTATTTAAGAATGAAACTTTGAAAATGACACGTCGGTAGTTTTTCAAACGTCCTGGGCAGTATGATGAAAGAGTCGTGCTCTGTGTTTAATATGCTTTTATTGTGACTACAAAATGACTTCTTAAAAATTGTCTTGGAGTTACTGCAAAATGCCCATCAGCAATTGAACTGACCAGTTTTTTCTGTCATTGTAGATGATTGTCAGCAGGAAACAAATACTGCATTTGGAATGTTCTCGTTTAAGTGTTCCTCTCCCAACTTTGAACCACACCGCGGCAAACCCCAGGCAAACCTTGCTGGGTATATTGCTTAGCTTCTAAACGGCTCAGAGAAAAGACTGGGAAAATTGGGCTTCTTGTTCATAAACTTTTTTCTACCAAGTCCAGCCCCGAGTCGTAGCCTCGCAGTCCGGAAAGACACACCTGACAGGCCTGCGGGGTGGTGAGAGAAATCCCAGCGTTAGTACAGGACTAGACAGCAACCAGCCCAAGCCAAGGGTCACTGTACCGCCAGCCACCGCACCGACAACTCCAGCTGCTCCAACTCACGTCTTCACTTTTCAAATTATTAGGCAAATGCTGTCGTGACAGAAATAGTTTCACCGAGTTTAAACAAAATCCTAATGTGAAAATAAAGTAACAACTAAGTTATAGCCACAACAGGGCAATCTCCTAACCCCTCCCCCAGTAAAGGAGGGCTGGTGAGTTCCCATACTTTTTCTATCCTGTGATACTCTCCTTCACTGGCTATACAAAATTAGCAAGAATTCTTTGTTAGCTACCAAATCAATGCACGACAATTATTAGTTTTAAATTTGAACTTTTTGGTCGTATGTTTTTTTTTTGTTTGTTTGTTTGTTTTTTTAAGGTGCCGGACAGTTAGTTCCCACAGTGTATTCAGCAACTAACTTCAAGTATTTAAAAAGGTTCTACCAATTTTCATGATATTTCACCACCGGCTTGCCTCCATCACATACCAAAGAGAACAACAAAAGCCCAGAGAAAGACTGTAAAGGAATTTAAGAATGTCTTTTCTCTTGTAGAAACAGACTTTGTTTCTTCTTTTGTGCTATTCACTAAACAGGGGACAGTATGGGTGTGCAAAAATATCTGGGGGTATTCGAATAATAATAATAATGACAATAATAATAATACATCTGCTTCTTATTCAACCATTGCAGCTAACAAGGAAAGCCAATGGTTTTTTTTTTTTTTTTGGTGAAGGGGTGGATGTCACAAGCTGAAAACCCTAAAACTGTGACCAGTGACAACAATGTACTTAGAGTGTTTCAATGTTTTCAAGTTCTTTTTAACTTAAACACAACCATATTTTGTGATTTTATAAGAAAATGATTGGAGATTATACCATATTTAGTAATCTGTCACTCTCATATGTTACCTTTTAGTTCAGATTATCATAATGTTGACCAGAAACTACTTTGCTTACAGTAGGGGCTAAGGAAAAAGCCCGAGGAAATTGTGCAAGTTCTTGAGTAACATCAGGGCACACTTAGGAAGCACTGAGATCAAGCTAAATGATGTTACAGGAAAAAGAAAATGCCCAGTCACTATGAAGGAAGACTTTTTCACTCTTATGTTTCCAGAAGGGTTGAACCAAATTTGTTGTCTATTGGTGTTTAAATGAAAGGATGGCTCTGGCTTTGGATAGCTAATGCAGGAAAAGTCACACTTAAATTTCAACTTGCAGCAGGAGTTGATGTGGAAGAGCAAATACCTACTGCCTTTGCAAGGTTGGGAAGCGGAGGCGTATTTCATCATTATAAGGACAGAAAACAAAGGTGGGGAGCAGGAATATTTTAGAATTCTTCAAAAAAATACAATCTATAACAGAGTTTCTATTTTGCTATCAACACATGAGTAATGCTCTCTCATTCTTTTTTAAATTCAATCAAACAATATGAAGAGTTGAACCATTTTAGGAGCTTCTAAGTTTGCCAAATATGCTGACATTACTTTCACTGTTATTTTCAAGTATTTAGAAATAAAACAAACTGTATATATTTGACAATAAAGCAGAAGGTCTTCCTAAGTACATTTTGCATTTTAAGACAGTTCTTAACTTTCTAGGAAGATTATGAAAAGTTAGCACATTCGTTGGCTGCATAGTGAATGGCAAACATCAACAAATATTGGCACACCTCAGCTTGGATTTGAAAAAAACACATCTTCAGTCTTCAGGATTAGCAAGATCAGAGCTATCTCAAAGGAAAGGCATAACTGGTGCCATATTTGTGATACTCAAATGACACTCCCCAAGACTTGCCAAAAAGGCAAATCCCCGAAAAGACCAGTGAAAACCAAACTGCTGAAATGTTAACTACATAAAACATGTTTACCCTTTGGGTTACATTTTCCCCTTTTGTAAATTTAGTGTCCACTGAAGAAGAAATTTACCGAGGTCAAACAAAGACGGCTTTTTTTTTTTTTTTTTTTTTTTTGTCGTTAGGAAGAGGGGAGGGGGAGGAGATGAGATGAGGGAGGAACACGCGACAAACGTAAAACAAACTGGTGGCGGCATTCGGTCAAGATGGCAGGTACAAGTCAGCTGGGCGCTCCATAGCTTTCAGTCTCCGACCTGTTCCTTGCTTCTTTGCCAGTTATTTTTGTTGTTGTTCTTTGCTTAGTTTCTTTTGTTTTTCCTTTAAACCTGTCCCTGCGGTGGAGGAGTGCAGCAAAAGGGGGATTTTTCACTGTTGGGGAAGTGGCAGGTAGGGAAGGGAACCTGATCCGCCCCAAAAGGCAGCAATTAAAGTCTTAACCTCTACCCATCTGTCGTGGGACAAGGACACTCTCACCCGCCTTTCCTCTAGCAAAACCCGTCCTCCCCTCGCTCTTTGTCTAAGCAGGGCAAAGAAGACAGGTTCTGAGGCCCCAAGAGCAAAAGGAAAGCAATTACCCAGTTTAGGGAAACCTAGGCCACAAAATAGGGGTTCTGTGGGTACTCCTTCCTCGCTCGATGCTTTTTCCCTCCACTCCTGCCCTTCTCGGCTGCACCTGCCTTTCCACTAGATCTGAAAGAAGACACTCCCAGGCCCAGAGCATCCAGCCAGACCTTTCCTCTATCTGGCCTCTTTCCTCCTACAACTTCTAATAAGACTTCCCCTCCCCCAGTTTTCAGCCAAGTATTTCTCCATCCCCGACCCAGCTGCGGGGCCTCCTTGTCCGGACTCAAAAGCTCACATCCCCAGTCCAAACTCTCTGCTCTCAAACCTGTGACAAGGGCTGAACTGGCTTAGGAAAAAGCAGAGTGGGGCTGAGATGCCTGGGTCCCTGGATTGGCATGGGCTGGAAATAGGGTATGGAGAAGGGGCTGCCGGGGGTGGGGGGGTTGAGGGGTGGTAATCATTTCCTCTACTTGAGATCCACCTCTGCGTCTTTGGGTGAAATTGTTCAGGGTCTCAACAGTCCTAGGGGTACCAACACGCCTTCAAACACCCCCCACTGAGGACCCTTTCCACAGCGCTCACAAAAAGGCAACACACCACTTTGCGCCAGATACCGGCGCGGGTCCCACACTCACCCACGCAGAGTTAACTCTTGAGGCGGATCGTGGTGCCTCGCGCGCGGGAGGTGACTTACCGCCCTAGACTCGCAGCTCTGCTCTCCGCCTTGGCTTCCGGGCGCCGGCTGCAGAACCGCGGAGTATTCCAACTACCTGGAATCCCCCAAGAACTCCTAGCCCCGCTCCTCGCGACCGACCGCTGGCTGGCCATAGCCTGGGCCCAGGAAGGTGCGCGCAGCTGCCCTCCGCGCGCTCGGGCCCAAGCGGCGGGAGCCCGCAGCCTCCTGCGTCTTCCCAGAACCTGCCGGCAGCTCTGACCGCTCCTTGGCTAGAGTTTGGGTCCAGGCTCCACACCAGGAGTTCACCCGGAGGGGTGGGGGTGTTGCTGGGGCTTGGTGTCCAAGCACTGTTTATGGGCGGGGGTGGGGGACACAACTGTAGCTGTGGCCACGACTCCCGTGCCCGCAGTTCGCTTTGCTTGCCGCACCGCTGCGCGCAGACAACCTGACTGTCGCCCGCACCGCTGCTGCGAAGCCCGCGGACACCAGCCGCCAGGGTGCGGGAACGATCAATTCTATTTCCCTTCCCGGTATTTAAAATACTGTGTTTTGAGAGAGCGCGGACCGCAGGTTCTTTAAAGGGGGGGAAAAAAAAACATTATTTTTTTTCAGGGCTCGCAATGGAAACTCGTGGAAGCGCGCTTGCGTGCGTTTGTGTGTACGCAGGTGGGGTCGGATCCGAGTCAAGGTGTCTCGTGGTGTGACAACGCTTACTCCTCGCAACTCCTCAACTTTGTGGACGACAGTGAGTCTTTCCCAGGACCATTGTCGCTGGCATCGCCTTTACAAAACCACAAACACATTAACAAGCCTCCCAAGGCTTTAATTCTCAGGGGCGTTTGGGGAGGCCAGTTACCTGCTGGCGTCTTCCACGCGGTCCAGACTCGGTTCGGGCTGAGGTGACTCCGCGATTCGGGACGGTGGCAGTGGGGGAGGGGACTGACCGCCGATGCTAGCCCTGGAGAAAGAAAGTAGGGGAAGACTGCCCGGCGGGGTTTGGACCGAACTGAACCAAGCCAGGAAAGCCTGGATTTTACTGTCCTAGGCTTCCTGGTCAAGGCTTTCTGGAGCTTGGCGTTTGATAAATATAGCCTGGCATTTGCCCCTGACTTAGATTCTGTTTCCATATTTAGCCGCTTGCACAATGATTTTAGATGATGTCACTTAGAGCTAAACGACAAAATTGATCTCAGATTTGCTTGGCCTCTAAAGCCTGGTTAAACAGATTGAGAATTAAAAAGACAGAGGCAGCGAGGGGGAGGGGCGGGGCGGGGGAAGGGGTGCGCGGGCGGCAGCGGCGGCGCCCCCGCCTCTTCTGGGCGGGGGCAGCTCGCTCGCCAATGAGAAGTAGTCAGAGACTACAGAGGGAGAAAAAAAAAAGTTTTCCTGTTGACTGTTGGAAGCGAATTGAGCAATTATCTAGTTTACCTTCTCCTCTTGGAAGTTAACGATTGGCGAGATCTTGGCTGCGTTATTGACACAACACTTTCTATTGATAGAAATAAGTAGTGATTGTCCCCGAGTCATTGGTGCGCCAAGAACTCTGCGATGGGCTGGCAGGAGTCCATTGGGCTGGGCAGGCAGGTTCGGCTTGTGATGCTGGGGAGGAGGACAAGGAGGAGGCTGCTGGTGGTGACGGCGCCTGTCCTCTCGGCAGGTCTGTGACAAGCCGGGGACCCGGCAACGACCGATCGCTGCCACCGAGCCCCGGCCGGCAGACGGACGCTGGCGACTCAGACATGGACAGTAGCTGCCACAACGCGACCTCTAAAATGCTAGCGACTGCCCCAGCCCGGGGCAACGTGATGAGCGCATCCAAGCCCCTGGCTTTCTCCATCGAGCGCATCATGGCGCGCACCCCTGAACCCAAGGCCCTGCCGGTCCCCCACTTCCTGCAGGGCGCCGTGCCTAAGGGGGACCCCAAGCACTCTCTGCATCTCAACTCGTCGATCCCCTGCATGATCCCCTTCGTGCCGGTGGCCTACGACCCGAGCGCCAAAGCCGGAGTGACGGGCTCGGAGCCGCGCAAGACGGCGGTGGAGGCCCCGACGGTGCCGGCCGTGGCGCCCGCGGCGCCCGCGTTCAGCTGCGGCGACCTGCTCAACTGCGCGCTGAGCCTCAAGGGCGACCTGGCCCGCGACGCGCTGCCACTGCAGCAGTACAAGCTGGTGAGGCCGCGCGTGGTCAACCACTCCTCGTTCCACGCCATGGGCGCCCTATGCTACCTGAACCGAGGGGACGGCCCGTGCCACCCCGCCGCCGGCGTGAACATCCACCCCGTGGCCTCCTACTTTCTCAGCTCCCCTTTGCACCCGCAGCCCAAAACATATTTAGCCGAAAGGAATAAACTGGTGGTTCCGGCGGTGGAGAAGTACCCTTCCGGGGTAGCTTTCAAAGACCTGTCCCAGGCTCAGCTGCAGCACTACATGAAAGAAAGTGCCCAGCTTTTGTCGGAAAAAATCGCCTTCAAAGCCTCGGATTTCAGTCGCGGCTCTCCTAATGCTAAACCCAAAGTTTTCACCTGCGAAGTATGCGGAAAGGCAAGTACTAAAAAGGAAGATCCCGTCCTAACTTTCCCTCCCTTCTTTTCTCCCTTCCTTCCATCCTTCCTTCCATTCATCTTTCCACCCTCCCTTCCTTCCTTCGTCTCTTTCTTTCATCCCCCTTTCCTTTTCCTGTTCCTTCCTTTCACCCTTTCTTCCATCCATCCATCTTTCCTTTTCATTAGTTTGGGGAGGTAATTATATCTACTTGTCACACTTCCCTCCTTTCTGTCCACCTTGATTTCAAATTGTTTCTTTGGCTAACCTGTTTTACGTGTGCTTAATTTCAAGGTCTTTAACGCTCACTATAACTTAACCCGTCACATGCCGGTGCACACAGGAGCCAGGCCCTTCGTTTGCAAAGTGTGTGGGAAAGGGTTCCGGCAAGCCAGCACCCTTTGCCGGCACAAGATCATCCACACGCAGGTGGGTTCCTCTGCCGCGGTGTCATCTGGCAGACTGCGGAATGGACGAACATGGTCGATAGGGTCTCACCTAAAGTCGCAGATTTGTTTGAGGAGAGCCAGGCCTTGGAGTTGTTCTGTGCTGCGAACGGGACTCCACAAAGTAGTCACAGCAAACTCCCTTAATGTCTCTGCCTTCTCTCCCCCTGCTTAGGAGAAGCCTCACAAGTGCAGCCAGTGCGGCAAAGCATTCAACAGGAGTTCTACCTTAAACACGCACACGCGAATCCACGCAGGGTACAAGCCCTTCGTGTGTGAATTCTGTGGCAAAGGATTTCATCAAAAAGGTATTGGGACCAGGAGATCTTTCCTCTGGTGCAGGTCTTAGGAAAGTCATTCTGAATCTCAGGTGGGGAGGGGGTATCTTATCTGAGAAAATGACCTTTAAAGTGCAACCAAGTTACCTGCGGTTTAAGTTGTTCTCCCTCCCTACCACCAAATACGATCACTGTTAGAGAAGGGCCACAGATCGCATACCAAAGGAATACTTCTTTTCAGCCGTCTGTTTTCGTTGTTTTTTTTTTTTGTGTGTGTGTGTGTTAATAAATAAAAGAAAACGAATTCAATGTTCATGTTAAAAAAAATACATTTATGGGAACCGTCACCCTGCATCTCCTGGGTTGGAGCAGCCCTCCTTAGGTGCTCCTCTACCTCCCCTTCAAGCTCTTTCTGACAGTCATTTGTCTGTTTCAGGGAATTACAAAAACCACAAGTTGACCCACAGCGGGGAGAAGCAGTTCAAGTGCAATATCTGCAACAAGGCTTTCCACCAGGTTTACAACCTCACCTTCCACATGCACACCCACAACGACAAGAAGCCTTTCACCTGCCCCACTTGTGGCAAGGGATTTTGCAGGAACTTTGACCTCAAGAAACACGTCCGCAAACTGCACGACAGCAGCCTGGGGCTGACCCGCACACCCCCGGGGGAGCCGGGCAGTAGTGACCCGCCGCCCCCACTTCCGCAGCCTCCACCACCAGCAACTCTGCCGCCCCTGCCGCCCCCGCTACCGCCCCCTGGGCCTCTGCAGCCTGGCCTCCACCAAGGCCACCAGTGATAGAGGCCAAGGTTTTCCCAAACCCAGTCAGCCCCCCACCCCCACTATCACGGAGGCAGGCAGACTAGACCTGGACCTCCTGACCCAAGCTCCTCTGATGAACCCAGGGCATGTTGGGCCCCTACCTTAGGGCAGACCAGAAGCCTCTGCATTCCTCAACCTTTAGCCTCTTGCATGCACATGCTAAATGGTTTTGTGTATTATATTCTATATAGGCACTAACAATTATGAGAAATTTGGAGGGTTTATTTTATTTTTTAATTTGAAAAGACCTTTCATCTCAGGTGGAGAGATGATGCTTGTTTTGTTTTGTTTTTTAAACAAATTTCTGCTGTATTTATTGAAATCTGTATTATTCTACCGGGGAATGCTGCACCATTTTAATTTTATTATTGTATATATGTCCATTGTGTTGGTTCTGCTGTCTCCAGATGCCTGCTGATCGTTTATTATTTTCCTCTCCACCGAAGCAACAAAACCCTGTGTGTATGTTACACACACACACACACACACACACACACACACACACACACACACACAGATGTGTGTGCCTATAAAGGCACGTTGCACACCTGTGCGCCCACACATTAGATAAGGGTGGTTCATTATGAATGAAATTTGGTTTTGATTCCTGCACGTGGAAGTTGATTTATTATTGACTGTTGGAAATAAACACTTGGAACATGCTTATTTAATCAACAAACTTTATGGCTGTTTGTATGATTCAGCTGAAGATCCTGGTCCTGATCCTCCAATGCACCCCCACCAAGAACAAAACAAAACAAAAAAAAAACAAAAAAGTTCAACCCTGGATTAGTAATACTTAATGATTTGATCTGACTACTAAATACAAATGGTCTTTCCACATGCTTACAGCGAGGTTAGCAAACTTGGTTGAGCTGAAAGAAGATGGGCATTAGCCTAACAGAAATATAACTTGTCTTGGGTCTTGTTAGACTTGTAAGACATAAAGTGAGAATGGAATATCCAGTGTCTCTACTTTACATATTCCCACTAACATATTATAATAATATGGGTAGAAAGTAGTCTTCCCATCCAGAAGGCACATTCTGACTTGTACAAAGCTGGCAAGGAGAGCTCTGTGTTTCTGTATGTGTATACATGTTTACAGACGACCATACTTTCCATTCAAGGAGGAAACGTGGATGAAAACCA
This sequence comes from Jaculus jaculus, assembly GCF_020740685.1. NCBI lineage: Eukaryota > Metazoa > Chordata > Mammalia > Rodentia > Dipodidae > Jaculus > Jaculus jaculus. The sequence goes on along the minus strand of NC_059111.1, from coordinate 82,893,864 downwards.
AGCTGTGGTGGGTGCCAGGTCCTTGAAATGCGTCAAGTGATAATCAGCAGCTCCGCTGTGAGCACGGGCTCTGGTGTTTTCCAACTGCAAGCCTCCCCTGTTTTCATGCCAAAACAGTGAAACAACTGCTAAAGACTTTAATTAAGAGGGGTAATTAGTTCAGATTTATCAAAGCCGGGTTGTTATACTATTAGCTGCTCAGCAGAAACTGCCAGACAAACTCACAGGCTAGCACAGTAGTCCCGCTGGAACTGGCCACATCCAGGGAGTGGGGCTGCTGGGAGCAGGCAGCAGAAGTCACAGTCTTATGGCCACTGCCCCGCCACCCTCCCATGCCCTGTGGGTGTGTCTGGGGTCCTCCTTTGTCACAGGAACCCCCACAGCCTGGGCTGTGGGCTGCAGGAATCCACCTCAGATCCATACCACCAGCTCAAGTTCTAAAAAAAAAAAAACCAAAAAAAAAAAAAAAACAACAAAAAATAACCAAACAAATATTTTATTCTTGTGCGCCTGCAGCTGGGCAGACTCACCAGCCCCAAGGAGAGATGCAGGGTGTCAGTGAGCCTCACTTTTCTCTGTCTTGCCTGGCCCAAGGAAAGGTAGTGCTGTAGGCAGTGACGTTGGAGGGGGCACTACAGATTGTAGTTGCAACTTCCTAGGCAACTCACATTTATGACCCAAGGTATGGACTCTTCTGGGCACAAAGAGTGGCCTAGGAGGCAGGAAGGTGACAAAAACCATGGAAGATGGCTGTGGGAGAGGGTGCAACTGTCCGACAGAGGCCCTCCCAAACAATGCCTAGCTAGGTTCCTTCAGGGTTGGAAAGAGATCTGGGGTGTGTTTGTGTGTGTGTGTGTGTGTGTGTGTGTGTGTGTGTGTGTGTGTGTGTATGTGTGTGTGCATACTCTAGAACAGGGGAATGTGTTACCACCCACTACCCACTGTGATGTGACTTTCCCAGGGCTTGACCCAGTGGGTACAACCAACCCTAAACCCAACCTGGAGAAGTCCCTTCTCAACAATGATGAGATTTGGTTTGGTTCTCATCTCAGTCCCACGTTGTTCTTTTGTTGAGATAAAATCCACTTTGCATTTGAGGAGGGCTTGGAAATGCCTCAGTAGATAGATTCTGAACCTGCCATCCCACATAAGCTCTGTGCCTCTATCTGAATATGGCATCTACTTGATTATCTGGTTCCAGGCTCTGACCACATTCTCTGGAGCTGCCAGTGCAGGCCAGACAGTGTCAGGAAGCACTTCCCAGAAGACAACCACCTTTTCAAAATGGCTTATTGGGTCTTGACAGCATGAGTTTTCCTTGAGAATGGGGTCATTATAACCCATCTATCTATCTATCTATCTATCTATCTATCTATCTATCTATCTATCATCTATCTATCTATCTATTTTTTTTTAAGTTCAAGGGCAAAAAAATAACCCTTGCTTCTTGAATTCATTCTCAATTAGTATTTGACCTTACTATTAAAACTCAGTCTGTAATTTCTCTCTAGACATTCAAGGTCCATTGTACTGAGGTGGGAAACAAAATGAAGATTATTCAGGAAAGTTAATAACCCATAAAGTACTTCTAGTTGGGGTATTTATATGGCGCATTTCCACCTATCTTGTGCCAATGTTCTCTGGCTTATTGAATATAGATGTTTTTCATGGAAGAAATGAATTATTTTGTGGCAATACAGAAATAGAGGAAGAAGAAAGGAGTACAAGAGGTAGGAAGGGAAAGGGGTGGGGAGAACGGAGAAAATAGAGGATCTGTGATATAGAAAATGTGTTACTGTCATATGGAATGACCTTGTATAAAGTAATATTCCGATGCTGCAGTAGTTCCAGGGGAGGAAATGGTTGTCTGCCAGCTAACAGGTTTGAGCAGCCTGGAGTGTTGGTGATTACACAGAGGAGGCCACAAGGAAAATCTCTAAAACTAAGCACTCAAGAGAACCACTTGTCAGGAGATCAATGAACTTTGATTTATGACACAGCTCTCAGAGCTTACTATAATCAAGGAGTATCTCCTTAAGGAAAGTATGAGCTCAGGGATTAAGTTTATGGGAGGAAAACTGGTAAAGTAGGACACTTAGCTGGTAGTCAATGGAAAGCCTTACAATTCTTCCCCCTGGCAAATACTGACAGGTGATTTTTCTTTTCTTTGACTATCTATCCTCTGTCTGTGTGAGCTTACATAGCTTTTTTTTTTTTTTTTAAACACTTACTCATCAAACCTGTACTCTAAAGACTATGTACAGCTGGCTTTGACTCAGTTCATCGTTATTGCACTGGCCATCAGCCAACATCTCTCTCATTTACTAAGGATGGAGGCCAGTGTCTACATTATGGAAATGGCTTATCTCCAACTTTTAAAAAATAATTTTATCTATTTATTTGCACATGTGTATGTGTGTGTGTGTGTGGGGGGGTAATCCTGGGTCTCTGACTCTACATGGGTGCTGGGTAATCTAACCCAGGTCAGTAGGTTTTGCAAGCAGGCACTTTTAACCTCTGAGACATCTTTCCAACCCTAATCTCCAACTTTTTGTTACAAGGGAAGATGGCTCCATAGGGGTGCTGGGATTTTTGTTCTTGTTGTTCACATTTGGAAATCAAAATTTTATAAAATAAAATTAATACTGTTAGTAGCTAACCCCTATCTATTTAAAACAGATCCCAAATCTGGACTTCTAACAATCTTTCCCCAAATGTAAAATTTTATTCAGGCTTTTAAAACTTTAAGAACAAGTTATGTAAGAGGAGGACTAAGTTGTCACATTTCAGTAGTAAGGAAAGGAATTACATAATGGCCTTCTCAGAGAACTGCTTGAGCCCAGCATGGTGGCACATGCCTTTTATTCCAGCACTTGGGAAGCAGAGGTAGGATGATTGCCATTAGTTTGGGGCAAGCCTGAGACACCATAGTGAATTCCAGATCAGCCTGGGCTCAAGCAAGACCCAACCACAACCACAACAACAACAAGCAGCTTGTTAGTGAAATTTGAAACTTAATGAATTTCTTATGGAACTTTATGTTTTCCATCATGCAGAAATAACTAATCTATGAGACATAGTGCAGCCATCATTCCCAGAAACAGGCCATTCTTGTTGGATAGATTTCCTTTTTTGATTAGTGGCAGTCACTGGGGTAAAGGAAACTTATTTTGCCAGAACTGGGGACAGCTTAAAGAACTGACTATGATGCAACTGTAATGGGTATGTTTTGAGCATCCCAAATTGTAAGGTATAAATAAATAAGTTCAGCATGGGGGCAGAATAGAAGCTTTCCTTCATTACTTTATAAACTCTAGTATTAGATAAATCTTTATTATTGATAAAGTTTACTCTAAGGGATGACGGCTTGTTCTATTATGAGAATGATAGAGCTTTAAAGAGGTTGAACATCAAAATCTAAATCCTAGTGGGTCAGAATATGAAGTTGTTGGCTATGAAGAGAAGGAAATTTTTTTTAAAGATTCATTTATTTATTTATTAGAGAGAGATAGAGATAGGGAGAGAGAATGAGCATGCCTCCAACCACTGCAAAAGAATTCCAGATGCATGCGCCACCAGGTGCATCTGGCTTACATGGGACATGGAGAATCGAACCTGGGTCCTTAAGGTTCACCGACATGTGCCTTAAGTGCTAAGCCATCTCTCCAACCTGAGAAGGAATAATTTAATCCCCATAAAACATTGACTTTTATATGTCTTGCTGAAATCACATTGCCTTAACCCAGGAAGTTAGATGGCTTAATATGTTAAATATAAACTGAAAAGTTCCAGGCATGGTAGCACACACCTGTAATCTCAGCACTCAGGAGGCAGAGGTAGAAGGATTGCCATAAGTTTGAGGTCACCCTAAAACTACATAGTGAATTCCAGGTCAGTCTGGGCTAGAGTGAGACCCTACTTCAAAAAAATAAAAATAAAAAAAGACTTTAAAGTAAAACTGTATTTATAAGTAAATGATACCTTGTTATGAATTTCACCACTTCTAAGAATTACTGCTTGTGCCCATTCCGGCTCCAGAGAAAAGCAGAAAAAAAATAAATAGTGCTTATCAACACACCCATCAGTTGTGACGCTTGGCACTACAAAGGCTGAGGTGGCATTGGTGTCAAATGAAATCATGGTACTATTGGTCTAGGTGAGATCAAGTTGCCAATTAAAGATGGGATAAAATTCTGTCAATGCAAGTCTCTTGGGTTAATATTTTGATGTCAAACAAATTCTGCTGGTGGGTACAAAGGTGTACCACCTCAGCCTTTAACACCAATGAACAGAAAACATACATGATTATATGTGATAATTTTGTTCCTGTTCTATGATCTGGTAAATTTTTACTTTACCTCAAACTCCATTGTGGATAACAGGTGACAATGCAGACAGAAAAATGTAACAACCATGGAACATTTTCTCAGCAAAGCTATGTAGACATGGGACTTCCTCTCCACTATTGCATGGAGTAAGATACCTTACACTGGGTTAAACTAACATTGTTGTAGGTTAAGGCCTCGAACCCGCAGAAATCCTCCTACCTCAGCTTCCTAAGTGCTGAAATTAAAAGCATGTGACACTTTGGAAACACACACATTTAATCCATAGCAGTGGGTTGAATAGTCCAAAAGTGTACTTTGCTTACACAAGAAGGCTCTATGTAAGGATAGACTTATATTTAAGGGAGGTGAAGACAAAACAGAATAGCCGATTGCTATGTGTGAATCTTATTTCAGTTCTAATTCCATCAATGTACTATAAAAGTTAATTTGTGATATTCAAGAACACAGTGAATTTGAACTCTGACTGGATGTTTAATAAAACTGAAGAATGATGCAGAAGTTTGGTCCCATCACCTTCTAATCTTGCCATGCTAGAAACTAAGCTTCTCCCACAGGACCAGTAGGGTTCACTTCAGATGCAAACTATGACAGTATACAATGAAAGCCAGGTCTATAGCTCAGTGTCATAGCACTTTCATAGCACGTAATACACCCTGCATTCTATTCCCAGAACTGCAGGAAAAGGAGGAATGGATTGATTACTATTTTTAAGTGTAAACAGAAAAGTAAACCTTTATATAAGAATATAGGGATGGACAGGATTTATTTCAAAAAGCTCTACTCCACAACATTGGATAATATGGAGGAAATGGAGGAATTCCTGGACACATACCATCTACCAAAGCTAAAATCTACCAGAGCAGATTAATCTCCTAAACGAATCTATTACACCCATAGAAATTGAATAGGTAATCAAAAACCTCCCCAAAAAGAAGAGTCCAGGACCAGATGGCTTCTCAGCTGAATTCTATCAAACCTTTATGGAAGAACTGAAACTAATCTTTCTCAAACTTTGCCATACAATTGGAGAACAGGGAAAGCTCCCCAACTCTTTTTATGAAGCTAGTATCACCCTAATACCAAAATCAGGCAGAGATACCACAAGAGAATAAAACTACAGGCCTATTTCCCTAATGAACTTAGACTTAAAGATCCTGACCAAAATTGTCAAAAACTGAATCCAACAACACATTGAAGGCATTATGCAGGTAGGCTTCATCCCAGGAATGCAGGAGTGGTTCAACATATGGAAATCTGTTAATGTAATATACCACCTAAACAAGGTTAAACACAAAAACCACATGTTCATTTTGATAGATGCAGAAAAAGCCTTTGACAAAATACAACATCACGTCATGATCAAAACATTGGAGAGAATTGGCATGGTCTGTTTATATCTCAATATAGTAAGGCTATATACAAAACTCCGAAAGCCCACATAATACTTAATGGAGAGAGACTGAAGGAATTCCCATTGAGATCAAGAACAAGACAGGGGTGTCCACTCTCACCTCTGCTTTTCAACATAGTACTGGAAGTCCTAGCTCAAGCAATAAGACAGGAGAAAGAAATAAAATGGATACAAATTGGAAAGGAAGAAGTTAAGTTAGCTCTATTCACAAATGACATGATTCTAGACATAAGAGACCTGAGAGCCTATATCTCAAAACTCTTAAGGTGATTAATATCTTCAGCAAATCAGCAGGATACAAAATTAATGCATAAAATCAGTAGCCTTTCTATATGCAAATGACAAAGATGCAGAGAAAGAAATAAGGGACATGGTCCCATTTTCAATAGCAACAACAACAAAAATACCTTGGAATAACATTAACCAAGGAAGTGAAAGGTCTATACAATAAAAACATAAAAACACTCAAAAAAGAAATTGAGGAGAACTTGAGAAAATGGAAAGATCTCCCTTGCTTCTGCAAAGGCAGAATTAATGTTGTGAAAATGGCAATCCTACCAAAGGTAATATACAGATTTAAGGCAATACCAAACAAAATCCCAACATTGTTTTTCACAGAGAGAAAAAATGATCTCAAAATTCATATGGAAAGGCAGAAGGCCTCAGATATCTAAGCATATCCTCAGCAAAAGAAATACCTCTGGAGGCATCACTATACCTGACCTAAAGCTATATTACAAAGCCATAGTAATAAAAACAGCATGGTACTGGCATAAAAACAGGAGTATAGACCAAAGGAACAAACTTGAGGACCCGGACTTTGGGTCAAGTAACTATAGCTACTTGATATTTGACAAAGCCCCTAACAATATAGGCTGGAAAACAGACAGAATTTTCAACAAATGGTGTAGGACAAACTGGATAAACATATGCAGGAATTTGAAACTTGATTCACACATCTCACCATGCACAACAACCAAGTCCAAATGGATCAAAGACCTCAATATAAGATCAGAATCTCATTGACTACCGGAATCAAAAACAGGAGGAACTTCCCATGATATAGGAATGGGAAAAGGCTTCCCTAACAAAACCCCAGTAGCACAGGACCTTCAACAATCACTCAATCAATGGAATCACATGAAGCTGAAAAGTTTCTTCACACACAAACATACAGTAAGCAGAGCCAATAGATTACCCACAGAATGGGAGAAAATATTTGCTAAATATTCAACTGACAGAGGCCTAATTTCTAGAACCTACAAAGAACTCAAAAACCTAAACAATAATAAGTCAAACAACCTACTCACAAAATGGGGCAAAGAGCTGGACAGGCAGTTCACAGAAGAAGAAATACAAATGGCAAACACACACGTAAGGCAATGTTCATCATCAGGGATATTGCTAAGGGTCCCAAAATGAGTAGAACAGTCCCCTCAGCAAAGACTATTTGGCCCACAGTGTCAGGAGGACCTTTGTTTAGAGATTCCAGTTCTTAACATAGATTCTGATTGTGTCAATTTGGCCCCTTGCTCTGACCTGTTTACCTGAGTACTAATTTGTAATTCACTCAACTGTCAAAGACTGTCAACTTGGGTTTCCACTGATATGTCTTACAACTTATTGAATTGCTCCTCTGCAATGTTATCAAGCCCATTTGGTGACATTTTTATTTCAGATATATTTTCCCTTCTAGAATTTTGATTTATTCTTCTTTTTATAGTTTCATTTCCCCTGTGGAGATTCCCCATATGTTTACTCATTATGCCCCACATTTTCATTTTCATTTGAATAATTGAAGATTAATATAGCAGCTGTTTAAAGTTTTTGCTTGCTAATTTCAACACCTTTGTTTCTAATGTTTGTTTGACATTTGTTTCTAATGTTTGTTTATTGTCAAATTGCATGTCATATTTTCTTTCTTCTTTGCCTGCCTATTAAATTATACATACATACACACATACACACACATATATGTATTCATATATGTATATATTGGATGGTCAAGGTACTGTCTCACTCTAGCCCAGGCTGACCTAGAACTCACTGTGTAATCTCAGGGTAGCCTAAAACTCATAGTGATCTTCCTACCTCTACCTCTTAAGTGCTGGGATTGAAAGCATTTGTCACCACACCTTGGCTTAATTATATATTTTTTGCTAGTTATTGTACCCACTGAATTTTTGGTAGTCTGGATTTCTATGATGACCATCCTAAACCGACAGTTGTTCAATGTTCAAATAGTTACGTCCTATGTTTTGCCTAGTGTTGCAGTCAGATTCACATTGCTGGTAGAAATAACCCAACCAAGAGCAGCTTGTGAGAAAAAAAATGAGGTTTATTTTGGTTAACAGGCTTGAGGGGAAGCTCCATCATGGCAGGGAAAACGACGGCATGAGCAGAGGGTAGACATCATCCCCTGACCAACACCAGGTGGACAACAGGAACAGGAGAGTATGCCAAACACTGGCATGGGGAAAATGGCTATAACACCCATAAACCCGCCCCTGACAATAAACAGCCTCTAGGAGGCTTTAATTTCCAATTGCCATCAGCTGGGGAGAGTAGCATTCAGAACACCTAAGTTTATGGGGGACACCTGATCAAACCACCACACCTAGTTTCATAATATGTTTATAGTAGAAACATGTTTCTGATACTCACTATGACATTTAGCATGTGTGGTAGTTTGATGTAGGTGTCCCTCATAAACTTCTGTGTTCCTAATGCTAGGTCCTCAGCTGGTGGAAATTTGGGAACTGGAGGCTCCTGTTTAATGGCACCATTTTACAGGTAAGGAATTTTGGGACTTCAGGAGTAAAGATGATGTGGGAGTGGAGTCCTGTGAAGGAGGAGATGTCCATAAGAATGCGGGAGATCCCAGGCCAAGTGAACCCCAATTTCAGATTCTTCCCCAAATTATCAGATGAGGTCTGGTACATTTAGGATGATCCGCGGTAGTAGACTTGTCCAACTTATCAAACAATTTAAGACATGGACTCAGAGAAGGGTAAATTATAAATTACAAGATTTATTTTGAAGAGCGTCAGGAGGGAAAGCAAAGCAGGAAAGTCCAAGTCAAGAGACATACCCCCTTCTCAAGCCTGGCTAGGCAGCGGGAGGGGAGACAAAGATCATGTCCTTGTCATAAGGAGGGGCCCTCTACACACACCCATGGAAGCAGAGAGCAAAGGACGAGCTGCATCACCACACTCAGGTGTGTTAGGGAAGGATTTCGGTTTGGTTGTGGGACTCAAGAGGCCGACTCAGGAAGGGTCAGCCCACAGATGTGCTAAGCCAGGAAAAACCCGAGGAAGAAGCGGGAGGTCTTTGCCTAGGAGTTGTCGCATGCAGCTGTCTTGGAGGAGACTGGATCAAAGTGGGAACTGTTTCGGTGGGCCAGTCCATAGCTAACTACCAATCAGAGCAATGCTTCTAATCTCTGCCAGGGGCACCTAAATAGGAAAAGGCAGAGCCAAAAGAAGACTAGACCATGGCTTTAGTTTTCTGATCCCAAGCTCAGGTCATTATAAGCAATCCTAAGAAAAATATTGGATTGGGCAAGTCCCAGTGATGAGTGTCATGGGATACTAAACGAATAGGGCTTTCTTTCTTTCTTTTTTTTTTTAAAAAAAATATTTTATTTTTATTCATTTACTTAGTTAACAGAGAAAGAGGGAGAGAGGAGAGAGAATGGGCACGCCAGGGCCTCTCGCCACTGCAAACGAACAGCCATTCCTCCAGCCTTGCATGGGGCTTTCCAAAGCCCAGAATAAATCCAGTCTAAGTCCACTCATAATTGGAGACAAAACTTTAGATTCTATATTAATAATCATAAAAGTTATAGGGTCTCCTTTGTTCATGGTAGAAGATGGAGTAGTATGTGATTTGGTTGGTTAGTTACTTTTGAGAAAATTAAATTTTTTGTTTGCTTATTCTTTTTTGAGGAAGGGTTTCATTCTAGCCCAGGCTGAATTGGAACTCACTCCGCAGCTTTACTACCTCCGCCTCTGCTGAGATTCAAGGCGTGTGCCACCACACCCAGCTCTCAATCTTGCTTTTGGAATTTTTTTTTTTTTTTTTTTAGCCAACATGAAACTAAATCCTAGACAAGACAGGAATATACAATTCTAGAACAAAAAGATTACCAGATTACCATCTCTCCCTGGGTTCTAAAGAGCCACATTAAGAATCAAAGTAGAGGGCTGAGTGCCGGGCGCGGTGGGTGCACGCCTTTAATCCTAGCACTCGGGAGGCAGAGGTGGGAGGATCGCCGTCAGTTCGAGGCCACCCTGAGACTCCATAGTGAATTCCAGGTCAGCCTGGGCTAGAGTAAGACCCTACCTCGAAAAACCAAAAAAAAAAAAAAAAAAAAAAAAAGAGGGCTGAGAGATGGCTTAGTGGTTAAGCGCTTGTCTTTGAAGCCTAAGGACCTACGTAAGCTAGATGCACAAGGTGCGCATGCATTTGGAGTTCCTTTGCACTGGCTGGAGGCCTTGGTGCGCCCCTTCTCTCTGCCACTCTCATTTAAGAATCAGAGTAAAGACAGGGTCTCTGTGTTTTTGCTGCTTCTGCTTGTGATTCTCCACACTTGATCTCCCACTGCCGTAGCTGCATTGGGCTGACAGATGAGCGAGCCACTTGGCTTCCAACTTTACATGGACACTGAGGAGGACTGAACTGAACTCGGGTTGGCAGGCTTGTAAGTGATTGTCTAACCACTGAGCAATCTCTCTCCGGCTCCATGCTAGGCTTTTTAACACACGTGCTGGCCATTGAATTTAGGTCCTCATGCTTACATACCAAACATTCTTACCCATTGAGTCTGCTCTGTGGTTTTCATGGGAGCATTTCCTTTTTATCATTTCATCTTCCTTGTCAATCTCATTTTATGGAAAAAATATTTTATTTTACTTTATTTTGATTTTTAAATTTATTTATGTTTTCATGGTATGGTCTTACTCTAGTCCAAGCTAACCTGGAACTCAGTCTATAATCCCAGGCTGGCTCATAATGATCCTCCTACTGACTGAGGATAGGAGAAAGTTAGCTTCTTTTAGGTAGTTTCAGCTAGACATTGAGGCTGTGCCAGAGAGAACCAGAAGATGCCACCCCACATGCCACCTCACCCTGGCACAATTCTTTTTTTTTTTAAATTTTTTTGTTTTATTTTTATGCATTTATTTGATAGCGACAGACAGATACAGAGGCAGAGAGAGAGAGAATGGGCGCGCCAGGGCCTCCAGCCACTGCAAACGAACTCCAGATGCGTGCGCCCCCTTGTACATCTGGCTAACGTGGGTTCTGGGGAATCGAGCCTCGAACCGGGGTCGTTAGGCTTCACAGGCAAGTGCTTAACCGCTAAGCCATCTCTCCAGGACACGCCTCCTCCTCCCCCCCCCCCACAATTCTGGTTGGAAATGGAGCTCATGTCTGAGAGAGACTATCTACAGCGCCCCCTACTGCCCACAGTCTAGCGTGCTACCTGGACAGACTGCCCAAGTGGGCTGGCTCTGGGATTCCTCCATATCTACAAACTAATTGGGTCTTCCCCTTGCATATAAAGGCCCTCCTGTCTTCATGTTTCTCCTTCGTGGAGCTCTCTCTGGATTCGCTCTGCGTGGATATACGCGAGAAGCTCCCCCCACCATGCACTGTTTCTAGTCTGGGCGAATTTTTCTGCTTGCCTCTCTGCTTTGTAGTTTGGGGCAACTCTCCACTTTGATTGCATGCACGATTTTCCTCTGGTCTCTGAATCGACCACGAGCATATTTCCCTTACATTCTAGATCTACCGGGTGGGTGCTCTCACTCACTACCTCCAGGCCTACTACCTGTGTAATTTTCTTAAACTTGGGGTAACCATGAGTGTAACTCTCTTCATTACTCCTCTGAATTTCTTCATCACTGCTTTGATACTTTCTCTCTTCTATTCTTCTTAAGTCATCACCATTTGCCCTTTTAACTTCTTTCTACTGGGAAAGCGCATGGCAGATGTTCCTTCCGAATCTACTTAATAAGCTTCTAAATTCTATCCTCCACGTGCTGTGGCTCTACACTAGTCTTTCCTTAAAAACCTCAATTTCTCTCAAATGAACTTTATGAACTATACAATGTTTTCCACCTAAATATGTGTTTCCTATTTTCAATGTGTTTATGACTCTGCTCCAGCCTGCCTTCCTAGAATCCAATCTCCCTTCAAATAAACCTCACAGTTTGTGATTTCTCCCTAGATAAACTTAATAATTCATAATTTATCCTTCTTTTTAAAAATATGCTTTATTTATTTACTTATTTGAGAGAGAGGCGGGGGGGAGGGAGAATGGGCATGCCAGGGCCCCCAGCCAGTGCCAAGGAATTCCAGATACATGTGCTACCTTGTGCATCTGGCTTACATGGGTACTGGGGAATCAAACCTGGGTATTTAGGCTTCATAGGCAAGTGGCTTAACCACTTAGCCATCTCTCCAGTCTAAGTTGTCCTTCTTGAGTCTATCTTTATCAATTCTTTGTTATAGGGAGGACAGAACCCAACCTTGGAGTCCACAACTTTAGGGGACCCACCTGAATACCCCAAATACTGAATCACGACATCTGATGAGATTACAGGTTTGTGCCACCACACCCAGCTCTCAGTCTTGTTTTTTGTTTGTCTGTTTGTTTGTGTTTTTTTTTCCCAACATAAAACTAAATCCTAGAGAAAATAGGAATATACAATTTCAGAACAAAATGATTACCACTATATTTTGATTCTTGATGTGGACTTTTAGAATCCAGGGAGAGATGTCCTAAAACCTAGGATTAAAAATCATTATCTGTCTTGAAACAAATGATTTTCCCTAAAATTAAAAGATGCATTTAGTCCTGCTAGGTATCTTGAGAAACTTCCATACACTAGCACAAAACACATACATGCAAATATAATTTTTTTTTTTTAGGTAGGGTTTTATTCTAGCCCAGGCTGATCTGGAACTCACTGGGGTCCTACTTTAGTCTCATAAGTGCAGGGATTAAAGGCATGAGCCACCACACCCAGAAATACATATATTTTATCTACTGTGCTGTGTTAAGGATAAGTTGATCTGACAGAATGACCTTAAATAATGAAATGTAATCAGGGATGATTTTAATTATAACTATTGTTCCATTTAGGGTTTCTTCTGGAGCAAATGAGCATACCCCTTGGGCTGGACATACCATTGTCTGGAAAATGTTCCTATCCTCTGTGGAGGTGAACCCACTTACCTTCATTTGACATGGCTCGCAGAACACTTTTCCTCTCACTCCCAAGCTGCGTGAATTCTCACACCCTTAGAACAATTTAAACTGATGGAAGTTCTATGGTCCCACCACCCTACAGGAAGTCATATTGTACCTGTAAGTGAATTGCTATCTACTGGAAATATCTAATATGGTTTCTCTTCATTAAATACAGTAAGATGTAGTAGTTGGGATAGACAAATACAACACAGAACAGAAAAGTATTCCAGAATCTAACCCTTAGATATGATGAGTCTTGAATTGCATAAGAATCAACACTGCAATCTATCTGTGGAGAAATTTGTAATCATGCTGGGTCACTGGGTCACCAGGTGAAAAAAAAAAAAAATTGAGTCCTTTCCTTATACCCCACACCAGAATGATGAACCAAAACCTGATGAACCAAAGATTTACATGTGAAAGGTAGCATAACAAAGGGAAAAGAATAGATACATAAAAGAAAAGTTTGATAAAGTCCATCACATGAAAATTATGATCATATGCCCATCAGATGACATTACTAAAAGCAAAAATACTCTTACAGTCTGGTAAATGGTACTTTCAACACATATAGTAGCTAAAACATTAAACAAACACAGTTAGCTAATAACAGGCAACATATACAAAGATAAAAGGATGAATAAAAAATTAATGATGAAACAAAAGTAACAGAAAACTTGATAACTTTTCTTCTTTAGTTTCTTTTGTTCTTCCTTTCCTTTTTCCCTTTTTCCTTTTCCTATTAAAGATTAAGCACAAATTCTTAGACACTTATTTTGAGACAGGGACTTGCTAAATCACCCAGGCTAGCCTCAAACTTGCAACCATCCTGCCTCAGGCCCCAGAGTAGGTACAATCACAGATGTGTAGCAACATGGATAAAAATTGTGACAAGAAATTATATAGAGGAGGAACTCTTTAAAAATGGCCATATACATATGACAACAATGCTTAGCTTTCTAAGAAACCACTGCAAAACAAATGATAGTCAGAGTGCAATCCATTTTCATATCAGACCAATTGTAAAAGTTAAAACTTGTACAATAGTAGTAAATGTGCAAACCTTCTATAACATTATAGCCTCCTGATGGGAAAGTAATGTATTTTTCTCACTTGAGAACATTTTGACATTTTCTAGTAATTTTTTAAAAACTAATTTTATTCTAAAAGTTAAAATGAGCTAGCAGGTAGCATTACAAATATACTTTCAACTAAACCAAACAGCATAAACTGACCACACATTAAAAAAAAATCTACAAAAAAATTTAAAAAAAAAGAAACACATGCACACCCTTGATGTAAGAAGCTACATGCAGCCCTTGCTGTGAAAAGCTGCACACGAACATGTGTAGTCTAAGGCCCTGGCAGTTGACCATAGACAGCCAATTGTACCCAATGATATTTAAATGCAGAAGTAGCAACATGTGTAAACTTACACTCACTGTTAGCATTGAAAATATATACAACTACTAAGGTGAATATTCAAAACAGCCCCTGCTCAGCAAATACCATGTCAGATACTTGTAGACTTACTGCCCATATAGAGGTGGCACCCCCTTCATGGTCTGCTTGAATATGATTGCCTGGGCTCTGCTTTTTTTTTTTTCTTTTTTTCTTTTTTTTTCTTGAAATAAGGTCTTGCTTTAGTCCAACCTGATCTGGAATTCACTATGTAGTCTCATGTTGGCCTTGAACTTACAGAGATCCTTCTACCATTGCCTCTTGAGTATTGGGATTAAAGGTCAAACTCAGCACCACAGTACATCCTCACACAAGCCATATTGCTCCTTCTAGGTGACAAATATGGAGCCTCTTGAGGCCACTGAGCATCCAAATGAAAGTGACACCTCTAGTAAATTCTTAAGTAAAATCTTAAAAAAAAAATTGTTTATTTATTTTCAAGCAGAGAGAGAGAGAGAGAGAGAGAGAGAGAGAGAGAGAGAGGAGAGACAGACAGAAAGAATGGGCATGCCAAGCCTCTAGCCACTGCAAATGAACTCCAGATGCATGCACACCACTTTGTGCATGTGGCTTTAGGTGGGTACTGGGGAATCATACCTGGTTGTTAGACTTTGCAGGCAAGGGCCTTAACTGCTAAGCCATATCTCCAGTCTTAAGTAAAATTTTCATGTATATTTTCCTTCTCATCCAGAAATCTCCTCACTAGCTACATACTTTAAAGAGCTTTTAGGAAAACAGATTCCTAGATCTAAGGCTTCACAAAAGCATAATTATAATAAACTCTGAACAACCACAACTTCTTGACAAGAAAATAGTAAATAAATCACAGTATATTCTAGAACGTCATAATACTGAATAGTAAATAAATGAATTATTAAATGTGGTGGTTTGAATTAGGTGCCCCCTTTAAACTCGTGTGATTTGAATGCTTGGTTCTCAGCTGATGGGAATTTTGTAGGTGGCAATTTGCTGGAGGAGGTGTGTTGTTGGGGACCAGCTCAGGGGTATTATAGCCAGTTTCACTTTGCTAGAGTTCAGCTCACTCTCCTACTGCTATTTTCCACCTGCTGAGCAGCGGTGATCTCCAGCCTCTGCTCATGCCACATCTTCCCCTGTCATCATGGAGCTTCTCTTCAGACAGTAAGCCAAGGTAAGTAGCTTTCCTCCCATCAGCTGCTTTTCTTTCTCTTTGCTTTTTTTCTTTTTTAGCTGTGCTTTGTGCCAGCAATGAGATGATAATTACAACACTAAAGAAATAAAGAAGTAAAGAAAATAAATGAATTATTTCCTCATGCACAAAAGTGATGAAAGCTCCAGAACATAAGTGGAATAAAAATATAGGTCTGGGGCTGGAGAGATGGAAAATGTTAAATTAAAAGTTTTAAATAAATTATCAAAGTTTATTTGTTTCATAATATACATACCTACATATATATATATTATGTATGTGTGACCTTGGCTACAAATATTAAATATCAGTGTCTATAGTTTTCTGTCAAAATGTGGCAAACATTATTGTTTGTCTATCCTTAATCATTTTTATTTTCTTCTATGTGGCAGAAGACCCAAGTTGGACAAGCTATCCACATTTCCACTTTTATCTCTGATATGTTTTGCTTAATTGCCATTATCATGTTTCATTTTCCTCACCTAGGGTTTGCTGAGAGTGTGCAGTGGTATGTATTATTAAATGTTTAACAACTGGCCCTCAAAAAACAAAGCACGAAACGCCATGATTGGTACCATTTAGTATTATCCCTGGTGTAAATAATCCCACTGTGGCCCAATTCAAGCTACCAATGTGACATCAACTGGCTCAGAGTTCTTCAAAATTCAGCCATTGGTACTTGCTGGCCAGTATGAGGGTGGACATCTGTCTAGGCCCCTGCCTGTGAGAAATGAGGTCGGTCTGCTGGGAATTACTTTAGAGGAAGATTTCATTACTCACCAAAAGAAACTCAGAAGAATAAATTTGTTCTTTCAGGGTTTTTAATCCAAATTTTTGGTGATGAAAAATATTTAGCACATTTGAAAATATTTTCTGGTAAATAATAAACTCCTCACTATAAGTATTTTACTATTCACAGTGTCACACCCCATCCATATATTAATACAACAATTCATCTTATCTTATAATGCAATTGAAAATGAATTTCAGATGTTCTTCTTTTTTATTTTATTTTATTTTTATTTATTTTATTTTTATTTATTTGACAGACAGAGATAAAGAGGCAGGTAGAAAGAGAGAATGGGTGCACCAGGGCTTCCAACCACTGCAAATGAACTCCAGATGCCTGCACCTCCTTGTGCGTCTGGCTAACGTGGGGCCTGGGGAATCGAGCCTCGAACCGGGGTCCTTAGGCTTCACAGGCAAGTGCTTAACCACTAAGCCATCTCTCCAGCCCTTCTTTTTATTTTTTAATAAAAATGTTGTTTACTGTTTTTCCAGTTTTGGTATTTTCATGTATGTATATAATGTATTTTGATGTTGTTCCCCCAATTACTCTCTCTTATTCCCCTCTCACCTTGTAACATTTTACTCTCAACCTGTTCCCCAACTTACTTTCATGTTTTTATTTTTTCTTTACCAATCAAATTCAATTAGGGTTGCATGCATGGACATGGGCAGAAGATTATTTACTATGGACTGGATAACTTACCAGTGGCTGCACCACTGATGAACCAGACTTCCCTCTCCTCTGTCTTATATGACATATTTAAAGCCTTTTCATTTTGAAGTAAAATTTTTGAATGAATTGTAAAACTTCTAAGTGGCACATGCATACACTTGGGTAACCCAGACATTCAGCTATAAACAAAACATTCCTCATGTTCCTTCTAAACCAAGCCACCATCCCTACCTAAGAGGCAGTAATAGTCTGCTTTGTCCTAACATTGTAATGGCAATGTTAGACATGTTAAATCATACAATATGCGTTCTCTTATGTATGACTTGTATTTATTTATTTACTTATTTATGAGAGAGAGGGAGATAGAGGAAGAGGGAAGGAAAGAGAGGGACACCTGTCACATTTTAAGTTTGTATGTGATGTTATCTAGAATGACCATGGAGTTTGGAGTTGAACTATATGGTTCTGAGTGTCCATGTAGCTTGTCTTGAATATAATGCTTTCTACAAATTCAAAATATGAGGAAAAATTTTTGAAAGCCCAGAACAGTTTGATAAACAAGTATAACTTGCCTTTAGCAACAATTTCCAGACTTAAATAATGATATGGTCTTAATATATGCTTCTACATATAATTAAATGCAATTTGCATGTGTGTTAGCATCTATATGTTTAATTTTTACCAGTTAAGTTGTTGGTTTGCTGAGGGACCTCTGAATTCTTTACCATTATTATGAAGCCACCAACTTTTTGTGTTTGTGTTCTTAAGAGATTTCGCCCCAGGTTAAAGTGGAATAAAAATGCCTAAATCTATTAGCATATTCTCTTTCTTGGTAATCCTAATCAGGCATTCTCTTGTCTCCTTCACCGTGAAGGCAGGTGTGGCGACAACTTGCTCTCCTTAGGACTCTCCCCTGTGCTGACCAGAGCACATGCTTCTCCCTGTGGGGACCTTCAATCTTTACTTGCTTAAGTTTTGTCTTTGTTAGATATCAAATCCTTGAGGAATGGAATTTTCTTGGCTTACTGAGACTATACCTGCTACTCCTTTATGGTTTCAGAGCGCCTTAAATTTCACTACATAGTGTTCATTACCACAAAGTATAATGAATTACATGAGTTTTCTTTTTTCTTTCTGGCTCTAGCCCAGGCTGACCTGGGATTCACTATGGAGGCTCAGGCTGCTCTCACAATAATCATTCCCCCTCAGCCTCCTAAGTGCTGGGATTAAAGTCATGCACCACCACACCTGGACCCATGAGTTTTTTAACTGGCCATTTTCTTTCCTACTACACTGCAAGTTTCTGATGATAAAGAAGTGTCTACTTTAATAGCTAAAACTCAGAACTCAATAAAAACCTGAATAAATTAATGTATTTCATATGGCGTGTGTGTGCACCTGTGTGCAAGCACACACACGCGCACGCACACAGACGCCTTTTCAAAAACATTTCCATTCTTCTTCTGACCAGCGCTCTGTGACAATGTGTAAATCTCCCTACATACTATTCAGTATCCAATATCACTTTCATAAAGACTGGGGCTGGGCTGGAGAGATGGCTTAGCGGTTAAGCACTTGCCTGTGAAGCCTAAGGACCCCGGTTCGAGGCTCGGTTCCCCAGGTCCCACGTTAGCCAGATGCACAAGGGGGCGCACGCGTCTGGAGTTCATTTGCAGAGGCTGGAAGCCCTGGCACGCCCATTCCCTCTCTCTCCCTCTATCTGTCTTTCTCTCTGTGTCTGTCGCTCTCAAATAAATAAATTAAAAAAAAAAATAAGAAAAAAAGACTGGGGCTAATATTAACATGTATTTTGATGTGTTTTTCATTAGTTGGTAATGAATTTGAGTAGTGTTTACGTAGTCATTGGCCATTCACATATATTGCCATCCATGTATTGTCTGGCTGTGTTCTTTGTTTATGCTGTTACTGGCCTCTTGCCAGTTTTTACCAAGTGTCTGAGGGACTGCTTCTGCAGGACAGTGTGACTTTTGTTTCTGACCTCTATCTGCAGCCAGCTACAACATGACACATCCAATTATGTGGCTCTGTTTAGACCATAGGATCTCCTGGGCTAACAAAAAGTCAAACCAAGACAGTCTGTTCTCTGCCAAAGTTTTTCTGTTTTTTTTTTTTTTTTCTTTCTGGTTTTGTTTTATTTATTTTTTCATTTTGCAATTCTAAATCTGCTCACCTCTACATGATTTTCTGCAAAGGTCAATTCCTAGGAATTTCCTTCTTTATGGATATTTGCAGAATTCTGGAGTTTGCTAGTCTCCTAATTCCTGTTGGCATCTCAGGCTTCTGTCTCTCTTCATTAAATAAGCCTCTCATGAGATTGGCTGTCCCCAAATTTCTCAACTCAGTTTTCTTGAGTGTCTGCTACCAAGAGTCCTCTTAGACAACAGCCTTAGGAGTCATAAAGTGATATGTTGCCTAATATCCGCAGCAGGGGAGGAACGACATATTATCCCAGTGGAGGGCTGCCACCAAAAACTGCACAAAAGGACAGGTCACAAAACAGATACCATGGTGATTTATAGCCAAGGGTAGTATTTTGTTTAGCATTACTCTTGATAGCTAATTAATGTCAATCATTTTAACTTAACTAACATGGTTCCCCATAGGCCAGAAGACAAGTTATTAAAATGAACAAGAAGGAGATTTTTGCATTGCTGGTGGCTGCCAGACCCCTTCATTTATTCCCTAGTAATGGGCATTTTAAATTGGTAGATGTGTTGTAATAGTCTAAATTTCCCTAATAGTTCTCTCTGAACTATCACCCTTGACTAGCCTTTGTTATAACTAGCAATGATTACAAATCTTCCAACACACACTCCTTCAACCTTAACACCTGCTCACTTTTCACTTATCAGTAATCAGTTCTGTGTCACATATTTCTTCCAAATGTATACCTAAAGGATGTCAGAAAATTCTATAACAATCTTATGACATACTGCTTCTGGCACTTTTGGGAACAAATATATTATTCTCAATTCTTTTACTCAAAATATTCTTGGTAAATATCTACTATTATAGTAAAAACAGAGGGAAGTAAAAATTAGAACAAAATTTGAGTTTTTCCTTCATGGAAATCATAGCTTCATATTATAAAATATCTCATGTTCAGGCATGGTAGTATTCATGCCTATAATCCTATCAACTGGGAGTAGAGGCAGGGAACTATAAGAGCAAGGACAGCCAAAGTAATGTCGGGAAAACCCATTTCAAAGAGCCAAGGGGGAGCTGTAGGAGATGGCTCAGTGCTTAAAGGCACTTCCTTGCAAAACCTCATGGCTCGGGTTTGATTCCTCAGCACCTATGTAAAGTTAGATGCACAAAGTAGTGCACATGTCTAGAGTTCATTTGCAGTGGCTGGAAGTCCTTGTGCATACATGCACACACACACACTCTCTCAAGTTAATAAATAATTTAAAAAAATATATTTTTAAAGCCAAGGGCTAGAGACAGAGTCCAGTGCAACAGCAGTTAGCTAG
Source organism: Jaculus jaculus (assembly GCF_020740685.1). Classification (NCBI taxonomy): domain Eukaryota; kingdom Metazoa; phylum Chordata; class Mammalia; order Rodentia; family Dipodidae; genus Jaculus; species Jaculus jaculus. The sequence continues at coordinate 82,873,261 of NC_059111.1, read as the reverse complement.
CATGCCTAAGGCTCTGGATTTATTCTCCAGCACCACAGCAAAAAAAAAATCATAATAATGGAATGTAGACTGTGAGCTACTGTGTGATAAAAGTATAATCAAGTACTTCATTTATTCATTCAATAAATGTTGACTTCCTACCACAGGTTATAGATACTGTTGGACCAAATAAAAGTTCTGAACATAAATAAAGGAAAAGGAGGTTCAATATTTTCAGACAGTAGGGAGGCCATCAATGAAGAGAAGTGAGGTGTTTTGAATTAGATGTTCCCCATAGACTCGCATGTATCCACAGCTGGTGACAATTTGGGAGATGGAGTCTTTTGGGAGAACATGTGTTTCAGGGGGTGGGGTGGGGGGAGGCTTAGGGTGTTATGGCCAGCTCTCTCTTGCCAGAACCTAACTCCTTCTCTTTCTGATTTCTGTCAGCTGCTGTGTCATGAAGTGATGTCCAGCCTCCCTGCCAGCATGAAGTTTCTTTTGGAGACTGTAAACTGAAATAAAACTTCCTCTAATCCTCTGCTTTTGCTTAGGTGGTCTGTCCTAGCAACAGAAGGTAAGTACAACAAGGTACATTCAAGATCAAGTAACATTTACCCATGTAGTCAACAAGGTACGTTCAAGATCAAGTAACATTTATCCATGTAGTCAATAGACTTTTCAGGTAAAGATAATAAAAATAAGCATGAAGTTTGGTTAGGCAAGGAATGTTCACAAAATGGCTAACAGGTTTTCATTTTGGCTTGAGCTTAGAGAACAGAAGGGACAGATGAGGAAACTCTATGAAGTTAGAGAAGTTACAGAAAGCCTTACTGTGTGCCTATCCACCCATCCACCCACCTGCCCATCTACCTGATAAAATGTTCGGGTACATGGAAATAAATGAAACTCATAAATGGTAAAAGAACATGATATATGGTAGAATAGCCAGAGAATGTGTCTGAATATGCGGCTTGAATAGTGTTTAGCTGGGTACTGCTGATTCTTCAAGGGGATGAGATTTTCTGTCTTTCCCACTTGGAGATATTTCCTTTTAAGGGAGAGTTGTTCTTTATGCCTGAAAGTGAAGCCTGAGACTCATGGTCAATGCAGAATGTTACTAGTTTGTTTTAAAAATAACCAGTTCCTCAGAGATGGGTGAAACATGGGTATTCTCTGCTTTCAGCCTCTCAAAAACAGCCAAGTTGTTCCTCACCATCCTTTACTCTATGACCCCAAACAAGAGAGATAGCCTTCTTGGTGGGACTCTAGACTGAGCAAAGCACAATGGTTGACACCTTTATAGCCACCAGGAAGCGGGCTGGAAATTTCACCCCTTAAATCCTAACTCCCGACTGCTGTCCAAATGTAAATTCCTCCTTGATCAATTTACTCTTACATCAGCTCCTCCTTACCACTCACACTGGTGGTAAATTCCATTGTCAGCCTTCTTTCAATACCTTTCTATGGAAACTCCTCAGCCTTCTTTTATTCAACTGTCTTGGTTTCTACTCTACCTAATCAGCATAGAGGATTCCATTGACCACTCATTCGCTGGTATTTTTAGTCTCCTAATTCCCTTCTTTATCAACTGTACTCTTACCTCAAGCAATATGGTTTTTCTTTTCTTTTATAACAGCAAGGTCTCCTTCTATCTCAAATCTGACTGGGAACTCACTATATAGCCAAAGATGTCATCAAATTCAAGATGAACCTCCCAGAGCCTCCCAAGTGCTGGGATTATAAGCATGGGCACCACTCCCAAACTTATTTCCAACTCCTTTTTTTTTTTTTGGTTTTTTGAGGCAGGGTCTCACTCTGGCCCAGGCTGACCTGGAATTCATTATGTAGTCTCAGGGTGGCCTCGAATCACGGCAATCCTCCTACCTCTGCCTCCCTGCCAGACTCCTCTGCAGGCAGTGCTGAGGAAGGACCAGGCCTGCTGGTTCCTCCCAGGGGTTGAGGAGGAGGACGAGTGTCCACGGCTCAGAACCTCTCCTAGTCACCGGAGAAAAACCACACTGAGTCGGGAGTCTTGTTAAAGCAGGAACTCACTTTATTGTTACAGGTGGTTGAGAACGAGAGTGAAGATTTTAAGATGGGGGAGAGGTAAGGGCCAATAGTAAACTGCGACTATTGAAATGATTGGTCCCAAGTGTGGGGGTGCGGGAATTCCAACTCCTATGTGGAAGTAGCAGGCCAGAAGCCATTAGGCGTCTTGATGAGGCCTAGCTGGCCAGAGACAGGTCGCCAAACTTTAGCTAAGCTCAGGAAGTTCCACTAGGCCTCTCAAGGCCCAACATCTCCCGAGTGCTGGAATTAAAGGCATGCACCACCACGCCTGGCTCAATTCCAACTCTTTAATTCATCCATATTCTTGCTTTCTCTCTTTCTACACATAGGTTGCTAAAGTGCTATTCAGGAAAATACAGGGCAGAGTAGGTCATTGCCACTGCTTTTGCCTTATTTCTAACCCCAGCTGAGGAGTTCCACCTCCCGAGAGGCAAAATATCCACATACAATTTTTTTTTTTCCAAGATAGGGTCTTGCTCTGGTTCAGGCTGACCTGGAATTAACTATGTAGTTTCAGGGTGGACTCAAACTCACAGCGATCCTCCCACCTTTGCCTCCTGAGTGCTGGGATTAAAGGCATGTGCCACCATGCCTGGTTCAACACATAAATAATTTTTAGTTTTTGTACTTGGAGATGTATCCTATTTCCTTCATTTATTTATTCATCCAATCATTTATTTATAACAATGTGTCTCATGGATGTTTGCTGAACTTTGGGCTACAAATAAGTTATTTATTTTGCTCAAATTATTATAGCTTTGGCCATTCAGTACTCTTGCACGTAGTCCCTGCATGCATTTGACATCTGCTCATAATTGTATGTTTGTGTGTATATAGTTGTGCATGTGTACATGCAGTTGAGTACTTCCTAATGTACTGAGTACACGGCGTGATATTCCACGTTCATTTGTGTGCTTTCTTCATTTCCTTCCTAGATTCAACCACTGTTTTTCAAGGAGCCTTTTTATTTTTTCTTTTTATTGGAGAATGGTATTTTAAATCAAGGTATACTGTTGCTACCACGGTGTGGCTGCTTCCAGGACTTTCAGCTGCAAGAGCAAAGATGTAACTCTCTCTTTCTCTATCTATATTTATATCTCTGTATCTCTCTCTGACTATACACACACACACTCACACACATATATGTATATATGTGTATGTATATATATACATATATATACATACACACATACATATACATATATGATGTTTGGATTGTTGAGACAAGATCTCCATGTGTATTCCAGGCTGGTTTTGAACTCATTATATAGTTCAGATTAGCCTTAATCTTGAGATGTTCCTGTTTGACCTTTCTGAGTGATGGGATTCAATCATATACCACTATCCTCAATAGCTAAATATTTCTGTTTGTATCCATGTGTATCTCTATTAAGGCAAACATGAATCATACTCATTACTCATGAGCATTTTCCTCTTTCTCTTCTGTTCAAGAGTAAGAACCCACTACTGTATATTTACTTGTTCACTTACAGTGATTTCTGAACTGATATGCTATACATGAGTGGCAAAATACTAAACTACACTGTTTGTGAGTACTCCCCTTTGCCTTTTATTTTGCAGAGAGCATTATCTTCAACATTACATAAGTCAGTGAGGATGTTTCCCCATACCACTCAATAATGTGGTTTTACATGTCTGTTATGCATCTAGGTTCTCTTGACCCAGTTAATCTGTCTTTTTGTAGTGTCTCAAGATCTCCTAAGATTTTAAAACATGGGCACATGTTAAATTTTATTCCTTGTATTATATAATTCTCTCCCTCAATAGAGTCTTGGTATATAGGCTAGGCTGGCCTGAAGTATTGTCCAAACTGGTCTCAGATTTGTGATACTTCTGACTTAACCTCCTGAATGCTATTGAAATTATAAACACACACTGCCTTATCCAGCATCCCATGGGTTTTAAATAATGCATTGTGCCATGTACCTACCATTATGTATCAAACAGAACTCTTTTACTGTCCCCCAAATCTCTCTCTTTTATTGCAGGGTCTCAGTCCAGCCCAGGCTGACATGAAACTTACTCTGTAGCCCCAAGCAGGTCTCAAATTCCTAGTGATCCTCCTACCTCAGCCTTTCAATTGCTGAGATTAAAGGCATGCACCATGATGCCCATCCCATCTCCTAAATCTTTTATGTCTTAGGAATTCAACTCTACTCTCCTTTGAATCTCTGGAAACTAAGGATCAGTTTACAATTAGTGGATACAGTTTATATCACAATTCATTTAAGTCTTTTATCAATATTTTATAGTTTTAAAAATATAAATTCTATATATGTAAAATTTAAACAGCTAAACATTAAATTCATTTGGTGACATTGTAAGTTGTACTTTTGAACAATCTCAGATAATTGTTCAAGAGCTGGGCGTGGTGGTGCACACCTTTAATCCCAGCACTCAGGAGGCAGAGGTAGGAGGATGGCTGTGAGTTTGAGGCCACCCTGAGACTACATAGTGAATTTCAGGTCAGCCTGGGCTAGGGGAAGACCCTACCTCAAAAAAAAAAAAAAAAAAAGAGTTCAGATAATTGTTCAACATTGCTCTCCTATTTAAAGCAATTTCCTTTCGGTGTACAGGCCTTTTATCATGTGACTTTGCTGCCATGGTGAATTTGTTCCAGAAGTATTATTCCTTCTCCTCCTCCTCTTCTTTTTCTTGTTTTAGTTCCAATAGAAGTTTTAGAATTTTTTTAGTGGTAATAATTATGCCATTTGTAAATAAAAGAGTTCTATGTATTTTTATAACATATCTTCTTTTTTTGTTTTTCTTATCTTATTGCACTAGCTAGCCTGCTGCTACAATGTGGAATAGGTGTGGTAAAGAGAGCATCTTTGTTTTGTTCCTGATCTTGATAGAAAAATACCCAATTTGAATGAAAATGAAATTTAAGGTTAGCTGCTTTGTAGATGTTACATAATCAAGTTGAAGAATTCTCTTTTCCTGGTTTGCTAAGATTTTGTTTTTCCATTACTGGATGCTAGATACTGTCAAAGGCTTTTACTGCATCATTTGATACAATCATATGACTTTTCTTTGTAGTCTATTGATATAGTAGCTTATACTAATTCACTTTTGAATATGTAACCATCTTTGGATATTTACAAGAAATCCTATTTGGTTGTGTGGTGTTAGTCTTTTTATTTTGTGATTTTTTATGAGAGCAAAAGTGAGAGAGAGGGCTGGAGAGATGGCTTAGCGGTTAAGCGCTTGCCTGTGAAGCCTAAGGACCCCGGTTCGAGGCTCGGTTCCCCAGGTCCCACGTTAGCCAGATGCACAAGGGGGTGCATGCGTCTGGAGTTCGTTTGCAGAGGCTGGAAGCCCTGGTGCGCCCATTCTCTCTCTCTCCCTCTATCTGTCTTTCTCTCTGTGTCTGTCACTCTCAAATAAATAAATAAAAAATTTAAAAAAAAAGTGAGAGAGAGATAGAGAGAGAGAGAAAGAGAGAGAGAGAGAGAGAGAGAGAGAGAGAGAGAGAGAGAGAGAAGGCCACTTCAATCAACAAACTTCAGATGTATGTGCCACCTTGTGCATGTATATGGTTTATGTGGGATCTGGAGAGTTGAACATGGGTCCTTATATTTCACTGGTGAGCGCCTTAACTGCCAAACCACTTCTGTAGCCCCTATTCTTTGTATATATTGTTGGATCACAGGGTGCTATTAAATGATTTGTGGGGCATAGATACATTATTATCTACTACTTTCAGTACCTGACTGCAAACCAGAGCACAGGAAGTACTCTGACAGGAGAAAGTGCTTTATGTTTCTGATGGAGATAGAGGTCATCTCTGGTTTGGAGTACTCAAGAGGCACGTGGGCAAAATATGGCCACTGTAGATCAGAATTTGAGATCTGGAAGGAAACTGTCAGCTAATCGAACATCTAGTTCCCTTGTTTCCTAAATTAGATTCACACATAAGAGCTAGGATTTGACCTTGGATAAATCATCATTATGTCATAAGCCTCACAGAGTCACCCACTTAACTTGGTAACATAAATCTGCTTTACCTGACTCCTAAGTTGCTTGTTTAGAAAATGAGCTTGTCTTTTTTATTGAATTTCCTCATTCCTTCAATAGAATGAAAACAACACAGGGTGGATATGGAGTTGCTTAATTCTGCAACTGAGTAACTCCATCCTGCGCTGTGCTTCAGCCTCACACAGGCAGACAAAGAAAGCCTAATCCCCATCTGTTACAATCCGCAGCTACCCCGCTCCTCCCCGAGGGAGGCAGTCCCCAGCCATCCAGCCATTCAAGTGTGTTCTCTGCACGGACTTGCTTTTCATGGGAGTTAAAGCTTTCTTCTAGTCCTGAGCCAATTTTTTTCCCCTGCAGAAAGAAAACTTACAGAGAAACTTAAGTTGAAGCTCATGTGTGTTTGTTCCTGACAATTTCAACAGGTAAAGTTCACTTTGCCCTAAGGATATTTTAAGTTGCTGCAATGGCTTATGACACGAAAGGTACAATATTTAATGCTGCTTAAAATGAAAACAGCATGTGCCTCAGTTGTTTTTATTATTGCTGATAATATTTTTTCCACAGTATTGAGGTTTCAATTCAGGACCATGTGTATACTATGCAAGCACTCTTCGCTGAGCTACATTATAACCAATAACTGGTTCTTATATCACAACCAAATGCAAAGACAAATGGATTTTTTTGATAAATAGCATAAGGAGAATTAATTTTCCAAAAGTGATAAATATATTATGAAGATGATAGTTATAGTTGTTAATGTTTATACTTCCAATATATCCAACAATTCCATGTAGTCTGGATAATAACAGTAATTACTATGTTTTAAAGGTTTTTATTTTTATTTATTTATGAGAGAGAGAGAGAAAGAGAGAGAGAACAGGCACACCAGGGCCTCTAGCCATTGCAAATGAACTCCAGATGTATGTGCCATCTTGTGCGTCTGCCTTATGTGGGTCCTGGGGAATTGAACCTAGGTCCTTTGGCTTTGAAGGCAAGTGCCTTAACCACTAAGCCATTTTTCTAGCCCTAATACCCTCATTTTAGAGAGAAACAGTGCCTTAGACAAGGTAGTATGGCTGTCAAACAGCAGGACCAGTGTCTTAGCTGACATGAATCCTTTAACTATCATCCTGGGGTATTCATTAGACTTAGTCCCTCTCTTTCTGGTTCTCCTTGGTTATCTGAAGTTCTTGGCCAGAACCTCTCTCTCTCTCTCTCTCTCTCTCTCTCTCTCTCACACACACACACACACACACTCACACTCAGACCAGTGGCTTCTGCAGCTTTCAATTTTCTAGATCTCCAAATACCTCTAACACTCTGCCTCTTCCTCTATATCCATTTTTCCATGGAAACCTTTCAATCTAGCCACAGAAATCCCTTCATCCTTTCTCTCTCCATAAGGTCTTATCTTTACTGAAGCAGCTCCCTTTGGCAGCAGTGCCCACCCCCACCTCCTTATTCACTGTCTACATTCTGGCTGGGTCAGCTCAAAAGCAAAACTTCCAAGGATGAGGAGAAGATAGGCAGTGGGTGGCTGAGCCCAAGGTGAAATAAAATAATGTTTTCCTTTATTGATTTACCAATGTTTGTCTTTTAATTTCTGGAGAGCCTCTATTGCATGCAAAATGTTAATAGGAGTTGAAGGTCTCTTATTCATACAGTTCCAATCTATTCTGCAAATAAAAAGCAGTGAAAATGATTCATACATGAATAATTCCCCCAAACCTTTGCTTATTGAAATGGATCAGAGATAATTACTAGGTTGGAAAATTTGCATCCACACAATTTCCCAGTCTCACAAACATAATTTTCTTTAGAGTGAATAGAAAATATTTGCTCTTTTAAAAGCTGTTGTGAATGGTAGAAGGGTGTTCTTTCTGTAGCTGCAGAAATGCAGTGGCACCATCCACTGCTGCTACTTCTCAGAGTGGTGGGGGAGGCTGGGGGTTTCTGTCTCTCAGTGTCTCCAAGATTATGGAGCCCAGGTCACTGGTCTTAAACTTCCATCTCAGCATGAAGATCTATGTGACCTTGTCAGTCATCACCTCCACTAAGCAGTCTATGAAATCTTAAATTTTTTTTCTTAAATTAGTTTTGTATTCAGCAAATACAGTCAGTTTGGTACCATTATTAGGCTCATCCATGACCTTCCCCCTCCCCCTGGCCCCTCCTTGTTGAGATGTATGGGTCATGAATTATGGAGTGAGCCCACAGTTTTGGGTAAGATAAATGTCTCTCTGCATCTCATGACCCAACATGTGGCTCTGACATTCTTTCCGCCCCCTCTTTTGCAAAATATCCCTGAGCCATGTTGAATTCATTTTTGGTCTGCTTCAGTGCTGAGGTGTTGGGGGCCTCTGGGGCTCTGGCTCTTTGATTTGGTAGGAGTTGATTTTTCTCTATGTTGACCTCCTTCACCCTTGTGCAGTTCACCAGGAAAACAGTATCCTTGCTTGTTTTGCCAATTTTTCTTAGTTTCAGCCGGGACCGTTTTGAGGTATGATGAGGTGGTTCTCTCCTTAGGATCTACATCTATCTGAAAAAGAGAAGCAGATTCTCCAATGGAGAGTAAGTTAGCACCAGGACAAATGAGATAACTCTTACTTTTTAAATAGAGAATTGAATAGGTGTAGGCCCTCTTGTAGCCCACGATTGATGGTAGCTTGATAATGGACTGTGGGCTTATGTTTGCATATGGCTCAGTCAATGAAATCTTAATATTTTTGACTGCTTTTATTTTCTCCTTGAGAGATGAGTTCATACTCACATGCATGTTTTGAAGGTAAGGGTAACCTGATACATGCCAATGACTGCACAACTTTTAGTATTAGCTGAAAGTCATAAGTAATTTTAGTCAAAGTTATTTTAAGAAGCAAGTGGGGAGAAGCACTTTTTGTCTGTGACCCTCCATAACCATCTGGAGTACACAGGAGATTCATTTTATGCCATTGTCTCTCGAATGCGTCGGGCTGTTATTCCAGGTGTGTGAAGTGCCTGGATGGCTTAGGTTTAATACTTGCTTTTCATTATGCCCAACAGCTTGGTCCTTTATTCTCTGAGGGATGTGTTTTCAATACCACAGGAGATTTCTTTATGCCCAACCAAATGAATCTTTACAAACAGCACAACTGGTGTAAGGCCTCAGGTGGGCTAAAGGGATCCACAGAACAAGATTTATGTGTAGGCACAGGGGTTGTAAAAATATGGATTTATAGTAAAGATATTTTGAATTTTTCTATTCTGGTTTTCTGGAAAATCAAGCACCTCTGCTCCTGAAACTTAACTCGATTCCAGGGTTCTTGGAAACTGCATTGGAGAAAGAAAAGGAGGGGTGTGTTCATGACACGGAGTAAAGTAAATGAAGACACATGGAAGAACAAAGAGGAAGGAAAGAATTTTGTTCCTAATTGGAGGAATAGATAAGAAATATTTAGTGATACCTACAGTTAAATTTCCAAAAAATGTATGAATTTATGGTATTTATTAGAATTAAGACATTTTAAAAAGTTTTATTTTTATTTATTTATTTGCAAAAGAGAGAACGAGGGAGAGAGTGAATAGGTACACTGGGGCCTCCATCCACTGCAAACAAACTCCAGATGCATGTACCACCTCATGCATTTGCCTTACCTGGGTCCTGAGGAGTCAAACCTGAGCCCTTCAGCTTCTCAGGAAAGCACCTTAACTGCTAAGCCATCTCTCCAGCCTAGAATTGAGACATTTATAATATAACCTAGTCAATAAATAATCAAAAGAAATGGACAGAGCTACATATGACAATATGGGTGTATTTTAGAGGGATAATTTTAAGTGAAAAAGTTCCTAGAGATTACATTCTGCACGCAGTCTTTAAGTAATTTTATTTTGATTATTTTTTTGCGGGGTGATTAAGATAGGGTCTCACTGTAGCCCAACTGACCTGGAACTCACTGTAGCTCTAGGCTGGACTTGAACTCACTGCAATCCTTCTACCTCAGCCTCATGACTGCTGGGATTTTTTAAAAGTGTGTGCTACCAGGTGCAGCTTGGATTTTTTTAAAAATAACCTTTTAAAATTTAAAATAAAACATGATAAAATGCCCTATAAATTAAAAAATACTATTAATGCATGCAAATAAGTATAATAAAGCTATATGAAAAGGAAAGTGAAGAAGGCATGACTATATGTCTCAAGATGCCAAGCAGGCAAGGAAAATGAACAAGAATCACATTCAGATGTAAATTACTGTTGTGGCTTTAGTTCTGTGCTGGGTAGTGATTTCAGTTATGACTACTGCTACTACTACTATCATTGTCATTTTGCATTAAAATCAGTAAGTACTCAACAAACACCTAAATAGCCTTTTCTGTACAAACAATGAAATGATGAAAGCCTGATCTGGTATTGGGGTTATAATTAATCCATACAGTACTGTGCAGCTGAGGTTCAGTGAAAGAAACCTGGCAAAGAAAAGGGAAAGAAAAATTTGCCTTTTGAGAACCATCCTGTAAGTATGGCTGCTCCCATACCCTGTGTGACTTTCCCTCACAATTGGATGTTAATTGCCCTCCTTGCCTTGAAGTACAGGTACATGTCTATTAAGTAGATCTCTAGAGACCTCTCAATTCCACCAGCAAGCATTAGCCATTTGGGAACTAGCTTCCCCTGCCTGAAGAAAAACAGTCATTTGTTCCCATATGCTCCAGACCAAAGCGCCCTCTGCTTTTAGATGGAGGAATGGCAGTCCCACTGGACCATCATAAGTCTCTGCTAGGGCTCCATTTTCTGGCAGAAATCTGAAAATGCAAATAATAAAATGGTTAACTTGCATTTCTAAGAAGGATATATGTCATGAACTTACAAAACTACAGAAGTTTTAATTCTTTCTCATTATACGAATTAAAAAAAACTATTGACAATTTTCATAAATGTACAAAATTTATTTTGATCAAAATCCCCTCATTAATGTCTTTTGTTTCCCTTCAACTGAATCCCTTATTTCCAATTAGCCTCTTTTCTATTTCTAAATCTTTAAAAATTTGTTTGAGGGAGAGAGTGGAAGAGGAGAGAAAAAGAGAAGAAAAAGAGAGAAAGAAAGAAAGGGAGGGAGAGAGAACACATACCACTTCATGCATCTGGCTTTGTGTGAATTAGGGAATTGAACCCAGGCTAGCAGGTCTTGCAAGCAAGTGTGTTTAGCCACTGAGCCATTTCCCCAGCCCCATTTTTCTGTTTTGATGTCTTATTCTTTTCTTTTTTTCCTTTCTTCTTCATTTAGGACCAAAGATTGATGGGCCCAATATTATACAGCACTTGTGCAGGTAATGACAGTCACTCAGGTCGTAAACATAGTGGCCACTTCATGTCCAGAAAGCATTTCAGAGCACTCCTCCACATCCAGTGATTGTTTTTATTAATTGTTGTAGGTTGGATTTCTTAAACACAAAGAAATGGAGATCTACCAAAGGCTCCTGTGATGTGCTTTCAGGAATAATGTTTATCTCAACTAGAAAGAGGAGGGACTGGGCAGAGGGAGCTGGCGAGCTGTGACGCAGTAGCAACAGAGGTGCTTGGTCCACGTCACGGTGTGACGGAGTGGAGCTCTTTCTTCAGATGTATCCTGATTTGAGGTGAGGGGATAGAGCTTTGAAGATGCCTTTTCCAAGGACTGTTTTGTTTGTTGTTGTTGGGTGTGTATGTTGTGTGTGTACATGCCTGTTCTATGTGAGTGTATATGTATGCAAGAACATGTGCATGTGCATATACATGCATGTGAAGGTCAGAGCTTGGCATCGGGTGTCTTCCTCAATCACTCACTACCTTATTTGTTACATTAGAGTCTCTCACTTGAACCTGGGGCTTGATGGTTGGACTAGTATAGCCAGCCATCTCACCCCAGGGATCCCCTACCTGTGCGTCCCAAGTGAAGGCATCACAAACAGCTTGTCATTCCAGCTGAGGGTCAGAACTCAGGCCCTCCTACTTGTGAGGTGAACGCTTTACTGACTGAGCCATCCCCTCAGTCACACAGTTGCCTTTGTAGAGGATTTTCCTTTACCATTTCATTTGTTTCTCTTTTTTAAAAAATATTTATTGGAGAAGGGGGGGGGAGAGGGAGGGAGAGAGGGGGGAAGACAGACACAGAGAGAGAGAGAGAGAGAGAGAGAGAGAGAGATTCCAGGGCCTTCTGCCACTGCAAATGAACTCCAGATGCTTGCATCACTTTGTGCATCTGTCTCTATGTGGGAACTGGGGGAATCCAACCCAGGTCATCAAGCTTTGCAAGCAAGAACCTTTAGCCACTGAGTTATCTCTCCAGCCATTTTTCTTTTTTTTGTCTTCCCTGAGTAAGTAAGGTACCTCTTATACTGAGACAGTCTGTGAACTAAGCCTGGCTCTCCCCTCCACCTTTGTAATTCATGGCCTTTCTCTAGAACTCTATTATTCTAGTAGCATGATTCCACTACCAGAACTTGCTATTAAGTCCACACAGCATCATTCTCAGGGCAGGTTCTTTTAGTCCCACTAAATCTGCTGGACTAAAATGATTCTTGTCAGAGCTGCTAGTGTTACAGCCTAAACCTGTTACAGACTTCATTGCTTCCTAATCTCACTGGAAGCTTCCAGCTTTCCACATTACTCGATGAATGAGTTGGAAAAAGTATGAAGATGCTGCCTTTAGAACCTAATATGTGATAATTATGGCATAGGCAGACTGCTAAAATCCCCAAAGTAAAACAAAAGACAACAAAAACAAAAGCCTACCTTTAATGATGTGATAGACTTCTGTATTTTATAGTGATTAAGTTATTATTAATTTTTTTGTTTTGTTTTTTTTGAGGTAGGATTATTAATCCAGGCTGTCATGGAACTCTCTATGTAGTCTCAAGCTGGCCTCAAATTCAGTGATCTTCATACCTCATCCTCCTGCATGCTGGGATTAAAGACATGCACTACTACACCCACCAGGATTGTCTTTTACAAAAAAAAAAACCAACAACCCCAAAACAAAAACAAACAAACAAACAAAAAAAAAACCCAAAAAAACATTTTAGAGAGAACAAGAGAAAAAGACAAAGAGAGACAGGGAGAGAGAGAAAGAATTGGCACTTGGACCTCAGCAACTGCAATCAAACTCCAGACACTTGCACCACCTAGTGGGCATGTGCAACCTCACGCTTGCCTCACCTTTATGCATCTGGCTTAGGGGGGATCTGGAGAGTCAAATGTGGGACCTTAGGCTTTATAGGCAAGTGCCTTAACTGCTAAGCCATATCTCCAGCCCAAGATTTTTTAAACGGTATCTTTATTTATTCATCTGAGAAAGGAGAGACAAGGAGAAACAGAGAGAAAGTATAGGCACACCAGGGGTCCCTGCAAATCAACTGCAGACATATGAGCCACTTTGTGCTTCTGGCTTTACCTGAGTACTAGGGAGTCCAAACCAGGTTGTCAGACTTTGCAAGCAAGTGCCTTTAACCACTGAGAAATCTCTTCATCCTTCTGAGGTTTACCTTAAATCCTCTGGAACCTAGTGCTTTTCCAAAGCTTTCAACATTCTAGTCACTTTGGCTACTCTGATTTAGTTATAATAGTGTCATTACTACAGTAGACCATGTTGTTATAGTGTGAGTGCAGAGTCTCCTTAAACAGCTTGTATGTTAAGGGATAGACCCCCAGCGTATGGTGATATTGGAAGGTGGCAGAACCTTTAAGAGGGGGCTAATCTTAGGTCACTGGAAGTTTGTCCTGAAAAGATATAACATGCCTCCAGTTTCTTATAGTTTCTCTCTTTCACTTCTCAGACACAAGGCCAGCATTTTGCTCTGACATACACTGCCTGCCACTGAAGAGGTCCAAAACCAACAGGGTTAACAGATCATGGACTGCAACCTGTAAATTATATTTAATTATCAAAATCTATTGAAGTACACATTTAAGTTGGGAATTTGGGGCCAGGAAGATTGAGTAAGGGTAAGAGCATTTGCTACACAAACATAAAAGTCTGAGATGGCCTGAGATCATCTGAGCTTTATTCCCCACCATCCACATAAATAGCTGAGTATGGCCATGCACATGTATAACCCCAGTCCACAGAGGGGGGGAGGGACTGAACCAGAAAGACACTGGGGCTTGCTAACCAAAACCAAAACAAAAACATAAAAATAGTCAGCTCCAAAGTTGAGTGAAAAGCTCAGTGTCAAGGAAACATAGGCATGAGATGTAGAGGACACCCCATGTTGTCCACTGGCTGGGGCCTGCCGCACACACACACATACATGTAGCTGTGCCACCTCCTGCAGACAAGACACAGGACGTTTTTAGAACCTGTCAGAGTTCTCATGTGAGTTTTCCAAGTTAATTATTTTCCCTCAACTCCATACACTGTAACTGGATTTTCTAGAGATTCACACAAGTGCAGTATGACTTGTATTTGGCTTATTTTTCTCATGATAGAATTTAAAAGTTCACCCATATGTTTACTAGTATCAGTTGTTCTATTTCTCACTGAGTAGTATTCACCTTATGAATATCTCTGAAATTTATCTAATCTCTTACTCATGGACATGTGAATTGTGCCCAAGTTTTGGTTATTATGAGTAAACAGCTACTAAGATTCATGCACAAATTTTGTTTTTGGTATACATATGTTTTCATTTGTCATTGGTTACTATTCAAATATAATTGCTGGTCATACAGTAGAGGTTTAACTTTATAAGAACATCTGCAAACAATTCTCTGAGGGACTATAATTATCACTTCAATTGGTGATATTGCAGCATAAAATTTGCCCCACCTCCTCACCAACATTGGTATTTGTAGCCTTTTTCACTTTAGCCACTCTATGAGGTAGAAATGATAGCTTATTTTCTTTTTATTTGCACTGTTTTGATGACTCTGGTTTTGAAGGCCTTTTCATGTGATATTAGCCATACTCATACCTGCTCTTGTTAAAGGTCTAATATCTTGTCTACCAAAATATTAGAAGTGGGTGTGCCTGAATGTCTGTTTTTAACAAGATCTCACCATGTAACCCAGGATGACTTTGAAGTAGTGATCTTCCTGTCTCAGAAGCTTCAAGGGCTGGTATTACAGATACCTGCCACTATATCTAGCTTAATTTTCTTTTTCTTTTTAGCTTGTAGTAGAAAACAAACAAACAAACAAAATCCAGAAAACATATTGGCTATGAGTTTTTAATTTTTATAAATTTTTTATTTATTTATTTGATAGTGACAGAGAGAGAAAGAGGCAGATAGGGAGCGATGAGAAAGAATGGGCATACCAGGGCCTCCAGCCACTGCAAACGAACTCCAGACGCATGTGCCCTCTTATGCATCTGGCTAACGTGGGTCCTGGGGAATTGAGCCTTGACCCCGGGTTCTTAGGCTTCACAGGCAAGTGCTTAACCACTAAGCCATCTCTCCAGCCTGGCTATGAGTTTTTGTTAAGAATAAAAACTCAAGCCAGGCATGGTGGTGCACACCTTTAATCCCAGCATGTGGGAGGCAGAGGCAGGAAGATCACCATGAGTTCAAGGACACCCTGAGACTACAGAGTGAATTCCAGGTCAGCCTGAACTCAATTGAGACCCTACCATATATACATATGTGTGTGTGTGTGTGTGTGTGTGTGTGTGTGTGTGTGTGTGTATGAAATAAAAAATCAAATGAAAACAAATGCTGGCAAGGATTTGGGGAAATAGGAACCCTCATTCACTGATGATGGGAATGTAAGATGGTACAACCACTATGGAAAGCGGTATGGAGACTCCTAAAAAGGTTGATTATTGAGTTACCAACAGACCCAGTTATTTCCTTACCCTAAAAGTTCATGCCTCAGTTCAGAGAGATTTTTCTCAACCAGGTTTATAGCTGCTCAATTCATAATAGCTAACAGCTGCAGTCAACCGAGATGGCCATCATTAGAAGAACAGATAACCAAGATGTGGTATAACTACATGATGAAATTCTACATAGCAGAAAGAAAAAATGACACAATGAAATTTGAAGAAAAATGATTGAATCTGGAACAGGTCATTCTCAGCAAACTCACCCAATCACAGAAAAATAATCATCGCATGGTCTTACTCATCTATGGCCTAACCTGAATCTGCCTGAGATGCTGACATAACTAATAAGCAGCTTGATAACCAGGCAATAGGGAGGGTGGGGTAGGAGGGGATGGCAAGGGTGTGTGTGTGGGGGGCACAAAACTGGGCCCAAATGGAAATGGTATCATAAACTTCTATATCCTAAAAGACAGAGTAAATGGTTGAATCTTTATCAGGTCCTTAGAGGGAACACCTGAACCACAGGGCCCTGGAGAGGGTATGATGAAGACTAACCTCAATCTTCTGTTTCTTTCTCTCTCTCTCCCTCTGCTCTCTTTCTCTTTTATATTACCAATCTTTTTCTTCTTTCTTTTCCTTGGCACTGGCCTATAACTCCCAGTACCAGGATGCAGTTAACATCCACAATGAGCTGTTGATCAGAGAAACCTACTAGTTTTCCCAAAAGAATACAGATTTCTGTCAGAGTACTTAATGACCTACCAAAGGTTAGTGGTAAGACCTACTGTCGAAGACACCATATGCTGTTAGTATGGAACATGGAATGACTGTACTGGAATCTGGAAGAGAGTCAGTCCCCAGACAGTTGGCCTGTCTAGTGCCAGAAGATGCTACATGAGTAGCTGGGGTAAAATGACCAACATCTGTACAAGCTACCCAGCAACAAACAACCTGACAAGTGCAGTAGTGGCACACAGCCATGCTGGGAAACCAACTTCTCTTGATTTGTCTAATGGATCCGCTCAGTGGAACAAACACAAAAAGTGAGCCTGATCTCCATTATCAAGCTACCACAAATCATAGGATACAAGAGGACCTACACCTATTAAATTCTCTCTAAAATAATAATAATGGTGCTGACTTCACTCTCCATGGGAGAATTTCTCTTTTTCAGATGGACACAGATCCTGAGGAAAGAATCAGCCCATTGCACCTCACCAGGGCCCCAGCTGAAGCCATAGAGTAATTGGGGAAATGAGCAAGAGTGCTGCTTTCTTGGTGAACAAGGGTGAAGGAGATAGACCCAGAGAACACTCAAGTTTTATCAAACCAGATATCCAGAGACACAGAGGCACCCAAGAGCTCATCGCTGAAGTAGACCTAAAATGAATCCAACATGGCTCAGGGAAATTTGTGGAAGAGGGGGCAGAAAGATTGTTAGAGCCACACGTTGGGTCATTATGCACAGAGACATTGCCTCTTACCCCTAACTGATGGCTACCCTCACAATGAATGACACATTCCCCAATGAGGAGGATCCCTGCAGAGGAGGGTGGAAAAGGAGGAAGCTAACAATGGTACCAACATGGCTGTATACACTGTGCACATAACTACTAATAATAAAATAAACATTGTAAGAAAATTAATAAATAAATATTTGTAAAAGAAAAAGAATATATTTTCTGAATATTTTGCTGGATCTGGAGGTTGAATTCATTTTTTTAAAGGTGACTTTGATAAGCAGACTTTTTTTTTTTATAAAGAAATTCTTATTACCATTTTGTTGTTGTTTGGGTTGTTGCTTTGTAGTACTGATGATCAAACACAAGGCCTCATCCATGCCATCTAAGAACTCTTACACTGAATAATTATCTCCAGGCATAAGATATTATCAATGTAATTAAAATTTTCAGCTTAAAAAAAATTGGGGCTGAAGAGATGGCTTAGCGGTTAAGGTGCTTGCCTGTGAAGCCTAAGGACCCAGGTTCTATTCTCCAGATCCCACATAAACCAGACCACAAGGGTGAGACAAATGCAAGGTCACACATGTCCACTAGGTGGCACAAGCACCTGGAGTTTGATTTCAGTGGCTGAGGCCCTGGTGCACCAATTCTCTCTCTCTATCTCTCATTGTCTCTAAAATAAAAAAGTTAAAAAGAGATTGTCTGCATTATTTGCTATTACATTAATCTTTCAGTTTTTTGTTTGTTTTCTACTACTTTGGACTTAATTTGATCTGCTTAATAAATATGGGCTGGAGAGATGGCTTAGCAGCTAAGGTGCTTGCCTGCGAAGCCTAAGAACCCAGGTTTGATTCACCAGTACCTACATATGCCAGATGCACATGGGTCATGCGTCTAGAGTTCATGTGCAGTGGCTAGAGGCCCTGGTGTACCCATTCTCTTTCTCCTACCTTTTCTTTGGCTCTTACATTCTTTCTGCCACCTCTTCTGCAATAGGCCCTGAGCCTTGGAAGGTGTGATAGAGATATTGCAGTACTGAGCACTCCTGTCACTTCTTTCCAGCACCATGATGCCTTCTGAGTCATCCCAAGGTTGCTGCCATCTGAAAAGAGAAGATTCTCTACTAAAAGTGAGAGTAGCATTAATATGAGGGTATGAACATTAAGAGAAGTGCTTACTGGGCAGTTTGATAAGCATTGTATATGTATTTAGCCAGCCAGCAGCAGCAGTCACACCCATAGGGCTCATGACCTGTTTTAAGTTTTCAGTTTCAGGGATGGATTTCCTCCCATGGAATGGGCCTCCAGTCCAATTAGAGGGCAGTTGCTTTCCACCATGACAGACATGCCACTGTTGCACCAGTTGGCTCATTTGGGCTGGCTGGCCGAATATAAGGCTTGCAGTGTCCACTATTGAGTATCTTCACTGGTGATTTCTCTCTCTCCCATTGAACTGCTAGCAGAATGACTTCTTCCAGCTTTCTGTCAGCTGGTCTACATGAAGGAGGTTATCAGCTCAGTTCCTTTAGGATTTCTCAGTGGCCTTGCAGCCCAAGTACGTGGAGTCTTCAGCAATAGGGTCTTACCATCTATTTCTGGTAGGAAACCAAGGGCCTTGGCAATGGCCTATAATGTTTTGGGGGCATCAGGGGCCTCCCTGGCCAAAAATTCACTGGAAGGTATCACATCCCTGGCACTGAAAATTTTCTAGTAACAATATAAGACTCCTGAGTATTCTATTGTCCAAAAAGTAGGTTTCCATATGATTTATTTATATCCTCTTAGATTTTGATTAGCCCTCCCTCCACCTTCCCTTTACTCAATCACTTCCCCTGACCTCACTTCACCTTTTCACCCCCATTAACCTGTTCTTCTACTTACATATATATAATACCATCCTATTAAGTACCCTCCTTCCTTTCTCTTCCCTTTGTAGCTCTTTTCTAGCTTACTGGCCTTTGCTACTGAGTTTTCTTCCTACTTACACAGAAGTCTAGTGATCTGCGGCTAGTTCCACATATGAGAGAAAACATATGTTTGGCTTTCTGGGCCTGGGTTACCTCACTTATATAATATGGCACATGTATACAATGGAGTTCTACTCAGCAGTAAAGAAAAATGAAGTTATGAAATTTGCAGGAAAATGGATGAATCTGGAAAAATTATATGGTACCACATGACATATCAACACATGATCCAATTGTGTAATATTTGAGTGTGGTTTGCCATGTTTGTCTCCTTAAGTAGTTATTATTTCTTTATGGTGAAAAGATCCAAATGCTTTCTTCTAGCATTTTGAAACACACAGCACACTCTAGTTATTTATAGTCATCCTACTGTGTGCAATAGCATACAGTGAGCTGAGCTGGTACTGGCAAGTGGGGCTGGGCTATAAAATCTTAAGGACTGCCCCCAGTGACTTCCTTCACCAAGCCTCCACCTCCCAAAGGTTCCACCATCTGGGAAGTACCTATGAGGCATAATTACAAACACATGAGGCTATAGGGGACATTTTATTTTCAAATACTACCATAATAATAAAAAGGCCCAACATGATACTTCTAAAACCTTAAAAAATCCCACAAAGTTAAACTGTGAATATCTGTTTCCACAATGTGTGGTTAACTAGTGACTGGTCCCGAGGACACCTCAAGGAAGGATCAGTAGTGTTATTATGTACACTTGCTGGGGTTTTCAAGGCTCTTTCATACTGCACTCCTTCTAGCTTACATTATTATTTGACTAAATTGTGGTAAATGGAAACGTGTAGAATACTCAAAGCTAGAAAACTCTAAAGATGGTCATCATCGAATCCAATAAGCAACACTGATTTCAAGTTTTGTCTCCGGGATGATTTTTCAGTTGTTGTTGAGAAATTCTAGGCTATGAGGTGACATTATCCTTTCAGGATCTGGATGCCTTACACATGGATATGCTTAAACTTGCCAACTTAGTCACTGCCGTCCTGAGGTGCTGCCACCCAAGAAAGAGTTATTCACCCTTTTGTTGACTTCCTTTAGTGTGTTTGATTCCAAAAAGATGCTTGGTATAACAAGCTATAGATAATTTATATAAAACAGGGCAGAAGAAGGAAAGCATATCTCTCTAATCCAAAACAACCACAACAATAAAAAACAAAGACTAGGTTTGCAAAAGTTCTATGCAGGAAGAAGCTTGTAATAGAAATTTTGCAAGTATTACATGTCTCTTCCTATGTTGAATATGTTGCCTATCTTCTTGTATAACAACTCACAAATATCAATGAATCTTAGTTCTGACCCAGTCTAATTCTCTCCTCATGAGTGGAACAATAGTTATATGACTGTTAGAATACTCACCCACTTCTTCGGGAGTCTATAGTCATACAGACATAACTCTAAGAGTAGAGACTGTTTTGGATCTATGCATCCATGGAGATTATATTCTGGTGAGGGGAGTCAGTCAGGAAGCAATCAAACCTGAGACAGTGGTAAGTGCTATGGAGAGAAATGAAGCAAGAATGAGTGAGGATTTTCTGAATTCTAGCTAATAGTTATAATTTCATATAATATAACTGAGAAATAGTGAATTTCAATAGAAAGGTGACTGGAGTTTCTCTAAGGGAGAATCTCAAGGAGTCTGAAATCCCCTTCTTTTGACATCTCTTTTAATACTGCAGCAGCCAATCAGAACCAAAATGCATGTATTGGGATCCTCTGCCCCATGCTTTTTCCTTCACATGGCACTGATATAAAGATTCACTGAAGCACCATATAAAGCAATGCAGTGTAGCTATGCACTGTTGGCAAACAGGAGTGACAAACAAATTAGCCTAACACATCCTTATTGATTACCTACTGCTCAGAGAAGATCACCAGCCCCTCAGGGACCTGGGAACTATATGCTAGATTGTCTTACTCCAAGAAGCTGACAACATGGGGTGGGGCTGGGGGAGGGTACAAGCAAGGAAAGCAGATGTTTTAAGGATTCCATCTGAACAGTGCAGAGGCAGAAATACAACTAGGGATGTTATTAGGATGGTGTCTCCTGCCAAAATTCAAATGACAGTCTTCACAGGCTTGCTGAGTGACGGAGAAGTCTGTTCACTCACCTTCTTTCTATCCTTGCCCACACACATGGATCTTCATATTGTCAACAGCATAATCTAATAAGAAGGATGGCAGTATATTGTCTTTTGTTAGCTGGCTGAAACCCAAGGACTGTGCTGTTGAACACAGAAGGGCAGGCAGATGGAAGTTTCATGCTGTCCTGTAATTGCAGAGTGGCCTTGCTTCAGAGAGTCCTTTACAGAACAGCATCTAGTACCTGTGGATAACTTGGGATGGTGCATTTAAAATAACATGGAATGCACCTACTGGTGAAATTTAATTGTAACCAATTAGACCCAGCTGAGGGAGAATTTGTGGCTTACCTAATTGGACTGGAGCGCAAAGCTGTACTATATTCGGGAGCATTAAGGCTGTGGCTGAATTGAGGGCAGCATTTATTTCAAAATATCAGCTTTTATACTCCCTGAAAAATAATGGCTAGAAACTAAGCATTTTCTTGTCCACCTGTGTCACTGGTTATGATGCCAGGAGGAATAAAAAGGCAATTCAGAAGGTGTTAAAAGAAGCTCTAGTTAAAAAAAGAAAGATTCGGAATGCCTAAGATATCTCTATTTTGCAATAAGCTGTTCATTTGATCAAACATGTCCATTAAGGCAGTATTCAGCAAATCTAGCATTTGTCCTTGTAATGAAAACTTAGAGTCAAGATGGTCTGATATTTGTTTTTGTTACTGTAAAAGGAATCTACCCCAATTTTGAAACTATGTAGTGTTTTGCTATTGGTTTGATGTTTTGTTCTCCCTCCCTCAATTTTCTTTAGCAAATGCATATTTACAACAGCTTTAGGTTTTATTACACATTTAGCATCTCTGCTTTCAACATGTATGGGGTCATGAAAAGCAAGCATGATGTCTGTTTTAGGTTTCACAACGCATTTACTGGGAGATGGTAAGGTTCTAATTTGAAGTTTGAAACTCAAGTGCATCTTTGATTTTGTGGCTTTTGTTTCAATGAACATAAGATATGCCTGTAGGCTCTTCTGTTTGAACATTGTAAAATTATTTATGCGCTGCATGTGTGTGTTCCTGTTGTGGGTGAATGTGGGCATGCATGTACTATGGTGCATGTGTGGTGGTCAGAGGACAACTTTCAGGTTTGTCCTCCCTGTCCACCTCATTTGAGGCAGGGTTTCTTGCTCCGGATTCTTGTTTTGCTGTTCTTTGCTGGGCTCCCCTTAAGGTTCTGAGAAATTCTCCTGTCTCTGCCTCTGATCTCAGCACCAGCGTCATCATGCTGGGATTATAGAAGCCACCCTGGGGATTTGATCAGGTATTCCACCGTGAGTAGTGGTAATAGTGACAACAAGAAGATAGACCCAGCTCTCCTCATCCCAGATTTTAGATCTTTTCAGACCAGCAGAATGAAGGTGAGGATGGGCAGGTATGTTTGAAATGAATAATAGAATGAAATAATGAAAGTGAGTATGGTTAATGCTCTACCAGTGACATTTGCTCTCCAGCAGCAGGTGGTATTGGCAAAGGGGAGGAACAATATATGTTTCCACTACTAATTCACAGAACTGTATTTTGCCAGCATCATGACACAGTTTAATTTAAGAACTGGGCTTTGGGGCTGGAGAGATGGCTTTGTGGCTAAGGCGCTTGCCTGAGAAACTTAAGTACCCAGTTTTGTATTTCCCATAATCCACATAAGCCAGATGCACGTGATGGCACATGCATCTGGAGTCTATTTGCATTGGCTAGAGGTCCTGGCGTGCCCATTCTCTCTCTCATAAATAAATTAAATAAATTAAAAAAAATAACTGCTATTTGGAAGCTATGTGTACTCGCATTATTTACAACACGTAAGAGGGGAAATAAATTACCTACATGAAAGAATGTCAGGAGAAAGTCTTAAATATTTTGAGTCTTCGTGTCATACTCACTTCTACTCTCAGTGATGTCCTGATTAAGACTCTGAGTAGGTATACTGCTAAAGTTTAAGGGACGGAAGTAAAAAGTAGGCAGGAATTATAGAAAAGGTTAGTGGTGAAGGTCTACCTTACTCCAACATGACTGCATCTTCAGTTATGTTCGCAATGGTCACAGTTGTGAATGAGGTTGTATTCTGAGGTGGTAGAAATCAGGGCCTTCACATATGAGTTTGGGGAGACACCATAGCAGGTAGTGAGTGCTTGATGATCTTCCCAGGCTTCTTTAGCTGCTACCAATAGTGCTGGGAGGGTTTCTGCAATAGTCACCCCTCTGAGATTGCCTCACCCAAAGAAAGCCTCCCACCTTAAACTCTGGACTCTTTCCAGGGTTATGACAACCATTGGAAACAATTTCCTCACTACTATGTCCCAACATTGGACAACTTAGAAGGTCACTCGATCTCCATATTTCCTTATAAGATCAGATGAGCCTTCATTGGGACTGTATCATAACCCAGGCTCTTCATCTGCCAGGTCTTGCTTCTAATTCCATCCTTTCACTGTTATTGATCTTCAGAGTACTCCTCAAGAAAGTTCACGTATAGAGTTACCTCGTAGTCATGGTTTAGCTTTTAGCACAGCTAGCATTTATGACAAATCCCAAAAGATCAAGGTGTCCTGTTCAAAAGCCATTAGCTGAGCATATCTAAAAAGCCAACTTGGGCCATAGGTACTCTGTTTTATTACATTTCTGGTATTTTCCATTACAAATTGTTGATTGTATCAGTTTCTTTTTTTTTTTAATATTTTTTGTTCATTATTTATTTATTTATTTGAGAGTGACAGACACAGAGAGAAAGACAGATAGAGGGAGAGAGAGAGAATGGGCGTGCCAGGGCTTCCAGCCACTGCAAACGAACTCCAGACACGTGCGCTCCCTTGTGCATGTGGCTAACATGGGACCTGGGGAACCGAGCCTTGAACCGGGGTCCTTAGGCTTCACAGGCGAGCGCTTAACCGCTAAGCCATCTCTCCAGCCCTGTATCAGTTTCTTATGTTGCTATCTGGGATATTTTTAAACAACATAATAGACTTAACTATATATATAGTGGATTAAAGATACCACACGAGGAGAGGAAAGGATGTCTTCTGGAGAGTAAGCTGGTCAAAATACAAAGCCATTTTATTGAAAATTAATTAGGTATCTTACAAAATTTCCACTGGTGAAATGAAAATATAATTTTCTCTTTAAATTATATAAAAGTTATGTTTTAGGATTACTTTCATTCCAGATGAAAACTAACATATTTTATATGTGGGAAGATGCATGGATCATTAGAGATTATTGAGGAGATAAGATCAGATAATCACACATCTATTCTGCATATAAAACTACTAAACAAGGTACTACATAGACTTGGCTTATTTTATCTGGAAGTACAAAGTTATTTCAGTCATCTCCTATGTATATTTAAAGTGTTTTTTGTTTATTTTTATTTCTTTGAGAGTGACAGACAGAGAGAAGGAGACGAGACAGAGAGAGAGAGAGACAGAGAGAGAGAGACAGAGAGAGAGAGAACGGGCATGCCAGGGCTTCCAGCCACTGTAAACAAACTCCAGATGCAAATGCCCCCTTGTGCATCTGGCTAACGTGGGTCCTGGGGAATTGAGCCTTGAACCGGAGTCCTTAGGCTTCACAGGCAAGTGCTTAACTACTAAGCCATTTCTCCAGCCCTCCTATGTATATTTAAAATGTATTTTAGGGGCTGGAGAGATGGCTTAGCCTGCAAAGCCTAAGGAACAAGATTTGATTCCTCAGTACCCATGTAAGCCAGATGAACCAGGTGGTACTCATGTTTGGAGTTCATTTCCACAGGCAGGAGGCCCTGGTGCCTCTCTCTCTCTCTCTCGAATAACTAAATAAAGATAAAATAAAACATGTGTCTCAAAGTATGTAGGCAAGAATATAGAGATGATTTTAGAGACATGGAATATTGTGGCTCATACTTTAAAGTTCCTTCAGCTCAAGTCATATGTGGTATCTGTGTGGACAGTACCAGGAGGTGCTGAGGGACTGAAGTAATTTTACTTTTGCATTTTGTTTTTGTAGTGTTTCTATCAGCATCTTCACAATCAATTTCCTGAATTGACATTTCAACTGCCGGGAAAGAAGTAAACCCTCACTTGAATAGGATGTATCATATAAAATGTATTTCTAAGTGATGTGAATTTATTTAAAAATTTTGTTAGGACTCAATTTGCTAGCAAAAACAAAATATTACTACTTCATATAAGTATCAGTCTCAGGAATGGAAACTTCTCTGTAAGTGTTAAAGATTTTGCATGGTACCAGCTTATTGAGAAAAGAGTTTTTAAAAGAATACCTAAAAGCACCAGTGATACAGCTTGTGCGCTTGGAGTTTGAAGGAAGCGTTTGACAATGCTCTGGTGTGCTGACATTATTATTAAAGGTCCTTAACCTTTTCATGGAGCAGTTGAACAATACTTGTTTGTGCTTCTCAGAATGAAGTAGGAAGTATTGTTGGGTGTCAAGGTTTTCAGGTGCTTTTTCCTTTTCAAACTAAAAATGATGTTGGCAGGGACAAAGAACAGAGTGATAAAAGCAGATGGTACCTGTAAAAATATGTTATCATTAACAGTGATAAGAGTCTCTAGCCATGGGGACTTTTTAAAAACACATTATTTTTTAAGCAAAGCTCTTGCATAAAATTTCTTTTTTCTTCTTAGAATTCATGTGCTCATCTTAAAGCTATAAAATAGCCTGTTATGTAAACCCATAATGGGCATTTCAATAGTGTCTCACGTTTCCTGAAGTGAGGTACACAAGTTTAATCAAGGGCATTGTTATGCTTAACATGTGGTCTTGTCCCTGCAGGGCACAGACTCATAACCAGTATGGATTTGAGAACTTAACATTCTGATTCACTCTCAACTTTATTATTATTTTTGGTTCTTTTAATAATGTTTTAAAATGTACACAGACAAAAATGGCAGAATTGTACCAATCAGTTGAGAAATTTCAAGTTTCAAATACTACATTCACATGCTAAGAAACTTACCATGGGATTCTAGATGTAATAGTATTTGTAATAAATGTGTCTGTAAATTGAGTGACCCACTGGATTCATCTTATTATGGTAAGTATACCTGGGTGTTGTATTCATTCTTTTGCATACATCCAATATCATATGAATAACAATCAATAAATACTCCCACACCAAATAAATGAATAATTAATTAAAAGAAAATATATGGCAGGGCTGGAGAAATGGCTTAGCAGTTAAGGGGTATACTTGCAAAGCCAAAGGACCCAGGTTCAGTTCCCCAGGACCCACATAATCCAGATGCACTAGGTGACACATACCTCTGGAGTTCATTTGTTTCTGCTGGAGGCACTGGCACACCCATTCTTATTCTCTCTCTTTCATAAATAACAAAAAAATTTAAAAAGATATGTCAACAAAAAGGCCTTTACTCATTTTTATAAACTCTCCTTGAAGGTTAATTATTATTAACTTCATTTTTTTTGTAGTCACAGTTATTTTATTTTTTAACAACGTTAAGGAGATATAGGCATCCCTTTCAACTCATTTATCTTTTAAATAATAATTTAAAGCTTTTTACTTTTTTATTATGGACATACTTAATATGGATATGTCATGTGCTGTTACCCTCCCTTGCCCCTGCCCCCACTCTTGTGGTGGGCCCTATTTAGTGGTGTTGCAGATATTCCCCAGGGGGTTGTGGGTTATGCATTGTGGGAGCAGCAGTCCATTGTTGGGGGGAGGCAGGCCTCTGACATGTTGTTCCAACTTGTGGCTCTTACAATCTTTCTGCCCCCTCTTCTGCAAAATTCCCTGAGCCGTGGTGGGTGTGTTTCATGTTTACTTCAGTAATGAGCTCATAGGAGCCTCTGGATCTCTGCTTTGTGGGAGTTGAGAATCTTCAGGGTCTGTCTCCTATACTCTGGAGTTGATTATCAGGTTCATCATGGAAGAAGCACTCTTGCTTGTTTCCCCAGTTCCCCAGTGGTTTCAGCTGGGCTTTGGCTGAAGTGTGAGGGGTAGTTTATCTCCTCAGTTCTCACTACCTTCTGTAAAAGGAAAACATTTTCTTCAACAAAGAGTGAAGTCAGCATAGGTTAAATGGGATAAATGTTATTAATTGAAGGAGAATTTGATGGATGTAGTCCCTCTATTAGCCAAGGACTAGAGGGCGCTTGTCATTGAAGAGCATCATCTTTGTCTCCAAAGGGTTTTGACCTCATTCCCAAATCCAGATATAGTTTCCTTTTACTGAACAAATCTCTTAGCAATTTGGAATGCTATTGGTTACCCAATAAGGCTATGTGTGCATCGTGTTAGGGTGTTTGCTTCTGAGTAGCTTAGATCCCTGGTTGCTTGGATCATTGTTGGTCACTTTACCCCAGTAGCTCATGTAGCACTTTCCAGCACTGGGCAGACTTTTTGTCTGGTATCTGGCTCATTTCTGGATTCCAGCCAGGTCCCTCTGTGTTCTGGCTGGTAGGATATGTTTTCTTCAGCAATAGGGTCTTAACTTTTACGTCAGATGGGAAACCAAGTGCTTTGACAGAAGCCTGTCTTGGTTTGGGGACTTCTTAGGCCTCTCTGATCAATAGTTCATTGTGGGTAGCAACCACTGTCTGGTACTGGGAGTTACAAGCCAGAGCCAAAACAAACAAACAAACAAACAAAAAACAATCCACTCAAAAAATGGGGCAGAAAAGTGAATAGAGAGTTCTGATCTGTCTTTACTGGTGAGGTGGGTTTCTTGAGGACAGCAGATAGAAGGGTCCATTTTTTTTTCTGATCTACCCTATTAACTTTTTTTTTGATGGGTGAGTTAATACTGTTAATGTTTAAGTTTATATTAGTGAGGTTCCATTTAAATTGATTAATATTTTAAAGGAAGGTCACATTAGAAGTTCAAAACAATGGACTTCTGGTCAAGATGGCATCCTCCTAACCATGCTTCAGCTCCCAGGATAATAATACCAGGCAAGATCTGTGGGGCTCCAGTTTTACAAGGTCTTAGCAGACCTCCAGAGGACAGGCATGGAGGGGCACAGTTGGGATTCTACTGATTCCCACACTCTCAAGCAGCCCACTAGATCCTTGGGTCCCTTCCCCAACACCCAGAACCAACCACTCGGCCCAGCCTCTGTGCAATGCCAGGCAGAGCCCTGACTCCCTGACCACTATCTGCTATACCCTGCAGGCTCGGCTGACTGCAGCCTGTGCACCTTCCCTGTATCCCGGAGGCTGCCCCCACCTCCACAGCGACTGCTGGTGGCCATGCACCTTCCCTATCACCCGGAGGCCCCCCACTATGTCTGTGGGTGGTCCACACATCTTCCGTGTCTCCCAGAGACCCCCCCCTCACTGCGTCTGGCCCACATTCAGCTCCCGCAGGCTCCATTGATTGAGTCCACAGCCCACCAGCACACCGGTCTCCTGCTGCGCTCCCCCCTGTCTTGCATTTTCTATGGGCTGGCCCAAAGGCTGCCTCCTCCCCCCAGATAGCAGACCCTTATTACCTTTTGCTGCATACAGGTGCCCTTATGTGTGCCCCTTGGCCAGTGACCCTGTCTCCCCTACACCAGCCAACTCCCTGATCTGGTTTGGGCTGTAACCCAGCGACCCCCACCATCTCTTGCTAATTATTCCAACTTTCTCATCTGGCTGTAATTTTTTTTTAATGTGTTTGCAAGTAGAGAGAAGAGAAAAGAGGAGAGGAGAGAAGAAGGGAGAAGAGAAGAAAGGAGAGAATGGGTGTACCAGGGCCTCCAGCCACTGCTTTTAAAATATACATTTTATTTAAAAATATTTCCCATTGAGTTAGTTTTTTTTATTATGGATCTTAATTTCCATTTATAAAGTCCTTGCTTGAATCTGTTGTTTTTGAAAAAACTATTTTTTTCAATGTCTTTGTGCATGTGTGTGTGTGTGTGTGTGTGTGTGTGTGTTGCAAATGGACGTTAGATGCTTGCACCACTGTTGAGTCTGGCTTTACATGAGTGCTGGGGAAATGAACCTTTGCTCTCAGGCTTTGCAAGCAACTTCCATTAACCACTATTAACCACCGAGCCCAGAATGTGTTGTTTGTTTTTATTTGCAAGGAGTGGAAGGGAGGGTATGGGCTTGCCAGGGCCTCTTAGTGCTGCAAACGACTTCCAGATACATGTGCCACTTTGTGCATCTACATGGATACTGTGGAACTGAACCCAGGTCATCAGGCTTTGCAAGCAGGCAAGTGCCTTAACTGCTGAGCCATCTCTCCAACCCTGTTTTGTTTTCTTTTTGTTTTTCAGAGTAGAGTCTTACTGTAGCCAAGGTTGATGCGGAGATCCCTCTGTAGTCCCAAACTGATCTTAAGCTCACGTCAATCCTGCTACCTTGGCCTCCCAAGTGCTGGGACTAAAGGTGTATACCATCTCACCTGACTGATTGTTTGCTTTTTAATTCTGCTTGCTGTTTGTGTGTGTGGTTTTTAGTTAAATAGGAGGGCTGGGGAGATTGCTCAGTGGGTAAAGATGCTTCCTTGCAAAGCCTGTTGGCCTGACTTCAATTTCTCAGAACCCACATAATCCAATGGCATATGCATCTGAGATCATTTGCAATAGCAGGAGGCCCTGGTGTGTCCATACATTCTCTTTCCTCCTCCCTTTCATTCTCTCCTCTTAAATACATAAAGATATTTCAAAAAAGGATAAGGAATGATAAGTTGGACACACTAAAAGAAAAAGAATCAAAAAGTGGGCTGTAAAGATGGCCTATCGGTTTGCCTGCAAAGCAAAAGGACCCAGGTTCGATTCCCCAGGACCCACGTTAGCCAGAAGCACAAGGTGGCACACACATCTAGTTTGTTTGCAGTGGCTGGAGGCCCTGGCACGGCCATTTTCTCTCTCTCTTTCTCTGCTTGCAAATAAAAAATAATAATAAATAAATGGAAAGTTATTTCCAAATAAAAAGTTTATTTAAAATAATTCAAAAAGTTATTAAGAATGTGAAAGTCAATATTTAGGGGAAAGAAAATATATCCATTTATTTGATGAAAACATCTCTAGCTTAAACACAAAATCTACAAATCAATAAATGGATTAAAATCTAGTAGATAATTGGATGAAAAACTTAAACATATACTTACAGAAGAGAATATCCAAATGTTCAGAAAGTCTCTTAAATGACCACTCTCATTACAATTCACAAAGATCAAAATTTAAAGCCGGACTTCCATTACACATGAGATGCTATTACATACAACTACACTCGGTAAAAGGTAAGTGATTGCCAGCATCAAGTATAACAAGCATGTGCAATTCCAGACATTTATATGGAGGGTGTAAAATGGTACAACCTCTTTGAAAACAGCTGGCTTCATCAACCAAAACTAGACATGTGACTCCCCATGAACCTGCAATTCCACTCCCAACAGACACATGTAAACATACAGACTAAAAATCACATATAGAGAATATTCATAGTACCATTATTCCATATTTCCACAAGGTTGTAATTTTCATATAGTAGCATGACCCAGTAATAGCTCCAAGAATCCATCAGCTTTAAAATATAAAAGCATATTATGGCATATCCACACCATAGGGCAATGAAAGTCAAGTGCTGTGAGATGCACTCTATGGATTAACCTCAGGCTATAATGTTGAAGAGAAAGAACCCTGATATAAGAGTAAATGCTGAGAAGGTGAAAGGAGGGAAGGGGAATAGGGAGGTAAGAGAAGGGGGGAGAGGAGGAATGTCAGCCAAAAAGTAAATAAAAATTTAAAAACAACAATATTAAAAGTAAATGAAGAAATAATTACAAAACGAATAAACACTGGTACTGGAGAGATTGCCTAGTGGCTAAGGCGCTTGCCTGCAAAGCCAAAGGACTCTGGTTCCATTCCCTAGGACCCATGTAAGAGGGCACATACATCTGGAATTCATTTGCAGTGACTGAAGGCCCTGGCACGCCTATTCTCTCTCTCTTTCTCCCTACCTATTTCTGTATCTCTCTCTCAAATAAATAAAAAAAAATATTTCTAAAGAAGAATAAACACTGGACATCTCATTCATATTAAAGAATAGGCTTTATGGATTATGTTTCATCTAGTATTTGATGTTTGATAGGTATTGTTCTAAACGTGTTGTGTTTACTGTCTTTTTAAATCTTTACAATAATTTGGCACATTAGAAATTAGATCTATTTTTGTATATCATGAATTTAGCTCACAGAAACTAATTTACTTGCCCAGGTTCACACAACTAGTGACATAACTATGATATCTTGCCCTAACAAAATTTACTGCTATAAATCAGTTTTTAGAACTATGGCAGCTTGCACTTAGGAGTTTGGTCCAGTGCTGTTTGGAACTAGTGGGAATGCAGAGGATGCTGGTCACACATCCCATTCATCAGAGAGGAGCAGCTTTGCCTGGGAGTTTGGACTCATTAGCTATCATAGAAATTCTGCATGACAATCAAGGGTTGGTCTTCCCCGCCCCCCCGCATTTTTCAGCTTCAGAGAATGAGAAAAAAAAGTCATACTATCGATAATACGAAATATTTTACTTGAATGTGTTTTTTTGACTTGCATATTAAAACAAATGCTAGGAAAGTAAACATTGTTTTTCTACATCTGTTGTTGATGGAAGAATTTCATCCAATAACTGGGCTTCTGAAGCTCTGAAAAACACTTGCTACTGTTTGTCTTTTGATGTCTTATATAGGGAGGCAAACTGCCTAATCCTCTAAAAGGATTCTCTTTCTACCATGCAACATATTGCCTGACATTACATTTAGTAGCTTGAAAATACTATAACCATTGATGCACATTTGTTATGAACGTATCTTGGAATCAATGAAAGAAATTAATAAACAGAAAGCCCCGTTTTAGGTGAGAGCTTCTCATGGTTTTCTATTTAAGAAAAAAAATAAATTAACACTCTCACCAGGGGGAAAGCCACAGATTGTGTGGGATTCTTTTGTCAAAGAAAGGCTTCACTCTCAATGTTAATTTAATTTGCACACTCTGGAGAAACCGTTTATTGCCTTACTATGCATATACCTTGGATAGTATCTCTGCTCCTATATATGTTTTAATAAAAGAGTTTCCTATCTATGGAATACCAATTTAGAATGAGTTAATATATTGAAAAAAAAAAAACTAGAGGACTTCTTTTCGATAGTTGTGTTACATACCAGCACCTCTGGGACTTCATCAGTATCATAACCGGAGTTTGATAATATGCAGTCTTGCATTTTATCCTCTCCTTGTGCTGTTTATGATCTCCCCAGCTTCTGTTATTCACAAATACACATCGTTTTCACTATGCTGACTCTGTTTTCAGCAGTCATGAATGTGAAGAGCTCAAGTCGCTTAAAAAGAAGACAAGAACTATTTTGCCTTGAAGAATCTGAGAATATTACTTATGTCAATGTGGATGAAGATATGGCCATAAACACTATTAGTTCTCAAATGGATGCACTGAACAAATAATTCAATCAGAAAGTGAAATTCACTCTGTGAACTTACCATTGACTTTGTAACTCTAGCGGGGAATTGCTCATGCTGGAGGGCTTCTTCCAATCTTGCTTTCTACATCATGTGAGCTGCTTAAAGGACAGAAGAGTCTAGCCTTTATCAGGTATCTATGAGATTTCATCTTCCCTCTTACATTAATTGTTTCCATTGAAATTAGTTCAGATTTTTCCCCTGTTCATCAGTTATAGATGTTAAATAGGACTTGGTTTTGAAATTAGTGCTTAAAGAAACTTTATCTCCTGATGATAAAACTAGATGGTGATATTTAGCAAAAGTGACTTAAGCCTTTACCTAGTTTTCCGTTTTAGTCACATCCATACAGTCTCACCGATCATTCCAATATCTAGCCCATTCATGATGTTTTCTTCTCTCTATAGGGCAGGATGTTGCCTGTATTAGAAAATTCTGTAAGTAGCAGTGGACTCTAGGTTTCAAGCTGCCATTAGAGTAAATAATGCTTTTCTTTATTAAAAAGATCATGTAATTTAAAGGTCACATTATAACAATTCACTTTATTCTTTAACGTGATGAGTTATCAGAGATCTGGATGAAAAAGACCCACAATTCTGATTTTCATCTGTTCTCCTTGGCAACACTTCCTGAGAACAGTGGGAATGAGATTCCAAGACTAAATAGCCAGTAGCATAATACACTTTCCAGCATGCTGAGACATCGTGAGGGAAGACAATGAAAGCTCTGTGAAATATTTCATAAATTATTTCCTAGTACAAACTGAAGTTGAAAACAGCTGTCACGACTTTAAAAAAAAATTGTGGCAGCAGGCTTTAGAACTAAGACAGGACCTAAAATTATGACTGGTATTGACACTATAGATTTACATGTGAATGAATGTATGTGCATATATGGATATGTATATATGCATATCACACACACACTCATATATGTATATTCACATATTTCTTTTGTATATACTCAGTCACTCACTACATACCCTTGGCTCTCTTTGCATTTAAGGTCCTCTTACCTCAGCCTATTAAGCTCTGAGATTTATAGGTATGCACCTTTATACCAGCCTTCAAAAGAATTTTAATTATAACCAGTATGTACTGAATGGTTACTGTTTGCCAGTGAGCTGAGTGCTCTACAGGAGTTATTTCATTCAGTTCTCACAATAGCTGAGGTAGGTATTCTGGGCTCCATTTGAAGATGATAAACTAAGGTTGAGTTTGTATGGCTAGTATAGTGTAGTATGTTATATTACAGTGTAGTATAGCACAGAACAGTATTGTGCCTCAGATCCGTTCTGCTGATGATGGAGGCTGGGATGTTGATGGTGCTTTTGGATAGAAATGTTAAGTTTCTTTTCATTTTTCTCTATAGATAGCCACATATTTATTATTCCCTACAGTTAAACATAAGTTTTTTTTTCATTTTTTTGTATATGTACACATTTATATTTGTTGTCAACTATTTTTTGGAAAAGTTATAGATACACATGAAGTTAACCACCCCCCAGAAGTAGATAGAGATGTACTGTGCATCTCTCACCTACCCCATCAATAGTATCACCTTACATAACTACTGCACAGTGCTATCAAACTCCATGACCCCTCAACCGTACATTTTTCTCCAAACTAGTATTATCTGCCAAGTTCTGTTGCCCACTGCGGATTAAGTACTATCAACTTCTACATGTTAATCCTTGGGAACTGGGAACTCCCTGAGAATTCTCCCTTCAGCCCCCCCTTCCCCACTTAACAAAAAGAGTTTCCATTCCTACTATACAGACATTAAAACAATTTGAGAAGTATTTTATGCCATTGTTATGGAATGCTGCTGAGGCCAGGCAATGCATGGTATGGTCAGATTCTCTTCAAGGAGGCCTTAAGAAGCCATTTCATGAAGCTGTGATGGTAAGCCCAACTTGCAATGGAGACTCCGTGGTGTTGGAGATGCCAAGACCATGAGACATCTGCTAAGAAAAACTGCAGTCTCAGAGGTGATCTAGCCCACAAGAGATGCTGTGTTATGGATAGCCAGGCTAAAGAGGGGGAACAGACAACTTCAACATGAGTCCCAGATACTAGACATGGAGTTGCAGGATTTATTGTTTGACATGCTGGGTTTCAGTCTTGCTTGAGTCCAGTTGTTCCTTAATATGTCTTCCAATCAAGCCCTTTTACTACCATAAGTTTCTTCTGATTAAGTATTTGTTCATGGTAATGAGAATGTAGCTGATCTATACTATACTATACTATACTATACTATACTATACTATACTATACTATACTATACTATACTATACTATGTAAATATGGCCTACTTAAGGGATGTCCTAAACCAAAAATTGTAACAGCAAATTGTATAATTGTTCTAGGTAATAAATAAAGATTGTCCTTCCCTGATTTGGGAATACCTAAGCATCCATAAAATTAACCTAAAATCACATTTTAAGTTTGTAAAGTTTAGCAGATATATTGTTATAAGAATCTACAAACCTTTCATCTCTAGAAATTGACTTAATTTTTAGGTCTCAAAACTTTTTCTGCGGGGGAGGTTTTTCAAGGTAGGGTCTCACTGTAGCCCAGACTGACCTGGAATTTACTCTGTAGTCTCAGGCTGGCCTCAGTTTACAGTGATTCTCCTACTTCTGCCTCCCAAGTGCTGGGTTTAAAGGCATGCACCACCACACCCAGCAAAACTTACTTTCTTCATAAGAAATGTCCAGTGTTTTATAGCTTTAAACTTTCTACACTTAGCCATTCGTTACATGCTGCTCCAGACAAACCTGATGCTATTGAACTACTTCATCTTCCTCAAAAGAAAGCTTAAAAACTTCATTAAATGCAGATGTCCTAATATATGCCTACTACAATTCCTAACAGAAAATCTTCAAAAAGATCATTTCTATCCTCGCATGATTAACTAGGAGTTCATACTTTGTAGAGTTAGAGAATAATCACAAAGCATGATGCTGTGTTCCTTTTTACTGAAGGTATTTACTCAAAATGGCAGCAGTTATATCTTTAAGAGTGTAACAAAAGGGGTGGAAAACCGCAGCACAACTGACCAAGTATAGATGCCAAATGAATGAGGGATACGTTTAAAGGATTATGAAGTAATAGAAGCTTAGGGAATCCAGAATATAAAAAAGAGAGAGAAAGCCGGGAGTGTTGGCACACGTCTTTAATCCCAGCACTCAGGAGGCAGAGGTAGGAGGATTACCATGAGTTTGAGGCCACCCTGAGACTAGAGTGAATTCAAGGTCAGCCTGTGCTACAGTGAAACCCTCCCTCAAAAAACCAAAGAGAGAGAGAGAGAGAGAGAGAGAGAGAGAGAGAGAGAGAGAGAAGAAATAAAATCTTTTTTTTAAAAATTTTTTTAAATTTTTATTTATTTATTTGAGAGCGACAGACACAGAGAGAAAGACAGATAGAGAGAGAGAGAGAGAGAATGGGCGTGCCAGGGCTTCCAGCCTCTGCAAACGAACTCCAGACGCATGCGCCCCCTTGTGCATCTGGCTAACGTGGGACCTGGGGAACCGAGCCTCGAACCGGGGTCCTTAGGCTTCACAGGCAAGCGCTTAACCGCTACGCCATCTCTCCAGCCCGAAGAAATAAAATCTTAATAAAACCTTTCTAGTATTAATAGTGTCCTTGGGCTATAGGGACAACATCTTGACTGTGATCTGTATTGACTATACTGATAAGAAGGTGATCTTATACACCATTAATCGTAATCTTTATATCTGTCATATCCTTCCATAGTGATAATCTTTGACATCCACTGCCAACATCATCACTGTGAGGTGGTCTGCCCATGTAAGTGTCTGTGGTGTAGTTGTGTATGTCCTCTTATTGACAGAATAATCCACTTGTATTTTTCTACTATCCAGCTCCATTCCATTTGTTCTTTTCATAGCCCCTTGGAGTCATCTATTCTCTCCAAATACATAAAAGCAATCCCACATGATCACACAGTTCACTGATTACATGAGATCAGGCACATTCAGAGTAGTATGGCCATAGACCCAGTTCACTGATCATAAAACACAGCACTATTCATTGGTATGTATCAAGAAAACACCTGACGAAGGTCTCCATTTGTTGTGTACAAACTGAGGCCAAACACTCCCAGACACGTGTTGGGAATCTGGTTTTGCCCAGCTGCCAGTATGTTGTCTCTGGAGGAACATTAGAGAATGAATTTAGCTCCTTCACTACTTCAAGATATTCTCTTATAAGAATGGGATATTAATTGAATGTAATGTCCATGAGAATGTGGATTTTGTTTCTGATTGAGAATGAGATTCAGTGTTTGGAAACCCTTAATAGACCCTATCTACAAAGGAAGAAGGAAAACAAAAAGAAAGAAGAGAAAAAAATAAAGGAAAGAAAAGAGAGAAATAGGGAAAAGGGAGAGAGGGGAAGGAAGGAAGGAAAGATGGAAGGAAAGAAAAAAGAAAGAAAGAAAAATCTTGGCATTCATGTTCTTTTGTAAATATTTTATTTTTATTTATTTATGTATTTGTCAGAGGTGGGAGAGGGAGAGAGAGAGGGAGATAGAAAGAGAGAGAATGGGCATTCCAGGGCCTCCAGCCACTGCAAACGAACTCCAGATGTGTGCACTCTCTTGTGTATCTGGCCAATGTTGGTCCTGGGGGAATCGAACCTGAGTCCTTTGCCTTTGCGGCAAACACCTTAACCATTAAGCCATCTCTCCTGCCCTTTTTAAAAAATATATTTTATTTTTATTTATCTGACAGAGAAAGAGGGAGGGAGAGAGAGAGAGAGAGAGAGAGAGAGAGAGAGAGAGAGAGAGAGAGAGAGAGAAGGCATCATGTACATTTTTAAGCAGCATAACTCTTTAAAATCTGGTTCATATAGAACAGAGAGGATTTTTCTATTAGAGGAAATAGGCCTTGGTAGAATTTAAAAAATATATACATACTGTTGCAGTCAGCTATATATTGCTGGCATAAATCACCTGACAAAGAGCAGCTTGTGGGGAAAAAAAGGTTTATTTTGGCTTACAGACTCAAACAGACGCTCCATGATGGTAGGGGAAAGTGAGGGCATGAGCAGAGGTTGGGCATCACCTCCTGCCCAACAACAGATGAACCACAGCAACAGGAAAGTGTGCCAAACACTGGCAAGTGGAAACCTGCTATATCACTCATAATCCCACACCCAACAATGCACTGCCTCCAGGGTGTGTTAATTCCCAAATCTCCATCAGCTGGGACCCTAGCATTATGAACACCTAAGTTTATGGATGACACCTGAATCAAACCAACATGCACACACACACACATCCTTAGAACACATCCATGTTTAGGCACCATTCACAACAGCCAGGAAGTGCAAAGAACCTAGATGTCCATCAATACATGGATGAATAAAGAAAAATGTGGTACAAATACAGAGTGGAATTTTATGCAGCCATAAAGCAAAATGAAAGCAGGACATTTTCAAGCAAGTGAATGCAACTAGAAACCATTATGTCAAGTGAAATAAGCCAGGCTCAGAGAAACAAATATTGCTAGTTTTCTCTTACATTTGGAACTTAGATTTAAAATTATAGATGTTTGTATGTGTATTTATGTGTGAGTTGTCATGAAACTAGACAAGGAATCATGAGAGAGAAGGAAGAGATCTTAAGAGCTGGGGAACAGAGAGGGTAATGAAATACATACAAAAGCAGAAGGGAGGACTAACTCCAGGAAGAAAGGGAATCATCTAGAAGGTGGTAGGGAGCAAAGAGGAAGGTAGAGAGGGAAGCAGGCAAATGAGAACAAAGTATAATGTAATGGCACATGTGTATGAAAGTGCCATAATGAAGCCCATTACTGTATATGCTAACCAAAAAAACCCAAACAAACAAACAAAAAAAAACAAACCACTCAAAAAATCCTTAGCAGACTAGAGAGATGGCTTAGCAGTTAGTAGCACTTTTTGAACAAACATGAAGGCCTGAGGAGAGGCCTGAGGACCACTTGAGTTCAATCCCTAAGATGGGAAGTAACAGCTGGGCATCACCATGCCTGTTGGTAACCTTATTCCTTAAGGGAAGAGAGGACCTGAGAATTACCCAAGCTTATGAAAAATGTGGCAAGCTCTAAGATCAGCAATAGATTTCCACTCAAATAAGATTAGGTAAAAAAAAAAAAAATCAGCTTTCAGCAACAAGAGGAAGAGGGAGATCTGCACTGCATAGGATGTGGGACTCCGTGGATGTCTTCAGCCCCTCCTTGCCTTCCCGTCTACTAAAATGGTTTAAACACACACACACACACACACACACACACACACTCACAGAATAGGTGAAAAAAAAATCAGTGTTCTGCTCTGGCTACCCTAGATAAGTGCCCCCCCCAAAAGGTGAGCACATGGGCACATACACGTGCATATATCACATACACACCACACACACAGGCCTTAGAGGTAGAGATTTGTCACTGACTTTCAATTATAATGGAACCTGAAGAGTTGATACAGTAGAATGTTCTACTTACGACTAGCCTGCATTATGTATTGTATGAGTGCACTTTCTTTCCTGAACAATAATTCTAGCATATCTCCTTGAGGGAAGGTACAGAAATGAAAGATCAACCAAACTATGGGGTAAGAGAACTAGTTTTGGCACAAGCACTAAGATTTAGTGATTTTCCAAGATGACCGGAGCAGCTCAGGGAAGGAGTGGCCTGCACTCTAGTGCTTCCCACCCTGTCCCTCAGAACCCCTCCTGAGCTGGAAGCCTCAGTACCAGGGTTACTTTCCCATTTCCCTTGGGATAATTCAGTATTACATGGAAATGATGACATCATATATATGAGATTGTGCTTAAGATGAATACTAGAATCCACTGGGAAATACATTTTTGTCTGTGAGACAAACCAGTAAAATGTCCAAATCCACAAGTGAGGCACAGAACTGGCAAATAGTGATCTGGGTTAAGTGAAGGTGGGCAGTATCTGCAACACACAGAATTGTAAGCGGTTGTGGCCCTGAACCTCTCTGGAGCCACACTGGAGGACATTAAGAGTGAGCTATGACCCTGTGCTTATCCTATCACTTAGTAGGTACTCAAGATTCTCTTCTGTAAAATGGGGTGATAATGATACTTACCTCATACAACATTAAGAACATAAGGCAATGGACACAGACATAGGTGTTCAGTGTGGACTAGCTAATGTTATTATTGCTGTTATCATGCTCAGCATTCTTATTAACGTTGGTTTTGTTGCAGTAGTAACTATGGATGTTTTAAGGAAGGATAGTGTTGAAGGTAAC
This sequence comes from Jaculus jaculus, assembly GCF_020740685.1. Lineage (NCBI taxonomy): Eukaryota > Metazoa > Chordata > Mammalia > Rodentia > Dipodidae > Jaculus > Jaculus jaculus. The sequence continues at coordinate 82,833,153 of NC_059111.1, read as the reverse complement.
TTGACTCACTTCCCAGGCTCATTTCACACAAGTACATTCTGTTGTATCAGCACTGTTGGCTTAAGAAGTGCCAGTGTGGGTGAAAAAGGTTGCCTTGGACTTCTGTATTATTATTTTTTTGCACTGTTTTATTTGCAAGGAGAGAGAAAGAATGAGAGTGCCAGGGCCTCTTGCCCCCATAAGTTAACTCCAAGTGCATCTGGCTTTATGTGGGTACTGGGGAATCTAACTTGGGCTTATGAGCCCGAGCAGGCAACTTTAACCACGTGAATCATCTCCACAGCCTAACCATGGCAATGTTAAAGTGGAGTGAGAAGAGAAAATTCAACTAGAAGCCACAAACTTCTGCTCTTGAAGCACGTTCCATGTAATGCAAGGAAGTTTGCAGCCACATTTCTCCTTATCATTACAAGTGGATAATATGTGATAATTGCCAGTAATGTCTGAATACTTCGCTCAGTATGCATCTCTGCTGCTAGCAGTCTTTCTTCTCCCTTGAGTTAAAGTTACTTCTATAATCAGCAGAGGCTTCTTGCTGCAAGAGCTCCCTTTTCTCTTCATCCCACCCAGGTGGTCTCTTCAGTCCCCAGACATCTGGATAAAATGCGAAGTGTACAATTTGTGCTTCACTACAGAATCCAAACACCACATAGTTGGAAGTAGTGACTTGAGAGTACTAGGGAAGTCAGAATGTTTAGATACCAGGGAAGGGATTTCTTGCAGAGAAAACAGTACAAAACTAGCCAGATTCTAGATCCTAAGTCCAGAGCAATCAATTAGCTTGTGTAGATGGATACCTTCCAACAATGGCCACATTTATCTGTGTATAATTAACACACATGTCCAAGCATTGTATGGGAAAACAAAAGCAGCTTTTGGAGTCACATGGACTTACATTTGACTTTCACGGGCACCTATTAAGTATGTGAAGTCTGTCAGGTAGTGATAGCTTTAAGGCTCATTTGTCTCACCAGCAAGAGAGAGAATCTCTGCTGGGCTCAGGGGCCATGGGGATCCTGTTGAGCCACTGTAATCTCCGTGTAGGGGGTGAGATGGAGACTTTTCCTTACAGGAAAGGGTGGCAATCAGATGAGAAAACTAGGTGAATCAAGGCATGCAACTGATTTAGGTCTCTTATGCCCTAAGGTACAGTATTCTACTTGTAGAATTTTCCCTATACACATATATTCACATGCATACAAATATACTTAAGCAATGATGATCATTAAAGTGTAACTTTTTTTTTTTTTCCTGAAACTACTCACATGTGCCTACATTGGGTATTAAACAAAACATGGTAGAATCATTCTGTGAACCACTGTGCTGAAGCTCATAAGAATATGCTCAGCTCATACACAGGGACATGGGAAAATGCTCAAAGATGTATAAAGTTAAGCCAGTAAATATACAGTAGTATACAGAATAAGATTGTATGTGATCTCATTTGTGTTAACAGTATGTCTACATAAACTGTCAATAGTAATATTCACCAGGAAGAGGAAATTGCCTAGGAATTTAACTAACATATCCATGGTTGAGAGGATGGGGTATGAGTTGGAGAGCTGTCTCAGTGGTTAAGGTTGCTTGCTTGCAAAGCCTAATGGCCAGGGTTTAATTCCCCAATACCCACGTAAAGCCAGAAGCACAAAATGGAACATGTGTCTGGAGTTCCTTTGCAGTGGCAGGACCCCCTTGGGTTGCCATATCCACTTACTCTCTGTCTCTGTGTCTCCCTTTTTAAATAAATAAATGAGTAAATAAATAAATAAATATATTTGTTTCTAGAAAGAAGAAATGATGGGCTTCATCACTATGAAGGTGGTTAAAATTTGCAATAAGGAAGTATAAGTAATAAACCTAAAATGTCACATTTTCCCAATCAATGGAGGTGTTTTAACAACAAGGTGAACAGCATATTTAACAGGATTAAGCTGTATGGAGAGCCGGGTGAAGTCAGCAAGGCTATAAGGCAATTGAAGTAACTGAGGCAAGAAATGATCCAGATTTGGACTGGAGTTTCAGCACAGCTGAGTGAAGGGAAGTGACTTGATAGCACATTTGTTTCCAAGGGAAAGTCAATGGGGTATGACAGTGGATTGAATTCTCTGAGTGGCGGCACACACCCTTAACCCTAGCACAGAAGGCAGAGATAGGAGGATCATTGTTGAGTTTGAGGCTAGCCTTGGGCTGCAAAATGAGTTCCTGGTCAGTCTGGGCTAGAGTGAGACTCCACCTTGAAAACTAAAAAAGAGGCATTAGCATAATTTCAACTATTTGATCTGAATAAGTGAAAGAAGCAGCTGTCCAACAAGAATATTTTTCTTTTCTATGCATTCCCGTTTTCCATCTTTCCCCTGTGCACTAGTGTGTGTGTGTGTGTGTGTGTGTGTGTGTGTGTGTGTGTGTATAGAATGTGATGCATACCACAGTATAAAATACAATTTTGAATTGAATGTGTAAATTATCAGGAGGAAGAGAAAACAGGGAGCCTGAGCCAAGAGCACCTGCACCTTGGAGGTTTACTACCTTTGATATGAAGATCAAAAGCGAACTTCACAGATCTGAGCAAGACGGAGAAACCCATCAAGAGCATGAAACGCTGGTGTGAAAACTCAACAGATTAGCCCCCAAACAGGTGGTTTTCTTACTCTTTAGATGTTCTCCAATGTGAATGCATGTAATCAGAACCTGTTTGCATTGCTGTTGGTATCTGTTCACTGTGACTTTTGTGAGTTTGTTGTGACTTGTGTATTTGAGGAGTGTCCTTTCCATTGATCAAAGTTCAAGTTTGAGTATTCTTTAGTGTTGTTACATTCAACTCCCACTGGACACTTTTGAATTGCAATGTTCATTGGTGACATAATTTGTTTCTTCAATTACAAACATGGTAGAAAAGGTTTTTTTTTTTTTTTTTTTAAGCATTGGCTTGGGGATTAGGGTGGAGTTTTACACGATTTAAGTATTTTGTGCTTTATGACTTCTGTAACTTAAATATTTACTTTAGTACTATGTACTGGTCTCAAGTTCAAAGGGAAAGCAAAAAGGTAAAATTTGGTGCCATCCAGTGGCAAACTTGTAAATTTCAGCATAAATGCAATTATGAGAAAAAGAATGTCAAATAGAAAATAATGTCAATTGACAGACACTACAAACATATTTTAAAAATTGGAACCACATTGAAATGCAACATGAAAAGATAAAGCACTAAAAATGCTCTGGAATTCTTCATTAAAAAAAAATTTGTTACCTTCATGATGGCCAAATGCTGGACATTTTTTATTATTTTAAGATCTAAATATCAAATATAATAATTTGATAATCACTATGACATATAAATAATAATTTCATATTATGTTATGCTAATAAATAGTTCATCTATGTATTTGAAAAATTAAATAGCTGGTTTCATTTATAAAACCTTGAAGGGGTGGATCCCAACCCTTGAAAGTGTTGGAACATGCCACCCTGCAAGGCACACGTGCTGGATAAGAAGTCATCTCAGATTTATCTTAACGTGTACTACTACTGATTAGGTCCTGAAGTTTATAATAAAAATACTTTTAACTACCCTGACACACACACACAAAAAAAAACCTTGAAGGAGTCTAAAATTTGAAAGTCATTTAAAGAGCAAAATACTGGGTACAGGAACTTAGGTCTCAAAATTAAAAGTAAAAATATCCACTGAGTATAGCAGAGAGCTCGGTTTTCTCACAGATGCATTTTGTTAAAGTACTAAGAAGTGTTTATCACCCAGGGAGAGTAGCAACCACATGTAATTGAAAGCAATGTTTTGAGTAAGAAGTGTTCCTTTAGCAAGACTTCCTGCTTAGGAGTTGTATATTTTGGGTATGGTTTTGGTTGTTGAAAAAGACAGGCAAAATATAACTGTGGCTTAAACACAATAAAAGTGTTAAAATTTTGGCAGGCAATTGAGTTCTACAGAGCTGTAGATCCAACATGAGAGACTCAGGCTCCTTTTATCTGTGGATTCGTGGCCTTGAATATGCAGCTTTCACCACATGGTCTATGGTGGCTGTGTGGTTCCTAATATAATATGTTCTTTTAAAAATATTTTTATTGCAGCCCAAATGGAGTCTTCAGCAATAGGGTCTCACCATCGATTCCTGGTGGGAAACCAAGGGCCTCAGCAATGGCCTATAATGTTTCTGGGGCATCAGGGGCCTCCCTGGCCAACAACTCACTGGAGGGTATCCCATCCCTGCACTGAAAATTTTCTAACAATGATCTATGGCTCCTGAGTGTTCCATTGTCTGAAACCAGAGGATTCCATGATTTATTTGCATCCTCTTAGATTTTGATTAGCCCTCCCTGTACCTTTTCTTTACTCAATCTCTTCCCCTGACCTCACGTTGGGCCTTTTCATCCCCATTAATCTATTCTTCTACTTAAATATACACAATACCAACCTATTAAGTACCCTCCTCCCTTCCTTTCTCTTCCCTTTATCTTCTTTTTAACTTATTGGCCTCTGCTACTGAGATTTTTCCTTCTCACACAGAAGTCCAATCATCTGTAGCTAGGATCCACATACGAGGGAGAACATGAGGCTCTTGGCTTTCTGGGTACTTGGGCTTCAAGGCCACTGAGAAATCCTGCTGGAACTGAGCTGATAACTTCCTCCATGTAGACCAGCTGACAGAAAGCTGGAAGAAGCTATTCTACATGTAGTTCAATGGGAGAAAGAGATACCACCAGTGAAGATACTCAACAGTGGACACTGCAAGCCTTATAATTGGTCAGCCAGGCCAAATGAGCCAACAGCTGCAATAGTGGCAGGTCTGTCATGGTGGAAACCAACTGCCCTCCAACTGGACTGGAGGCCCGCTCCATGGGGAGGGGGACACATCCCTGATACTGAAAACTTAAAATAGGGGTAGTCATGAGCCCTAGGGGTTTAACATCTGCTGATGTCTGGAAAAATATATATACCATTCTTATCAAACTGCCCAGTAAGCACTTCTCTTAATATTTATACCCTTATATTAACGCCACTCTCACTTTGGGTAGAGAATCTTCACTTTTCAGATGGCAGTGACCTTGAGATGACTCAGAAGGTATCATAGTGCTAGAAAGAAGTGACTGGAGTACTGAGTAACATCTCGATCACACCTCCAAGGTTCAGGGTCTAATGCAGAAGAGGTGGCGGAAAGAATGTAAGAGCCAAAGGAAGGGTAGGACTCTTTACAACGTGCTCCCTCCAGACATAAAATGGCCTGTATATCCATGACCTCATAGTGCCTGACACTACCTACACAAGACCATCATAAGAGGAGGAAAAGATCATGACATCAAAATAAAAGAGAGACTGATATGATGGAGAATGGAATTTCAAAGGGGAAAGGGGGGGGAGGGAGGGCATTACCATGTGATATTTTTTATAATCATGGAAAATGTTAATAAAAATTGAGAAAAAAATATTTTTATTTACTTGTTTGAGAGACAGAAAGGAGAGAGACAAGAAGAGGGAGAGAGTGAAAGCAAGAGCGAGCAAGCGAGAGAGAGATAATGGTCATGCCAGGGCCTCTAGCCACTGCAAAAATCTCTAGATGCATGTACCACCTTGTATGCATCTGGCTTACATGGGTGCTGGTTAATCAAACCCAAGTCCTTAGACTGAGCAGTCAAACACCTTAACTGCTAAGCCATCTCTCCAGGTCTTTCTCATGTTCTTGTTGGTCATTTGTATGTCTTTTTTTGAAAATGTTCATTTAGGTCTATTGCCCATTTAAAATATTGGGTTTATTTTCAGGTACCAACATGGTAACAACTTAATATTTTTTTCATAGTAACAGAAAAAAGAAAGTCACAAATTAAGACATTTTTCGAATACATTGGTATGTACATGGAATAGGCAATTTACAGAAAGGCAGGGGCATTACTGCTTTAGGTCTCAGATGCTATTTGAGGATGTTTTTAGCTTTGGGGTTATTGGAATCTGGGGACTATTTGTACATTTCAAAAGGACTTACCAGGACTGGGGAGATTGCTCAGTGGTTAAAGAGTCTTGCTTGCAAAAGGACTAATGCAACAGAATCCTAAGACAATAAATGGCCACTTAAGGGGTGTTGCAGGCCAGCTCATATTCTGGTTGAAATCACCAAACCAAGAGCAGGTTCTGGGAAAAAGAGATTTATTTTGGCTTACAGGCTTGAGGGGAAGTTCCACAATGGCAGGGGAAAACAATGGCATGAGCAGAGGGTGGACATCACCCCCTGGCCAACATAAGGTGGACAATAGCAGCAGAAGAGTGTGCCAAACACTGGCCTTTGGAAACTGTGTATAACACCCATAAGCCCACCCCCAATAACACACTCCTTCCAGGAGGCATTAATTTCCAAATATCCATCAGCTGGGAACCTAGCATTCAGAACTCCTAAGTTTATGGGGGACACCTGAATCAAACTACCACATTCCGCCCCTGGCCCCAATGAACTGATAACCATACATAATGTAAAATGCAATGCATTCATCTAATTTTAAAAGTCCCATAGTTTTTTTTTAAAATCAATTCCAATGATGTTCATACATCCCCGTAGTCCAAGATCTTTTAACTGAGCCATAATACCAAAAAATAACCTCAAAAAACTCATAATGGCACAGAATAAATATCCACACTGCAAAAGGTGGCATTGGGCATAGCAAAGAAACATTCAACCAATACAAGATTTAAAACATCCAGGGAAAACATCAAACTCTGTAGCTTCAAGTCCAACAATTCTAGCCAGTGACAAATCTCCAAGTCTGATAATTCTAACCAGCAACAAGTCTCTGGCATTCCAGTTCTGCCCCTCCAGCTAGGCTACTCACTGTCCTGGAAAACTTCATCAGGGCTGGCAGCTCTCCTTGGCAGCCATTTTGTGGTCCAGGCATGTCCACTGGGTCTCCACTGCAAGCCACAATTCATCTTCATGGCCCCATGGGGTCTCAATGCAGGCAACCAAGAAAACCTGCTTCACATTGCCCATGACCATTTCCAAACACAAGACTGTGTTGCAAACCCAATGACCCTCTCTTTTCTGCATTTCTTATACCCCACAATACCAGGGAGGGTGCTAATTTGTTAATCCAGGGAGTAATAAAGCAGCCTTTGAAGAACAGGACACTCCTTGAGCACTCAGGCCCCTTCAAAAGAATACACATTCTTCCTGTTGCCCTAGCGCCAGTCAGCTAGCCCAGTCTCAAAGGTTGTAATCTTTCAGTTGCAGCTGAACGGGCAACTGTTCACCCAAAGATTTTTCTTTCTGTGCCATATCCCTCTGCACATACCAGTTCATTTCTACGCAAAGCAACCCTGCACAACTTCTCAGGACATGGGCATAAGAGCAAGATTCTCACACAAACTGCTAGCCCAGTCCAAGCAAAGCTCTTTCTCACCCTCATAAGCCAAACCTCACAGTCCATAGTTCTTATTGCATTCAGGTCTTGTAACTCTGACCAGAATAGTCCATCAAGCTGTACTTACAGCACTGCAAAGCATCTCTTAGGCCAAGGGTTCAAATCCTCCCACATTCCTCTTGAAAATCAGCTCCAAAGGGCCAAAGCCACATAGTCAGGTGTCTAGCAGCAACCCCACTCCTCGGTACCACTTTACTGTTTCAGTCGGGTTCACATTGGTGGTAGAAATCACCAAACAAAGAGCAGCTTCGGGGCTGGAGAGATGGCTTAGCGGTTAAGCGCTTGCCTGTGAAGCCTAAGGACCCCGGTTCGAGGCTTGGTTCCCCAGGTCCCACGTTAGCCAGATGCACAAGGGGGCGCACGCGTCTGGAGTTCGTTTGCAGAGGCTGGAAGCCCTGGCGTGCCCATTCTCTCTCTCTCCCTCTATCTGTCTTTCTCTCTGTGTCTGCCGCTCTCAAATAAATAAAAATTAAAAACAACAACAACAACAACAAAAAAAAAACAAAGAGCAGCTTCTGGGAAAAAGAGATTTATTTTGGCTTACAAGCTCAAGGGGAAGCTCCATGATGGCAGGGGAAAACAATGGCATGAGCAGAGGGTGGACATCACCCCCTGGCCAACATAAGGTGGACAATGGCAACAGGAGAATGTGCCAAATACTGACCTTTGGAAACTGGCTATAATACCCATAAGCCTGCCCCCAACAATACACTCCCTCCAGGAGGCATTAATTCCCAAATAGACATCAGCTGGGAACCTATCATTCAGAACGCCTAAGTTTATGGGGGGACACCTGAATCAAACTACCACAAGGGGCTAATAAATAGCCAAGATGTTAAGAGTTAATATTGAAAACTGTGCATTTATTCTTTCCATTCTTCTCGTCTTGTAGTTCTTCCTGTTTTTCCTTTACTCTGTTGTATTAACTATTATTTGAGTGTGGTTTATTATTTCTTCTTTCTTTATGTATGTGCTCTTCTTTCTCTTCAGCATAAGAGTAACTTCAAGTATTTTCTGTAGAGCTGTTTAGTGGTCATATATTCTTTTTTTTTTTTTTATTTTATTTGAGAGCATCAGACACAGAGAGAAAGACAGATAGAGGGAGAGAGAGAGAATGGGCGCTCCAGGGCTTCCAGCCACTGCAAACGAACGCCAGACGCGTGCGCCCCCTTGTGCATCTGGCTAACGTGGGACCTGGGGAACCGAGCCTCGAACCAGGGTCCTTAGGCTTCACAGGCAAGCGCTTAACCGCTAAGCCATCTCTCCAGCCCAATTCTTTTAGCATGTTTTTGTTGTGGAATGTCCTTAGTTCCCCATCAATTTTAATGGATACCTTTGCTGGGTAAAATAATCTTGGTTGACAGTTATTATCTTTCAGAACTTGGAATACATCATTCCAAGCCCTCTGTCTTTTAAGGTTTGTGTTGAGCAATCTGCTGTTACCCTGATAGGCCTGCCTTTATATGTGACTTGATTTTTCTATTAACTATTTTCATTATATTTTCTTTGGTTTGTGTGTGAGAAGTTCTTTCCTGATTTTATCTATTTGGCTTTTCTGCTATGGTTGATAATTCCACTTATACAACTGTATTTGGTAGAAGAGTGTATTTTGCTGTTTTTCTGCTTATTTGTGCACCCCCCCCCCAAAGTCTGCTTTGGTATGGCTACTATGCCACCATCTTAACCAGAAGTCCTACAACATTTTTTTTTAATTTCACATAATCCAAGGAAATATTTCCCAAAGTATGTTATAGATAAAAGAAAGGTGATTGGTTAGAAAGGGAAAAAATGTACAACAATAGCAGTCCTTTGAGTTCAGTTCATTAGTATATCTAAAATATTTTGTACTTTTTTCTTTTTTTTTTTTTAAAAGAAAAATTTTATTTATTTGTTTGAGAGCGACAGACACAGAGAGAAAGACAGATAGAGGGAGAGAGAGAATGGGCGCGCCAGGGCTTCCAGCCTCTGCAAACGAACTCCAGACGCGTGTGCCCCCTTGTGCATCTGGCTAACGTGGGACCTGGGGAACCGAGCCTCGAACTGGGGTCCTTAGGCTTCACAGGCAAGCGCTTAACCGCTAAGCCATCTCTCCAGCCCTTTTGTACTTTTTTCCAGTTATGTACATACCATTTGCTTTCAGAATACTTTGATATTTTAATAAGAGTAATTAAAAAGATGGAAGTGTAGAATAAAATTGCATTTATAAATCCCTTGAATAAGAATATAATAAATCACCAAAGTCACTTGTTACTTTGTTTTAAAAAGAAAATACACATATTATTTTATGAGAAGCTATATAAAAGAAAAAAGATCATTTAGTCCAATCTACATTTCTTTCTAAGAGAATTGATCACTATGTTGGTGTTGTAGTCAGGTTCGTATTGCTGGATAAAATACCTAACCAAGAGCAGAATGTGGGGAAAAAAGGTTTATTTCGGATTACAGACTGGAAGGGAAGCTCCATGATGACAGGGATGCATGAGCAGAGGGTGGACATCATCTCTTTGGAGATATCAGATAAATAACACCAACGGGAGAGTGTGCCAAACACCAGAAAGGGGAAATTGGCTGTAATACCTATAAGCACTCCCCCAACAATACACTGATTCCAGGAGGCATTAATTCCCAAATCTCCATCAGCTGGGAACTTAGCATTCAGAACACCTAAATTTATGGGAGACACCTGAATCAAACCACCACATACCATCCCTGCACCCATAAACTGATAACCATCCATGATGTAAAGTGCAATTTTTAAAGTCCATTTTAAAAGTCCCCATAGTTTATAATCAATGCCAATGATATTCCCATAGTCCAAGATCTTTTAACTGAGCTCTAATACCAACAATTGCCCGCCCCCCCAAAAAAAAACCCACATAGAATAAACACTTACACTGCAAAAGAGGGAATTGGGCATAACAAAGAAATATTCATCAATACAAGATTTAAACAGGGCGAACAACAAACTCTGTAGCTCCAAGTCCAACAACTCTAACCAGTGACAAATCTCCAAGTCTGATAATTCTAACCAGTAACAAGTCTCTCGAGTCCCAGTTCTGCCCTTCCATCTAGGCTACAGTCCTGGAAAACTTCATCTGGGGCCATAAACTCTCCTTAGTAGCTGTATTGTGGTCCTGGCATCTCCACTGGGTCTCCACTGCAACTCATGGTACACTCTCACGGCTCCATCAGGTCTCCGTGCAGGCATCCAGCAAACCTGCTACACACTGTTCATGGCCATTTCCAAAACACAAGATGATGCCCTGCTGCAAACTCAATGACCCTCTTTGTCCTGTGTTTCTCATACTCCATACTACCAGGTGGGATGCCAACTTGTTAATCCAGGGGAGAACAAAGCAGACTTTGAAGACAGGACATTCCTTGAGCATTCAGGCCCCTTAAAAAGACTGCATTCTTTCTGTTGTCCCAGATCTGGTCAGATGGCCCAATCTCAATGGTTGTCATCTTTCATACAATTGTAGCAGAGCAGGCAGCAGTTTCAGCCCAAAGATTTCATGTTTTTCTGTGCCATATCCCTCTGCTCATACCAGTCCATTTCTATGCAATGCAAGCCTCCACAAGTTCTCAGAACATGAGCATAACAGCAAGCCCCTCACACAAACTTAGCCCAGTCCAGGAAAAGCTCTTTCTCACCCTCACAAGCCAAACCTTACAGTCCATAGTTCTTATTTCATTCAGGTCTTTCAACTCTGACCAGGATAGTCCATCAAACTGTACTTACAGCACTGCAAGGCATCTCTTAGGCCATGATTTCACATTCGTCCATATCTTCGTACAAAGCACTTCCAAAAGGCCAAAGCCACAGAGTCAGGTTTATAGCAGCAATAATCCTACTCTTCTGGTTCCAGCTTAACTATGGCAGCCAGAAATCACCTGACCAAGAGCATCTTGTGGGCAAAAAGGGTTTGTTTTGGCTTATAGACCCAAGGGGATGCTCCATGATGGCTGGGGAAATGATGGCATGAGCAGAAGGTGGACATCACCTCCTCACCAACATCAGGTGGACCACAGCAACAGGAGACTGTGCCAAACACTGGCAAGGGGAAGGTGGTTATAATACCCATAAGCCCTCCCCCAAAAATACACTGCCTCCAGGAGGCATCAATCCCCAAATCTCTATCAGCTGGGAATCAAGCATTCATAACACCTAAGTTTATGGAGGAGGAGGTACACACCTGAATCAAACCACCACAGCTGGTAATGAAATGAAATAGAACAAGTGTTCACCTCAGAGCTACTACCACATATTTAGTACTGAGTCTTCTGGTTTGGTTGCCATTGAGAGACCTTTCTTTGGAAATGTGATAATCAAAGTAACAGTTTATTGTCAGACTTTGTTGCTATGGAACTTTTCATTATCTTGGAACATGTAATGCAAAGGAAACAAATAGAATTAGTGAGAGCACAAGTGGAAAGTGAACTTGTGACCTACTCTTCTGTTAGTTTCCTTCCTTACCTTTCTGGAAAGATTGTCTGAAATAGAACTGTGAGAATCTAGGCTGGCAATTGTGTGGGAGGTGTGGCAGCCAAGTCTGGCAGGGCTTAACTAGGGTGTAGCTGCCTGCTAATGGGTTTCATTCTATGGCACGGGAAGGCAGAGAGTAAAAACACAGTAAAAATTGAGATATTTGGCTTTTCAGTATCTATATGAATAGAGGTTGGCCATGGGGGCTTTAGGAACTTCAAGTGAACAATTCCAGATCTGGTTTTCATGTTTTATGTCCTTCAAGTGGGGCTTGGCAACAAATAATACAAATGTTAAAAAGAATACATGAAGGCCTGATTATTGTCATTAGCAAGTATCTGTCAAACAATTCAGGTGGCATCCACTTCCTTCTGTCTAACACATCCATGTTCTCATCTTCAATTCCTGGTTGCTGGATCTCAGTACCCATCTCACTATTGCTGTTAAGCAGCCCAACATTAAAAAAAAAAAGGTCATCTCATCCAGTCTAAATGCCTTCCCCAGAGAATCAATGATACTGCTTGGAAAGTGGAATAGGAAAACTGTTTCTCCTGTAGCTGCTATTCAGTACTGATTCCTCTGGATTGGTATCTATTGATTTTCTGATTCTGAGGACCCATTCTGGTTTTCCTTTTGGATCATATTTTTGAAGAAATTTTAGAGTCCAATCTCTTAGCTTCTGCAGCCCTACAGTTTCTGTGTGGGAAAATATAGGGCAGCAAAAGGGTGGCGGAGTGGTGTCTCCCCACATCACCTGTCCAACAGCCTGGGAACACATTGCCCTGTTCAAACTGTCAAGAAGTTTCATGTGCATGTCAAATGCATTGGTTTTTACTCAGTTTATATGTTGTATAGTAATTAAAATGAAAAGTTTCAGAAATATTATTTAAACATAGCTAAGATAAAATTGAGAAAATGTTCTTACCATGATAAGGGCCTGAATTACAGAAATGAACTGTGGAAAAAACTATGGAAATGAAACTATAAGAATGAAATATGGAAATGAAGAATGGTAAAGAACTGTAGGAATACATTTTTGGACCTTGCAAATAACTTTTCTGAGAATATTACTGTGAGATGCTTTCTCTTTCTCTTTCTTTCTTTTTTTTTTTTTTTTGGCTAAATTACTTACTTGTAACTTGCCTTGAAGTTAATCTTACAAACCATATAATACACCTGCTTAACACAATGTAACACAATGTGACTAGGTTTCCTCAGCCTTTGTGTACCTTTGGCCTGAACAGCACAGATGACCAATATTGACAGTGAACACTTAGAAATGCTGACTGAACTTAAACTATGCTCTTTGCCCAATTTTCTCAGTAGCCTGGTTGAATGCTTGACCCACAACAAACACACATGTGTAAGAGATGCTGGCCGTAGCACTGAAGACCATGTTAATAACGGATCACCCACAGAACTGCCACAGATCTGTTGGAGACATCAGGTGAGCTTAGTGTGATTACTGTTTTGAATGGAGTGTGTGTGTGTTGGTTCTGGATCAGCAGAGTCCAACAGGTAACATCTCTATATCCCTTCTTTTAAGAAATATTTAAAATGACTATTAAAAATCAAAAGTTCTTTGTGCCCATTTAATACTGATTCTTGGTTGCTCAGTAATAATGCCAGTGAGTTCCTGTATGCACAAAGACACAGCTGCAGAAACATCAGAGCGGTGGTGACAGCAGCTGCAGTAGGTTCACCTTTGGTGAACCACTCTGAGGGTCAGTGTGGTGGTTTGATCTAGGTGTCCTCCATAAAGTTATGTGTTGGGAGCCATAGAGCAAGAGCCTCTCCATTTTGCCTGGGCCTGCTCATAAGCTGACTCATTACTCAGAAAGCTGGTCCATCCAGCTTTCTGTGAGGTACTTCTGGAACAGCAGTCAGCAGACTGCTTACAGAATCTTATCTTTTGCAAAAGGCCAGTTTATGGTCAGGATGTGAAGCCTGCTGTAGTCAGGATGGTAAGCCATTGAGGCAAGATTAGATGATCACCTGATTACATCCTCTCTAGGTTTCCTGACAATTCCAAAGCTCTAAACCATGGCAGCCAGCTTATTCCCCCCCCCACTTTTTCTTCCCCTATATAACCACTGTGTAAAAAATAAAGACTCTGAGGCCTTGACAAACATCTAGCATGGTCTCCTTCTTGTGTCTGTTTGCATTTTCTCATTCAGGTTAGCTTCCCCTCGGGTCCTTGTTCAATTCCCTGCTGGCCGGGACAGTTATGTGTTCTGAATGCTTAGGTCTCCAGCTGGTGGCACTTTGACAATGGAAACCTCCTGGAGGTGGTGTATTATTGGGGGCAAGCTTATGGTGTTATAGCCAGCTTCCCCCTTGCCAGTGTTTGGCATATTCTCCTGTTGTCCATCTCATGTTGGCCAGGAAATGATGTCCACCTTCTGCTCACCATCTCCCCTGCTGTTATAGATCTTACCCTCAAGTCTGTAAGCCAAATAGACTCGTTCCTCCCACAATCTGCTCTTTGATGGGTATGGCTTCACTTTTGGCCAAAGAGTAATGGTAACTTCTCATTGGAGTCCATAATCTTGGTTCCCAGTTCAGCTATAGATTCCTTTCCATTGAGCAGATCTCTTAGCTAATTAGAGAACCATTAGTCACCCACCCAGGCTGGATAGAGTGGATTATATTGTTGCAGGACCATGTGAGTGTGCATTCACTGTAAGCAAGAGGAGATAAGGTTACAGTCGCAGCTGAGTACACAAAAGGATACACAGAAGGACAGGTATAATTCTCTTTACCATGATGATCTCCAGAAATCCATTTCTAAAGCTGTTCACCAAATAGCATGGTGATGTCTGGCATGGTCTATACCTGTTCCTGTCGGTCTTGTAAAGCAGATGAGACATTATTAAAATTGTCAGTGACATGTAGCTTTGATAATGGCATAAATGTCACTCTGAGTTCTTTATTTCCTGGCTACATTTTTCTTTCTGAGTGCTTAAGACTAATTAGGAAGCCAAAATTTTACTCTGTTACAGTTATTTAGGAGAGACTCTTAGGGGCCTGAGAGGAGCTCTGTGGCTTAGCGTTTGTGCTCATCTCACTTTGATTATGTGTATGAATTTCCTCTGATCATCTACCATGTGGGTACTTTCACTAATTTACCACGTGAGTGCTGTCAATAACTCTCGGTCTGCTGCCCGTGTAATTTCTTGAAACTCAGGGCAACCATAAGTGTAACTTTCTCTACTACTCATTTCTCCTCTGGATTTCTTCATATCTGCTTTGATATTTTCCCTTGAGCCTAATCATTCACCTTCTTAACTTCCCTCTAAAGGAAAGCACATAGAAGATGCCATGTATGTTCCTTCTAAGTCTCCCTACAGATACACCTAAGTTCTATCTTCCACATGCTAGTGGCCCTACTTCAGTCTTTCCTTGAAAGCCTCAGTTTAACTGCCCTCCCCCTGCTTGTAGCTCTACTCCACTGTCCCTCCCCCAGTCCCTCAATTTCTCTTAAATGAAACTCATAAACTATGCAGTGTTTCCACAAGACAGTGTGTTTTCTACTTCCCATGCATTTACGACTGCTCTAGATTTCCTTCCCAGAGTCCGATCTCTCTTAAATAAACCCCACAATTTGTGATTAACCCCTAAATAAACTTAATAGTTCATATTTTATCCCTCTTGAGTCTGTCCTTATCAAGTGTTTGTTATAGGGTGGAACTCAAACTTGGGGTTAATAAATTTGGGGGACTACTCTTGAACCCCCAAATTTTGTATCACTATGACAGATGCTGAATTGATTAGATGGCAATTTTTAGTTAAATATATGCATATTGGGTGCGTTAATGTAGGGGGTTTTAGATAACACTTATCAATGGAACATAAACATCCATGCATGTTTTCCACACACACTAAATACTTATATTTGAGGAAGACATTTCTAGTTAACTTTTCTCCATACAATAAATCCAGAAGCCAGACTCTTTACACTATAGGACCACCCCAGTGGCTTGTGGCCACATGACTATAAGAGAGAAAGGAGAAAGAAAGAGAGGTAGAGAAGGTATAGATGCTTCTTAAAAATCTAGAAGGTGTAGATGAAAGTGGGTTGGGAGACATACTTCCTTGTCATCTCTGCACAGGTACTATGTACTTTGTAGTGTGTTAAAAAAGAACAAAGGATGCAGTCTGTGCTTCTTTAGAAGGGAAAGGAGACTTTCACAGACATATAACACATAGCAGACAACAGAATATTCTGAGTTTTAAATGACTAGGAGAGGAGGGAGATATAATATATTCTAGCTCATGAAGTATTTTGGTGTTTTAGATGTTCGTCCCTCTGGGTGCTGGGTGTGTGATGTGTCCAAATTCCTTGGCATGCCATCATTCCACATACTATGCCTAGTCACTGCTGCTTGAAGATAATGATGTTCCTTCATTTCAGGGAAGGTCCTACTTCCTTTCAAACTCCCCTTATGCCTGATTCAGTTATATCAGTGCAGTAGATAAGAGGGATTAACACATAATTCCTGGGACAGTTCTCCCTTCAAGATCTGAATCTCCTTCCTGACCTTTCCTTTTTCTTTCAAAGTAGGGCTGCTCTCAGTTCTCTTTAAGCCTTTGTCCCAAGATCACCTTAAGAGCAGGACAATACTACCCAAACATATTAAGAATGAAGTGATTAAACTGTAACAGAAAGATCTATCTCACCAACTGGGAATAGACTACACTTTTTCAATACTAGAATATGCCAACTAATTCACTCTCTCCACTTGGATATTTTCTGTTAATAAAAACTAAAGACCAAAGAATATGTCACTTTAGTTTTTTTTTTTTTTTTTTTTTTTATAATGGATAGTACAATTCTTTTTGTTGTTGTTGTTGTTCTAGCCCAGGCTGACCTGGAATTCATTATGTAGTCTCAAGCTGGCCTCAAACTCATGGTGATCCTCCTACCTCGGCCTCCCAAGTGCTGGGATTAAAGGCGTGTTATCACCATGCCTGGTCTTCTTTGTAAAGTGAGACTCAGCTGCTATAAATTTTAAAATTTGTATGCTCTTCTCTTCAGGTTTTTACTCAAAGAAAATTTATTCTTAGAAGACTATTATTATTAAATAAAGGCAGGTTTCATATCTGTTAGATGTGGGTTATTGGCAATGTTATCATACATTGAGGAATTAGTTTTAAATCTATAGTTCAAGTTCTTTTACCATCTGTAGCAGAAAAGGGTACCCCAAATGAATGCATATTAAGAGTAAAGAACAGACTCTTGTAATTGTGACACCTCAAGGTTGGAAAATTCATGTTTCCAAACCAAGCTCCTTATTCAATGGTGAATCATTGGACTGCATAGCTTTACTTTGTTAACTATTTTTACCATCTAAGATTCAGTTAATCCCTTCTGGAATCCACCTTCACAGACACACTCAAAGCTGTGCTTCCCTGATGTCCTAGTTGTTTATTAACACAACCAAGTTGACAATCAAAATTAACCATCTCTGGGCTGGAGAGATGGCTTGGTGGTTAAGGGACTTGCCTGCAAAGCCCTTGAATGCCCATTCTCTCTCTCTGTTTCTCTCTGTCTCTATCTCTCAATAAAATATTTTAAAAAATTAACCAACACTCATATGTTGTTAAGTTCTCTATCAGTCAGGATTCAAGATGAGAAACAAAATCTACATAGGAGAGGTTTGCTGCAAGGAATTAAGATGCTGAAAGTGTCTGAGGATGAGATCTGGTACCTTTCATTCTTGAGTGAACAAGCCCTGTGCTGCTGGGGAGGGATTGGTGTCTCTGTTCTCTAGAGGATCTTTAATTGCATTTTTAATATCATCAGTTCTTGGAGTTTGTAATAATGTATTCAGCTCCTGGAACAGATCATTGTCAGTGAACTTATGCAATCACAGAAAGATAATCGCAGCATAGTCTCACTCATCTACAACACCTAACCTGAATCTACCCAAGATGCCAACATACCCAGCAAGCATCGTGAGGACTAGACAATAGGGTGGGTGGGGAGGGGGGGGGCAAGGGAGGGAGTAGGAGACACAAATCTAGACCCAAACAGCATCCTTAAAGGCAGACCAAATAGTTGAACCTTCACCAGGCCCTTAGAGGGAACACCTGAGCCACAAGACACTGGAGAGGGTATGATGAAGACTGACTTTAATCTTCTACAGCTTCTCTCTCTCTCTTCTCTGTAACTCTTTTATATTAGTTATCTTTTTCTTACTTCCCTTAGTGGGCACTGACCTGTAACTCCCAGTACCAGCATTATCATCCATAATGAGCTTTTGATCAGAGAGGCCTAAAAGGTTTCCTTAAAAAAAGACAGATTTCTGTCAAAGTACTTGATGACCTACCAAAGGTTAGTGGTAATACCCTACTGCTGAAGACACCATATGCTGTTGACACATAAAATGGAATGACATGGCTGGAAGCTGGAAGAGAGTCAGTCCTCAGACAGTCAGCGTGTCTAGTGCTAGAAGGTGCTATATGGGCGGCTTGGGGAAAATGACCAATATCTGTCCAAGCAACTCATGGTCTCACCTACTTAGCGGCAAATAACCTATTGTGAGGCTCACACGAGTGCAATAGTGGCACAAAGCCATGGTGGGAAACCAACTGCTATTGATTTGGCTAACTGATCCCCTCAGTGGTACAGGACCCATAGCTGGAGCTGGGAAACACATCAGTACCATATCCAAACATGAGCCCGCTCTCCATTATCAAGCTACCACCAATTGTAGGCTACAAGAGGGCCTACACCTATTAAATTCTCTATAAAAAAATAAGGGCTATCCCATTTGTCTAGTGCTAACTTTACTCTCCGTTGGAGAATCTGCTTCTTTTTTTTAGATAGTCACAGATCCTAAGAACAGAACCGCCCCATCATACCTCAAAAGAGCCCCAGCTGAAACTAAGAATACTTGGCGAAAAAAGCAAGGGTGCTGTTTTCTTGGTGAACCAGGTACCAGCACAAGGGGCAAGGAAATCAACACAGAGAACAATGAACTCCTATCAAATCAGATATCCAGAGACACAGAGGCTCCCAACACCTCATCACTGAAGCAGACCAAAAATGAACCCAACATGGCTCAGGGGAATTTTGCGGAAGAGGGGGCGGGAAGAATGTCAGAGCCACACGCTGGGTCATGATACACAGAGAAATGTCTCCTACCGGTAACTATGAGCTAATTCCGGAATGCATGACCCATATACCTCAACAAGGAGGGGCCAAGAAGAGGGGGTTAGGACATGGACAAGCCTAACAATGGTACCAACTTGACTGTATTCACTGAGTACAAAACTAATTAATAAAAAAATATAAATAAAAAGACAATGTGTTCAGCTTTTATCTTAGGTGATCTTTATCAGTGTTGATTTAATCATTTTTAGTGCATGTCATTTACATACTTGTGTATCATATATTCTGATTTATTTGCCACTACACTCCTGTCATTTCTACCCACTCCTGATAAACCCTTTCCTCTTCCCAAGTACCCTTCTCTCTGCCTTTATGTCTTCCTTTTTGTTTTTTTAACTCTAGTGCAACATATGAGAGAAAACATATGTCATTTGTCTTTTAGGGCCTACTTTATTTAATTTAACTTGATAATTTCTGGTTTCAAACTATTTACATATAGATAGGATGTTTTTGTTATTCTTAATGGCTGAATAAAACTCCATTGTACATACATGTCATATTGCATTTATCTAATCATCTCTTGATGGGCATCTTGACTGATATCACACCTTGGGCAACATAGGTAGTATTGTAGTAAACATGAATGAAGAGGTATATCTATGCTAATCTAACATACAAAAGAGTGATAAAGGTGGATCATATGATAATTTTATTTAGTTTTTTGAAACCCTACAGAGTTTTCCATAGAGACTTCACTAATTTTACATTCCCAATGAATGTGTATAAAGGGATCCTTATTCCCCATATTTTTGCCAATATTTCTATTTATTATTTTTTAACTTTTCTTAATGATAGCCGTTCTGATTGACATGAGGTAAAATCTCAATGTATTTTTGATTTAAATCATCTATATGACTAAGAATGTTGAACATCACACACTCTGGAGGCAAAGGTAGGAGTTTGAGGCCAACCTGTGACTACAATAGTGAATTCCAGGTCAGCCTGAGCTAGAGTGAGACCCTACCTGAAAAAAACAAAAAACAAAACAAAAAAAAAAGTTGGACATTTTTAATATATTTATTGGTAATCTCTACTGTTTTTGAGAACTAATTCATTTGTCTGTTTTTGATCAGGTGACTTAGTTTCCCATGTCTAGTGTTATGACTATATGATTTTAGTCCCTCTGTCTTTCTCTATAATGTATTATAGTGATTGATTTGTATATATTAATCTATATTTTCCTGGAGTGAAACTAAGTTGATCATAGTATATAATTTTTAATACATTCTTGAATTCAGTTTATAAACATTCTTTTCAAGTTCAGAAAGGAGTATGGTCTGAAATTGTCTTTTGGTTATTGTGTTCTTATAATGTTTGAGTACTAGTAATACTGCCTTCATATAATAAGTTGGTAGTTTTCTCTACCCTTTCTATTTTATGGAATAATTTTAGAAGCATTAATTTTGGTCCTTTTGCAATGGACTGTTAAAATTTAGAAATTAATCTGTCTAGTCCTTCAGTTCTTGGCTTTTGTTGTTGGGAGACTCCTTATTAATGTTTGATTCTAGTATAGATTTGTGTAAGTTGGTTACATTTTCCTCATTTTCTTTTCTTTTTGTGTCAAGCAATGTGTTTTGTTTTATTATTTTGATTATTTCTGAGGCAGGGTCTCACTCTAGCCCAGAATGGCCTCAAACTCTGATTAGGAGAAAGGAGAAACACACTTAAAAAGAGCTAGAACAGGAGTTAGTAAAGGAATGAAACTAAGTGCTTCAGCATCAGTTATAAAAATAATATTGGGGCTTTTAGAGTTATATTAAGAGAAGCAATCTGTAGCTAAAGTTGGGGGAGGAGACTGAAAAGTGTACTGGTTTACTCATTTCTTAATTGAAAGTTTTTTTTTTTTTTTTTCTTTTCGAAGTAGGGTGTCACTCTAGTCCAGGCTGACCTGAAATTTACTCTGTATTCCCAGGGTGGCCTCAAACTCACGGTGATCTTCCTACCTCTGTCTCCCAAGTGCTGGCATTAAAGGCATGTGTCACCATACCTGGCTTGAAAGATGTTTTTAAATAAATAAAATTATAAGGTGATTTGTGAGGGTTCTGGATATGCTATATATGAGGAATAAATATAATTAAGTAAAAATTTTGGCTCAAAATTTACTGATTTATTTTTGGAGGCAGGTTGCGTTTTTTGAGAGAAGATTTCACTCTAGCCCAGGCTGACCTGGAAATACTCTGTAGTCCCAGACTGGCATGGAATTCAGAGTGATCCTCCTACCTCTGCCTACTGAGTGCTAGGATTAAAGACGTGTGCCACCATGCTTCAAAATAGCACAAAATTTAAAGAATAATGTTGTTATGTATACGTCACATGAAGTTTAAAATATAGATTATTTTTATTTTTTTTATAAATTTGTTTATTTGCAAGAAGAGAGAAATGGAGGGAAGAGAGACAAAGAGAAACAGAATGGGCACCCAAGGACCTCTGGCCACTGCAGACGAACCAATTTATGCATCTGGCTTTATGTGGGTATTGGGAAATTGAACCTTGGTGGTTAGTCTTTGCAGGCAAGCACCTTAACTGCTAAGCTATCTCTCTAGCCCAAAACATGTTTAATATATGTTAAAATGTATTAAATATTAATAAAATATATTACCTTATTTACTTGAGAGAGAGAGAAAGAGGGAGAGAGAGAGAGAGAGAGAGAGGAGAGAATGGGCACGCCAGAATCTCCAGCCACTGCCAATGAACTCCAAGTGCATGTGTCACCTTGTGCATCTGGCTTACGTGGAGACTAGGGAATCAAACCTGAGTCCTTAGGCTTTGTAGGCAAGTCCCTTAACTATACTAAGCCGTTTCCCTAGCCGAAAAATATATTAAACACTTTATTTATTTAGGGGAGAGAGAGAGGGAGAGAGGAAGAGAATGGGTGTTCCAGGGAAACTTCAGACACATGTGCCACAATGTGTATCTGGCTTATGTAGGTACTGGGGAATCAAACCTGGGTCCTTATGCCTTGCAGGCAAGTGCCTTAACCACTAAACCATCTCTCCATCCCCAAACATATATTTTTATTATGAGCGTGGTTCATTAAGCATCATCATAGTCCTATTTGTGTTATTTCTAGGCAGGGAGTATAATTTCTGTGTAGAGGAGTCTTCAGATATGTAAAAACTCTTGACTCAATCAAAAAGAGAAATAAGATGGGTGCTCGGAGATGATGGTGAGGGTGTCTTTTTCCTTCGTAGGTCCCCTAGTCTTTTCTAGTCCTTCTATCCTGACTTGGTCCTGCACATTTATGGGAACTGCATGTGAGAGAAGGGAAATTAAAACTCAGCTCTCTGACTTGCCAGTAGAGTAGAGGCCTAGAGAAGTGGGGATTATTGAGAAGATCTCCCAGAGAGGGAAATTATAAGGCAGCCACAGAGAGTGGTTTGGGAATTGCTGGGCTCAGATCTTGCTGTACAGGAATGAATCTGATCCTAAATAACACACCAGACTTCACAGCTGCACTCAATATGTCCCAGATTGTCCACTGGGTGGCGCACATGTGACTGAAGATAGAACTAGTAATGAGGCCACAATGCCAAAATGACTAGTCGAGCTTGCAGCCTGAGTCCACACAGTATGTCCACAAAGCATGACCATTTGCCCCAGGAGGTAAAGCAGACCAAGACTGTCATGGCTGAATGTTCAAATGTCTAAGATTCAATCCCAATTTATTTTATCATACAAGGAAGCAGGG
Organism: Jaculus jaculus; assembly: GCF_020740685.1. Taxonomy (NCBI): domain Eukaryota; kingdom Metazoa; phylum Chordata; class Mammalia; order Rodentia; family Dipodidae; genus Jaculus; species Jaculus jaculus. The sequence continues at coordinate 82,810,383 of NC_059111.1, read as the reverse complement.
ACATCTCAAATTTCAGAGTAAACAACAAACCAGTTAATGTCAACACTGAGATGACACACATGCTGGAATTATTGGACAGAACTTTAAAGTAGCTATTACAAAAATGCCTTAGGAAGTAGGGGGCAAACTGTATTGAGAAGAGAAAGAAGCCAGGCATGGTGCTGCACACCTTTAATTCCAGTACTGGGGAGGCAGAGGTAGGAGGATCACCCTGAGTTCGAGGCCACCCTGAGACTACATAGTGAATCCCAGGTCAGCCTGGGCCAGAGAAAGACCCTACCTTGAAAATGCAAAGCAAAAAAAAAAAAAAAAAAAGAAGAGAAGGAAGATAGAAAGTCTTGCTAAAGAATAGATGATACTCAAAGAAGAGTCAAATTTCAGAACAAAAAATTAAAGGAAAGAACTCAGTGGGTAAAAGAACGGAGATGTCAGAAGGTAGGATATGTACAGTCTTATAACAAGGCCATTAGAAATAATCCTTTCTGCACATAGCAGTAAGATTTTTTTAAAAAGTTGTAGGAACCCAGGGTTCAATACCAAAGTGTCTCATGAGGTTCACAGAAGGAGAGGAGAAAAATCATGAGATGCAGAAAAAAAAAAATAACTAAAGAAATAATAATTGAAAAACTTCCAAGCGACAAAATATATAAACCTTAAAAGTACAGTCAGTTAATGAGTTAACTCAAACAGGAAAGGCTCAAAGAAATTTATACCTCAATTTATAAGTCAGCGGCTGAAAAATTAGCCCACAGAAAAAAATCTTGAAAGCTCTTGGAGAAACAAGACTTTCAGGGAACAGTGATTCTGGTGACTAAGTTAGGAATTATACAAATTAGAAAGAAATGGCACAATGTTTTTTTCCTTTCTTTTTTTTTTTTTTTTTTTTTTGGTTTTTCGAGTTAGGGTCTCACTCTGGCTCAGGCTGACCTGGAATTCACTATGTAGTCTCAGGGTGGCCTCGAACTCTCGGCGATCCTCCTACCTCTGCCTCCCGAGTGCTGGGATTAAAGGCGTGCGCCACCACGCCCGGCTTTGTTTTTTCTTTTTTAATAATTTCCTTTCTCATCTTTCCTTTTTGGTGGTGGTGGTGTATGTGTTTGTGTGTGTGTGTACGTATGCACATGGAGAGTCAGAGGAGAGCCTTTGGGTGTCAGTCCTCACCTTCCACCTTGTTTTGAGACAGCATCTCCTTTATATATTTGCTGTTATTGTTCACTGCTAAACTTGCTACAGAACTTCTGAACCTTTGGAAACGTTCCTGTCTCTGCTTCCCCTCCCAGCGTGCCTGTAGCATGCTGGGATTACAGAAGCCGGCCACAGCTTTCAGCTTTTACATGGGGCCTGGGGATCAGAATAGGGTATGCAGGCTTGAGCAGCAAGTGCCTTATCCCCTGAGAGCTATCTGCCCAACCTCTTCTCTCATCTCCGCTCCCCTCCCCCTCCTCTACCTCCTCCTTTCTCTTTATTACTTTATTTATATTTATTTATTTACTTATTTATGAGAGAGGGGGGAATGGGCACACCAGGGTCTCCTGCCCCTGCAAGTGAACTCCAGATGCATATGCGACTTTGTGCATTGGGCTTTACCTGGTTACTGGGGAATAAAACCTAGGCTGTCAGGCTTTGCAAGCAAGTGCCTTTAACCACTGAGCAATCTCTCCAGACCCCCTTCCTCTTTTTGTTAAAACAGTCTCACTGGGGCTGGAGAGATGACTTAGTGGTTAAGGCACTTGCCTGCAAAGCCAAAGGACCTTGATTCAATTTCCCAGTACCCACTAAGCCAGATGCACAAGGTGGTGCATGCATCTGGAGTTCAATTGCAGTGGCTGGAAGCCCTGGTGCATCCATTCTCTCCCTCTCTCTCTCTTTCTCAGTCTCTTTCCCTCTCTCAAATAAATAAATAAAAATAAAATATTTAAAAATATTTAAAAATCTGTCTCACTATGTAGTCCAGGCTTACACAGAATTTGAATTTGCAACCTTCCCACTTCTGCCTCCAGAGTGCTAATATTACAGGCCTGTACCACTATGCCTGACTTATTTTTTAAGTACTAAAAGAAAAATGTCAACCTAGAGTTCTGTATCAAGTAAAAGTATCCTACAGAGAGCTATGGAGGGCTGAAGATGTAGCTCAGTGGTAGAGTATAGGTTTAGCAGGCAAGGTCCTAGGTTCAATTTTCAGCAACCCCTCCAAAAATCTACAGAAATAAAGACATTCTTAGATAAAGTAGCTCTGATAAAATTATTGCTAGAAAATAGTCTCCAAGGTAATAGGTGAAGTAAACTTTTCAGAGAAAAGAAAAAAAAGAGCATTAGGAATGAAGGAAAAGCAATATAAATGTTCACCTGTATAAACATACTAGCAATTTCACCTTCTTGAGTTCTGTAAAATATGTTTGGCAGTTGAAAGCAAAGCCAAACAGCAACATACAAAATCAATTATGTTTCTATGTGCTAACAATGAAGACTTGAAAACTGACAAACTAAAAAGAAATCTCTTAAGTAACTGCCCCTTGATTATGATTATGAAGCTAACAGTTTACAGTATCACTCAAATCTATAAGTGCTAATGAAGAAAATGAATACATAAATATGAAGAGATGTCATGCCCATAAAGACAGAGGCCTAATGATAAACATGTCAAGTCTTCCATAATTTGATCTATAGATTTAATACAATTCCATTCATACACATAGCAGAATTTTTTGAGATAGGAACATTTATATGTAAAGTCTGAAAAATTAGGCTAGTGAAAAACAGTATGAAGAGGAATAAAAAATTTAGGAAAATCACAATACTTGATTTTATTATCTATTATAAAACTATGATGAAAAACTGAAGTCGTTTTGACAAAGAAATAAACCTATATATCTGTGGAACACATTAATGCCTACATTGATCTATATAAGTGTACTTATTTTATTTTTGACAAGATGTAAAGGCAATTCCATGGACAAAGGGTGGTCTTTACAGGAAGTCATGTGAAAGCAATTGCAAAAATAAAAAGTGAATAGTAATATAAATCTCTTATCATATGTAATAATTTAAAATAAACCTAAATCTAAATTTAAGACCTAAAACCCATAATTTTAGCCCTTACTTTCCACATGGGTTCTTTATCCCTTCCAGCTCCCACATGGTAGGAGCTCCTTGAACTTTCTTTTCTTTTTTCTTTCCATGCTTTTTCCCCCAGCCCCTCTATGTGGGATCTCTAGCCACATGGGTGCTTTTCCTTGGCTCTACTTCCCTCAATAAATATAATAATTTAATTTAAAAAGAAATATAATTAGAAAAAATAAATTTCTATGCCCTGGGGTTAAGCAAAGAATTCTAGGACAAGAAATCAATAGCATAGTATGTAAAAAAAAATATTAGAATTACTCAAAATTAAAAAGTTTATTCTATAAAAGATATTGTTCATAGAAAATAAGAAAGTTAAAAACTAAAAGAGGATATTTTCCATTTAGCTAGGTTACAAAGGTCCTGTATCATAATATATAAGATCTCTCAAAACTCAAGAAAAGAAAGCAATCTAATAAAAATGCACAGGCTCCAGAGATGGCTTAGTGGTTAAAGCACTTGCCTGCGAAGCTTAACGACCCTGGTTTGATTTCCCAGTACTCACATAAACTCAGATGTACAAGATGGTGCGTGTGTCTGGAGTTTGTTTGCAGTGGTTGTGCACCCTGGCATGCCCATTTACTCTCTCAAAAGAAAATAAAATAATACAATAAAATAAATAAATAATTTTAAAAGGTGAAAAATTAAAAAGAAATGTACCAAACATACCATGTGGAAAGCAGAAAGCACAGGAAAGTATTTCCAACATCATTAGCCACTGCAAAGCATAAGTTAAAACTAGGTTGAGATTCTATAAATATTAGAATTTGTATAACGAAAGTGACTAATGCATATTATAATTTTAGGGAGCTATAAAGTTCCCCAGATTCCTGTGAGGTTTGGAACCCAATGCAGCAATGGTCAGCAGTGGGGCTTTTGGGAAGTGATGCATTCACCAGGGTTGTAATCCCATCGGTGAATGAGTTTATAAATGCACTAACTAGGGAGATGGTAGAAGCTATCCTACTCAAAAATTCCCACCAAGATGCTCTACCCATCCCCTGCTTTCTCCCCTCCCTTCTGGCTGTGTCAAGCCTAGGACTGTGCCCATTTCCTGGTTTGGTAATTGAGGTTACCTCTGGGCTAAGAGGAGTGAAGGCCACCCCTACCAAGCCCCTACCTCGGCACACCACCCCAGGACCCTCCCTTGCAGGGCAGGTTCTCGCCTCTCTCCCTACAACACGCTTCCTGGCCCTCATTCAACTTTCCTACTCCAGGTGCTTGCACTCCCCACCCCCCACATTTCTCTCTTTCCTCTATCCCTCTATCTCCTTCCCCCTATGTTTCCCTGATACATGCACTCCTGACTCTCACTTCCTGGCTTCCTTCACTGTTACAATTATATTTTCTATCCAAGAAACTATCTGTCTCAGTTCACTGACCTGAACTCTCCTTGTTTTTTACTTTGGCTCATGCCAGTCTATCTTGACATTAAATAAAACCCTGGGCCCAGGAGGCTGCCTGTTTTGGGTCCCCTATTGTGAACCCTGAACCTAAAATTCATAGAGCTGTAATAAAGAGAGGGTAACATTTACCATATGTGCATTTAAAAAATAAAATTGTAGTTACAAAAGTTATTTTTTTCTTAGGAGGTGACATATATATTCATTGATCTTAGTCCCCTTGCTGACAAGCTTCTTAAAAGAATACTGGACACCAAAACTTACCAAACTGGTTTATTCAGGAAATTGGTTCCAAGAACTAGTTTTTTTTTTTTTTTTCAAGGTAGGGTATCACTCTGACCCAGGTTGACCTAGAATAGGTCTCAGGGTGGCTTTGAACTCATGGTGATCCTCCTACCTCAGCCTCCCAAGTGCTGGGATTAAAGGTGTGCACCACCATGCCAGGCAAGAATTCATAGTTTACTTATTTTGTTTTAAATCAAATTTATGTGTATGTGTTTGCATGGGTGCCTATGTGTATAGAAATCTGTGCTATGGCATGAATGTGGAGGACAGAGACAATCTTGAGAGGTTGGTACTTTTCATCCATCTTGCTTTATTTCCTAAAAATAAATTTATTTTTTTCAGAAAGAGAGAGAGAGAGAGAGAGAGAGAGAGAGAGAGAGAGAGAGAGAGAGGAGAAAATGGGCATGCCAGGGCCCCTAGTTGTTGCAAACAAATTCTAGATGCATGAGCCATCTTGTGTATCTGGCTTACGTGGGTCCTAGGGAATCAAACCTGGGTTCTTTGGCTTTGAAGTTAAGCATCTTAACCACTAAGCCATCTCTCCAGTAACCATTTTGCTTTTGAGATAGTGTCTCTTTTGTCTTTTGTTGCTGGAAAGTACAGCCTGTCTGCCTTCCCCAACCACCATTGGGAATATTCTGGCTCCACCTCCATTGTGACAGGCAGTTAGAATTATGGGTGCTTTTCTTGGCAGCTGGCTTTCTGTTGATGCTGAGGACCAAATGCTGATAAGCAGGGTTTTGGAGCAAGTACTTTTAACCACTCAGCCTTCTCCCAGCTCCCTTGATAGTCATGTAGTTTAATCATGGTTATAAGGATCCAACTCCATGAGTTTTAAAGCCATGCCTGTGGTTATATAACCACAACCAAAATCAAGATATAAAATAATTCCATTAACTCACAGTTTCCTGATGTCATTGTAGTCCACCACCTTCCTCCAGCCTTGGGCCATTTCCAAACATTGATTTCTGTCACTGTAGATTTTCCTTGTATTGAATTTATATTAATGAAATGTCACCAATGTGGCTGTCTAATGTTTGACTTTCTTTACTTGCCAAGCTTATGGATGCATAATATTGTATGATTCAGCATCCTCCAACTTTTTTTTTTTTTTTTAGTTCATATACATTTGTTAATTCATTCACCAACTGTTAGCAGTGTATACTTTTTTTTTTCAAGGTAGGGTCTCACTCTATCTCAGACAAACCTGGAATTCACTATGTTGTCTCAGGGTGGCCTCGAACTCACAGCAATCCTCCTACCTCTGCCTCCTGAGTGCTGGGATTAAAGGTGTGCACCACTGTGCTTGGATACTTTTGAAAGTTTTAAAGAAACTTAAAATTACAAATGGGCAAAGTGAATCAACCCAGATGTCCTTCATTAGACAAATGGATAACCAAGAGGTGGTATATCTACATGATGGAATCCTACACAGCAGTAAGAAAAAAAAAAACAAACAAAATGACACAGTGAAATTGGTAGAAAAAGGGTAGAACTTGGAACAGATCATTTTTCAGTGAACTCATCTAATCACAGAAAGACAATCATTGCATGGTCTCACTCATCTGTGGCTCCTAACCTGGATCAGCCTGAGATACTGACATACCCAGTAGGCATTTTGAGGACTGGACAATAGGGAGGGTGGAGCTGGAAGGGAGGGTAAGGGTATGTGTGTGTGTGTGGAGGGGGAGCCAAAACTGGACCCAAATGGAACTGGTGCCATAAAATCCTGTATCCTGTAAGACAGACTAAAAGGTTGAACCTTCATTAGGTCCTAGAGGGAACACATAAACCAAAGGGCCCTAGAGAGGGTACAATGAAGCCTAACCTTAATTTTCTCTTGTTTCTCTGTTTCTCTTTTATATTACCTATCTTTTTATTCCTTCTTTTCCCTTGGCACTGGCCTATAACTCCCAGTTCCAGGATGCAGTTAACATCCACAATGAGATGTTGATCAGAGAGACCTACAGTGTTTCACAAAAGAAGACAGACTTCTGTCAGAGCACTTGATGACCCACCAAATGTTAGTGATAAGACCCTACTGCCCGAGTTTGATTACAGTGGCTGGAGGCCCTGGTGTGTCAATTCTCTCTCTCTCTCTCTCTCTCTCTATCTCTTGCATAAAAAAGGTAGTCTTGCCGGGCGTGGTGGACATGACTTTAATTCCAGCACTTGAATGGCAGAGGTAGGAGGGTCACCAAGAGTTCAAAGCCACCCTGAGACTGCACAGTGAATTCCAGGTCACCCTGGGCTAGAGCAAGACCCTACCTCAAAAAACCACACCCCCCCAAAAGACCCTGTCTCTAAAAACCCAACCACAAACAAATGTAAAAATATCTCAGCACATAAATCAGTCTTACTTATGAAAAGAAAATAATGTAAGTCAAACATCAAAATATTACTATAAATCCAATCCTATGCCATGAGTTAAAGTAACTTAAATCCCTAGATGGTACTGACGTATTTCTACAAACCTATGGGCTTCATTATATTGGACTCTCTAGAGGCAGAATGTGATGTCAATCTGAGTCCTCATGTATAATCATGACCCTCAGGCAGCATGCTGAATTTACTGTAATCCCATCATCATGCTTACATAGTTCCTCCAACCCAGTTTTTCTTTTCCCTTCTCAGCATTCTTTTTTTCTGGCCCCTTAATTACCTTACACATGTGCTCTGTTTTTACACTCAAAATAATCAAATGCTATTACATTTCCACTCAACAGAATTCTATAAACTATCCAAGCAAAGGTAAATATATATTTATTTATTTTTGCAGTGCTGCCAATCAAACTCAGGGCATTGCACATGCTAATCACTCCACTCCTGAACTACACCATCAGGTGAACATCCTTTAGCATTAACATTACATTGCGTTTTCATTCTTGGTCTGTGTTGTTTTTATGAATAATCTACATTTTGGTTTCTTGTTCCTCATGCCATTCTACAGGTTCCAAAATTCTACCAAAAGAAGAGCCTCCAAACTGGAGAGATGGCTTAGTTGTTAAGCACTTTCCTGTGAAGCCTAAGGACCCCAGTTGGTGGCTTGATTCCCCAGGACCCACATTAGCCAGATGCACAAGGGGCTCATTCATCTGGAGTTTGTTTGCAGTGGCTGGAGGCCCTGGCACACCCATTCTCTCTCTCAAATAAATAAATAACTCATAAACAAAAAATTTTTAAAAAGAGTGGCATAAAGGGGTAATTAGAAGAGCTACTAATCACTGAGCAAGAAAGACAAAATCTAGAGATCTGCTGGACATTGATCTTTAGTCTAAAATACAATTAAGAGGATAGATGTCATGATAAATATTCTTGCAAAATAGGACAAAATATAATAAAATGGTCATGAATAAATCAAAAATGCAAGAAAAATAAGCATAATGATTCAATTTGAAAATAATGGGACGATAAATTATTCAGTGAAGAGTTAAGACTCAAGTATTTATTAGAGTCAGAAAATTAAAGAAACACATATATACTCTAGTCATTTTATTTACTTCAAAAGACATTAGCAAACAAGTATATTACTACTGGAGATTAATTAGATTAATTACATCAAATATAATTTATAACATATAATGAATTATATTTGAAAGCTGTCAAATTTCATTTTAACAGAATTTCATTAACAAATTACTGGTACTCATTAAACTCAAAGTAGGAAACATAATCAAAGTAAAATAATTATAAAGCATGTTAGCATTTTCTAAGTAGTCTCTCCATTTGGAAGAAGTTTTAATTAAGGATGTTTCAGGTCTGTACAATAACAATTCTTTTAAAAATATTTCATATATTTATTAGAGGGAGGGAGGGAGGAAGAGTGAGAGAGAGAATATAAATATGCATGTATCAGGGCCTCTGCCACTGCAAACAAACTCCAGACACATGCATTACTTTGTGTATCTGGCTTTACCTGGGTACTGGGGAATTGAACCCAGGCTATCAGGCACATAAGCAAGCTTCTTTAATCACTGAGCCATCTCTCCAGCTCCCATCAAAGTCTTCTATCTACTTTCTATGTATCCTTTTAATTTATTTTAAGAGATATTTGCTCTTGTTACTCAGGAGAGGAAAATTAAGTTTTCTCAACTTTAAATTGCATGATTCCAATACAGCAAATTATGCTTATTGTAAACTACATGATGAGCTGATGGAAACCAGTAATAGAAATGCCAAAAGCACAAATTGTTATACATAAACCCTGAGAGCAGAACTCAGGGGCTTACCAATATGACTTTTATGTTTACTCTGTATTTTGTATGTTGCATTTTATGAGGTTCTGGAAGGTTTGGAAGTTATCTTAAAATACCTTAGGATAGGGGTTGAAATAGCACAATTATGAGAATGAATGTGTTTTAAGAAAAAAAGAAAGAAAGAAAACAAAGAATGATGACTTCATTGTACCCTGTTCATAGGATGGAATGTATTTCACTTAACAGTAAAAATAGAACACTAATGGAAAAAATTCAAAGGGCAAGTTCAGGAACAGAATCCAGTTGATTCTTCATGCCTGTCACAGGTATCTGTCATTAGCAAGGTTGAGAGAGCTAGAGAACATGTCAACTGGCATGGTTAATGTTATGCCCAGTTCTTGGCACCCCCAGTGACCACCAAGGACAACCAAACACATATGCAAGGGCAAGGAGATTTTAATTCGGGATTAAGCTTGGTCTCTTGACTTCACCAATGCAGTGGATCCATAGAAGAGCCCTGAGTAGTGGGAGGGTAGGGTTTTTATAGGGATTTGAACATAGAAGAAGGGGATGAGTACATGATTGGTTGACTTAAACAATATACTCTTCTTGTTGGCTTAGGATTTTGGCGGGCAAAGTTGGCGTGTTGGAGCTAGGGGAATTGAGCTCATCCATGACTATAGGAATGTCTCATGACTTCAGGACTGTATGGCATAATGTATGGCATAACTGGTTTAACTGTTAAGTCTACCCTTACGGCAAGGTCAGCGGGCTGGAGCTAGGAGACATAAACTTTATGACTTCAGGAATGTATGGCATGATCAGTTTCCAGTATCTGTTAAGCCAATCCTTACCAGAAGATAAAAAACTTAGGTCTTGCTGGGAAACAGAAACTTAGGCCTACTGAGGACTCTGAAGCCTGTCATGGCGTCCATCTGGTTCCTGGGTCCTTCAGTTAAGAACCATCATGAGATGATAAAAACAATGGTGTATCTTTCATACTGTTCAGGCAAGAAACCAAAAAACAACCTAGCAAACTAATAAGATGCCATTGACAAGTTTATCTCTGTGGAGGGAAAGGAGGGCCTTATGCTAGGAATTCCTTTGTCATGATTTCTTAATTCCCTTTTATTCTGAATCTACATACATCAATAAAGTTTCTTATTCCGAGATCAAAAGCACTGACCAAAGGAGAGAAAAATGGTATTTTCTAATACTCATCCAAATGCTTAGCAAAGGACCAGAAGGATGTTAATGCATCTTACTATATTACTTCATGATTCTCCACAATGCTCTGAAGCTGGCTCTTATTATCCTCATTTATGGATGAAGACTGAGAAAGTCAAGAACCCACTGGGCTAGGAAATACAAACTGTCTGTGTCTGTTTCTATTGTTCTTTCCCCTTGACCTTTTCTTTCTTATGTCAGCTAATAAACAAATGTTGTGCATTACACACAAGCTTCTGCTAAGTCTGGAGATACAGTCACTCCTACACTGCCAGAGTCCATTCATCTCTGGGTCCTATCTGTAAGGTTTGGAAGTGACCAAGACCAAACAAACCACTGTGAGGCAAAGATGAAAGCAGTTATTCAGGAAAAGCACAAGCTGTCAGTGCTGACCCTTAAGAGCAGAGCACAGCCAACCTGAGTTTTTAGGTAGTGGGCTTTATAGGGCTTATTCAGTTGGGAGAAGGTGAGGAAGGAAAGAGAACTCATTTGTTAAGTTGAATGGAAAAGTTCCTTTAGGAGAGATCATTACATTATCCATTTAAAATAGCTACAGTGTGACACCTGTACAGTGGCCAGGTGAATTACAAGATAATGGGGCAGGAAACCTGGGGCATTGTTAGGCAAGGAAGGGTTAATAGCTGGGAGGTTTCATGAGGAATGTGCATAATCCACTTCCTTGTTCCTCTGTCACTATTATGCTAACCATGGTGACTCCATTTTGGAAGCCCATCCCAGCCTAACATTACAGCCTTTTGTTAATGATAAGGGACGAAGTTTAATTTTTCTTCTGTAAGGTCTTCATGCTGACCATAAGGGTGATGAGTTCTTTTGGGAGAGGCTGGATAACGTGGTTGATGGGTCTCCCTTTAGGGCAGGTGATGAGGAGGCAGTTCCTTGGTGGCTAGAGATTTGTAGGAGGAAGAGGAGGGATAAGTCAGTAAAAGTTGGTAAGTACCAATAGAGAGGAGTTTCTAGTCGTGGGGAATCTGGTATAACAAGAGCAGGTACCTATACATGAGTTCAAAAGGGCTAAGGAAGGAGGAAAACCAAGGAGTAGCTCTGTTTTGGGCTAAGGCAAGTGGGAGGATCTGGGACCAGGATAGGTAAAGGTAAGAAGTCAGTTTAGATGGGTGAGTTTCAAAAATAGAATTTGTTTGTTAAGCCTGTGGGGGTAGAGGACAGTGAGTTATTGTCCAAAAGTGAATTTCTGTGCTTCCTGAGCCAGGAGAGCAGATGCAGCAAGAGTACATAGACACAGTTTCCATCTCCAGACAGAGGTTTCTAGTTGTTTAGAAAGATAAGCTACAGGGGCAAAGGATGGACCCTTCATTTGATCCAGAACTCCCAGTAGCATATCCCCATTTTATGTGGTCACACTGGCCACTGGGCAAAAGCCTGACACAACCCATGTCCACTGCCATGACCCTGTCCTTATTGCAGACTTGCTAGACACTGGAAGGTAGACTATCTTTCTTTGCCTTGACAAGGTAGGCCAGCCCCTTCCCCTCATCCCTTAAGAGGGCCAATTGCTGATCTTCTGGGCCTGGTGGCCAAAGACTGATGGCGCCCTGGGACCTTGGCCCCCACCAACACTCTCTATATTACAATGGAGGAGCCCAGGTCAGTCCAGCTGTCAGGAAGGCCTGTCCCATGTGTAACTGATACGGGTCCAGTTGGTCAGTCCTGGCATCCTACTCTGGTAAGTCTTCCCTCACCGATCTCTGTGTTGGGTATTGACGGCCTATCCCACTCTCCATGCATCACCCACCCCCCTTTCCCTGTTTAGTTTGGGACACTCACTTCTCCTAATCATTTCTCACAATACCCTCTTGACCTTTTCCTCTCCTGGGTCAAGATCTTATCTCTCTCTCTGACTTACCACTCCTACCCTGTCTTCATTCCTCAAGCCAGCCCCTTCCCTTATAAAGGATCCAGGTTTCCCCCTTCCTGTCCCCAAAGAAGAATCACAGGGTGGGGCACTTCCTCACTGGCACTAGCCTCTCATCACATGCCTATCCTCATCAGTCTCAAAGACCCCACATCCTTTCCCTGCCACCCTTAATACCCAATCTCACTTAAATATTGGCAACCACTCAAACCTGTTATTTCTCGCTTGCTCCAGGCTGGCCTCCTTGGCCCTCGTCATTCTCCTTGCAATACTCTGATCTTGCCTGTTATCAAAACTCATGTGACCTACTGCTTAATCCAAGACTTGCACCTGGTTAATGCTGCTGTTATGTCCATTCATCCAGTAGCTCCTAACCCCTATGCTCTACTCCCTCATATCCCTTCTTCCACTACTTATTTTTTCAGTTCTTAACCTCAAAGATGCCTTCTTCTCCATCCCTCTCCACCACAATTCCTATAATCTTTTTGCCTTCACCTTGGAGGACCCCAATACTCATACTGCCTCTCTGCTCACCTGGACTGTCTTTCCCCAGGGTTTTAGAGATAGCTCTCTAAATTGGTCAAGCTCTCTCCACTGACCTTTTGTCCCTGGATCTGTTGCCCAGCACACTTTTACAATATGTAGATGATCTTTTGCTCTGCTCACCCTCTCTTTCTCTATCTAAACTACATACCAACAAACTTAACTTTTTTGGATCTAGGGGATATTGAGTGCCCCCCCATAAAAGCTCAACTTCCTTTAACCCAAGTTAGGTGCCTGCGCTTTCTCCTTACCCCCACCTCATGACAACTCATCCTAGACTGCAAACAACATCTTCGCTCCCTCTCCCCTCCTACCTCTAAGGAAGAAATATTCTCTTGGCTTTGCTGAGTTCCTTAGAATGTGATTCCAAACTTTGCCCTCCTGGCAAAGCCCATTTAAGACAAAAGGCTATGGGAAGCCCTCATGGACCCATAGGCCCTAAGTCAGAGACAGACACTGCCTTCTTTCACCTGTATGATGCCTTTTTTGGAAGCTCCCGGCCTTGCACTTCCAGACCTTCAGCAGGCTTTTCTTCTTTATTCCACAGAAAAGGGGGTATGGCAGTGGAAGTTCTGGGTCAAACGAAGGGTCCATCCTTTGCCCCTGTCGCTTATCTTTCTAAACAACTAGAAACCTTTGTCTGGGGCTGGCAACCGTGCCTACATGCTCTTGCTGCAGCCGCCCTTCTGGCCCAAGATGCACAGAAATAATTCACTTTTGGGCAACAACTGACTGTCCTCTCTCCCCCCCCCCCCACATAGACTTAAAGATCTATTCTCCAACTCTTACTGTCTACTCTGACCCCATCTAAAATTCAACTTTTTCATGTCACTTTCCTTGTTAACCCCAACATCACACTTGACTTTTGTCCTCCATTTAACCCTAATGTGATCCTTCCTCTACCCAAACAGTTTACACAGTCCTGCTTAGAGACCCTAGAGGAACTCACCTGTCACAATCCCGGAATCTCTCTATCTCCTCTCTCCAACCCCAATCACACCTGGTGTATGGAATGCAGCTCTTCTAACTCACAGGGCTCTCAAATAGCAGGGTAAGCTATTGTCTCAGGTGGCCAGATAATAGAGACTGCCCATTGCCTAAGGGGAGTACATCCCAAAAGGCTGAGCTGGTAGCTCTCACTAGAGACCTAACCTTGGCATAAGGCAAGACAGTTAACAGCTATACTGACTCTAAATATGCTTTCCATATTCTACATCACCGTGCTCCTATCTGGAAGGAGAGAGGCTTTCTTTCAGCTAAAGGTACCCCCACTACTAATGGACCCCTTATCCTTAAATTTCTACATGGCTCCTATCTTCCTACAAAGGCAGCTGTCATTCACTGTATGGGACACCAGGCTCTAACTTCACCTGTGGCCAAGGGAAACTCTTTTTCAGGCACAGTTGCCAGGGAATCCAGCCCCCACAACACATACTCTGTTTCAGCTTTTTTGCCTTGCACCTACCTTCTGCACCCCCTCATACACTCCAGAACAGTACCAAACTCTTACAAAACTTGGTGCCATCCCAGGACCACAAGGCTGGCTACTCCTGGGGGACCTCTACTGCTTGCCTGATCTCCAAGCTACTACCATCCTGACCCACCTACATAATCTATTTCAAGTGGAATCCTGCCCTCTACAAAGATTCCTGACTCCGCTCCATTCTTATCCTTGCTTCTCTTCTGTGACACAGGCTTGCTCACTCTGAGCCAAGGCCTCTCCACAAGGGGGAGTCTGGCCCCCTCCCTCATTCAAGCCTCACCAACACAGGGCCTCACTTCCCAGGGTGGGCTGGCAGATAGATTTTACTTACATGCCTTCTCACAAAAAGACTAAATACCTTCTCACTAGGGTAGATACTTTCTCAGGATGGGTTGAAGCTTTTCCTATGACAGGAGAAACTGCAAATATTGTCACCTCTCACATTCCTGAATCTATTCTGCCCCACTTTTGCCTTCCCCTTACCATTCAATTAGACAATGGACCAGCCTTCATTTCCAAGGTAACCCAGGAAGTGTCCAGATACCTGAGAATAGATTGGAAAGTTCATATTCCATATAAGCCTCAGTCCTCAGGCAAAATAGAAAAAGCAAATGCTATTCGCAAAACTCACCTGTCTAACCTTCTAACTTCTGAACTTCACTTATCCTGGCTCCAGCTCCTTCTACTTGCCTTAGGCTGAATCAGAACTACTCCTCTGGGACCCCCTTCTTCCTTACTCCTTTTGAACTCATGTATGAGTACCCCTTCCTGTTAAACAACCTTCCCCCACTACCATAAACTCCTGTCCATGGGTACTTACCAACTTTCACCTTTATCTGGAACCTTCTCCGGAAACAGGCTGACTGCCTTCTTTCCCAACCACCAGACGGAGCCATAACTCTCTCACTTAACCCTGGAGATGAAGTCTATCTTAAGCAGTCTTGCCCACGGAGCCATAACTCTCTCACTTACCCCTGGAGATGAAGTCTATCTTAAGCAGTCTTGCCCACTGGTTCTCAAGCCACTCTGCACTGGACCTCATTTGGTGATTCTAACCACCCCCATGGCCCTAAAGCTTCAGGGTATCCCCACTTGGATCTACCTATCACTGCTAAAGAGATCAAGTCACCACTGTCCTACCCTATCTCATCCAGGGATAAATACACCACCACCCCAATGGGCCCTCTTAAACTAAAACTCTCTCATGTTCCTACTCTTCCCCCAACCCCAGAATGTTCCTGTTGACACTGATGCCCCTCTGCCTCCTCTCCCTTGCCCCAAGCCCTCTATCCCTCGCCTCTGAGTGCTCATCCCCCACTTGTACGTTTTGATGTCATAGCTGTTAACAAGGATAACAAGCTCCTTAATTCTTCCTTCTGTCCTCTCATAAGGTGCATGAAGCACATCTCCCTCACTTTCTGTATAACAGATTCTGCCGACAACTACCCTGAAGCCAGTTCAATACAGTGATGGTATGAGAGAAGTCTTTGCTTCGTTCAGGACCAAGTTGTAATAGCATGCTACACTGGAGCCGTCAAAGGGTGCTCACTATCAATCTCCCCTCCCTGTCAGTATCACTACTTTCACCCAACTAGATCCTATGGCATCCAACCACCACAGCTCAAATCGCAGGGGGTACTCACAATTTTTTTCCATTGTAAACCCATGGGACCAAATGTGGGCAGATGGGATGGTAGGGGTGGCAACCCAATACACTATGGGCTCTTACTGTGGGGGGCCAAATAGAAATATTTAGATCCATTCAAAATGCCTGTAAGACTGTCCCAAATGCCCATATCCAGACTGTTACAGACATCAAACAGGCTCATGGCAAGCTTCAGTAAGATTTGCATATCTAACCTTCTCCACCACCCCCAGGATGTCCATCCGTAATTCTTCTCTCTCCCTCCTCAATCAACCCAATCTTACCAATCACACTGTCTGCTTCCTGTGTGCTTCCCTTGAGCACCCCACCATTACTGCAGTCCCCCTTTTCAATGTCACCTCTGCTTCAGAATCTCCCTGCTTCTAGCATCCTCTCTCCAAGCTTCCTGTTCCACTTTCTCTTCCAAACCACCTTGATTGCTGGCATAAGGACATCTCTCAATGCTGGTCAAGAGTTTTCAGGAGTAGCTCTATTGTGACAAACCACACCTTACCTAAGGGAATATATTTTTGGTGTGACTCCATGCTGTATAGTTGCATCTCTCCAAGAATGCACTCAGGCCCTTGCACCCCAGTCACTTTGGTACATAGCCTCACCACATGTACAGAGGGAGAGATGGCAGTCCTTCCTAAGCAGGCTCATTGTTACAAAAGAGCTGTCTACCTGCCTGCAATGATAAGGGTAGGCCTGGAAGCCTGTATAGCTGTCACAGGACTGGCTGTTGGAGGCCTGAGCTATAGCCTAACCTTTTATGAAAGTAGTCACAGTCCAGCAGTCCACTGAGGACTTGCAAGGACTACAGGAACAACTTGCTGACCTCAGTCATGCTACAGAACCACGGAGCCCTAGACTTCTTGACAGCCAACAAAGGAGGGACATGCCTTTTTCTGAATGAGGAATGCTATTACTATGCTAACTAGTTAACTAACTAGTCAAGGTATAGGTTGAAACTAAAAATCCTGGCTGACCAGCTTCAGGTACAAACGCAAATTCCTCTGCATCCTTGAACATCTTTGGGGTGGTTTGGCCCTACCTTTTGCCACGCCTAGGGTCTATATCTGTACTATTTCTGCTACTTGCCCTGGCCCCCTACCTTCTGAGATACATCCAAAATTAGGTGGACCAATTTACCGACTAAAAATTCAACCTTTTACTGACCTGTCCCTCCTCTGTCTCCTATCAGCCTCTAGCCACCGAAGAACTACCTCCTCATCACCTGCCCTGAAAAGAGTCATTGTCTCAAGCAGATCACTGGAAAATTATCAAGGAATTCAAGTCTCATGTTACCATTAATGACATTATCCACTGTGACATGGGGGAAATTACCAGTGTCCACAATCAGAGATGTTAGGGCTTGTTCCCTCTGTTTCCACAGCAACCTAGGAGGAAGATCCAAGACAGTACACATACTAAACCCCATACAAAGGAGAGGGGCATTTCCAGGCGAAGATTGTCAATTAGATTTTACTCAGATGCCTCCCTGCCAAAAATAGAAATACCTTGTAAGTGTTGACACCTCCTTCAATTGGCTAGAGGCCTACTCTTCAGATAAAAATAATTAAGAAGTGTCGATGCTTTATTAAAAGAAGCCATTCCTTATGATGAACTTCCAAAATATATCAAAAGTGACCATGGCCCTTGTGAGGAGCTAAGACAGTCGACATTACAAGATGGCGCTGACTTCCTGCTGAGAGTTGTGACGAACAACTCCCTACTTGGTCATATCCTGGCGACAGTCTTGCTTGATGCTGCTCGTGCACATGATGTAATGCGTCCTGGGCCTATCCCGTGGCCCTGGGTGGTGGGTGAGCAGGTGGCGGCCAATACGTAGGTGTCTCATAGTATTACACCCTATAAAAGCAGCTACACTCCTGCGCCCCGGCCCCTTCGCCATCAACTTTCCTGTTAACCAAGAGGCTCTCCAATAAAGTGTGATCAAGAAGGATCTTCGTTTGCTGGTCGTGCTTCTCCTGCAGGTCAGGGGGTTCGCCGCAGGCCCTTCTTTTATTTCTAAACTAATCCAGGAGGTTTTATAGAGATTGGACATAACCAATTAAATCCACATCTCCTGGAACCCTTGGTTACCAGGAAAAGTGGACAGAGCACCTGTTAACATTACCAAAATAAAGTCAAGAAACCATAGGTATTTGCTTCCTATGATCCTGTTAAAAGTTAGAATTGCTTCCCCCCATGCTTCCTTACAATTCAGTCTTTATGTCATGCCTCTGACACAATAACTTATCCAAGGACACAAGAAATGATAAAATATATCATTAATTTAGGACAAGTACAGAAAGAATTATCATACTATGATAATAAGATTCTTCTGATGCCTAACAAGAAAGCAGATGAGGGGCTGTAGAGATGGCTTAGTGGCTAAGGCACTTGCCTGCTGAATCTAAAGGATCCACGTTCAATTCCCCAGGACCCACATAAACCAGATGCACAAGGTGGCACATGCAGCTGGAGTTTGTTTATAGTGGCTTGAGGCCCTGGTGCACCCATTCTTTCTCTCTATCTGCCTCTCTCTCAAATAAATAAGTAGATAAGTATATTAAATATTTTAAACAATAAAAATTCAGATGAGGGCTGGAGAGATGGCTTAGTGGTTAAGCGCTTGCCTGTGAAGCCTAAGGACCCTGGTTCCAGGCTCAATTCCCCAGGACCCAAGTTAGCTAGATGCACAAAGGGGCACATGCATCTGGATTTCATTTGCAGTCGCTGGAGGCCATGGTGCACCCATTCTCTCTTTCTCTCTATCTGCCTCTTTCTGTCTGTTGCTCTCAAATAATTAAATAAAAATGCACAAAAACGTCAGATGAGCCACATGTGCACCCATGTAATCCTAGCATTCAAAGGCTGAAGCAGGAGAACTTTGAGTTTGAGGTCTGTTTGGGAGAAATAATGAGGTATTGACTTACTGCCCACTAATTCTACCCACAAAATAAAAAGAAAAAAAGGTTTTTGGGGCTGGAGAGATGGCTTAACATTTTTAGTGCTTGCTTACAAAAGCCTAAAGGTCAAGATTTAATTCCCTAGTACCTACATAAAGCCAGCCTTACATAGCGGCACATGTATATGGAGTTCTTTCTGCAGTGGCTGGAGACCCTGACATGCCGCTTCTCTCACAGTCTCTCTTTTCTTATTGTTCCTGGCATATAAATAAATTTTCATTTTAAAGTTTTCCAATTCGCAATATGTTTGTGTATTAAAGTTCTCTATTAAGCTTACAAAAAGGTTGATTTCAGGGTTGGAGGGATGGCTTAGTAGTTAAGACTTTGCTTGCAAAGCCAAATTCCCCAGGACCCACGTCAGCCAGATGTACATGCATCTGGAATTCATTTGCAGTGACTGGAGGTCCTGCCTTGTCCATTGCCCATTGTTTCTCTCTCCCTCTTTCTCTGTCGAATAAATAAAAATAAAATATTTAAGAAAAGGTTGATTTCATTCAGTTGATCAAGGTGGGGACTTATTTCCTATACTTGGTCCCTTGGCTCTGACCCGTTCAATTGCCAGAGTGATCACACTTGTGTTTTCTTTTATTTTAATTACCTTTCTCCAGTCTTTTCTCATTTCTGCAAGGTGTTTTCTCTTTTGAGATTTGTTAGTATATGCTATGGGGGGTGTGGAGTGGATATATTTTTTTTTTCATTGGAAATCTTAATATTTTGAAACATTAGGCCTGTTATATATTGATAAGATTATCTGCAAGAATAGCCTCCTCCAAATTTACTCAGAGATTATTATAGCCTATAATTTATATGGCACTCATTAAAAATAGTGGTCTGTATCTGAAAACTACTAAGTTCTGGTTGAGAAATTGGTCCTGGTCAGTCAATCTGCTGAGTGAGTTGCCCTGCACAGGGAGCTCTCAAGAGATACCATCGGGGCTGGAGAGCAGGCTTAGCAGTTAAGGCATTTGACTGCAAAGCCAAAAGACCCATGTTCAACAACCCAGGATCCACGTAAGCCAGATACACAAGGGGGGCACATGCATCTGGAGTTCATTTGTGGTGGCTGGTGGCCCTGGCATGCCCATTCTCTCTCTCTCTCTCTACCTGCCTATTTCTGTATCCCTTTCTCTCTCAAATAAATAAATAAATAAAATATTAAAAAAAAAGAGATACCATGGGCCCTGCAGAGTGTTTTGAAACATTGGCCAGTTTTCTGAAATATTAGAAGCTAATGCAAATTAAATTTCCTTGCAATTTGTTTTCAGACAGAGGAGGTGCATTTGGATTAATGTTCTCTGCTTCCTTTATGTAAGGCTGGTAGATGGCAGGGGAAACGATCCCCTAAGAGATCCCTATCTCCACTCACAAGCTGATCACAGGAATTCCAATCCAGGTTTACCTGTGGGTGGTTCTGCTTCTTGCCTTCCTTAATTGAATTTTTTAAAGTTTTTTTTTTTAATATTGCCAACTTCCATAATTATAGACAATAAACGATGACAATTCTCTTCCCTCCCCCAGTTTCCCCTTCACATATCCACCCTCCATCATATCCTTTCTCCCTTTCAATTGATCTCTCCTTAAAAGGATATTTTAATCCTTTGAGATAGAGAAGGCATGTTTCATTCTCAAGATAACTTAGAAGTTAAGCAACAGTGATTACTGCTATTTAAACATTTGTCTTCTCTAAAGTATTTTTATATTTGAATTTTCAATTTCTGTGTATTTATAATAAGTATACTAATTTATCATTGTGGGTAGGCTGTAGGTAATGTAAAAATTGCTGTTCAAGGGTGGAAAGGTGGCTCATTGGTAAAGGCATTTGTCTGCAAAGCCTAAGGACCCAATTTTGACCATGTAAATCCAGATGTACAAGGTGGTACATGCATCTGGAGTTCAGTTGCAGTGTCTGGAGGCCCTGGCATGTCCATTATTTACAAGCCTCTCTCTCTAAAATAAATAGAATATTTAAAAAATTGTTGTTCATATAAAAATGCCAAGTTTTGGGAAGTATAGAGGGCTCAGGGGCTAAGGTACTTACCCACAGAGACTAACAACCTGAGTTTGATTCCCAGTGCCCATGTAAAGCCAAATGCACAAAGTGGCACATGTATCTGGGTTTCATTTGCAGTGCCTAGTGGTTCTGGTGTGCCCATTCTCTCTGTCTCCATCTGCTTGCAAATAAATAAATTCTTTTAAAATTTTTTATGGATTTATTTTATTTATTTGAGAGAGAGAAAGGGAGCAAGAGGCAGGCAGGTAAAGAATGGGCACAACAGGGTCTCCAGCCACTGGGAATGAACTCCAGATGAATGCATCACCTTGTGCATCTGTCTTATATGGGTCCTGGAGAATCCAACCTGGGTTCTTTGGCTTTGCATGCAAGTGCCTTAACCACTAAGCCATCTCTACAGCCCTGCAAATAAATAAACAAAAATATTTTTAAAAAAATGAAAAGCTTTGAGAGAAACAGAACAAATTTAGGACTATGTTGGATTTTCTGCTCTTTCTCCCAAACACCTACCTCTTTACTTTTTATGACAGTGTTTTAAAGAAGACTGGGTTCTGGAGAAGGGAGGATGAGACAGAATAGAGTCACAAGTCCCGATATTAGTTCCCATGCATTAAGAATGTACACCGTGTAGACCTGATACTTGTCTGGCACTGCCCACTATGCTGATGGGGGAACATGAGGCAGAATCTAAATGGATGGGTTAGTTTCAGAGAGGTGTTTTTTCTTATTCAACTGTGGAAGATGAAATATTTGGCGAAAACAAATAGTTTACATTTTTGAAAGTACTGATTTGGCAGAAACTTGGGCCATGATGACATTTTTGTTTTTATCAGAGTTCTTTGAAGCAATTCCTATTATATTCCTATTAACATCTAATGGAATGGAGATATTTTAAAAAACGAAATGTGTTGCCCATAATTTATGGCTCAAAGGGGGAAAGGATTCTTTTTATAAACATATTTATCTATATTTATTTATTTGCAAGCAGAGAGAGAGAGAGAGAAAGAGAGAGAGATTGAGAAGGAAGGAGGGAGAGAATGGGCATGCCTGGGCCTTCAGCCACTGCAAACAAACTCCAGATGCATGTGCCACTGTGCAGCTGGCTTTATGTGGGCATTGGGAAACTGAACCTGGGTCACCAAACTTTGCAGCTAAGTGCCTTAACCACTGAGATATCTTAATAAGATTCTGTGTGTTTCTTTTCCTTTTCCTTTTTTTTTTTTTTTTTTAAGTTTTTCAAGATAGAGTTTTTGCTCTATCCCAAGCTGACCTGGGATTTACTGTGTAGTCTCAGGGTGGCCTTGTTCTCTCAGCGATCCTCCTACTTCTGCCTCCCAAATGCTGGGATTAAAGGTGTGTACCACCACAATGGGCTTAATCAGATTCTTACTTCTCAGGAAGCTACGGAGCACAGACGTGTTTCAGGCTGGTTCTCCTGCCAAAATAGAGCAGAGATGTGGGTTTGGGCCACATCCTGAAGCAGCTAACATTTTGTAAAGGACATTGGGCTATGTAGTTCCTGATTAGGCCAAATGAGCTATTAGGGTTGTATGCTTGAGGAAGTCTGGTCTAGTGATGCACATTAGGGTTTTAATTAGGCTAAGAGCAGTGGGATTTTAAATGGAGTCGTACCCCTCGGGTGAGGTTGATGGGCCAGAGCCAGAACAGAAGCAAACTGGCGCTCAGGTCTCAAGTGCTGAGTGGTAGGGTGGTGACGTCAATAACAGTGCAACACAAAATGAAGAAAAAGCTCTATTGATTTATTGATTTGTTTTCAACGTTCCCAAGGAGTTTACCTGAGCTGATTCAGGGTGTGAGGGCCTTCTACCCCGGCTGGGCTTTTTATTGGTGAAGTGGGCTTGTGCTGATCTGAAACAAACTTGAAGTTACAGTCGAGGAACTTCTTGACCCCTGGCCAGTGTGGGTGCTATCTCTTCTGCCTTGAGGATGGGGACCCAGTGGTCCCCAGCATGGGGCCAGGCACCGTGGAGAAGGTAGCCCAGAGTCCTAGCATCTGTGGTGAGGTTTGGAGGTTGTGTCACAGGAGGCCGCCGCGCGGGTCCCAGTGCAGCTAGATGCTGAACTTCTCACTTGCAAGCAGGCTTTCTGTGACTCCTGCCTACAGCAGACAACTCCCTCCGACACTTACTCTCTTCTTTAGCTGAGATAAAAAGAGCCAGGGGCAGTGTGCAATGGTTCGCTGACAGTGGAGGGGAAGCCTGGGACATTTGTGGGTGGATGGGGAATGCCATTTCACTTTGACCTCTCACGGTGTGCTTGAAACCTTCATGACTTTGCCTCCACCACCCGGGAAGCGAGAACATTTTAGTGAAATGACTAGGAAAAGTTCATTTGGAGTATGTGAAGATAAAGACAGAGGACATATCAATCTACTTTTAGAGAAAATGCTGAATTTTCTCTTCACTTGGATATAGATGGAGTTTCATGGATGTTCAATGCTGTAAAATTAACATGAGCGCTCCAGCTAAGCTCACGTGCTGTGGTTGAGAGAAAAAAAAAAAAATAAGTGGGGGAGAAAGTTGAAAACACAGGAGGGAAGATTTCCCTTAGGCAATGTCCTCGTTGGGGTACACAGCTGGCTTAAGTGCGGTGGGAGGGGAGGGGCTGTCTCTACAGCACACACTTTTTTTTTTTTAATCTGTTTTCAACAACACTGTGCTTAGTATACCCTTGACGCACGCATGTATCTGGTCATTGAATATGTGTACTCTGCAGATTCTCCGCTACTGGTATGCTAAAACTTCCCTGAGAACTCTGCCATCCGGCTTCCTAGCCTCGTTACAGGTCGCGAACAAACTCAAAAGTACGTTATCATTAAACAAACCAAACACCCAGGAGCTTGCAACTTTTTACCCTCTCTCCCCCCCCCCACCCCCCCGCCCCGCCCCGCCCCGCCCTCCCAGGAGATGCGCTCTTCTGTGGAGCAGCCAGTGCCCGTTCTTTCTCCGTGCTCGCCCTCCTTCTGCCCCAGGGCCTACCGTCCTGGTCAACAAGCGCCCCGGGAGGGAGGATGCGACGCCCCCAGGAAAGCGCTCGGGTCAGAGATCCGCGGGGCAGAGGGACTGCGGGGAGGGGCAGGGGCGGGGCATGACCTAGCACCTGGCGGCGCCGCCGATTGGCGGAGGAGGAGGTTGTTCCCTCACGGCGGCCGCTGATTGGCTGCAGGAGGAGAGAGGCGTGACGCGCGTAGAAGTTACCCCGACACCGCCTCCTTCCCGCCCCCGCCCCCATCCCAATTTCTTCGGGGTTTGGATTCGGAGTGTCTGGGTGGCCGAGCTCGGCCCCGGGGGACCAGCAGCATCCCGAGCGGACGAGGTGAGGAGGGCGCGCGGCGCGGATGCCGCGGGGGCCCGCCTGGCCGGTCAGATGCGCCCGGAGCTCCGAGCCCTCCCGCGGGCACCCCAGCTGTTGGAGCCCGGAGCTCGGCGTCGGGGTCGCGGCTTTGCGGGGCGGCCTCCGGGGGCGCTCGGGGCGGAGCGGAGGCGCGGGCTGAGCTTTGGGCCTCCCAGCCCGGCCTTGCTGCGTGGCTCTACCGAACGCGGGATGGAGGGAGGGCGGCGCGGAAACTTTCTGAGTAGGAAAGGGGATGGAGGGCGGTGCACGCGCCTTTTTCTTTTTAGCGGGTTGTGGTGGTGCTGTTGCACGGGGGGAGAAAGGGTTGGTGTTGGGCTTGCGGAGTATCTTGTCACCTCCTGGACTGGATGTTTCTCTGGGTTGACTGTCAGCCTGGAGTGGTTGACGAAGGGTTGCAGGACTCTCCCTGACCTCCTCCCCCTCTCCTGTTGGCTCAGCGCATCTCTGACAGCAAACTTCCCACGCCCTGCGCCGCACGTCCAGGCTGGTCAGTGGGTGTGAGATAGGGCACCGGCTGACAAGGTATGGGTCTGTCTGCGCTGTGAGATAGTTGCCCGAGA
The DNA here is from genome assembly GCF_020740685.1 of Jaculus jaculus. Taxonomy (NCBI): domain Eukaryota; kingdom Metazoa; phylum Chordata; class Mammalia; order Rodentia; family Dipodidae; genus Jaculus; species Jaculus jaculus. Next base: position 82,785,669 of record NC_059111.1, on the reverse strand, counting down.
AAGTTGGGGACGTTGTGTGCCAGGTCTTCTGAGACCCTGGAAGGGGGTGACACTTTGATACTTAGTCTCGTCTACTTGATTGCTTGGAGCTGGTAATGAATTTTGTTTTGCACCTTGCTTAAAGAGTGAAGTTCAAGACAAGGCTTAACACAGTGGAGCAAAGATGAAAAAGAAGTCAGTGCTTTCTGCTTAGTGATGTGATTGCGCTTAATGACAGTGGAAGAATGTTGCTCACACCTCAAGGGGTAAAAGAGATAATTTATGGTGGAATCAATTATGAGTAACTCTGGCCTGGGAACAAAGGTTTAGATTACCCTACCTTACATGTTCCAGTGTGATAACGTTTGAATGAAGTTTATTGAGTAACAGAATAAAGAAAGTTGTAAATGAAAACACTTCTCAAATACATTCATAGGGCATGGTAGAGCAAAGCAAGGAATAAGGTATTCTCTGCTTTGGGGTTGGTGGAAGCTACATTTACACATTTCCAAGGATTCACCTAGAGTGACAGGATGGTGTTGATCAGACACAGAGGTGGTCAATAAATGGACACTTAACGGTCAAAGAACCCGAGATCAATGGGCTCTGGACTTTCAGTGTTCCAACTGCCCAGCGTCACTGAAGTTCTTAGTCAGCCTTGACTGCCTCACACAGGTATGGCTTCTTTCCAGGGACTTTAGTTCACGTTACACATACTCAGCACTTTATGCACTTTAGCTGAATGTCATCATAGCCTTGAGAGGTAGATATACCCAGGACTCAATGATGCACAGAGAGGTGAGGTGATCAAGTTCACAGAATAAGTTCAGGTGCAGGGAATGCAGGCTATTTGTGGGGGAAAGGAGCCTGAGTTCCTCTGGGGCATTTGTCTCTGTTGCAGGCTCTGGCTCAATGCAAAATGCTGGAGGCATTAGGAGAAGGTCTAGTACCCCCCCCACCCCATGTTGTTCTGTTTATTGCACTATCTGTTCACAAATGGATGGCTTACTTATGTTCTACAACTCTGTGGTGTTTGGAATCCACATTGCCCTGTCACTATTAGGCTTAATAAAATCAGAACACCACTGCTGTGAGGGACGTTAGTTTTCCGGTCTGAATGGGGAAGCCAAGGTCAAGAGAAGGAAGCCACAGTGAGCTCCGTGTCCCTATCCCGAGGTGTAGGTTTTCCTACCATATGAGAATCCATTTTATAACATTCTTTGGCCTGTGAGGTCTTAGCAGAGAAAGGAACTTAAAAAAAAAATTAAAGCAGGGAGATGGGCTTTGAATCTCAGTTTTTGTTTATGGATCTACCTTGTATACTTTGCTGCATAGACCTCTTTACGACACCGATTCCCAAGAAATACGACACACCTTCAATGCCATTCAGAAATCTTTACTGACAACATAGGTCTTGCCCCACCCCCATTTTTCCTTGTGGTGGTGATAGAACCCAGAGCTTTCTGCATGCCAGGCGACAGCCCCACCTCTAAGCTTCATCCCCAGTCTGATTATCTATTTTTTTTTTAAATTTATGACAACTTCCATAATTACAGATAATAAATCATGATAATTACTCCTCCCCCTCCACTCTCCCCTTCACAAATCTGCTCTCCATAATAGCCCCTCCCCCTCTCAATTAGTCTCTCATTTATTTTGACATCATCCTCTTTTCTACTTATTATGAAGGTCTTGTGCAGGTAGTACTAGGCAGTGTGAGGCTATGGATATCAAGACCAAGTTATGTCTGCAAGATTGCTTTCTAAGCAGTACTACCCTTCCTTTGACTCTTACATTCTTTCTGCCACCTCTTCCTCAATGGATCCTGAGCCTTGGAAGGTGTGATAGAGCTGTTTTAGTGCTGAACACTCCTCTGTCACTTCTTCTCAGCACTATGGGGTTGTTTGAGACATCCCAGAGAAAAAAGAGAAGCTTCTCTAACCAAAAGTGAGAGTAGCACTAATATGGGTATGAACATTAAAAGAAGTGCTTATAGGGCAGTTTGGTGAGCATAATACATATATTTAGCTGGAAAACAGCAGGCATTACACACCTAGGGCTTGGGACCTTCCCTGCTATAGGGTTTTGACTAGGTTGTTAGTACTGGCCATGTATTCCCTCCCACGGAGCAGGTGTCTAGTCCAAGTAGAGAGCAGCTGGTTTCCCCATAACAGACATGCCACTCTTGCACCAGTTGGCTCATTTGGCCAGGATGGCCAAACTTAAGGCCTGTAGTGTCCACTGTTATCACTGTTGATGACTTCTCTCTCTCCCATAGGGCTGCATGTAGCATAGCTTTTTCCAGCTTTCTGTCAGCTGCTGATTACCTATTTCTTAGTGGCCTTAGGTAATCAGAAAGCTTTGTGCTGAAACCAGGTTTCAAGGTTCACAAGGTTACAAGGGAAGAGTAATACTTGGTACAGTCTCACTTTTTTTTTTCTTTTTAATCCTCAAACACCCAGAAAAGTAGAGTTTCCCTTGGCAGGGATTCAGAAAGAATATTCGTTGAACAGAAGAGGTCAAGAGCAGCACTACATGCTGAGGAGAGAATCAATAATCTACTGTGACTGCAAAGTTGATGTCAAGTGGACTGATTGATGTCTGAAACAAGCCCTGGCCAGAGAAACTATAGGTCAGGTCTGACTGGTTTTGGCAAAGCAAAAAGAATTCCAGTTGTTAAGCATTAATCTAGGAATTTTACTTCTGCTCAAATGTGAATGCTTCACTTGAATTGCAGTTCAGTTTCTTCATCTGTGAAATGGGGCAATAATCATATCAACTTGATAGGACTTTTCCAAAAAGGAAATGAGTATTTGCAAAGGGCTCAGCATAGTGCTTCCTTTATAATGTGATATTTATGTAAAAACAAGAGTTACATAATTTTAATGATTTTGGAATTCCTTACAGAAAGTGAAAGTAACTTCTCTAATGAATTCCATAGTTTCAATCTCTGCCCCTTCTGCCTTTTCCTAGCCCCCTTAGAGCATGCTCTTTGCCCATATATGTGTGTAGGGAGGTGTTACTTGCATGTGTCTCCTGTCTCCACCCCTACTCCAGACAATGATGAGGAGTTGTTACTGAGGGATAGCTTTATTCTGGGAGAGGGTAGAGAATAAATTATCTGAACATGTTCCTTTCATTTATGGCCAAGCTTCTCTGAATAGAAGATACAGTGTGATGTAATTACCTATGAATTCAAGAAATAGACTCTGGGAAGATGGGACAGTACTGCTACCCCCCTCTCATGTGTGTGGTGTGTGTGTGTGTGTGTGTGTGTGTGTGTGTGTGTGTGTGTTTCAAAGAAACCAGCCTTTGGGATTGGCATTAATTAGGAAGAAAAGGGTTCAATGTCTTGAGGCATTTCATGTTGTCCTTTAGCTAGGTGGATGTTATAATGGACTTGGGCTTGAGTAAAATACAGTCTTAGCACCACGAAGCTATGTGAATAAACCAGAAACTGGAGGGGTATCAAGAACATTTACTGAACTGTAAATCATCTACTTTTGTATCTGTAGTTTGCCCGAGTCAAATCCTGAACGAGTCATCACAATTTCTCCTGCTGGGCGCAGGTTCCTCTCTTCCTGGACTTCCTCCACACCCTTCCTTGCAAGACTCTTGCTGTTCACTTCTGTTTCTCTTATGAATAATCCTACAAAATAATATGCTACAATTATGCTTGAGTATTTGGTCAAACTTTCCCCATCTATAACATTGATGCCCTTTGCCTATTGAATCCTCAAGTTACAGAACTGTTTTTCATAAAAATTTTACTATGTACAAACTATTATGGGCAGGAAATATCTAGAAGGTATAAAAGCATGGGTTGGGAATTTTTAGAGAATATATCTTCCCTATATTTTTCTGTCAACCACAGGCAAAAGTAAATTTTAGCACCTGAATGATCTGGTAGATTGTCCTTATTAATATGTGATTTCAGAATATTTGCAACAATTTGAAGAGGCTGAACTATTTTAGACATCAATATTTATGTAGCAAAACATGAAATTTTCTTGTATGAAACACAGAGACAGTCTTTTGTAAATGTATTTTTAAATTTTATTTTATTTTATTGTTTTTAGTTTTTCGAGGTAGGGTCTCACTCTAGCCCAGGCTGACCTGGAATTCACTACGGAGTCTCAGGGTGGCCTTGAACTCACGGTGATCCTCCTACCTCTGCCTCCCGAGTACTGGGATTAAAGGCGTCCGCCACCACGCCCAGCTAAATTTTATTTTTATTTAAGAGAGGGAAGGAGAAAGCAGGTAGGATGTGGTGAAGGAATGGGTATGGTTGATTGGCTGGTTTTATTAATTTTACAATCTCTTATGGGCCTGTACTTTTGTAACAGTCACTAACAATGAAGATCTAGAAAAGTGATTTTTTTTTTTTTTTCCGGTGGTGGTAGTTGTTTTTCTTGGAACCAGGTCTTCCTAGGTAGCCCTAGCTGGGTATCCTCTTCCTTCTGCCTCTTGAGACTTGAGATTATAGGCATGTCCCACCAACTGCAGCTGATCATGTGATACTAAGGTTCATAAATTCTTCCTTTCTGTTTCTGCTCACATCTCATTATGGAACACTGAAACAAAACTAACAAGCTCTCACTGAGGGACAGTAGGTGGCAGAACACACTGAGTGGTTCTTGTTTAGGAAATGGTTAGAGAGGCACACTGGCACTAAATTGTGATGATTCTTGTCCACCATGATGAGAATCTCCAGCTTTACTTATCAACCTTGTGACCAGTTTGTAAAGGCTACTTTCTACTTTTATCTATTTGGCTTGGCTTTTCATGGTAGAGAAACTTGTTTTAACTTCTGTACTAAATACATATTTAATAAAACATTGAAAAAGCCTATTGACTTCATAGTTATTGGTAAGTGTCACTTATGATGCTGTGCACTTCTCATTTTTGGAAACTTGAGGTAGGCTGCATAAAGGAATACTTCTTCTTTGGTTTGCCCCTCCCCATCCTAGTTTATCATGTGGGTTGGTTCCATTTCACAGCAGATTTCCAAGGAGGCCAGAACTGATCTGTGAGCCCCCCAATCCTTTGTTGTCCTACTGTTTGACACTGCCTTACAGCTACAGGAATTCAAGATGCTGCTAATGCAGAGGCTGATGCTGGGCAGGCTGAGGGCCAGCCATTGCAGGAGCCTCCACAGCAAGCCGGTGATGGCACTCAGGAGGGAGGATGTGAATGCCTGGGAACGAAGGGCACCTCTGGCTCCCAAGCACATCAAAGGTATCACTAACCTGGGATACAAGGTCTTGATACAGCCTTCTAATCGGCGGGCCATTCATGACAAGGTGAGTATGTTCAACTTTCAAAATGATGTGTGAATATAATGAACCTGTTTATGGAAATTAAGAAGCCTTCAAATGGAAATGTGTTTCTTTTTTTTTTTTTTTTTTTTTGGTTTTTCGAGGTAGGGTCTCACTCTGGCTCAGGCTGACCTGGAATTCACTATGTAGTCTCAGGGTGGCCTCGAACTCTCGGCGATCCTCCTACCTCTGCCTCCCAAGTGCTGGGATTAAAGGCGTGCGCCACCACGCCCGGCGGAAATGTGTTTCTTTTAATTCCATTACGTTGCTTAAAAGTGCTCCTTTCATTCCATTCCAGCTAAGGACAAAAAGGCCGGTTTGTAGAAGTCTCTTCTCTGCCTTTCAGTCATTCTCTTCTACCTGTGTAGCCCAACCTCTGGAACTAGGCTGAAAAAGATTAAGACAGTGTTCTTGCACTCAGAAAATGCTTCTCTAGGTAGAGTTTATTCCTGAGGGTGTATCTTGCCATCCATGTTAAGAATCAGTTACTTCATTATTCTATTCCTCATAATCATAAATTATACCCTTATTTGCATTTTATAAAGATATATGTATTTTTTCCTTGAATTATTTGAAAGTAAGTTATAATCCTAACACATTAACACTAAATTCTAAATGCTTCTAAAAACCATTTTCCTATATAACCCCTATGTTACTTTTATGCCTAAGAAGTTAAAATTAGTAATTCCATATTCTTGTAATTCATCCTGGGCCATGCCAATCCTTTATTTAAAAATCTTGTATCTGCTTCTTGCTTCCTAGGCTATATTGGCTAAGTGTGTAAACTTTAGGTGTTCAATTGATAAAATTGGAATATTAATTGGTCCCATTTTTAGGGGAATCCTATGAGAATTAAGTGAGATTAATCATGTAAAGAGTTTATCAAAACACATAGTAACTTCTTAGTGAGTAATGATTATTTGTTACCCAGTAGAGCTCATATTAAACATAATGTTTTCCAGGTTGATTTTTTCCCACCTTCTTTAAGCATCTTTGCGCATGTGTGCATGTCACCACACCTTGTACTGGTGCTGCCACCTTGTATTTCTTGTCTCCCTCTCTCTTAATCCACCCAGTCTTTCACTGTCCTAATTACCCTATCTGTGAATGATCTCAAAATCCATTAGGCTAACACCTCACTCAGAGTCTTCTATTTGTATTGTTGGGTTTGGCTTCATGTTGTGCTCCTGCTGCCTGCTTACGGTATTTCATGAGCTCCATCCTGAAGGACCATGTTTATTTTTTATTGGGTCTAGTCATGTATGTACTCTAATACAGATCTTCATGTTATAGTAGTAATAGATGGTGATTGAACAACAAATAAAACAGTGTTGATTATATAGCTTATTTCTTAATAGTATAAATAATTAACAAATAACTATTTGGTATTTAATGTTTTGACTTGTTGACACAGAATATACTTTTGAAAGAATTTTTATTGAGTCCATTAGTATATGAACATATTGCAGATTTTTAGAATATACTTTCATAAGTATGTTTTGGTTGCTTTTATTTAGGATAGGATCTTATGTAGCCTAGGCTAGCTTCAAACTCTCTATGTAGCTGAGGATGAAGTTAAACTCATGTTTCTGCTCCTATTTGTGAAGTGACTATCAATGTTCCACAATTATGGGAAGATACTGAATTTTCTATTATTTTTTTTTTGCTATAAATTCCAACGTGGCTGGGGTGGGGGCATGCTAGGAAGATGACTCAGTGATTAAAGCATTGCTTTGTAGGTCCACTGACCAGAGTTCTCCTGCTAGCATCCATGTGCAGTGGGATGCAAAGCGATGCCTGCATCTGTAGTCCCAGAATGCCTGTGGCAGTGGGAGGCCTCTGCACATGTGTGCACATGTCATCAAACCTCTCACTGAGGCTGAAGACGAGGAGACTCCTGAAGTTCTAGGGCCAGCTTGACTGGCCTTCCAGTGGCAAAACCACAGTGAGAGACCTGTCTCAAGCATGGTGGAAGAAGAGGACAAACAACCTGAGATTGTTCTCTTGCCTCTATACGCACATTTACATGCACACCATTTAAAAAGTTACAAAAGGCCACATCAGATGGATTTATCTTTTCAAAATATGTTATTTAGTTATTTATTAGAATGAGAGTTAGAGAGAGAATGGACACGCCAGGGCTTCTAGCCACTCTAAATGAACTCCAGACACATATGCCACCTTATGTATCTGGCTAATATGGGTACTGGGGAATCAAACCTGTGTCCTTAGGTTTTGCAGGCAAGTGCCTTAATCCTAAATCATCTCACCAGCCTGTATTTATCTTTTTTCAAATATTTAAGTGAGAGAGAAAGGGAGATAGACAGAGAAAGGTAGACAGAGTCTGGAAGTACCAAGGCCTCTTGCTACTGAAAACAAACTCCTGACACATGTGCCACATTGTGCATCTGGCTTTATGTGGGTACTGGGGAATTGAACCTTGGTCATTAGGCTTTGCAGGCAAGTGTCTTTAACTGCTGGGCCATCTTTTCAAACCCCAGATATATCTTTTTATAAGAAATATAAATATCAAAAGTAGCTAGTCTGTTATTTATTCTAGTCCATACAAATTTCATCCCTTCAAAAGGTGAGACTTTTATTTGCTGTACTTCTTATCAGGGAGTATGAATGCCACAAATCAGGAGAATAACTTTTAGCCAAACCTGCATTTGCAGGAATATGTGAAAGCTGGAGGCATTCTTCAGGAAGACATTTCAGAAGCTTGTCTAATTTTGGGAGTTAAAAGGCCCCCAGAAGAAAAATTGATGTCCAAGAAGACATATGCTTTCTTCTCCCACACAATAAAAGCTCAGGAGGCCAATATGAGGTTGCTGGATGAGGCTCTGAAACAGGTAATCATGACCAATATTCATGGGTATTAATATAGTACAATAATCATTTTCTTTAATTCTAAAGTAGAATTTTAGGTTTCTTTCAGCATTTAGATATCTATCCTTTCACCTCAGTAGGAGAAGTGCTATATGATGGGAAGCTTGAATAGTTTTACTGAAGGCTAACCTCTGTTACACCAATTGAAAGTTTGTAATGAGGGAAACAGATTTACTTCATTCTTATTACAAAATAGAAAGAATGATAGAAGGATTTCCTCAATTAGTTACCAATTTGTAGGGTCAATTACATGGATATTAGCAAGTAGAATTTAAGAGCTGGAAAAAGACTTGTAGGTCACTGTGTTTGTCAGAAGGGGTTCAGAGAAATGACTCAGTGACTTGACTGAGATTGTACAGCTCTGTGGTGTCAGATATATTCATAAGAGACAAAACATTTTTTGAATTATAAATACTGTGGAAATGCTATCAGCTGCTTACCAAACAGAATATTCCATTCAACAAAATTCTACTGAGAGCCTACAATGTATCTGATACCAGGTCTGTAATGAAAATGTAGAATAGTGACTACCCTTGTATTCATAATGCCTATATTCAATGGAAAAAAAAATAAGTTAACAATGTGTCTCTCTCACTTAGGAATGGAGGTAATGGAGATAAATACAATATTGAAGGAGAAAAGCAATGTGGTCACCAGGAAGGTGACAATACGACCTCATTGTATAGATAGAACCTCATTTTTAAGGTGGCTTTTGAGTAGATATTTGAAGACAGTGAAGGACCAAGACATGTGTGACTTCAAGTTGAGAGGGTAGTAATGCAGAGGTCTGAGAGCAGCTGGTGTAGATGGTATGGTCGATGTTCTAGTGAAGAAAGCATGCTTGGATGGGACGGTCCAGAGGTGGAGGTAGGCTTATTGACTTTTTTTTTTTTTTTGCCATTCAGCTCTTAGGGGAGAAGCTGAGGGTGCATTGGACATTAGTCTGTAGCACAGGAGAACAACTCCTGATAGGTATTTAGTCCTTGTCAGAGACCAGATACTGTCTGCAGTTAGGAGATGGATAAGTGTAGGGAGTGAGTGAAAATGCATACCACATCCAAGTCCACGTCTGGGGTAAGGATGGGAAACCTTTTGATGTAGACCAGAGTCTGAGCATATGACAGAGGATAGCCCATTTACCAACAGTAGGAGGAATATAAGTCTGGGGTAGAGAATTCCTTCTTGTAAATTTAAATCCACTTGCTCTGGGTAGTTAATATGCACTGTTTCTGAAGACAGGATTCAAAAGTAATTAATGAAAGTCATAATGGAAAGATACTGTGCTTAAATTAAACTCTAAAAAGTACTTTATAAATCATTTTTGTTATATAAAGTTTTGGTAATTACCAGAAAGTTAATAAAAATAGACCCAACATGGAAGACTTTTGGCAGCTCTCTAACCAGTTGCTGAGGCTTGCATGTATGTTGACTGTCCTTAGTATTGTAAACATTGTATAATTTTCCCCCAGTGCTGGGAATGCAAACCCATGCTTGTGCATGGTAGAGCTCTGTGTTCTACTTAGATACATAACTACTGGCCCTTTAGTCAAGGGGAAATATTTCATAATTATGATGTATCGTGTGTGTAAGCATAAAGGAATAGACTTTCCCAAGGGAGGGGGAGAGCTTTAAGGAAAGAGAAAGAATGTGTTTTCATCAAAGGTAAGGGGGAAGCATGTAAGAGAGAAAGAAGGGAAATAGAAGGAGGGAAATAGAGTAATGGAGAAAGGAAAAGAAGGAGAAAGTACCATGTCGTAGAGTGTTACTGTCTTCTAGTAATTAAGAGCCCTGGGTATTTAGAATGACTGAGGAACAATGTTATGGAGGATGATACAGGGAAGGGGAGATAGTCCCAGAAGAATGAGTCTGGAGGACATGGAAGGAGCAAGGTTTAGGATTCATCTCAGGAGGAATCTGTTTTCTCTGGGACCAGAAGAAAGACTCTGGGGAATAGTGGGGCTATAGATATTCTTATAAATAGTGTCAGGCAGATTGGAGGATGTGTGTCAAAAGAACCAAAGGAAACCCTTTGTCATGGTTATTTCGTATGTACACCAAGGGGTCTCTCAGCTCTAATTATATGCAGTTTTACCCAAGTATTTTTGAAATGTTTCAAGATGTGCTTATTGATAACAAGTTAGCAAGTCAACATGTATTTCCAAACAAGAAAAAGTAGCACACTTATTTGTTCATATATTTGCTTTATTTATTGAAATTGAGCTTACTGGGTATGAGTGAGACATTTTTATTTTGCTCTTTCTTCAGGAAATACGGCTTATTGATTATGAGAAAATGGTGGACCACAGAGGATTTCGCATAGTAGCATTTGGACAGTGGGCAGGTGTGGCAGGTAGGTGTGCCAGGGTTCTGTGAGATTTTTAAAGTCTCCCTGAGAGGAAATCTTGCATTTTCTCTATTCTGTGTCTTATTTCCTCTGGTGACAAAAGAGAGGGTGCATTTAAGGCTGAACATACCAGAGGGATAGTGAAAGATAAATTATTAAAGTGTTTTAGAACAACTATTGAAAAGAGCAGAGAGGCAGAAGGATAATACCGTGGAATAGGCTCTGACTTTTCAAATGGTCGTGATTTTAAACCTAGAGGGTCCCCAAATTAGAAAATAGGGAGGTCCTGTCAAGTTGACAATTAATATAAATCATCATAAATTCACCCCTTGTTAACATGATAATTGAACCATGTAACTTTTAAGTCATAACCATCCACCCCTCATAGGCTTGTGGTTATTCAAAATGAATACTTTCTAATTTCAGAAATCACAGTAATATTTAACAGATTCAACTCAGTTCAAAAGACATACATGAAATAATTCCTGAGATTCGGGGAAACTAATTTACTTATTTTTATTGACAACTTGCATAATTACAGACAACATACCATGACAATTCCCTCCCCTTTTCCGCTTTGTTTATGTTTTTTAATGTAGGGTCTCACTCTAGCCCAGGCTGACTTGGAATTCACTATGCAGTCTCAATGCGTCCTCAAATTCATGTCAATCCTGGTTGCCTCTGCCTCCTGAGTGCTGGGATCAATGGTGTGCACCACCACACCTGGCTTCAGGGAAACTCTTAGCTGTGAGCTTGTCAAAGTAAACATTCTTTTGTTTCCTCTCAATTTTTATTAACATTATCCATGATTATAAAAATATCCCATGGTAATACCCCCCCCCAAAGTAAACATTCTTAATGCAAAAAGAGTGAATGAGTATATTGTAAGGAAAATTCAGACCAAAGCAAGACTGAAGGCGAGCAGGGTAACTAAATCTTGAAGCTCCGTTTTCTATATCTAGAACTCATGACAAAATTATCTGGGCTCCAAAAGGCTTGGGTATCCCCGTGCCTATAACTCTGCTGCCTGTATCAGGTATAGTCTTTCTCATGAGCAGCTCCACTCTGACGTGGCCACTTTCCTCACCACATGACAAATGGTTCTGAAGTCTCCTGATCTTCACTGTTGTAAATTATAGCTTCATGTCATCCAAGTTCTCAGGACAGAGGTAGAATGCAGCCAGTTGCTTTGAAAGCATGTAACATGAACTGCCTCTAGCCAAGATTTTTTTGGAATATATATATTGTTGTTGTTTGTTTGTTTTTTGAGGTAGGTTTTCATTCTAGCCCAGGCTGTCCTGGAATTTACTATTGTTGCAGTCCGGTTCTCATTGCTGGTAGAAATCACCCAACCAAGAGCAGCTTCTGGGAAAAAGATTTATTTTGGCTTACAGGCTCGAGGGGAAGCTCCATGATGGCAGCGGAAAACAATGGCATGAACAGAGGGTGGGCATCACCCCCTGGCCTACATAAGGTAGACCACAGCAACAGGAGGGTGTGCCAAACACTGGCATGGGGAAACTGGCTATAAAGCCCATAAGCCCGCCCCCAACAATACACTCCCTCCAGGAGGCATTAATTCCCAAATATTCATCAGCTGGGAACCTAGCATTCAGAACACCTAAGTTTATGGAGGACACCTGAATCAAACCACCACAACTATGTAGTCTCTCAGGGTGGCCTTGAACGCATGGTGATCCTCCTACCTCTGCCTCCCAAGTGCTGGGATTAAAGGTGTGTGCCATCACACCTGGCTCAATATATATATTTTTATTGACAACTTCTATACTTACATACAACAAACCATGATATTTCCCTCCCCTCCCCTAGTTTCCCCTTCATAACTCTGTTCTCCATCATATCCATCTCTTTCTAAATTGGTCTCTCTTTTAATTTAATGTCATCGTCTTTTTCTCCTATTATGAGGGTCTTGTGTAGGTATTGCTAGGCACTGTAAGGTCAAGGATATCAAAGTCAATTTCTGTCTGGAGAGTTGCATGTAAGGAGTGGTGCCCTTCCTTTGGCTCTTACATTCTTTCTGCCACCTCTTCCGCAATGAACCCTCAGCCTTGGAGGGTGTGATAGAGATGTTTCAGTGCTGAGCACTCTTTCATGTCCCTTCCTGTCAGCACTGTCTTGCCTTTTGGGTCATCCAGTGGTCATCATCATATGAAAAGAGAAGCTTCTCTAACCAGAAGTGAGAGTAGCATTAATATATGAATATGAACATTAAGTGTAGGGCTTTCAGGGCAATTTGATGAGAATAATACGTGCATTTTCCAGACAAGAGCAGGCTTTATACACCTAAAGCTCATGACCTCCCTGCCATAGGCTTTTGATTAGGGTTTTAGTCCCAGGCATGTATTCCCTCCAGTAGAGTGGGCAATTAGAGAGTAGTTGGTTTCCCCCAGAGCAGACATGCCACTATTGTACTCTTTTGGTCATTTGGCCTGTCTGGCAAAACTTGAGGCTTCCAGAGTCCAATGTTTTCACCACTGATGACTTCTGTTTCCCATAAGGCTGCATACAGTACAGCTTTTTCCAGCTTTCAGCTGGCTGGTCTACAGGGAGAATGTTTTCTGCTCAGCACCAGCTTGATTTCTCAGTGACTTTGCTGCTTAGGTATGTGAAGTCTTCAGCAGTAGAGTCTTACCATCTCTTTCTCAAGGGGAAACCAAAGGCCTTGGCAGTAGCCTGTAATATTTTGGTGGCAATAGGGACCTCCTTGGCTAACAACTTACAAGAAGATATCCCATCCCTAGTAACCATCTATGGCTTCTGGATGTGTCATTATTCAAGAAAGTAGGTTTTCATATGTCTTATTCAGAATATCTTGAATTTTGATTGACCCTCCTCCACTCTTCTTTTACACAATCTCTTCCCCTGACCTTGCTTAGGCCTTTCCCCTCCCTGTAATCTGTCCTTTTACTTACATATATGCAATAATATCTCTTTAAGTTCGTCCCTCTCCTCCTTCCCTTCCTTATAGCCTTTTTCTACTTACTGGCCTCTGCTACCGATGTTTGGTTCCTCATCACATACAAGTCTATACATTTGTAGTTAGGATACACATATGAGAGAGAACATGCAATATTTGGCTTCCTGGGTCTGGGTTACCTCACTTAGTATAATCCTTTCCAGATCCATCCATTTCCCTGCAAATGTCATAATTTCATTTTTTTTAAACCATGGAATAGAGCTCCATTGTGTAAATGTACCACATCTTTATTATCCATTCATCTGTGGATGGATATCTAGGCTGGTTCCATTTCCTAGCTATTGTGAATAGAGAAGCAATAAACATGGTTGTGCAAGTATCTCTAAGGTACTGAGAAGAGTCATTAGGATATATACCTAGGAGTGCTAAAGCTGGATCATATGGTATATCTATTTTTAGCTGTCTTAAAAACCTCCACACTGATTTCTACAATGGCTGTACCAGATTACATTCCCATCAACAGTGTAGAAGGGTTCCCTTTTTTCCACATCCTCACCAATGTTTATTGTCATTTGGTTTCTTTTTTTTTTTTAATTTTTTTTTGTTTTATGTTTATTTATTTGAAAGTGACAGACAGAGAAAGAGGCAGAGAGAGAGAGAGAGAGAGAGAGAGTGAGAGAGAATGGGCACGCCAGGGCTTCCAGCCACTGCAAACGAACTCCAGACGCATGCTCCCACTTGTGCATCTGGCCAACGTGGGTCCTGGGGAACTGAGTCTCGAACCGGGGTCCTTAGGCTTCACAGGCAAGTGCTTAACTGCTAAGCCATCTCTCCAGCCCGTCATTTGTTTTCTTGATGGCAGCCATTCTGACAAGAGAGAGATGGAATCTCAAAGTAGCTTTAATTTGCATTTCCCTGATGGCTAAGGATGTAGAGTTTTGTTTTTTTTTTTTAGATTTTTATATACCATGTGTATTTCTTCTTTTGAGAACACTCTATTTAGTTCCATAGCCCATATTTTAATTGAGTTGTTTGATTTCTTATTGTTCTGTTTTTTGAGGTTTTTTTTTTTTTATATATTCTGGATATGAATCCTCTGTCAGATGCATAGCTGAGCCCAGATTTTAGGTAGCCTTGTTTTCCTTTGAAACCTCATGAGCTAGGCCTCACTCTTTGCATTTTTTTCTCAGCATCCTTGTCTGCCAGAATTCTTGCTACAGGAATGGCCCATTAAACTCTGCTCGCAGAATTCAAGGGCTTTTCTAGCCCAGAGTTCCAAACTCTGTCACTTTGCTCCATAAACCAGTTCCAAAGTTCTGTGAACTACGTTTTGTCACCACAATGGCTGCTCTGTATCAGTTTTCTGTATCAGTTACTGTGAGCAAGTACCTGACCAGAAATAACTTAAGGAAGGAAGGGCTTGTTTTGGTTTGCAGTTCAAGCTTATAGTCCATCATGGAAGGGGAGGTGTGGTGTCAGGAGCTAGAGGCAGCTGACTACATTCAGCCTTCAGTGTGAAAGCAGAGAGCATTGAATGCTGACTAGTGTTTATCTCCTTTGTATTCAGTCCAGAACCCCTTCCTCTGGAACCATACCACACAGGTAGAGAGGTTTTTCCCACATCAACTAACCTAATCAAGGTAATTGCTGGATACCTGCCCAGAGGCTAACCTAATCCACATAATTCCTCACAAAACAAGCCCAGAGGCTCACTTATTAAGTCTTTCTAGGTCCCATCAAGTTGCCAATTAAGATAAACTGTCACAGTATATTACTTAGTTGTATATAAGATAGATAACTTGTTATTGTAAGGTACTTTTACAGATAATATTCCCTGCTGTTCATTCAAAAAACTCAAATGTGTTAAAAATTTTAAATATTTGTATATAATCCAATAAATAATTTCTGAAAAATTGATAATTTAACCTATTAGCACACCTCAATCAAAATAGAAAAAATAACAGGCAAAATTCTGAAGCTCAAAATTCTTTTCACTTAAAATCCATTTGTTTCCCATTTTAACTCTCACTTAATGCTTTATCTCACCCATCATATAAACTTAGGAGAACAAAAATTTTTCTTCATAGGGAAGGAATGAAGGGTAGTCCCCTGATGACTATATTTCCAGGCCTTTTAGGACTCATCCACATGAGAGTTTGTCTGGAGAGAATGAAAATACAGGCCTTTTAGGACTCATCCACATGAGAGTTTGTCTGGAGAGAATGAAAATACCAGAAGTAAATTAACTCAGAAGAAGAACTACACATGTAAACTGGATGTGGTTCTTACTCTCAAAACATTCATGCAAGTAAGCACCCAGACAGAATGTCAGCCCTCATTGCTATGGGAAGGACATGGCATGGAAGAAGCCGAATGAGGAGACTCCTTTAAAAGAGTGCTTTTGAAGTTGGGATTCGATGAATGATTAAAAACTATTCAAGAAAGAAAAGAGAACGTAGACGTATATAAAACCCTGCTGTCAATAAATTGAGAAATATCTTTGTAGACTAATGAAGAGAAGTGTCATTATTTAGTGATGAGAAATACCAGAATGGACATTGCAATAGATTTTAAAAATACTAAAAATATAATGGAATATTAAGAATTGGCCAGATGTGGTGGCACACGCCTTTAATCCCAACATTTGGGAAGCAGAGGTAGGAGGAATGTGGAATTTTGTGAGTTCAAGGCCACCCTAAGATTACATAGTGAATTCCAGGTCAGCCTAGGCTAGAGCAAGACCCTAACTTGAAAAACGAAACACCCCAGCCCCCCAAAAAATTGCCAATGAGTTTGACAGATTCACAAATTGTTGACATAAACAAATGACCAAAACCACTGCAAGAAGAAATAAACTTGAATGTCAGTCTGTAAAATAAATTCTACTCATATGTGTTATCTAGGAAAAATTATGTATTTTATGCAAAGAAGTTTTAGCACCAAGTGTGGTGGTACATACCTTTTATCTTTTTGGAAGGCTGAGGTAAGGGGTCACTCTGAGTTTGAGACCAGTCTGGGCTACATAGTGTGACTCTATCTCATAGAAGAAAAAGGAATTATTTATAGTAATTCATAATACCTGGGAAAGAATACAAATACCTATAGAAAGAATGAATAAATTCTGGTATAACCATAAGGCGTAGGTTTTTCAGCAAAGAAAGAAAGTATTAATGTGAATCTCAAAAATGGTCTGGGTGAGTTAAATTACTAACTGAAGGAAGTATAACTTTTGTCTTTGTTCATCCTGCAGATCCTTTCCATCTGTTGGGTGGATTGGGGTCTATTATGAAGAAGTTGACAATTTCTCCATAAAGTATACACTTTCCTGTCTCAGAAATCTTATTCTCCAGGCAAGGAGTATAGTCAAAATGGGCAACTTTCCCTCCTGGGGGGAGGGTTACAGAGGGGGAGGGGTTTTCTGAATCCAGGACCACAACTTTCACTGCATACAGCATGAGGAGTCTGAGCCAAATCAATTGTTGTTGGTTATTGTTCAGACTTTTACTTAAGATTGCAGTTCATATGTTGCTTTAGAGAATTGGATCATTAATAAATATAGTTTCTATAGCCAAAGAAACCAAACCATAATGAAGAAAATCTGCTGGGTGAACAAAGACACATAAAAGAGAGTACATGCTTATTATAGTAACAAGACAAGTGTGACTAATTGTTAGTAGCTATCAAATAATTTACCTCTTTAAAATTATATATGAGCATATTTTATATGTAAACATCACATGTTGGTACCATCCTTTCCCTCCTCCCTGTCATTTTTCTGAAGAGTACTTCCTCATTGAGATGCAGGTCAACATGATTGTGGGTCATGCATTATGGGTTGCAATAGTCAGTTATGGGGGAGAGGCAATGTCTCTATGCAGGGTCCCAACTTGTGGCTCTAACAATCTTTCCACCCCCTCTTCTGCAAGATTCCCTGATCCATGCTGGGAACATTTTAAGTCTACTTCAGTGATGGGCACTTAGGAACATCTAGATGTCTGGTTTGGTAGGTGTTGAGTGTCCTTAGTATCTTCGTCCATCACCCTTGTGCTGATATCAGCTTAATTAAGAAAGCAGCATTCTTGCTCATTTCCCCAATTCCTCTGTAGTTTCAGCTGGGGCCGGGATGGAGTGTATTGTGTCATTTATTTCCTCAAGTCCAGTTCCCATCTGAAAAAGAGAAGCAGATTCTCTAACAGAGAGTGAATCATATAACTTTAACCATACTTTATTGCATATGGTTCTTTTTTTTAATTGGTGCTAATAAAAATATAAAAGAAAGCTTGGTAGAAACATATGTGTAAATATGGGGAGAAGTATAGAAAGTTCTACTGCTAAAAGCAAATCAGTGCTGTAGGCATGATGAATTTTTGGTGTCTTGAAGTCATTCAACTTGAGACATATCAAACATGAGTGGCTAAGGTCTTGAAATCAAAATCAAAAATCATATTGGATTTGGGATCATCCACATATAGATAATACTTGAAATTTAGGACTTAATGACATTACCTAAGAAGAAATGTAGATGTTTATGACCCCAAAATAGATTTATGAAGGTTTTAACTTAAAAGTATAAAACAAAGGATGAGGAACTTCAGAAGGTAGGATTAATTCTGTGTGTGAATGTGGTCATGTATGCTTGTAATTCTGGTACTTGAGGCCAAGGCCAGAGAATATGGACTTTGGGGTCAGTCTGAATTATGTAGAAAGAGTTTAAGGCCAGCTGGAGCTATGTAATGAAAGCTTAGGAAGAGAGGGAGAGGGAGCAGGAAGGAAATATTTAAGTCAAGGGAAAGTATTCTGGTAAGCAATTTAAGATCTGAAAAGTCTGTCAATTTTAGTAATCTAGGTCCCTAAATAGCTGGTTGGAACCTGGGTCAATAGTGATTCTTTATTTATTTATTTTTGGCAAGGGAGAGATGTATGCTTAAATGTTGATAAGAACGAGTCAATAAAGAGGAATACTGAAGGGAACAATAGAAGGATAAACTTCTTGATATGGAGGGCCTGGAAGGGGATAGGATATGCAGACAAGGTAGAAGAATAAATCTTAGCCAAGAAGGATCTTCTACTATCTTCTTAGGACCCAGAGTAGAAGACAAAGGTGAAAACACACTAGGCTAGGCCATTTGATGGAAGAAAGTAGTGAAGATTGCTATGATGTCCAGTGGCCCCTCTACATCTGAGATACAACAGTGGTTTGTGCTTTTACAGGGCACCTAAGAGGGTGAAAATGGACAACAAGAAAAACACCATTTCTCCTCATAAATGCCTCTGAGTAGAATTTATTTTACACATTGGTATTAAACTCCATTCAATTAATGGTCTTTCTGTTGGTCTGATTCTGTGATAGGGATGATCAACATTTTGCATGGAATGGGCTTAAGGCTCCTTGCTTTGGGACATCACACACCTTTTATGGTGAGAGATTATTTATTGGAAATACACATTACATTTTGAGCATGGAGAAAATGTCTAGCTAGAAGACTAACTTTAATTGTATTTGCTTCCTTTCAGCATCTTGGCATGGCTCATAACTACAGGAATAGCAGTCAGGCTGTGCAAGCTGTCCGTGATGCTGGCTATGAGATATCTCTGGGTTTAATGCCAAAGTCAATAGGGCCCTTAACATTTGTTTTCACAGGGACTGGTAATGTATCAAAGGTAAATTCTACCTGTCTTCTCTCTGTACAGCAATCTGAAATCCTGAATCTGTGAATGTTTTGAGGATATTTCAAATAGAAAGAATGGACATTCAGCTTTGGGTCTGATCTATGCATTTTTTCTTATAGCAAAGGGCAGTGATAGTCTGACCATTTTCATTACTTTTAGTTCCACATATTAGAGGCTTGAAATGTCCTTTCTCCCTCCCTTCCTCCCCACTTCCTTTAATATCATTAAGAATATAAAGCTGTGTTCATAGGGTGGTCTTCTTTTTCCTATCATTATTAAAATGTCCAAAAAATTGGGTGTTACTCTGGGCTATATATTTTTCAAAAGTACATGGAGTTTTTCCAGTAACATACTAAGGAAGCTTAATATAAGACAAAACTTGACACTTCCTTCTGGAGTGGCTTTGAGGATACATTTTTGTAACTGAAAAGTAGGTCTGTAATGAAAATGTTTTACACACATACCATCTCTGATATTTTAATATTGGGAAATAGGCATACAATTTTTCTTTTGGGACAAAAAATGTTTTCCCATTGGAAATCATTTCAGCCATGGGTTAAAAGGTATATAGAAATAGTGTACATTGTACTAACATGTTCAACATGACTGCTGTTGTTCTCTAACTTAAGTGAAACCCAACCAAATAAAACAACCACACAACTCCTTCTTCACGGTTCCAACTGGAACCAAAGTTGGCTTGCAAACTACCAGTGAGATGCTCATCTGTATGTATTTCTGTGTTGTAGACCTGGTTCTAGGGCAGGACAAATAGAGTCATATCATTGTGGGGTAAATAATTAGAATATATACAGGAAACCATGTTTCTTTTTTTTTTTTAATTTAATTTATTAGTTTTCTTTTCAGTAAATACAGGCAGTTTGGTACCATTATTTAGGCTCATCTGTGATCTACCCCCTCCCATTAGACCCTCCTTGTTATTGAAAATGGGTCGTGCATTGTGGAGTTAGCCCCCAGTTATTAGTATGATAAATGTCTCTGAAAATCATGACCCAACATGTAACTCTGACATTCTTTCCGCCCCCTCTTCCGCAAGATTTCCCTGAGCCATGTTAGGTTCATTTTTGGTCTGCTTCAGTGCTGAGGTGTTGGGGGCCTCTGAGGCTCTGGCTCTCTGATTTGGTAGGAGTTGATTTTTCTCTGCATTGATCTCCTTCCCCTTTGTGCTGGTATCCAGTTCACAGGAAAACATCACCCTTGCTTATTTCGCCAGTTGTCCTTAGTTTCAGTTGGGCCCCTTCTGAGGTATGTTGGGGCAGCTCTCTTCTTAGGATCTGCATCTATCTGGAAAAGAGAAGCAGATTCTCCAACGGAGAGTAAGTTAGCACCCAGAAAATTGAGATAACACTTACTTTTTTGATAGACAGTTTGATAGGTGTAGGCCCTCTTATACCCTGTGATTGATGGTAGCTTGATATTGTAGAGTGGGCTTGTGTTTGGGTATGGTTCTGACTTGTTTCCCAGCTCCAGCTAAGGGTCTAGTACCACTGAGTGGATCAGTTAGCCAAATCAAGAGCAATTGGTTCCTCACCATGGCTGTGTACCACTATTGCACTTGGGTGGGCATCACATCCGGTTATTTGTTGCTACTTAGGTTAAACAATGTGTTGCTTGGACAGATCTTGGTCACTTCCCCCAGTCGCCTATGTAGCGCCTTCTGGCACTAGACACGCTGACTGTCTGGGGACTGACTCTCTCCCAGCTTCCAGCCATGTCATTCCATTTTATGTGTCAGCTGCGTATGGAGTCTTCAGCAATAGGGTCTTACCACTGGCCTTTGGTGGGTCATCAATTACTCTGACAGAAGTCTGTCATTGTTTTGGGAAACCTTGTAGGTTTCTCTGATCAAAAGCTCATTGTGGATTGTAGGCCCAAGCTGGAAGTGGGGGTTACAGGTCAGTGTCCACTAAGAAATTGAGGAAAAAGATAACTAATATACAAGAGTTTGAGAGGAGAGAGATAGAGGGGGGAGGGAGAGAGGGAGGGAAGGAAGATGTAGGAGATTTAGGTCAGTCTTGATCCTACCCTCTCCAGTGTCTTGTGGTTCAGGTGTTTCCTGTAAGGGACTAGTGAAGGTTCAGTCATTTGGTCTGTCTTTTAGGAAGTAGAATTTTATGGTACCATTGCCGTTTGGGTCCGGATTACTGTTTTCCACCCTTTGATTCCCTCCCCGCCCTCCCATCCATCTTATTGTCTAGTCCATGAGGTACTTGCTGGGTATGTAAGGCATCTTGGGCAAATTCAGGTTAGGTGTTGCAGATGAGTGAGACTATGTGTCGATTTTTTTTCTGTGATTGGTAAGTTCGCTGAGAATGATCTGTTCCAGGTTCAACCATTTTTCCTCAAATTTCTTTATGTCGTTTTTTCTTACTGCTGTATAGAATTCCATTGTGTAGATATACCACATCTTTGTTATCCATTCTTCTAATGATGGACATCTGGGTTGATTCCAGCTTTTAGCTATTACGAATGTTTCTTTAATCACACATCTTTTATAGGGTGCTCAAGAAGTCTTTAATGAGTTACCTTATGAGTATGTGGAGCCTCATGAGTTGAAAGAAGTTTCGAAAACTGGAGGTAAAGGGCAGGGGAAAATAATATCTTGTATCTTTATTTAATTATTTAAGGGGGCTGGAGAGATGGCTTAGCAATTAAGCGCTTGCCTGTGAAGCCTAAGGACCCCTGTTAGAGGTTCAATTCCCCAGGACCCACGTAAGCCAGATGCACAAGGTGGCACATGCATCTGGAGTTTGTTTGCAGTGGCTGGAGGCCCTGGTGTATCCATTCTCTCTCTCTCTCTCTTTCTGTGCCTGTGTCACTGTCAAATAAGTAAATGAATAAATAAAAATAAACAAAACTTTTAAAAAGTTTACAAGAGTTATTTATGACAGAGAGAGAGAGAGAGAGAGAGAGAGAGAGAGAGAGAGAGAGAGAGATTGATAAGGCATTCCAGGTCCTTCTGCCTGTGCAAATGAACTCCAGATGCATGCACCACCTTGTGTATCTAGCTTATGTAGGTCATGGTGAATCGAACCTGAGTCCTTTGGCTTTGTAGGCAAGCACCTTAATTGCTAAGCCATCTCTCCAGACCATATCTTGTATTGTTAATAGACTGTGCTAGTATCTTTTTTTTTTTAAAAAAAATATTTTTATTTATTTTTTTGAGAGTGACAGAGAGAGAAAGAGTCAGAGAGAGAGAGAGTGGGCATGGCAGGGCCTCCAGCCACTGCAAACAAACTCCAGACATGTGGGCTGGCTAACATGGGTCCTAGAGAAATCAAGCCTCGAACTGGGGTCCTTAGGCTTCACAGGCAAGTGCTTAACCACTAAGCCATCTCTCCAGCCCTGTGCTAGTATCTTATTACCAGAAAACCTCATCATTTGTTACTCACTCGACTAATTTTTTCTTTTTTTGCCAGACCTCAGGAAAGTGTATGGGACAGTGTTAAGTCGCCATCATCATCTTGTCAGGAAAACAGATGGTGTGTATGATCCTATAGAATATGAGAAATATCCTGAGCGCTACACAAGTCTTTTTAATACTGATGTGAGTAGCCTGTTCAGCTTTGGGTCTTCTTGCTTATGACACAATGTAGTTAGGCTGTTTGCAAAGAGAAGTTATGATTGTGCATGTTGATTTTTTTTTTCAGGTCTCCTATCAACATACAGACCTTTGGTCCACGCATTGGCTTCAGAAGTAGAGGCTCTGATTAGTGTTTGCAGTGGCCTTTACTTAGATTCTGTGGTTTCTATGGATATACTTTTTTGCTTTAATATGTCTATTTCTATTTCAGATCTGTTTGTGCTTCATAGCTTTAAACCACATCCTGTGGGTTTCTGTTATCTGCATTATCCTGGACTAGTTAGTGATGTTGGCAAGGCGGGTTGTCTATAATCTTAACAAAGGTTTCTCCTTTCTGAATCTTTTCTAAGCTGGGAGTATATGTATATTTATATTTAGTCTCTTTCTTTCTCCTTACTAAACCATAAGGATTTAGTCATGGAGGCATCATGCAATGATGTGATCTAACTTAACCACTTTCTAAAGGTCTTACCACTGAACACCATAGTTAGATTTTGGTTGTGCCCTCTGTGTACCATGAAATTTGGGAGTTAAGCTGCAGGAGATAACTATATTTAAATGATAGTGTTCTGTTCCTGGTACCACAAAACTTGTGATTTTACATTGATCATATTGCTAATAGTCCCACAGTCTTAACTCGGCTATATATTCAAGTAGAGTAGAGTAATTGGCACAAAGCAAGAACATCATCCCTCAGGAGAGACTTTAACTCCCAGTGCTCCACGTGAAGTTCCTGTGCACCCTGGGGTGGGACTGGACTTGCCCCCGGGGGGGGGCACCCTTGACCTCTGTGTGTGAGTTGGAACACATGGCTGCTCTCATGGCGGGGACGAAACTCAGCAGGCCTGAAATGCTTCACCTCTGTGTGTGAGTTGGATCACATGTCTGCTCTCATGGTGGGCCTGGACCCCCAGGCCTGAGGATGCTTGACCTCTGTGTCTGAGTTGGAACATGTGGCTGCTCTCATGGTGGGGATGAGACTCGGCTGGCCTGAGATGCTTGGTCTCTGTGTGTGAGTTGTATCATATGGCTACTCTCATTGGCAGGGACCGAACTCCCAGGCCTGGGACTCTTGACCTCTGTGTCTGAGTTGGATCACTTGGCTGCTCTCATGGAGGGGTCTGGACCCCAGGTCTGAGGCCGCTTGACCTCTGTGTCTGAGTTGGATCATGTGGCTACTCTTAATTGGCTCTGGTGGTGGGGACTGGACTCAAAAGGCCTGGGAAAGCTTGAAATCTGTGTCTGAGTTGGATCACGTGGCTGCTATCATTAGGGGACTGGACCCCAGGCTTAAGGTCACTTGACCTCTGTGTCTGAGTTGGATCACATGGCTCCTCTCATGGTGGTGACTGGTCAGCTAGGCCCGAGGACACTTGATGTCTATGTCTGATTGGATCATGCAGCTGCTCTCATGAACGGGGTATGGACTTGCCATGCTTGAGGCCTCTTGACCACTGTGTCTGAGTTGAATCAAGTGGCTGCTCTCATGGCCGGTACTGGAGTTGCCAGATTTGGAGACACTTGACCTCTGTGTCTCAGGTGGGTCATGTGGCTGCTCTCGTGGGCAAGGACTGGACTCTCCAGGCCTGAGGACGCTTGACCTCTGTGTTTGTTTTGGATCAGGTGGCTGCTCTCATAGCAGCAACTGGACCCCCAGGCCTGAGGATGCTTGACCTCTGTGTCTGAGTTGGATCACGTGGCTGAACTCATTGCAGGGGTTGGACCCCCAGGACTGACAATACTTGAATTCTATGTGTGAGTTGGATCATGGGGCTGCTGTCATGGCGGGTATAGGAGTAGCCAGACCTGGAGATGCTTGACCTCTATGTCTCAGTTGGATCATGTGCTGCTCTCATGGCAGCTGGTTGCTCTCAAGTGCAGAGACTGGCCGCTCCAGGCCTGAGGACGCTTGACCTCTATGTCTGAGTTGGACCATGCGGCTGCTCTCATGGCACAGACTGGACTTCTATGTCTGGGGAAGCTTGACATCTATGTGTGAGTTGCATCTCATGGCTGCTGTCATGGAGCGGACTGGATTCCCAGGCCTGAGGATGCTTGACCTCTATATGTGACTTGGATCACATGGTTGCTCTCATGCGTGGGGACTGGACCCCTAGCATGCTTGACCTCTGTGTCTGAGTTGGATCATGTGCTGCTCTCATGGCGGGACACTGAAGTCTGCAGCTTTCCACACCTAGGAAGCGTGTTGCCCAGTTCTTTCTCCAGTACACCGTGTGGTATATCTGTGGATGCTTTGCTCATCTCTGGTCTCTTCCTTGGCTCTACTCCCACAGCCCCACTAAGTATCACCTAATTTAGAGTTCCCTGCGGAGATTTTAACTTCCTAAGAAACTTGTCAGACTTACAAGGCTTTCCTCTGAAATCTTGGTGGAAGCCACCATGACTACATAAAGCTCCACTTAAAAATACTCTGATCTGCTGGGCATGGTGGCACACACCGTTAATCCCAGCACTTGGGAGGCAGAGGTAGGAGGATCGCTGTATGTTTGAGGTCAGCCTAGGCTAGAGTGAGACCCTACCTCAAAAAACCCAACCAAACCAAAAAACAATCCTCTAGTCTTTGTTTCCTTTTATTCTTTACTTTCTCCTTTACCTCCCCTTCTCTCCTGCTGCCCCTCTTCTTTCCTTCTGTTTTGTTTATGATGCTGTGGATTAAATTTAGGTCCTTGTATATGATGTAAAAGCATGGTTCCAATGAGTGACATGCCTACCCTAGTCTGGGGTTTTTCTAGACTGTTCTTCTAACCTCTGCCAGCCATACAGGTACAAAGCTATCTAAATATATTCAAGTAAGTTTATAGTAACAATTTTTACTTTGTTCCCATCCTCATTATTAACATTTTTGTATTATATTTGGACAATAAGTGCTAGAGGCAACTTAATGAAAAGAAATTATTTCAGGCTCATTACTTTGACTTCTGGTGAGAGCTGTGGATGGCATCTAGAGTGAACATTAACATCTTAAACTGGGGTGTGGAAAAACGTTGCAGAAGAAACCAGGGTCATAGTATCACTTTCTTTTCTTTCTTTCTTTTTTTGTGGTTTTTCAAGGTAGGGTCTTGCTCTTGCCCAGGCTGACCTGGAATTCACTATGTAGTCTCAGAGTGGCCTCGAACTCATGATGATTCTCCTACCTCTGCTTCCCCAGTGCTGCCATTAAAGGTGTGTGCCACCATGCCCAGCACCTAATATTACTTTAGAGGTCACATCCCAAATTATCTGAAGACTTTCTATTAGCCTCCACATTGTAAAGGTTCTACCACATTTTAGGTAATGCTAGACTGGAGACTGGGCCTCTAACACATGGCCTTTGGGGACATTTAGCATCCAAACCATAGCATCCAGCTATCTTGAAAAATGTTTGATTACAGGAAGGCAGTGTGCAATAATGTGGTTACGTAAGCATGGTACTCTTCCTGTTGCACAAAACAGTGACTCCCAAATGAAGTGTGTGCTTTGTCGAAAGCAATCATGTGACAATCCTCAAAACAATTCAAGCCGGGCGTGGTGGTGCACGCCTTTAATCCCAGCACTCGGGAGGCAGAGGTAGGAGGATCGCTGAGAGTTCGAGGCCACCCTGAGACTACATAGTGAATTCCAGGTCAGCCTGAGCCAGAGTGAGACCCTAACTCGAGAAACCAAAACAAACAAACAAACAAACAAAAAAAACAAAACAAAACAATTCAACATGCTAAAATTAAGTGCAGCCAAAGTGCATGTACTTGTGAAAAGGAATGCTTTAATAATTTTAAACATGCTGACAAAACATAGTATTCTTGATTCTGATGTAAAATTTAGCTATCTTAGCATGTACAGCATGTCACAGAGCAAGACTCTGACATTCAGTTTGGGAATGTTTCAGTATCAACTAATGATTAGTTGAAGCTAAGTGAAACTAATCTTGAGATGAAAATTTTGGGTCCAATCAATTTCCATCTGTTCTTTTATCCTGAGTTATAGAAGTATGGGTAATTGGATGCCTCCCAAAACTGACACAGTGACCTTCTTTCCATGAGTACATGTATATGTAAATGTGCTTACAATGTGTAGGTATGTAAATGTGCCTACATGTATGCATGTGTATGTAAGTGTACATATGTGAGTATTTTTCTATAGAGCTTACTGAGTCACTTGATGAATCCTCATAGTATTCTTTTGAGGAATGGATATATATTATCACTATGTAGAAGGTAAAAATAGACCTCAGAGAAGCTGAGATGGCATAACTAAGATTATACTCTGCTGGTATTGAACTACAAATAGAGTTCTAGGTCTCGAACCTTGAATCTGCTTTTTTTTTGCCTTGTGATGTAATATAGAACAAAATAAGATTTTTATTTATATTTTTCTTTGTCATAGACTAAGTCTCCAATGAAAGCTAAGTGAATATTATTACTCTTCCCTCAAAAACTGGCCATTAAAAATGTACATTAGAGGGCTGGAGAGATGGATTAGCAGATAAGTGCTTGCCTGTGAAGCCTAAGGACCCTGGTTCGAGGCTCGGTTCCCCAGGTCCCACGTTAGCCAGATGCACAAGGGGGTGCACACATCTGGAGTTCGTTTGCAGAGGCTGCAAGCCCTGGCACGCCCATTCTCTCTCTCTCTCCCTCTATCTGTCTTTCTCTCTGTGTCTGTCGCTCTCAAATAAATAAATAAATAATTTAAAAAAAATGTACATTAGAAATGACAGTAATGACTTCTTGGGGGCTTTTCCATTAGCTCTTTTTCCAGTGTGCTGTATTAAAATAAGCTATTTCCTATTTTGTTGAACATGGAACTTTATTTTTACAGATTGCACCCTATACAACTTGTTTAATTAATGGAATCTACTGGGAACAAAACACCCCTCGCCTGCTAACTCGCCATGATGCTCAAAGTCTCCTGGCTCCAGTAAAGTCCTCCATTGTTCCCGTTGAAGGCTGCCCTGAATTACCACACAAGTAAGAACTTCACTTTATCAAAAATGGCAGATTTTTGCTGCAACACTGCTGTTAGTGAATCAAATAATTTTATATTCTTATGTGTAGAGAGTTTGATTGTTAGTGACTAATTGACCTCTTAGAAGTATTTGGCATAGTTATTCTTTTCTCCTGGAAACTCACTGATGACCTTTTTGTCTCCCTGTGGAGTTTCAAAGATGCCTTTTCAGAGGAATCTTTGCTTCTTCATTCACATTCCTATTTAGTCTGTTACTTGCGATTTTTCTAAATTCATGATCATTTATTTTCCTATGATTATATCTCTTACTCCCTTACTAAAGTTTAATCTCTTTAAAAGTAGGGGTCACATTTGTCTTGGCCATAAGTACCTGGTACATTATCTGGTATAAAATAATATTCAAATAATTACTAATTATTGAGTGACTAAACTAACTGATGAATATTTGGGATTATACCATCTTGTCTGTCTGACACTTGACTAAGCTAATGTACAGAACAGATTAACAGATTTGCTGCTCTGAAGCATGTGGCCAACTTCAGACAAATGCCGAGGAAATGTAGGAGCAACAGTAGAAGCAAGTAGGAGCATTTGTAAAAGAACACAATGGCTTCACTCCTTGGTGAGTGGAAAGCTGATAAACACAACATGTAGATAAGAATGAAGAAAGGTTAATTACCTTCAGTAAGTAAAGAGAGAACTAGACATATTCTCAAAGCAGCAAAGAAACAAAGGCACTTTTATGGGGAAAGCCTCTATACTGATATATGTAGGACTACTGGGAATATTCCTGAGTGTGCTCAGGCCAAGGTTATACTTTTTTATACACCGAATGTTCAAAAAGCTGAGCATTTGGAAACACCTCTTCTCAGAGAATTCAGAATTATAACAGCAAATTTTAGCTCACTTAAACTGTGTGTCAGAATGTGTTAGAGATTTTGCCTGGTCTCTGTGAGTTTCTCTGCAGGATCTTATCTGAAACAAAAGCAAATTGGAAGGAATGTGAATAGTCATTTAAAGGGCAACAATCCCTCCTTCCCTTAAGCATAGGTGATTGTCTCTAGAAATTTCTGTGAAGTGGTTGACACTGTGCACAGCAAGTTTCAAGTGAGAATTTCAAGTGTTGGACTGGTATTGATAAACACAGAATTAGTCCAGCACAATTTAAGAGTGGAATATTCTTGCCCTATTGTACAATCCTTATGAACATAAGTCTGTATGTGGTGGTTAGAGATACAACAAGACCATTGTGATAGGTTTCTGAAAGGTTTGAAGTACTTATGACTTTTGTTCATAATTCTAGAAACTTCCATGTATTCATGTATTCCATGTAGCACTATCAACTCTTCAGATACATGGAGATTTGTTTCTAGTGCCACAGTGGATACTAGCATTTTCAGATGCTCAGCTACTTTATATATAATATATATATAATATATTTGCAACCTACACACAGGTTCATATATTCTTCAAATCATCTATATCATGTATAATGCCTAATATTTGAAAATAAATAGTTGGGTCCAGTGGTGTAGTCCTAAAGTCACAGCTCCTCATGAAGCTA
The DNA here is from genome assembly GCF_020740685.1 of Jaculus jaculus. Lineage (NCBI taxonomy): Eukaryota > Metazoa > Chordata > Mammalia > Rodentia > Dipodidae > Jaculus > Jaculus jaculus. The sequence goes on along the minus strand of NC_059111.1, from coordinate 82,756,407 downwards.
AGGCAAGAAGATTTCAAGTTTCAGGCATTTTTTGGCTATCAAGACACATGAAGGCTATTTTAAACAACTTAGCGACAACCTGTCTTAAAAAAAGAGAAGATTGAGATTATAACTCAATGGTAGAAAGCTTCTCCTGTATACATGAGGCATTAAAATTAATCCCTACCATTGAAAAATAAGTAAATAAATTAGATCAATCTACATTGTGTTTTATTTGTCAGGGGTTTCCAATCTTTAGGCTTCTCTGAGTCACAATGGATAAAGAATTTGCCTGAACCATAACATTGTCACTTTTATGAGAAAGTCATAATAAAATCCACTTGTACAACTCATGTATGCTAATAAAATTATTACTTAAAAAGTGATACATAGGGCTGGAAAGATAGCTTAGTAGTTAAGGTGCTTGCATGCAAAGCTTAAGGACCCATGTTTGACTCCTCAGATCCCAAGTAAGTGAGATCACAAGGTGATGCACATGCAAGGTTGTGCATGCATCTGGAGTTTGATTGCAGTGGCTAGAGGCCCTGAGGCCCTGGCACATCAGTTCTTTCTCTTCTCTCTCTCTCTCTCTCTCTCTCTCTCTCTCTCTCTCATTCTTGCTCTTGTTTTCTCTCTTATTTAAAAAAATCTCTCTCATAAAAAATGCTATGTAAATAGTTGTGCTGTATTGTTTAGGTAATAATGAGGAAAAAGGTGTGTGCATGTTGAGCACAGATACAATTATTTTATTTTAATATATTTTTTTTACTATTTATTATTTATTTATTTATTTGAGAGTGACAGACACAGAGAGAAAGACAGATAGAGGGAGAGAGAGAGAGTGGGCGCGCCAGGGCTTCCAGCCTCTGCAAACGAACTCCAGACACATGCGCCCCCTTGTGCATCTGGCTAACATGGGACCTGGGGAACTGAGCCTCGAACCGGGGTCCTTAGGCTTCACAGGCAAGCGCTTAACCGCTAAGCCATCTCTCCAGCCCACAATTATTTTTAAAATACTTGAGTCTCAGTTAAATCCATGGGTATGGAAGCCACTGTGTGGAGAGCTGACTACACTGACTCAAGTCACCCTTGTTAGTCATTTACACAAGGCTAACTGGATTAACTTCATTCAGTCTATCAACTTTTTCTCTAGGGATGGAATTTCCCCCCTTTTGTTTCTTTTCTCCTTCTTCCTACTCTTCCTCATTCCTTCCTCCTCCCTTTTTGCCCCTTATATTCATTTGGAAACTAAAGAATTCTCTGTATCCCAGAACAATACTGTGTCCTAAAGACCTAGCTGTAGGAAAAATAGTCTGGGAAATATTAGGCAACCAAATTGAAAATTGTTCGACACATCATTCAAGTTTATTCATTGTTAGGTTCACTGGAAGCTTCAGAATTCCATCCTTTGACCTAGGTATTGATGTCATTTGCAGACTTGTAGCAATATGTGACATTTCAGCCGACACAGGAGGGTCTATAGACTTTATGACCGAGTGCACCACCATAGAGCATCCCTTTTGCATGTATGATGCAGACCAGCACATTATTCATGACAGGTGAGTGCATTAAAGTCACTACTTCCTTACCATGATATACTAGTTTAAAGTACTCAATATTTTACATCTTTATGAGGGTTTTGAGAATTTGAAGATTATGTTCCAACATATTAAAAAATAGTGTTCAAAACACATACAGATGTAAACACATAAATACATATATACTTAAAGGTAGATATGTTGGTAAGTGTTTTTTTTGAAAAGTCTTGTTTATATTCTTATATACTTTTGTGTAAGGCTATAAATGTTGAGCCAAATACAGTGTCAGCAAAAGCTAGAGCTTTAAAATAATGTTTTTTAATATCTGAATAAAACATGTTGCTTCTCCTAGTATCGAAGGCTCTGGGATTCTGATGTGCTCCATTGACAATCTGCCAGCACAGCTTCCAATTGAAGCTACAGAGTACTTTGGAGACATGCTTTACCCCTATGTTGAAGAAATGGTAAGGAGACTGGTAGCCTGGGCAACAGCCCACAGCCTTATGTGAAGCATGGAGGGGACTTATGAATGCTCTGGTCTTCTCTGGCTAAGGAATCTGTTGTGAAATGGAACACAGTAGCCCTTCCCCTATTTACTTCCTGATACATTTTATTCTTCATACTCTTTCGTATCTTACAGACATAAGAATGTATCAGTGTCTTCATGGTTATAATCACATTTATGTTCATCTCACTTTACATATTTTATTAAGTGTTTATAACAGGAGAAATAAGCCTCACTTTGTCAATTTTCTTGCTGCCTACATCAGGTCATTCTTAATGTGCTATAACAGACAGATTTGGATAATCAGAAATAGGGAAAATGTTACTAATATCAGTCACTAGTGTTTTGTTCAGTGACAGCTTACATTGAGATTATAATTTTTTTCTGTGATTGACTATTGGAATGCTGCATTATCAATATTCCATTCTCTTTTTCTCTCTTATTTTTTTTTTCGAGGTAGGGTCTCATTCTACCCCAGGCTGACCTGAAACTCTCTATAGTTCCAGACTGGCCTCAAACTCACAGCAATTCTCCTACCTCTGCCTCCCAAGTGCTGGGATGAAAGGTATGCACCACCCTCCCTGGCTTACATTCCATTCTCTTTACCAAAGAAAATTGTTTCTTTGTTCAGTGTTTATCTTGGGTTCAGACCCACTCACCCTTCCTTCCCTCCTTCCTTCTTTCCTTCCTTTTTCTTTCTGCCATGGGTTGTCTCCCTGTGGCAGAGATTCAAAGCTTATGAATATTAGCTCTTATTCTTTTCATCATGTCTCTGCTTAGGCCTTCTCAACACTTAACATGAGACCATAGTAGGTGGAGAAAGAATAAGTGAAACTTGTAGTCTGTGATTGTCTTCTAAGTAAACTGTTGGTTAAGAAAAAAAAAAAAAAAAAAAAACAAACACAAGATACATTAGAAAATGTTATTTTTAATTTGAGGGAGAGAGAGCCAGACAGACTATGAGCATGCCTCTTGCAACTACAAGCAAACTCTAGACATATGCACCACTTTGTGCATCTGTGGTACTGGAGAATTGAACCTGTATCAGCAGGTTTTGTGAGCAAGCTTCCTTAACCATGGAGTCATCTTCCCAGCCCTAGGAAATATTTGTAACTGAAGGGAAATTAAAACTACTTGGTCGCCCTCTTGGAATATGTCAGCCAGAAGATAAAGTAGGTTACAGAAGGTTTAAGCAGGAGGCATCATAATGGTATGGTAGAATATTTTACCTACTATGAACTAGACAGTATTCAAAGTACTGATGTATTTCCATTTTAAGTACCTGTGATAACCCTATCAAAGAGGTAATCTTGTTAAGATCATGTTAGAGAACAGAAAGAGAAGTGGTCCCAAGTTAAGGATAAGAGGCACTCATAGAGTGCTGCCTCTGTAGTGGGTCCAGACTTGGTACTAAGGGAAGAAAATGGCATCAGGAGGATACAAATGCCAGGATGTACTGGGTATTGGTTGTGTGAGGGCCTCACTTCTTTCCTTAGCCTCAGATAGTTTACCTGTACAATAAGTTGGTTGTAATTTTAATAGTCTGGCCATGCACTTGTTTCAATGCCTGAACTGTGGATATTTAGGGGGGGAAAGGAGGAGTAAATTGACCTAGAGATATACCATCTTTGATGTTTTGCATTTATTTTCGTTTGTCATCATTTCTCTGCATGCTGAATTATGGACATTCTTTTTATCTATAAATGCCTTCATATTCTTTATCCTACTGACAAGCCATTTTGAGATTAAAAATATTCAGTTAGTTTCAGTATTAGAAATGGCAGCTTTTTTTTTTTTTTTTTTGGTTTTTTGAGGTAAGGTCTCACTCTGGTCCAGGCTGACCTGGAATTAACTCTGTAGTCTCAGGGTGGCCTTGAACTCATGGCGATCCTCCTACCTCTGCCTCCCAAGTGCTGGGATTAAAGGCGTGTGCCACCACGCCCGGCTTGAAATGGCAGCTTTTTGAGAGGAGTGTTTGTTGTGGTAGCTTTCTCTTTCCTTACTGAGAATTTCTATGTCTTCATTATCATGAATTTGTTTTTATTTTATCATATGGGACAAAGTTATGAAAGCTACTTTGTAATCTTTATATCACCTCCGCTAATCTGCAGAAGGTACATTTTAAGACCTCCAGTTAATAACTGAAACCATGGGTAATTCTGAACCTTATGTATATGTGCTTTTTTCTATATATGCATGCCTATGATGAAGAGTAATTTATAAACTAGTTACAGTAAGAGATCAATTATAATTACTAAAAAAAAAAAAGTAGAACAAAGTTATAACAATATCCTATAGAAGTTATGCCAGTGTGGTCTCTCTCAGTATATCCTGTGGTTCACACACCCTTCTGGTCTGTGTGTTGAGATGAAGTGATGAATGTCTTCAGCGTTGTAACCCAGAATTAGGCTGCTGTATAAGGTTTCACAAGCACTGCATTCCCACCACAGTCCATGTGAGAACCAAAATGGCTACTGACATCTGGTGGGTGCCATAGTCTGTGTGCTGTGCTCGGCAAGTAGGATGGAGCAGTACAGGTCAGAATTACATCATGTCACTCAGGATGTTGTACAAAATACAGCTTGTGAGTCGTTTACTTACGGAATTTTCCACATACTATTTTCATATAGTGATTATGGGTAGCTGAAACCATGGAAGAGGAACTGTGGCTAAAGAGGGAGATGGACTACTTACCTGATCCTTCTAATGTTGTGAACCAATTTGGGACTGAATCTTCTAGGTTGTCTCTGCCTTTGAAAATGGGTCATAGTGTTTGCACTGTGCTCTGGATGGTATTAATATTATATTGTAGGGATTCTGTATTGTTACATTTCTCATTGAATTTTTATTTATTTATTTGTATAGTGTGTGTGTGTGTGTGTGTGTGTGTGTGTGTGCGCGCACACATGCTCCTGTGTGGAGGTCAGAGAACAATTTTGGGGTGATTGTTCTTTCCTTCTGCCATCTCTTTTGAGACAGGGTCTCTCTTGTTTATTTTGTTTTCTCATGTGTCCAGCTTAACTGGCCAGTAAATTACAGATTTTCACATTGTCCTGGCTCCGCCTCCCATAGCTGTAGGTGCCCTGGGATCAGACTTGTGTGCCACTCTGCATCTAGTTTTATGTGGGCGGGTGGGGGTGGGAAGTAGATGTGAGTCAACAGGTTTGTGAGCACCTCATTTCTTGTTAAGCAAATGGTTAACTTGGTTAGACTCAAACTTAAAATTGTGTCTCTTCTGTGGAACAGGTCAGCTAAAATCAAAGTTCAGGCTTTTTTATCTATACTTAAATACTTGTAGTCTGGCCTGTATGTGCTCAACTTGGAGACTCACCTGGAGACAAAACAGTTAACATAGCAGCAGGCCTCCCTTCTTCTGAATCTGCCCTTCCTGGGAGGGAGGTCCCCTTTCCTAGAATTTAAATCTAATCCTGACATTGTGGTTGGTCAAATTCAACCCTCAAAACTTGGAATCATGGCTGGCCTCTTCCTGAGACAGCCTCTAGCCTAGACCAATCAGCTGTCTCACTGGTTCATCTGAGCCCAGAGGTAAAGACACTACAAATAAGCCCACGACAAGGGGAGGACAAGCTCTCTTAATGACCTGTTCATTATACCTGAACCTCCAGGTTCTGGTGAGTCAACTCCTCATCTCTGTCCAGCAGCCCAGCTGGGCTTAGACAGGAGTAGAACCCCCTGACCTATGCTCCCACACGGGCTCTTTACCTCCTCCTACCTTCCACATGGCAGGAGCTCTTTGTATTTTCTCTCTTTCTTTCTTCCTTCCTTCCTTCCTTCCTTCCTTCCTTCCTTCCTTCCTTCCTTCCTTCCTTCCTTCCTTCCTTCCTTCCTTCCTCCCTCCTTCCCTCCCTCCCTCCCTCCCTCCCTCCCTCCCTCCCTCCCTCCCTCCCTCCCTCCCTCTCTCCCTCCCTCCCTCCCTCCCTCCTTCTCTCCCTCCCACCTTCCTTTCTTTCTTTCTTTCTTTCTTTCTTTCTTTCTTTCTTTCTTTCTTTCCTTCTTTCTTTCTTTCTTTCCTCTTTTTACATTTCTCCCAGGCCTACCACATGGGCTGTCAGACCACATGAATGTATCTATTTTTGTTTTCTTGATTTTGAACTTCCCTGTATAAATATAATAATTTAGTAATTATTCTGTCTTATTTTATCCAATTCTTTGGTTAAAAGAAGACAGGAACCTAGGGTTTGAGGTTCAAGTACACTATTCCTGAACTCCTAACACCCTGCACCAGGCTTAGAATTCTAACCCTAAAAAGAAACTGTTTGGTATGAATAAGTGGGTTAAAACAGCTTGCCTCCTGCAGAGTATTGAGGTTGCTAGAAGTATTCATTCCTGAGTCCTTGGCTATGAGTCATCTTTTTTCAGTGCTAAAATTATATATTTCCACACAACGCTTGCCTTGTTAGGCCAGTTGATATCTCTTTCATCTTTATCTCTATCATCTCTATCTATTTGTCTATCATCTATATCTATCATTTATATTTATCTATCTAATTTTCAACATACATACATATGTGTGTATGTACATACATGTGTGTGTGTATACTCTGTGCATGTGTATACATGTGTGTGCAAGTATATCCTATGAAAGAATTTCCAAAGTGTTCAGATCTGTATTGATGTAGGATTTTTGGGGTTCAAGATGAGTTAAGTTTGTTTGTTTATATATATGTTGAAGACTGATTTGTCTTGTGGATGGATTTCACTATTATTATTATTATTATTATTTTTGGTTTTCCAAGGTAGGGTCTCACTCTAGCTCAGGCTGTCCTGGAATTCACTATGTAGCCTCAGGGTGGCCTTGAACTAATGGCAATCCTTCTACCTCTGCCTCCCTAGTGCTGGGATTAAAGGCATGTGCCACCATGCCCAGCTCAGATTTCACTATTTTTTGAAATGTCTTTTCTCTAACATCACTTTTCACTCAAAGAAGTTATAAGTCTTTTAAACTCACTAGTTATTATGCTTCATATTTTCTGTCATGTATCTCTTGAACCTTAAAATTCAAGTTTTTAATTACTGTCTTTAATAATAATTTTCAGTCTAAGTTCAGTTCATTTTATATGTGTGCTAGGAAAACAAACCTAGTCAATGATTTTGCATTAAAGCTGTAAAAAAAAAATAAAGCTTAGGCAATGTAACTTAGCACGAGGATATTCATAAACATAATTTTACAATATAAACAATACAAATATAAAAGTTGTATTGTATAAAACTTAAGATATTATAATATCACAAATAAGTGATACATGAGACTATAGCATAACACATCCCAGAGAGGCCTGAGTGAAAAATAGGATAGTGTTTGTTGTCCTGAAACCCCTTGTTCCTGTTCTTCTACCAGTGTTCTTCTGAAATCTACCATTGTCTTGTAACTGTGGAACAATTTTGCTGTCTTTTGAAAGTCATGCAGATGGATTCATAATATGTATACTCCTGGGATTAAAATTTATTTATGATCATCTTTATTAGAGGTATTCTATTTGATACATGGGATTATTTCCTGCTACCATGAGTCTTCAATCTGTCCTTTGGCACACATATGTTTATATTTCCTTTATTGGCTATATACCTTCCATGGAATGCTGGGTTCCTAAATCCTATTCAATTTTATTTACTCTTGCTAAAGAATTTTCCAAAACGTTCAGATCTATATTAATGTAGTATTTTGAGCTTCACAATGGGTCCCCCAAATTTATGAACTCCAATTTTGAGTCCTGTTCTATTTTTAACAAAGAATTGAACATTAAGAGAAGTGTATGCTGGGAAGTTTGGTGAACATACTATATACATTTAGCCAGACACCAGCAGTCATTACACCTCTAGGGCTCATGATACCCCTGTTCTAGATTTTTAGTATCAGGGATGTATTCCCTCCCATGGAGCGGGCTTCCAGCTCAATTAGAGAGTGGTTTGTTCCTCCATAACATACATGCCACTATTGAACCTGCTGGCTCCTTTGGCCTGCCTGGCCAAATTTAAGGCTTGCAGTGTCCACTGTTGAGTATCTCCACCGGTGATTTCTCTCTCCCATTGAGTTGCATGCATTGTGGCATTTTCCAGCTCTCTGTTAGCTGGTCTACATGGAGGAAGTTTTCAGCTCAGCTCCAGCAGGATTTCTCAGTAACCTTGAAGCCCAAGTATATGGAATCTTCAGCAGTAGGGTTTTACTATGTATTTCTGGTGGGAAACCAAGGGCCTCAGCAATGGCCTGTAATGTTCTGGGGGCACCAGGGGCCTCCCTGGCCAAACAACTCACTGGAAGGTGTTCCATACTTGGCACTGAAAATTTTCTAGTAACAATCTGTGGTTCCTGAGTGTTCCATTGTCCAAAAAGAAGGTTTCCATATGATTTGTTTATATCCTATTAGATTTTGATTAGCCCTCCTTCTACCTTTCCTTTACTCAATCTCTTCCCCTGACCTCACTTAGGCCTTTTCACCCCCATCAATCTGTTCTTCTACTTATGCATATACAATACCATCCTATTAAGTCCCCCTTCCCTCCCTGTCTATTCCCTTCATATCCGTTTTCTAGTTTACTGGCCTCTGCAACTGAGTTTTCTTCCTAATTACATAGTAGTCCAATCACTTGTAGCTATGATTCATATATGAGAGAGAACATTTCACACTTGGCTTTCTGGGCCTGGGTTACCTCACTAAGCATAATCCTTTCTGGATCCATCCATTTTCCTGAAATTTTAATAATTTCATTTTTCTTTACCACTGAGTAGAACTCCATTGTGTAAATGTACCATATCTTCATTATCCACTCATCAGTTGAGGGACATCTAGGCTGGTTCCATTTCCCAGCTATTGTGAATAGAGTGGCAATAAACATCCTTGAGCAAATATCTCTAAGGTAGTAAGAAGAGTCCTTAGGATATATACCTAGGAGTGGTATAGCTGGGTCATGTGGTAAATCTATTTTTAGCTATCTCAGGAACCTTCCACTGATTTCCACAATGACTGGACCAGATTGCATTCCCACCAGCAGTGTACAAGGGTTCCTCTTTTCCCACAGCCTCACCAGCATTTGTGGTCATTTGTTTTCATGATGGTAGCCAATCTGACAGGAATAAGATGGAATCTCAACATAGTTTTAATCTGCATTTCCCTGATGGCTAGGGATGTAGAACATTTTTTAGATGTTGATATACCATCTGTATTTCTTCTTTTGAGAACTCTCTACTTAGTCTCATAACTCATTTTTTAAATGGGTTCTTTGATTTCTTATTTAGGTTTTTGAGTTCTTTGTATATCCTAGATATTAATGCTCTGTCAGATATATAGCTGGCAAAGATTTTCATGCTGTTTTTGTCCCTATGACTCTGTAATATAGGGTTCATCAATCTTGTTTATCTTTTCATAGAACCAATTCTTTGTTTCATTGATTCTTTGGATTGTTTTTTTTTTTGTTTCTATTTTATTAATTTCTGCCCTAATCTTTATTATTTCTTCCCATCTACTGATTTTCAATTTGCCTTATTTTTCTTTTCCCAAGGCCTTAAGGTGAAGCATTGATGCATTAAGTTGTTTACTTGTGACCTTTCTAATTTCTTAATATGGGCACTTAAAGCTATAAATTTCCCTCTTAGAACTGCCTTCATTGCATCTCAAAGGTTTTGGTATGTTATGTTCTAATTATTATTTGATTCAATGAACTTTTTGATTTCCTTCTTGATTTCTTCATTGACTCATTCATCATTTAGTAGTGTATTGTTTAGTTTCCATGATTTTGTGTATGCTCTATAGCTTGTTTTTCTTCTTGTTCTGCTAATATGAGAAGTACGTCAATTGATTTTTCAAGTCAAACCATCTTTACATTCTTAGAATAAACTTAAATTTTTATAATGTAACAGTCTTTTACTTATAACCATATTGAGGTTGATGACTACACAAACATCTATATACTTCACCTTTGATGGACATTTGGTTTACTTTTTGTGGAGTTAGCAGTAATGATTCTACTGTGAATATTTTTGATATATCTCTGATGTTCATGTGTGCTTTATGTGCTTATATACCTATTGTATATTTTTTGTTGAGTATATAATAGGCTTATCTTATTAAAGATTATCACATCTATGGCTACAAATGAACTTAACCCATTCCTTAACACATCAATATAATGTTTGGCTATTAATGTTTGTTGGCTTCATAAACAAGTGACAGTGTTTTCTCAATTTCTTTTTTTTTTTTTTTTTTTTGTTTTGTTTTTCGAGGTAGGGTCTCACTCTGGCTCAGGCTGACCTGGAATTCACTATGTAGTCTCAGGGTGGCCTCGAACTCTCAGTGATCCTCCTACCTCTGCCTCCCGTGTGCTGGGATTAAAGGCGTGCGCCACCACGCCCGGCTCTCAATTTCTTAATCTTGGCCTTAGGAATATTTTGCATGAGGCTTATAGGTTTTTTACATCAAGAGAATTCATTGCCAAAACTATCTGTTAGGAGCATTTTCACTTTTTGTCTTGTTCCTACTTAATATGTTTTTTTTTTAATTAAATTTTATTGAGTAGAGCATTTTCAGTTTTCTTCTGTCAATTTTGGTTAGTTTGTTTTCTAGAAAACTCTTTCCTATGTTATCTATAGTATATACTTTATTATTGTTGTATTTTTTTCATAAAAGTCCTCACTATTTAATAGAGTGTTGTGATTTCCCTATTTTCAAAACTGTTAGTTGTCTATGCCCTTTTGCTTTCATTTTTACTTTAAATTTATCAACTGTTATTCATTACAAAGAACTGGTTTTAACCTGATATGCTTTGTAACATCATTTTCAATTCCATTAATTTATACTTTCTTACCTTTATCATGTCATCTTCATTGGGAATCCAGCCTGCTCTTCCTTCCCTAACTTCTGAAATGTATAGACAATTAGTTTCCAGTCCTTTGTAATCTGTGCACTTCAATGTTTCAAATTGCACTCTGAGTTCAGCTTTAGTTGTCTCTTATTAGAATATTTTTTCACTCTTTAGAGCAAGAATTCACTATGTAGGTCCAGCTGGTCTCAAACTTCTCATCATCCTACGATTGTATACAGAGTGCTGGGATTGCAGGTGTGTGCCACCACACCTGGATTTTCCTGTAACTGTTTTGATTAAGCTGTATTTTCTTCCAGTTTAGCATATTTTCTAATTTGCATTCTCATTTACAAAACGTTTGGGGATTTTCTTAATCATCTTTGTTTTTTGCTGGTGTCTGAATTGGTCTGTAGTCTGTGAGCACTTTCAGCTTTGCTGAGCTTTGCTTCATGACTCTACATACAGTCAGCTCTGCCAAGATTTATTATGTAGAGTTGAGAACTGCATAATTTTGGGCCTGGTAGTCTACATATGTCAATTTAATCATGGATCAGGAAGCTGTGAGGAGACAGGAAGTGAAGGTAAGCTGTAAAGGTCAAGCCCCACCCTCAGTGACCCATTTCCTCAAGCTAGGCCCCCCCATGGTAAAGGCTCTACAGACTTTCAGCACAGAACCACAATCTGGAGATCAAGTGTTCAGACATATGAGTTGTGAAGGACAAAGCATTGAGACCACAGCAGAAGGTGTACTGACAGTAAATTCACTGCCCTGTTCTCCCCTAGATTTCCCTTGTTGGCTTAATGTCCATATGGACTTTGTGGTACTATTTGGGAGGTTACTTTGGAACCAACCCAAATGTTGTGAGTCAGCTGAATTGAATAGATATTTATTGGGGATCTGCTTCAAATTCCTGAAAGTAATTTTGTGTCTTAATATGGTAAATTCTTTGCTTTCTGCACCTACTAGATAAATTTGTCTTTAATTTGGTTAGTGTTCTAGACCTTAACTGAAGATTAGGGAGGAAGCATAGTTCCACTTTTCTTTCCTTGCCCATCAAATGTAACAACACTGCCTGGCATACTTGCCTGCTTGGCAGCACATTCAAGATTGAGTACCTTGGGGAAATACAGAAAGATTCTTGAATGGTACTGTGAGAGATACGACTTTTTTTTTTTTTTTTTTTTGGTCAGTGTCTGCCTGCAAAATAAGGCAAACATGCAAAATAATGGACAGAGATTGTGGATGATTTTTGGGGACTACTTGGCCAAGTCACTATCCTTATGACTTTAAATTCTCATGTGCCCATAAACAGGACCAATATTGACCCAAGAATGACCTCTATTATTGGGTTTGTGGGCATGCTAAATAGAAAAGCCCATTGTCTCTTTCTCATAGAATAGATTGAACCTTTGGTATGGGTCAACATTTCTCAGAGGGAAATGACTATAATGTTTGGAGAATTTATAATGTCTTCAATATACTTCTAACAGATTGTTAAGGATAAGTGTGTTATTACAAACCAATGATTACAATTTTTTAACCTTTTATTTGTATGCATATGTATGTAGTATATGTGTGTGTGTGTGTGTGTGTGTGTGTGTGTGTGTGTGTGTGTGTGTGTGTGAATAGGGATAACAGTGTGCCATGGTATGCACTTTGACCAGAGGACAACCTTGAATTTTGCTCCTCACCTTCCACCTTGTTTTGAGGCACAGACCCTCTTATTTATCACTGCTTTTGCTTTGTGAACTTTGGGATTCCATATCTCTGCCTTTCTTCTTGCAATAGGTATGCTGTGATTTTAGATACTTGCTACAGCATCTGGGTTTATGTGGGCTTTGGGGATCTGAACATTGGTCATTGGCTTACACAGCAAGTTTTTTACCCACTGAGCCATTTCTGCAGCACATAGTTCAGTTTTAAAATAGGAACTGGCATTGAAAACTGTGTTTAAGGCTATGGAATTAATTACATAGATTGCTCTTATCAGTTATATTCAGAACACTCAAGAATTCACTTTTTACTAATATTTTGGTATTAAAACACCAAAAGCCACATTTGTGACATCATTTCTCTTCACCATCTCTTTTTCCTTGCAGTTATTATCAGATGCTTCACAGCCTCTTGAAAGTCAGAACTTTTCTCCAGTGGTAAGAGATGTAAGTTATGAGGAGAATTTCTTCCCATCAATGTGGTATTTTCCTACCATCTTCATTCACCTCTTCTCTGTGTATTTTCTCCCTTTCTCTCCTCTCTCCCTCTCTCCCCTCCCCTTTCCCCCCTCCCCCTGGCAATTACAAGTCCATATTGGTAGGAGTAAGTTGTTGGCTATTAAAAACACGCTTGTGTGATATACTTTTAGGCAGTGATCACATCCAATGGTACATTGACTGATAAATATAAATACATCCAGAAGCTTCGAGAAAGCAGGTGAGTACCGTTCACATCTTTTTGCTTAACATTTGTTCTTATCTCAGATATGGTAGGTATATTTAAAGTTCCAGTAGAAGTCGTTAATATTAGGTTTATGTAAGATACATGTTGAGACAACATCTACAAATAAATATTGGAAATGCAAGCTGAGTTGACTGGGTAAAACCAATATGAGTTCTTTTTCCTTGAAGGGTAGTATAGTGTCCTTTGGTTGTTTAAAATCCTATGTAGACTTGGCTATAAGTGATCAAATGAAAAATAGTGTTGGTTTGTAAGTAGATTTTTGTTTTTTCTCTAGCATTTTGCATATTGTAATTTCTCAGTCATTCAAAGGAAAGTGAGCATATTAACTTTTACTTTGGTATTTTTAGTTTTGGTTTGTTTTCATTGAATTTCTTTCTTTCATTTAGTATGATGTTTAGCATAGTGGATAAAAATTAGGAGAAATGGTGAAGAAAGCAAATGGTGGGAGTAAGAAGGGACCATGAAATAGTTTGGCACCTACCCTGTAGGAATGCCTTCTGCATAGCTCAGATAAGGCCCGTGAATTGGTTTTGTTGCTTAAAGTCTGCAAACATCAGCATTTCTTTAGGATAATTTGATTTCCTCAAGTTGATCTCACTTGACCTATATTGACATCTACTGTCTTTTAACACAACACCTCTTAAACCTAATTTCTTAGGAGAAACCAGAGTCGGGAAGCTTAACTAAACTCACTAAAACAAGTATTTTACCTTTTCCATGGCTCTTCACACAAGAAATAATGAGATTTTCCCAGATTAAATATTTCATTGCTAGGCCTTTGCTCCATGTTCATTTGTCAGTAGCTACTGTACTTCATGTGGCAATGAAAAATTGTGGCAAAAGACACTAAATATTTAATGCTTTCTGTAAAGAAACTAGCTGGAGAGTCCCACAGAAGAGTTTCTTACAGGGAAAGCATTGTATTTGTTTTTCTTAACTGTTTATTCTTATCAGATGATATCTTTCACTCCTAGTACTAATGGTATGTCTAACCTGACCAAACAGAGCCCAGTCGATATACTGGACCTGTCTTCTTTCCCAAATAGACTCTTGTGCCATGAGCCTGATAATGAAGATTGAATTCTAAAAGTAAATTTACCCTAACTTAAACCTTCTCTTAGTGTTATTTTTTAAAAATCAATTAGTGCAGTCATTATTAATTAACCTGGGAGTTGGGGTTTCAGGATACTGATGATGTGGACAAAATTGGAATCTAGAGGTGGGTTTTATAAATATGTTTTGAGCATTTCACACATGTGCATCAAAACAAATGTTTCATTTATATCATATATATGCATATACACACATATGTATATATTGCTGGAAGGACTATACAATAATCAAATAGCAGTGGTACTTTGGGAAGTGAAATGGGATAAAAGTCATGGACAAAGGAGATCCCTTGCTAGTAATATGCATGTGATGGGGAGTGAAGAGGTAGGTGACATTTGCAGTTATGTATTATTAATAAAAAAGTTAGTGGATTGGTGTTTGAGAGACATCCTAAAATTCCAATAAGAAAGCCTGCTGCTTTAGTCCCTGGCACCAGGTCATTCCCATGGTTTCATGTTGACATCCAGGAATTGGATTCAAAAACACTTAATGAATAACTTCTGCATTCTGAACAAAATGCAGTGAGTGTTAGTTAACGGGTTTGTAAATTTGGGTAAGACTACCATGGAGGGCATAATTTGTAGGAAAAAAATCATTTTTTTCCAAAAGGTACAAATTTTAACAGAACAGAGTAAGCAATTAAAGAATTAAAGTTGTTTGTAGTACTCATTTGGATTTATACAGTTAACACATCATGGTTTTAGTTATTTTCCAATAGTGATGAAACAGTTTTGGATGTGGAGAATAGTGTTTGGCTCTGATTGTTGTCTCCGTGGACTTTTGTGAGGATTAAGTTTTCAGTGTGCAGCTTCAACACAATTTTGTATTATGTCCCCTCGTGGGATAAAGTATGAGACCAACTTGGCCACTTTTAAGTAAGCAAAGATGAATGTTGTCCTCAGGAAAGTGTTGGGATTCGTGCATGTCTGTGGACATTGGGCATCTAAAAGATGATGAGGTTTCTTGTTCTTTATTGAACAAAATCTGAAATAAATAAATACTGAAAATTATTGACATAAGTAATTCCTGTTGAAATTCTTCTTGTAAGTAGTATAGCTTCATAGTGTAAGTTTTTAGTTGGCTGTTTGCTTTGGGGATAGCAAGACTTTGTTTTTTAAAAGAAATTTGAATTATCCCCCCCCCCTTTTTTCTTTAAACAGAGAACGTGTTCAGTCACTTGCAATGACTACTAAGAAGAAGGTCTTGGTTCTTGGTTCTGGTTATGTATCTGGACCTGTTTTAGAATATCTGTCAAGAGACAGCAATATAGAAATAACAGTAGGTAAATAGATCCTATTTTTTAAAGGAGATAGTGTATTGAACCTATGAATTTTAGATGACTATTTTGTTTCTAAACTGAAAACTTGTTTTCTGGAGATGTTAAAATGTATATTACTTTATGTCTACTGGAAGGAAATATAAAAATTGAACTTTTTTGTTTTGGAAATAGGCTCTGATATGGCAAGTCAACTTAAACAGTTAAGCAAAAAATATAATATCAATCCTGTTAGCATAACTGTTGGTAAACAAGAAGAGAGGCTGGGCTCCTTGGTGGCATCACAGGACCTTGTCATCAGGTATAGGCAAGAACAAGTTCTATATTGTTGCTCTTGTCTTATTTTCTTTGTCTTTCTCTTTCTTTTTGCCTCCCTTTATCTTTAATCCCTTTCCCCTCCTGTCATAATCAAAAAGAAACATGAACTTCAATCCCTTTGTCTAGTCAAAAAAGCAACATTTGTCAAAATCCTATTGTTTTGGTTCTCAGTGTTTTATTAGGTCAATGTAGATAATGGGAAAGTTTAAAAAATACTACTTATATTTTAAGATGAGGCTTAAAAAAATCCCACTTAACCTTTAAGATGATGACATTGTATATTTCCTAATAGTGTTGTGTATATTTGCTCAGTGGCTTTTAAAAGGCTATCAAATTTGCTAACAATTCATTTTGTCTAAAAAAGCCCAAACATCAGAGTACAAGAACTTCATAAAAGCTTTTGATACTGGCAAAATGAATACCCAGTTGTTTTCTGTACAATAATAAGTTGAAGTAGCAATTCCATATTCTCTTGAGAGGTAAGAGCCTGAGAGGTGGTTTTATTGTTGTGTGTGAAATAGAGAAAAGTTACCTGACACAAGATGAATGACAAAACTGTTGACAAAATGTGATGGCATTAATGTGTTGGTATTGATTATCAATGTGGTTCCATATATTGCTTTACACATAGCCAGTCAGCTAGTACAACTTAACTATTGGTATACAATTGAAAAAGTGACCTGTTATTTTTAGATAGAAAGCAACATTTATGAAAGTTATTTTTTGTATAATTGTGTAGACTTAGCACCAAATTAAGTACCAAGTCAGATTTTTAGAAAACCCAGTCAAATTTAAGTTTTGAGTACATCTTCATTGGTGTCCCACCCTATTCAGTTTAGCTATTTCACTGATCAGTACACTAGTAAAGCAAATGTTTGGGGTAGTTCTTTTGGGCATCTGTTGTTTAACACATAGACCACCTGGATCTACTTTGATCCCTCCTTGTAATCATTTGGAAGATGTCCACATAATATAGATTTTGAAACTAGTATAATATTTTTTGCTTAATATAAAAAGATAAGGAACACTACTTTTAGTAGAGAACCCAAGACAGAAAAAACACATAATGATATAAAGATGAGTAGAATATCTTCCCTTACATGTTGTAAATAAATTAGATGCACCCCAAGGAGATCTGGCCTTGGGGGAGCATGACTAAGCTTGGAGGAAGATAACTTTGGGGCACTTTTATAAGGAGGTTGGCCAGGATGGGGGTTGGTGAGTGATGGGCATTCCAAGTGAAGGCACAGTAACAAGAAATATCCAGAGCAGGAAGAGGGAAGACTCTCACTGGGGAATTACAATGGCTTCTTCAGGCTTTTGTATAACTTATGAACATAATTGTGGTGTAAGGCAGAAAGGGTTAGTGACGATCATTGAGGACTTTAGATATGATAGCAGGATGAATTGCTTTGTAATTCACAGGGAGACCTTGTTCATTACTGAGGGAATCATTTAGGATTGGGTATTAGTACATTTCAAGGTATGTTGGAAGGGAGGGTGGGAAAGTGAAGTTTCTGAATCATTTCTGGCTCTGTTGTTCAGCCTCCTGCCTTATGTGTTGCATCCTGTTGTGGCCAAGGCATGCATTACCAGCAAAGTTAATATGGTTACTGCAAGCTACATCACACCAGCCCTGAGGGAACTGGAAAAGAGGTAAGTCTTCACCATTTCCAGTGCTGTAGTAGCTCCATGTCAGTGTTTCTACTTTATATCCAGCTTCTTTTTTTCTCCTCTTGTCGCCTATGACAGTGTGGAAGATGCGGGCATCACACTCATTGGCGAATTGGGGTTGGATCCTGGTCTTGATCACATGTTGGCAATGGACACAATCGATAAGGCAAAAGAAATGGGAGCCACGGTGAGCCCAGTTCACACACACAAGTCCATGTCCATTAAAAAAAAAAAAAAATGTTAGAAGGTCTGGCTTTCTGAATATACAACTTTGAGAAGGAAATTCTAAAAAAAAATTCTTGTAACAGCAGATATACTTATAGAGTAAAATGATATCTTGAGTCTTAGATACTTTAGATTAATATTTTTGTTTTGAAGCTTCTGTAATAAAGTTTGATATTTAAGTATTATTTATTTATTTGACAGAGAAAGAGGGAGAGAGAAGAGTGAGAATGGGCACTCCAGGGCCTTTAGACATGTGCGTTCCCTTGGCCATCTGGCTAGTGTGGGTCCTGGGGAATCGAACCTGGGTCCTTTGGCTTTGCAGGCAAACGCCTTCACTGCTAATCCATCCCTCCAGCCTGAAGTATTGCATTTTTATCTGTTGGGGGGGGGGCAGATAGAGAAAATGGATGTGCCAGGCAGCTGCAAACAAACTCGGAGCACATGTACCACCAAGTGCCTCTGGCTTTCATGAGCACTGGGAAATCAAACCTAGGTCCTTTGGCTTCTCAGGTAAGCACCTAAATGACTAAGGCATCTCCCCAGTTGTAGGTTTGATATTTAAAAATAAGAAAAATGGGGCTATAGAAATGGCTCAGCCATTAAAGGTGCTTGCTTGCTAAGCCCGATAGCTGAGGTTCAGTTCCCTACTACCAGTGTAAAGCCAGATGCAGAGTGGCACATGCAAGGACAGTAGGCCCTGTACTCACTCTGTTTGCCTCTTTATGTCTCTTCTCTCTCTCTTTCTTTCAAATAAATATATTTTAAAAATAGGAAAGAATGGAATATCAATCTGTTGATATAGGAAGCATTTACACATGACAAAGTTTCATTGGATGTATAAATGTGACTGATCGGATTGAATGCTTTATTTTTATGTGTGTAAATGTACATATGCGTACAAAAATCATTCAGAACTGACCAAGTAAGATTGAAATATTTGGTTTTTTTGCATAAGTATAATATGATATGTGTGCATATGTGTAGGTTTGCATGTGTATGGATGCGTATGCAGAGCTTGGTGTCTTCTTTAATTTCTTTTTTCATCTTTTTGAGGCATGATCTCTCACTTGATTTCAGCAATTTAGTTAGTCTTGCTAGATAGCTTGTGACCCAGGATCCCCTTATCTGCTTCCGGAGTGCTGGGTACAGGAGGCTAGCATGCTCACCTGGATTTTATGTAGGTGCTGGGAATCTGAATTTAGATTCTCTCACTTGTGTGACAAGTACTTTATTTATTTACGTACATATGTAATTATCTATCTAAAGTATAACTTTGTTAATCAGTTTTGTCTTAAGGATATATATTTAATAGCCCCAGTAATTTAAATTTTTTTTTAAAAATACTAGCATATTTATCCTATTGATATCATTGTCCTCAATTAGTAACTTAAATATTCCCCCTAATTTATTAATCCTCCTGATTGATTTTTTTAACTTGCAGGTTGAATCTTATATTTCTTACTGTGGTGGGCTCCCAGCCCCAGAACATTCAGATAATCCTTTAAGGTATAAGTTTAGCTGGAGCCCAGTGGGAGTTCTGATGAACACCATGCAGCCGGCCACCTATCTGCTGGATGGAAAGGTGAGAGAGTATCACGAAGCCTTAGAGATACAGACTTCAGTACCTGCGTATGTCCAAACTCCTTCACTGATTTCTGGCTCCTCTAATCATTGCTCTATCTCCTGTTTCCCACGTGTACTGAGAGACATCTGTTTCCAGAAAAGCCTGTGCTTATCCATCTCTCTGCCTCTTAGTAGTTTGTTCCTGGAAATGCATTTCTCATTGTAACTATAAATGACAACAGTTATTTATTTCAGGCTATTTCATATGACAAATACTAAGTTAGTTTTGGACAAAGATTGTCATGCTATTCCTGACCTCAGGGAATTCACAGGTAGATTGGCTGGCCCTCATAATGGAAGGTTTGGTACATCAGTTAAAGAAGATACCATTTCTTCCCTGGGTGCTGTGTAACCACATGAGGAGTCTCTTGAGTTTGGTATTGTTTTCACCTTTTCATACACAATAAAGAACCTAAGGCACAGATAGATGGCCAAAGGCATCAGCTGGGTCTTGAACCTCATCCCAGCTAACTCAAAGCTTCTTCCTTCCCCCTTCAGATTGCTTCATGTCTGGAGAGTTAGAATCTGAGTTAAGTAGCTAGAATCCAAACAGAAGAGTTTCCAAAAGTGCCATAGAATTATTGGTAAGCATGCAGTTGGTTTCGCCTGGGTGCAGAAGTTGGGAGTGCAGGGAGAAAGGAATGTACTGGAGAAGAGGATGCGCTCAGCCTGTCAGGCGGGGTGGTGGCCAGCTCAGCAATGGCACTGCAATCTCTACATTTTAAACTGGGAAACGAAAGTGAATCAAATAACCCAGCCACAGCTAAAGAGGTTGCAAGAGAGAGCAAGTATCCAAATCGCATCTGTCTTTATAGCTTATGATTTTAAAACTTATAAGGAAAAACTTGTATTTGGGAAGAAATTATGTCAAGACTAAGGGTCCTTCTTTGTGTCATGTCCTAGGCACCCCCCTTTTACTCTGGTCTTGGCCCTGCAGGGTTTGATGGGTAATGTGATAAAATGACTTTTTATATATCCACACTATAAATTCTCAGTGTACCTGGTAATCTAACTGTGTTTCAGTGGCAAATAATTTTTTAAGATTCTAATCTGCTGGACCTTTAACCCTCCCCAAGTGATTCTAATAAGGAGCTGAACTTGAGGACAAATGATTCAGTGACCAAAGGAGCACAGCTCTCTGTAAAACACTGTTAAGTTCTTTAGGATGATGCTTCAGAATAGGAAACAGGGCCCCTGAGGTCTGGTCCATGTGCTGGGCTCTTTCTTGATGTTCCAAAGGCGAAGTCCCTGGGTATCTGTTGGCACAGGTTTGATATGAGCACTGACATTCCATCCTGTTCCCATAGTTCTATGAAGCAAGAAAGTTTGGGTCAGAATCTCACACTGACCCTCTACCAAGCTGCATCCTTTTATTGCTGTAGCCTTCTTTAGATGTTTCTCCTGATGCCTTTCCAAAGCTCTTTGTACCTTATGTAGTTGGAGAAAGGAGACTGGCTTATCTATATTTGACATAAACTAATATGTAAGGATTGGAAACATGCTTATTTCAATTGGGCAAGATGCTTATTTTCAGGAGGACACAAAAATGATGAGGAAAAATGAAAGGGTCAATGGAATGTACCTAGTGGTAAGAACACGGGATTGAATGCCAGAGGGCCTGGCTTTGTACTGTAGCTCGGCCACCCCCAGTAAGCAAAGGTCAGGCTCCTTGTCTGAGGAAGACTGGAAGACCAATGCTGTGAGTTCTGGCAGTGTGATTTAATGAGATCATATAAATTGTACTCTGCCCAACAGAAGATTTGTAGACATTCTCCAAGTCTTCAGCAAATATTAGCTGCATAAAGACATTAGAGCTTCTGAGAGCTTAGGAAAAGCGACAGGTTATTTTCTGGCAGCAGAAGTCATGTTTGTTGAATTTGAAGTTTTCGCCTTTCATCCTGAACTTCCTTTCTCAAAAGAGGAGGGCTTTCTTGCACTGTCGGATTTGAAGAGAAAACACGATGCTTCTCTTTTCAGTGTTAAAATGATACTTTTTTCAAGGTCTTGCTCAAATTTCTTGTTGTGGATGGAGTGTTTCCTGGCCACTTCAGCCTTTGTTCGCTATTCTTTTGTCTGAACTCAATCAAAATGTCTGACACTTAGACACTTCGATGTTGCTTCTAAGAATTTTCTGGGCGATGTATTATTCACTCAGTGCTTCAAGTGTATCAGGCTGTTGCCCAACCTAGGTTGTTAAACTTCTTAAAACCTCTCTTGTGTTCTTGTCCTTCTACCTCCTCTACCAACTATTTCCTTTTGTCATGGTCACCTTTACCCACAGAGCAGGCCTTCAGTAACCCAGAATTATAATGAGGACCAAGGTGACCTCTCTAGCTTTGGGTTAAAGTTGAAGCCTTAAACTTTTCCTGGCAATTCGAAAGTGGTTTATGAATTGGAACATATCTCATCTTCTGTGTGGTAAGTTTCAGTCACTAGCACAATTCCTAGCAGGTTCCTGACAGTCCTGGGTTTCTTTTCGTGTACCTGGAGGCTGTGATTCATCTCTCAGATTCATTGCTCCATAGGCAGTGGTTGCTTTCCTGCACTGGAAAGTTGAGAAGTACTCCATCAGGTAGAGACACAGTGGAACCTTCTCCTCCGGTCCTTGCTCCCATCTACCACAGCTAAGTGTGCACTCAACGTGGGAGCGGAGCTTGTCTTGCGTCTGTAGTGTTCAGATAGTTCTCTAGCCCTCTTTCCACTGCCTGCAGCAGAGAAGCCCTCTGTTTCAAGAAATAGGAAGTGACTGCTGCTCTCAACGTGCCTCCAGCCACTCATGGAGCATTTTCCGGGTGCTTCATTAGTGTCATAATCTCGAATGCTACTGTGCCAGTGTGCTGCAAAAATAAACAGAGTTAAGATGTGATGCGATACAAAGTGAAAAGAACATGGATGGGCTTTGGAGTCAGGTAGAAGGGTTCACATCTGCCACCAGGTGACTGTTTGCAGCTTGTTTCTACCTCTGAAAAACATGTTATTGCATAGGTTAAAGGTAAAGTAGGCAAGACATCTGGTAGACAGGAAGCCCTGAATAAAAGATGTTCTGTATGTTACCTATGGTCAATTTCTTATTAGTTTAGTAATTGAGCTTATTATGTGTATTTTTTTTTGAGGCAGGATCTCTAGCCAAGTTCAGCCTATAACTGACTCTGTAGCTCAGCTAGCTTCAAATTCACAGCAGTTCTTTTTCAGCCTCCCAAGTGCCAGGATTGAAGGCTGGGGCCACCACACCTGGCTTGAGTCATGCTTCTGCTAGGACATGAGTTCTGCCAGAGGAGACTAGATAAATACATCTGTGTTCATCCAAGTCATTCATGACATATTGTAGAGGACATGAATAGCACATCACTAGAAATACAGTGCCAAAGTGATGTCAGTTTTGGCTCTGGTAACAGCTAACTCTCAGTTTCTCTGGCACTACTAACTCAGTTTCATTACCAGTTGGATAAATTTCCTGATTTTCTTAAGTTTTCTAGTGCCATATTATACTTATTTCGGGTTGGTAAAAATGCTGCCATATCATGATCTTTATTGCATTGGTTCTCTTCCTCCTTTTTAAATATTTTTTTAAAATTTATTTGAGAGAGAGAGAGAGAGAAAGAGACAGAGAAGGGGGGGGGAGAGAGAGAGAGACAGAGAAAAGGAGGATGGGTGCACCAGGGCATCCAGCCAATGCAAATGAATTCCAGATGCAAGCATCACACTGGGCATCTGGCTTATGTGGGTTCTGGGGAATCAAACCTGGGTCATTTGGCTTTGCAGGCAAGTGCCTTAACAGCAAATCCAGCTCTCCAGCCCTCCCCCTTTTTCCTCCCTCTTGGTTTTGCTCTCCCTTTCCTTCCTTTCTTCTCCCTATCTCTTGCTTTCTCTCTCTCTCTTTCTTAATGGAACACAGTGTTTTACTATGTAGCACAGGCTGGCTTTGAACTTCTGGCAGTCCTTCAGTCTCTGCCTTTTGAGTGCTGGGGTGACAGATATACACCACAATACCAAGCATGAGTTTTTGCTTTTTTTGAAAAGTTTCCCGACCTTCAAATAAGCAAAGAAAACTTTAGTGTTGGCAGAGGCTATGGAAATGAGATAGGTGCAGTGACCCTAAAGGCCAACATTCAGCTTATTGGATTGTATTTAGAACTGAGAATCCTATTTAAAATTTGTTTTAAAGGGATAATGCAAAATGATCTATCTAGAAGAGGTTAATTTAGAAGGAGTGGTGAGAACATTAGAAGGAAAGCATTCTTCACATTCTCTGGATTCTCCCTGTTGGAATTGTAAGTGGAGCTCAGCCTTTAGACTGAGATTACCCAACCTTACAAACTGTGTTTCCATCCGGGTCTTCAGACATGTATAATTGAGTTTCCATTTTGTCTCTCACACCCAGACATATGCACATCCTTCTATATATAAACTCTGGGCACCATTACCTTTAGCCAAGGGTCCTTTGGAGAAACTCCTCGAGACTCTGCTGAGACCCCTGGCATCTCCCTCTTCAGTGTCTCTTTGTGCAACTTGAGATGTCTTCAAATGATTTTGAGCTCACCAGCAGTCCCAGACAGCATTCTTAGCCCCTGTCTTATCATTCCAGGATGTTTTTCATTGTCTCAAGGATAACCACAAACTTCATACAGTATAAGAAAATTTAACCCTTTAGTTATGTTCAAGACAAAACCATGCCTCCTTGCGTTTTGAACATGTGGTAAGGAAAAAGCAGCACATGGGAATGAGCCTTACTGTCTACTCTTGGCATTTTCTTTGCTGTAAGGGTGGCATGCTTCTGATCCCCCCTTAGCACCCCAACATACAGTTTCATGCACTTCCTGGTGCTTCATCAATGGTCAATAAATGTCTTAATAGTGAGTAAGTGTGAACAGATCATAGAAGGTGAAGTTTAGAAAGATTTTATTATAGAGCTTAAGTGGAGGAAAGATGGCAGAGCTCCTGTATAGCAGGAGGGGGTTCCCAGAAATGGGAAAGCCTACCTGGTGTCTCTGGTTGGGGTCTTTTATGGGAATTTACTGGGTAAGGGCTGAGCTGGTCAGTGTAGATCTTATATCAGTTGTCCAGGTGCCACCAGGTTTCCAGGAAAGGAAGTAATCTCATTTATATTACTAGGGAAGGGGATGAGCCTTCTTAATTTTCTTTAAGAGGAAAGAAACAGATAAGGAAAACCAAGTTCCTCCCTTCCAGGTTCAAAGACCTTTTACTCACTTTTACTTTTGGGACTGTGTCACCCCTAAATTTCCTCACAACCTGGGCTTATATTTAAAAAAAAATAGTTTCACATATGTATATGAATGTATGTATCTATACATGTGTGTTTATGCATATGCACATTCAATAGCTTATGTGTGGAGGTCAAAGGATAGTCTAGGGGTGTATGTGTTCTTCATTTCAACACCTTCACTGCAACAGGGTGAACTGTCAGACTGAAAATGAATGTCAGACTAGTTGGCCTGTGAGCTTCTGATTCTCCAGGCTCCACCACCCATTGTCATAGGTGTATTGGGATCACAGATGAACTCACTATATTGGGTTAAGTTTAACTTGGGTGCTGGGGGAAGGTTCTTAACTCAACGTGGGCCGGCTTTGAAAGCAAGCATCTTTAACCACTGAACATTCTCCCCAGTCAACAACCCATGTTTATTTAACAAACAAAATGCATTAGGCTTTGCAAACTAAGAAGAAGGCCTTGCAAATTACTGTAATTGAAACAGCTTGATGATGGCAGTCATTCTTTTTTTTCAAAGGCTTATTGGTTTCTTTTGCGTAATTAATGCTGATAAACATTGGAACAAGCGGTTAGTCACCTTGCACATGCCTTTTTAATGTTTCTCAGGTTGTGAACGTGGAGGGAGGAGTCTCCTTTCTTGATGCAGTCACTCCTATGGATTATTTCCCAGGACTTAACTTGGAAGGCTATCCAAACAGAGACAGTACCCGATATGCTGGGATTTATGGTATTCAGTCTGCTCATACATTGCTGCGGGGAACACTGAGGTATAAGGTAAATGGCTGTATTTTAACCACAGAGCCAGTGTTGATATAAGTCAAGCATGTAGTTAGTTTTTTAATGCATATAGTTAATCTGTATTAACATATTTACAAAATATGATTCTGTAATTACCACTGTAACTCACCATATTACTCAGGGCTTCAGAAAGTATAGACAAGGTACACAGCAAATATTTACTTGGAGTTACTGGTCTTTAAAATCTCCACCGATCTGTAGTATTTAACATTTCCAATACAATTTATTGAATGTAGACAAAGAGGTCATTGGTAATGGCATGAAAAGGGGTTCTAATATTCTCTGCTACAAAACACCAAGACTAATAAAATGCAACAGGAGGACCACACCACATGTTAAATTTTCCTAATAATCAAAATAATTAAGATAAGCCAGGTGTGGTGGTGCATTCCTTTAATCCCAGCAATTGGGAGGTAGTGGTAGGAGGATCACTGTGAGTTTGAGGTCAGCCTGAGACTACACATTGAATTCCAGGTTAGCCTGGGCTAGAGTTAGACCCTACCTCAAAAAACAAAACAAAGGGCTGGAGAGATGGCTTAGGAGTTAAGTGCTTGCCTGTGAAGCCTAATCATGATTCAAGGCTTGATTCCCCAGGACCCACGTAAGCCAGATGCACAAGGTGGCACATGCGTCTGGAGTTCATTTGCAGTAGCTCGAAGCCTTGATGCGCCCATTTTCTCTGTGTGTGCTTCTTTCTCTCTCTATCACTCTCAAGTAAAAAACAAAACAAAACAAATATGGTCTAGAGTGATGGCCTAATGCTTAAGACACTTGCCTGGAAAGCCTAAGGACTCAAGTTTGATTTCCCAGTACCCACATAAGCCAGATACATAAGGTGCTGCATTTGGAGTTTGTTTGCCATGGCTAGAGGTGCTGATGTGCCCATTGGCTCTCTTTGTCCCCCTTTCTCTTAAATAATAAATAAAATAAACTATTAAAAATAATTGTGATAAAACCAGTTGAAATATATCTTTCTCAGGAACCCTTTTATTGAATATGGGGACTCAGGTCAAAGTAGCAGAAGAGAACTCATTAGGGGAGCATGGGAGCCAGCATCACCATATGGGAAGTTTGAGATTAGGCAACTTCACTGGGACTCCATTTCTGTCTCTTATCCTTGTCTTCTAAGAGTCCAGGAGGTCTTAGGTTCTAGAGTGCCAGGGTGGTGACAGCATCCTGTTATAGCCTACTAGGTTCAAATCCACTGGAAATGACAGACTATATCTTTCTCTAATAGCTAAAAATACACCCATTGGCCTTGTTCACTAAGATTTATCCCTGAGGTCAGTGACTTCTGATATACGTTCACAGAGCTAAAGACAGGGTTTACATCATTTGAAACACAATGAGACTAGAGAAAGTGGCAGGGCTCAAAAGTCTTTCCCAAAAGAAATCTGAAACTTTTTTTTTAAACCATACAGCAGGAACTTCATTCTAGAAGCGCAAATAAAATGTTTTCTGCATATTTATATTTTTACTGATCATGCAAGAGAAGCTGTAAATATCAAATCCAGAACAACAGTGTAACAGATTCCCAGCATAACACATTACTTTTCCTATTCCCTACATGCCTTAGGATGGTAGCTGTGAAACAACAGAATGGATCTGCTTTTGAGGGGGTGGATTTGTCTTGTGAGGACTTCCTTCTATCACAACAAAGACCAAAATGGATATAGCTAATTTGACAGAGTAGCTGTTTGATCCCCAGAACTTCCAAAAGAACCCTAACAACAAGCACAGTAAAGAAACAGCAGTTCTCACTGTTTAGTTAGATAATAAATATTCTGCTAAACCTGCATTATATAACACATGAGGATGATTTCCCTTATGCTATCAGGAAATACCATGCACATGGTACCCTAAAAAAGGAAAAAGAGAGACTGTAGTGTAAAGCAGTTGAATTGTTCTGACACTGTTGGTCTTGCTGTAATCTGCGAGATGATTGCATCTATTTTAGCAATACAAATTATTTGCAGTCCATTTGCTAAATTAGTTATCAATCTAGATCCATTTTTTTTATAAAAAAGGCTTTTGAAAGGTTAAAAATGTGCTTTTCTTTAAAGGGAAATTTTCTTAACTATTATTAATTCTTGCTTCAGGGATATTCCAAAGCTTTGAATGGATTTATAAAGTTGGGTCTTATCAATAGAGAAACATATCCTGCCCTTCGACCTGAGGTCAACCCTCTCACCTGGGTGAGTAACTGCAGAATGGAGTGCTGCATACAAGCACCTCTTAAACTCTGTTTTGGACCTTTGAAAGAAGATCTGTAGCTGATGTAGAAAGATTGGTCTTAACCAGAAATTTCCCCTTTTCTTTACCATTACAGGAAGAGAGAGAGAGAGAGAGAGCACAGGTTGACACATCTGTCCCATCTCCTACATTCACTTGTACCTCCATGCAGGATCATTCCTTAAGCCCTACAGAGAAATGCTCTCACTCTCTGCTTTGGGCTCTGGGATCTTCCAATTGTATAAGGAGTGACAGGGATGACTTGGACCTTCTGAGTGAGATAATCAGAGAGATATTAGCATATCAGTGAACTGGATTCTCCAACTGGATCCTGCCAATTTTCTCATTTGGTCACTTATGACCATAAGCAACTTTAAGTTACTATGTTCTTGCCCCCATCTGTGTCATACCCAAATCCTAGGGTCTCAGAGTTGGAAGGGCCTTTAGGACTTGCAACTTAATGTAAAGAGCCCCTGCTAGCTGCCAGGAATTAACTTGCTACAAGTTGTTCATTTAACTTACACTAGTGTGCCAGTGCTAACAGTTCAACAACGAGCCAGAGATGTTTTCACGAGGAAAAAGCCATATATTTAAAATTAATTTTTTTTTGCAAGCATTGACAGAGTTCACCTATTATAAATACACTTGCTAGTCAGGAGTACATATGTGTGGTACCTGGGGTTGAGGCATCTTGGTTTGGAGGATACATACAGGTATTCTTAGGGGTGACTGTAGTATGTTGATAGTTGTCATCTAGCTGGGTGAACAGGCTTATTTGATACAGGATCTAGTTATAAATATCTCAGGCTTTATAGGCCAGTCTCTATGGATCAGTTCAGTAGTACCACAGACAATACAAAAATAAATGCATATGACTGTTCTAGTGAAACTTGTTTAAGCAATAGGCAATGAGATACACTGGGACCGTGAACCCAATCTATTGACTCCTGTTCTAGAGGATATCTTTCCTTACGGTCCCTGAAAAAGTCTGGTTTAGGAAGTAGAAAAAGCTGTGGCCACTATTGAAGTGTTCTTTTGAAATTTTATTACTTGCAAGGTCTTTCTCATCTGCTGAAACTACAAAAGAACTCTGGTTGCTACTGGCAACCAGAGCAGTAAGCCCCTTCCAGTTTAACCTGCCAAAAATTGATGGCTAGAGGGTGGGGGAGAATGGGTCAACAAAGTTATGGAGGGGATATACATAGATAAGAAATGTGCTGGTATTTCCTCTTTGTAGAATAGAGTTTTTGTTACTGAAGTATCATTCAGGAATCCCATGAATTTGTGAATGTGTAGATATGCACACATGTGAATGCATGTGTATATGCATGTTATAACCTCCTGTCTTCTCAGTTACTTCTAATTTTAATGTGACATGCACTTGATGTTTTTCAGCTAAGCCATGCTTTATTATATTAGGTATTTAGAATTTTTATGTTTATTTTCCTAACCAGAAACAGCTTCTCTGTGATCTAGTTGGAATTTCACGCTCTTCTTCAAGTGATATGCTTAGGGAAGTTGTCCTCATGAAACTGGGAGGAGACAATACCCAGCTGGAGGCTGCTGAACAGTAGGTGTCCACCATTTGATGCAGAACAAAACATTTGGACCAATGACATCTGGCCCTTTCTAGTCAAAGAAAGGCCAATAAACAAAGATGTTTGTACTTTTCTTTGATCAATTAGTTGATCATTGCTTAATTAGTGCTTAATAGTTGACCTGTTCAAGAGGGATTAACATGTAATATATGTGTATATAGATAAATGAAGAAATTTAATTATGATTATAATTTGGAAATTGTTTGAGAAGCAATGATTATAATACCTCATATGGATTCCAAAGCCTAATTAAAAATTCTAAGCACTAAACACAAACTACTAAAACACTAACACACCTGCCAAGGCTGAAGGGCTGTTACAGAAGAGGGTATGGGAAGATTGTAAGAGCCACAGGGTGGGTAGAAATATCCTGAGGCACACCCCTCCCCCAGAGCCTGACAGAGGCCCTAATTACCCCACAGTGAACACCAGGGACCCTACTGAGGCAGGTCCACAGGGACATGGGGACTCAGATTGAAGGAATACAAGAATATAACCTATGTTAAAACACATACATATTTTTTCTTCTGAGGAGTTAATGACCCATATTACTTCAAAGTTATTTATATAATCTAAATTGTTACCTATGTTTATATGGAAAATGTTTTTTGGAAGTATTTTCTTACTCCATTCCTGAATAAAACAGGATATTTTCATTTACCTGTAGCTGATTCTTTGAATATCCCCCCCATTACTTTCAATGTTCATTCACATAACTGGTGAGTGCATTATTAAGATAAGTATAGGGCTTAACAGTTAAGATATTTGCCTGCAAAGCCAAAGGACCCAGGTTTGATTCTCCAGGACCAGCGTTAGCCAGATGCACAAGGGGGCACACACATCTGTAGTTCTTGTGCAGTGGCTGGAAGCCCTGGCATGCTCATTCTCTCTCTCTCTCTCCCTCCCTCTTTCTCTGTCAAATAAATAAATAAAAATTTAAAAAGTTAAGTATAGTTAATGTGAGTTAGCTGATTTGTAAATTAATATCATAAAAATCATCCTAACCATATTGGCTTAAACATACCATCTCTGCTTTATACTTTATGGAGGAGGTCTTTTTGGGGCAGTGGGGATTCTGAGGTTAAGACATTGCTGCATCGTCTTCATTATCATCATCGTCTAGTTTAGAGAGTCTTTGAACTTGGACCGTCATCTTATGAGTCTGCCCTTTCAAGATAATAGCCAAGGGGCTCATTTCTCCTTCACGAGCATGCATAGGCCTTGAACCAACACAGCATCTCTTATACTTTTCAGGTTGGGCTTACTTGGGGAGGAGCAAGTTCCTCAGGCGGAGTCCATTGTGGATGCCCTCTCCAAGCATTTGTCTTCAAAACTCTCCTATGGTAGGCCATGGGCCTTGGCCAAATATTGTTGAAAGGTCATAAAATAGTCAGTGTGGCAAGAGGATCAGTCATGCAGTAGGAAGGGCAAGGTGTGAGATGGGAGAAAGGGCACTTGGGCTACTTATATAGAAAAAAGAAATCCAAAAATAAAGTATGTAGTAATGGACTTGGGAACTATGGGGAAACTTAATTTTCCATTTATTAGGTAAACACCAAAAGATTGTTTTGTGAGAAATGGCTTATAGAGCAATTCCTTTTGTTATTACAACCAGACTATATTAATACTGACCTGGATAAAGGAACTTAATCAGTTTTAATTTCTTTGAAGCATCTCTTGGTATAAAAAATATCATAGATAATTGGAAAGGAAATTTGTGAAAAAAGGGGCATGGATATGAGGTAAAATACAACATTTGAGATACAGTGATAGAATTTAAGAATATCTGTGTTTATCTTAAGGTCCTCAAGAAAAAGATATGATTGTGATGAGAGATAGCTTTGGAATCAGACATCCTTCTGGACATTTAGAAAAGAAAACCATTGATCTTGTGGTCTATGGAGATTTCAACGGCTTTTCAGCAATGGCTAAAACAGTGGGGTTGCCCACGGCCATGGCAGCCAAAATGCTGCTTGATGGTAGGTCTTACCGTGCAAGGGCTGAGTCTGTTGCTGTGTCACTTCCACATCATCACATACTTATTTTAGAGCCCTTGTTTTTATTGAGCCATTTTAGAGAATGCCTGACTGGGCTTTGTAGTGGAATCTGATTTTCTCCCAGCTCAGTCACAGGACAGTAGTGCAATGGGGTACCCGTAGCTTAGCATCTCTGAGCCAAGGTTCCCTCATCTTGTAAGTGGCCTTGTGTCATTCCTCACTCCTATACTTATTGTTATGCTCCAGTGAAATTCTTAAGCTGGTTATAACATGGCATACTTAGGGGATGGCAATGCCCTTCCTTTCTTCCTTTGTGTTTTGCTTTGACTTAGCAGGGGACATTCAATAATAGAGCCCCAGGATTCTAGATTGCATTTTATTAATCTTAATATCTTAATATCTGTACTGGGCAAATACTTCAAACATGTGGTCTTCAGCTTACAATAGAGTTATGTTCTAATACAATATATCAAGGCAAAGATACACTGGATACAGCTGACCTATGAAAGGAACAGCATGATTTAAAAACACAGTGATAATTAGATTTTGAGGAGAGTAAAAAAGTGATAGGGCTGCAGTTAGTGTGGCTCTTAAGGAAAATGCCCTAATTTATTGCTCTAGCCATGTAATAGCTGTCAAATTATCACAGTTTCAATCATTCTGATCAAATTAATGCAGTCAAGTCTATAGATCCTAAGTCCAGCTTTCTGTCCATTGACTGAGCAGTCAGTGGGAAGGGCACCATAAGCATTTATTGAAACAATGTCCAGGCCTACAATTCTCCAGCTGTAAGCTCACTCTTGGGTATTTTATTCTCTGTGAGGATTCTCACTATGGGAAATGAACCTTTGACACCACCTTTAAAATGATAACTGTACCTTTATTTTCTTCCAGGTGAAATTGAAGCCAAAGGCCTGATGGGGCCTTTTACAAAGGAAATCTATAGTCCAATACTGGAGCGGATTAAAGCAGAAGGCATTATATGTACTACCCAGAGCACAATCAAACAATAATTAGAAATTAAGTTATTTTGTCTTGCCAGTCAACATAGTCCTCAGTGTGTGTGACAAGCATTTTTGCTGATATCCATTTTATAAAGTCTCAAGCATACATATTTTGAAAAAGCCAACAGTACTTTCAAGATAAAGGTCCCCATTTTAATAAGTATTTTAGATGTCAATCATTACCAGAGAACTTTAATAATTCTGCCATGTATTTTTCATATGTATGTAAAAGCAACAGTGATGATACTGCTTGTTAATTTATTGTACCTCTTTTTTTCTTTCAAGAACATATTTTCTTATAATCAACAAATGCAGTTATACTGTTTTAGCTGAGAGAAGCCTCCTGCAGTTATATTTTTGAATTTTTCAAGTTGATTTGGCTAGATAGCTTTAGATTGCATCTTATAAACTCTGTAAAGTTATGACTTATTTAGTAACATCATTTTTTATCATTTTCTGTCATGTGCCTGGAGAAAGGATCGGATGCCATTAAGACACAACCTGTATGACCCTTGCATTAGGTATAGCAAAAATGTCTGACAAAATACATTACCCTTTCATGATTAAAACAGCAACATTCAGTGAACTGGAGGAGAACACCTTCAGCCTTGTAAATATCTATTAAAACCCAAATCTTGATTATGTTAAATGGCAAAAGACTGAATGATTTCTCCTAAATATCAGAAACAGGACAAGATTGTATTCATGTGCTACAGTGAGTCAACTTGTACTGAAGTGTCAAGCCAGGGCAATTAGGCAAGAAAAGAAGAGACATCTAGGCTGGAAAGGAAGAATTTAAACTCTATTTGCATATAAATCTAAATGAGATCTGTGTAAAGCATAATCCATGCACAAAATAGGACAAAACAGAACACTAGAATTAATGGGTTTAACAAAGTTGCAGGTATAGGAATAATATACAAAAATCTTCCTATAAAGAATTGACCAAAATGATTAGACTAACTCCACAATGCACAACCCATTTACATCAACAAGGAGAGTCTAATGGGAGGGGGTAGATCATAGATGAGCCTAAACAATGGTACCAAACTGCCTGTATTTGATGAAAAGAAAACTAATAAATCAAATTAAAATTAAAAAAAAAAGAATCTGAGTTGAACTAGAAAAAAAATAAAAAAAATAAAAAAAGATTAGAAAGTCCACTTTCAACAACATGAAAAAGAATAAAAATGAGAGAATTGATCAGACATGATGCTCATATTTATGCTTGATATTTAGAAAATGTGCTAAGACAATACAGTGAAGTACATTTTTCATCAAATGGTATTTGAAAACATGAATATCCAGAAACAATTGAAGCTGGGCCCCTACCTCACACCACATTGAACGGTCTATAATAAAGTATTAGCTCTAATATTTAGATTGTAAGAACAACACATAAACATAAATATGAGTTTGGATTATGCAATGGATTCTTTTTTTTTTTTTAATTTTTTATTTATTTATTTGAGAGCGACAGACACAGAGAGAAAGCCAGATAGAGGGAGAGAGAGAGAATGGGCGTGCCAGGGCTTCCAGCCTCTGCAAACGAACTCCAGACGCGTGCGCCCCCTTGTGCATCTGGCTAACGTGGGACCTGGGGAACCGAGCCTCGAACCGGGGTCCTTAGGCTTCACAGGCAAGCGCTTAACCGCTAAGCCATCTCTCCAGCCCTGCAATGGATTCTTAAGCAATTGAAATAAACAACAAACCCATAATCAAGGAAAAAGAGGAAGAAAATGATGAACTTTTGCATTCCTAAGGATATGGTCAAAGCAAAACAAATACCATATCTCCAAACAGCCTATAGATTCAAAATTTTTATAAAATGGAATGTATAGCTAGAATATATAAAACTTTCCTAATTCTACAGAAAAAGACAAGCCACATGTTTAAAAATGGATAGATTTGAATTGATACTTCTCTACAAAAGGCCAAATAGGTGCTGGAAAGTGAAACTCAAATATACAGTGAGATCCTACTTTATGCTCTCTAGAATGAAAACAAAAAGATAAAGATAAAGGCTGGGGACTTCCTTCAGTTGTAGAATGTTAGCCTAGCATTCACGAAGCCTTCAATCCAATCTCCAACACCCTGTAAGCCAAGCATGGTGGTGTATTTCTGAAATTCCAGCACTTGGAGCTGGAGGCAGGAGGGTCAGGTCAAGATTGTGCTTGGCTACTTAGCAAGTTCAAGACTAGCCTGGACTGTATGAGACCCTGTCACAAAAAAATGGCATGTCAGTGTGGACTCAAAAGACATCAGAACTCTGAAGCAGTACTGATAGGTACTTAAGTAATGAAAATTGTTCATACAAAAATGTGTACAAATGTCCATAGAGTGTTGATAATAATCCAAAGAGGAAACAACCTACATATCCAACTATAATAAGGTAAAGTGTGTCTACACAATAGAATATGACTCAGGAATAAAAAGAAATGTACATGCTACAATATGGGCGGACATTGAAAGCATGCTAAGTGAAGAAAGCTAGACACAAAAGGACACTTAAAAGTTTTCATTTATATGAGATATCCAGGAAAAAGCACATCTGTATATAAAGCATGACTAGTAGTTATTTAATGTTTGGAGGGTTGGGAGGAAATGGCATTATGCTAATGAATATGGGGTTTCCTTTAGGATAATAAGCATGGTACAATGTTTATTGTGGTAACCGTGGCAGAGTACTGAATTGTATAGTTGGAATGTTTGAACTATAGGATGTGTGAATTGGATATTCACATGTAAAAAGTTTCAATTTCAGTAAAATTTCTTTTCAGAGATACTGTTGCCTTTAAAAGTATAAGCTAAATAACAGTGTTTATACTAGTTATTCAAGAGACATTTTGGTGGGAAGAGCCACTCTTCTAGACCAAAGACCAGTGGGATTTTCCCTGTGGAGTCTGTGGACTGTGTATCCACAGGACTCTTGAGTTATTTCTAGTTATCAGGTCTAAGTTTTTTTTTTTTTATTTCTCACTGAGTGGGTCTCATAACAATTAGAGAGCCACTGATTACCTGCATAGGCTGCGTGCCTCT
Organism: Jaculus jaculus; assembly: GCF_020740685.1. Classification (NCBI taxonomy): domain Eukaryota; kingdom Metazoa; phylum Chordata; class Mammalia; order Rodentia; family Dipodidae; genus Jaculus; species Jaculus jaculus. Next base: position 82,720,983 of record NC_059111.1, on the reverse strand, counting down.
GTTGCACAGGTGTGTACATCTTGTGCAGCTGCTTGATTTCACAGATTGATGGTTCCCTACTTGTTCACACTTTTGGTGGCCATCACGCTCCAGCAACTCTCATAGCACTTTCCAGCACTATGGGGACTAGCCAGCAGGGCTTGCTTTTAGGTTCTAGCTTGATCTCTTGAGGTCCCATGCCTGTGGCCTGTGATATCTTCAGCGACAGGGTCTTACCATATAGCTTTTGTGGGTGACGATTTCCTTGGTAGTGGCTTGCAGGTTTTTGGGAATCTCATGTGTCTCACATGGGTCCCACAGTAACCAGCAGTGCACATGGTTTTTGGGTTAAGCCCTTATTCCTGGGCAATGACCAACCTCCCCATTAACTGTTATACCCTTTAGTTTGCTACCTGGGAGGAAAGGTTCTATGGCACTGGATCATGTCATTGGTTTTGTTTACCCCCGCCCCATCCTCTTTCGCCCATCCTCTCTATTCTGTTCCTTGACTTCCTTATTGAGTAACTCTTCCTCACTTCCCTCCCTAGTTCCCCTTCTAGCTTCATTCTAGTTCAGTGTCAATATGTCTGATGGTTACTACCACTTACCATTCCTTCATGCTGTTCCAAGTTAGGAACCATGTATAAGAGAGAACATGCTTCTAGTTCAATGTTGGTACTCTTGAAGCTTACTACCACTGACTATCACCTCATGTTGTTCCAAGTTATGAACTGCATATGAGAGAGAACATGGTTCTTCATCCCCTTTGATCCATGCTGCACTCACTCTTGGTTGGAGTATCTTGTTCTTGTTAGAGAGGACACTGAAAGCTGGGGAGAAGCAAGATCCATCAACATGACAAGAAAAGATAGTCAACTGCCTAACATGACAGGACTCACCTCCACCACATCTGCCAGGACCCATGAGACATTATAGAGAAAGTGGCGCTATTGAGTTCTGCTTTTACTGGTAGCCTGACAGCCTCCTCCAGGGACATGGTGATAGACACCAAGAACACTCATAATGCTTCAAAGCAGAAGTTCAGAGACTGCAAAGAGTTTACCACTAAAGCAGTCTTATACACACCTTGCAGTGCCTGACACTATCTACACAAGACAATCATATTAGGAAAAGATGATGACATCAAAATAAAAGGGAGACCTGATTGAGAGGGGGAGGGGTATGATGGAGAGTGGAGTTGCAAAGGGGAAAGTGGGAGGAGGGAGGAAATTACCATGGTTTATTGTCTATAATTATGGCATTTGTCAATAAAAAAGTAAATTAAAAACAAAAAGAAATAGGAATCAAGTGGAAGTAGCACAGAGAAGAAACCAGAAGAGATGTGAGATATGAGTAAAAGAGAAAAGATAATAGTTTCAGGGACATGGATTCTCAAAATATCCTAGAAATGTTAAAAAGTCAGCTGCCAGAATACTTCTGTTGCAATTAAACCCCAGCTGGTGTGTAAAAGACCAGCCATTTTCTGTGCCCCTAACTGCACTACAGTATGGCTCAGTGTGAACAGCTCATTTTTGTTCACATGGACTGCTGTAGTAGCTACTGATGCTATGAACAACTTCCCAAATGGAAGCAGTTTATGGAAGGAAAGGGGTTTCATTTGGTTTACAGTTTCTAGGAAAAGATTCATCATGGAGGGGAAGGGAGAGAGAGGAGGGGAGAGGAGGAGAGGGGAGAAGGAGATGAGAGAGACATAGAGAAGGAATTGTATGTAGAGCCTGGCTCTAATATCTCAAGGCCTACCCCCAGCAACACACTTTGTGCAGCAAGGCTGTTTCTCCTAAAGGTTTCACAACCTTCCCAAACAGCGCCACTTGCTGGGGATTAAGTGTTCAGACACATGAGCCTATAGGGGAGATTATATTTGCTTTTCATAGCTGGCTAGTTACTTCTGGCTGTCAGCTGAGTCTTGGGGTCAGGATCTTGGTTTCTTTCTCCTATTGTGTAGATTTTTTTTTTTTTTTGTCCCAGCATGATGGCACTGCTCCCAGGAAGCATCCAAAGAGAGAGCTGGAAGAAAGCAGCCTTACCTTGTGTTGTTCAGTCTTGGAAGTCACATAGCTTTCCTTCAGTGTTTACTATCTACTGAGACCCAGGGTGAGGGCCATGGGCTCCAGTGATCAACTGGATGAGGTTGAGAGCCACATGTTGGACAAAAGTTGTTGTTGGGCTATTACAAAACAAAGTCGGAGCTGGGCACACACCTTTAATCCCAGACCTTGGGAGGCAGAGGTAGGTGAGTTCTAGGCCACCCTAAGACTACATAGTGAATGGGCTAAAGGGCGAAACCCGAAACCCTACTTCAAAAAAAAAAAAAAGAAAGAAAAAAAAAGAAAGAAAGAAGTATGCCACAGGAAGGCTTCCTGGCAACAGAGTGGCAACATGATGAATTCTGTGGATCGACAAGGACCCCAGCTATCTTATTGGCTTTATCGATCTTTCCTTAAAGGCCTAAATTATTTTATTTTATAAACATTTTCTAGGTGGTTTGTCAAACCTTGCTTATTCCCTTGGACTTCAAACTGGAATGCCACATAGACAAAACGTGTAATATTTCTCATTTCATGTCATCTAAAAAACACAGCAAATACATAATTTTAAGTCCTTATGTTGCTTAAGGCAATTAATTGAAGGCATGGCATAGGAGACTTCAGTATTTTGTTGTGAGAACCTTCATGCTAATAATTTTGGTACAAATATTCACTAAACAAGGATCACAATTCCTTGCATCAGTCCATTACTGTGGATAATTCCAAACTGTGTCAACACTCCTGGGGCATAAGATAATAGAAATCTGAAAGATCACTGAAATTTGCAGGGAAAGGTATTTCAAAGTAGCACATTTGTGAAGTTTTCTCTAGGGTCAATTGGCTCTCTTGTTTAGAATGTGTTACTGCTGATAGACTCAATAGAGTCTCTTGTTATGTATGTAATGGGAAGTTTCTATTTTACACCATGGTTTTCTTACTTCCAATATTTTTCTTTAAAAATAATTATCTTGGGGGCTGGAGAGATGGCTTAGTGGTTAAGGTGTTTGCCTGCAAAGCCAAAGGATCCCAGTTTGATTCTCCAGGACCCATGTAAGCCAGATGCACAAGGGGGTGCATGCATCTGGAGTTCGTTTACAGTGGCTGAAGGCCCTGACGTGCCATTCTCTCCCTTTCTCTTTCTCTCTGCCTCTTTCTTTGTATCAAATAAATAAATAAAACATATTTTAAAAAATAATTATTTTGGGCTGGAGAGATGGCTTAGCAGTTAAGCCTTTTGCCTGTAAAGCCAAAGGATCCTGGTTTGTTTTTCCAGGACCCATGTAGGCAAGATGCACAAAAGGGCACACGCATCTGGAGTTTGTTTGCAGTGGCTGGAGGCCCTGGCATGCCCATTCTCTCTCTCTTTCTCTCTCTCAAATTAATAAAATATATTAAAAAATATCTTAAGGAAAAATTATATAAACTATAAGCATGTAGATTATTAAAACCAGTGTATAATATACATGTATTTAATAGCTCAAAATTTGTCTTCTGTGGAAGCAATCTGAATATTTTACTAATGAGGAGGATGTTTGCATTAAGCAAATTAGTGGACGATAACCAGTCCTGGTTTATAATAGTGCTTATTTTAACAAAGGTGTAGAATTTCTCACTTTCTATCAAACGTTAAATTTAACTTAATGAAAGCATTTCTGAAGTGCTATTTATAAATAGAATTGAATTTTGTTGTGAAATTGTAAAATCAATCTGCATATACAGATATTATTTTCCACATTATATTCCAGAGTTATTGTCTAAGTCATAGATGCTAACATATTTAAAGCATTATGAAGAGAAAGACAAAAATTTAGTAAGATTCCACTATGTAATTTTAGTAGGACATGTGTAGTGAATATTAATTTTGCTATAAGAAGAAACTGCTTGTGTAACATCACACTATAAATGCGGGCTCTATAGTTCTTATGGAGACAGCAAGATGGTAAGATTATGCGGATGTGTAATGTTCATGAGGATGCAAACTGCTCTCCATGCTTTCCCATGGGAGAGGTAGTCTGTTTAGGAACATTAGTTTCAGTTGAATTAATTACAAAGGTGCCACAAAGAAGGACTAACAGTAGGTATATTTTGGGGGGAAAATTGGTAAATTTATTATGTTAAAGAATATTCTCCATGAAGTGCATGGATTCCAAGCACAATAAGAGAGCATGTTTGTTCTAGGTAGAAATTCACTCATTCATTTAGTATGTGAAGTGTTGTGGTGGTTTGATTAAGGCGTCCCCCACAAACTTAGGTGTTCTGAATGCTAGGTTCCCAGCTGATGGAGGTTTGAGAATTAACACCTCCTGGAGGCAGAGGATTGTTGGGGGCTGGGTATTGTAGTAAGTTTCCCCATGCCAGTGTTTGGCACACTCTCCTGTTGCTGTGGCCCTTCTGTTGCTAGCCAGGAGGTAATGTCCACTCTCTGCTCATGACATCATTTCCCCTTGCTATCAAGGAGCTTCCCCTTGAGCTTGTAAGACAAAATAAACCGTTTTTGTCCACAAGCTGCTCATGGTCAGGTGATTTCAGCCAGTAACGAGAACCTGACTGCAACAAGTGTGTTTGCATCTTCAATTCTCCATGTACTGTTCTAAGTGTGGTGATACAAAGTTAACAGACAAGAAAAATTCTTCTTCCCATGGGATTTACATATCAGTGGAGAACATGAAATATAAAATAGAGCATCACAAAATAAAGAAAGAAAATTAAATCAAGGTGGAGGCGAAGAGGGCTTGGGTGGTCACGGAGGAGAAGCAGGCTGTCGTGCGACAGTGCGGCTGTGCTGTAGTCAGCACAAAGTACTTTGACAGTTCTCTTTGGGAGGAGGGATGCTACTTGTCACCCTAGTCATACAGTGTCCCTCTGAGGAAGGTAACATTTGAGCAAAAGCCTGCAGGACCCTGTGGTAGTATGAATGGATGTCCCCCAATAGAATCAGTTTTATTCAAGCTTGTAACATGGTGTCACTGTGGGGGGAATCCTAGGGTCTGGCCCTAAGATATGGGATTGGATCTGGAATTCCAGTCAAAGGTATGCAGGGCGCTGGAGCCCTGCCTGGAATGTGCTTGCTGTGGTGCTGCTGGTGCTAGTCTCTGCGTGTGGACCTGTGAAAGGGGGCCAGCATCTTCTGCCATCATGGAACTTCCCCTGAGTCCCTAAGTGTCAATAAAAGCCAGTCTTTTCATAACTTGTTCTTGGTTTGGAGGTTCACCCTTGCAACATGAAGCTGACTACAACAGACCCTAATGCTTTTCCAGTGGGTGGTGTAAATCACACAGCTGTTTTGGAAAGTGAGAGAATATTGTGATGCATAAGGATCTTCACGTGTTCTTTTTACCCCAAATGTGCATGGGAATTGGTCCTAAGACATAATTACAAACATGGCAATAGTCTTTTTACATAGAGAAATGTTTATGATAGTCTTGTACTAAGAAGGATTAGGAAAGAAACCTAATCAACTAACATTAGGCAAATGAAGAGAAGAGCCATCATGCACCTTTGAGAAGGGCTGTTCTATCTGGGCACTCGTGGAAATTTGTGCTGATGATTTCCTTTGCAGTGCAGGCTCTCTGTGCTGTGGAAAATAGTCAGTGGTACCTCTCAAGTAGAAGTATTCTGTGTCCTTCTCCCAATTGTGATAATCAAAGATGTCTTCAGGGCTGGGGAATTGCTCAGTGGTTTAAGACACTTGCTTGGAAAGCCTGTCATCCTAGGTTCAGTTCCCAAGCACCCATGTAAATTCAAATGCAAAAAAATGGCATGTGTCTGTCATTCTCTTACAGTGGCAAGAGACCTGTGAGTCCCCCCCACAGGCACATGTACACACACACACACACACACACACACGCACACACGTATGTGCAAATAAATGAAAGAAAATATCAAAAAGATACCTCCAGACTTTATCTAATATCTCATGGATAGCAATGTAGTTCCTGGATGAAAGCTACACTATTGGGTAGAATTTTATTCAAACCTGACAAAATGACAAAATTATGTGGAATAAGATGCACATTTAGCAATATCAAATGAATAAAAATGCATTTTCAATGCGGTCACCACTGTGTGATAAAATACTGTTGTATAAAATGTGCACATATGGGCTGGAGAGATGGCTTAGCAGTTAAGGCACTTACCTGCAAAGCCAAAAAACCCAGGTTCAATTCCCCAGAACCCATGTAAGCCATATGCACAAGATGGCACATGTGTTTGGAGATTTGCAGCAGCTGAAGGCCCAGGCATGCCCATTCTCTCAAATAAATAAAAATAAATTAACTTAAAAATGTGCACACAAAATCTGTGCATGTTGTAAAGCAGTGAGTACAGTTTTGGCAATGAATGAAGATAACCAGATGAGACTGACCTGACTTACTTTACTTGGCTGCATATTTTTACCTGTTATGTAATCTAACGTTGTCTCAAGAGTCAAGATTCAAGAGATAGGAAAGCTTGCCATACCTTTCAGTAACATTCTAATAGAATACCAGACACATGTGACACTTTTTGCATCAGGCTTTTCATGGCCGTGTAATTGAATCCAGGCAGGCAGGGCTTGCAAGCACATGCCTTAACTACTGAACCATTTCCCTAGTCCCTATCTGTCCCATTTAACATTGGTCAAATTTTCCACCTCATATACATCAACAAGACACCCCACAGGCAAACACAAATTAATGGCAATATTTATATTTATTTGTGCAATTCCTTGGATAAAAACCATTTAAACAATGTTTGGTAAGGTGTTATTCTCATAAAAACATCTTTCAAAGCAATTATTTTTCTAATTTCCACAAAAAGTTAAAATACATGCTAAAACAGAGTTAATTTCTTAGATAACACAACACAATATTAGATTCACAGAGTAAGAGCAGATACTTAACTACATCATTAAATCAAACAATTACACAGAACTAGAAAACTCATTCAGTAGTAAAATATAAAAATCTACAATTATAAATATAAATTTGGTCCATGGAGACACCAGAGCAGTATTTACAGTAAGTTACCAGATTATTCCTACTTCAGGTGAATACTGCAGTTGTAAAATGTTGAATATTATAAGGAACAAAGTGGTTTATTTACAGTATGCTATATTAAAAGTTATAATTCTAGCAAACTTGATGATTTCTACAAATACAGCTAAAAATCTGACACTAAAAACACATTTTCTGAGGTTGGGAATTTCTAACACCTATAAATTGAAATCTTCTGTTAAAATCAATATGGAAAAAATACCTCAATTCAATTCTTAGAAATACTGTAAAATTCAGTCATTTTAGTCAAGACATAATATGCAAATTACAAGAAGTCTTTCAAAAAGGCACACATTATTAATGATGTGAATTTGGCAGCAGAATCCTATGTCATAAAAGTAACCGTCAGTTGATGGGAAGTAAACAGAAAAGAACCGGACTCACAAACTCAGAAAGAGAAGAGCTCTTCCCCCTTCTGAGTTAAACCAAAGACTCCAGACTCTCTGCTAGATTTCCATCAGGCAAAGCTGCACCATTGCTATCCAGAGAGGTGGAAGGATTCTCTTCCTGCCGTGTGCTGACGAGACTGAGGACCACTTTGTAGAGAAACTGATACTGCTCCTAGAGAACACAGAGAGGAAGGTTACAGCCCGGAAGCCCTGCGGGGAAACACCTTCACCACGAGGAGTCACCTCAGACACTTTGGCTCAGTCCATGGATGGGCACCGTGCACAGGGCTTGTTATACTCCGCGGAAGTGCACACTCTATTTATGGTTGTCTCTTAGTGATTAAACTGAAGTAGCTTTTTCAATGAGCAAATATAAATAGTCAGTGACCGAGAGAATCGGTGTTAGTACATTTGTCAATGATAAGTGCTTGGTTCTTATGCCTTTGTTCCCTGGAATCAGAAGGTGATATGATAAAGAGTTTCATCAACTTGTGGAGAAACATTTTGAGAGTTGGCATCTGAGACACCCCTTTCAAAAAATAAACTTTTGCTGGGTGTGGTGGCACACATTTTTAATCCCAGCACTCAGAAGGCAGAGGTAGGAGGATTGCTGTGAGTTTGAGGCCATCCTGAGACTCCTTAGTAATTTCCAGGTCAGCCTGAGCTACAGTAAGATCCTACCTTGAAAACAAAACAAAAAATAAAATTTTATTCTCTTTTCTTTAATTGGTGTGAGATCAAATGGTTTTGGCTATTTGCAGAGAGAGCTCAGCAATGATTGTGTTCTCAGCAAGGTGATCTTTGCAAAACACAGTATGTTCCCAGATCCGCTGCTGACCAAATGCTCTTCACATGCCATCAGCCCAATGGACCTGAGAAACTGTGTGTGTAGCCCTTGGAAATCTCTCTACGAGGCTCTCTTCCACAAACAACCGAGATGCTGATGGTGACTCTATGGCTGCAAAACCTCCCTAAGCCTCTCATCTTTCCGTATTTCTTACCACAATAATAACAAACAAGCTATTGGTAAGTTGAGCCTTATTACCATAATGTGCTGTGACTCTTTCTTGCTTTTGCACATCTCTCTCTCTCTCTCATTTTAAAAGTACCCAAAGTCATCTGTTAACTTCAAAAATTGAATTTGGTCTGAAGAAAAAAGTGAGTTCTAAATATAGGTCTGAGCTGCAGAGATAGCTTAGTGGTTAAGGTGCTTGCCTGCAAAGCCAAAGGACTCATGTTCAATTTCCTAGGGCTCATGTAAGCCAGATGCACAAGGTGGCACATGTGTCTGAAGTTCATTTGCACTGACAAGAGGCCCTGGCGTGCCCATTCTCATTTTTTTTTTTCTCTCTCTTTGCCTCTCTTTCTCAAATAAATAAAAATAAGCAAATAAAAAATGTAGGTCTTCAAGGCATGTCTTCTGGCTGTTCTTTGAGGCCAGCTAGAATATGAGCTTCAAGAATTCTAAGAATTATAATAATGTAATAAAATGGTACACAAGTGATTTAAAATGTTTTTAGCCATCTAGCTCCTAGAAAATGCAGACTTATAATTTATCTTGAATACTACATGCTAATGTGATCTGCCTGTCAGCCAGTGTTTTCTTTCTTAAACATGGTGAAAAGATTTCAACAACCCCTACGAAGTAAATAATATTCGCACAGTGGACAGTTTGGCTGGCTGCTTTACTACTTACAATGTCAGCAAAGACTCCTGGCCTCATCATGTTGATCATCTTGGCTACCTGGTAAACATCCACAGAATTTTCTTTTTCTAGTTGGTGCATGAGGGTTGTGAGAGCACAGAAGGTTCCAGCTGTCACCCCTCCATGCCTTATAACAAAGAGAAGGGGAAAAGATTCTATTTAGATGCATTAAACACATTTGTAACTCAGAGCATAGAGCCTTGAAAACTTTCCAGTAAAAACACTGAAAATTATTCTGAGTTGTCTTTCCTTTTCTCATGTTTATGAAAGTACTGCGTACATGCACACCATCGATAATGAGATCCTTTATAGCAATTTAATGTTTGCCTATGCACTTGTATCCTATGAAAGAGGCTGACAGAAAATGAAAATTGGATTTGAGAGATGGCTCAGTGCTACTTGTTACTTAAGCATGAGGGGTTGTCAGATGGAGATCTTCGAGTACAACTTCCCTTCCCAGAATCAATGTAAAAAGCTAGACATGCAGGCTGGAGAGATGGCTTAGTGGCTAAGGCACTTGCCTGCAAAGCCAAAGATTCCCCAGAACCCACGTAAGCCCAGATGTACGAGGTGGTGTATGCGTCTGGAGTTTGTTTGCAGTGGCCGAATGCCCTGGTGTGCCCAGTCTTTCTCTCTCTCTCTCTCCTCTATATCTCTCAGATCATTAAAATGAAAATAAATATAAAAGCTGGACATGGGCCTGCCTGTCTGCAAGCCCAGGCCATGGGGGAGGAGGCAGGAGAATCACTGGACTGATGACCAACAGCAGATCCAGTGTGAGAGGACCCCTCTGTCTCAAGGAAACCATGCCAATGAGTGATAAGAAGATATCCGACCTCCTCCTCTGTTCTCTACTGGGCCGTGTGCATTTTCTTATACATGTGTGTACACTACACCTCACATGTACATGCAAACGTTTTTAAAAAGTGGTTTAACTCCAGTTACAACACAGAACTATGTATCTTATATAAACATACAACATAATTCTAGCCTTAATGGTTTTTTATTAAAAATTACTTGTGAGTCGGGCATGGTGGTGCACGCCTTTAATCTTAGCACTCGGGAGGCAGAGGTAGGAGGATCGCCATGAATTCAAGGCCACCCTGAGACTACATAGTGAATCCCAGGTCAGCCTGGGCTACAGTGAGACCCTACCTCAAACCCCTCCCCCCCCCCGAAAAAAAATTATTTGTAAAAAGCTTGGAAAAATCCATTGAATAAAGTATTCTTTGGCAGGCAAATAAGAAACAAAATCATTTCTTTTTTGCTCCTTTCCCAAGAACAAATAACTAAAATATAGGTCCATTTGCTCCTACTTAGTGTCAAAATGTTGTCTTATCACACAAAATATTCTCAGCATAGAAAGCAAGAACAGATTCTTGTATTTATGTACCCATCTCCTGTATTCAACAGGACTTCCAAGTGAAGTGACAAGACTCAAGTAATCTATCCTGGCTGGATGGTCAGAGTTGGCTAAAAGCACTAGGCTGGTCCGAAGGCAAAGAAACATATATATTGCATACATACATACAGATATGTAAAATTATTTAGACTGCGAAACTTACTCATCATGAACAATCATGGGCCCGTCTCTGTTAGCAGCTTCCTCTTTGATGGCACTTATAAGTTCAAAGGTTTTACTAATGGGACTGTCTGGATTTGGCCATTTGGGACACTGAAAATGCCTCACTTCAAGCACATAATCATCCTATGAGATGAAAGGACAAATTAATGTCTTCAAAAAAAGTAGCATTGTCTAGTGAGTTTATTGTGAGAAGAATAATTAGAGAATGTTGGAAATTATAGATAGGCAATAAAACCTAGTTGCATGTAATAGTTGCAGCATATACCTTATGGTGGAAGGAAGAAACAATTGTGAGGGGATATTCAACCATTCATTCACTGGGATAACAAAATGGCATCTTTATTTTACTTCTAAAAATAAATCTTATAATGGGGTATATCCCACCAATGCTAACAAACTATGCAAGTATGTACAAATATGTCTGTGCTGCTAAATTTATAGTTATAAAAGAAAATATTGAGCTAGAGAGATGGCTTAGCAGTTAAGGCATTTGCTTGCAAAGCCTAGGGACTCAGGTTCAATTCCCCAGTACCTATGTAAGCCAGATGCAGGAAGGGGCCCATGAATCTGGAGTTTGTTTGCGGTGGCTAAATGCTCTGACATGCCTATTCTCTCTCTCTCCCCCTTTCTCTCTCACACTCTTTCATAAATAAATAAGTAAATAAAGTATAAAAATGGCTGGAGAGATGGCTTAGCAGTTACGGCACTTGCCTGCAAAGCCAAAGGACCTCGGTTTGATTCCCCAGGACCCATGTAAGCCAGATGCACAAGGGGGCACATATGTCTGTAATTCATTTGCAGTGGCTAGAGGCCCTGACATGCCTATTCTCTTCCTCTCTTTCTCTGCCTCTCTCTGTCTCTCAAATAAATAAATGAAAACAAAGTTAACCATATTAAAAAAGAATATCTTCAGGGTTGAAATTTGTTTGGAAAAAACAGAGAGATATTCAAACACCAGCGAACTCAGAATAATGAGATTAGACCACACAGCTGGAAAGCCACTGGCGAGGAAGGTGGAGATGCTGTTTGAACTTCATTCCCTGTTCTATATTTTTGCATGTGTGACTAGACTAGATTATGTGACTTGTTTATCTCAAATTTCCTAAAGTGTACATGAAATTCTACATCTAAACACAAGTGTCACAACCCAAATTTAGGGCAAAGAGCCAAAATAGCCAAGTCACTACTGAAAATGAAAACCAAGACAGAATATATACCTCATCTGATATGAAAAGTATAACCTAGAATGAAGATGGTGACATGTCAGCAGAGGGACTATGAAGAGCACCGTGGAACCCAAGAGGCTAGGAACAAGTCAATAAACAGAAAATAGACTAATGAATGAGCTGATGTGACCCATCTGTAAATGACACCGGGGCAAATTGTATCACATGGAAATTAGGAATTTAGATCTTAAGAAATATGAGATGAAAAATCCAGGTAAATTTGTACAAGAGCATCTTAATGTTTTCAGGTATGATAGATTATTATTTTTTGCTTGTTTACTTTGGCATAGAATTGACTTTGTTGCCTCTTGCATGCTAAACATATGCTCTGCCAGGAATAGATTTATTTATTTATTTATTTATTTAATATTCAACAGTTTTGAAACAGGGTCTCATGTAGCCCTGGGCTAGTCTCAAACTTGCCATGCAGTTGAGAATGATCCTGAACTTGGGATCTTCTTGCTTTCATCTTCCTAGTACTGTGTTCTCCCAGGTATGTTCCACTGAGCCTGGTTTTATACAGTATTGGGGAAATGTTTTTTAAAAATATATATTTTATTTATTTATTTGAGAGTGAGAAAGAGGGTGAGAGAGAGGGAGAGAGAAAGAGGAAGAGAGAGAGAGAGAGAGAGAGAAAATGGGTGCGCCAGGGCATCCAGCTACTGCAAATGAAGTCGAGATGCAAGTGACCCCTTGGGTATCTGGCTTACATGGGTCCTGGAGAGTACAACCGGGATCCTTTGGCTCTGCAAGCAAACGCCTTAATCACTAAGCCATCTCTCCCACCAGGGGAAACATTTTTGTAAATACTAGGCAAAGGACCCTAACAAGTAGGCAACATTACCAATCAAGAAGGGATTTTTAAACAAGAAGATACTAAATGATTTATTCCTTCTAAAAGGAAAGGATTAGTAGTGCATATGGATTATTAGGCTTGAAAAATTCTATTTATCCTAAGGAAAAACTCAATAAGAATGTAAGAAAAGTAAAATCATAACCTGGGATAAGGTACTTGCAATATATACACCCTATCAGAATAGAATCTAAACATTAGAATGCTATGCTATTTGGGAAACTGGTTGTAAGTGAAATGATTAGAACTGCAAGTTTTAGTATCCTGTTTGAACTTTATTTTTATTTTGAATTTTTACCTATAAATTATAAGAAAGCTAGAGTAGGTCACAGATGCATAGATAAAGTATTACAAAATATATCACATAATAAAGTGGTTTTTCATTTATTTTTGTGATACTAGAATACCTTCTTGATGGCTTTAGGACTGCCTCTCTTCCTTGGTGATGGGGGCATAAATAACACTGATTTGCATACCTAAGCTGTATTGAACTGAACTCAGTCATGAATGTATAATTTTTAGGGAACTTCCCATTAGTACTACAAAAAAGGTGTGTTGATTGCTTAAGACTGAGCGAGGCCTTAGAGTGATAGGGATTATGAGTAGGACAAGACAATGGCTATCCAATGATAAGCCTTCTTATTAGCTAGGGAGACAGTGGAGGGAAGGCATGAGAGATGCTAACACAATTGGAGAACAACCACAGGTGGGAATTACCATGGAATAAGAACTCTCTGGGGCCAGAATCCTGCTTCCCCTCCTATAAACAGGGCATGCAAGACTCCTAAGACTATGCTGTTCATTAATGGGAATGGAACCAACACATTCAGTTTGTTGTGGTTGTTTTGATCAGTTATGATACTATCTCAGTGAACCATGTTTTACATGGTTAATTTGTTTGCATTAGTGATGATATATTTTGATCATTCAAGTATTGTATAGAATAATGTTCTTATATACTATAATATGGTTAACTAGTTTTGGGAGTAAAATATTTAAGTGGCCTAAAATATAATTTGATTTTTTTGTGTGCTTGAGAAGGGAGTCTGAATCTTACATGTCTTATTTTCATTGGATACATTTTTGTTTGTGACTATAGTCCTGCAAAAGTAATTATTGGATGATTTCAATTAGTTGTCATGTACATAACTAAGAGATTGTTGAAATGGTATATTGTAATGTAGATAAAAAACAGAGTCTTATAGATCATCAAGAGTTTAAACAGGGGCTGGAGAGATGGCTCAGAAGCTAAGGTGCTTGACTGCATAGCCTAGGTCCCAACTTCTATCCCTCAGTATCCACATAAAGCCAAATGCACAAGATGGTACATGAGTCTGGAATCCATTTACAGTGGCTATAGGCTCTGGAACACCCATTCTCTCTCTCTCTCTCTCTCTCTCTCTTTCTCTCTCACTTTCTCTTTTCTTTTTCTCACTCTTTTTTAAGTAAATATTTTATAAATGATTTAAACAAACAATCCTTGTTTCTTGTTTCAAAGCATATCCTTTTAAGTTTTATTTCTTTATTTGCAAGTAGAGAGAGGGAGGGAGGGGGGAAGGGAGGAAGGGAGCGAGAGAAGATAATGGGCATAGCAGAGCCTCCTGCCACTGTAAACAAACTCCAGATGCACGTGCCTTTATGCGGGAATGCATCTGGCTATATATGGGTACTGGAGATTTGAACCTAGCTTTCCTAGGCTTTGTAAGCAATGCCTTGAACTGTTGAGCCATCTCTCCAAACCCTCAAAGTATTTCTTTAATACCAACTCACTGCATTGGGAGAAAGTGGTAACTTTTGGTAAATAATATGTTTCATTTTACTTAAGAGGATACAGGGAAAAAGCTGATCTTAAGACATGAGAGTAGAATTGATAAGGATTTTTTGTACTTGTCTATTTCGACTTGAGTTCTATCAGCAACTGATTTAGAGTAAAGTGTAATCTCTGCTTTCCTGTGTACATATAAACTAGAATTGTGTAGTGATAACTAATAGTTCGATATTTCTGTAAGAGTTTGAAAATGAAAGCAATGAGTAAGGAAACATTGATTGGATAATTGTCTCCATATATGAGAAACAGAATCCTTTCCACTTCTTTGAAGGATTCTTAAGTTAATGATGGTTATCACGTGTGAGCAGGATGAGGTTTGCCACTTAACATATGTCCATACCTGTGTTGCTTCTAAGATAAAGTCTTGAATTATAAGCTTTTCCTCATTAGATAGACATTTGTGTTCTTCAGCCATAAGAGTAACCTTAAAGCTCTCACAGTTTATAGGCTCATCTTTATTTGGCCAGTAAACAAATTCATCTTCTGCCTAAGGGAAAACCAAGGAACAGTATAGATTTTAACAGACTACCTCATGAGTCTGACTAATTATGAACTCAGGTCAATTAGTTGGCACAGAAATTTCAACTCAGGTTTTTCTTTAAATATCAAAATATTCTCGATGTCTTAAACCAGACTTAATGTGCAAAATAAAATATCACACTTAGCCCAAACTATCTTGGCTATTTTGTGCTCTTAGCTTATCAGTAACAATGGGAAGCTTACTGTTTCTGTAACTGATAGTTGAAAGAAGGGCTTATCAGTTTCTAGCCTGATTTGCAATCAGTGCAAGTTTAGAGACAAGAACTGAGCATAAGAGATGAGTATGTATGCAAATTGAAGATCAAATGTTAAATTTGTTTACTTTTGAGTTTTACACATACAAAAATAAGAAAAGATGTGTCATTGACTTTCTGCTACTACCTTTACAAGTTTATTCAGTTCTGAGTCTTTAAAAAGATAATTTCTAAAAAGCTCCTTAAACTAGGAATCTACAGCTACCAACACATTTTATTTTGAAAATGTAAATACGATCATAAGGATTGATGTCACTCATGGTTCTCATCCTGATTTTCTCAAGCAGTCTCACAAACTGCATAAGTTTAAATTAATTTTACTTTACTTTCATTAAATTCTTGCCAATATATTCAGTCCAAAGAAACTGTGAAACTAAGCCAAACCTAACAGTAGATACAGCATGACTCCAATGATGTTCGACTTCTGACTATTGTGACCTGATATCTTTCTTACAAGCAAAGAACTAAAAGGGACCTACAGGACATACCATGTTTTGCCCATCAGGAATCATAACCACCAGCTGGGCATTGTGGTCCCATATCATCCTCCAGAAATCCTTGATGGTATGGAGAAGGGGATGCTGTGTGATGATGAATTCACTACTCTGGTAATAACCCTACAAAATCAAAAAGAAGATAAACAAGCCCTGACATATGACTTTAAACAAACTGACTTTTTTTTTTTTTTACATTAAAGGACCTAAAGTCAAAATTGTGATTTTAGTCATACATTGTGAACACAAACAATAATGTGTTTATTACACTGAATGTTTGCTGGGTACTGCCTGTATGCCAGGTACAGATTGTTTTCTTTTGCTCAAGAAATTGATGAGCTGGGAACTGTGTTCCTAATCTTACAGATGATTAAATTGGGGCCTAAGAAATTAAATGTGGACATATGAGCCTAAGAAGTGTACTCAAGCTTACCTATAACCTCCAGGAGCAAAGGTACCACAATGGCATGTGGAAAGTGTCTCCTAAACTGGATAGTATAGGAATTCATAGCACAGTTTGTACTTCTCACTGTCCAAACACCCTGGGTTTCAGAATGCAACCTTCTCATCACAGGATACCTTTGACATTCAGATCTCTGGCTGATACCATAAGAGAGGAATTGGGAAGGCTCTTTATTGACTGTGCTGCAGAAACCTGGAAGCTGGTACCCATGGACTAAGCATGACCTCCATGGTGCTTACTAAACTCTTGACTCTTCTCACACCTGCTCTTTCAGATCCCATGCCTTCTTCCGCTGGCTGCTGTGTAGTGCAGCATCAATTTATAAGCCACCACTGCACCATTCCCTATTTCCTCCCTACGCATCCATTAATCCTTTCTTTGCTGGCTAAAAAGAACATAGGTTTCTAGAATGGGTATTAGAACCCTTTTGTCTGAAATCAAGCTGTGTGAGTAAACTATTCTGAGATGCTGATGAGGGACATGAACTAGCCACCTGCCCCATGGGCAGAAGATCTAAATGTAGAAGGGAGGTATTGTATCTTTAGAAATCCAGGTGCATGAATGAACCCAGTGCCAGTGTGGAACTGTACTGCCTACCTGATATAATTTCAGTGAGTTTGGGCTTTGCTGAGCTGGGTGTATCTTAGGTCTGCCTAGAGGCTCTACCTTAATGAATGAAAGTTTTGTATCTACTTATCAGCTTTGAGGGGTACTTTGAGTTCCTGCTTATTTGTCTTGCTTGAGATTTTCTTCCATCCTAGGATAAGTAAAAACAAAGGCATGCTGGTATTTCCTTCCCCTGGCTGCTGTGGGCTGCAGTCTGATGGACCTGATGTCTATCAGTGGTGCTGCCCACACCCACAGTTGCTGCTACTGCAAGGAGCCCACTCTGGTTCGCCCACTCTGTTATTTTATTCTGGTAACACAAGTTGGCAGGCAGGTGCCCCAGTGATGTCTCTGACTTACCATGATATAGGATGCATTGATGTAGTCGGTGCCTTCCCCACTCAGGGACGAAATCCCCACCCTTGATCTTTCCACTGGAATACAGAACATTCCAGGTTAACAACCATGCTCTCTGTACTGTGCGTACCCTTCAATCCCCAAAGGCAAAATGTAGCTGCATTTCTCAAGCTGAATGCTTTTGATTTTTAAATGTTAAAATTGTAGTTTTAGATAAAACTTTAAGAAGAACTCACAGGTCATTTTAAAGGCTGATATTGAGCATTGTTAGAACACTATAATCGATATAATGTATAATAATTAGTGTGTATAGCATTTTTACTCATGAGACCATTATTACCAAATGCACATAAGTATTCTATTATAAAACAACAGCAAAAAAAAAAAAAAATATATATATATATATATGGTTTGCAGGGTTCCAAACAGCTTACCAGGGATGATGGAAGAAGTTCTGTTCTTTTCCCTATTGCATTGCTTTAGGGCTGTAGAATAGTCACTCTGCTGGATACTAGATTGACCCAGAAGCTGAGCAAGGGAGACAGAAAAAGAACAGGCTGTTTCCTCTCAGTAACTGAGGACTCAAACACAGACAGACACATCTCAATCAAGATGCGATTCTTTTTTTTTTTTTTAATTTTAGTTGTTTGATTCTTTCTTTTTAATTAAAAAAATTTAGTGTCGTCATACTCCAGTCAGAACTCAGTCTTATTTATTTATTTGTTTTCAAGGGAAGGGGGAATATGAATGGTTGTCCTAGGGACACTAGCTACTGCAAACAAATTCTGACAGATGCACCACTTTGTGCCTCTGTTTTTTTTTTTTTTTTTTTTTTGTTTTGGTTTTTCGAGGTAGGGTCTCACTCTGGTCCAGGCTGACCTGGAATTAACTCTGTAGTCTCAGGGTGGCCTTAAACTCATGGCGATCCTCCTACCTCTGCCTCCTGAGTGCTGGGATTAAAGGCGTGCGCCACCACGCCCGGCAATGCCTCTGGTTTTTTATGTGGGTGTTGATGAATTAAACCCAGGCCAGAGGGCTTTGCAAGCAAGTGCCTTTACCTGCTGAGTCATCTTCCTAGTACCAAAGATGTTATTATTATTTTTTTTTCCAGGTAGGGTTTTCACTCAGGCCCAGGCTGACCCGGAATTCACTATGTAGCCTCAGGGTGGCCTTGAACTCACAGTGATCCTCGTACCTCTGCCTCCTGAGTGCTGGGATTAAAGGCGTGTACCACCAGGCCCTGCTCAAAGATGTGATTCTTTAATGTAAACACTCTTAACTTTTTTTTTTTTTTTCCCCACTGACCCTTAGAACTAATCCTTGTTTGAGTGAAGTGCCTGTTGTATACTATGGGAGCTGGGTAGAGGACAGAGCATTAGAACTGTGACTGTCATCAAGAGAAACCCTTCCACACAGCTTCCCTGACAGATGTTCATCCTCTGTCTCCTCTACCTGAACTCAAATGGGAAGGAAGCAAATTACCTTAGGTATGTGTGTGTGTGCATGTTAATTGTCAAGGTTTATAAACTACACTTAACAAAACGTTCAATAAATCATTAGGGGAAATTATAAACCTGTGTTGAGAAGGACAAAATTAAACCCTGAAGCAAATAGAGATATGCCATTGCTAGATTAGAATGTTGTTAAGATGTAGATTTTTCTTAAAATACTTATAAAAGCCAATCCTGACAGAAATTTTCATTGTACAACAGATGCTAATTTAACATGAGCCAAAAATATTCAACTTGTATTGAAAAGACTATGGAAAATAATTTGTATATTGCATAAAGGAGAAATTCAGGAGATATAATAACATTAGAGTGACATCATCCAGAAGAACCCACATATCTGTTACAAATCTGAAAGGAGAGTGAGAGAATGTTGGGACAAAATGCAAAATGAGATCTCTATCATACTTCAGTAAAAGATACTCCATGGATTACGTATCTCTAAAGGTGATGGCAAACTATGCCTAAAAAGGGTCATAAAATTCTTATACCTAGATCTATGTATTTCTTTTAAAAATACTTATTTATTGTTTGTTTGTTTTTTTGTTTTTTGAGGTAGGGTCTCACTCTGGTCCAGGCAGGGCTGGAATTAATGATGTAGTCTCAGGGTGGTCTTGAACTCACGGCGATCCTCCTACCTCTGCCTCTTGAGTGCTGGGATTTAAGGCGTGCGTCACCACGCCCAGCTATTTATTTATTTATTTGAGAGCAAGACACAGAGAGAGAAAGAAGAAGGTTAAGAGAGAAAGAGAATGAGCATGCCAGGGCCTCTAGCCACTGCAAACAAATTTCAGATGCATGTGCCTTTTTTTTTTTTATATCTGGCTTTATGTGTGTACTGGGGAATCGAACATGGGTTTTTAGGCTTTGCTGGCAAGCACCTTACTTGCTATGTAATCTCTCAAGCCCTAGGCCTATACATTTTCTATGCTAAGTTAATTCCTGGAAGAAACCTTGCAAACTCTACTTGAGTAGGATGTGTAAAATTCACTGTAGGGTTTTAGCTCCTGATATTTAAGACAAGATTTTATTGATACTGTCTTATAGATATCCTTTTCTTATACAGTGTTAATACCAAAAACTTATCTGACCAATAAAACAGATTGTTTTTCTCCCCTAATGTTTGGAACTTTTTGCTTCTTCAAATTTTGCAAAATTTGTTCATAATATGTTTTTATGTTTCAAGACTACTACTAATTTGTAATCATGCTTTCATTTTTTCTTTTCCTTTTTTTTTTTGAGACAGGGTCTCACTCTGTAGCCAAGGCTGGCTTATAACTCACTATAGAGCTCAAGCTGGCCTTGAATTTGTGTCCATCCCTCTGCCTCAGCCACCTGAGTGGAGGGATTACAGTTATGAGTGTCCATACATGACTGCATTCTTTTTCTTATCCTATTGTTTATGAATGTGTTTTCTTCCTTCATAAGTGAAGTCAGAGAGGCATCCATTTTCCTAACCTTATCTTAGCTGCCAGCCTTAGAGTCCATGCATTTATCACTATACTTTATATACCATATACATTCATTTAAGGTTTTACTGCTTCTAAATACCAGTTCATTTATGGTGTCCTCAGTCTACCTTTCTATCCACCCCAGATCCCGGCTCCTTCCAATTCTTTCACTTCCCTTAAGTTTTATTTTAAGGTAGGGTCTTGCTGTACCTCAGGCTGACATAAAATTCACTATGTGATCTCAGGATGGCCTCAAACTCACAGTGATCCTTCTATCTCTGCCTCCTGAATGCTGAGATTAAAGACATGTGCCACATGCCTGGCCTTCCCTTAGGTTTTAAAATAAGTTTACATATTCCACTAGAAATAAACATACTCAAAATAAGCAACCTAAAAACTACCTAGCTCTTTCACTGCATGCTTCTTGTGGCCATCTTTAACATTCTGTTTAGAGTCAAATTTTTAAAGAGAGCTATGTAATTGTTCTTAATCCCTCAAATCTACTCAGTTTCCTTCTCTTTTAAAAATTAATGTTTTAAGTTAACATATAATATCATAAGCTGACTTCACTATGACATTCTCACACACATATATCTACTGGAGATGACAGATAACAGGGAGTTAAAAACTGAATGGAGGTCTGGAGGGATGGCTTAGAGGTTAAGGCATTTTGCTGCAAAGCCAAAGGACCCTGGTTTGACACAAGTTATCCAGGTGCATGGGGGGGGGGGTGCATGTGTCTGGAATTAATTTGCAGTGTCTGGAGGCCCTGGCACACCCATTCGCTCTCTCTCATAAATAAAACTTTGAAAAAAGAAAAACCAAATGGAGGAGGCAGGATAGACTTATGGGGAGGAAGGGGACTGGGAAGAAGGAGACAGGGAACAGGAGGGAGACAGTGGGAAAGGGGGACAAAGGAGAGCAAAGGATATTGACATATGTGCCTGAGGGTGCCATTCCCCTTTACGTTGATTAGAACAGCTTTTCCAAGGGTCATCAGTACCCTAGGACATGGCTCAATCCTGTGGACCTTTCTACAATTACATGGTGACTAGATCTTACAATTTGCCATCTTTAATTTTCTTTTTGCCTTTGGAATCATCGCTGTCTCTGGACTCTTGCATCTCCAACTATTGTAGATCTTCCCTACTCTCTGATGCCTTCAATTTCTCCTTCTTTTTGTAGTCTAGCCACACATTGCTTAATTATACTTTAAATAATTTCCCAAGATTTTATTTATTTAATTTTGCAGTACTAGGTTATAAACCCATTGCCTCATGTATGCAAACAAGGACTCTAAAGCTCACCTCTATCCCTAGCCCATCGCCCAACCTTCCAAACACTTTCTAATGGCCATTTTACCCAGTACCAAGGGTTCAAATAATCATGTCCAAGATAGCCATTCCCTAAAGCTCTTTCTCTAAACTTAACCTCTCTTGTAGGATTCAATTGCCCACCACACAAGGTAACTGGGGCACACTCCATCATGATTTGAATGCAGACAACCATGGTAAAAGAGATAAGGACTGCAGAAAGTGATTAGGGTTAGATAAAGCCACTGGTGTGGAGCCCCGTGGGTGAAGCCTGATGGATTTATAAAGGAGGACGAGTACATACACACTCCCTGTCTCTGGCTTGTGATGTTCTGAGGGGGTCCAGATCTTCACCAGAAAGGAGAATATCACTAAATACGGTCCCTTGTGTTCATAGAATCATAAGCACAAATAAACCTTTTTTGTTGTTTTAAAACAGCTTCCCTCAGTTATTTCCTTATATAAGTGAAAAGCTGACAAATATAACTCCCAAGCACTTCAAAATTAGGTGGGCCTAGAAGTAGTTTTAGCATTTTGTTCCCTATCACATTCCACAAGAATGCACCTCCTCTCCTGAATTCTCATTCACCATGATAGATACCACCTCCTCCCAAATGCCGAGTAATTTTGTCTCTTTTCCCTCCACAAAAGCAGTGTCTTATAAGGTAATGGCCAAATCCTCTGACCAACTTTTAGATGTAGCTCATTTAATTATTCCCTAAGTTTCATTCTTACCTTTATACCAACACAATCCCATATTATATTACCATATTACAGAGGAACTTTCCATATTTTTTGGTATTTGTCTGTTTTCTTACCTGTATCCCCATTAGATTGCAAGCACCATAAGAACAGAAGCTTGGTGTGCTATTTTACCTTTTACCTTGCTGTGTGTGTATGTAGTGTGTATGTGTGTGTGTGTGTGTGTGTGTGTGTGTGTGTGTAGTATGCATGGCTGCATGTGTGTGTGCATGTGTGCCCATTTTTGGAGCCCATGACATCTAGTGACCTAGACTATCTCTATTCTGATTTTCTTCCTTGAGAAAGTGTCTCTTGCTGAATCTGGAGCTCAAGGTTTTTTGTCAGTTTTTTTTTGTTTTTTTGTTTTTTTTTTTTTTGCTAGACTGACTGAGCTCCAGTAATCTGTCTCTGCCCTCCTCAATTCTAGCATTACAGATGTGTCTTTTTAAAAATATTGGTGCTGGGGTTTAAACCATGTCCTCATGCATGTGTAGCTCTTATTTATTACACAATTTCTCCAGCCCCTTCTTTTAATTTTTTTAAAATAAATTTTATTAATTATAAGCAAAGAGACAGAGAGAATGGGCATGCCAGGGCCCCATCTGTTGCAAATGAACTCCAGATGCATGTACCACTTTGTGCATCTGGCTTTACATGGGTGCTGGGGAATCAAACTCAGGTCATTAGGCTCTGCAGGCTGGTGCATTAACTGTTGAGCCATCTCTCTAGCCCTCTTTTAATTTTCTTAAGGCATGTTTACATATACATGTATTTTTAATTTTTTATGAGCGAGAAAAGGGAGAGGGAGAGAGGGAGGAAGAGAGAATTGGTACACCAGGGCCTCCAGCCACTGCACTTGAACTCCAGACATGTGTACCATCTTGTGCACATGTGCAACCTTGTATACTTGTATCACCTTGTGCATCTAGCTTAAATGGGATCTGGAGAGTTGAACATGGGTCCTTAGGATTTGCAAGCAGTCTTAGCTACCAAGCCATCTCTCTACCCCTGCATGCTTACATTTTATTCTTAAACACTCAATTCTGCCATCTAATAAATCTGACAAATATTTATGGAATAAGTAGACATGAACTTTGTTTCAAGGAAATTTTGTGGATTTATTTATTTAGTTTTTTTTTTTTTTTTTTTTTTTTTTTTTTTGAAGTAGGGTTTAACTCTAGCCCAAGCTAACCTGGAATTCACTATGTAGTCTCAGGCTGGCCTCTTGCTCACCTGGATCCTCCTACCTCTGCCTCCCAAGGGCTAAAATTAAAGGTGTGCACCACCATGCCCTGCTGAATGAACACTTTTCTAAGACATTACATATACATGCCTGTGTTTTCTATCTATGTTGTAAAGAAGCAATGATCAAATATTTCTCTTTTTAATTGAATCCTGATGTTATGTTTCCCTTTCCATTCTGGACTATTCAACTTAAACCATATCGATTCTTTTATGTGATTCTATGGGATAAATCATATTTAAATAAGAATTCTATTGAAAATTGGTGAAATACCATTAAGATTAGGTTGTTTGAATAGCTTTTCATCTCTTCAAAAGCTATTCTATATGCTAACATTAGTTGCACATATCATTACTATCTGGTCTGTAGTTCAAACTGTATACTTTTCTTTCTGAAATGCATTCCTTCACGACTCACATGGGCTTGCTGAACAAGACATGTGTCTTCCTGAAGACAGGTCTTAAGTCCAGTGTTCACCCCAATCTTGTTCCCCTGAAAGCACCAAAGGAAGGGCTGAGAAGGGAAAAGATTTGAGAGGATCCACAGTGGCTAAACATGCTCTATGCTATGAACAGGGGCAAAAGAGCAAGGCAAACACGGAAAGTCAGGGTTTGTTCACTTCCCAGGCTCCTCCAAAATATTTCTGTATATTCTTTCTCTCCATGTTGTCACTGCTTCCCCAGAAACCCTTTAAAGTTAGATGATAGTTCGCAATGAAATCATAGTCTCTACCCCTGTGGAAATCCTCAAAGTTTGCACATTCCCCGGTACCAGGCTAACACTTGATTTCTACATTCTTCACTGACTTACTTCAGAAAACCAGAGAGCTCATCAGTGTTTGGGGAGGTGTGCTAACAATACATGTGTCCGTGTCTGCTTTCCTGCTCGAGACAGGTGAGTGGGAGAAACTTGGTTGAGGATGCTTTTGCAGGAGTAGGTGGCCTATTCTAGGCCAAGGATTTCAAGCGAGACACGGACTTCCTGAGAGCAGCAGGAACAACCCGCGCCATCGCCCTCGCGTTCAAGTGCCCAGGTTTTTTTCAAAGCAAAAAGAGCACTTAGCCAGTTTGTATCTTAAGTCCCGTTTGTTCATTCTGTTAGTCTCCGAGGCCTCCTTTCCCGGGCTACATTTATATTTGTAAAAGTTAGTCTAGGGTTTCTGAGAACTTTTCCTCTTGCTACTCAGAAGGATGCATCCCCTCGAAATTTATTGTGAGACTCTGTAACCTACTGTCAAGAACAAGGGTAGCTCAAACACAAAGCCATTACTCCAGCCACACTTTCATCTTGTCCAAGTGGTCTTGTTGAGTCAAACAAGGGGACCACAGTGATGTTCATTTCTGTGGTGACATTTAAGAGGACTCACCTGGAATTGTTTCTCTAGTTTTGTCTTGCCTGTTGGTCCTGGAATGAGGAGGGCATTAACATAGGCATGGATATGACTGTCCAGCACCTCCGTGTCTTTGCTGAGTATGGCCTCGACCAATGTGTCATGAATAAAGACATACTGTTCCTGAGAAAACAGTGAGGAGAGAGCATTATTTAAAAATTCCTGATACATAGCTACAAAAGTAAAACTTCCCACTGACAGACAGTAAGAGTTTAACAAAATGTTGGGGGTGAGGAGGATGACCTGCCCCAAGTTGCTGACTAGGTCTTGGTGGAAGGCAGACATAGGAAAGGAGGTGGGCAAGAGAACGACCTTGTTGCAGTCCTCTACTTATAGTGATATTTGTGGGTAGGGAAGGCAAAGCAATGCTGCCTGTGTCCTTCAAACTTGCCATTACCACATTTTCTATAAAGAGGACTTCCTGGTTCCTAAGCTTCTGCCACATCTCCTCTAGTAGATACTCCAATTCTCCTAGTAGGCTGTCACATATAATCTGGTGAAATTTTACCCAGTTTTCAATCATTCTCTCATTTACACAGGTAGCACTCTTCTCAGGTCTTATCTGATCAGAAAGTATTGCTATGACGAAGGTTTGCTTTGGTTTGGGTTCCCTGCTCAGCCATATATTTCTGGTCCTTTTTTTTTTTTTAAATGAGAGAGAGAGAAAGGGAGAGGGAGAGAGAGAATTTGCGTGCCAAAGCCTCAGCAACTAAAATTGAACTCCAGATGCTTGTGCCACCTAGTGGGCATGTGTGACCTTGCGCTTACTCCACCTTTGTACATCTGGTTAAGGTAGGATATGGAAAGTAGAATATGGGTCCTTAGGCTATGCAGGCAAGCACCTTAACCACTAAGCCATCTCTCCATCCCA
Source organism: Jaculus jaculus (assembly GCF_020740685.1). Taxonomy (NCBI): domain Eukaryota; kingdom Metazoa; phylum Chordata; class Mammalia; order Rodentia; family Dipodidae; genus Jaculus; species Jaculus jaculus. Next base: position 82,695,106 of record NC_059111.1, on the reverse strand, counting down.
TTTCTGCTGCTTTTAAAGATAGCATACATAATTTTGAACCTAGATTCATTTTTACTTAGAAACAATAAAATAGAATCACACATTTTTTTTATCTGTGTCTAATATTTTATAGCATTAAATTATATGGGCCTACAAAAGAGTTTAATTTGAGAGACATTGGTACTTCGTAAGCTGAAAAATTATTCCATTAATCAGCTATCTATTGGAATGACTTTAGGTTTTGGTTAGCATGAACGTATGCTGGCTCCTGCAGACTAGATCATCACTGTGGCTAGTGTCATTTGAAAGACAATGCCTATTTGGTCATAAAACTTTAGCTGGCCCCTCCATGCCATAGCTGCTATTACCTGGAGATATGTGTTGAACGGTCTTCCCCCAAAAGATATGTTGAAGCTTAATTCCCCCAGTGCCTCTGAGCATGCGCTGAGTTGTAAGCAGTTTCATTACAAATATAATGAGTTGTTAGGAGGTCAGGTGGCATAGGGTGATGACTAGCATCCTCACAAAACTAGGGGCATTCAGACACAGAGGAGATGGTTATATGAAGACCATGGCAGAGATTGGAATGATGGATGCTGCACCCACTGGAAACTGGAAAGAGGCCAGGACACCCCTACACATTTCTGAAGGGGCATGGTTCTGGCTAGACCTCATTTTCAGTTCAGACTTCAGAGCTATGAGAAAATAAGCTTCTGGTTTTCTTTAGCATATCCAGTATGTAGAACTTGCTTATACTTATCTTAAGAGACTAGAGCAGATACATCTTCATGACATTTCAACATACTACCTAAATAGAAATACGCTTTTGAAATGATACCTCTGTTTGCACCAAATAATTTCTTTGTGAACGAATGTGTTTTAAGAAGCCAAATACGTTGACAGTTCCTTCATGCTGAATTTGTTGCAACATACTGTCTAGCACAATATATGTGCCCGTTCTTCCCACACCAGCACTGGACAGAGAGAGGAAGGAGAGTTTAATGTCAAGCAAAACAAAATTTGAAAACAGGCGATCTAAGCTGCCATGCCGATTAAAATAATTTCCTTCCCTGAGCAACTGAGCCACATCCAAGTTCAGCAATCTAAAACTATGAACCGTCTGGTATTTAAGTATAGATAGCAAATTAAAATTTTTCCTTTTGAATTTGTTTTTGTTGTAGGTCAAACAGCAAGGCAACCTGACTCTGTGGGATATTTTTAAGTTTCAGTAGTTATAATTGTTGTTGATTCTGGGTTATACAATGAAAACATTATGCATCATGGTATAGCAAGTTGACATTTAATCTGGAAAAAAAAAATAAAAGCATTCATTCCACCAAATTCTGAAAATCAAAAGCCAAGGGCTCTGGTCTGTATGTCTGCGTAGACATGTTTGCAAAGGTTTCAACATTAATGAGAAAGAGAATTTGCTAGAGCTTTTAGCTGAAAATATCATTTCAGTGAGATCACTTGGAATAAAGTGTAACTTCAGCCATTTCTAAAGAGCCATTATCTATCAACATCCTCAAAGCCCTGATCTGAGGGACAGAACTCAGATGGAGCCTCCTTTCAAATGTTCTGACATGTGGGAAATGCTACAGAAAATTAGCACCTGCTCTGCACAGTAGTCAGCCCTTCTCCATTTGCTCAGAAACAATCCCTGACCTTCAGAGCTATTTTTCTTGCATCTCCTGGTTTTCCTCAGCTTCGCATAAAACTAGCAGGATTAAAAACCTGAAGATCAGTCTCTCTGTTTTTGTCTGAGAAGAACTCCAAGTAGATAATTAGAATGTCTCAGATAAGTTCTACATCAAAAGAAAAAACTTGCCTCAGCGAAAACATGGACTCTGCTTTGACAAAAATGCTACACTTCTAGATGAATTTGATTTATGTGATCATAACGCTCAGAACACAGAACTTGATAATATTAACTGTTATTATTTTTAATAGGCTTTTTGTATTTCTTTTCCCTCTGGTAATGAGGGTTGAACCCAAGGCCTTGTGTATGTTAGGCAAATACTTTACTACTTGAATTACACCCCCAGTCCCAACTGCTACTATTTTAATAGGAAAATATTAGATTAAAACATATGCTATAAGTTTTCTCCTTGTAAACATATACTTTTTTATTTATTTGCAAGTGGAGAGAAATAAAGAGATAACAGATAAGCAGAAAGAATGGGTGTGTCAGGGCTTCCAGCTACTGCAAATGAACTCCAGATGCATGTGCTACTTTGTATGTCTACTTTTTGTGGGTACTGGAAAAATGAAACTTGCTCATTAGGATTTGGAGGCAAGCACCTTAACCACTGAACAATCTCTCTGGCCCCTATTTTCTCTATTTTGGTAGTATCCTTAATGCTACTACTAATCTTGCTCTTTAAAATTATTTTAACTATACATAAGAGAGAGAGAGAGAGAGAATGAAAATGGATGTGTCCCACTTTGTGTATCTGGCTTTATGTGGGAACTGGGGAATCAAACCCAGGCCAGTGAGCTTTGCAAGCAAGTGCCTCTCACTTCTGCGCCATCTCCTCAGCCCTTAATCCTGCTCTTGGAAATTCAAGTTCTTGGAAAACAATGAGTTGTAAAAAGGGTTAAGTTGACTTTCATGAACTCAGAGAAATAAGACAGGGATTTGGGTCCCAAAGTATTTTAAAGCAACTTCATGTTATTTTGAAAAATTCAAAATCTTAAGAGTTTGAATTTTCCTCATGGAAATCAGGCAGAATAACTACAAAAGAGTGAGAAACAGACAAGCAACTTTAGCATTTTAATCCCATGATAGTACATGTATTAAATATATTCTGTTGTGAGCATGATTGTATTTATGTATGCATTTGTGTGTGCAAGTACATGTGCCTGTGTGTGTGAATGTGTGTGGAGGCAAGAGGTCAATGTTGAGTGCCTTCCTCAATTTCTCTTCACCTTATTTTTTGAGACACAGTCTCTCACTGAATCTAGAACTCACCAGTCCATATACACCTGCTAACCAGCAAGTCCCAAATATCCTCCTATCTCTTCCTCCCCAGCACTGTGATTACAGTCCCATACCTCCATGCCTGGCTTTTTACAGGTGCCAGGGATCCAAATCCAGGTCCTCATGCTTGCATGCTAAGCACTTAACCAACTGGGTGATTTCCTCAGTCCCACTGTCCGTATTTATTTGTGACAGTGTCTCTTATGACTTGGAGCTCACCAATTAAGCTGGACTGGCTAGATAACATGCTCCAGAAACTTTCCTGTGTCTGCCACCACTGAACTGGGGCTACAGGTACATGCCACCAAACCTGGCATTTATATGGGTACTGGGGACTGAACTTGTATTGTCATGTTTTCAAAGCAAGCACTTTATCAACTAAGCCATCTCACCAATCCCTTCTTGTAATAAATGTTTAAGAATAAAAATATTGTTCTAGGGCTGGAGAGATGGCTTAGTGGCTAAGATGCTTGCCTGCAAAGCCAAAGAACCCAGGTTCAATTCCCCAGGTTCCACGTAAGCTAGATGCACAAGGGGGAACATGCATCTGTAGTTTGATTACAGTGGCTGGAGGCCCTGGCACACCCATTCTCTCTTTATCTCTCTCTCTCTCCCTCTCTGTCTCTTCCTGTGTCTTTCTCTCTCTCAAATGAATAAATAAATAAAAAAAAATAAAATATTTTTAAAAATATTGTTCTACCTATCTCACAGTTCACAAGTTGAACTCCTATGCAACAATAAAACACAGTAATACTTGCTGGTCTAAAGTATTCAGGCATCATGTTCAAAGTCTAGTATTCTCATTTGTTAGTGATCAGTAATTATGAAGTAGACACACAACTTTACTTCCCCTTACTTTGCTAAATCCCATTTTGGTATAAATGTCCCCACAATTCCCTTTGTTGCCAACAAAAGCATTTCTGCAAGTTTAGATACACATCATCTCTTAGACTCACCTGCAATGAACCACAACAGGCCCCACTGCATGGCGCTTGGCATGGGCTGCCTTTCTCACGAAGGTCAGCACTGGTAGGGAATACTCCGGAACACCCATGTCAGGCCACTGGGTGTAGTGATACTGTGTGACCAGGCGCCCACTGGATCTTCCTTTCTGGGAGCCCTGGAAGAGTTCAGATGGCTGCTAGTTATATGGCAGTTATATGCACACACACATATGAACATAAAGTTCTTAAATGCACCTGCAAGATTCATTGCCTAATTCTGGTAGTCAAAGCAAAAAAGAAATACACTGACATTTGTGATAGGCACTTTTATGTGTCCATTTTGCTAGACTATGGTGGGAAGTTGTTTGGCCAAACACTACTCACATTATATGTTGTGCTGAAGATAAATATGTTTATACCTGTGACTAGCATTTGAATTGGTAGGTTGAGCAAAGTGGATCTCTCTCCATAGTGTAGGTGAGAATCATCCAATTAGCTGAGGAGTTACAAGAAAAGGCTAGAGATTTCCTAAAGATGAGTCCCAAGAATCAACATGAAATTCTGCTTGAATTTCAGCCTCTTCACTTGATGAGTTTGGACTCAAAATTACATGTCAGCTCTTACTTGAATTTCCAAGCTGCTATCCTATCTTACAAATCTCCTTACTAGTTGTGCCCATTTATCCTTCTGTCCATCCATTCATCCATCTATCCATTTGTGGTAGACAACTTCAGGTCTCTGGGATGAACTTCCAGGCAAAGGATAGTTATGGAGGAATGGGTTTATTGAAGATAGAGGGGAAGCTCCATATTGGCAAAAAAAAGTTGACCCTCTTTCACAGGACCAAGATGAGAGAGAGAAAGAGAGAGAGAGAGAGAGGGAGGGAGATTAAAGCCAAAAGCCACCTTCAGCACCACAAGCAAACATACTTCAGGAACTCCAGACACAACTCAGGCACTTTGCATATCTTAGACTAGAAGTCCAAATCTACCCTCATACTTTAGGGCTGGACCCTAGGATCCACCTGCACTGACACCTCCTCTATCTAGGTGGCTGCAGATCTAAACTACAAACTTTAATAAAATCTTGAATATATTAGGGTCTGTTTCAGTCAGGTTTGCATTGTTGGTAGAAATCACCCAACCAAGAGCAGCTTGTGAGAAAAGAGGTTTATTTTTGGCTTACAGGCTTAAGGGGAAGCTCCACGATGGCAGGGGAAAACAATGGCATGAGCAGAGGGTAGACTTCACCCCCTGGCCCACATAAGGTAGACAATAGCAACAGAAGAGTGTGCCAAACACTAGTAAGGAGGAGGAAGTTATAACACTGATAAGCCCACTCCCCAAAATACACTGCCTTCTGGAGGTGTTAATTCCCAAATCTTCATCAGCTGGGAACCTAGCATTCAGAACACCTAGGTTTATGGGGACACCTGAATCAAACTACCACAGGGGCCATCTATTCAAACTACTACAGCATCAATGTAACATCCTTCTCCATCCATCCACCTATCCATTCATCAACATCTATCCTTTCATCCATTCATCCACCCATCCACACCATCCACCCATCCATCTCTATCTGTTCATCCACCCATCCACATCTATCCATCTACCTATACATTCATCATTATCCATCCATCTACATCTATGCATAAATATATTTATCTATTCATTTGTCTGGTCTTTTATCCATATCCATCCATCCATTTTATTATTCTTGATTATTTTGAGAAATAAAAAAATAAATAATAAAGTTTTGAGAATAAAGTTATGCATTACTTCTGAGTGTACTTTTTTCCTTCATTTATTTCAATCCCCACTATTTTAGGTTGTGCAATGGTAGTGTATCAAGGATATACAGTGAAGTGACCAGCTTGAGCCAGAGTTCTTGCCATGTATCAGAGTCACTACAACCATCATGACGGTCTGGACCCAAAGCTACAGCTAATACTTAGAGACATGAAAGGGATCATTGAGATGAAGATGTTGCTGTGCTAAGAGCTTTATATCAGTAATACATTAGTGATATAATTTTTTCTGCATCTTGGTTACATTGCCCATTTATTTAAACAAGGATTGATTGAATCAAATAATTGATAATATAACTATAATTTGTTTTTTTCTTATGTATATATTTTAGTTGAAAGATAAGAATTGTGCATGTTTATGGTATACAGCATAAAAATTTTTATTAGGGATCAACTAAGGGATAGCTAAATTGAACTAATTGTATTGCCTTACATACTTTTTTTATGGTGAGAGAAAAATCTACTCAGACTGTTTTAAGTATATACTACATAGTATTGTAGATAGTTCCAATGATGCTGGGATGAACATCCAACCAAACTCGGTTTATAGGAGGAAGGGATTTATTTCAAGCTTAGAGATCCAGGGGAAGTTCCATTAATGAAAGAAGAAGCTGGCCCCATTCATAAATCCAAGCTGAGAGAGAAACCACCAACAGCCAGCAAATACCACAAAGCAGCAAGCAAGGACTGGCAGCAAGTAAGACCCCCCCGACCACCACAGGTCTCAAACTTCTGCATACCTTTGGGCTAGATCCATCCCCAAACACATATTTGGGCTGGACCCCAGGACTCACCTCAAGTGATATGTCCTCCAGCCAGGTGGCTGGATACACAAGTTACAAGCTTTAACATAAACACCTGAGTGTATGGGGGACATACATTCAAAGTACTACACACAGCCATTAACTATAGCCATCATATTATACAATAGATATCTTATTCATCATATCTAACTGAAATGTTGTATCCATTGACCAACAACACTCCAGTCTCTTTATTCCCAGGCCCTAGGGATTACCATTTACGCTCTACTTCTGTGAGTTTGTGTTTCTTAGATTTCACAAATAAAGATTGTTTTTTTGCTCCTGGCTCATGTGATTTAACATTGTCTTTAAGGTTCATCCCAATTGTCACAAATAACTGGATTTCATTCGTTTTAAAAGTTTAATAGCCTTTTATTTTGCATATATATGCCACAAGTTCTTTATCAGTTTATCTGTTGATGGCACGTGTCCATCAATTATTAACTCACCTTTTTTATCTTTGTATTCCTTAGAGTAAAATTCCTCACAGTATAATAGGCAAGCACTTGAACATTCTTCTGGTTGACCAGAAAGTTTCCATATTCTTCACTACCATCAGTAGGCCAGTACTGGTCACATTTTCTCTGCAAAAGATAAAATAAAGATGCAATTTCCATATTTCAAATGCTCAATGTAGGAGTGACCCTTGAAATCAATAAAGGTATGAGACACTTACTCCCCTAAATATTTTCTCTTTTTTTCCTAAGTGGTCATAAATTACTTGTAGAGGAGTACAGGGAGAGAACCACAGAACCGCAAGAGACCTGAGATTATCAAGTCCCATTTTGCCCTCTTGGATGAAGAAAGTGAGGTGGTACATTCTGAGCTACATGGAGCTCGCACTCAAGCCTATAAACTGAAATCTGCTTCATTCTTCATTGCTGTTCTTGAGTTCTGCTTCCTTTTTTTTTTTTTTTTTTTTTACAGTATAAAGAGTACATTGAATAAACAGCTAACTTGATTCACAATTGAACTTTCTAGTTGATAATACTAATAGTTTTTCTTTAACTGTCACACATACTAGAAGGAATACTGATTAACCCTTCATTACTTTTATCCTTCTCTAATGTTAGCTTTATCAGATATTAGATGTAGCAGCTGGGTACTGGTGGCACATGACTGTAATCCTAGCACTTGGGAGGTAGAGGCAGGAGGATCAGGGTTGGGTCTGTAGAGATTGCAAGGCCACCTTAGGCTATGAAGCCTTGTCTGAGAAAACAAACAAATAAACAAACAACACCCTAAAACAAAACAAAGACAGAAGCTCATTGAAAGCACACCTAGCTGGTATTAGTGGATGGCATAGCAAACAACTACACACCCTTCCTTTCTCCACAAGGTTTGTTATCATCACAATAACCTCCACGTTATGCTCCCATATCATTCTCCAGAAGTCCTCTGCTGTGGATTTCAGTGGGCCCTGAGCAGCAATATAAGCCTTTGGTCTGTTGTAGCCCTGAGGAAACAAAAGATAAGTGTATCTTGTTATCAGACTTATATGTCATTTAACACTGTGTAAAACTCATTTTTTTTTTGTATTTTAGAGAGAGAGAGAGAAAGAGAGAGAGAGAGAGAGAGAGAGAGAGAGAGAGAGAGAGAGAATTGGTGCCCCAGGATCTCAGCCACTGGAATCAAAGTTCTGATGCTTGTATCACGAGTAGGCATGTGCCACCTTGCGCTTGCCTCCCCTTTGTGCGTCTGGTTTACACGGGATCTGGAGAGTTGAACATAGGTCCTTAAGCTTTGCAGGCAAACACCTTAACTACTAAGGCATCTCTCCAGCCAAAAACTCAAGTTTTTAAAGTTAGTACCCCTTTTCAATTATAGAAAACTATAAAAAATAAAGAATAAAATTGCAAATCTGGAGAATATTGATAGCACTAGCAAAGATGGCAATTCTGCTTTAATTTTTATTAAAAAATGAATTCTTTTTATTCCAGATACAAAGACATATCCTATGCTTGTGTTTAATTATGCTGTTTTGAAGTGCATTTCAGGCAACGGGGTTTAGTTGTCAAAGCAGTTAAGAAACCTCTAGAATAGTGACCTCTCTCCTCTCTTCTCTGGGCAGGGCTAATCATGAATAGCTCTCTCAAAGAGCATGCAGTGTCTAACAAGATGCTTGATGAACACTAACCTAGCCCATCATCTACTCAAAATGAAAGCAACATCCCTGACCTGGAGATGAGGAAACAAGCTCAGAGGAGGTCAATGATTGCCCAGGTTCCACTGCCAGTGGCAGAGCTAGGATCTAAAATCATCATTCCTGTCAAGTCTACACTCTTCCTGACATACAGGTACTCCTCTGGGAGCTTGAAGTGACTGCTCATAAAACCAACTCTATAGGTAGCATCTCACTTCTTTGAACTCAGCTAGACTTTGAAGTCGGGTCAGGCAAATAATAGAGTTCTCTTGAGAGTCAGTGGACCACAATGAAAACCCAGTGAGTTAAAAAGCAATCTAAAGTCTGTGGAGAGCTCAATAGAATTCAACAAAGCTAGTATCACGAAGGTGCCTAAAACCAAGGAGGCTGCTAACTGGCTTATTATTCATCCTTGTGTGTTTGTCAGTACTACCATGGGAATTTTTCAATTTGGATTTATTGACCACAAACCATATACATAGCACTGTTCTAGCAGTTGTAGGAAATATAAAATAAACTGATTTATGGAGTTATACATCTATCTTAATTTCCATACCCTATCTTGAACATACATTACTAGCCTGAATTCCTTTCATCTTTCAGATGATTATACAAGTAGAACAATGGTATTCAATCTAAAGTCCTGTATCTAGAGGATCTGTTAAAAATTAATTGTTTGACTTTTTATTGTATAGCAGATGCAATGTTTTAAATAATAGTACATGTACAACATTATGGTCCAATAAAGTTTCTATAAAATTTAAATCAAGCACACTTACATCAACATAATTGGCATTGATGTAGTCAGTCAGTTTTCCATCTTTTTCAGCAAGCTGAGCAAGCTTAACCCTGCTGTGATCATCTAGAATAAAAAAGAATATATTTCAGTACAGCACACATCACTCTTCAGAATCAAGTTCTATTATATTTGCATTATAATTTGTCATAAAATTAGAGTTAACAAAAATAATTTAATATATTGGGGTGCATATTGAAATGACAAATTTAATAAAATAACTAGAGCCAGGATCTCTGCTTGTGAGAACTTTTTGACTAGTAAGCACTTTGGTGACATATGTGTAGAGAGGGATATGTAGGTATCAAGAGGAAGGTGCACATGTCAAGGTGGATTGAGACAGAAATTGTATTGGTGTGGGGTGATCAGGAAACTTTCCATGAAAGCTGGATTCTGAAGTTGGCACCTGAAAGGGGTTTTTCAAATGATACCAGAGCTTTAAACAGTGAAGAGCCACTTAAGGTGAAAGAAAAGTGATGGGAGCCCCAGAAAGCTATGGAAGGATGGCAGCTGACATACTCTGAACAGGAGGTTGATGGAGGAAGAAGCAGTTGAGAATGAAGTAGAAAAATCCTTAGGAGTCTCTCTGAAGGGTGACAAGAAATAGCTCTTTCAAAGGAAGAGCCCCAGAGAAGGAGCTACTCCAAAGAAAGCAGGAGCATCAATGTCCAGGCAACAAGGAGACGGACCCAGTACTGCCCATTAAAAGAAAACAAAAACCCTGGATCCTGATACATGTTTACAATGGTAATTTAAACTTGCTGAAGCCAGAGTCTGGGGTTAGCATCAGCTCTACAAAAAGTATATATGTAGGCTGTATGTAAGGAACAATAAAACTTTTACTTAGAATGGCACTGAAGCTTCAGTGAGAGCTACTTTGTTCCAAGGCAAAGGAAGTAAATACTGACTAAACATAGCATACAACCCTAACACCACTGACATGAACACTTCCCTGGAAATAACATGCTGTGTGGACATAAAAAGCATGAACGGAAGAAGCTGTGTGGCAATGGAAAGATGGTCTGGGCACCAGGCTGACCTTTCTTTTTCTTTTCCATTTTGGTTCTAATACTTTTTAGAATTTCTGGGTTGTTTTTCTTTATCTGTAAAGTAAAACTATTATCTATCTTGCAAGGTTGTTTTAGGGACAAAATGAAGTAACATACTCACAATGTCAAGCACCTAGCAGATGTTCAACAAATGCTAATTTCTGTTCCTCTTATTCTGAAGAGGGAAATCTAATAGCCATTGCATCCTGAGAGACAACTGAGAGTCTATGCAGCCAGGATAGTTGTTTCAGTTGAGGAAGATAAACATACAGTAGAGACCTCTGCTAAATGTCATAAACTGTTACAAACCCACAGGAAGGAAAGCAGCATCTGTGCCAAGTATTAGAGAACCGAATCTTAAAGGAGGAGAATGCAGTCTCACAGGACTTCACAATTAGATGGGAACCAGAATTTGAACAGCTTCATTTTTTTTTTCTTTTTTTTTTTTTACTAGGTAGAGTTTCGCTCTAGTTCAGGCTGACTAGAAATCACTATGTAGTCTCAGGGTGGCCTTGAACTCATGGTGATCCTCCTACCTCAGCCTCCCGAGTGCTGGGATTAAAGGCGTGCGCCACCACGCCCGGCTTAAACAGCTTCATTTTTGAACATGTGTATATGAAGCTGCCCAGTGGACACATGAGGGACAACATAAGTTGATTTGAGTTTGAATGGGGTGGGAACATGAAGTAGAATTTCAAAAAATGAAGGGAGGGATCAGGGAGATTGCTCAGTGCTTAAGGACACTTGCTTGCAAAACCTGCCTCATAGGTTGAATTCCCCAGCCGCCCACTTAAATGATAGACATTTATTTCCAATGGCAAGAGACTTTGGTATGTGCACACACATACACAAATAAATTAATAAAAAATAAGAGAAATGGAAAAGAATATAAAGCAAAAGAAGAAACACATGAACACAAGAAGTGTTGCAAGAAGATAGAAGATGGCGATGCCACAGGAAAAAAATATAAGTAAAATTTCCTTAATGAAAGAAACTATGTACTTCTCTCTGGGGAGGAACAGAACACTGACAAAACAAAGAGAAGGAAAGAATTAAAAGAGGGGTTCTCATTAATCCTTTACAAGACCCAGGAAGAATGCCCAGAAAGGGAGAAATAATTTAAAGTAGAAGAAATAAGAATTCAAAAGAGAATCACCATTGGCTTGTAGATTCATAGAAAATAAGTAGCTCTCAAATGGAAGTGTGATTATGAAATATATAAGCTATCAGAAACCATTACAACGAGAGATGTACAATCCATGCAGCTGAAAGAAGGGACTAGATTCAAACTGGAATTCATTCTGCATGAAAAGAACCATGTCATGGATTGCAGGGTATATTTAAGTTATAGTCATTGAAGGCTATGCATGATCAAACAAAAGGCTTTCTTCCTGAATATAGAGGCCCTGAAAAAGCCCCACTGAGGTGTGCCAACATCAGCTGATGTGAGAACACTGGTTAGTAGCAGAAGTAGCAGAGCAATGAGCGTGGTGACATCAGCTATGTCAACTACATACTTACAGGCCACTATGTTGATGTACCGGTTCTTGTGCTTGTTGTCCGGGTGGTTGGAGCTGTCTGCTGTGATACCTAAGTCAACAGTGCAGCTCTGCACTTCCTGGAAAGGAAATTGCATGCATGCCATTGTTTCATATATTCTTTCATATGAAAGTGCCTTAAAATATAATAGGGCAGACAAAACAAACAAGATAATCTAGCAAAAAATATATATTATTATATGTTACAACTACTTCTTGGCTAAAAGAAAATGCAGTGAAATAATGCCTTACCTGGTAAAACTCTTTCAGTGTCTAATGAGGGAATGAATGCCAAAAAAGTAAAGAAATCAAATTCCACAGCACACGACAAATGAGAAAAAAAAGCGTTCATATTAGGTTTACAATGGAAAACTACGATCATGCAATAAATACATTTGTCACATACTAACAAAACAAAATGTTTCAAACACTTGCATGCAAATCCAAATGACTAACAATTTGTAACCTTAACAATATGTTATGGGGAAAAATAACATTTTTACATGGGGACACTGGTGTAATACAATGAATATTTTAAATGCAAATGAGAACCACATATTCCATGCCTCATCTTGTTATAGTAACTGGTGTTACTAATGAACAAGTACAGCTTTATTTGACCACTCTAGCACTATGTGAAACTCTGAATTAGAGAAACATTTTTTTGGTGTTGGTTTTTGAGCTAGAGTAAATAGTTTCTGATTAGGTGTTTTGTTTTGTTTTGTTTTAAGCACATTGGGGATTGTCAAAACATTAAAATTCTGTAAAACATTTAAAATTGTATGTACTATGTCATTTAAAAACAAGATTTAGAAAGCATTACTTTGTATATATTTATCTAGTACACCACTTTCTTGTTTGAACATCAATGGACATAGAAAATTTATTTCTGCTAATTTTCTATTAAAATGAATTAGAGTGTTTTTATTAGAATTGTTTCCTACTTAATCATATGAGTTTGGAATTTATAATTGGTATTAGAGAATAAAACAAAGTCTTATTTTCCAAATGGTATATAACCCAAGTATGAATCTAATGTACCAACTAATGATCCCACCTCTTTTAAAATAAGCTTTAAAAACCTTTTCTAATACAACTCATTCTGATAAATAAAACAATCTAACATACGAACCAATTAAGAGATAAAGCATTATTAATTATTAAGCCAATTATTAAATTAATGATTTTTTTCCTTAAATCAGACTATGAATTAAAAGCAATGGAATTAAGAGGAAAATTCTGAGTGAAAACATGGTTATTTCATTTTATTAATTTAATTATTGTGAACTGTTTAACAATACTCAGAAAAGCATGATATTCTTGAGTCAATAATATGTTTTGGGGCATATGCTGTCACCAGCCTTGATTATAAATCATCTATATTTACTTAGATTTTTTTTCTTTTGACTGTTTGGAAGGTATGTCATCTTTGACCTATTAGAATTTTGATGGGAGCCTGACAGTCATTTAACAGAGCAGGGGACTTTAACACTACTGTTAACACTGAAGCAACGTTGAACTACCAAGAGCCTCCAGCTTATGATAAGAAAACACAACTTGATATTTGAAGTATGAGACTTCATATTATGCCACACTTTACTTCTTACGATGTCTTAAAGTTTTCTAATTTTGGCTCTTTCTTTTTCTACCTATGTCTGACTGATCTGACTGCTGGAAAGCAGCTACTGAGTATAAGGAGAGTAGGTCAGGAGAGTGTGAACACTGTGATCAGGGTGAGATTTCAAAGTCCTTCGAAGAATTTGGGACCCAGCTGAGGGGAAGATAAAATGGCAATGCAAGTGTGATGCTTCCCAGGGGATGACCAGAGGAAAGGCTTACAATCTCTTACCTGTTAGCAAGGTTGATGGAAAGGGCATGGGATTTAAAATGCAAACCTAGGGTTGAATCTCAGGCTTTGTTAGCCATCAATTGTTTACCAACTTCTAGGAAGTTTGAGATTTTTGATCATATAAATAGAAATAATAATAATTTACAGAGATAAGTAAAAGTTGACTATAGAGGTTCTAGGTCCATAATGTAGCAGAAATGCTCAGAGGTGGCACTTCTTTTGTGTGTGTTTGTGATTGTTAATGTTGGGCTCATAATTCTCTATTTTGAAAATTTTGCTTAAGTGGTAAATTTAATAGCCATGATAAATTTTCATTAAACTTCATCACCCCTTCTAAGAGAATTTAACAGAGTATAACTAGAAAACTATTCATTGATAATATAGTTCAATTTTTTTAGAAATGTATTTCCTCTTGATTACTTTGTATAAGACTATCAAAATGTTTTTGCATTCATATCAGTATAATACAAATTTGTATGCAGTTTAACTGAAAATCATGAATCTTAGTAAATCAGTATAATTTGTGTCATTAGAAAATTAAAAAGAACCAGTGTTGCTAATTTTTAACTTAAAGAAAATATACAAGAGATAAGTATTTCATGAAAGAGGATTAACATTTATGTTCTTACTTCTTCGATTAGTATGAATCAGCTTTTCAAACAGAAGACAAATATCCTAAATTATATGGTAACTATAGTAGAACTCCTAGCAGATGAGAAATTATGGAAATATCTTTCCTAGAAAAAAGTAGCCTCAAACTCTTATATCAAGAAATAGTTCACTATTGAATTTTACATATGTAAAAAATTTTTACATATTTTAAAAAGACATATTAAAATCATACCTCAAATTCTTCAGTAAACCCATTACTTGCATGTAAGTCTGCTACATGCTTTGGAAAATGCTTTATTGGAATTGCTCCAACATCATCTAAATGAATAAAAATGTTAAAACGGATAATTCAATTGAAATGAATGTATCTCCCCTTTATAAGTATCTTCTGAAACAACTTCAAAATCAATCATAATTACAACTCAATCTATGTTCAGTTGACAATCAACAATTACTAATTTTATTTATATTTACCATAAGTCATATCCCACATTTAAAATTTGAATTTTATTAGAAATCTCTTTTCCATATATATGTATTTTAAGGTAAACTAATTTCTTTTCACCCTCAAAGTCTCACTTCATATCAATATACAGATTTATATATGGCTAACTTTGTTTATCATGAGTAGAGGCTGTATATAAGTTCTGGAAACAAGTCATGTACAAGTAGTTTTTCCTCATTCCTTCCCTTCTCCTCTCTCTCTCTCTCTCTCTCTCTCTCTCTCTCTCTCTTTTTTTACCTTTATTCCTTCTTTCCATTGTCTGAGACAACAATCTTAATATGTACATGCTGGTGTTACACTTGTTATGTAGCACTGGCTAACTAAATATTTCAACCTCCTGCCTCAGCCTTCAAATGTAAGAATATGTAGCTATATTTTCAACTTATAAAATTATACAGTTTAACAACTTATAGTCAACTAATCAAATGTTTGAATTTGGAAACATTTACCCCTTCTCTCTACAAATAATAAAAAAAATTTATGTGTAGGCTATAAATGTTGATAATGTAAAGAAAACTTTTTGGGACTTTTAATCTATAAAATTTCAAGAGTTTTATCTTAAAAATAATGTCATGTAAACAGTGTCACAGATCTGTTAAATAATTGTGAAGGGACCAAATTATTTTATTATGGCCTTGTTTTATTATTTTCTTGGAAAGTTTTTCTAAGATTAATCATCTTAGTAGTTCACAGTATGCAGTTTCACAAGTGATTTCTTTGACAAGGGACATCAAACACATTTCACTAGAAACAGTTATTTACATCAACAGATGTTCAGCATTTAGGCCATCTAAAATTCTTAAGCTTTAGTTACCAAGAATTTGTTGATAAAAAAAAATTAGAATCCATCTGTTCTCTCTTAGATGAGTGGACCTGAATACTAAAATTGAATTACCCAGTCAAGCTTAAGAAACACCAGACAAAAGGTGTAATTTCACCTTAACACCTAAAGAAGAATCTTGCCTGAAAGTAGCTTTTATAATTAGACAAGAAAACAGAAATACCTTGTCACACCTAAATCATTAGTTCATGAGAATGTCCTTCAAACCAGTGATGTGATCCTGCCTTGCCAGCTTAGCACAAGATTACTTGTTTTCCACACTGAAGTATTTTGGCAATTTCTTTTGCTAATTTGTTTTTAAGTGAGACTAAGTGGCTGATTTTTTTGTTTTCTTTTTGGTTTTTCAAGGTAGGGATTCACTCTAGCTCAGGCTGACTTGGAATTCACTATGTAGTCTCAGGATGACTTCGAACTCAGGCAATCCTGCTACCTCTGCCTCCCAAGTGCTGGGATTAAAGGCATGCGCCACCACGCCTGGCAGTTGCTGATGTTTTTAATGAAGAGTGCATATTTTGTTGATCCAGAGTGAAACTTGGAGAGCTGATGAAGTGATAGGTCAGTATTCTTATATTTAAAGGGCAGGATTTGGGATTCCCTGGATAAAAGCTTGATTTTGAATTATTGCATTTTGTTTGTAAGAATAAACACTGTTGGACTATGTGTGACCATGATGAAAGATTGTGCAGAAGGGGTGTCTAGAAGTGAAGAACGTCACAATTCAACAGATAATAAAAGCTGTCAGTCTCAAAATTCTAATATTGATGAAACAGTACTTTAGTAAAATAAATGTGTAGCATTTTCAAATAAACTAGAAGACTATAAATAGAACAATGGTATCAAAGATTCTGAATTATATTTATAAGAACATAAATGCTTCTAATTTTTGATTGTAAAAATTAAATTTATTACTATATGTAAACATATAATATATGTTATTATATAGTCTATATAATAATTAACATAATTGGTGTAACATTAGCATATATGTAAATAAAAATCTAAAGCAATTATTGCTCTTCTTACATTTTGGTCATGAGATTTCAGAAGTTAACATGTAGAATTTTGGGTTTTTAGCAATGAAATATGGAATTTTACACAGTCTAAAAATGCACCTCTGTGAAATAACTACATAGTTGAATAAATATATCCTTTTCTTTACATGGTTTGGTGAATCCTGTACCTGTTTTGCCCCCTATATTCCTGTGTTTCTTTCCTAGTTCACACACACACACACACACACACACATACACACACACACACATATACATGTGTGTGTATATATACGTGTATATATATATATATGTACATGTATATTTGTGTATATATAGATGTGTATTGATTCTTACTCTAGTCTAGATTGATCTGATATATGTAGTCTCAGGCTGGCCTTAATTCCTAGCCATCCTCCTACCTGAGCCTTCCTAGTGCTGGGAATAAAGATGTGCACTACCATGCCCAGCCTAGTTCACATATGTTTAGACAATCCCTTTTTTATCTGTTACATTCTGAGAAGTCACAAGACATAATGAAATATAATTAACTGGCTGTGATTATATGCTTATATATGTAATTATATGTGCAAACTCTAGGGTCAATGAGTGTTTCTGTCAATGATCACCCTAGTTGTTGAATATTGTTGTCCAGGTAAATACTGATAAGATATAGCAAATATTTTTTTTAAATATTCCATCATTCAGTATTATGGAGTTTTCAAACATTTTAAATGACCATACATTCCTTGTACTCTTTTGTTTTTTCTCCTACTTCCAGCTTTGCTTACAAATTGTTTGGTCTCTAATGTAAGTTAAGAACTTCTTTCTCAAGGAAAACAAAGATGATCAGAAACCAACAAAGTTTTAACCTTATTTTTGTTACTTTCTTCTACCCACAATTACTGCATTTAGTCTGTCCTCTACTGCTTGAGTTTCCATTACCGTGATGGAAATATGCTGGGCATGGTGGCACATGCCTTTAATCTCAGCACTCAGGAGGCTCTTAGGATGTATAAGGATCCATGAGTTCAAAGCCAGCCTAGGGCTAGAGAGTAATTTTAGATCAGCCTTGGCTAGAGTGAGACCCTACCACAAAAAAATACACAAAAAACCCACAAAATGTCTCAAAACTCAGCAATAAATACAAAAATGAAAATAAAAGTGTTGTGGTTAACATTTTATTGCTATTAATGTTTTATACTAACATATGGTATCAGAATAACAATATTTTGTCCTATTTTCTTCATAGTTAAAAATATTTAAAATTAATGGGAATAGGATATACAATTGGCTGTCAGATACATGATGTAGTACATACTTCAGGCAACACAAACATTTGCTGGTGTGTGATGTATCATCTACAAAGCACACCAATAAGAGCAAGCCTTGGACTATTCATTCAATGTCTACTGGCCATACTTTAGATCACTACCTGAAATTGGAAAGATGGGTGTTGGTGGTGTAGATATTACTCGAGGGGATGTACTGTCCTCTAAATAAAAGTGTGCAGTCTGGAAGCACTTCCTGGAAAGAAAAGAGAACAATTATATTGCTAGCCACATGAACATAAGTATGCCATCTGAGCTTGAAAATGATGCTGGAAATACCTGGATTAAAACAGAGGAGCGGACACATGCTCAGGACAGTGATTGCTGGATTTACATCTATTCTGGCAAAACCTAAGACATCAAAGAACTTCATGGCCTCCAAGTTTAATTCACTTTTACCTGCCTCAGATGCAGAACAGTGAGCAGATATCAGACACACTGAATGCAGAGGTATTTGAAGGGTGCAGTTTATATGAAAAAATCCTTTGCTGGTAGAGGAAATCTTACTGCCTGAGATAGTCTCCTGTGTGCTCTACACCAAGGTGTCTTTCCACCTTAGTATCAGAGTTGAAAGGAAAGAACATCTAAAGCTATGCCCACTCAACTTTGAAACAACCATGTCCTCTGACATAATTAGCTGGTAGCCAAACCCAGCAAACTCTGCCTCTGCAGAAATAAAATTCCACAGTGGTAACATTTTGAAAAAAGAGAAGGTAGCTGTCGGCTGAAGATCGCAGAAGAGTGACAGAACTTATTGAGGAGATAATGAGCATATAACCACAACCAGAGGTGATTTTCTTTCTGACAGATGCTAATCCTGATGAGCGTTTGGAGAATGAATTTATTTGGAATCAATGACAGTGATGACCTACAATGTCATCTGCATCTATTTTCATTCAGATAATAGAAGTAACAGCTGGTAAAGGGTAAAAAACAAACTACTGAGGACAGCAAGAACCAACTGCTGATATAAAATAATGCAAGCTATCCTTAATTTAAGAAATTTAGGTAATTAAAACTGCTGATGATACTCTTTGATGTGAGCTTTTTCATTTGGATTATTATTCATGAGTGGTTGAGTTTAAACAGAAATATCTGTCCTAATGAGATTAGCAAATCTCACTTTCTATTTTAAAGCTTCACACTCCAAGGTATTTATCCTAATAAGCTTTAACATGGCATTTGCTCTTATAAAGTAACCCCCCATTTCTCAGTGTATTTCTTGCAAATCAGTTCCCTGGGTAAAATTATTGAGTGGCATCCCACTGTAATTAAAAGAATATTCAATTATTTTAGCAAGGGCTGTGAGACCTTTCTTGTTCTAAACCCCACCGACCTCTATCACTTCACCGCCTACGACTCCCTCACCCAGAATGCTCTACTTAACACTGTCTTCTCTTTTTTATTTCTCTTAAAGAAGTCCTATCTGTACCACCTCAGTGATGTAGCTCTTGCTGCTTCCTAGGCCCACTGCCTCTTTCCTATCACTTTTGTAATGGTCTGAAGGACTTATATTTGAGGGCCTTCAGGGCCAGGCTAGTTAAAGCCCCTTGTTCATCTTTGCCCTTATTTATCTCCCTTTTGTTTGCTCCATAGAACTTATCACTATGTAAAATATAGACGTCCCTCAGCTTGTGATAGGGCTGTCTTGATAAAGTCACTGTAGGCTAAAAATACAGTTAATAGACACTCAGCCCACCACACATCATAGCTTACAGCAGCACAGTGCAATGTAGGGTATTTGTTTCTCACTTTTATGATTTTGATAGGGAGCTATTGAGAAACTTAGTATTTCATATTGCCAGCCTGGGGAAAATATCAACTTCCAAAATTCAACAATTCAAATCTTTGGTATTTTTCTAGTAAATCAGTTCCCCAGACACAATTCTTCTTTTTATTTTTATTTTTTGGATGTACTTCTTGAATAGTCTTCCCACTGTGATTAAAATAATCATAGTTCCTACTGAATATGCATTGCTTTGGCAGCATGATAAAAAATACCATAAACAGGAACTTTTCCATTACTTAACTCAAATTTGTAGAAACTGAGTCTAGACAGGAGAAAACATTTGGCTTGTCTGTGCAAGTATGGGTAGTAAATTCTGATTTATGGATATGGAGACTTTGGACTTGGTAGATGATTTTAAGATCACAGAATGAATATCTTTTGGATAGTTCAAAAATATAGTTAGCTAAGCAGGTGAATATTTTTAGTTAACTCTTAAAATTGTTAGATGCTGTAAGGGACTTAAATTCACACCTGATGCAAGAATCACCTCTAGCACCTACTTATATCCCATTTGGCTTGACCAATAACCAGGAGCCCACTTTTTATGAGTCACACTCAGTTTTTAAATATTTCTTTCTCCTATGACTTACCCCCTGCCTCTAAGTATCCCCAGATGCTACATAGAGTAGACGCTCCCATTCCACTGCTCATGCCTCTTTCCTTGGTATTAGCTCCTGTCCAGATGTATCCACTGGGTTTCCTTCTATTAATCTTTTACAGATTTTTAAAATATGCAATACAAGATTTTTTCAGTGCATAAATCCTATGTATCTGTGGTTCTCAGTGCTTGATTTTTCCCTTTTGAAGTTTATAGTCCAATGATCTAAGCACCTGGTAAGGGATTGACCCTGTTTTGTTCTTGGCTGACTTGGTGTGTCTTTCTTTCCTACACTTAACATGATTCTCCTCCAGATTCAAGTGCCTAACTTTCCAGGTACACATCATGATTTGGACAGCTTGGCAGCATCTGCTCTGTGAAATAGACTCCCATTTCTTAAGCAGATCCTAAAACTCCTCTATTTGTGCAGCTAGCACAAGCTTCCATTCACACCTGTCTACATAAAGACTGTCTATGTAAATGAAATATATATATATATATATATATATATATATATATATATATGCAGATACAGTTATTCAATATATCTACTTAATCAAAAAATGATTTTTATGTCCTGGACATTATTCTATATTATTTTGTTTTAAGTATCATTCTCAATTGGTGGTTAGGATAATTATTTTGTTATATTCTTACATGCTATATCCTTAAAAAAACTTTTTATCATCAAATTTCATAAATATAAACAATTTACAATGATCATAATCTCCTCCTACCATGCTTCCTTTCTCCCTCCCAAATTCCTCCTTCTACTGAATCCCTTCTTCTTTCCAAAGTAGTCTCTCTTCTATTCTAATGGCATTATCTTTTTCCGCCTATTAAGCAGATCTTCTGTAGGTATATACTATATCTATATATACTATATACTTATCCCATTGTGTTTTTATAGAGATGATTATGTCTGTTGATTTTATATAAACCCTGTTCTTAATACAGTGTCAAGAATGTAATAGTTACTCAATGTTTGCTGAATTGTATGAATTTCCAGTAGCAAATAAATCTGCCAATATGTTGTCCAGTTTCATGGCAGATTCTGTTGCCTGCTTAAGCCTCAGCTTGAAATTTCAAAGTGGGAGGGAGAGATGGGACACAGATACTAAAAACATGGGTCAGATAGATGAACAGATGATGTACTAAGAAGTCTAAGAGAGTGGGGAGAAGGAAGTACTTGCTAAATTATCAAAATGTAAATGAAATCCTTAACACTGAAGTTTATCACTCTGTTACATTCATAGTAGTAGCTGAGTAAATATTAACTCTTCAAGGTATAACTATGTAGTGAAAGCTTCATTAGCTTCAGAATGCAAGTGGCCCAATAGGATGTGTGCTAATTTCCTCAAAGAATTTTATAAGATGTTCAAGAAAATCTTGTAAGTGGGAAAAGCCGAAATTGTGCAGGTTAATTTGTGGATGAAGGCCATCTGTATATTGCTTACATACATTTTATAGTGCAGTGTTCCATGGGAAGTGAATTGCTACTCAAGCCATAGTATGGTCGGTATTAGGAAGCTTCCATTCTGGGTTGGTAGGTACTTTCAAGACCCACAAATAGGATGAAGATAAAGAGAACATTTATATTGCTTCCTCCCAGTGAAAACAACTGCTACCCATGGAATGTTCTTTTCCACACACTTTTGATGACGTACAGTTTTGTAAAAGCTAACTTGGGATTTTTTAATGCTCAAACTTAAAAAACAAACTTTTGAAATACTTCATCCTTTTTTCTTAAAAAAATTTTTTTTTGAAAATTTCCCCAGTGCATGTCATTTTGTGACTTAGAAACTTATGGGTTGGCTCATGCAAATTATACCTTAAAACATCTGGAAAACAATTTCAAGGCATTATTTAATATATGACAGGACTCAGTATCTATAGTCCATCTGTTCTGAACAAGCAATGAATGTCTTCACGTCTATGTGCTAAGTGTTGATAACTGTGTCTCTTGCTAATTATCACTCAGCCATGATGAAAAAAGTGATGACTGTGTTAAACTTGTAGACATGGGTCCTATCAATCAATGGTAACCTGATTATTTAATTTACACCTTTCTTCACAGAATTTAGAATTTAAAGCTAGAAATGTGTAATTATTCTGTTTCTCACTATCCGTGTACAAATATGAAACAATATTCAGCATGCTTCATTTATTCACAGACCCTCCTAATGAAGGTTTTACTGTAAACTTAAAGATGATCGACAGATCCAAGTGCAAATAGGAGAAACTAATCCATAAGCGACATACCCAAGGCTACATAGTAAATTAGACAAGGGACCCAAATATGAATTTGTAGAAGGACAACAGAAATTAATTATAGAACTGAACAGAATCCTTTTCTAAGAAAAAAGTATAAAATTCCAAACTATACCTTCTTTGTTTATAGATATGAATTAATTTCATGTAGTGTATGCATGTATGCACAGCTGAGTGTGCTAATGTGTGCACAAACTTGTGGACACCAAATGTCCATGTTTAGTGTCCTCCTCAGTTGCTTCCCATCTTATTCTTTGACTTAAGGTCTCTCATTTGACCCAGAGCTCACAAATTTGGCTAGATGAGTTAGCCAGCATAAACCCCAGAGAGTTGTCTGTCCCTGGATCCCAGGACTGTTATTACAGGTCCTTACCACTGTATCAGGAATTTTCCATGGGTTCTGGGAATCCAAACTCAAGTCCTTAGACTTTCACAGCAACCCTTGATTCATTGAGCCATTTCCCCATCTTTCAAGACTTCTTATTTCATCATAAAGTTCTCATTTTTTTCAAGCAATAGTTTTACTGACTTCTATTGTATTCCTGGTAAGTTTATGTTTTTCCACAAGGTGAGGAACTTATGAATGGTGTAATTACTTTGGTTCTATAAAGGTTTTGATGAATTATAGATGTGTCAAGCTATATTTCATCCTCAAAGCAAATTGTAAAAGATAAATGTCTATGCATCTTAATATAGTCATTATTTTCTTCCTAACACATATTTTTATTTTAATTGCTTGATTTTTTACCTTTGTATATAAGCTGTCATTTTTATCTCTATACACAGTTGACAAACATCTTATACAAACTCATTAAAATACTTTTTCTATGTAAAAATTGTGTTTTCCTAAATAACTTTTGTAATCATAACATGTGAAAAATCTTAGATTGTGATAAATTCTATGACAATGTTTGAATGTTAATTAGATCAATATGAAGGTATAATTGTCAAACACCTTACTGAGCTTGTTTAAGCATGAATAATGGCAGCAGTTTATCGTAGTACCTCTAGATCCATAAATGCACCTTGTCCACATTATTGGCAGCTTTCACATAAAAACAATTATGAATATGCTTTGAAAACCTTCCAGATGAAATATGGGCAGAATCTTAGTTTTATTAATGAAATTTTCCAAGAGAAACGCTCAACGTACCTCCAATAGATGAGAATACCCACAAGAACCACTAGACAGATAAAAGTCAGGGCTGACACGATCACGAGGGGTATAACCGCCTTCTTCTCAGATTCCAGCCCCTCAGCTAGACCAATACGAGACTCATGGCTACTATTACTGGCCTCTGTAGTTGGAGAAAATTGAGACAGTTGAGATGTAAGATGAAGGAAAAATCATGACACTTTTCAACTGATAATTATAACCTTCTCTGTTGATACTTACCTTTAAGGGTTTTGACCTTATGATATAAAGGCTGTCTATAATTATAAGACAACTTAAGTAAAATATACCTTAAAAACAGGCATAATGTTAAATATAAAAAAAATCTATAATAACCCAAAAAAGATCAGCACAGATGGAAGTGCTGTAGCAGGACCTATGACAAATACTGCCTAGAAAGCTTGTTCAGAGGAAAAACGAAGTATTAAAATAAGAGAACTGTCCAGTTGTACAAAATGATGAAGAAAAATATAGTGCTACCTACCGGATCATCATATGTAGTCTCGATGTTCAAAAATTAATTTTAATGCAATTACTTTTAATCTTACAAGTAAGCAAATAATTAAAAACAATTAATAACCAACTTTTAAAAATATTTATTTGAAAGAGAGAGAGAGAATGGGTATATCAGGACCTTCAGCCACTGCAAATGAACTCCAGGCGCATGTACCACCATGTGCATCTGGCTTACATGGGTACTAGGGAATTGAACTTGTGTCCTTAGGCTTAGGCAAGTGCCTAAGTGCCAAGCCATCTCTCTAGCCCAAAAACCAACTGTTAATTATAAATTTATGTTGGCTTTAAAGATAATTTTCAAAATTTTCATCTGCTATTTTTTAATCAACAATAAACATACCCTTCATTTTATATAATTAAAGAAATACATATCATATGTCTAAGAAATTATTTTCAAATATACACTGTAAGTAATGAAAAAGTCTGAATACATCCCTAGGGCTAATTTAAATATATGGCAGTAACAATGCTTAGGCCCTGTCAGGTACATTATTGTATCATGACTAAACCAGTCACTGAAACTAAGAGTGCCTTCCATATTGCTAAAGGGCTCTAGGACTATGAATGCTGGTGGCAAGTAAGTTCTTCTCCTCTTCTTTGAGGGGTGTTTAGTGGACAAACAGGGCAGCAGTGTGCTGGTGTTGCTGCTTCTCTTGTCTACCTGTACAAGTGCCAAAAGAATTCAGTTTACATTCTCTATCAAGGTCTACAAACTTCTGGTACTTGGCACACTTGATGTTTTCTACTCACTATCTTACTATCAGTGACACAAAGCAGAAAGAAACAACTTACTTTTAAATATGTAAAGTAACCTTAAAACACTGAAAACTTAAGACTACCATTAATGCACATATATAGCATTAAAATATGTCTAACTGCAGAGAACTTATGGTTTAGAAAAACACCTTTCTGGACCTAAGGATAACAGACAAAGCCAAGAACTGAGTCCATTCATATGGAAAGTTACCAAAGAAATATAAGTGATATGCACATTTCCCAGGAATCTTGTTCCATGAAATATAGAAAAATATGGAATTCAAAGATTTCCCTAAATACCATAACACTGTACAAAGGTAAAACTATTTTAAGCCATCTGATATTTGTACTGTGGTTAATATTCAAAAACCAAGCTTTACATTTTATTTGTCACCCATATGCTCTGGCCATTACATCTTGTGTGGACACTCATGTAGATTCCTAATAATCCAATTGTGTATACACTAAAAAAGTGCCCTGATAAATTTTTAAAAAGCATCTTTATTCATCCCTGGCTATTTTTACATATTTTTTTCTTATATTGACAAATGGGAGTTTGTGAGTAATAAATAGAATTAAGTGCTCAGTGCTTGGTATCTAACAACTACAAATGGTGGCTAATATTGTCTTCTATAACAGTCATTCTTAAACTGTGATTCCCAGAATAGTTACACTAGCAGCCCCTTAACCTGTCAGAAATGTGAATTTTGGACCTCACCTAAAGAACATCAAATTGTCTGAATCAGATCCTCCTTGAAAATGAAAAATATAAGTTAATATATGTATAAAGTAAGCTTAGGTAATTATATGGGCCTTCAATAATCACAAAGATTTATTGCTGTATGTACATGGATGTGTATATAGCTAAATATATCATATGTATATACACATATACACACATAACATACTTATGATATATATGTGATATATACAGAAGATATATAACACAATTACATTTTGTATTTGAGTACATGTACTATAAACATATACAAATATATTGTCTTCTACATAAATGTTCATCATAAATTCTCTGGGATCTGATATTAAGCTCTGTAAGTTAGGAGTTAGAATGATAACTCTATGGTAATTACATATTATGAAACCTTGTTTTATTTATTTATTGTATAAAATGCCATACCACATAAAAGTATGGATAACCAACTAGTTACTTTGTATAGTGTTCGGGGGAAAAATTAGTGGTCTTGATTTACTTATTTAGTGAGAGTAAAATATATGCTTTGATATAGTTGAGTAGTGCATATGAATAGCCTACATGACAATAAGACAATGAGGAACTAATATTAACAATTTAAAGGGTTGAAAATAAGACCATCATTTTGGTATGAAGATTTAAGCATTATAAGTATTTTATTTTCTTCAATCTATGAAGAACTTTCTCAGAGACAGACCCTAACTAAGGAGTTAGTTTTGTTTCCTTTTTAGGTGACTTAAATCAAGTAATCTGGTCTTTTTTGGTCCATTTTCTCATTTACAAATAATGAACACTAATATTTGCTCGTACTTTTAAGAAGTACATTCTGTAAACATTTGTATGTCTGAGAAATATACCATAAATTATGTCTCAGACTAAAGGGCGTGTTCAATAATTGGATAGGCCAGAATATGTATGATTTTTACAGGTACAGTTTTAAAAACAGGCAAGAATTCCCCCTAATCCTGTTTGATCCCTTTTGCTTCATTAATTGTAATTTCATGAAGCTAAGTGTTATATTTCATATTGATTTCTCCTCATTCGTGGGAGATTTTTTGCTTAACAGTTAAACAAATCTAATTAATGCATTGAACAGAATGTTTTTCAGTTAATAATCATAGGTTTAGTGTTCTGCTATATACATGCATATATGTACATATACAGCTTTGCCTTAGCACTATGACCTAGCAAGGAAGAAAAATTGACATATTCTTCATAGTTCCCTTTGAAATAAATATAGTAAGTGAAAAAGCAAGTACTATAATTGAGAACAGATAAAAATTCATATATATGACAACACTAATGACTATAGTGACCTATAGACTCATTATTCATTCTCATACACCAGAATTTATACATTTGAACTGCCATTTTCCATAGGTATTTAGTCAGAATTTAAAAATCTTCTCCATTGAATGTACAAACTTTAATTGCTGTTGTACTGAAAAATATGCAATAGATTCACTTTAAAAATATCAGAGCTCAGTGTGGTGGCGCATGCCTTTGAGCCCAGCACTTGGGAGGCAATTGTAGGAGGATCACTGTGAGTTTGAGGCCACTATGAGACTACAAAGTGAATTCAAGGCCAGCCTGGGCTAGAGCAAGATCCAACTTCAAAAATCCAAAAAGAATATATATTTTCTTTTCAGAAAAAAAAGCATATCCTAAAGAGATTAATTCTATACTCTGAATTACATTCATGCCTACGCCTTAAGAGTATGTGACATTAGCCTGTCTTTTAAAAAAAAGATTTAAATAGTTCCATTGTTAATTACACACACCTCATCATTAAGTAAGAACAAATTATGAAACTCTTGCTATCAATTCAATGAAATTTCCTAACATTTCATGAGCTTAATGAAATTTAACTTTCCTTTTCTTCCCATTGGCATTTAAAGCACACATCTGTATAACATATGCTACAAGTAATCTGCTCTAAGAAACATCTGGCCAATAAACCAATCCACATAAAGTAAATTGACAATGAAATGCATCTCTACAGAAAATGTTGTAGTGTTTTACATCTTGTCACACAATACCTATACATACCATGCATATTAATGCCTATTTAACTCAGAAAGGCACGTATAACACCAAGCAAAAAGTAGACTGCATTTTGTTGATTCACACTGCCCTCTTTAGGCAACATGAGGAGGATCAAAGAATGACAGCTTTTGAAACTTGGAACTTTTTCATAAGCCTCCCTTAGATATCAAACATTAGCAATACAATGTTTTTTTTTTAAAGTTCCCCAAAGTGATGTGGGTGTGGGAAATGTCTCATTCTTTTCCATCAATTCATCAGAGACTGGTGCTTATAGCATTTTATTATGAGATTTCATAATCTACTGGAATTAGTTTACAACTTGTTTTAGCATGCAAGTGTGAAAAATAAAATTATCTCAAACTAGCACACTCCAATCTTATTTTAAAGTCACTATGCCAAAAATATATAATGAACACATAACTGTTCCCATACATAATACAAATTCTGTAGAATAAGAACTTTTAATGACACATAAAAGTTGTTTTATGTATTTCAGAGAGAATTAAATTAAAGATCAAAATATTGTGAATATTCATTAGAAATGGTGAATAAAACATTCTAAATGCTATAAATTGATTTGTTGAATGTTTTGATAGAAGATAGTCTGCTGTCTTACCAGGCTTCATTCTTTCCACAATACCCCTATTTTTACTGTTACAGAAAGAAAATCATCACATCTCATTCTATTCCCTTTATCACAACTAACCTGCCTCTGAACTGTTGGATACTTCAGAATGCCCACTAGTTGAGGACCGTGGAGATCCAGGAGTTATGTCTGCGCCACCTGCTTCCAGGACACCATTGGCATCTCTTTCATTACCATCAGGAAAACTGAAATCTGTGGAAGTCTCATTATCACTAAGGCTATCTGAGGTGCCTTGCCCTGATCCACTCTCTTCACCACTTGCCAAAACTGCCCATGCCTCTGCTTCTGGGGAGAAAGGCAGTAAAGCACTACCAGTCTGAGTGTCACTGTTTTTTTCTTCAGCATTGTGCTTCTGGGTTAGTGTATTAGTTGGTGGCTTATTAGGACTTCTGTCCTCAGTAATTTGACTATCTGTGGTTACACCTGAGCCTTTATTATCTTCTTCTGAATTCTCAGATAGGGAATATAAAATGTGATCACCCACAAGACTGTTTTCATGGGTGTCTGAGTTATTTGTTCCCTTTTCATGTGATTCTCTATAGGATGAGCATGACATACACTTATTGATGGATAAGCCGCCACTATCTCTGCCATCATAATCATCATCATCATACTCGTCCACATCATCCCCACCAACCACCAAATCAGTGTCAGGTCTGGCACTATGAGTCAGCTGAGGAATAGCTTTAGAAGGAAGCGGCATCTTGGATGTGATCACAGAACCATCTCTGTGGGGAGGAGCAGCTGTCATGGAAAAGTGCCCATTTCCTAAAGGAACAGAAAGATCAGGAGCTACAAGTATACCAGAAACAGCTGTTGGGATACCGGCAATTTCCTCATCAGTAAGAGAACTTTGGGTGATGGTGAAAATTTCATCAGAATTTATAACCTGATTTATAATGGTTCTGGGTGTTTCAATTGAGATAGCAGGAGTAGCAAATGCATGCCTTCCTTTTGGAGGCAAGGCCTGGGACACCTCCAAATTTGCTGTTTGGGGCAACTCATTATTACTATGTAAAGAAGGCAGCACTTGCTGAGAACTTTTAGGG
Organism: Jaculus jaculus; assembly: GCF_020740685.1. Classification (NCBI taxonomy): domain Eukaryota; kingdom Metazoa; phylum Chordata; class Mammalia; order Rodentia; family Dipodidae; genus Jaculus; species Jaculus jaculus. Next base: position 82,665,380 of record NC_059111.1, on the reverse strand, counting down.
AAATCTTGTTCAAAATATTTCTCATTTGGATAAGCAACCATTAAACCTTGAAATGAAGCAGAGTGCGTATCAGGAGATGAGGCAACAACAACTGGTAGAGATGTAGACTGCAGCATGTTTTCACTTGAAGCGATATTTGATGCCAGGAGATGCGACATTGTAGAACTAATTTGATCAACCTTGGAGGTGTCAACCAACATTGGATCACTAGGTACAGCTGGAAGAGCAGTTTTAAGCAAGGTGTCAACATCAGGAGCCTGGAAGGAAGGCTGCTGCAACACTTCAGTATGAAAAGCTGTGGCCTCATAGAACAAGAGCTGAGTTGAAGGAGAGAGCACTTCACTAGAAGCAGGGTCAGAGGACGCTGGCTCTGAGTTTGTGCTAAACACAGATTTAAATAAAGTGTCACCAAATGCTTGAGACACAGTATGCATATGTTGAACTGGGAAGTTATTTCCTGTATTTTGACTAATCTCATGATCAAACACCTGAGTAATAGGATAAGCAAGAGACCTCAGAAGCATGCCCTTTATGCTAGAAATGGAAACAGCACTTCCTTGTAAAGATGCGTTCAGCTTACTTACAATATCATACACCTTGGGCATGCCTGTGCTTTCAGAATGGTTAGCCATCTCACTGAAAGAAGAAACTTGCAGATCAGTCTCATTTCCATACGTTATTTCACTTTTAGAAAGTACCTTATCATCATCACTAAACACAGGTGTTGTATATGTAAATTCAGCTACAGAAGCAGGTGAAGAAATGTTAAGGGCTGTCAGCCCATCTGTGTCAGGTAAAAGGAATAATTCACTGTCAGAGGACGCTCCAGACCACTCCTCATCACCAGAGAGGGCAGGAGTAGGCTGAAGTAATGGCGCAGTTGGAGTTATGAATGAAGACTGGGGCACTGATATATGGCTGGAGCTGCTAAGCAAGGAACCCTGATTGGATACATTAACAGAATCATGCACAGGTACTGCAGAACTGTAAGAAGCAGTAAACACACCCTGGGAGCCCTCAGTACTAGGTAAGGCATGAGAAAGTTCAGGCCCTGGAGAATGTGCATGCAATACGTCACTGCTCGATGGTTCAATTTGCGAAACCATAAGCGTTTTATACAGGACAGCAGATTCACTACCAAATTCCAATGTCTCTGAAGCAGCATGAATAGTGGTCTGATGTGACAGCACATCAGAGTATTGAGCAAGGCTGGGCTCTAATAGCAAATCACCCCCAGCCACTGGCAGAGAAGCATGCAAAGAGAGCTTATCCCTCTCAGAGGCTGAAGTAACTTGTGGAAGGATTTGAGAAGCTGTATGTGGATGGTGAAACAATTCACTACTGAAGGAAGCAGAGGAAAACGGAAGCAAAGGTGCACCATCATAGGAAGACAGGATGGATTCAAACGACACACCGACACTGGGAAATACAGGCGTAGCATGCAAGGCCGAGTCACTACTTGAAGCAGCAGGGGTAGTGTTGAGGGTCTGATTGTCAAGCAACAAAGGGGTGACTAGAGGAAAGACTTCACTACTGGAGGAAGGTTGAAGAAGTGTCTCACCATTCTGTACTGGTTGTGTTGTCTGAGGGTGAAGCACATTAATGGTAGGCGCCAAATCGTGCTGTCTGGAGGATGGAGTGAAGGCACGAGGTGTTACCTCCGTCGGGACGTAAGCAAATGTAGAATAATGTGGCATTTTCATATCTGTCACCAAGGGATCATGTGACTCCACAGTGCCTGGAGAAAAGGTCTCAGCTGCCTCCCCAGATTCATCAATTTGGATTTCTGTGTAATTAGTGTGGATAGAGCTCTCTCGACCAGACCCGACCTCAGGCTGTGTCGTCACATCTGTGGTGTGACCAAGCCACATGCTTCCATCACCAGAAGGATCTGTGACTGATTCCTCCAGACCGGATGAAGATGGATCTTCTGAAGCATATCTCGTAGATCCTGGTTTAAAGGCCTCATATGTGATTGCCTCTGGGGTTTCTGAAGAAAATATAAACCCATGAGATATATTGTCAGAGTAGAACGGCACAGCAGATGTGGCAGGGCTGGAGCCTGAAGAGTCATCTGCTCCAGGGTCGAGCTTGAAATCAGTTAATAAGCTTTCCTCCTCACTGATGTCAGTAGACACCTCTTGATATTCTGTTATAGAAATCGCCTGTAGAGATTCTGCAGTCCCAGACAAGTTCATCTGTGGGAATATAAGGACTGTTTTAGAGCCATCATTTAAAGAGGCTGAAGTGCCTTCCAGAGAGTGCTGTGGCAATTCAGTTCCAGTCTGGGAAGGCAAGGAGATTTCTTTTTCTGTATCTAATTCAGTGACTTGATGGGAAGTGGAATTTAAAGATGTGTTCAGAACATAACCCTTCCCAGAGAACTCGCCTCCTTGTGTTGGAGATCCGTTAATCTTGGCCTCATTGTACTTAGTTCCTGTGTGACTGTACTGTGTTGTGATAGAAACCTGGGGTTCCTTCTTCCTTATTTGGTCTGTGGCACTGTCTCTACCAGGATTCAAAATAGCGTCTTCGTTGTTTTCCTCCTCCTTTAAAATACAAACAAAATTTAATGGAACATAAGCAAATTAAGAAAAATAAAATCTTAGCAATATTTTCTAATGCATTTTACAGCTATTCTTCAGTGGTGGAACCTTGAGAACATTTTACTCCCATGAAACACTATCCTATTCTATCCTATCCTTCCACTCCACTCCCTTCCACTCATTCTGTTTTTTTCTCTTTCTGCTCAGTCAATGTGCATCTGTCCTATAACCATTACTGATAATTCTCTATGGAGAGTAATCAAATTTAGTAAAAATATGTTAGTTATAACTGCCTTTATTTCAATGCTATGTAATGAGGCAACTGAACTTATATGACAACTTTAAAAAGAAATCACTTTATAGTTGTATTTAAATATTCAATTTGTTATTAATTTTCTTGCTCATTCCATCAGGTAATAACCTAAATGTCAACTGGATTTCATGTAATACAAATTGGTAAGAGAAGCATTTTTTTCAAAGAGCAAAACAGTGGAATTCAGGATATTTAGGTGTACATATTCAAACTAAGTTCTAATTTTTAAGTCATGTAGGGAAATCTAGAACTTAAAGAGCCATGCTTTATAAGACTTTGGCTTATATAAAATATAACAGATATTTTAAAAGAAACTTGTCAAAATACGATTCTAGAACAAGTTATTTGATTTCCTGCTTCCCTTAGAATCATGATTCATGAGACAAAAATCTTCCATACACATATAATGGGGGTGTTCTGGCTAGATGTTAACCAACCAGTTATGCACCCTCCAACTCCCCCTCCCGTGTGTGTGTGTATTGCTAATATATCTTATTTTTCAGATCATATGTGACATAAATTCATCAGTGTCTTCATGTTCAATGATTTGTTAGAATTGCCAACTCTTGGGTCTTTTTCTTCTTTCTTTCTTTTTGTTTTGTTTTATATTATTTTTGACGTAAGGTTTCATTCGAGCCCAGGCTGACCTGGAATTCATTACATAGTCTTGGGGTGGCCTCAAATGCATTGTAATCCTCCTACCTCTGCCTCACAAGTGCTGGGATTAAAGGCATGCACTACCACTCCTGGCTCTTAGGTCTTTTTAAAAGAAGGAAAAAGTGACTAAATATGAATTAGTTAGTGAGAAGTTGGTCAATATTACTAGAAAGATCTAGTTCTCTTTTAATGTTTATTTTTATTTATTTATTTGAGTGAGAGAGGGAAAGAGGCAAGGGGAGAGAGAGAGAGAGAGAGAGAGAGAGAGAGAGGAGAGAGAGAGAGAGGGAGAGAGAGAGAGAGAAAGAGAAACAATAGGAGTACCAGGGCATCCAGCCACTGCAAATGAATTCCAGATGTGTGTACCACCTTGTGTGTCTGGCTTATATGGATCCTGGGGAACTAAACCTGGGCCCTTTGACTTTGCAGGCAAGTGTCCAAATCGTTAAGCTATCTCTCTAGCCCAAGATCTAGTTCTTAAGCAGTGTATACCCATGGACATATATCTTTCTCATAGCAAGCTTTATTGTGTGAAAGAGAAGTTTCCAGAAATAGAAGAATCTAGGGTTAGTGACTACATGTTTCTGTGAAGCTTTATGATTTGGTTGGTTGCACAGTATTTTCCGAGGCAATGTGTCATCTTTACAAAAGAAATCACATTTATCTGAATTGTACTGAATGCTAAAAACAGATATTCTCCTACATTCCTTAGAAAAATTTCCTCTCTCTACATTGGCATTTCTTTGTGGAAATCAGCATTCTATTTGATAGCCTGTTTTACAAGAATAGCTAGTGAAATTTCACAAAATAATATCTTAAATAAAATATTGGCTCTCATATAAAAACCTAACACATGCATGCAAAAAGAAATGACAACTTGTTTTAACATGATTTTGTGAATATATGTTTATGCCAGATCTCTCCTCATTTTGTAGGTTCTTACCAAAATTTTATTTCATAATCTGATCCAGAGTTAAGCTGAGGACTAATGTTCACCTTAGTAGAATGGAGTCTCTACACTCTTCTTTATTCTGATTCAAAACTTTTCCTGTCCTTTCTGTTATTCTCAGCACATGTCACTCACATTTAGTTTTGAAGGTGGGAGGGAAGCCAACAGACAAAAATTCAGACCAGTGAAGTCACTTCTGCCCCTTTCATCCTGTACAATGGATTGTTTCCCACTACATCCTAAATCGGTTGTTAAAAATCTTCCTCCTGTCATCTGCTCACAAATTGAATGCAGGTATTTTGTGTTTCTTCAAATTTTTTTCACCAGTTTAAATAAGTATGCATATCCTCTAAATAAACCAGCATAAAGGAAAGCCCTTCAAATTTAACCTCAGCTTTCATTTTCTCTTTCTCTTTACCTTCTCCACTTTCCCAAAGACATATCATATATTTCTGTATATGATCTAGTAATTTCTGTGGACCAGACAATAATATTACTTTTATTATATTCCATACAAATACACTTTATCATATCCTACCATAAACTATGTATGCTCCCATAAAATGTTTCCTCAAATATAATGATGCTCATTTCTATTTTCCATTATATATTTTTGAGGAAAAATCTATATACATTTCACATATATATGCTTCAGTTACCTTGTCTTTCACCAGATTTTATGGGGTTCAGTCACATACCACTTGGGATCTGGTGAAGACTGACCATTATCCATGCCTTTTTCCACTGTATGAAGTATTATTACCTCATGTCACCATTTTAAGAAGACTCTATCATTCATAATCTCTCTCTCTCTCCCTCTCTCTCTCTCTCTGTGTGTGTGTGTTTTACTGCAAAGATTTTAGTAGGCATTCTTTCTAATAATCTCCAGTGGGGTTGTGTATCTCCCATCCACTGTGTTTTGTTCTATGTCACTCATACCTGTTATACTTGCTTCTCTTATCAACTTAAAAAATAGTGTTAACCCTGACTGATCATACTGAGACACTTAGTTTTCAAAGTGACACATTTTTTCTTTATAGAATATCTAATAAATATCTCACAAACTCCTCGTTTAAATTTTCATGGCCTAAACATCTTCATGAAGACAGTCTACATATATCCAAGCTCTGTCATTCATTCCTGCATGAAGTCATGGCAGTAGATATTAGATAGCTTTAGCAGTATTTGCATCCCACTTAAGAATCATGCTCCAGGAAAACACACTACTAAATGTATCTGTTCTGATTTAACTCTATACTATATTAGTTCATTACAATAGCATGACATACGCTGAAATGCCAAGTCAAGTTGTCTAACCACAGTCCCAGGATCTATCACCTTAAGCCTTCACTGTATTTATGGTGCTGTCTCCCTCTCCCACAGCTTCTGCTTATTTTGAGTCCTACTGCTAAAAACAAAGCCCATTAATGAAATCAATTTGTATAAATCACTCTTCTTCCAGGACACAATCTGGAGGATAACTTTAAACATTCTACTCTGCACTGAGTAGGATTCCTTCTTTCTCTCTCTGTTGCACAATCTCTCTTTTTTCCCTGATTTTCTCTCCACATGTTTCCGTTCTATTCTGTGAAGAGATGGGGGGTTGACGATTGTGATTACTCCTGGGGAGATTTCTCACCTACCTGGTTATCCCAGGGTGGCTTTGCCCCACCACAGAGATCACAGCACCTGCTGAATTTCTCTTCCCATACCTGGTCTTGATTCTTAGGTATAGATATAGCATCAAGTTTCTGATGTCTTTACCTCAAACTGTGCAAAGCCAGCTCTTATCTTCTAACGATTTCTCACACATCTGTGAATAGGCTACATTTTCAATTAACTTCTATGACTACCTACGCATGTGACATGTTTTGTTTTAATTGGAAACTGGATTAATAATAGGTTGTGTTATTTATCTTATTTTAGTCAAAAACCTTTATTTTAATTATAATATGCTAGCTTGTGTAGAATACCCAAGTATTTTCACTTTTGTCTCCAATGAGAAGATCTGCTTATGTTTGTAGTATATGTAATTGATCAGTCTTCAGGGACTATGGAAAACATGGCCTTTGGCATTTCTAGTCTAGATTGCTAGGATTTGAAGTTTATTCAAAGAGATAAATGATGTACTAAATATAGTCTTGTAGTTTTATGTAGAAATTTGCATTAGAAAACTTCAAATAACTTTGTTAAGTTTGTGCTGAAGGCTTCTTTAGCATCAATAAAGAGGAAACTAAACACAGACTTTTGATACATTAATTTTGTATTGCATTTTATAGTGCATGAAACTCCAACTGAATATCATTTACTAGACAGCACAGACTACTGGAACAAGAGCTTACTTTTGCTTATCACACCAATGATTTGAATTTAAAACATGGCATAATGATTTCCTTTTTTAGCTTGGTTCTATTAATAATTTTAGGCATTGTATGCCCACAGTCATGTCCATTAAGACATACCACACCCAAAAAGTGATATTCCTGGATGAATTCTATGACCTTGTGTTCATAAGTGGACTACTCATTTATGTAATGCAGCCCTTTGTAATACAGAATGACTATAAGATACATAAATTGCAAGGTAATCATATCTGTGCAAACATACCCTGATTTCAAGTTATTATTGGATAATAGCATTAGGCATTACACAATCAGCTCTTATATAATATGCACATATAAATGCATTTATATCATCCACAGCAGTACCTAGATTGCATATCATTTCAGGTATCAAGAGTAACACATTTGATAAAAAATTAAAAAAAAAAAAGAGTAACACATTTGGATTTAGGATGAAATTCAAGATTAATTCAGTAAATATTTTCTCTCATTTCAAAAATTTAAGATAATGTTAAAATTTATTGTTATTCTCAAATACTAATTTTCTGGAAAACACTGAGCTAGCAACATACATTTTATACAAGAGCTTAAACACAAATAATCAAATCAAATGAACAAAATGTATACCATTATATCTTAGTTTATATTTCTTATGAAGCTATCAATTACTGGTTATTTATAAGTAAGCTGTACCATTTTATTGTATTAGAAAAATTTGTATGCAGAAAAGTTTTCATGAGGTAGGAGAACCACTGTGATTTCTAGGTTGGCCTGGGGCAGAGGGAGACCTGCTCCCCCCAAAAAATAAACGTACAAAAACAGAAAAAGAAATTTCTATACATCACCAAATTATAGCTACTATTATTTTTTAACAGTTCATTAGATATTTTTTTCAATTTCTAACCATTTTGGGGTGTTAAATCAAAGCATCTTCTAATCTGATTGTGATTTCAGTGATTAACTCAACAGTGAAAACTGCAACATTAATTTTCATGAATGCAATAATATCTAAAACTCTAAGCAATAATCTAAGATAGACTTATAAAACATTTGGATATAAAAATGGCTATGATACCTTGATTATTTCTTCAGTTCCAATTAATTCAGGAGAAAGGTCAAGTTCTATAAAATTAAAAACAAAATTGTTAAAAATTTTATTTAACTCTTTTAGTCTTCTGGGTTTACCTTTGGGTGAAAGGAGGGAAAATTTAAGAAGAAAAACTTAGGATTGAAAACTATAGAGTCTCTCAAAATAAAAATTTCTAATTTGAGTCTTCCATATGACTTATCATGACATTTCAGTACCACACAAACTTACATGTAACTGTATTCAAAGCATTAATCTCGATCCTCCACTCCAATTCTCTTCCCCATGCCCACCCCAACTTTACCACAGAAAAAGAAGGACCATGAGATGAGGCTCTTGTATTATAAAAGAAACCCAGTTTTTCCTAACTGCAGTCACCTTTAACCTTAGCAGGGCTGATTGGAACAGATTTGAAGAAAGCCAGGGATTTTATAGAGGGTTGATATCACTTATTGCCTAATTGTTCATGAAATTCTTTTGACTGAGGGCCAAATAAGTAAATCTTATTCTTGAGATTTGGGCTCATAGTTACCTGTATGCAGGGTGCCACATTAGGTAATGTGGAAAGCATTTTTCAGTGGACTCCAGCCCAGATTGACAACACAGAGGGCCTAATACAAAGATTCCTATGCATTTTAACTAAGGAAACCTAGCTAATATCACTATCCTCCCCCAACCAACCAGAATCAATATAGTTCTATTACTGACAAAATAAGAGTTGCCAGCATATGTTAGAACAGACTAAGAGCTCTTGGGTACGGCCCAGGGCTAGAGCATTGGTTCTCGCTGTCCATCAAGGAACTGAGCACACTGAGTGCTGGGGCAGTGGATATTGCCCAGTTTTCATATGAGCTGCATGGATTATTAGGAAGATGGTAAACAAAGTATCTTGGAGGACTTGAGCACTATCATAATTTTTTAAATTACAAATAGGCTTTTATAAAATCTCACTCCATCTCCAAAATTGATGTTCTGAACCATCTTCCTGTTGTTTATGCTCTGCAATTTAGGCTCTACATGTCCTCAAAGTAATGCGTATTGTGCAGAAATTTCAAGGCCTAACTGAACTGACATATCATAACCAGATTATTTTTCCTAATACAGACTGTCTTAAGTTCTTTGCTTGTTCGCTTGTTTATTTATTTGTGTGATGTTTCTAAATTAAAATCATTCCCATTGTTTCAAACACAAGAGTTTTTGTAACCTTCAAGACAAAGATACAGGAATTTGATGAGAAGCAAATGTACTATCACAGAAAAAGCCATTAAAGTATTTTTTAAAACATTTATTTATTTATTTCTTACAATCAGAGAAAGAGAGAGAGAGAATGGGTGCTCCAAGGCTTATAGCCATTGCAAATGAACTCCAGATGCATGTGCCACTATGAGCATCTGGCTTATGTGGGACCTGGAGAATCGAACCTGGGTCCTTAGGCTTCACAGGCATGTGCCTCAACTGCTAAGCAATCTCTCCATCCCTAAAGTATTTTTTTTAAGTTATAACTAGAGAAGTTCATGGACATAAAATAAGTGTGTCCTTGGAACCTTTTTTATGCACCTTTAAAATATTTTAACATTAATGAGAACAAATCACAATTAAACACTCATGAGACATGTGCTGCACATTTTCCTCTCAAGCAAAAAAAAAAAATAATCAACAACTTTGCATTTTTTCAGCATGTATCAGAAGACTTTTTCAGACTGAAAAAACAGATTGTTTAACTTTATCTACTATACATTTTTAGTCACAACAGCTAATTTCTTTATTTAATTGATAGGGTCAGGGTGAAGGTTGATTGCTTTTTCTTTCAGTACTCTAGATATGCATTGCATGAGACACATAAGTGTAGGTTAACTATATGATTCCTACAAAGTAAAACACACCCTTCATCCAGCCACACCCTCAAGGAGTCTTAGTGACTTCTGTTATGCTTCAGTTTTCTGTTTACTGCAAAAAGAATGTTTCCTCAGGCACTCTGAGAGTCTGGGGCTTCATGTGTAAGCCCATCTGGCCCTTGGAGATCCAGCTGGTACCATGACAATCTCAGGGGTGGTGACCCCAAGAGCTGTTGTTAAGTACAAACTCACTTTGAAGGATCTTCATTCTGGTTTCCAACTGGACTCAAATCATTTGAACTGATTGAAACTCTCAGGTTTCCCAGGAACATGTCCATAGAGTAATTTTTGGAGATGGTTTTTGTCTTTGTAAAGATTCTAAAGTCATACTTCTGGATCTCACAGTTCAGGAACTTAGCCTCCAGGATCAAACACTGCCAGCTGGCAGCATTGTCAAATTGGCTCCCCTTTGCTGGCGTTCTCCCCACAGATAGTAACGGGTATTTCAAGAACCACTGGCTGCTTCCGATGTTACTGATACATTAACGACTATGCAAATTATATTGATTCATAGAATATTCTCACTTCAGAAAAGAAGCATATCTGCTAGTGAAGCCCATCAGGCTCTGTTTTTTTTTTTTTTTAAGTGAATACTTAAAATTCACTTTTGTGTAATAACCAGACAAAAGCGGGTGACTTATTTTGTTTGCTTTTGGGAATATGTAATTTTTAAAAAAAATTAAGAACCATTTAAAGAAATATTTTATCATTTATCTACTTAAGAGAGAGAGGCAGATGAAGAGAGAGAATGGACACTTTGTGTGTCTGGAATACATAGATTCTGGGGAGTTGAACCTGGGCCCTTAGGCTTTGCAGGCAAGTGCCTTAACTACTAAGCCATCTTTCTAGCCCTGTAATTTTGTTTTGAAAATAGTAGATCAAGCCAGGTGTGGTGGCTCACACCTATAATCTCAGTACTGAGGAGGTTGAAGTAGGATTTTCATGAGCTTGAGGCTTTGTCTAGACTACAAAGTGAGTTCCACATCAGATAGAGCAAGACCCTGGACCCACCATAGCCTGAAGCAAAAACCACAACAGTAAAACATGATCGCTCCACAACACAACAAAAGAACACGGAGGTAGGTTGACAAGAGAAGCTTATTTAATTGTCTGAAAGGAGGTTGGATTCTCAGTGCAGAATCTAACAGTAATGTGGACTGCAACTGCATCAAACTATGATTACCAATATCATTATAAAATGACATAAACAGCAGAGGATGATACAAAGCGATCACAGACATTTAGTCAGTCAATGAGACATCTGCAGACAACTGAAAAGCACACAGCAGTCAGCAAAATGTACGTATGGATTTATTTTGTCATGCATTTAAATTTAACACATGTAGTTACCAATGTCTTAAAACATATTACACTAATACTCTGTATGTTGTATAATTACATTATAGAAAAGAACATACTTTTCTTAGTTACAATGAAATGAATATATTCATGATTACTAACTTATAATCATTATATAAATATCTCTTTAAGAGAATATAAATTACTTAAGATTAAAAAGGCTTCCTTGAAAATTTTAAATTATTTTCTGAATATAAATTTCTGCGCTTAGTTTAAAATAACAACTTGAAAGAATACTTAATAGGAAAAGTTTATGCTAATCCTATTGTTCACAGCAACAAGTGTAATTAAGATATAGAAATGGAAATTATCTATTTAAATGCACAACTTATTCAAACTAGCACATTAAATGAACAATTTAGAATATGGAATTTTCTTCAGACATTGAGTGGAGTAATTGAAATGTATGAAAGAGCTAAGTCAGGGCTAGGGAAATGGCTTAGTGGTTAAAGCATTTGCCCATGAAGCCTAAGGACCCTCGTTCAATTCCCCAGGACCCATGTAAGCCAGATGCCCAAAGGGGCGCATGCATCTGGCATTCGTTTGCAGTGGCTGAAGGCCCTGGCACACCCATTCTATCTTTTCTCTGTCTCTTCCTCTCTCTCTGTCTCAAATAAATAAATAAAATATTTTTTTTAAAACTAAGGCAACTATAAATTATCTCCTTCATTTCACTTAAAAAAAAATTTCCTACATTTCATTTTAGGTGAAGAAATAGTCAGTAAAATACTTAGAAAACATCTACTCACAAACAATAGTGGAATAATTCAACAGAGTATATTATAATGTTATGAAGGTAATGAAAAAGAACAATTAAACAGAAGGAAATATTACTAATAAAAATTATCAAGCACCAAACTAAAGAGTTTCTATACTATAAATAATAAATAAATAATATAATGTACTAATCTTATAGGGGCCAAATCTACTTTGACAAATTACAAGTTAGTATTCTCTAGACTTTTATTGTGAGATGTTTTCCAAACAACAATACTTTAGTTCATATGAGTTCCATACTGGATTAAAAATAATTGGATTAAAGCCAGGCGTGGTGGCGCACGCCTTTAATCCCAGCACTCGGGAGGCAGAGATAGGAGGCCACCCTGAGACTACATAGTAAATTCCAGGTTAGCCTGACCTAGAGTGAGACCCTACCTCAAAAAGACCAATAAATAAGTAAATAAATAATAAAATAATTGGGTTAAAATGTAGCCTTTTTAAAGCCAGAAAAAATATTCGTAGGATTAAATTTTTCTTTATACAGTATACGAAAATCTCAAACTAAGAGTTTTAGACAGGAATAGTTGAACTACATTTATAATCATGGACTTTTAAGAGGCATATTTCTTCAAAGCATCAAGTCAAATACCATCATTTACTAAAGCAACATTATTGCACAAAACACTTAAGGAGATTAAGACATCCATGGAGATTAAATGGTGGGTCCAAACTAGCATCCCATCTTAAACAATGTTCAACAGTGTCCTGATCCTTTGAATAAATAGAAATTCAGTTATAATATGCCTTATTTTGACCAAGTGAGAAAAATACTACAAATGATTTAAACTGTGCCAATGCAGACTCAGTTCAAATAACCACTCAGAAATAAATAATGCAGACAACAGCCACTTGATCTGTCTTTTCATATGCAATGAGCTTAATAAAATAAAAAAGAACAAAAATATTCAGAAGGTGAAAATTTTGGCATAGTGAATACTAGGGAAAGCATACATACTGCTTAATGTAATTTTTTTGTAAATTACTAGAAGTTCTATGTACAAATATTAGAACATAACTAAACCAAGATATGAGTGGGAAAGATTTCTTTTATGCCATATTTTAAATTATCACATCTGGGGACGGTCACCCTTGCTAGCATTATGTGACGGGTGTTGTTTTTTGGATGGATCCACATGAGAAACTTTGGGGAGAGCTACTATTCCATAGCACATGGCACTATACAGGTAGAACAGAGGTCAGTTACTTTGATTGTCACCTTCCAAAAGGATTTATAACTTAACTTTCATTTAAAACTAACTTGATTTTGAAAAACAATACCAAATAAGAGTAATAGGAAAAAGTGATCCTATCCAGGTAATCAGGTATAACAGTGTAAAGCAATATTGCCCTCATTGGGTTTCAGTGGGTGGCAGCCTGACAAATTTTGTAGCTTTTGGTTTGGACAGATAAGCATTGTATTATTTATTAGTCTCACTTCTATTCCTTAGCATGAAGTGAGCTCGTTAGAACAACTATGGCAAGTTGTTCAGGGAACATGGACTTTATTGTAATTAATTTAGACAACAAAGGCAAAGCATTACACATCAGTTTTCCTTTCCTATGTAAAACAAAATGATGCTATCATTAATATAACTTGTAACTATCATTTCCCTTAGAAGTTGCTTGCATTTTAATGGAATGACAGGAATGACCAAAGAATCTTTACATTTATGTATGTATGAGTATGCATATTGTGGTACATACACACATTTCATTTCTAATACTTGAAACTACTTTTACAGATAAAAGAAAAGCAACGTAAATTTCTAAATTATCAAATTATGCTTGGTTTCACTTATTGCATATGATTTGAGATAAACTGAGCTCCCATAATACTTAGAAAGTATGCATGCCAATAAACACGATTAGAAAAAAAGATTTGTTTCTGTGAAATAGGACAAACCAGTGAAGAGAAAAGCACACCTTGAACAAACAATGAAAAGTGCACAAAGATATCTAAGATAATCTGTTAATATGCTCTGTATAGAAATTCAAAAATTCTTCACATGATCATGTGTATACTTACTACAAAATGCTTTGGGGGCTGAAAAAGGAAATAAATACAGATGAAACCAATTCTTCATTATCCAAAATAAGTCTCAATACTCACCATTTGGCAAACACTATAGATAGGTTCTTTTGTTCATATTTTACAAACACAAACCCATGAAATTTATAAATTAACAAGTTATGATGAACCAGGCTTGCAGAATGAGAAAGAGATCCCAAGCCTCTACATAAAGGCTATGTGACAATGTGAATTTAAGAGAAAATTGTTTTGCCCATGGGGAGAGCTACTATTCTGTAAAACATGGCCCAGCACAGGTAGAACATGAGTCAGTTACTTTGATTGTCAAAGAATACAAAGTGACTATCTTTTTTAAAATTATTTTTAGTTTGTCTGAGAACCCGCTATACCTGCACTGATTTCCACAGTGGCTGCACGGGTTACATTCCCACCAATACTGTATGAGTTCCTCTTTCCCCACACACCTTCACCTGCCTTTGTTGTCTTGATGAGAGCCATTCTGAGTGGGGTGAGATGGAATCTCAAAGCAGTTTTTCTTTTCTTTTCTTTTTTTTAATTGCATTTCCCTGAGGACTAAGGATCATGAACACCTTTACAAACTTTTATTGGCCATTTGTGTTTCTTCTTTTGAGAATGTTCTAGTTCACTACATCCTACCACCACTACATCCATGTTTAGTGCCACACTAGTCACAATAGCGAGGAAATGCAACCAGCCCATATGCCCATCAATAGATAAATTGATGAAAAAATTATGGTTAGTGTGTGTGTGTGTGTGCATGCACGTGTGTGTGTGCATGCACGTGTGTGTGTGTTATTTGTTTTATGTGTAAAGCAAAATGAAATAATAAAATTTGAAGAAAAATTGATGAGGCTGGAAATGGTCATATTAGTAGGATTAAATCAGACTCTGAAAGATAAATACTGCATGTTTTCTCTTGTATGAGTATTATAGAGTTTAGTTTTTTAAATATATGTGTATACATGTTTGTGTATGGGGGTGAGTACAGGTCATGGCACTAGAAAGAGAACCATGAATGGGACGAAAAGGACTTAAGGAGGTAGTAGAATGCATGACATGAATACAGAAAAGGGGCTACTGGGGGCAGGGTGGGGACTGATGGAAGGGGAGTAAAAGGTAAGGAAGGGGGGTGGGGACAAGGAGCAATGAAAACTAAGTGTGTATGAAAATGCTATAATGAAACCCATTACCTTGAATGCTAATTAAAGCAAAAGAACCTTAAAAACAACCAACCAACCAACCAGACAAACAATCAAAAACTCTCATAAAGTCTAAAGGACTTATGCATGCAGCTATTAAAGTAGCCTGACATACTGGACTTGGGACACAGGAAGGCTCGAGGCAAGCACTTACCAGCGCTGTCAGTAGGCATGTCGACTATCAGTTGGTCACTGTATTTCCCATATAAGCCATTAGTGCATATCGCTACTATTTGAACAACATAACTCATATTAGGCAGTAAGTTATTGAGGATAGCACCCTAAAAGAAAGATATTATAAATTACAAGAAGTATGTTATTTTAAAAAGGCTATGAACACATTTGTAGTTGTCCCACAAAACTTTCCCTCATTTTTTCCAATAGAAAATGTATGTACTTTACAAAAGAAAAGCTTATAATATGTTAAATTGATTGTATGATATTTGAAAATTACAAAGATACAGGGATACTATGTATCCTGGAGCCTTTATCAGGTTAAGTTTTATAATTTTCATATTTAATTAGTAGTCAATAAATTAATAAAATTATTATTTTAGGCAAATTAATGTATGGTATTTTCAAACAAGGAGCAAAATTAAAAAACTCAGTGACTCTCATGCTAATTTTCTTCTTCTTCTTCTTCTTTTCTGAGGAAGCCCAAGCTGACTTGGAACTCCCTGTAGCCCAGACTGGCCTTGAAATTACAGTGATCCTCCTACCTCTGTCTCCCGTGTTGGGATTAAAGATTGGTGCCATCACATCTGGCCTCAAGAATCTCTTTATTTTAACTGCAAGTGTGTGTGTGTGTGTGTGTGTGTGTGTGTGCGTTACCAGGTAGCAATATAAGTGGTATCACTTTCACATAATTTTGAAAGGAAAATATTTACTCATAAATTTCACTATTTCCCCATGTCAATATCTTTAGATTCTATAGAGCAATTAAAATATATTTAAAAATCATCTATTGTGTGTCCTTATGCTAAAAACAACAGTTTGATTTAAGTAGATTTCCCAGAGTCTAGCTGCCTGAAGTGACTAGCCTTCCTAGAGCCATACTTGATGAGGGTTTGCTAACCCACCTCAACTTGACCCACCTTTTGCTACCCAATCAAAGTCTAATATTGCATGCTCAGACTGTAAAGGGAATCTGTACTGCATTTTCTTTAATTCTTGTGCATGGGTGGACGAGGTTTGTAGATATTTTGTCTTATTCTGTCTTGCTCTATCTCCGAATAGTAATCAACTCACATTTGTTACCTAGAAATCTGATATGGAGAAAAGTCTTTAAAGCCCCTACACTGTTTTCTCTTGTGGCAAGATAGACAACATACAGCATGTCAACTCTGAGATGCCCACAAAAATTTTACAAGTATGATATCTCAATTAGGCTATTTTTCTTTAACTTGTTTTATTTGTAAAGCAAGGGATGTGTTAACATCTTCAGGTCATAAAGCTTATATCTATATCTATCTATATCTATATCTACCTACCTACCTACCTACCTACCTACCTACCTACCTACCTACCTACCTTTTATAATATTGTCGACAAAGTTCTGGTCTTCCAAGGGGTAAGCAAAGGCAAAATACACAATCATTTTTAAGATCTTACCTTGGAAATCAAAGTATAATGCTATCATGCATAAACTAATTCATCTTATAGTTACCAAGTCTTGGTAGCCATCTGTTAAAAATTCATGCTTGGTTTGGTCTTCTCCCTCCAGTTGCTGGTACATGACTGCAAACTTCTCAATCATGTTGTCATAAACCACTCGGGGTCTCTCCCAGGTGACAAGAAGGCTGGTATAATTTTCTGGGTCAGCCTGAACATTTTCTGGCTCTGAACTACAAACTTGAGAGAAAAGTATAAGTTATTGGCACATCTGTTGGCTTCTGGGACTTTAAGTAAACTCTGTGAAGATCTTTTGTTGATTTTTATTTAGATATCAAATAAAAAGTCATACTTTTGCTTCATGAAACTTGCTTGAGCTCATTTTTTATACCTAAATTTGTATCAGTCAACTCTTCATTATTACAAACAAATTCCCTAGGCAGACTACTGTACAAAAGAACATAGATTTTTCCTGGTTCAGAATTCTGGAGATCTGAAATCCAAATGGCATGGCATGGGCTGTGTGAGGGTCCCCTGAGTACAGCACATCGTTATGAGATGTGTACCCAGACAGTTTTTCTCCTTGTCCTGAGAAGGCCACCAAGAGCCAATCAAGGGTGTTTCATGTCCTAACATAGCTGCAGCACTCCCCCAGAGGCCCATCTTCTAAACACTACACTCTGAAAAGTCTCTACCTTCTTAGTCACATTAAATCACAAGAACTATAGCTCTTTTTTTAAACAAACCACTGCGTAGAACATGTGTTTGAGTGTATTTGGCATGTGAATTCATTTTTGGAAAGAAACAAACAAAGGGTATCTTTAATCTAGTGTCTTTAATTTGTTTGGTACCTGAAAAATGCTTAGCTCAGAACTAAGAGAATTTAAAATATAAAACATGGTATATTATTGGGAATTTTTTGTTATTAGAGAAGGCTTGTCATAATTAAAATTCCCTAACCCAAGAAAGCCATTTAATTATTTCTTAAAGAATTGACAAAAACCTTAAATGAATTGATTAATAATTTCAGGGAAGTAGAAGATTTGTCTCAACTGAAAAAAAATTGTGAAAGATGTTTCAAAAGTTCTTAAAGTGATTTAAGGTCTTATTGGGAATCATACCAAAAACTTAGTCCTGTTAGAAATAATCCTGATATTTCCTAGAATGTACAAATGATAATTTTGACTAAAAATGTTATAGCAGAGAAAGAGAGAGAGAAATCTCTTAGGAGAAATGTTAATTAATAAGCTCACAGACTTGGGCATTTGTTGTAGATACAAAGCCACACCATGAAGTTGACTGACATGAACCAATCACCATAAGTATGAAAGGTCAGGCACACAACTAAAACATGCAAGAAACATATCACGTCTGAATGTGACCCAAAGCCTTTATTTTTCTTTTCTAGTTTGTAGTTCATTTCATGAACACAGGAGGGCACCCACGACTAAATATTGCCTCTGTGAATTGAATTTTTTTATTCTCAGTACTATTAGCAATTTTAGAAGATGAACCCCATGATTTCAGTGATATATGAATTATTCATAAAATATTAATATATACTTTGAATAATTATATGGATAAATTTACCCGAGCTAAAAATAAGATTTTCTTCACTGCAAACCTGTGATGTTGTTCAGGGGGTTGCTTAGAGTAAGGTGTTCCTCTGAGGATAAGAGGACATTTCTTTCATTGTCACAAAACACATGAATTTAGATTAAATATATGTCCTCTTAATACAGAGTATTGTGATGGTACCTGTAGCACTTCTGCTATTGTACAGCAGGTGGCAGAAGACCATCAAACCATCTAAAAAATTATCAGGGAAGCTGGTAAACCCCATTTCCTCTAAGGAAACATAAATACATTTTCAGAAAGTGGAAGGTGTTTCTTGAAAACATAATCCCACTTTCTAGAGAATTGTAATGATTCAAAGTGAACAACACTCTAAGATGAAACCATTTTAAAATGCATTAGTTTAACGCATGGACACACACACATGCACACACAAATTCTTGAGAAAAATATAGACATATTCATTGAAAAATGCCACTGCACTCCTTTTACTGTGTTTTGTTTTTTGAGGTAGACTCTCACTCTAGCCCGGGTTGACCTGGAATTCACTATGTAGTCTCAGAGTGGGCTCAAACTCACAATGATCCTCCTACCTCTGCCTTCTGAACGCTGGGATTAAAGGCGTGCGCCACAAACCCGACAGCACTCCTTTCTGATGGGGCATATATTCTGTTGTTAGTCTTGATTTAGTATTGATAAAAAGAAGACTCTTCAATGGAGAGTCTGCCTTAACATAAAGTAAGACTCAACAATAAGATATGTATTTCTTTGCCATTTTGATTCTATTAGCTTGTTTAGGTTTTAGTTTCTTAGCTCTTTTTGCTTATAAGTCTTTAGGATCATCAATTGTTTTTAATAATTTGAGATTATATCCCAATCAAAACTCTATTATAAACATTTTTTTTGAACTGATACGACTAATGATATAAACCTGAAGGTAAGTCTTATCCTATTAATGGCTGAAATGTAGGATTTGCAGGGAGGAAATACATGTATTTTAGACTTTTTTTAAAATAAAAACTTGGGCTTCTGCATATAGTCTATAACCTTGCCAAAGAGTTGAGTCAGTCTTCAGATAAAAATCTAGTTAACTCCACATGTATCACTTAATGTTCAGACATAAATTTAGGAAATGAATATTACAAAGTGCTTAATATGTGCTAAAATTTCTATGTTTTCTACATTTTCTATTGAAATTAGTATAATTATTTTGTTAGAAGGACATAAAACTCTATTAGCCCATGAACTCTATACATGAAAAATCAGGGAGGGTTTTCACATTCCATACATATTTAGACACCAAATACATGTTAACATAAACCATAATTTCCTCTGTGAAGGACCCATCTGATGCATTTGCACAAGCTGCGTACAATCTGGGTCACAGTAATTCACTCTCAGGCAACACTGGCTGAGAAGGGAACCAGACTGATCCTTTCTCACTGCATGTTAAGTCACACAGAGTTCCAGAAAGTGATTTAGTACTATACAAATGCCAAAAATGTACTACAAAAAAATGTACCAGGGAAAATGAAAAATATCTTTTCTCAGAGAGTTATTCATGTTCTGACAAAACAACAACAAGAAGAACATGTTTTTAATCATCCACCTCTTTACTTGGTTCCATGCAGATGCAGAAGTGCTATTCTTGCCTGGAGAAAGTTCATTCCAAGTTCTAAGGTGTAATGAGTGTCTTTAGTTTCTAAGTTTTGGGTTTCATTCATAGAGCGATGTACAATAAAATAGAACAAATAACTCCTACTTTGACCAATTAGCTTGTGCTTCTCAAAAATTAAACATATTTGCTACTCAATGTTGTGAAAGTGTCACAGATATTTAGGTGGCACAAAGTGCTCTGGTTTATTATTTATCCTTTTATTGCTGTATAAAGAACCCCTAGAACATAAAAATGCACAGGACTTGTATGGGGGAGAGGAGTATCAAAAGATTAAAAAGCAAAGTACTGAGTGTCATGAGAATCAAAAAAAAAAAAAAAAAAAAAAAAGGAAATGCAGGAAGAAAAAAAACAAATGCAGGAGAAATACAAAGAAATTCCTGAGCTGTGATAAATCTGTTATCGAGAAAGTTGACTTAAAGCCAAGCATAGTAGTACATGCCTTTAATCCCAGCACTCAAGAAGCAGAGGAGGATGGATTGCTGAAGCCACTCAGACAACATAGTGAATTCCGGATCAGACTGGGCTAGAGCGAGACCCTACCTCCAAAGACAAACAACAAACAAAAAAGAGTTGATTTAAATGGAGTAGCTGGTTCTGGGTTGCCTTCCTTGCTCTAGAACTTGCCCTGAATAAAGACTCAGTCTGCAGTGAGGGGAAGATGGTGTCTACATGTCATGGAGCCGGGCTTTACAATTGGAGATGTGGAGGGGCATGGAGAGAGAGAGGACCCCATACTTGGAGAGTAGCTAAGAGCATGTCATTAGCTAACCCTGTAAGAGGTTTGACTCAGCTGTTTCCCACTGATTTGGAGTTCCATAATTTAGTGAGTGTCACACAGCTCACAACAAAAATGTTTTGTGAACAAACACTCACAAGCCAGTCATCTTTATGAACTGTTGAGTCTCATTAAAAAATGTGAAGACAGTCTCTATGATGACTACCACGAGAAACCCAGACTCGGAAGATAATCAACAAGGTTGTGGTTTTTCCTCAGGAATGTCAGCTCTTATTAAGCTCGTGTGAGCAGACAGACACAAAGGTTACATATGACAACTAGTCCAGTCCTGTCCCCATTTTGCACTTCTGAGTGATGACATCATTCCCTTTAGATAAACTGTCAAAAGAAATCTCTCAAATTCTATTTACTTCACTCTCTTCTACAAAGACAGAGTGCAGCTTCCTCAACAACTCAGCTTGTTCTAAGCCTTGATTCACTCTCCTGAATATAATGAGAGCCTAGTACTTACCTACATGTGACTAATCAATACTTTCTAATCTGAATTTCAAGATATGAACATAGCTTTTATATATATATATATATATATATTAATAATATTTTATTTATTTATTTGAGAGCAACAGAGACAGAGAGAAAGACAGATAGAGGGAGAGAGAGAGAATGGGCGCGCCAGGGCTTCCAGCCTCTGCAAACGAACTCCAGACGCGTGCGCCCCCTTGTGCATCTGGCTAACGTGGGACCTGGGGAAGCGAGCCTCGAACCGGGGTCCTTAGGCTTCACAGGCAAGCACTTAACTGCTAAGCCATCTCTCCAGCCCGAACATAGCTTATATTATGTATGCTAATGTATAATTTATCATGATACTTTGCAGGAAACAGTAGAAAAGTTGTGATGGTTTAAATACCTTATGCTACAAAGACACTCCCATCATGCTAATATCTTGAAAAGCATACTCTATTTTATTGATTTAAAACTTTTACATTTAATTTATTGCAATACTAACAAATATATGAAGGGCAACTATAATTCTATTTAACAAATTATTTCAAAATAATTTTAAAGTGCAAATTTTGAATTTCATGCCTTAGTCCAATTCCTTGCTTCTTTTATGTATGTCCATGTGATAATAATAGTAATTATGAGTCCACAGGACATTTATTTTAAGGCATACTACCATTTTTTAAACTTCTGGTCATTGAAGTCTCACAGAAGGTGACCACTTTGAACTTCTCATTTTACCAGTGAAGAAACTAAGGCCTGGAGATGTTAAGTAACTTGACTTTTCTTAAAAATTTAATTTAGCCGGGCATGGTGGCGCACGCCTTGAATCCCAGCACTCGGGAGGCAGAGGTAAGAGGATCGCCATGAGTTCGAGGCCACCCTGAGACTACATAGTGAATTCCAGGTCAGCCTGAGCCAGAGTGAGACCCTACCTCAAAAAAAAAAAAAGGTGAAAAAAAATTTAATTTAATTTTTTTATATAAGCAAGTGTTGGTGCTGGAATCTGAAGACAAATGTTTAGCAGGCTTTTTCTGCCCTGCTTCACAATGGCCCTTGCTTTTCAATGGGAAAGTTTTCCTAGTATATTAAGGTGCAACATGAAGCCATCTGGTGCTTGGAAGGCATAGGATAGATTTGAACTTTGCCTACTTTATGCTGTTGCCATGGTTATTCACATATCACACTTCAACTTTGACCAACTCCTTTAAGATCAGAAGGTTCTATTCTATGACTCTTAGAATTGACAATATCCATTCCAGAGTGCTGTTTTCCTGACGAACACCCCATTCCAAGATTTCAAAATGAAGTCCCTTTCTAATATATGTTAGCTCTGCATAAAAATGGAAACATAGTGGGTTAAAGTTCTGTTATGGTATGCACATCCATACCATTAATTAAATTGACTGTAAACGTGAAAGTAAATAAAAAGCCTGGACTTTCATCTCACAGGATGTACATGGAAAGACAGAACTCACTTGTTGTGCATTATTTGTTGCATATACTTAAAATCCATTTTCTCTAATGCATTTATTAGATTACATTATTTATTAGATTCTATTATTTATTAATAGAGATGTTTTGATAATTTTCATGTGAGTTCTTATTTCTTTCTTATTTATAATATTAAATATATAAATATGCCTTGATTACCAAAACATAAGAATTGGATGGTATTGTATATATGTAAGTGGAAGAACAGATTAATGGGGGTGAAAAGGCCCAAGTGAGGTCAGGGGAAGAGATTGAGTGAAGGGAAGATGGAGGGAGGGCTAATCAAAATCTAAGAGGATATAAATAAACCATATGGAAACCTACTTTTTTGGACAATGGAACACTCAGGAGCCATAGATTGTTACCAGAAAATTTTTAGCGCCAGGGATGGGATACCTTCCAATGAGTTGTTGGCCAGGGAAGTCCCTGATGCCCCTAAAACAATACAGCCCATTGCCGAGGCCCTTGGTTTTCCACAGGAATAGATGGTGAAGACTCCACACACTTGGGCTGCAACGTCACTGAGAAATCCTGCTGGAATTGAGCTGAAAACCTCCTCCATGAAGACCAGCTCACAGAAAGCTGAAAAAGCCATGCTGCATGCAGCACAATGGGAGACAGAGAAGTCACCAGTGAAGATACTCCACAGTGGACACTGCAAGCCTTATATTTGGCCAACAAGGCCAATGAACAAATGGGTGCAATAGTGGCATGTCTGTTATGGGGGAGACCAACTGCCCTCTAATTTGACTGGAGGCCCATTTCGTGGGAGGGACTACATCCCTGATACTGAAAATCTACAACAGGGGAAGTCATGAGTCCTAGGGGTGTAATGCCTGCTTCTGTCTGGCTAAATGTATGTACTATGCTCTTCAAACTACTCAGTAAGCACTTCTCTTAATGTTCATACCCATATATTAATGCTACTCTCATTTTTTCATTTAGAAAACTTCATTTTCATTAGAAAACTTTCTCTTTTCAGGTGGCAGTGACCTTGGGATAACTCAGAAGGCATCATGGTACTGAGAAGTGACAGAGGAGTGCTCAGCACTGCAGTATCTCTATCGCACTTTCCAAGGCTCAGGGTCTAATATGGAAGAGGTAGTGAAAACAATGGAAGAGCCAAAGGAAGGGTAGGACTCCTTACAATGTGCTCCTCCAGACAAAAAAATGGCCTGGATATCCATGACGTCACTACCTGACACTACCTACATAAGGCCATCATAATAGGAGGAGAAGATGAACATCAAAATAAAAGACTGATTGAGTGGGGGAGGGGATATGATGGAGAGTGGAGTTTCAAAGGGGAAAGTAGGGGAAGAGAGGGAATTAGCATGGGATATTGTTTACAATCATGGAAGTTGTTAATTATAAAAAATAAAAAAGAATTTGTGTAAATAAATTCTGACTAAACAATATGATACTACATAAGAATTAAAAATATCTTTTAATGACATTTATGCAGCTATGTAAAAAAACTAACAAGACCTAAGGTATAGTTTATGTGATACAATAGCTATAGTTTAAAAGAAAAGTTTGGAATCATATTCACTAGAGTCCTCATAGCAATTATATATGAATGGTGACATAGAGAATTTTACTTTATTCTGTGTGCTTACCTGTGTTTACTACTTTAAAAATAAACTGATATAATAACTTATTTTCACACTACATATAATAAAAATTAAACCCTGAATATAAAGTCAATCCTCAGTCATTATCACATTCAGTTCCAACAAATGGAAGAGAGATAGTATATTCATTTTTAAAAGATCTATCACAGGAGCATGCATAACATGGTGAATGATAAAATAACTACTTATTTAAATGCAAATAGTCATGATAGAAAACTGTCCTAGGTTTGAGCAAAAGCACTCAAAAGTTCTACAAAGATTCACAATTCCCCTTTCACAACTCCAAATAAAAGAAGCAAGCCCAAACTTTCTTTTTATAATTTCAGTAAATACAGAATATTAAACAACTGAAATCTGCAAAAATAATAATCTTCACATGCTAAATGTACATTATTGTCAAATATAATAATTATAACTAAGGAATACTAACTTAAAATGAGAAAAGTGAATTATTTATATCTTTTTTCTTAGTCACTGAGGAAACTGCTTCTTAATTTCATTATGACACTGACCCTATGTGGTTAAAATGAGATCTTTCTTCCCCCGGAACCATACTAATTGTGTACATGAACTGTATTGTGGATTCTTCTGAAGGGTTTGAACATTTAAAATTTTTTAAAGGACACTCAACAAAGACTTGACTCTGACCTGTATGGAACTCTAAAGACATCCCTTTCTCCTGTGCTTACTGCCAGGAACAAAATGCTCTTTATAACTCAAATTCTCAAGGAACAAATGATTCTTGACCCATTCATCCATTCTTTCTTCACTTGTCAAGAAGCCAGAGGGCTCTGTCTATAGGACAGGGACTTTTTCAGGTGCTAATTCACTGAATTGGTAAGATGGGAATCTACCTAGAAAGTGAAGCGAATGCACAAAGGCCACTGAAGTGAGGCATGGGAAATACAGGGTCCTGCCTGTGGGTAAAGGGCCATGATTGTCCAGCATAAAGAATTGTCTTCAGTGATGGAGAAATGAATATGATGCAGAGTGGGGGCATATGGAGTAATTCATATGTCAAATGATATTTGACTGAATATTTAACTGTATAAATGAGACCATCCAACAGACATAACCCGTGTTTGCTAATAAGCAGATTTCATGAAGTTTTTTTTTTTAAATTTTTTATTTATTTATTTGAGAGCGACAGACACAGAGAGAAAGACAGATAGAGGGAGAGAGAGAGAATGGGCGTGCCAGGGCTTCCAGCCTCTGCAAACGAACTCCAGACGCGTGCGCCCCCTTGTGCATCTGGCTAACGTGGGACCTGGGGAACCGAGCCTCGAACCGGGGTCCTTAGGCTTCTCAGGCAAGCGCTTAACCGCTAAGCCATCTCTCCAGCCCTCATGAAGTTTTAAAATAACAAACAACCCAGAACTCTATGTAACCAGAAGAAAAACGTGCTCTTTATAAAGTCTGACCCTTTAGTGAGGGGTGAATCTCAGTAGACAGAGGTTCCTTTGATAAGAGAACACTGAGGGTCTTGGAGCAGGACTGGGTAGACAACAGGACCTGAGGCCAAGCTCTCTCTTCCACCTTGGAAGGGCATAAAGACAGGGATGGGATCAAGGGAACACTGGAGGGAGGCCAGGGTCCTGAAGCCCAGCGATGGAGACTGCAGAGGAGGGTACATTTCTGATGACAAGACCTTGGAATAAGAATAGCTGATCTTAAAGACACAAAACTGTAGAAACAAGTCCTATTTTGAGAATCTTTGCTGTTTCTAATAAAGGAATAATATCTTCTAAACAATGTATTCTAAAGTACATGCAAATGTTTTGGTGAGTTGTTGAGTATGTAGTCCCTCGTACCGCCCCTTGCCCACAGACATCTAGTCACAGCCCAAACATCCCAAGACGGTTGCTGTGGTCGTCCTTGCTTGAAGAAGCTGGGGAAACAGTGTATCTAGGAACAAGTCCACAAAACAACAAAGTGGCCTGTGGCATACATTCTGTACCTGTAGGCTTCTCTAATTGGAATGAGGGAGTCTATTTCCCATACCTTTTTTTTCCCTAGTTAGCTCTAAAACTCTAATTATTTAGGGACCAAACTACAGAAAACACAAGTGAGTGATAAATATTTATTATTATCCTGATAGTCATAAGAGTGCTGTCCCAGGGATGTGAGATACTGCAACAACATATCATATAATCTATAGACATAAGACTGATTCCCACAATTGTCAATCAGGAAAATTATTTTCCTGGATTTTGGGGCCCTCATATATCCACTGTAACTCCAAAGTCTGAGTCGTTTGGAGACTGGTGTTTCAGTTTGACCTTAAAAGAAACAAAGCCCTCCCTCAAAAGCCAATAGCTTTTGTTTTATTTTTAACTTCATGGCCATCAATTTTATTAAAACATTATGTTCCTTTATAACATCAAGAAGAATTGAGATAGCATTGGAAGGCTTTCAAATTAGAGACATAGGTTCAAATGTTGACTCCATCCCTTTCTAATTATGTAAACCAGAAAGTACTCAGTATCAGCTTCCATAGTATACTACAATAAAATTGTGGCCAGCATCATGAAATGGGTGATGTGAGATTTAAATAAAATACACCTTGGTTCAAGAAAAGATAAACTCATGTAATACTTGGTAGCTATTATGTACTTTTAAAAATGATTTTGACAGGCTGGAGAGATGGCTTAGTGGTTAAGTGCTTGCTGGTGAAGCCTAAGTAATCTGGTTCGAGGCTTGATACCTCAGGACCCACATTAGCCAGATGCACAAGGGGGCACATGTGTTTGGAGTTCCTTGGCAGTGGCTGGAGGCCCTGGTGCACCCATTCTTTCTGTCTCTCCCTCTTTCTCTCTGTCTGTTGCTCTCCAATAAATAAATAAAAATAAACAAAAAAGAAAAACAATTATTTTGAGCCTTTAACACATAACTGTGAAAGCAATAGACCTACATTAATTCAGAGTTACAAGTGAGTTTACATATTAAACAGTATAGGGAATACCCATCCGGTATTACCTGACATGTTTTAATTACGGAAATAGACTCTTTTGGACAGGTAGAAAATATTTAGTGAATAAGAACTTTGGTTTGTATTAACAATGGAGGTTAAAAAGAGAAAAGACTTAGTGACTGATGTCATGGGGATGAGGTATAGCAGGGGAGCCATGTATACAGGCAATGACCATAGTGTGGCCACTCATATGAACTTGATGCATGGACTACCTGGGATACTGCATGAATCCAGGAGAGCATATTTTATCTTGAATGCTATCAATAACTATGGTGCCTCCTTAATGTGTACTCCTGTGCCTGGGCCTGGGCCAGAGACATGATTGAAAGAATGATGAGTCAGAGATGGTCTCTCAGTGGAGACCACTGTGGCCTGATGAATCTTGAAGAACAAGGAAGAGGCCAACCATGGACACAGTAGGGAAGATCATGCCATTAAGAGGTAATAGTATCTTAAATATGATCTGTGAGAATGTGGTACTCCATATTCAGAGGTCCTTGTAGCATTTGGTATGAGAGAAGAAGCTGGTTGGGTAGACGTAAGCTCTAGGATTCATAAGCACCAGACTGGTCCTATATCAAGTTGCAAACAGTATGGATTTTATTCACAAAGAAATGAGGATCCACTGAAGGATTCTAATAAAATGTAATTGATGAAAAAATAAAAAGACATTGCTGAAATTTTATTATTTGGCCTCTTGTATTTTTAAAAAAGGAGAAAATATATCCAATGTCTTTTTTCCTAACTAATTGTAATTGTTTATTTTTTTAATTAAGTAGGTTATTATAATATTTAGTATTGCTTAGTGAAATATAAATGCTCTTCATCTCCTTGGAACAACTTAATTTGAAAACTAGTGTCACATTAAATATAGCTGGTTAGCTATTTGTCATTGTTGTCCTAATCTTTTTTGTTGTGGATGGGAAAGAAATTCTTATAAACATTGGATTAAAGTAATAATAATATCCAGTATTAAAGATTAATCTTCAAAAGAAGTTGATTATTAAATTAATGCATTCATGAAAGATAATTGAGTGCAGGCCTGAGATCAAAGATGACCATCTACTTGGGAAAGCTTTAGCTCCTCCCTTCCCCCAAGTAAAGGCCCCCTCCAAATATTTCATTGTGAACTAGTACAACCTTGGTGAAGTCAGAAAAGGACAAGCAGCTGCATCCAGTTGAGTCCTTTGGATATTGTTAAAGGCTCCTGACTCATGTCATCTACAAAAGGCACATGTAATATTCCAGAGGACCCCAACCTCTGCCATTTCTCTATTGGCTGGGTCTACCAAAGACAAACTTATTTCCTTCCAAAGAAGGAAACTGGGGAGAGGACATTTTAAATTGTTAAAAATTCTGTGTCATGATATCAATTCATGTTTAGTGCCAGAGTCTTCTCCTGGGGCCAGCAGAAAAGACATATGCACTTCAACACTCAAAGCTTATGACAAGGTTCAGTTCAAATAAAGTTCTTTAGTAGGAGCCCCATTTCTCCAGACACAAGTGATCTTCTTAAGATCTACATACTGCAGTTTCTTATGAACTTCTCTTTAATGGCTTTTAGACCAGGCACATGCTATAAAGTGAATTTGGAGGAAGTTATGTGGTGTTGGTGCTAATTATTTTGGGTTTTGAAAAACTTGATTCTTCTATCTTTTTTTCTTGAATACTTCACAGAGGAATCATGGATTTTTAAAATTCCCATTTTATAGGTAACCAATATTTTGGGGTGTTGAATTGTTTGCCTACTGCTTTAGAAATAATTAAAACATTTCAAACACTCTAAGTCTTAAATATTTTCTGTTATACCACATATATTGAGTCTGTGAAAATGGGTTTAGAAAAGTATTTCAATACATACCTGCTTCATGAATCTCTTCCTTCCCAGTATATGAAGAGAACACCTGCCTAGAGAACTTGTACTGCTGTTCTCGAAAATTGTTTTGTAAGTAATCCATCAACATGACATACCCAGACTGTTGCATTGTAAGGACTTCACAAAATACAGCCAGCTAGAAAGAAGACCAAATCATTTAACATGCTTGCTTCCATGGCATCAGTAAATGCTTTGAAACAGATATTCCATAGCAACACTGGAGATAATTCCTTTAAATTGCTTCAAATGACTTCATTTATATGAGCTCTCAAGATTACCTGGCTTTCAGAGATGCTAACTGTATCTTTAAAAACAATCCATTCAACTGTGTCTGTGCAGGGAGGAGATGTCAATGAGCCATTGTAAATGTAATACTTGTCAGTTGAGTTTGGCAGAAGGTTCAGCAAAACGAATGGATCTAAGGCAGCCTGCTTCCCTACAAAGTAATAATATACAGCTCAGCTAGAATCTCAGCACTTGAACTTAGTTATTATGAAACAAGTACATATGCTTTGCTATTTAGTCAGAACTGAAAATTTGAGAATACATATATATATATATATATATATATATATATATATATATATATATATATATATACACACACACACACACACACACACATACATACATACATGACATCTATGACAAATCAGACATACCCAAAATTATCTTAAATATTATTACTATACTATTGGATGTCTTATCTTGTAACATGATGCTGAAAAGAATATTATATATAAAAGATAATGGAAATATAACATCATCTCAGTAGACAGCAGTTTAAAAGATACAAAGATTCATTTCCAGTTCAAGGAATTCAATAGCAGAAGCTTATTCTGATGAAGATTATTTTCAAAAGCCTATAATGAGCGCCATATTTTAAAATGATCTACTGATATCAAGAATAACACAAGGATGTCCTGTTATACCCACTTCAAGTTAACAGTAAATATGAAGGAAAAAAAAACAAAACATTAAGTGCAGTCAGTAAGAAAATGATGTAAAACTGATTTAGTTATGGTAACATAGCCTATAATCACAGCATTTGGGAGGCTGAAGAGGGAAAGCATGAGTTAAAGGCCATCTTGAATTACTCAATGTTTCAATAAATAAATAAGAAACAAAATTATAAAAACTGTATAGGAATAAATGACAGCATGACAATAATCAAATAGCATGACTAAGCAAAAATTTTAAACAAAATTTATGAACTAAGAACTGTTGTAATTCATAAATGAATCTAGCAGTCACTATACACAAGATCAATAAAAATGACAAAAGACATCAAATATAAGAAAATCTGAGAAATGGAGTATCTATATTGAAGAAAAATCTTGAAAGAATGAAATGAAACATTAAAAAATGTAAGAAAATTCAATAATGTGAACAAGGTTGATTTTCCACACATTGACTTTTAGGTTCAATAAAATTTTAATCAAAATTCCAGGAGGGTATGTATATGAGTATGTGCTAAGTAAATTGATAATGAAAATTTAAATGAAATCCAAAGTTAAAATGATCTTGAACAATAAAAAGCTGGGGAAATTTCATTACCAGATAGGAATACCTATCATATAAAGTTGTGGAAATCTAGAGAGAGAGAGAGAGAGAGAGAGAGAGAGAGAGATATCTTTGTACAAAGCGAAGAGCACCAAGCAGGAGGAGAGAAGACAGATCCACACAATCATGGTCACTTGATTTATGACTGAAAATTACTAGATATTGTGGATTGTTGGTCTTTTCCATCAACAGTGCTGAATTGACTGGCTATGCTCAATGGAAAAAAGTGAACCTTGACTTCCTGTTCATTCATTCACTCATTTATTCACTTTTGAATGCTAGAGATCAAACCTAGTACATTGTGCGTGCATCCTGAGCCTGTGATTATTCACTGAACTGCACCTTCAGTCGTTGACTCCCTTTTTTAGATTACAAATGCTAACAATTCTAACCAGTGTAAATATGAAAGCAAATGGACACCTTTAGAATATAATATAGCAAGTTATATTCACATGAGGAGGCTGAGATTTCTGAAGCATCACTCACACAAGAGTTAATTATAAAAGAAAAATAACCAACAAATGATTCCTGTTATGTTCAAGAGCTATTCAAAAAAAGTCACTATTAAGACAGTAAAAAAGCAAATCAAAGAGTTAATGATACATTCTGAAGACCATGTACTCACATATGCATATATAGTCTGTAAATGTATACTCTTGTATATGAATATGATTGCACTGTGCCTAACATAATTGTTACATTTTCTGGTTTGCATTTCTCCAGCAGTGCTTGTCTACAGCAGTGAGCAGTGCCACGGCCACATGTTTATGTGCCTGCCCTCACTCCTAGATGCAATAATTTGTTGACCAGCTAGATCTCATTCATTTTCTCAACCTTCTAACTACCCAGCTCAATGCATGTCCTCTGCCCTGTCTGGGAGATTTTGGTCATTACCCAGTAATTCCTGAAGCCAATTTAGTTTAAATGAGGTGGTGCCTTATTAGCATCACCTGGAGAGCTTTCAAATAACATCAAACCACAGACTTTACATTACTAGAAATAAAATCTCTACAAGTGGAGCCTACCTAGGCATATACATTTAAAATTTTTAAATGCATCTTCAGGTGAGGCACATGAGTACGAGCCCCAGTAAAATGAAGCCTTTTCAAGGTTTTCACCAGTATTATGAATAACTGAAATTTGAGGTAACTAGTTTCAGTTTGAAGTAAAGACTGAATCTTAGAAATAGGATCCTGGAGGCTAGGGAGATGGCTCAGTGGATAAAGCAATTGTTACCCAGTTCTTCACAACCAAGTTCATATACCATGCCCGCCCCTCCCCCCCGCAAAAAAAAGACAGAAGCTGTGGTATGTTGGCTTCTGTCAGTCTGTAGGTCTACTATGAGAAAGCAGGAAGAGTCAGGATCCTAGAAGCTTGCAAAAGGAGCCATGTACAACAACTAGAAACCGACTCAAAAATAAATAAATAAATAAAATGGAAGGCAAGGACCATCCTGAGTTTTCCTGGGACCTCCACAGATTCACCAGGGCATGCACACACCTGCCCTCACACATATGCACAACATGAGCACACATGCATGCGCGCGCGCGCGTGCACACACACACACACACACACACACACACACACACACATTAAATGAATTAAAAGTGAGAAAGAAATAGAAACCTAGATGGCTGAATTGACAGTATCACATATATCAACTTAAGTCTCATATTATTCCATTAATGAGCTCAAGGAATATTTGGGTCAATGAATTAACTATAGACTTCTACAATGTGCCACACTTTCTTCCTCTGTCAAGCTAAGATCATCCAAATACAGGTTCAAGTTCTTAGGAAGTGAGGAGAATGTTTATTTTTAATTTGTGACTATTTTCCAGTTTCCAGATTCATGCGCTGAAATTTTTTGTGACTAAGTCACCTCCATCTGAACCATAAGTAGATGAACTTGTTCCTTTTTTTGGCAGATACAAAATTTAAATTGCAGTACTGAAAGTGGAATGTACTAATTGAATAAGAAGATAGAAATTGACCACTTGGGAGGAAGTGGTGGTTGCCAGAAGAGCTGGAGGCCAGGGAAGGGACGGGAAGGAAAAGGCTTGAGACTTAGTAAGGGCATGAGCAGAGACTGTCCTTAAAACGTGGACAGAAATGAAAGGGGAAAATAAAGAAAAAACAAAAAGAATCAAAAGAAAGAACTTTTGATTTTTCTTTTCTCTCTCTAATATAGAATCCAATCTAATCTTCTTGGTGCATATGCCCATAATTTCATGCTGTTTGCTGTTGTTTGTGGCTGCTATTTGCATGTTTATGCTACACTTCTGACCAGACATCACAAGACCCCTTGATTATAGTACTGTTATATAATTAGGCAACTATAATTGTACAGTGACATTTGTGACTTTGAAAATAATCCATGAGATGGACATGGTGGCACATTTCTTTAACCTTAGCACACAGGAGGCTGGGGTCTGGAGGTTGCCGTGAATTTGAGTCCAGCCTGGATTACAAAGTGAGTTTCAGGTCAACTTGGTCCAGAATAAAAACCTGCCTCAAAAAAAGCAAAAGCAAAAGCAAAACAAAACAACACACACACAAAAAAAATCTATGAGCTTCATCTGTAGAAAACAATCACATGAGACAGAATCACATCTGAGCAAATGCCTCATTTGAGGCCAATCACTCTTCCCTGAAATCTAGATAGATGATTCAGCAGACAACTGCTCAGATCCTTCCCTGCGGTAAGATGTGTGGGGAGGGGACCAACCAAATAAAGATCACAATGCACCCAAGGACTGGAGAAGAGTTACTAGGTACTCAAAACCAACTGTTACTTAGGATAATGATTTTTAAAAGTTTAAAAAAAATTTTATTTATTTGAGAGAGACAGAAAGAGGGAGAAACAGGTGGTGAGAAAGAGAATGGGTGTGCCAGGGCCTCCAGCCACTGCAAATGAGCTCTAGACACATGCACCACCTTGTGCCACCTGGCTTATGTGGGTCCTGGAGAATCAAACCTTGGTCCTTTAGTTTTACAGGCAAGCACCCTAACCACAAATCTATCTGTTCAGCCCAGACAATGATTCTTTTTTTTTGTTTTTTGTTTTTTCGAGATAAGTTCTCTCTCTGGTCCAGGCTGACCTGGAATTAACTATGTAGTCTCACAGTGGCCTCAAACTCATGGCGAACCTCCTACCTCTGCCTCCCGAGTGCTGGGATTAAAGGCGTGTGCCACTGTGCCCAGCCAGATAATGATTCTTAAAGTGTAACATCAAAGCTGCCTGTGAGGATTGTTCAGTATACAAATTTCCAGGCTCCATTTGTGAATAAGAAGGCACCATAAGACATTCTGAAGAGACCTTCCATTTGAGAATTACCAATAATATTACCTGGATGTGTCTCTTCCTGGCAGCTAACTAACAAATCTCCTTTCTGTGTGCTCTGCTTGGGGAATAATAATAGCTTATCTTTGTATTACTGTAAAATCATCACTTTGCTCTCATTGATAGTGTGATGTTTAACATAGGGTAGAAATGATGGAAGGAAAGAGAAAAATAGGAAAGAAGAGATAATGGAAAATAAGCAGGAATGCCTCTTGGAGAGGGATACAGGAAATGAATAACCAGTTCACGTCGTGATATTCTATTCTGAATGGTATTTGCAGTGTCATTTTTGAATAACTTACCTTACAGGGAGAATATAGAACAAATCTGGAAATCTGAGTGCAGTTCCAGAGCTGCCTTCAATCCTCAGGTCATTGTAACAATGTCAGGCAGTCAAAACTGGGAAGCTTAATTTACTGGGTACACAGGGATTTTTCTAGGCTCTGAACGTGATCTAGATGTAATTCTAGAACTATCAAAATCTAATTGTTTAAGTTTAGAATGATTTAACTTAATTAGGAAGAGGCAAACATTCAAATCAAGGTGGCAAGTATTCTGTGTGTGTTCTGACATATAACTAACATGACACTCCTCAATGTAGTACAGCACACTCTCTCAACAGACTGGGATATAAATCCTATGAGCTGTATAACTCCGTGTCCTCTATGTCTACACTGGTAGTGGGAGTTGGTAGATATGGACAATTTGGGGCTTTGATGACATAAAAGGTGAGCAGCTGGTATATAAGAAGCTGGGCAGACAAAAGAAGGAAAGACAGCAGACCAGCATCTGTCCCTAGCCACTCAAGACACTACTGTGTCTCCACATGAAGAGCCAAGCTGTGGGCAGAACCATGCTGCTAGCGAATCACAGTCTGGGTGTGTGTGTGTGGGAGTACTATGTGGCAGCAGGAGCTATGATGAAGTCCCTTCCTTGGGTTATAGACAAGTGATTCCAAAACAAACACCTGTGTCAAGGAACATAAGTAGAGTTATTCTCATGTGCACAATATAACTGAAAGATCTTGAAAGAAAGTGGAAAAAGGTTACCAACCCGGTATTGATATCTCTTTTCCTTGCCTCTCCAGGCTGATGGAAAGCTTGCAAATATTTTAAACTCATATTTTACACAAGTTTAAGTGCTTTAATTCAACATAGATATCTTCCTTTGGCCTGGATAGAATCTAATTTCTAACTTAATGAGAATTAAGTGTGGCTGATGGTACTCAATGCTGAATTTTGCATTAGATCGGCTGAGGTAGATGTCAGCTTCACCTTGCTTTTGATTATATCTTTAAAAAAAAAATTGAAAAGTCCACTGCAGGAGTTCATGTGTTCCTGGCTTCTGAAAATTGTAGTCAATTCTGATCATCAAATGTATTTGACCACAACGAACCAATCCTTGGTCGAGCATCTGCTTTCAAAATTTACTGTTCCCAAGAGAGGAATAATCTTCATTTTTAAAAATGAGAACCCGAAGGTGCACTAGTATAGTTTTTGTGGGTGCTTAATATAAATAAAATAGTAGTAATAGGCTTTTAGTCTGTTGCCAATGATGTGAAAAGCATTTGCTATTATAACGCACAAGATCCATGAGATAGTAAGCAGGTACATGCATCTTCCTGCAAAAAATCTTACCTCCTCATCAGAAAACCTCAAAGGAATGGATTTTAACTTGAGTTCCTTTTTTACTTTATGATTTAAGTTTTGTAAAATTAGTTGGCTTCATATTAGAAGTCAGTCATTAAAGGGACATGCAATGCAGAGGCAAATAAATTTCTTAAACACATAATTAGATTATTTTCAAGAATGAATTGAGAAAAGTTCAGCCTTTAATTTATATTAATATTTTATAATTTTTCTATCACAAAATTATCTGATAAATTGGCTTAAGTGAGATGCATGCATTAAATTTGAGAAGTAATATATTCCCTTTTGCTCTTTAGAAAAAGTGATTTTGTCATACAGTAAAAATCAGGATGCATCCAAATCTTGAAAAGTATCTTTTCTATGTAGCTTACCAAAGCGACTAACACTCTCAATTCCATCTATAATGGCTTTGTAATCCAAATTGTCTTCTATTCCAACCTGTCGGATAAGAATGTCACACTTAAAACAGGATCAAACAACTGACTACTCAATAAGAATGTAAAGATCAATGAATTCCATATTAAGTATAAATAATATTGTGTTCTAAATACTTTTTTTTCCACAGCAAGGTAAAATCAACTAAAATAAACAAACAAAAATCAAGTAATATATTTTACACTGAGAAAAGTAACATTTAAAATGCTATGATTTAGAGTTGCTACTATCAATTATGACATTTTCCATAAACAAATGAGCTCATCTGGGCACTCATAGAATAGCTAGCTCCAGTTGGAAGAAACTAATCAAATTCATGAGTATGGCTCTTCTTTTCAACATACCAGCTGAGGAATAACTCCTTTTGAAAATGCTCACCAGTTATCACTGTAGTTGTGAGCTTTTCAGTTTGTAAAATGTATGTTTTAATATTCAACATTAATATTTCATGTGATTAAAAAGGAAAGAGAAAAAGGGCCCCAGATGAAACTAGGAATAATTGGGGAAACAAGCAAGTGTGCTGTTCTCTTGGTGAACCTGGTACTAGCACAAGGGTGCAGGAGATCAACACAGAGAACAGTCAACTCCTACCAAATCAGATATCCAGAGACACAGAGGCTCCCAAGACCTCATCTCTGAAGCAGACCTAAAATGAACCCAATGTGGCTCAAGGAAATTTGCGGAAGAGGGGGTAGAAAGAATGTCAGAGCCACATGTTGGGTCATGATACACAGAGACATTTCCTCTTACCCATAACTGATGGGTAACCCCAACAAGGAGGGTCCAGGTGGAGGCGGGAGGACAGGTAGGAGGCTAACAATGGTACCAACTCGAATGTATTCACTGAGTACCTGAGTACAAGACTAAAAAACAACAACAACAAAAAAAGGAATCAGAACCAGGCATGTTAGCCTACATCTTTAATTCCAGTACTCAGGAGGATGAGGTAGGAGGACCACCATCCTGTGCTATATATACAGAGTGAGTTCCAGGTCAGCCTGTGCTAGAGTGAGATCCTGCCTCAAAAATACAATACAATAAAATAAAATAAATACAAATGGCTTACATTAGTTGTAAATCTATGCATAAAAATTACCTCAAATAAAATGGACAACGCTCTTAACCTCCCTTTTCCTTTAACTGCTTCTTCAAAACTTGAAAACCGGTCTGCATCAAAGCAGTAGATCTGCATCTGTAAATGCAATGGTGATGGTTTTATTATACACACAGGCTTCTCAAGAGGGATCAAGGACTTGATAGAACTGATTAGCTTGATAGATTTTATTTAAAAATCTGCAGGCTGTGTAATTCTACATGGTCTATATTTTCCAAATATTTTCTCAGTTCTAAGTATACATAATTAATGTATGATCAGTAAGAAAAGAAATACAAAATTATATCTAGAACAGGAAAAGACATTATAGAAATAATTCACTAGAATAATTATCAAATGCACAAATCATCAAAGGAGGGAGACGGGATAGTCAACTAGAACAAATTTTATTTGAAGTTGCCAGAATGAATGATACCTAAATATCTGCATGCTAAATTAAAACAGAAATAAAAAAGATAACAATGGAAAAATAAGATATCAAGGCTAGTTTAGCTAGTTTGCTTAAATTCTTGCAAACATGGGGTTCATTCTTTCTTGAGTGGACATGTCTTTTCTAAGGCTACAAAGGCTACTTCCAGGAACGTTGAATAATCTGTGGAGGAATGAATGGTGGCTGGAATTGCTTTCTGTCCCCCATATCATTTTAAGAGAGAATGTTGAAGAATTTGTTGTGGGATGTGAGAGACCAATTTAAATTAAAAACAGAAAAGAAAAGAAAAGACATCAAGGATGTGCCTTTAAAATTTTGCTTGCATAATTGCATGAAAAATGCTTGTTAAAAGCTACAGAAAAAAAAATACAAGAAAAAAAACCTTTTGTAAGGCTCTTGAACAATTAAAACAATTTGAGATTTAGTGCAGAAGTTCTTTAGTATTTATTTTGATTGGACAGGGCTTTTGTTTTTGATAGCTTTTTAAATTTTTTTGTCTTCTTAAAAGTAGACAATATTGTGAGAAAGCTAAGACATTATTTGTTTAAAGAGATGATTTTTATTTCTTTGACAGATCAAATTTAATAAACATGATTTTGTTTAAGGATGTTCAGTATGCAGCTCCTAGGTATAACCTTCTAGTTATAATAATCATATACGTGAGTGGGCTTAGCCTCATTTAAAAAAGCCTTTTTAGTTCCTTAGCATATAACCCACCTGATTTTTTTAATTATTATTATTTTTATGTTATATTTTTGTAAATTTTCACTCTTTTCTTTCTTTCTTTTTTTAATTATATATATACATATATATATTTTATTGACAACTTCTATACTTACAGACAACAAACCATGGTATTTCTCTTCCCTCCCCTTCCCTCCCCCACTTTCCCCTTCATAGCTCTGCTCTCCATCATTCTTTTAATTATTAATAACTATTTTGAATCACAAAGTAATGCAGTCATTATAGGTAATTTAGAAAAAAATGGGGATTTTAAAAGGAGAAAATAAAAGGTGTTTATAGTGCTATATCAATCCAAGAAAATTGCTGTTAACAATTTGTGGTTTCTCTCAATTAGCTTTTAGGTGTAATAAATTTATTTTCTCATTAAGTCTCATAATAACTTCATAAGGCTGGTACTCTCATAATGTCGGTTTCATAGAACAGAAATTGAAGCTTAGACAAATTAATGTCACGTGCCTCAGGGTGGAGCCTAGCTCATTTGTTGCACACTGTGCTCCCTATCATTATTCACATTTATGCTTTACAAAGTTGGAAAAATAATCCTGACTATGCCATCTTGTAGTCTTTTTAAATGTACTAATAGAATGATACTTTTGTTTAAGTATAACATTCAAAACATGAATTTATAAGACCTATACATTATTGGACATAATATATTTAACCATCATCTTTTAACTCAGATTTATTACTATAAATAAATATGTATGTCTTATTCTCTGTCCATAGTTATGATTATTGTTGCTATAATCTAAAACATAAAATATTGGGAGTAAAGTACTTAAAGTTCTTAATAGAAACAAACCACTTCCCAGGAAACCTAGCAATTTAGGTGTTCTAAATATGTATTAAAATTGCTTATTTTATTATATGTCACATGTCATAATTATTTTGCTGATTTTAAAAATGAAGATTTTTCTCATTTTAGTGAAAGGATATAACTAAAACAATTCTGTATTTAGATTAAATTCCCTCCTGTATTGCTTTACTTATTCATTTACTCATCAGTATTTATTGTTCAGCTCTTAAGGGGCCTCTTGGAACCCAGGAACAGAAAACTCACAATGGGCCTTAGGAGCACTGAATTTATAGTCTTGGGAGGAAAGGAGGCATACATCAAGAAGCCAAAATACAACTGTATAGGTAATAACATTTGAGTTAAATATATCAAATTATCTATAAAAGACAATTTCATTGGTCTAGAAAATGAAAATGAAAGCCTTGGAACACCTGATTTACCTCCAATGGAAACTTCTGTCCTTCTAAACTATGTTCTGATCCATCAGATGAGGTATTGCATTTTCCCCAGTGAAAAGTTATTTTGCTTGCCTGGAACACCATTTCTGAAAGTCCTCCACTGAGATGGTAGTCATTAGTGAGATTAATTTCCACTAAAACAAATGAAATCAAAGAGCAAAATTCTATCTTAGTTTCTGAAAATGAAAATGATAAATTTCAACTCAATGCCCTCCTACACTAGGAAACTCAAGTACTTGATAATTTAAAGTTATTTTAAGTCACTTTGTGTGGCAGTTTGAATGGATGTCCCCCAATAGCTTCAGGAGTTTTATTCAAGGCTTGTAACTTGATTTCATTGTGGGTCGATCATGGGGTCTAGTCCTGAGGTGTGTTTGGGGGCAGATCTGAATTCCAGCCAAAGATATATGCAGGGAGCTTGAGCTTTGCCTGGGTTCCTAGAGCATGCTTGCTTATGTTGTTGCTGGCGGTATTTATCTCTGCGTGGACCTATGAAAGGGGACCAGCTTTTTCCTCCATTATGGAACTTCCCCTGAATCTATAAGCTTCAAATAATCCTTTCCTCCTATAAACTGTGTCTGGTTTGAAAATTCATCTGAGCAACTAGAAGTGAACTACTAAGCTTTGGAAGTTCAACTTAAACATCCTGTACTGTGCCTGATGTACCTTTTCGCCACAAACATCAAAAAAGCTGAAGGCTGGGCTGGAGAGATGGCTTAGCGGTTAAGTGCTTGCCTGTGAAGCCTAAGGACCCCAGTTCGAGTCTCAATTCTCCAGGACCCATGTTAGCCAGATGCACAAGGGGGCACATGCGTCTGGAGTTTTTTTTACAGTGGCTGGAGGCCCTGGTGTGCCCATTTTGTCTCTCTCTATCTGCCTCTTTCTCTCTCTCTGTCTGTCACTTTCAAATAAATAAAAATAAAAAAAAAATTAAAAAAAGCTGAAGGCATAATGTGGTTGGAATATAAAATGTCTCTCAGAGGTGTTTGAACACTTGTTCCCCTTCCCCAATCTTCACTCAGATGGCGGCACTGTTTGGAAAGACAGTGGAGCCTTGAGGATGTAGAGCCTTGCTGGCAAAAGTGGGTCACTGAGGGTGGGCCTTGAGGTTTTTTCACCTGGCCCACTTCCTTTCCGTGCTCTTCAGTAGTGAAGTAATGAGTACAGTAGATTTTGACAGAACTTGTCACTGAGACAAGACAGGTGGGAAGTCCAATCCTAGAAGGAGGTTTAGCTCTTACATGATTAAATTATGAATGGCCACTTTCCTAATCCTAATGATTACAGACTGTGCTTTATGAGTAATCTGGGTAATGAAGAGCCTGGTAGCCTATGCAAGACTTTGTTGTCTCTTAGTCAGATTTAAGTGTCCTTATCAAACAGACAGCGATCACTGTTTGCCTAAGTGATTCAGTCTGGCACATTAATGAGACAACTACTAATACAAACTTCCATTAATTATGAAAATAAGAATGTCAAGCACAATATCATTAATGATAACAATAGTCAACATTTATCATTCAAAATGTGCTGTGTGCTACACTAATTGCTGCACACTTCTTAACTACTTAATACTTATAACCTCAGGAAGTCCATGCCATTATAATTCCTATTTAAAAGTTAAGGAAATTGAATTAAAGAAAAAGCAAGTAACATCCTCAAACTTTCAAACTGTCATTTGAAGGGCCACTGTTGAACCTAGCTAGAGTGACTGTAAGGACCATATGCCTCCCCATTCTGCCCTAAGAGACATAAAACAGAGATTATATGCCTATAGCTTTCAACATACATCAAAATCTACATTAAATATATCAATATTTTGAAAATATACTTTTGTTATTTGAACAATGATGTAATATACTATAATTCTTTTGCTACCCATTAGATAAATATGAAATGCCTATCATATGTCAGACACTGATATAGACAAATTCTTACTCTAATGAAAGTTAAATTATTACTTTTAAATAATTATCTTACCTAAATATGGAAAATAGAGAAGAAATTTGCTTATGTTAAAATTATCCCCATAGAGCTACTATTATAGCTTGAATATTTTGTAATTTATGTAAAATATAGATTTATAACTTCCTAATTCGCTGATAAATAGTTTCATGATAAAATAAAAC
Source organism: Jaculus jaculus (assembly GCF_020740685.1). NCBI lineage: Eukaryota > Metazoa > Chordata > Mammalia > Rodentia > Dipodidae > Jaculus > Jaculus jaculus. The sequence goes on along the minus strand of NC_059111.1, from coordinate 82,623,467 downwards.
ATTCAAAAATGTCATGTTTTGAACGTTATTATGTTTATGTATGGTTTACTGGTATTTTCGTTAATTTTTAAGGTGCTATATGTTGCATGCTTTAAAAAGCCATTTTCCAAAAATAGCATTTAATAAATACCGCCTTAGGCTGGTTTACAATTTTAAAATGCCCAACTAAAAAGGTTCTTAATTTTTTCTTAAATTTTAATTACAGTTGATTGCTTTTTCATATTCAAATATTGAATATAGATAAAACTGATCAGCTAAGATCAAACTATAAAGGATGCCCAAGATATGGAAATCCTGGTTGTCTGACTAGTAATGGAGTGACAAAATTACATAAATGGCTGGGAAGATTTCTCAGTGGTTATGGCACTTGCCTTCAAAGTCTAAGGACCTGGATTTGATTCTCCAGTACCCACATAAGCCCAGATGGGCAAGGTGGCACATGTGTCTAGAGTTTGTTTGCTATGGATAAGATGCCTTGGTGTGCCCATACACTTTATTCTATTTACCTCTTTCTCTCATTCTCTCTCATAAATAAGAAGAATATATATAAAGCTACATTAGTTATAGTTACATGATTTGTTTCACATCATCAAGTAGTAAGATAACAGTGGTTACACAACTGGAAAACATGACATGAAAACTTTGATCATTTCACTTTTGCGCAAATTTTCCAGAAGCTGTCTGAATTTCATTTTCTTTGCTTCCTCTGGTCTATTCTACTAATAGCCTCTATTCATTTCCTACCACATTATTCAGAGGAAAATGAAACTTATCTAAAGATAGTGTAGCTCTGGCAAGTATATCAAAGGCAAATAAAATGGAAACACTTTACCTGTTTTTCCAGTGTTATGAATGAATGTGTCTTCCAAAGATATTCTATCCCAACCTGGGAAGTTCAGTTTCTTGAGATTCACATTTACTTGTGTAAGGTCTTCATCAATGTTAATAGGAGACTGCTTTGGGCTATTACAAGTTGGGTATTTCTTTCCCCAGTTCTTTTGATTCAGTGCTCCTAGGGAAAAAGGAAGAGTAGGGAAACCAATTTCATTTATTTTAAAATATTTATTTATTTGAGAGCAAGACGGGGGGGGGGAGCAGTGGTATGACTGCACCAGGACCTCTTGCCACTGGAAATAATCGTCAGAAGCATGTGCCACTTTGTGCATCTGGGTTTCTGTGGGTAATGGGGAATTGTGTCAAGACTGACAGGCTTTGCAAGTAAGTGTCTTTAACCACTGATACAGATCTTCAACCTGGAAATTTCTGTAATTACCATGAAAAAACAAAGTTTTTACATCATCAAGTAGTTAAATTCATTACATTAAAATGCACACAATAATAGGGCAAATTGGAATATCTTTGAACTAGTTCAAACAACAGTTATACCTCAATTTAGAGTGTGGGATTTAACATAAAATACTATTGATAAAGGAAATTATGCACCAAGTTTAGAATTCAATTTTTTTTCCAAATCATAAAATGACAAGTTGTTATTAAGGTAGGCAGTCCTGCCCAGGCTTCCAGATTGAAAGAAGTGTAGATGCCAGGAGGTGATGTCCTGAGCCATCTCCATGGGAGTAGCCCCCTTCAGAAGTACTGCCAACCTTGACACCAAGTGATTTGGCTTAACTGTCACCTACTCAAGTGTTACTTGTAAAAACAAAAACAAAAACAAAAACAAAGCCATAAATCATCTGACTACATTTTAAGTCTTTCCCTTCCCTCCTATTCTTTTTCTGGGCATAAAGTCTGTTAGAGGCTATAATAAGGGCAAACAAAATAAGGCTTTCCAGAAAAATTTGGTGTACAGTAAAAGTAATTTTCATCTGTTCTACAGAATGAACAGCCCTCTAAACCAAAAGTAGCCTCCATTCCCTTTATTTCACTTTCACCTGGAATTGTGAACCAAACTTCTGTACCCTTATTTCATTCCACATTAACTTAGCATGAAGGAAGTGCTAATGTCTTCTGTTCTATTTAGTGTTCTGGTCAAGTGCATGTAGTGCTCCAAGTGTTAAACCCAAGTAAAAGAAAAATGGTAATGTAATTTTCAATGTATGTAGTTTTGAATGTTTTTTTTCTCTTTGAAACAAGTATGGGTAGGTCCAAGAACATGCATGATTGACGTCTCAAGAAATTATAAGTTAAACACCTCTTCTGGCCCAACTCCTGCCTGTGCCATTTTCTTCAGATGATGAGGAAGACACTGGGGACTAATGTCAATACAAGCTGCGTCAGAGGCCACTTCTCACAATGTAACAAATCTGCTTTGCAAAACAGCCCTGGAAAGAAGGAATTCGTGGCCCCAGCATGAAACTGTATATAATCAGGGTAAAATCAGGTAGCGCATCTCATAGTGGGGCATTGACTGATATCAAAAGTGCTGAAAACTGATTCTCGTGTCTGCCTGTATTTCGAGAGAGTGCTTGAGCACAGTGCACTTCAAATACGCACAGCGATGCACACCTTGGCTTTTAGGAATAGTCTTAATGATTTCAGTAACCGTACATTGATTTAACTTGTTAGAAGTTTTGGCATGGGTTCCCTAAGGAAACACTGCTTCCTTTACTTACTTCCACCTTCAGTAAAAGAAGAGAGAAGGTGCAGCATGCACTTGTATGGCCTTTTTCATTGCTTATATTTTTAAGTACAATAAAAAAAAAATTCAAAGCACACTTGGAAAATCACACAGTTCTAATGCACAGACACATGACATTTCCAGCCTCGGATGACACTGCATATAATATATAAATCTACTATTTTCCAGTGCATTTAATGATCCTTTTGACTTGGATTCAAAACGTCCTTTTACCATATCAAAATGGGTCTCTTGATTTGTGCTCTGAGTCAGGCTCCCCTTATGCTCTGCCATTATCTGAACTTAGAAATCATTGAGAGGCTTCAGTTTCCCCTTAAGCATGCCATGCTGGGTTTGCCTTTAAAGTGTATCTCTAAATCAGACCACTTCCATCTCTACTAACAGCACTCCAGCCAAACCACTGTCATCATTTCCTCTACCTTGTCTTCTCTACAAGCAAGCTCACAAACAACATTGTTAGGACAGCCAGCTGTCCATAGTCCTGTGAAGTCAGTACACACATCTTGACACAATCCACAGGAAGTTCATCTATATAAAATTTGGAGAAGCATTAGGTTAGGCATCTCCACTGGTTCTGGTGTGCAGGTTCACCCTTCACACTTCCAGAAGCTTGTTCCTTCTGTAGGAAGTGCTAATATGACATGGCGCTCCACATTCTCACTCCCTGGTGTACCCACCCTATGAGCATACCCTCTGCTTAGTGGTGGGCAGGACCTGAGGATATAATGGGTGCATTACAACCTATGGCAAAGGTGGTAAGGAAGACCCTGCTGTAGTTATGTCATAGAAAACTACTCAGCAAATTGGAAATTGTCAGTGTGAGAAATGCTCCCTTTGGCTTTGCAGAAGTAAAGTATGAGGATCTGACAGATTATGTGGATAAGGCAAAGAATCAAGTCTAGGAGCTGAGTATTCCTCTAAGCACCCAACCAGAATAAATAAACAAAAGCCCTATGTCCTCTGTAGAATTAGTTCTGCCAACAGTCTGAATGAATTTGAAGGAAAATCCCAAGCTTTAAATGAGAGATCTTGATTTCAGACTTATGAGACCCTGAGCAGAGAACATAATTAAATAAGCCCTCTTTGTCAACTCTTGAACCCCCCCTGCCCCATAAACTGGGAGGTAATACATATTTAAATCACCATAAATACAACAACCTGCTATGCAGATAAAATCAATGCAACCCAGGAATCAGTCTTTTGAAATACATACCAGCTGTCGTGTTACTTCTTCTCTTAAGTCCTTCCAAGGCTTGTCCATTTCACTCAAAAAATACACTCCATACCACGGCTGTCAGAGCCTACATATCACCACTCCACTCACACACATCCCATGTGCTCTCATTTCCAACCACAGTGGTGATGATCCTGTAGCCACACTGGCTTTAGCTCTGTATCTAGAGCATGCAGAACCTTGTGTTGTTCCTATCACCTGGAATGCTTTTAGAGTGTTCCAAGGCCCAGACAGCCTGCCTTCTGGCTTTGGTTGGCTCCCTGCTCAAATGAATCTTACCTGAAAGACCTGCTCTGAATATCTTGGATCAAATACACTTTTTCTCATGGTCACTCTTAATGTGCTCTCAGTTATTTATTTATTATTCAAAGGTTATTGATTTATTTGCAAGCTCAGAGGGAGATTGAAGAGAGGCAGATAGAGAGAATAGGTACACCAGGGTCTCCAGCTGCTATAAATGGTCCCCAAGTGCATGCACCACTTTGTGCCTCTGGCTTTATATGGGTACTGGGGAATCAAACTCAGCTCACTTATTAGACATTGCAGGCAAGTGCTTTAACCACTGAGCAATCCCTCCAGCACTCTCCTTTATTTTCTTTCTAATAAATTATGTTTATTTATTGTTTCCATAATCTGTAGTATCTAAAAGAAAGATCTAGCACATAGTGGGTGTTAAATAAACATTTGTTGCATTAAATAAAAATTGGTTTTGGTTTTGTTCTATCATTTGAACTCATTAGGGTCAAACATGAAACAGTAAAAAGAAGAAATGGCCAAGTAAAGAAACATTTCTTAAATCATTTATAGATTTCATTTGACTTTTGTTATATGACAAATGGGTAGTTCTTACTAAACCTTTGCTGAAGGATGTCATGAAACATCCAAAAACTAAACTTTGTGTTGCCTAGTCTTACAACACAATGATACTAAATCATGTATTATATTTAACGTACATGGAAATTATAGACTGTAAATTCAGTTTAAAGCATCTACTATATCATCATTCTTGCAATGTCAGAGACTCTAGAAAATGCCTTAATTTTATTATTAAAAGGCAAAATAGGGGCTGGAGAGATGGTTTAAAGTGCTTGCTTGCAAAGCCAAAGGACTGAGGTTTGACTCCACAGGTCCCACATAAGCCAGATGCACAAGGGGGCACACATATCTGGAGTTCGTTTGTAGTGGTTGGAGGCCCTGGTGTGCCCTTTCTCTCTCTATACCTGTCTATTTCTGAATCTCTCTCTCTCTCTCTCAAGTAAACAAATAAATAAATAAATAAATAAAACATTTTTTTTTTAAAAGGCAAAATAAGGGGCTGGGGAGAGATCTCAGTGGTTAAAGGTACTTGCTTGTAAAGACTGCTGGCCTGCTTTGAGTCCCCAGCCACCCACATAAAGCAAGATGTGTAAAGTGATGCATGTGTCGGGAGTTCATTTGTAGTGGCAAGAGACCCTGGCATGGCCATTCTATCTATCTCTCTCTTTTTACAGAAAACAAACAAACAAACAAAAAATCCTCAAAGGCAAAATGAGAGGCCAGAATAAAGAAAAAGATTTTTATTTTTGTGAAAGACCAACAAACGAAAAGTCCAGGAGGAAAATAAAAGCCAACCTGAGGCTGTTCATGCAAGGTAGTTTGTTTAAGATGTCCAGGGGTAGAGAACTCAGGGAAGAAACTGTGTCAAAATAGTAGACAGAAACACTATGAGGTAGCCCAGGCAGTAAGTTTGCTTTACCTGTCATTAATAATAAAGCACTGGATTTGTCTTACACTTAAGCATCATCACATGGATCCTAAAATTAATATATTTATTAGTCAGTTGGAGACTGCAGCCCCTGTTGAAGCCACAGCCTCACAGTGATCACCTGAGGAAGCAGATGCAGGCAGTTTCTTTAGAATTAAACTGATTCGGCCTGAGTTTTATTTGGGTGTGCTGTGAAGGAAGAAATTAGAACACTGCCTCATTACAGAAGATCATCAGGATGATTTGCCCATACCAATGACTGCAGAAAAGTAAGTGGGAGCTCTTGGAGCATGTAGGGAAATTATTCCCTCATATATTTATGTATGTATCCAATCTTCCATGCATTCATTGGTTCACTGAATTAGTAATATGCCTGTAGATTTCTAAGGCCTACTATTGGAGCATATAACCAAAAATGTATTTTACCCACAAATTTTATTTCATCTACATACTATTCCCATACTGAGTCTGGCATACAATAGAAACACATGAAGGCTTTGTGAAATAGTGTTTGTTCATCAAATGAATGGGTCTAGTATTTGCATGTTATGCATCCTCTATTCTAAGTGGAAGGGAAATCAATTCCAGACTGTGTAGGGGTATGCAGGAGTTCAAGGGTGTTTGTTTGCTTGTTGTTGTTTATTTATATTGCAGAAGTATATTTATTGGGAGGGATGTCAAAAAAATACAGAAATGCCTAGAGGAGTGGATATGATAAGCCAAAGTGGAGAAATGCAAATATTACAGGATGCAGAGAGTTTTGTAGGAATCCTGGGACATGAGTGATGAGCCTCAGCAAACTCGAGTGGCGGAGAAGTTCAGCACTTCCCAGACAGCTGCCAGCATGTCAGCTTAGTTCAGTGCAGAGAATGGCTGCTAACACAGTCTATAAAGGGAGAAGGAGAGACATATGGTGTATAAAAGAACACAGTGCAGAGCACAGGCAGAGGCCTTCAGTGAGTAAAGCACTCAAAGCTGCCTCATCAAAGATTATAGTGGTATATCAGTAGGACAGGTAGCAATATACATTTTCATAGACATCTTTTTACTAGCGTTTATGCTATTTGGTTGTTTACAGCATTCCTATGCTTATTTGAAATGCAATATGTCTCTTATCCAGCTCCTTTCTTAGAATTCGGACCTTGAGAATTCAATGGGTGTTTGTTGAATGGACACCTGCTTCAGTAGTAATCTACAGTCTCACATCCTTAGTGTCCATGTGCTACCCAGACTGACCAATTAGAGTTCTAGAAAGGAGAAGGGAGGTGGTGATAGGAGAATTTCCCTGAAGCCTGAGAATGGAGTGGAAAAAAACGATAGGCACTACCTCATGCAAAGAAGGCAAGGCTTATAGGAAAGTTGTTCCCTGACATCCACCTGCACACTGTCACAGGTGCACCTATATACACACATGGAAACACACAGACAGACTCACGCCAACTGTAAATAAATCTTCAAAAATTAAATGTATTTTTTTCAGATGCAGTCCTTAGCTGCTTGAGGAAGTAGATTTAACAGAAGATTTCTCAACTTTCAAGTACTGAAAAAGAAGTCTTTAAGTGATCTCTGTCATGCTAGTAAATGCTGGCACATAAGCTGATGCAAGCAGAGGAAGAGGATGTTTGAGGTAACTTCCCATTTGTAAACAAGAATACAGCATCCAGTATGTACTCTGTTTCTGATGTTAGCCAAAGAGGCTTTTAGAGCTAGACACAGCAAAACAGTTGGTTGATAATGGTGTGGGCAACGCTGCATGGAACACAGGTTCGATGCAAACACCTAGAACAAGGGCCTGTTCAGTCAGGGAGGCATCAGTCTTCCTCATCTGACCCTGTGGGGCACTCTCAACAGCCCAGTAGAAACTCTTTGCAAGCCTGGTTGAAGTTTCCAATTGATAGGGGCTTCTATGACAGCAGAGGTAATTAATTATTCATGCACTTAGGAACATTCTACCACATATGTGCCAGTACCATTATGATACTTAAAGAAACCATTAAGCTGAAATGTAGCATAAATATATACAAAAACAAACACAAAACCTTTCCCAAAATAATTCTTTGAAAGACTATGAATTCTTCAGTTTGGAATTAATCTCAAACAAAAAAGTTACAAACATAGCAACTAAAATTCTGTCCTGAAATGCTAAATGTATTACAGAGTATTATGGAACAAGTAAATACATAAGAGAAAGAAGACATAAATACATTGAGGAAAGTATAATGTTATCTGTGATAAGTATCAATGAAATCAATAAATGGAACAAACATAATAGTCTCATAATTCATCCTAATTGTTCTGTTACTTTAATCAAACTGCAATAAAATTTGTAGTTATGCCAAGATGGGGGATAAACCCATGTGGTAGAATTTAGGACAAAAAACAGAATGCAACCTATAAGGATTTAGAAACATTTGGGAAGGTTTTCAATGGGATGTGAAGAAGGGAGAAGGACACATGCTGAGGCTTAAGTCTTCCAAACTTGGAGGTGTTACAGTACCAGTCACGTGGGTAGGGGTTTGGATAGAAAAAATGTGTTTGAATCTGGCCTTATTCATCAGGCAATCATATTAATGAATACTGAACTAGGTGTGGTGCCACACACACACCTTTAATCCCAGCACTTCAGAGGCAGAAGCAGAGGCAGGAGGACTGCCATGAGTTCAAGGCCACCCTCAGACTACATAGTGAATTAGTGAATTCCAGGTCAGTTTTGCCTAGAGTGAAACCTTCCCTAGAAAGAATGAAAGAAAGAAAGAAAGAAAGAAAGAAAGAAAGAAAGGAAGGAAGGAAGGAAGGAAGGAAGGAAGGAAGGAAGGAAGGAAGGAAGGAAGGAAGGGAGAAGGAAAGGAAAGGAAAGGAAGAAAGAAAGAAAGAAAGAAAGAAAGAAAGAAAGAAAGAAAGAAGAGAAAGAAAGATGACTTGTTGAAACCATTGGGAGGTCTAGGCTACAGATACAGACTGTGAACAATCAGCTGCTGGTACAAGCTTAAAACCACACATGTGGATGAAACATTTCTCTCTCTTTTTTTTTAAGCACTTGGGGGAAGAGTCAGCATGTGCTTTATTTATTTATTTTGTCTTTTTCAAGGTACGACTTCATTCTAATCACTATGTAGTTTTCAGGGTGGCCTCAAAATCACAGTGATCCTCCTACCTCTGCCTCCGGAATGCTGGGATTAAAGGCATGTGCCACCACACCTAGCTGGATGAAATATTTCCGTTAGACTTGATAAGAGAAAGCAGGGTCAATTAATCTATGATCTGAGAGCAGAAACATACAGAGAGCACAGGGGAAACAGGGAGAGCCAAACTCAAGAAGGAGTAGCTTGAGAGAGAATGGCAAATTGAACAGAAAATTATGTCTTAAAAATCACAGAAAGATTTTCTCAACAATGGAGGAATATCCCAAAACTAGGTGTCATAGACAGATCACCATGGAAAAGTAATCAATGGATGTTACTTCTGAACCCCAAATCTAGTATTTCTAGAATGAAACAGTTTTACAGCCCCAGACTTGGAATTCAGATTACAGTGACGAAAGGTAACAAAGTAGAATGCAATGGTCATTTGAAAGCTTATCGTGGGGGAAAAAGTGATAAGGTTGTAGTCAGAACCAGGCGCGAGCATAAACGAATAGCAGTAGAACTCAAACCTCAGTACTTTTGGTTCTATCACTTGTTTAATACCTGGTCAAGGTTAGAGTACTGATGGGCAAATAGAGGGCAGGCAGTTGCAGTACTAAGGAGAGATTGGTAGGATATTATGGCAGCAGGATAAAAGGCCAGGGGACGGAAGTTCTGCAAAATTTGTATGGAAGCTCCTCTGCCCCCATCTCTAATCTATTTGGGGAAGCTAGGTAATTTTCACAAAAGCTATTGAGCAATGGTAACCATGATGTCCTCTGTTTTCTTTTCTTCTAAATTATAAAATAAGAGAACGATAATGATGAGTTCTGATACTGCATCATGTCTATTTCTCTAGCCTGGTATCAAATATTAAATCAAACTGGGGGAAAACAGGAAATTTAACAGGAACCCCACAGAGTTCTTGTTTCTCTAATGCCATTGACAAGTCACCGCTTTCAAAAGGAGGACAAGGCTCAGAGATTAATAACTTTGTCATGCATGATATCGCCTATTTTCCTGGTTCTGTCTATATGAATCCATTGCATTTTACTGTTCAGGGTTTCAATTGCAGGAGGTGTACTTTGATTCATTGCCAAATCCTTCCTTCTGTAGCATTTACCATTAAGTAACTTCTCTCAATAAAAAGCAAGCAAACTATACATTTCCATGACAGAAACCGAGGGAGATTTCTTTGTTGCTGCAGGTTGGCTACTATCTATGAGACAATGAATTCAGAAGTGTGACACAGTCCTAGAAATCACTCTTTGGTGTAAGGAAAAGAAAAAAAGGGAGGAGGAGATGGGGGGTGAGGAACAGAACAACCTTTAAAAGCCCCTTTCTTACATAGAGTATCTCTGAAAGTTGCTTTACAATACACTTATCCAAGTTTCCTCTTTCTTCAACAACTGATCAGCCAAGTTCTCATAGCAAGGCAGTAGATGACTGAAGATAGTAGTGTCACAGTCAAAAGGCAACACCTTGTCATCCCACATGGATATGTTATAAACCTACATTAGATGAAGGGTGGGGAGGAGCAGAAAAATGGAAGAGCCATCGTTTTCTTAAATCTATATCAAGATTATATCATTAGTCCTGATTACAGATGGGAGTGGCATCTGCAAGGGTGAACTGAGCTCTTCCTTAGACCATTTCCACTGTCAGCATGGCTAGACAGCCACCCTCGTTCCAAGCTCCTCCCAATGCAGATGGTTGATTTCAAGGAATGAAAAATATATTTTAAAATTTGCCTGATGATACTGTCTATGACAAAAGCCAAATTTCACATTACTTTCTTTGCAAGGTGACAAGAAAGACTGTCACAGAGCATAATTAAATGGCCCACTGACCAAAAGTCCCCATGTCTTCCTTTCTGTGCCCTCTCCTGAGTCTGACCATCTCTTTTCTATTCTTGGCACCTACATGATTGCTTTTCCTTAGACTCAAAAGATGGAAGATATAATGCAACATTTGCCTTTCTGTGCCTGGTTCTTTTCACTTAACACGATGTCCTGCAGCACTATCTATGTTATCACAAATGATGAGATTTAGAACAACAGGAGGAAATCTGGTATTCTCCTGAATGGTAGGCAACTTCAGATAACAAAATCCATGACATACTGTATAATTACTTAAAATTAAAAGTAAGAATTCTGAACGTTTTCACTGCAAAACAATGGCAAGTATCTGAGGGAACAGATGTGTTTACCCTTATTTGAATACTATACAATATACATATGTATCAAGACATCATATAATATCCTATATATGTATAATTTATTTTGTCTTTTAAAATGCAGATATTGAAAAATAACAATTATCATGTGATACTAGGGATAATAATAATGATGATGATAATAACAATAATAATGAGCAAACTCTTGTAGATTACTATATTTTTTGAGGTAGGGTCTTATTCTAGACCAGACTGACCTCAAATTCACTATGTAGTGTCAGATTGGCCTTGAATTTACAGCAATCCTCTTACCTCAGCTTCCTGAGTACTGGGAATGAAACAATTTTAAAAAAGCTAGCAGTGTAAAAACTCTCTCAAAGAGTTAAAAACATATTTGCCTTTAAAAAAAATCTACATTTATGCACATTGGTACCATACTGTGGTCTTTCCTAACCAAGTGAGTTCTGTAAATAGACATTTACAAGGAGCTCACTTAAACAGGAAAATTTTGACACCTAAATCTTTTGAATTTTTGTTTTGTTTTGTTTTTGATGTAGGGTCTCACTCTAGCCCAGGCTGACCTGGAATTCACTATGGAGTCTCAGGGTGGCCTCAAACTCATGGCAATCCTCCTACCTCTGCCTCCCAAGTGCTGGGATTAAAGGTGTGTGCTACCACACCCGGCTTAAAATCTATTTATTTATAAGTAATTTGTAATATTCATTTCATTGAGAGCTAAAATAATTATAAAATATAAAAGGAACATTGGATAAAATATTATCACCAAAGTGAAAGACCTGAAGTGAGGAAATGAACAAATGGACATGTTTCTGTGATAAACTGAGTTTAGATTCAGATATAGCAAATTTATAACAGTTTTTAAAATATTAAAGTAAACTTTAAGAGTTAAAGGTGTTTTATCTTAATGTGACATGCATCAGATTTTCTACTGTTATGTTTCTAGATGTCCTGTTTTCTGAATCTCCATTTATTTTTGCCTCAGTCATGAAACTCCTAGTAGAGCAGAAGACTGAATAGGACATATTTCACCTTTTTCCTTATCATTTCTGAATGATCATGCTCAAATATATGAGGATTAATATAAGTAACTCTGGTACAAGATACTTCATAAATCAGATAAAATAATATTATAAATAATTTATTGCAATAGTCTACCAAACTATCACATGTCTCAAGTTGAAAGTGTATACATAAAAATGCCAAAGGAGAGAAAGGCTTACACCTAAAATATAAGCAGTAGTTGGCAAGGAACTATAAAAGAGGTACATGTAAATGGATTCAAATTACCATGCATCTCCATTATGCAGCCTAGTTAACATTCTTTAACCCTCTATTTAGGAACAGTAGCATTAAATTTACATGTTGAAAATGGGAGCATGTTCACTAAGCCAGGGCAGGGCAAATCCTGTTAGCTTACACCAGTTCAGTAGTCTCCTGGCTAACTAAGGAAGACAACAGGATTTTGATATTTAATTCCAACTCTCTTACTTTTTTTAAATTAAGCAATAAAAATGTGTGGTCAATGCAAAATATTGACATGTGCTATGGAAGCACTCCATTTTAACTTTCTGCACCTAGTATACTTTAAAAAAGAAAGTCAGGGCTGGAGAGATGGCTTAGCAGTTAAGTGCTTGCCTGTGAAGCCTAAGGACCCCGGTTCGAGGCTCGGTTCCCCAGGTCCCACGTTAGCCAGATGCACAAGGGGGCGCACGCGTCTGGAGTTCGTTTGCAGAGGCTGGAAGCCCTGGTGCGCCCATTCTCTCTCTCTCTCCCTCTATCTGTCTTTCTCTCTGTCTGTCGCTCTCAAATAAATAAAAAATTAAAAAAAAATAATAATTAAAAAAAATTAAAAAAAAACTTCATAGTTCAGTCTGTGCTTTTTAAGTACAAGGGTATTTTTGTACAGAATCCCAATATAGTTGTAAAACGGAGAAATTAACAATGACATATTGGTGCCCTTTAGTCCTTCTCCCTTGCTGAGCAACTCCCCACATGGCTCAGTAATGTTTTTAAGGAAATAAGACTATTAGGGGGCATTTGTTGTTTTTTCCTTTCGTTTGTCTTTGCTTTCCACCTGAAACAGCTCCTGTGCTTATGTTCTCCACTTTCTTGGATCTTGACACTTTCGAAATTTACAGGTATTTTATGGTTTCCCTCACCTTGAATTCATCTGCCTCCTCACAATTAGGTTCAGGGTTTGCATTGTTATTTGGAATGTCATGAAAAGAATGTTCTTTTCTCCTCATTGTGTCATATTCCCAGGATCTCTATGTGGCTCATCATTGCTAGTTTTTACTTTGATTCCCTGATAAAAGTAGCATATCATTCTTTTCTATTGTAATGTTAACTTTTTCTCTTTGTAATTAGAACGTAATTGGTGGAGAGATAATTTGATACGACATTAAAATCTCATTCTCCATGAAATTTATTCTTGTTTATTTGAGAGCGACAGACAGAAAGAGAAACAGGCAGAGAGAAAGAGAGAATGGATGTGCCAGGGCTTCCAGCCACTGCAAACGAACTCCAGTTATGTGCGCTCCCTTGTGCATCTGGCTAACATGAGTCCTGGGGAATTGAGCCTCAAAGCAGGGTCTGCAGGCTTCACAGGCAAGCGCTTAACTGCTAAGCCATCTCTCCAGCCCATCATTCTCCATGAAATTTAACTGTTTTAGTTCTTGATTTATATTGGTTAATACTTTTTTTCCCCATTCTTTCCTAGGGTACAATCCACTGCTATAGTCATTGCTGGTGCTCTGTAAGACCTTTCCTATATTATCAGCCAACTCTCTCTTCTCTCTCTCTCTCTCTCTCTCTCTCTCTCTCTCTCTTTTTTCAAGAAATGGATTAAGAACCATGATACCTGTTTTTAGGATCAGCATAGGAAATCAATAGTTCCTAATTCCCAGTCCCTCAGGGAGTCTTTGAAATCCCTCTTAGACTTAAACTGTCTCATCATGCCCACCCACTGACTTCTTGTCCTTAGAATCCAGGAGAGTTTCTCATGTCTGAGGTTATCACTACGTATAGCAATATGTGGAAAGGTATCATGAGACTCCCCATGGGCAAACAGTGACTCTAAGTAGTTAAATAGTTCCTTCCATATTTATAGGAATCACTGGATTCTTTTGACTTTTTTTGTTTGTTTGTTTAGAATGAAAAATTCTTGTTTCAATTTCAAGAGCACTCAACAACTATTTACCACTTAAGAGCTGAGTATGAGTATTTCTCAGATTTCTCTGTAACGAGCAACCCAGCCAGTATCAAAAAAGTACATACAGTAGGTAGGGTGGAGAGTTCTTAATGAGAAAGGGAAATATTATAACCAGGGGCATGATGACTTCAGAATTCTGAGCTATTCTTGGCTATGCTTTATGAAAATAATTTGACCCAAATAATCACCTGCTTCTTACAAACTTCTGTGAAAATAATCCAATAACTAAGTCTAACATTCTTCCCAGGATGGTGGAGAACAGGCTATTTTTTAAGATATAAGGGATATTCGAGGGCTAATAAGGGAGAGAAAATTCACAAAGATTGGGGTGTTGTACTTGACAGTGACCTCCAAGGTGTGGATGGGAGGAAACCCAGAAGGCTGAGAAGTCATGACAATTGCAAAGAGGAATGAGGAGGAGGAGGAGGAATTCAGTGGGTTTTGGGCAAAATAATTTATTACCAGACACAGCTTGTTCAGAGCTTTTTATATGATCTGGAGATATTTTGTGAATCCTTCTAAACCAAGGAGAACTGAGTTTTAAGGAACTTAAAAAATGAATTATAAAACTTTCAATTTTTAAAATGCATCAATAACTACTAAAATAAAATTGCTTAGTTTTAGAAATATTGTGTTTGTTTATTTACCTAAAGTGATGGCTTTACTCCCTATAATTTTGGAATATTTTCAGATAGCAATAATCTAAAATGAATGTACCCAACATTTATGAATGGTAACAAGTCAGTATGAGTAGTTTCTTTTCCCTGCAGATATTTTAGAATTTAAACTCTTACTAGGGACACTTAGTCCCACCGTCCTTCCCACTCTCCTCTGTCCCATCTCCTCCCTCTTCTTCCTTCCTCCCCCACTCCTTCCCTCCCTTTCTTTTTTCTTCCTTCCCTCCCTCCCTTTCTTCTTCCTAACCTCTCTTCCTTCAATGTTATTTCCCTTCGCTGGTAGATAAGAGTGCTCAATTAAGATGAATTGAAAACTAATGGTAGAAATTATGCAACAAACACAGGCTCTTATATTTATTATAAGATATTCAAGCTGGGCATGGCAACTCTTGCCTGTAATCCTAGCACTTTATAAACTGAGGGCTGAGGTCAGGAGATTGCAAAAATTCAAGGCCACTCTGGGTCACATATTGATTTGCAGGTTAGTGAAGGCCACAGTTTGAAATGATTTCTAAAAAAGTGCTAAATAACAACAACAATAATGATAATAATAAAAGATACTCAAAAGAGTCCTCTGCTAAAATAATGGAAACTGACAAGTAACATTTTTATGAATGCCTGTTAAAACTTTCAAAAATATCCCCAAGTCTTAGAGACTAAAATCCAAGAAAAATGTACCCAGTGATGGAAAATGTAATTTGTATGTATAGCAGTTAAATCATTTGTCTTGTGGTACTGACAGCATTAACTTGAAAAGTGGTGATTGAATGATGTACTGAACTCCAAGCTGCTACTGCAGAAAAGAGTGAATAACAACCTCCACTGAACAAAAACCCAGAAATGCCTCTATTCTATTTCAAAATTTTTAAGGGCACCACTACATTGCACTACCAACAGCTGAAAACATCAGGAGGATATTACTAATAGGATACAATTTAGGAGATCCCTACTATTGAGGCTTAAGAATTTTAAAAATTATAGGAATGGAAAATATAATCTAGTTACTATCAGGACCCAAGGACTTTGGTGCCATGGAAATATTTTTTAAATTTTTTGTTTTTTTAAAAAAATTTGTTTATTTTTATTTATTTATTTGAGAGTGACAGAGAGAAAGAGGCAGAGAGAGAGAGAGAGAGAGGAGAGTGGATGGGCAGATAGAGAGAGAGAGAGAAAATGGGTGCACCAGGGCCTCCAGCCACTGCAAACAAACTCCAGACGCGTGCGCCCCCTTGTGCATCTGGCTAACGTGGGTCCTGGGGAATCGAGCCTCAAACCGGGATCCTCAGGCTTCACAGGCAAGCGCATAACCACTAAGCCATCTCTCCAGCCCAAATTTTTATATTATTGACAGCTTCCATAAACATAGACAATAAACCATGATAATTTCCTCCTCCCCCCATTTTCCTCTTCACAACTCCACACTCTATCACATCCCCTCCCCCTCTCAGTCTCTTATTTTGGTGTCATCATCTTTTCCTCCTATTATATTGGTCTTGTGTAGGTAGTGCCAGGCACTGTGAGGTCATGGATATCCAGCCCAATAAATTAATTTTTTAAAGATCCTCTTTTAAAAAATATAAATCAGAGCTTTCCATAGGATTAACTGGGCATAAATAAGCCAAAAGCAATGCAAGGTGGCAACAGTTTGTAACCAGATTCACTGATGTGAGATTCCCAGTGGATTCACCTTGGACAGGAACTCGGTAAAGAGTGCCCATGCAAACAGGAAAATACTGCAAATGGCATTAACCAGTGCTAATCTCTTGCTGACAGAGATAGCAGGTCTTTGAAATAAAAATCAATCACATTGCTTTTGCATGTTAATATACCTCATATGTGGGGCTAAAGCACTTTCAGACCCATGAAAATACTCATACATATACTTTCTCTTCGGCATTCTACCATTTACTTAATCTGCAAATTTAGGCAACATCAGCTGAGATTGATCCAGAGTCTCTAATCAGCAACATCAAGATCACCTGAGAACTTGTTAAATGTTAAGTGTATGGCCTCCACCTCATACTTCCTGAATTAGAAAGTATGGAAATCAAGTCTGGCAATCTTTTCAGTAATCTCTCCAAGCAACACTGATAAATTCTGAAGTTTAGGAACCACTAGTTTGGAATATACCATATATGTAATCTTGCTTTCATTCCTTACCACTGTAATTGCTTGTAAGGGGACTTCATTTTGAAAAGAAGGAATGAGCTATTAAAGTTAAGACCATCACCACTAAGAAAAAGACTCACCAACCTAATACCTTTAATGTCAGTATGTACACTTTCATTCAGAAACCGCAAAAGTTCTTACTTAAATGTCC
Source organism: Jaculus jaculus (assembly GCF_020740685.1). Taxonomy (NCBI): domain Eukaryota; kingdom Metazoa; phylum Chordata; class Mammalia; order Rodentia; family Dipodidae; genus Jaculus; species Jaculus jaculus. Next base: position 82,606,363 of record NC_059111.1, on the reverse strand, counting down.
ACATTTCACAATGTGCACCATAGCTGCCATATGTTAGCATGAATTATATCACCATTAAACAAGTAATAAACAGGTGTATAGTTTCAACTTATAACATAGAAGGGTTTCAATATATCCTTTAATTTATTCCATTAAAGTCCAAATATGGGAAAAGCTTGCAAGTATGTACTTGGCAAAGTTTAATATTTATCTGGCTAACAGCTGCTATCTGTTTAATTGCTTAACATTAGGAAATTGGAAAGTGATGTGATTATCTATCTTAAGCCAGATATTAATCAGGATCAAATAAATATAGCTCCTTAGATCTCTGTGGTATCTAATCTATATAAACATCTTGCAGAAAGAACTCATAAATGATTAAAGGCAGACCAGATACATTAGAGCAATCTGCTTCATATGCCAGCACTTAATTTTCTACTCAATTTACTTTAAAAAATGTTGGTGGCATAAAAAACACATCCACAGGATGTAGGTTTTTAAATTGAGCTTTCTCTCTTATGCTCAAGCATGAACAAGCAACCACAATAAATGAGAGGAAGACAAGACTTATTGTAATCCACAGATATGTGCACATCTATGGGTACAGGATCATAACCTAAAGTCACAGAGCATTCTCCCTGCCATGCTCTGAAATTTCATGAACATATGCTAAACAGGTTTTCTTTATTATCTCTATAGAAATTAAAGATATGGCTTATTTTTTCTTGCAAAAGCTGCTCTATAAACAAGAATTATTCTAGCAAAAGAGAACAGGCAGGGCCATGGAAAATCCACTTAGAGGGACTCTCATCTACAGGTCACTAACCCTGTCTATCAGTTTGCAGAAAATACTCAGCTTCAGGCGAGGGGACTAGTCTGAAGCCCATTCTTGAAGACATATCCAGGCTTGAGGTTACCCGTACAATTGTTCCGACTTCTTAAAAAACTAAACTTTCTGGTAAATGATGTAGAAAATGTGACAGAGTTGGCAGTGATTCAGACAATCAATGATGAGAAATTGATTCTCACTGAGCTGGGATAATGATTCTGGATTGTGAAAGGAATACAGAGCGAGGATATTGCAGCACAGCAAGAAGAAAATCAAGTTGTGTGGCACTTTAGTGCCCTTGGTAGATCCTGGACAGACCAAGTCAGAGGAAAGTGCTAATACACAGATAGCACAGCCATCTTTCCAAGAGAATCATCTTGTTAGAAGTTTTACTCCTTAGGGTTTTCCATGATTAATAGTGCATTTCTGACCTCACTGATCATTAAACTACTTTACCCAGTACAGTTAGATTGATCTAGGGCCACCTACAGGATGCTCAGACACACAATTATACCCAGCATAAGGAGAAATGATGAGGTAGAAGATTTTCTGAAATACAACACAAATTCTTAAATTACCTCCAGAATAAAGCACAATTCAAATCATACTAAATAGATAGTTAAGCATCCTCCTTTCAAAACCAATTCTGATTCAAATGTTTAGTGTCAAGAAACTGGAAGATACAGACAAAATGATGAAAATAAAAGGTGCCACAATTCCTCTTTCCAGAAATGACTCCTTTGGACACATTCCTTAAGACACTTTGATAAAGCAATAGGAGACTGAATCACACACATTGCCTTTGAAAACAGCATGTTTTATATTTATACAAGGAGAAATATGTAACAGGCTTATGCCTTTCATTGTTTGTTTTTCACATCACTGGAACAAAAGGAGCAGGTGTGGCCATCAGAATTTTCTGAATAGGACCCTAGGAGTTAAGGTGTGTGTTCAAGACAGAAGAGGAGTCACCTAAGGTGGAGCCAGATTTGAAGTCATGCAGGTAGGCTGTCTGATTCCAGTACTTGTGTTCCTTCTTACCAGGCAAACCAGTGCAAGAACACCCACTAATCCTATTTCATTAGAATACATTAAGCCAGTGATTGTTATCTCACAGTGAACTCCCTGCAAATGTACGTGATGCTGTCCATTAGTTCCGTCTACTTAAAAACGTAACCTCACCTTTTTGTTTTTTGAGTATGCAAGATCTCTCCTTCTCTAGTCATTTATGTTTCTCATTTGTCCTTCTTCTATTAGTATATTAAAATTTTGCTATAAGACTGTGCCAAGTATTTCTTTTTAAAATTGTTACTATTATTTATGTGTGCATGCATGGTGAGTAGGTCTTTAAATGCTGAGCCATTTCCAAAACCCCACAGGACAAACATCTCTTAATGCCAATATCTAAATACTAGCTAGTGGCACATGCCTTTAATCCAAGTACTCTGGTGGCAGAAGTAGGAAGATCACTATGTGTTTGAGGCCACCCTGAGACTACATAGTGAATTCTAGGTCAGCGTGGCTAGAGCGAGGCCCTACCTCCAAACAACAACAGCAACAACAAAACCTTAAAAAAGAACCTAAATACTATTTAGTTTGTTTAGGTCATGGGGAATTGAAATATGATGTTATCTAGCATCTTGGATAGAACATGGATTATATCAAGGTTCATGGGCCCTAGAAGCTTGTCTCATCACATTCTGAGCTTGCTGTCCAAGACAGAATGGCTAAAGTACAGGCTTGAGAATAGAGATTTCTCTTTATCTGTATGTCATAGCATAGCTGCTTGCTTTACCTGAGATAGTTTCACACAGTGATGACTTCGCTCCTATTTGTGCTATCAATTCAAATTTCTTTTCTCTGGAACGCTTCTTGAACTGCTTAAGCTCTGTGGGAGCCTGTGGACCATGTGCCACCACAATCTACATCTTAGCACACCTGCACAAATCACTGTTACCACTGCTTCTGTGCTTCGGAGTCTTTCCATTCACCACGCCTCCCTGTTGTCATGCGGTGTGAGGCTCCCCCAGCCCAGAGGGCTTGAAGCCAATCTCCAGCAGAAACGTGAGAATTCCAACACAACTGACAACTGTTTAAGGCTATTTTCCCTTGGCCATTTTCCCTTTCACAAATGCAAACTCTGGGATTCCAAATGTTGGGACTCCAAGAATCCCAATGGCAGCCTCATTGGCAGTAAAAGCCATGTCCTTGGGTAAAGTTCGCGGTGCTGCTATTATTTTATCAGATTGTGGCACCCTGAAGCCATTTTATGACCTCAATTTCAGAGAGAGTAACAAATATAGGAAGATGGGGTTTCATAAGTCTCGTTCAATGAACATTCCAAAAGAAATTCTATAACCCTCTATACAGTCACCACCAGGACACAGAAATGCACTTCTGTTTCTCTTGGAGAAGACCACGTCTGTGCTCTTGGATGTGCTGCTTTCATTATCTTGCTGAGTTCCTTTCTTTCTCTTAACCCTCATGCTCAGATTTGTATTAAAGCATCTTTAATAAAATCTCCAACTCTGCTTGCTACAGACTTCTCTTAAAATCCTTCTCAGTGTTGGAGCCATGTGGAAGCCACAGATCCTCAGTTGAGATCCTGAAAAGTCTAGGGACAGCTCAAGGGGTTGAGGATGACAGTGTGGAGCTGTCTCAGTTCCTTCACCATGGACACCATGAATACCAAGTAAACTAATGCTTTAAACACTAAGTTTTTCTGTCAGTGGGTCTATAATGTCATTAAAGTAGGAGGCAAACCAGAGGAGGTGGTAAAATGTAGACCTTTGCATATATTAACATAGGTTGAGCGGGGCATGGTGGCACATGCCTTCAACCCCAGCACTTGGGAGGCAGAGGTAGGAGGGTCACCGTGAGTTCAAGGCTACCCTGAGACTACATAGTTAATTCCAGGTCAGCCGGGACCAGAATGAGACCTACCTTAAAAGCAAACAAACAATAGCAACAAAAAAGATAGGTTGACCAAGTCTAATCACCTTCTCAGAAGGGGATATATGAGGGTATGCATAAATACAACTGATATTTTAAAAAATGAATTTGGGGCTTTGGAAATAGAGAACCATACACAATTCATCAGAAACAAAGTGATAAAGACAATTATTACTTTCTAAACATGCTCATGGGGCATGTGTTAATGGGACCCATACATGTACAGGCTAGATGAACCATCTGCACGATATAGATAGCCTAGTGTGGCACATACCAGGCTTCATTCTCCCTTTGACACTGACTCAAGGTGGGTGTGTCACTGTTTCAATTTCCAGGTAGTAAAAGTCCACAAAATGCAGTCTTTCCTGTTTTCCAGCACATTAAGATTAATAGCTATTTCTCAAATATGCTAAAACTTGCTCTCCATTTACTCTACAATATTTACTTTTTGTATATTCCTAGTTGTCACAAAAAGATCTAGGATGGTCTGTTGAAATTATGGTCATAATTACATAATTCCCCTAGTGTAAAATTAGTTCTTTGATCCAATAATCTTGAAGAAAATTAAGTTATAACTATTAACTATTCACTAAATACTTATTGTGAGGCTCTATTCTGGGCACAAGAAAGATGAAGAAAGATGTCTCAGTAGAAATCTGTGTTTTGTATTTATTCACCCAGACTCAATTATAATACATTTATTTGGAATGGTATCCATAAACTGTAACTACATAGTGTAAGAGGCCATAGCCTTATCAGAGGGGATACTTTAAAGCATAAGAACAAGAAGAGTATTAATTATCCCTGTTGAAAAGACAGAAGAAACTGTTCCCCTTTCTTATAGCATTTATTTGAGAAAATAGATGATTGTAAGTACTTTATAAGTCTCTGTGTAATGTAATTAAATCTTTTTGGAAACTAGATCAATATTTTCTCATCATAAGACCCAACAGTCTTTATCAAGGACCCTGGCACCACCTTTTGTCTAAATATATATTTTTAATTTATGGAATTTTCAAATACAATTTGTTTTTTGTTGATTCTTGTCCATCTTCTTATCCTCCTCTTCTTCCCTCATATTTTCCTTCCTTCCTTCTGTTTGCATGTCACATGCATCCTTTTGCCTGTCCCTCCCTCGTCTTCCAGCTCATCTCTTTAAATTCACTTTTGGTTATAGTTCTGTGTTTATAGGTTTGATTCATATTTGCTCTCTCTCTATATATAGAGAGAGAATGAGAGAAAGCAAATGTAAAAAAAAGTATATATATGGATAATATAAACTAAGGTCCACGTATCAGAAAAAAAACATGTGATATTAGTCTTTCTAAGTATGAGTCACTTCACTTAATATCAGTCTTTTCAGATCCATCCCCCATGTTCCTTTAAATTTCATAATTTCATTTTTCCATACTGCTGAGTAGATTTACATTGTGTATATCTCTCACATTTTCATTATCTATTCATCTGGATACCTAGCTGTTTCCAATTCTTAGCTATTGAAAATAGAGATGCAATAAACATGTATCCTTATAGTAGAGTGTGGAGTCCTTAGAATATATACCCAAGAGTGATATGACTGTATTATATGGAAGGTATTTCTAACTTTCTGAGAAACCTCCATACTGATTTCTATAATTGAAGCCACCCTTTTGAAATTCAAATACCAAGTCAAATGGTGCTCACTCTCCTAATTTAATTAATTAATTATTTTCTAATGAAAGAAAGAGAGCAAGACCAAAAGTGAGTATAAGAGAGAGAGAATTGGCACACCAGGGCCTCCAGCCATTGCAGTAGAACTCCAGATGTGTGTGCCACCTTGTGGACATGTACGACCTTGAGTGCTTGTATCACCTTGTACAGCTGGCTTATGTGGGATCTGGAGAGCTGAACACGAGTTTTTAGGCTTCACAGGCAAGTGCCTTAACTGCTAAATGATCTCTCCAGCTCTTAATTAATTTCTGATATGTATATGTAGACATGTGTGTGCGTGTTGAAGTGTGTGCTGGTATACATTTGTGTGCAGGTACATGTACGTCTGTGCCAGTTGAAGCCAGATGACAACCTCAATGTCATTCCTCAGAAACATGTCCATTTCTTTTTGAGACAGGGTCTTTCATTGGCCTGGAGCTCACCAATTAGGCTAGACTGGTTGGCTATCAGGGCCCATAGATCTGCCTGTCCCTGCCTCCCCAGCACTGGAATTATAAGCATGTATCACCACACCTAACTTTTTTTAATGTGTGTGCTGAAAATCCAACTTGGTTCCTCATGCATGCAAATCAAGCACCTTACCAACATTGCTATCTCCCCAGCTAATGCCTACTTTCTCAAATTCTACAGGAAGAGAAGAACCTAACTTCTGTAGTGGCCTTGCCCTAATCTGTAAAGCTACCTATAATAAAGACAAAAGGTTTGTCTGTCTCTGGATAAATCCAATATGCCAGCATAAACACTCCAATTGCTAGGTAGACTTTATATAAACTATGTGTGACCAAAACTGCTGTCAGGTCCTCCTGCATAAGTAGTTATTGCTTATTTTTAAAAAATATGACCATAATAAATTCTATCTATTTGGTGATGGAAGGAGTAAAAGTCCCTTCTGATTCTACAGTCTCTCAGTGGGATTGTCTGTGATGCATACAATATGCATTTAATACTTATCCTCTGACAATACTTTTTCCCTTTGCTATTTCCTTTATGGAAATTCTGAGTTGGGATAATTTTTTATTTTATTGACATTTTCCCCAACAGAAGATATTCATAGCAGATATTCCTATAGCTAAAATTCCAGCAATTTTTCATATAATTGTACAAACATATGCATATGATTTTTATTAACAGAATATGTTTTTATAATTATAAATAAAAGATGTGTCTTTCATTGTAGGAAAAACATATTAGAGATTGAGTAAATATGATCCTTTAGTCTTAAATATATCTGAATATGTCCCAAAATTTAGGTTTATTTTTCTTCAGTCATTAAAACATATTTCACTTAAAAAATCTTCCTGAATATATAAAAATGATCCTTTTGCATATTTTTTTCCTCTCTGAACTTTTTTGGTTTAAAGCCAGATTTATACTGAGACTTGGGAAAATAAATCTAAACAAGCCTTTGACTTTACTGACACAGAAAATAAGTGGGTGGCATAGGTGAAAGTTAAATTACTACAATCACATTTAGCCTCAGAGTTTAGCACATTTAAGTGAATTTTGTGTAATAATACAACTATGGCCTAACCATAGACTTTTTTTTTTTTTTTACTAGACATGTAATTTTCTCTTCCCTTTTTAATTTTGCTGAAATGTGTCTATTTCATGCAATGAAAGAAAACACAGGTTGAAATAAAAAGACATTTATCATACCAATAACTGGGGGCTAACTCCACAATGCACGACCCATTTACATCAATAAGGAGGGTCCAATGGGAGGGGGTAGATCGCAGATGAGCCTAAAAAATGGTACCAAACTGCCTGTATTTACTGAAAAGAAAACTAATAAATTAAATTAAAAAAAATTAAAAAAAAAGACCTTCATTAACTAAAGGGATGAAATGCATTCTGACACAAATCCCAGAGGGTTTTGAGCCCAGGATGAGGGAGAAACACCCAAGTCTTCTCATCCTGAGCTGTCCCAGGACTGAAACAGTAGACTGGAGACTGGCAGATGCTGTCAGCAAGGGCAGCCTCCTAGTGGATGAGAGAATCAATATGATTTTTACAGGGTGCTATTATTTGAATGAGTGTCCCCCGTGGGTCCATGTGTCCAGTGTGTGGTCACTGTGGTAGCAATGTTCTGGAAGGTAGGGTAGGAACAGTCTTAGGAGGTAGAGCCTAGCTGGAGGAAATGAGCCACTGAGGATGGACTGTTGAAGGTTATACTTGACTCCCAGGTTTTTCCTCTTCTTCCCTTCCTGTCTGCCACGGAGGTCAGTAGCCTCTGTCCTATGCTCCCATCACCACTGTGTTCTGCTTCACCCACCAGCCAGGAATAAGCCAAGCCAAAGATCATGCACTAAAATTCCTGGAACCATGAGCCAAAATAAGCCCTTCATCACTTACATTGTTTTCTTAGGTATTTTGTCAGGGGTGAAGTCTGACTAATGCAAAGGGGGAAAGCATGTTAGTATATAGTTCTACCATTAGAAAAAATAAGTAATGATAATTTGCATTGCTATTCTACAGCTGTATCTTTATCTTTCAATTTTACCCTGTCATAATTGCAAACATTTAAGGTCATTTATTTTTATACTTAATAAAAATAAAAAATTGTATATTCCTTTTGCACTGTTTAGCATTGTGTAATGGTGAAACTGTTTGTCAACAACTGTGTTACCTCACATTTGAATCTTCATGTGGAGGTAAGAACACATAAACTCCAAGCTTGTAGCAATTTTCAAGGATATCATAGAAATAAACTCTGAGCTTCAAATCACTTAACTGAATTCTATTTAGCTTCCACAATGATGTATTATCACTTTTACCATAGGGAGAATCTACTGAGAATATTAATCTTAGGTAAGCTTTTCAAAACACACAAATCATAGTGAATGCCTGTCCATAATATGCATTCAGGCTGATAAACTCCTACTTAATCCTCTCACAAGATTATCAAATGTGCCCAGGCATGTTCAGATTGTCTGGGATCGAGCTAAGACACTCGAAAATAATAGTCACTCAGGTTTGCTGCATACAGTCCTTGCTCAAAGAGCTTGCTTTCAACAATGAGAAGCATTTATCTAATCCATACTCCATTGAATAGCGCATTACTAAAAACTTTTACAGATTAGAAAATTGAAATGCAGAGAAGCTCACAGTCTCCTTTGTCTGCAGACCCATCACGGGCTGAGAGCAGGGCACGGAGAACCGGTCGTGCTCTGTTTGGGTGTCTGATATCCACTTACTGAACTCAGACAAGTGGAGATCTCACGTGTTAGTGGGTGTGTGAAGACACAAAGCTGTGGATCTTTTCTAAAGCTCTTGCCCTTCTGAACTAAACCCAATCCTAAGAAGTTGAAGGTACTTTGGACCAATAAATTTGTCAACATGACGTTTTTGTCAACTTACATACTACAGTAAGCAATGCACAGTAGGAAGTGAGTCTTCTGTTCCTGTGGTCTTACCCACTTCTACAGATTCACTCTCTGAGGTAACTGGCTGAGGGGCTGGGACATATGTTCCTAGATTTCTATTCCCACACAAATGTATAACTTTAAATAGATATGGGAAATTTAATAAGAATTTTGGCGCTTGATTTTCTTTTTTACTACTACACTCTAAATGAGAAATGAACAATCTGTTTAATATATGGAGTAATGCCAACAGAAGAAAATAGTAAGTTGGAACAAGATTCTAGATTCAGTAAAGAAACATCTGAACAAGCCCGATTTCAGTCATTACTCAATATGGATTAAGTTTCTTTTTCTTTTCTTTTTTTAAAGTTGAATTTGGTCTACTCTCTCTTAGGTCAAAAGAAGAAAATCACCAAACCTAACTAACTATATCCAGAAACAAAGCCAAATACCACACTACACCATATACAGTCTCATGTTACAGTTCTTTATCTTCTATGGGTAATATGTCTTTATATTTACCAAGATGGAAAAGTATTTGGGGAGGATAATGTAGTTCAGGAAATGGAATCACTTTGTTACTTTAAACCTCCTTCATTCTATAGTATCTAGCCAAGTCTAATGATGAGTCATGTGGCCAGAGCAGCCATACTTTCTGACTTGTACTCAACACAACCTTTTAACTAAAACTTCAAACTGTAAGAACACTTGAGACTGTATTAGTATTAAAAATTCAATGCCAAGTTACTTTAAACATGCTAAAAAGAAACAGTATGTTTATTGTCATTATTAGCCCAGACAATATCTTTTCAATAGCGATTACTTCTATGAATTCAGCAATGCAGCAATTGAAATGCAACCATTGTTTAAGATTATTTATTTATCTGCAAGGAAGGAAGGGAGGAGAGAGAGAGAGAGAAAGAGAGAGAAGAGAGAGGGAGGAGAGGAGAGGAGAGACAGAGAGAATATGCATGCCAGGGCCTCCAGCTGTTGAAAACAAATTCCAGATGCATGTGCCTCTTTGTGCATCTGGCTTTATGTGGATCCTGGGGAATAAGACTCAGGTCATTAAACTTTGTAGGCAAGCACCTTAACCACTGAGCCATCTCTCGAGCCCTACAATGCAGTCATTTTTTATGATCTTACCACTTCTTGAATTTGCAGGAAGACCTAACAACTTCCAGGATAATTTTGAGCTATGTAGTTTTTATATTCAAAAAGAAAGAAATGAGGTTTTTTTTTCCCCATTAAATTGTTTTTGCTTGGATGCTGTCATAGAAAATCTAACATTACTAGGAAAAATAATATTCATTTTCTGAAGCCTTTACATGGAATGAAGTTAGAGGATCAGTTTCGTAGTGTTGATATTATTCCCAGATTTGCAACTGACTCCTCCACAGAGTGAAAACCAAGCCTTGCTCACTCTCATCTAATAACTTTAAGGACGAGACTGTTGACATTACTGAACAACCCTGCCCTTTCTAAGCATAATTATAGCAGGCATCCTGAATAGAAAAGTTGTTTTTAATCTATGTAAAAGCACAATTAAAAGAGTAATTCTTTCCCACCCTCTATTTCTCCATCCATCTGGTAGCTACTAGGGATTTGTTTTATTACTTCATCTATTCTAATCATATAATCTTTGCTAAACAACCTCAGCCTGATTGATTCCATTTAAATCATGTCTGATGTGTGACATATCTAAAATGTCACGGTAGCACGAGGAACACTCTCAATGAGAAATATTCATCTCAATCAGAGGTCTTTTCTTTCTTTTTTTTTAAATATATTTTTTAATTTTTATTTATCTCTTTATTTGAGAGAGACAAACACATAGAGAAAGACAGATAGAGGGAGAGAGAAAGAATGGGCGCACCAGGGCTTCCAGCCTCTGCAAACGAACTCCAGACGCGTGCGCCCACTTGTGCATCTGGCTATCTTGGGACCTGGGGAACCGAGCGTCGAACTGGGGTCCTTAGGCTTCACAGGCAAGTGCTTAACTGCTAAGCCATCTCTCCAGCACTCTTTTCTTTCTTTTTAAGGTAGGGTCTCACTCTAGCCTTGACCTTGGTGATCTTCTACCCCTGCTACACAAGTGCTCAGAGTAAAGGCATGTATCACCATGCCTGGTGAGAGATTTTATCAGTAGAATTCTCTATGTACAAACCTAAGGGAAAATATGTTTTGCAAGACTGAAGCTACTTTGATAAATTTTAATACCACAATAGAATAATATTAATACAAACATGTAAGCATAAAAAAGCTATCATAAATGAAAAGTAAACGTGGTCAGAACCTGTTTCCTTGTCTCATTTACAAAGCAACATTCAAGAATTTAAAACTATTTTATTTTGAAATTTTATGTAATTTTCTGTTTTGAGGTAGAATAATAAGTACAATATTTAATATTAACCAACTCAAAACACTCATTAACAGTAAGGAGATAGGACTGGAGATATGGCTTAGCAGTTAAGGTGCTTGCTTGCAAAGCCTAAGAACTCATGTGCAAATCACCAGACCCACATAAGCTAGATGCACAATAGCACAAGCCTGCAGTGTCACGCATGTGCACAATGGGGCACATATGACTGGAGTGTGTTCTCAGTGGCTGAAGGCCCTAATGCACCCATTCTCTCTCTGTTTCACTCTCAAAATAAATTTTAAAAAAGTAAGGCGATAAGTTTGGAAAGATAGCTTAGTGGTTGAGGCACTTGCCTGCAAAATCTAAGGACCCAGGTTTGATTTGCCAGTACCCACCCAGCCAGATGAACATGGTGGCACATGTGTCTGGAGTTTGTTTGCAGTGGCTAGAGACCCTGGTATATCTATTCTCTCCCTCTCTCTCTGCCTATTTCTTTCTCTTTCTCTCAAATAAATTAAAAATTAAAAAAAATAGATAACGAACTTTATAATGAATAGTGAATTTACTAAAGTGCACTATAACTTGGCTTTGGAGTGATTTTCTTGAGAGAGATACATTCATTTGGATAACAGATTGCATTTACATTGGACCTTTGATTTGATTTTCTTTTTTCCTTTTTTTTGAGTCTCTGGTACCAAAACAATAGAGCCACACTTTAGCTTGAATTATAAACAGGCATAAAATGTCTTTCTTAGAATTATCAGATATCCCAATAATATTTTTCTAAGCCAGTGGGAAACATTAATGTAAGTAGCATCATTCATTTCTAGAAAATTTGATAGGCTTCTATCCTCACCTTGAATATAGACTATCCACTTTTACCACCCCTTCTTTCACAACAAATGTCACCTTTTAATGAGTTTATCCCTTTGATCAGTAGATTGTTTCTGAGTGGAGCCATAGTTTAGGGGCCTTAGATTATGAGCAGAACAATTCAACTCAATTAAACAGGAAAGAGCTGTGTGCTGTGCATGATAGTCCCATTCAAGAGAGCCTGGATGCTGTGTCTGGCCTCAGGACATTCATGTAGTTCCCTACTCAGAAAATAGGATATTGCACAGTGGTATTGTGCTGTTGTTAATATATCTTCTGAAACTCACTGTAAAACCCCTTTCTTCTTTTGATGTGATGAGGCACACCCAGCTGTTCTGGGCCATCAGGCTGATGGGCTCTGTTAGTCAGTAAAATCTGCTGCTATCTGTAACTCTCCCCAGCCTACAGGTGCTTCCTTTTCTGATACTGCATTAAGAGGGAATTGGAGGGTGAATAAAAGGTTGATTCAGGGCTGGAGAGATGGCTTAGCGGTTAAGCGCTTGCCTGTGAAGCCTAAGGACCCCGGTTCGAGGCTGAATTCTCCAGGACCCACGTTAGCCAGATGCACAAGGGGGCATACGCATCTGGAGTTCGTTTGCAGTGGCTGGAAGCCCTGGCGCGCCCATTCTCTCTCTCCCTCTATCTGTCTTTCTCTCTCTGTCTTTCTCTCTATGTCTGTCACTCTCAAATAACTAAATAAAAAATGAACAAAAAATATTAAAAAAAAAAAAAAAGAAAAAGGTTGATTCACTGTTAAATACATTCTTAATCAATGCCTATGCCCTTTGTGTTAAGACTAAATGGCCAGAGAGATTGGTTCCACCTATGAAACTTGGGAGATTGTTGTTAACAAGACTAAGTTAAGCTAATTTTTATTTGTTGAACATATCCTGTGTGTCAAAATTTCTTCAACAGCTATATATTATTTTTTTTATTTTTGAGAGAGAGAGAGAGAGAGAGAGAGAGAGAGAGAGAGAGAGAGAGAGAGAGAGAGAGAGAGAAAGAAAGAAAGAAAGAAAGAAAGAAAGAAAGAAAGAAAGAAAGAAAGAAGAAAGAAAGAAAGGGCACGCTAGGGCCTTTCAGCTGCCATGAACAAACGCCAGATGTGTGCGCCCCCTTGTGTGCATATGCGACATTGCACATTTGTGTCACTGTGCATCTTGACTATGTGGGACCTGGGGATTTGAACATGTGTTCTTAGGATTTGCAGGCAAATGCCTTAACTACTAAGCCATCTCTCTATCCCTATATATTATTATTTAAAAAAAGTCATTTAGGCAGTGGCTGGAGACTCTGTTGCACCAAATCTATCTCTCTATCTCTTGCTCTTATTCTCATTCTTGCTCTCTCATAAAACGGCCAGTCTGTTGAGCTTGTGTCAGAAAAAAACACGTAAAAAACAATTTCATAGTGAATTCTTAAAAGATTATTGTTATATTCTTAGAAATTAAAAAGAAAATAAGTATAAATGTAAAGTTCAAAACATGTAGAACTTTTAATTCTCATGGAAAACTCCTTGGAGAAAGGTTCCTTTTACAAGCAGCATTTCTAAATTATACTAGTCTTATCTAAATATCATTATGAAAGACATCTTGCATTATATATTTTCTAGAATGTGACATCAGTAGGCATTTTATAGATTTGTCCTCTGGAGATGCCATATTCCACTGTGAGAGAGGCTCTCCAACCAGGAACATGGCTTCCCTCTATGTTTCTGACCATAATTTGTGGTTAAACTTATTTCAAGCCTACCTTAGATAGTTATGGTTACCAAGACAAGTAAGTTAATTGGGAAAAGTATTTTTAGAATCTGATTCTAATAAACTCATAGAAACTCATAAGGAAGTCCCTTCTGAGAAGAGAGCAGGAATCTCAACATTGGCTAAAATTTAAAAAAAAAAAATCACTCACATGATTGTAGCTATAATAGTTGACCTTTATTGAAAGTTTTAAGTTATAGAAAGTTCTATAACAGGTACTTTAGAGTTCATCTATATCATTTAATGCTCAGTGCAGTCCCCCACTTCATAGATTCACAGATGAAACATATTGAACCATGAGCCTCAGGCAGATTATAAGGTGAAAAATTTACATATATATTTTTTGCAGAGTAGCTTGGGATCCAGAGCTAGCTCTATCAGATACACTACCAAATTTGTTTTAGGAAAGCCCACTAGGCCTCATTTTATTTAACATACCTTATTAATTAAATTAATATGACTATCAGGAAGGTAAGCTAAGCTACAAAGATGTGCTGAGCTACAAAGAGTCCTTTTGCATGTAAAAACAGATACCAAAACAATGAAAGTTACCACTGAATTTCATTATATGAGTAATATGTTTACCTGTATAGGACCAGCCAATCTCTTCGACAAGTTTTCTCTGTTGTCTGTAGTATCCATAAGCCCAATCTATAACCAAGAAAATGAAGTGATAAATTTTTAGGAAAACAGCTTTCCAAAAACTTTATAAAGATGTCCAAATCATCATCACACTAAATCACGTCATAGTTTTAAAAATTTTTTCCCATGTTACTTTCCCATATCTCCTTTTAATCATACAACCACAATTACATCAATGACTCTGCTCTGGAGTAGTTACTATAAACTTTAGAAAGCACTTTTTAAAGGAATGCTGAAGTTTGGGGCAACTTAGAGACATCATCCCAAAGAAAGACTGGGTCAGAATGGAGAGCTGGAGAGCTTGTCTGTAAGTTCAATACCTGAAATACTTTTGATTAAAGATACTTTGTGACTTTTAATCCAACATGTACCAATAAGTACTTCAAAGAGCCCCAGAAATTATTTTGTTTTAAAATCTGCTTCCCTTCTAGTATCAAATGAAATTGTCTTGAGAGAAGTAGGATTTTAGTATATGAACATGGCTAGGAAACAGGGAGTTGGGAGAATTTCTCTCTGGAGGAATGAAATACCTGCCTCATATACAATGAGATACATGCCTCATAAAGATGGCAGATACCTCATGGACTGCGGAAGTCTCCCTGTAGAACATGCCAGAAAATTGCAGAAAGAAGATGAGTGTAAGCCTAAGTATTACTTTGCACAGCTCACAATCTTTCCTGAGGCCATGTCTGCATCCAGGAAACAGGTATCTTGGGGTTCACATTCCTCTTTCCTGTATCATTGCCTTTCTCCCAGACTATAGGAACATTATGGCTCCAATCGGCTACAATGAGGATAGAATAAACCTTTAAAGGCTATGAATGGAAACTGGTAGGCTTGACCAAACTACTCTTCATAAAGAGAGCATATACTCTTTATAAAGGGAGCATATACTCTTTATAAAAAGAGTATTAAAAACTACTCTTTAGAAAAACATACAAGTAGTTTGTGAATGAGGACATAACCTATTTGTAAACCGAGAGTCTGACATTACAGTTTCCTTTTGCCCATAGACTAGCACACACAGACAAGGAAATAAATGGTTTCTATTCATTTATTTATTATTTTTATTTGTCTTCTTGCTTATTTTGTTTTGAGACAGGATCTCAGACTGGCCTCAAATTTGCTATGAAGCCAGGGCAAGCCTAGAACTCCTGATCCTCCTGCTTCTACCTCCTGAGTGAGATTACAGAAGTGTACCCACACACTAGGCACCATTTCGTATTCATTGGCTATAATTGCTTTCTCCTCATTAACAGTTCCAGATTCTTTCTAAGATGCAAATATCTTAAGGACATTTCAAAGATCAGCTCCTTATTTCATGCTATATAATCTTTAATTAGTACATCATTGTAATAAATGACTTTTGGGGCATGAGTATGCCTATTTGTATGTATTTGCTCACACACATGCATGCAGAGCATGTGCACATGTGTGGAGGCCAGAAGTGGACAATTGTCTCTATAACTGTTCTCCTTATTCTTTGAGGCAGGGTCTCTAGCTAAGCCTAAAGCTCATTTGCCATAACACCCGATGTTTACATTGGTTCTGAGGATCCAGACCCAGGTTCTTATGCTTGTATAGCAAATACTTTACTGAAACATCTCCTTAGACCTAAATGACATTTCAACTGTTTTTTAAAAGCTAAGAGTCAGGGATAGCTGTCATAAATATAGTCAGAGGACTGGAGAGAAGGCTCAGTGGTTAAGCACTTGCCCGTGAAGCCTAAGGACCCCAGTTCAAGCTCAATTCCCCAGGACCCACGTTAGCCAGATGCACAAGGGGGCGCACACATCTGGAGTTCGTTTGCAATGGCTGGAAGCCCTGTCAGGCCCATTCTCTCTCTCTCTCTCTCTCTCTCTCTCTCTCTCTCTCTCTCTCTGTCACTCTCAAATAAATAAATAAAAATGAACAAAAAAATTTTATAGTCAGAATTCATAGATTATTAAGACCTAAAACATAGAATCAAGGTACAATTTTTGTTTTAGTGCTTTATACCCAGGTGTCAATGTGAATGTTCCATTGGCCATGTTGCACATCTCAAGCCATTTATTTTTACTTTTTTACAATGTTTTCACAGTAGCATAATTTGCATAGTCTATAACTGATTTCACAAGACTAGATACTATACAAAACCTTCATTTACCCAGGATTCCCTTGAAGTCAATATAACAGTGAGCTCCTGCTTCAGTGATTCATTCTAAAGAATCTTAGAAAACATTAACCAAATTTTAGCTTTCCTTGTAGGGCTTTATCCAGATACAATGAGCATTTGTCCTTGGCTTCTAATTCTTTACATGAGGAAAGCTTTTTCAGAACAAGATTCCAGGGTGTTGGTAGCTCTCTTCAGTACCTTTGTTACTACAAACAATCCCATTACTCATTCATAAGCTAATTACATACATAGTTCTTGGATGTAAAAGAGTACCCTGCCTTGAAAATTCTACTTAAAGGTCTGGTAGGTAATATATTATAACTCCAATGGACATGATACAAAGAACTGAGTTCACTTTTCATGGTTTTATATACTCTGAAAGCCATTAAATCTCACACAAAATAGAATTTATCAAAGTGAGTATACATTTTGAATTTCCCTATATAATAAAATATAGAATGATTTTTCTCTATTAATATGAAGTTTAGCCTCTGTAGTTTTTATGTTTTGTTTCATTCCATTTAAAGTACTTGCTACATATGAATGAATAAAGTTCATTCTGAAATTTATTAAAAAACCTAATTTTCATGAAGTAACTGTGGAGCCTTTTTTGTTCTTTTTTCTTTTTATTTATTTATTTGAGAGCGACAGACAGAGAAAGAGGCAGAAAGAGAGAGAGAGAATGGGCACACCAGGGCCTCCAGCCACTGCAAACGAACTCCAGATGCATGTGCCCCCTTGTGCATCTGGCTAACATGGGTCCTGGGGAATCAAGCCTTGAACCGGGGTCCTTAGGCTTCATAGGCAAGTGCTTAACGGCAAAGCCATTTCTCCAGCCCTGTGGAGCCTTTTCAAAACTTTGAGAAGCTTGGTTTATTTTATTTCAGGTACCCTTAAACATTCTTGTTTCAACTCATTCCATCTTCTTTTTGCCTTAAGAACATATGTAAATGCCAATATGAAAATATATGTACACAAATATTTTCAATTATGAATGTATTGTAGTAGAAAACTTTATGTCACTTGGACAAACATCCAAACTAGACACAGTTTATGGGAGGAAGGAATTTATTTCAAGTTTACAGATCCAGGGTGAAGTTCCATCAGTGGCAGAAGAAGCTGCTTCCATACAACCAAGCAGAGAGAAACAACCAAACAGCCCGCAAAACCCTAAGCAGCAAGCACAAACTTGCAGCAGACAGGACCTCCAGAGCCCAGACATCTCGGTACACCTCTGGACAGGAATTCAGATCCATCCCCAGTCCTCTTTAAGGTTGGGCCCCAGGAATCACTTCCAGTGATGCCTTGTTCAGCCAGGCAGCTGGAGATCCAAGTTAGAAGCTTAATTTTAACACCTGAATCAATAGGGGACATACATCCAAACTACAGCATATATAAATGCACACACATATATAAATTCATATTTATTTTTCTTTATTCTCATGTTAAGGAAATCAGTTTTGTTTATTTTGCTAATCACCATTAGTATTTGTCTCAAGATTTTAAATGCCCTTCCAATTAAAATGAGGGTGCTCATTTACTAATAAAATATCACAAATAGTTTAATTATAAAATGACTTCTGATTGTGACTTTACCATACTTTGCTTCATGTTGATCACCACTTTGTCATCTGAATCCCACAATGTAGTCTAAGAGTAATGTTCTGATAAAACACACCCACATAGACATGTACACAACTTGATACATATACTGCCTAAAATATGAAAAGGAGAAGTAGAGTGCTTCTAGAAAAAATAAACTGGGAGTCCAGATTTCTGAAAGCAGACTTGCTCAACATGGATAGTACTTCTCACCCACCCCATGCTCTTGAAAAAAGTCATTAAGAGTATGTGGAAGTGGGTAAAGGAGTCAGTGATAGAAACCTGAAAGAGTGGAGAAGTGATAAAAACTAGAGATAAAATTTTGAGGTCTTATTTTGAGGAGAGCACTTGATTACCTATCAGAGGTTAATGGCAAGACCCTACTGCTGAAGACACCAAACACTGTTGGCATGGACCATGGAGAGACCTGGTTGGAATCTGGAGTACAGTCAGTTCTCAGATAATTAGCCCATCTAGTGCTGGAAGGTGCTACATGAGTCACCAGAGAAAGTGGCCAATATCTGTCCAAAGTCTAAGTGACTCAGAAGCAAACTGACATGATGCTCACCCAAGTACAATAGTGGAACACAGCCATGGTGGGTAACCAACTGCTCTTGGATTGGCTAACAAATCCTCTCAGTGGAAAGGAAACCATATCTAGAACTGGGAAACAAGTCAGAATCATATTCAGATAATGATTCTGCTTTCCATTATCAACTTCTCACTAACCTTAGATTATAAGAGCGTCTTGGGCTGGAGAGATGGCTTAGCAGTTAAGCACTTGCCTGTGAAGCCTAAGGACCCCGCTTCGAGGCTCAGTTCCCCAGGTCCCATGTTAGCCAGATGCACAAGGGGGGCGCACACGTCTGGAGTTCATTTGCAGAGGCTGGAAGCCCTGGCGCGCCCATTCTCTCTCTCTCCCTCTATCTGTCTTTCTCTCTGTGTCTGTCGCTTCAAATAAATAAATAAATTTTTTAAAAAAGAGTGTCTAAACCCTTTTAATTCTCTCTAATTTAATAATGGTTATCCCATTTAACTGGTGCTCACTTCACTCTCCATTGTAGAAACTGCTTCTATTTTTCAGATGGAACTGGATCTGAGGAGGTAAACAACCCAGAGCACTCCACCCTCGCCCCAGCTGAAACCACAGCAGAATTGGGGAAATGAGCAAGAATGCTGCTCTCTTAGTTGAGCTGATATCAGCAAAATGGTGATGGAGGAAGATGCTGAGGATACTCAACACCTACCAAACCAGACATCTAGATGCACCTAAGTCTCCATCACTGAAGTAGACTTAAAATGCTCCCAGCATGGCTCAGGGAATTTTGCAGTAGAGGGGGACAGAAAGATTGTTAGAGCCACGAGTTGGGACATTTTGCACAGAGACATTGCCTCTCCCCATAACTGATTGCTGCCCCCATAATGCATGACCCACAATCCCCATGGGGTTGACCTGCATCCCCAATGGGCAAGGCCTCTTCAGAAAAGGGCCAGGGAGGAGGGAAAGGATGGTACCAATATGTGATGTTTACATACAAAATATGTCCATATCTAATAATAAAAAAATTAAAAAGAAAAGAAAGGAAAGGGCGGATTAATGTAAAAAATGCTTTGAGATCTTTGTGTAGCTGATAACAACAGACAAGGAGTCCCACCTGATTGTCCCAAGTAGAGAGATGGTAAAAAGTGGAACCAAAAATCTGTAGCGTCATTTGAGCTCTCATGGTCAGTCACTATATATACATACAAATATAAATATCTATCTATCTATCTATCTATCTATCTATCTATCTATCTATCTATCTATCTATCTACACACACACACACACACACACACACACACACACACACACACAATAAATCATGATAATTCTCTCCTCTCTCCCACTTTTTCCTTCACAAATCATATCCATCATATTCTCTCCCCCTCACCATGAGTCTCTCTTTTATTTTGATGTCATCATCTTTTCCTCCTGTATTCTTTTTTAGTATTTTTTTATTTGAGAGAGAGAGAGAGAGAAAGAGAGAGAATGGGTGCACCAGGACCTCCAGCCAGTGCAAACGAACTCCAGATGCATGTGCCACCTTGTGCATTTGGCTTACATGGGTCCTGCAGAATTGAACCTGGGTCCTTTGGCTTTGCAGGCAAGTGCCTTAACTGTTAAGCCACTTCTGCAACCCTCTCCTGTATTCTTAATGACACATCACTTGATAAAAAGTCATTGATTGGGCTGGGGAGATGGCTTGGCTTTTGAGGCACTTGCCTGTGAAGCCTTAGGACCAAAGCCAGATGCTCAAGGTGGTGCATGCATATGGAGTTCATCTGCATTGGCCAGAAACTCTGGATTGCCCATTCTCTCTCTATCTGCCTCTTCCTCTGTCTCCCTCCATCCCTCCTTCAAATAATAAATAAAATACATTTTTAAAAACTCATCAATTTCCAGGCATGGTGGCATATGCCTTTAATCCCAGCACTTGGGAGGCAGTGGTAGGAGGAATGCTGTGAGTTTGAAGTCAACCTGAGACTTGAAACTTGAGACATAGTGAATTCTAGATCTGCCTGGGCTAGAGCAAGACCCTACTTAGAAAAGAAAAAAAGTCATTGATCTTAACACCTTTTATTTTTAATTTATTTCCTTTTCTGTTCTAGATTTCTTTTAAAAACTGGGAGGAATGTAGTATATTGAGTTGGCTATTGTGTGTTGGATTTCTTTTACGTTATTGGGTATGTATTGGAGTGTACCAAAATGGCATAAAATATTAAGATAAAAATTTATATTTTCACTGATCTGAAAGAGGTGAGTATGTTTTCTGAAGAAAGATGACTTGTAAATTTTTGAAGTGGCTGGAAACTGTCTAATATTATCAGAACAATTATCATTCACTTAATAATTTGACATCTGCATATGCCTAAAACTAAAGCAGAAATGATTTAAGAAATCAGATTGGCAGTGACAGCAAGCATAACTATCACTAGAAATAAAATAAATCCTTTCTCTGAGGAGAAAAACATGCAATAAAATAAGAAATAAGAGGTCTTTGAGAATCAACTTCTGATGAAAGAACACCTGCAAACACACCACCCAGCTAGTCAAGTCTCTCACGTGCTGTATTAGATATTGTTATGCAGCTGTAACCAAATACCTTACAGAAACAGCTTTAGAGAGGAAAGATTGATTGTAGTGATCAGTTTTTGAGCGTTTAGTCAATGGTTGGTTGGTCCCATGAGCTTGGGAAGATCATCATGGGTGGAAGAGTATGGAAGAGGAGGCTGCTCAACTCAATACAGAGGGCAGGCAAAGACTGGTAGGGATGCGGGACAAGACGCCCCTTGAGACCCCCAGTCGGTTATCTACTTCCTTCAGCTACACTTCACCTCCTAAAGTTTTGAGTACCTCTCCAAATAGCGCCACCAGCTGGGAAGCAAAGCCCCAATGCATGAACCTATAGGAGACATTTCAAATTTAGACCATAATATGTGTTCAGCTGTCACTGTTGTGATTATCTTTCTGTTTGATAAGTAAACAGAATTCATGATCCATGTGAACTAAACCCAAACCATGATTAGGTAACTAATTCTAATTTTCCCCATAAAATTAAATTTGCCTGTTAGTAGAATTTCCATAGTGCAAGTCATATCACTGCAATCATTTTCATGGGCAACTTAGCAATGGTAGATTTTCTTGGAACATTTTCTTTTCGTTGAGTACTATGGAGTAGCTTACAGTCAAATTATCATATGTCTTGTCCTTATCCATCTGGAATGTTAGCTTTTACGTAGTATATGTATTGTAACCTACCCAATTATAGTAACCAAGATAACATGGCTTATTTAAAATGTAAAAACAGTTTATTTTCTTAATGTTAATTACTATATATGCTACCTAAGTTCTTTAAAATATATTCCCTTGTAATACGCATACATTATTTAACACTATCTTCTCTCCTATTTTCAACTGTCTTACAATGTTAGAAAGATAAGTTGCTTTAGTGTTTCTTCTTTCTCAATGGTGTAAAAATAATATTAGTTTTTATAGCCTCAAAACTTATAGCAACATAATGTCAAATAGAAGGACTCATTAATTTCAATTATTAAGGTAAGAACCAAGAAAAATCAGTTTGAGGCCAAGTGTCTGGTTTATTTAAGGAAAAAATTCTTTTTAGAAAAGATGAAACAATGCACTATATAAAAATAATCAAATGGTAAAAATTAACAAAGGAGATGGAAAGATTATACACAAAGAATAATGTGAAAGATCAAGGGGCACTATTTCTTCACATGGTTCGGTCAGTAGTGAGACATCCAATTAAGTATGTGTGTCTGTGAGAGCAGGAAGGAGTTCTAGGTGAGCAATTCAATTGTGTAGCTCCTTAGACACCGAGGAAGACAAAGGCTTTCCCAGAAAGCATCATGTTTACCAACCCCATTCAAAGCTTCCAGCGCTAGCACAAAATATTCACAAGCTTGTCTTGGAAAGTATCTAGATTAGTTTTTCCCATACTTAGACCCTATGCTGTTAGCCTAATATGATTTATCCATATTTCTTTTACTTTCTGATCTTGTAGAAAGGTTGTTCATTTTTCTTTTTAAATTTTATTTACAATTTACTTACATATGGACAATATGCCATGATCATAAGTGACCTATAATTCTAAAGTTGGAGATTTTTCTCTGGCAGACATGTTAATCTCTATCTTTATCACGTAAGTACTAATGCATGACTCTTTTAGATAAATTAATAAAATATAGCAAGCAAACATAGTTTGGAAACTCACCTGCTGGTGATGGTTAGATGGCTGGGGCAACGGTGCTTGCTGTGCAAGCGAGGACCTGAGCTCAATCACCAGCACCCACAGAGAAAGCTGCATCTGCCTGTAACCCCAGTGTTGAGGGGAGCAGAGACAAGAGTGCCATTTGGGGTCCCTAAATAGCCATCTACCTGAAAAACAGGGAGCTCCAGGTTCAGTGAGGGACTCACAGAAATAAAGTGAAAGAGATAGAGAGGAAGACATCCAATGTCTTCTTCTGGCTTCCACGTGTATATGTGTACACACACACATTTATCTATCTATCTATCTATCTATCTATCTATCTATCTATCTATCTATCTATCTATCTATCTATCTATCTCATCTATATCTATATCCCCCTTCCTTCCTTCTTTCTTTCTCTCTCTCTTTCTCTCTTTCTTTCTTTCTATCAATAATCTCTTTTTCTAAATGCTATGCAAGTATAGGCTTACCCTTTATTTGACAGCATGCATTTTTCTACAATCTAATAAATCACTGACATATCAATATGAAAATGTGTATGTTTTTATGTATCATAAGATAAGATAATAAAATGACATAATATTCATTTAGAGCCCTTGTTTCTCCAGGAATTGTCACCATGGAGATAGGAAGAGGCAAAGGGTATGTGACAGCTGAGTGGATCTCTTGCAAAGAACTTTCTAAGAAGCCTCAACTTCCACTTACATCTCATTGCTCAGAACTGTGTAATCTTGAACCCTCCACACCCCTACATGGGAACTCATTACCATCATGAATTCAGTTAGGCTAACCTACATAGCAAGAAAGGAAGGATTATTCAGTATAGTGACAATACTGTGTAAGTAACTAACGGCCTATCTTCTAAAGTTGATTTAACTTTGGCAAACTTGTTTCTTGGATGTGTGAAAACATTTTCCATTAAGCTAACCTAGATCAAATTGTATGTGTAAAATAGTTTGTAGAAGATTAAATAACCCCCTTCCCTTGTCAGCCTTTTCATACATCCAGAAAATGTTGGGATGCCATAAACATTATGTTATGACGTAATGCTTTTACTCATAGCTATGGTTTCACACCCATAATGAACAATGAGTTTGTTATGCTGGATCTCTGATGGCATAGTAATTATGAGATCAGATTGAAACCACATATAGAAATGAGAATTAAAGGTGAATGCATTAAAAGCAAGAAGAGAAACATGTATGTATTAGAAAAAGTATATGAAAATAGTTAGACAATATAGGTTTTATCAAATTATAAAATGTGATATTTATGTTATATATTATTGTATTGTATATTATTTTATGCCATTAAACCATTTTCTATAAAGTAGTGTGTCACTTGGCAATTATTATGATTTAGCAATAAAAATAAGATTGTTTCTGTGCAGACTTTTTCTCTCCAGCTTCCACTGAAATCCCATGTAGACCAAGAGCACCTGCTGTGCTATTTATGATTAAAGTATTTGATGGATGGTCTGAA
Source organism: Jaculus jaculus (assembly GCF_020740685.1). Taxonomy (NCBI): domain Eukaryota; kingdom Metazoa; phylum Chordata; class Mammalia; order Rodentia; family Dipodidae; genus Jaculus; species Jaculus jaculus. Next base: position 82,581,882 of record NC_059111.1, on the reverse strand, counting down.
CACTTGGAAAGCTAAAACTGCCAAACAGCATACAATGGATTGATGAAAATAATAAAGGAAGTGCATAACTTAAAGACAAACCCATTATCCAAACAAAATTTTGATGGAATGAAGGGACCTACTACATACTTCAATAGGGATATTAAGTTTGGGGAACATTATCAACTCTTTCCATATGAATGAACAGACTATATCTGACTGCAATGTTTTTTTAATTGGAAGAAATATTCAGTAGTTCATGCAGAGAGCTGAAAATTAATAATTTATAAGAAAATTTAAAGAAAGGGTAAAATAACAAAGCACATGGTTAACCAATTATTAACAGACAAATAGATCAAGAAACACTACATTGCACTAGAAGTGGGCCCAGGGTAGATGCAAGTTAAATATATACAAAGATCATATTTTGATAAGAAAAATATGAGAGTTCAAAAGAATTAGAAATACTTGATATTTAGAGAAGGAAGTTAAATTACATTTCCTGTGTAATCAAAATAAACTCCACATGGTTTAAGAAAATTTTAATAAAAATGCACATAAGTGGGCTGCAGAGATGGCTTAGTGGTTGTGACAGTTGCCTGCAAAGTCAAAGGACCAGGTTTGATCCTCCAGGACCCGTGTGAGCCAGATACACAAGGTAGCAAATGCATCTGGAGTTAATTTGCAGAGGCTGAAGGCCCTGGCATGCCCATTCTCTCTCTGTCTCTCCAATAAATAACTAAAATATTATTTATTTATTTATTTATTTATTTATTTGAGAGTGACAGACACAGAGAGAAAGACAGATAGAGGGAGAGAGAGAGAATGGGCGCACCAGGGCTTCCAGCCTCTGCAAACGAACTCCAGACACATGTGCCCCCTTGTGCATCTGGCTAATGTGGGACCTGGGGAACCGAGCCTCGAACCAGGGTCCTTAGGCTACACAGGCAAGCGCTTAACTGTTAAGCCATCTCTCCAGCCCACTAAAATATTTTTTAACAAAAGAATGCACAAAAGTATAAGAAAAGTATGCAATAAACAAAATGGTAAGGGAAATTTTGTGAATATTTAATCTGAGAAAAATTTTCCATATGTGAACAAATATATTAAAAACCTCAGGGGTTAGAGAGATGGCTGGCAATTAAAGGTGCTTGCTTGCAAAGCCTGGAGCATGGGTTGGGTTCCCCAGTCCCCATGTAAGGCTGGATGTACAAAGTGGCATATGCATTTAGAGTTTGTTTGCAGTGGCAGGAGGCCCTGCTGTTCTCATACTCACTTTCTCTCTCTAAAAAAGTAAATTATATTGCTTAAGAATTTAGGATTTATAGATTACATTTAAATATTGTCTAGGAAAATATTTAATGAAATTCAAGTGAAAAATGTTAATTATTGATAATGGATAAAACATATTAAATGAATATGAATATATATATATATTTCAAACACAAAATTCCTGAAAGTTAATAATGCAAAAATAGGGATAGACACTTTTTTAAATGCAGACACAATAAGTCAGCCTAATAGAAACTATTAAAATGTATTAAGAAGAGAAATTAACATGGAGAGAGGTGTTTCAGTGAGCAGATTATGAGTTCATTATTATTATTATTGTTATTGAAAAAATTCATTGATGGTTAAAGAAACTTGAGGTGTTCATTCTTTGTATTTTCTGATGTAGTAATTATATTGTAACACAAGAAATTATAGAGCAAAAAACTTATAGAAAAGACAATAAAAGACCACATGCCAACATGTTTATAGCACTGAAAAGAAGAGTTAGCTATTGGGAAATATGTTCCTGGAAAAAAATCCACAAGGTTTAAGTTAGGCAATGAGTATACTATGAAATAATGCAAAGCCATTAAAATTATATTTTTAAAAATATTTATGTGTTAAAAAGTGCATGACATAAACCAGCATCAACAATTAGTATACAGTTTAATACATATATTATGTATATGTATATATAGTTTAATAGATATTAGTAATTATATAAATTAATGTGAATTTCTCTATCTAGAATCTCAGGGAGTGATTTTCATGTTTTTTATACTTTGTATATATATATTATGAGATTGTAATTGTCATTTTATTGTGTACATTGTGTTCTTAGAGTGTGAGTTTGGTATGGTTTGTGATGTGTGGTGTATGAACGTGTGTGTGTGGATAAGTACATAGTGTGCATGCCTGCACAGGTTAAAGGAGAATGTTTGGTGTCCTTCTTTACCACTCAAGTGCATTTCATTAAGATGCAGCTTCCTCAACCCATAGCTGCAGTCGCTGAGCATCTATGATGAGTCTCCAGTCACTACCCCTGCCCCTGCCACCACTGTGCTTACACATGTATGTGCCCATGCCCAGCCTTTTAGAAGGATTCTAGGGAGTTGAACTTGGTGGTCCCAGTTTGAAAGGCCCTCATCCTTCAATGGTCAGTACTGAGCCATTTTCCAAGTCCATATTAGTAACTGTTAAAATTAAGTTTATATACATATTGGAACAATGTCCTTGATTCAACAATTAAACAAATTAGAGATGAACAACTAAATACTGTGCAGACTGTATAAGGAAAAATTTGGAATACATTTTAATTCCTTATTTTGGATTTTGTAATAAAAGCTTACCCTTATTCTCCAGAAACTGTGGGCATAAATATAACATGAAACACATTTTTAAATTAAGGTGAGGAAATCATAGCCCAGGTTAAAAATGACAGGCAGTTTAAGCACTTGGGCTACCTAGATGATTAAAAATATGTGCCAAAATAAGACAAGACATACAGTCAATTCACTGTCCCAATGGCCAAAATGGTCACAAATAGGTTTTCTGTATGTTGTAAACCTTGAAGTCACCTCATTTTAACACGTGCTTTATTTCTAAAACACTTTCACATATATAATATTAACCAACAAATATATATACATATATACACACACCCACACCCACACACACATTAAGCAGAAAAATCTGGTGACATTATGTGCTAGTCTATTCCAAAACTGGTGTGGATCATATATTAAAATTTGTGCCAGTATGGTGACAGGGTCATCTTGTAGTTATGTCTAGTCATAGCAGAGAGGTTTTCTTGAATTCTTTCCAGAGTATGGGCTAAAAATTCATTTGTGTCACTAATGTCATTTAGAGTGTTTTTACTTGCCTAGAAGAAATAAAAAAATAGTTATAGGAAGCATTTTAAAATAATTAACTTATTGACGTTTTTCAGTGCATTTTTAATGATTTAACTTTGTGATTTTCCAGTATATTTTATATACCGAATAAGCCATGGGCTGCTGCTTATTCAACCTATGTAAGCCAATCAATAGTTCAGAGATAAGGGAAAGCAAGGTAGATCTGTCTAGTTTTTCCTTAAAGTTTTTAAAATTTATTTTGATTTAAGATAGAAAGAGAGCGAGAGAGTAGCAGTACAATGTGCTTCCCCCAAGACACAAAATGGCCTGGATGTCCATGACCTCCCAGTGCCTGACACTACCTACACAAGACCATCATAAGAGGAGGAAAAGATCATGATATCAAAATAAAAGAGAGGCTGATTGAGATGTGGAGGGTATATGATGGAGAATGGAGTTCCAAAGGGGAAAGTGGTGGGGGGAAGGGAGAGTATTACCATGGGATAATTTTTATAATTATGGAAATTGTTAATAAAAATTTGAAAAAAAAGAGAGTGAGAGTGAGAGCAAGAGCGAGAAAGAGAGAAAGAGAGAATGGGCATGCCAGGGCTCTAGCCATTGCAAACAAACTACAAATGTATGCGCTATCTCAGGCATCTGGCTTATGTGGGTCCTGGAGAATAGAACTTGTTTCAGTTGGTTTCACAGGCAAGTGCTTTAACAGCTAAGCCAGTGCTCCAGCCCAGATCTGTCTATTTAATTATACATGTATGGAAACATATTGTACCTCTTCTCACTTCATCCTAAGGGTAGAAGAATGACACGTTGAGAGATAACCTCAAACAAGTCACGTTCACTGCTTAGATGTCCACATATATAAAGAGAGGACACACTACATTCATTTATTCAAAATGGTGATACAAGAAGACAATGCAGCAGGGATAAAATCACTTTGATAGTTTTGTAAAAATAATAATTAAAACAGGCAAGGAAAATGGTTTAGTGGATAAAACGCTAGCTATGCAAGCATGAGGACCTGAGTTCAGATCCTCAGCATCCACTTGGAAGCTGGATGTGGTAGCAACAGCTTGGTCATCCTGGCATGCCTATCATGGGAGGGAAGTGGAAAAAGGTGAATCCCAGAAATTCATAGGCCATTTAGCATGGACTACACAGGGGTGCACAAGAAACCCCGTACTAAATAAGGTGGAAGGTGAGGACTGACATCAGTTATCCTCTGAGCTCCATACATACATGTGTGTGTTTTCCCAGGTGTAAGAATTTCCCTGCTCCAACATGCACGCACACACACACACATACACACATGCGCATGCACGCACACACACACACACACACACACACACACACACACACACACACAAAGGTTTAAAAACTGGTTGTATCAACATGTATAATTTTTCAAATTATATTACTCAGGTATTCAGTATTTTTTCTTTCAATGAAACAAAATAAAAAAATTATACAACATATGTAGTATGTTCTACTTCAGCCATAAGTTTGTTCACTTTTTTATTATTGCTATTTGATTCCTAGCTCAAGAACTCTTTAGTTGCACTGGCAAATATGTACAAATTCTCACAAGAAATGCTGATTTTTCCCCTGGAAGAAGTGTATATACACTGAAAAAAAGAAAGATTTAATCTTAAACTTAGAAGTATGATGTACATCTGTTTCCTTACATTTAACAATAAATACCCAATGCTTTTCCTTTGATTCCCTTTTTATTTCCTTTCTTTCCCCTCTTCTCCCCTTTATCCATCCAGCTCCTCCTTTCTTCCCTTCTTGAGACAGGGCATATTCTTGCTATACAGCCCAGGGTGGTTTTAAACTCTGCTACCCCAACCTCAGCCTCCCAAGTGTGCAAACATCACTCCCAGCCTTCAAAATAAATACACTTTTAGAAGTAATATTTTTCAGAACATCGATATTACCAATTAAGTCAGTTTCAGAACACTATTTGTTTGAAGCTTTTTGCACTATTTACATTCTCAAGAAGTTCATTTTACTTTTCTTGCTGAGATTTCAGAAATTAATTTTTAAAAATTATTTATTGATATACAGAGACATTTATCATACCAATAACTGTGGGCTAACCCCACAATGCACGACCCATATACCTCAATAAGGAGGGGCCAATGGAGAGGGGTTAGGTCATGGATGAGCCTAATAATGGTATCAAACTGCCTGTACTTGCAGAATAGAAAACTAAAAAAAAAAAAAAAAAAAAAAAAAAAAATTATTTATTTATTTTCAAGTAGAAAGTAATACAGAAAAGATACAGACAGACAGAATGTGTGTCCCAGGGCCTCCTGCTGCTGTAAAGGAGCTCCAGATGCACATGACACTTTGTGCATCTGGCTTTATGTGGATCCTGGGGAATTGGACCCAGGTTGTTTGGCTTTGCAGGCAAGTGCCTTAACCATTGAGTCTTCTCTTCAGCCCAAGAAATTAAATGTGTTAGTGATATTCTTACTTGACTTAAACAGTGAACCAGTGCCAAACTATATTAAACACTGATTTGTTTTTATAACTGTGCAAAAAGATTGCATCTACTGCTTTCTTGGTATGGTTGAATATTTCCTTGTCAATAGAATACTGGGACATAATTATTATTCAACACATTTTTTTTTTTTTTTGGTTTTTCATAGTAGGGTCTCACTCTAGCCCAGGCTGACCTGGAATTCACTATGTCTCAGGGTGGCCTAGAACTCACGGCAATCCTCCTCTCTCTGCCTCCCATGTACTGGGATTAAAGGCATGCACCACCATGCCCAGCACATCTTCACATTTCTTTCCACTGAACATGCTGATTTGAGCTTTCTGAAGATTGCTCAAATGCTACTGATGGTCTACCAAACCGACACAATCATTATTTGCTTTGCTTCCCTTTGCTTGGTATTTATGCTCTTCCCAGTTCCTTGGTCTTTCTTGCCAGGCTTTCTATTCCACTTTCTCATGGGCATGAGTGCATTCTCTTTGGATCTTGTTGTCTTGTAATTCCATGAACCTCTACTGTTGGCCTTAGACAGAGAATTCAGCTCAATAACCAACCCCCAGGCTCATGATTGGTGACCTATCTTGGCTATTGGCAGTACTGAGTCTTTCTGGCTCAGTGTTGCAACAGCTGGTGACAGAATTGGTCTGAAACCTGAATGCTCTCTGCAGTGGCAGATGCTGAGAATGGTCCTTCGGTGGCCTGGATCACACAGCTTTATTGCTCTTACAGGAACAATATGTATAAAGCATTCCTTTTCAGTGTGTAATGAATACCCTTGGAGAATACATTTCGCTAGTTACCTTTTACATGCAATTACAAATAGTTGGCCCAGGGTTACATATTATTTATTTTGGGATAATGAACTCAGTTGGAACAAATGCGTTTTCTCTCCAGGTTTACCATTTCATTTGTGAGGGTATCATGAGAGAGAACAAGTTGATGCAGTGTTTTTAGCCTGGATTGCAACCAGAGCTCAGCTGGAACTTTGCCCTGGAGTCACTAGGCCACTGGGACACAATAATTAACACACTCCTGTAGTGCCTAATGTGATAATGGGGATGGTTAAGAAAGAAACTCACAACAGACCAATGTAGCATTTTTGTACCATAAAGGAATTAGCACTGCAAGCAAGTCTAGCTTCTAAGTTAAGGGAAAAGGAAAAATGTTCCTGAAAGGATTTAGGCCTTGAAATTTACCCACTGAGTCATGTTCTTAGACCTCTGATTCATGCATCTTAAACATTTGAGTGAATACCCATTTCTGAAGTTAATATTTCTAACATTAATCTCACCAATGGAAAAAGGAAGTGAGAACTTTATGAACACATTGCAAATTGGTCATTTTCCCTTGTGATTATACTCTCAATGTCCCCTATTCCCCATCCCCATTCCACTGATGGCCCTCCTCAGTAGGGTCATCAGGAATTACTATGGGGTCATGAAATACATCAGTCAGCCTGAGGGAGGCAAGGGGCACAATGCCTTAGAATACACCTTCTCACCTTGTAGCTCTTATATTCTTTATACCTCCTGTTCTGCAATGTTCTCTGAGACTTGGAGGGTGTGTCATGTCTCCTTTAGTGTTGAACTCTCAGCAGTCTCTAATTTTCTGCTTTGATGAGTTTTGAGTCTCCTCGGTGTCTAATTTGGTAGTTTGAATGGATAGCCCCCAATAGATTCAGTGTTATTAAAGCTTGGATTTCTAGCTGCCTGGCTGGAAGTGGTGTCACTGTGGGTGGATCCTAGGGTCCAGCCCTAAGGTGTGTTTGGGGACAGATCTGAATTCCAGTCTAAAGGTATCTAGAGTGCTGAAGGTCTTCCTGGTGTTCCTGTAATGTGCTTGTTTGTGTTGAGGGTGATATTTCTGTTTAGGTGGATCTGTCAAAGGAAGTCAGCTTCTTCTGCCATTATGGGCCTTCCCCAGATCTGCAAGCTTCAAATAAATTCAGTTCCTCCTATAAACTGTTGGTTTGGAGGTTCATTTCAGCAATGTGAAGCTGACTACAACAGCCACCATCTCCCTAAAGGAGGTTCTCAGGCTAACAGTAACAACAACACTCATATTTAATCAATCCCTTTTGCTGTAATGTCTCCTGAAAAAGAATTTGATGGAGAACATCTCACTGAAAACCTACCAAATGTCAATTCAAATAAGCATTGATTTAAACTTCAAAATAAGATTTTATGGTATGCATACTGTACTCAAGTAGGCCATAAGCTAGCAGCGTAAACTATGGTTTTGCCATGGATTAGTTACTTGTCTCATTGCTGTGACAAAATACCTAACAAAAGTAACTTGAAGAAGGAAGGGTTTATTTTTGGCTCATAGTTTGAGGTTACAGTCCAACATGGTAGGGCAGGCAGCTAATGACATGTGTCAGTGTTGAGGATATGGAAAGAGGAATGCTGGTGTTTGACTAGCTTTCTCCTCTTTTTTACTCAGTCTATTGCCAAATCCTGTCAAGTTAACAACAATGGCCATCATTTGGTTAACTTTAAAAGTCATGATCCTTCTGCCTCAACCTCCCTAGTACTGCGATTATGCCGATTTTCTACCACACTTAGCCACAATTTAATTCAGGTTACCTTTTTATAACCTCAGAAATACTTTGCAGAAACTGTTGATCTCCTCAAAATTTGTGTGTGTGTGTGTGTGTGTGTGTGTGTGTGTGTGTGTGTGTGTTGAATGTGTAGTTGTGCATTCATACCTATATAGGGGCCTGAATATGTGTGGATATGCATGCCTGTGTGTGTGTATATATCTACACAGGACAGAGGTTGATGTTTGCCTTAATCATATTGAGAGAAGATTTTTCACTGAACCCAGATGGACCAACCAAATTGGATAGACTAGACAGTGAGCTGCAAGACTTCCACAGTCTCTGCTTCCCAGCCCTGACATTATAGGTGCATGCCACCTTACCCAGCTTTTACATGAGTGCAGGAGATATGAACTCAGGTCATCATGCTTATGTGGCAAACACTTTACTAGCTGAGTCATCTCTCTAGCCCCAATTAATTCATTTTCAAATATCTATGCATCCTCAACTAGTTGAAATGCCTTGCTTCATATAATATTTACATGTATGTTTCTTAATGAGGATTGAATTACCTGAAGCCTCTCTGGTGTCAGAGACAGGAACAGTAGTAGTTTGGCATTTCTTGTGGAGAACCCTGCCTGACCCTATTGAGCTCATTGCTCACCTTGTGCACACCTCAGTAACATAGCACTGAGGGGCAGCTGGGGATTTGTGAAGGTGATTCAAACCAGGGGGACAGTGTTACCACCACCTTACATGACTTCCAAGTTCAAAAAAGCAGCTGCCACCCAGAAGGAAAGCCACAGTGAAGTGCTCAGTGACACACTAATGGGCCCTGTGCGAGGGAGAACGACTACCCACATGGCTGCGGCACATGCAGCCAGAGTTCATGTCTTTTCATCAGAATCTTCTAGATGTCATCCCTAAGGCCCCAACTAACAAATTATTTATGGGAAACCTGACCAGTGCTTTGGAATGCAATAAGAAAAGCCTGGCAAGGTTTTATATGTAAAACCAGCAGAGTGCCTGTCCTATGAGGAAAGGAAGGAGTGACCAATCTCTTGCCATGTTCAGTTTGAAGTAAGAAAAGTGTAACAAGTACCCAATGGAAAAACTTCTCGAGACAAAAGAGCATTGATGAGTTTATTCCATGGTCTCCAACTATCCCATCACATTATTTTTAGCAAAATTTAAAATTTTTGTTCTTTAAAATAAATCCAACTGTAGAAAGCATTTTGGGAGAGTGAGGAGAGAAAAGAAGGGAAGAGACAGAGAGTTTAGTAGATGATTTATGATTTTAATAACTTGATTCTTTGAATTCAAGGCATGTATTCAGGATTCTTCACAAAAACAATCGATGCTTTTCATGGCTTAATGCCACAGTAACTTCCTGCACACAGCCTGAAGATTACCATGGACACATACTAAGTTGCTTTTTACTCTCTCTCTGCATCTCTACCAGCTTATAATTGGTGACAAGATTATAGAAATTTTTTTTCCTGTGTTTGTACAATATTTAGGAACATAGGCAACATATAGCTTTGTTATACAAGTTACTACCAGAAATATACAGTATGTAAAACAACTCTACACAAACCATAAAAAGTACCATTTTTAAACTATAGAAAGTATTTTGAGCAACCATAAATCAATGATCTAAGACAGTCATTATAAACACTTGAGCTCAGAGTTGGGCCAGCCCACAAGTAAGAAAGAGAGCTCCAGGGCTGTACTTCCTTAAATATGCACCCATGTACAGAAGAGGACAAATTCACATTGAAAGTGTGAATGCAGACAGACTGTGCTGGATAATACCAGTCATTGGTCCCAGTTTTGTCTTTGTTTTTATTTTTTCCTCACATACCAGATTACTTTTGTCTGAACTTTATAAATGTTTTCTGGATTTTTATATAACTTAGGTCTAGCATCATTTGGTTAAATATTAATTTGAAATTATACACTAGCATACCAGGAACATTCAGTGAAAAAGAAATGAAGGCCGAGTAGGTAGCTTAGTTAAGAAAGGGCTTATTGTACAAGCATGGGGATCTGAACTTGAATTCCCAGAACCAAGGGAAAAACTGGATAACCTGACACATGTGTATAACTCCAGAAATGTGAAGGCAAAGAGAAGACTCTTAGGGCTTGCTGGCCAGTCAGTCTAGCTCATTTGGTGAGCTCTAGGTTCAGTGAGAGGCATTGTCTCAAAAATGAAGTAGAGAGGATTGAGGAAGACACTTGATATTGCCCTCTGTCCTTTCACACATTGTGTGTGTGTGTGTGTGTGCGTGTGCACGCGCGTGTGCACACACACACACCAAGCAGAGAGAGAGAGAGGGAAAAAGAGAGAGAGAGAGAAAGAGAGAGAGAGAGAAATGAAATGACACTTTCCCCTTTAGCTGTGAGTTGAGGTAATCATACACTATTCAAAGGTGACTGATTGCACAGGCCATCTGTGTGACTTGTGATGTTTATTAAATTACCACAGATTAAATGTGGCATCACTGTCACATATTTGCAAATAAACCAATGAATTCAATGGCTGCACATAAAGTGCCATATCAATGAAAACTTCCAGGTGTCTACTTCATGTACCTCATATTATAGATGAAAACACTTTTATTGGGTTTTCCAGGTTGCAGGAATTCTCAAATTATACTACATCATGGCCCAGTTAGAAAACTATAATTGTCTAGCACCCTGGAAAGCAGATAAGGGCAGATAAATGTTAGACACACTTGTAATTCAACAAAAGGACCGTAGTACAGTAAGTGGGAAGTCTTTCTGTCCTCAAACTCTCTCCAACCTCAGGGCCCTTCCTCAGCCATTTCCCTGCCTAGATAATGTGACTTTCTTCATTCTCTGCCTGCTAGCATACGTCCAATCCTCATCTTTCCTGTAGTGCTTGAAGAATACTTCTTTGATTCATGTACATTCTTTCTTACACAAAACTGAATCAAAAATGTGTATATCAATTTTTGATTTAATGTGTTAGAGAATGTCTACCTTGTTCCCTGCTATATACTCTGCACCAAACTACATATTCTGTAGATATTGAATGAGTACTCATTGAATAAGGAAGAGAAGAACTTAGGAGGCTGAAGAAATGGCTCAGTGGTTAAGGCACTTGCCTATAAAGTCTGAGGACCAGGGTTCAATTCCCCAGTATCCATGTAAAGCCAGATGCACAAAGTGGTGCATACAACTGGAGTTCATTTGCAGTGGCTAGAGGCCCCAGCATGCCCATTCTCTCTCTTCCTCCCTCTTTCTCTCTCTTCTTTCCTCCTTCTTTCTTTCTTATAAAACAGTAAAATAGAAACAGGGCTGGAGAGATGGCTTAGCGGTTAAGCGCTTGCCTGTGAAGCCTAAGGACCCCGGTTCGAGGCTCGGTTCCCCAGGTCCCATGTTAGCCAGATGCACAAGGGGGCGCACGCGTCTGGAGTTCGTTTGCAGAGGCTGGAAGCCCTGGTGCACCCATTCTCTCTCTCTCCCTCTATCTGTCTTTCTCTCTGTGTCTATCGCTCTCAAATAAATAAATAAAGAAATAAATAAAGAAAGAAAGAAAGAAAGAAAGAAAGAAAGAAAGAAAGAAAGAAAGAAAGGAAGAAATGTAGGATTTACTATCTCAGAGGAGTATTTCCTACCATGTACATATCACCCCATTCTGTTCCTCAACAGAGAAGTAATGGTGCTGACTTTCTCTTCATGATTAGGAGCTAAATTGACATTTTGTTCTCACCAAAAACAGCATCAATTGCACAGAAGCATTTGCAAACTCCCACCTCCCAAACTTTTAACTCTTTCTCTGTGTATTTAGGTATATGTCTGCACATGCATGTGGAGTCCTGAGAACAACTTCGAGTGCTATCCTCAGATGCACAACCATTTTTCTGAGACAAACCCTCTCATTGGTCTGGAGCTTCCCAACTAGGCTAGACCTCCCGGCCAGCAAGTCACAGGGATTCTCCTGTGTCTGCTGCTCCAGCAGTGGAATTACAAAGACGGTGCCACCACATCCAACATTTTTGCTTTGGTTCAGTGGAATGAACTCCGGTCCTCATGCTTACAAGGCAAACACATATTCTGCTGAGCTATCTCTCAGCCCCTCAGCTAACATCTGTCTCCACTCACTGACCTCTTTCTCTCTGTGTCTCATAGAGAAAACCAAACCTCTCCATCTTTTCCATCCCCTACCTCCTCTAGAATGACTTGAGCTTCAATCAATCTCTTTATTGATCTTCTTGGATGCTAAAACACACTCAAGCCATGCTTCTCTGAAATGCACACTTCCCACTTGTGCCTAATGCCCTTGGCACCTGCACTTCATTTCCAAACATCCTAATGACAACTGCCATCTTCCCTTCATTGAGGTCCCCCTGGCTACCTTCTTTCTGTCTGTGGATCATTTCGAGAGCTGAAGCCGCTGAACCCCTCAACTTCAACAGGCACAGAATGTGTTTAATGAATATTTAACACAAAATGAACCAAAGAGCTTGCTGAATTTAGAAAAAGTGGAAAGCAATGCTGAATATGATTGCAACCTGACTAGCGTCTCTCATTCTGTGTTCCCAGAGTTGGAACCTACTAAAGAGCAGCAGACAGGGGCACAGTACTAATAATGTATGATGGCCTCTACCTTCTCATCACCGTCCTACAAAATGGGCACACTTAACAACATAAGAAATTTACTTTAAAATCACTCTGGGATTTATTGGGCTTTCTTGCCTTTATCTAATACTTCCTCTGTTCAGTTATTGAAACCTTCAATTATATATTAACCCCTTAGAATAAAAAGAAATTCAGTTTCCATACTACTGGAAAATATATCACTATAATATTTCATTTCAAATGTAATTTTTCTTTCCCTTTATCGACTAGCTTTAGTTTCTAATTAGTAGCTCATGAAGAGAACTTCAGGTACCAATGAACATCCTATGAAAAATTCTGTGCATCTTTTGTATATTGTAAAGTAGTATGTTTTAGACAGTCTTTTTCCTAATCCTTATCCAAGACTACCTCCCACATATTTCAGAAAGATGAGTAGCACAGTTAAGTTTGTACATGATGTCATCCTGCCTGAAATATGTTTACTTGCAAGCACCCTGTTGGGTTCGAAATAGTTGTTCAGTGAACATTTTTAATCCAACACTTGGGAGGCAGTGGTAGGAGGATTTCCATAAGTTTGAGGCCAGTCTGAGTGAGTCTACATAGTGAATTCCAGGTCAGCCTGGGCTAGAGTGAGACCCTATCTTAAAACAAAACAAAACAAAACAAAACAAAACAAAACAAAACAAAACAAAATAAAATCTCAAACTACAGAGGTCTCTAATCTTTAATAAATATTCACTTAATGCTTTTATAATATATTTTATACATATATTATATATAATATATATTAATAATATAATATATTATATAATATATAATAATTTATATAATATTATATATATATATATATATATATATATATATATATTCAGTTCCAGATCCATAATAAAGGGTTCAGAAGCTTATGAATGTCATTCATCCATACAGGAAAAGGTAAAATAAGTGTGGATGATTTGTTTCCATATTAAATTGTTGTGACCATATTTAAGTTGGTTGAGGCCTACATTGCTTAAGTAAAACTAGCAAGGATTTTAACAAATATGTCAATTACTTTAAAATTGTGTTATAAGAATTACCACCCACATTCAGTAAGAGCAAAATAATGTTACTCCAGCTTTTTGCATATATGGAAAAACCATTTGTTATATAACATATTTTCTTTCACCATGTATTAGTCACATAATTATTGATGAAAGTGGGTTCTATTGGAAGTATCTATTTAAATAATAACATATTTAATTGTTCATGTAATATTCTCATATAAAAGACTTTTATGTCTTCAATCCATGTTCTACATGACTGAGAAATCTCTATGAACATATCGTAGGTTGCCTTCATAAAGACAGCACAGAAAATGTCCCCAATATCACCTTTTATCCCTTTGGTAAACCATAGACTTTGCTATTCTGAAATAACTGTATCCTCATTTAAATGGAGGCTAAGTTCTATGATCTGGAAGTCATTAATAGAATTAAATTCAGCTGTCTAGCAAAAATTTCCCCTGCAACACTACAGGGAAGGTAAGACTACTACCACATATACAGAGAACCCAACTTTTATTTAAGAAATGTTTAGCTTTTTGTGTGGTGGGGTCAATTGAAGAAAACTTTTTCAGAAAGACTAGTCAGCATCTCTTGTAAATCATGGCAAGCATTGAGGAAAGGGATATACCAGTGTGATGAAACAGAATGGTGAAAGGGATTGTGACAGTAACATGATTAATGTCTACAACAGAAACACTTCCAGACTTAATAATAGTAATAGCATTCTGAAAAGATGTGTATTTTCAATGCACTTCTAAATTTGAAATTACATCACAGAGCATTTCATTTTCATTCTCACTGTTAAAGTCCAGATGGTCCGTGTGTGTGTGTGTGTGTGTGTGTGTGTGTGTGTAGATGAAAACATATAAATTACTCAATGCAATAAGTTTATATAAACTTTAACTCAAATCTATGTGATCCATCTTATGAATGCTAATTTGCATTTCTTGCAGAAATTTCCAATCTTTCTGAGTAATTGTCATGCTTTAAACCTGTATTTATTTGCCTTTTTTGGTAGGCTACTGCCCAAAGTGGAGAGAAGTACCTTTCCCTGTTGTCATACTAGACTGCTGTCCCTGGTGACAGCCTGTCCAGGACTCTCATACAGGCTGAGGAGTGGCATGAAGTATGCTGTTTAAGAACTGGCTGATGATGGGCTGGAGAGATGGCTTAGCGGTTAAGCGCTTGCCTGTGAAGCCTAAGGACCCCGGTTCGAGGCTCATTTCCCCAGGTCCCACGTTAGCCAGATGCACAAGGGGGCGCACGCGTCTGGAGTTCGTTTGCAGAGGCTGGAAGCCCTGGCGTGCCCATTCTCTCTCTCTCCCTCTATCTGTCTTTCTCTCTGTGTCTGTCGCTCTCAAATAAATAAATAAAAATTAAAAAAAAAAAGAACTGGCTCATGTAGGCTCTGTTCTCTTGTTTGGTCTTGTTCTAAATATTATAAGCATAATCTATGAAACTTGGAGTGCTTAGGCACCTCTGTCTTCAGCCAAGAACCAAATTCAGCCCTTCCAAGTCTAGAGAAAAAGCCTTCTCAATAATCTCCTACTATATCTATATATCTATATATTATCTATAGTTCTATTGGTTAAATCAACATCACAAAAGAATATCTCAAATCTCAATTAAGTAAAAGAGCCTTAGGAGTGACTGTGTAGACATATGCCTACATAATCATAGTTCATTTAATTTTTTTTAGCTAAACTGCATGCATATATTGCAAACACGAAATGATTTTGAACTTATTAAAATAAAGCATCCATCCATAATTCTTAGCTATATATAAACACTGGAACATAGTAGATTACTTACTAATTTTTTTATATCATTTAACTAAGCAGTGTTTGTACTTGGTAAAGTAACACTGAAATTAAAGATTATGCTTTCTATCCAAAAGTTCTCAGTATTTTAGAAATTAAATAAAAATCTAGAAATTATAGAAGCTGAGTCAGTGAGCTCTTGGTTTATGTAAGGAACCCTGTCTCAATAAATGAGAAGAGTCACCAAGGAAGGCACCCAACATCAGCCTTTAGCCTCCATTCATGTGCACACAAATGTAAATACACACATGCATGTGAGCATACATACACTCATGCACACACATGACACATAGGGAAAAAAGAGAAAAACATGGCACAATGCATGTTCTCTTATTTTTAGTTGTAAAGGGGAAGGCAAGCTCTCTCTGAGCACTTGGGAACTTCCAGCTGTGGGTGAGTTTTTCCCTCGGTTGGGAGCAACCCTAGCCCTTACTCTGTACATGGGTTCCTTTATCCCCTCTAGTTCCCCACAAGGCATGAGCCTATTTCCTTTCTCTTTGCATTCCATTTTTTTCCCCAGACACTCCACATAGGATCTTTAGCCACATGGGCACCGTCCCCTGGCTCTGTACTTCCCTCAATAAATATAATAATTTAATTATTAAAAATATTAATTGTAAGAATGAATAATTGAATAAAAAGGGGAAAGTAAATTCAAAGATTTTAAAAGTTAAACTGAAAAATATACACCATTCTCTTCTAGTGTTTAAATCATACCACATAAACTTTGAAAAGAAAGTCTGAAAAAAAACAAAATTATGAGTTAGAGTGTAAAAGCTCTTTTGGATATGAATGACCTTTCCTATATTATTTTGCTTAATGTGTATGCCTTGAAATCTTCACTGATAAATTTCCAAATAACTTTCCATTCTGGTTGGCCATGTACCATATTAGCAAGAGAGCATTCTGGTTTTTTATTTGCTTCCTGGTAGTAGGGGAAAAATCATTCAATGACAAAGACACAGGAGAGCTCCAATTCTCTTTTCTTTTGTTTTGTTTTGTTTTCCTTCCTTCCTTCCTTCCTTCATTTTATTTTATTTATTTTTTAAGGTAAGGTCTTGCTCTAGCCCAGGCTGACCTGTTTCACTATATAGTCTCAGGTTGGCCTCAAACTCACTGTGATGATCCTCCTACCTCTGCCCCCCTGAGTGCTGGGATTAAAGGTGTGTGCCACCACACCGGTTCCAGTTATTATTTCTTTGTTTTCAATTCAGCATCATTCTTAAGTGGCTGGCATTTAGTTTCAGCTCACTCTCTTCACCCTGGTCATGTTTCATACTTTCTTTCAGTTCCCAAACTTGACCTCTCTACCCTGGGAGCCAATACAGACTCATGACCCTGTCTCAGGTTTCAGTGCCTGCTTATATGTCCTCTGCTATTCCAAGGAATGATCACATCACCTCTGTTCAGACTTTCGTCATGACAGGCTCCACTGACTGGGCAGTTTCTGCTTCAGAAAATGGGCCTGGATCTGTTCTAAGAACAACACAGTTGCCAGTATTCTCTTATTGAAACCACAAAGGCTGACTACTAAAGAACCAGTTCCTGAGACACAGATGGTATGTCCAGATGATGCCTCTGCTTTTTAGAAAGAATCTTCTACTGCAGGCCCTAGAAGTGGCTCCCAGTAGTCCATCATCCATGTGCTCCACTTCAAGCTACCAGCTGCTCCACAGTTGTGGCGTAGAGCCCTCCAGTGGCCCAGGGTCTTTCACAGGTCTAGAACAAAGGTCCTTCCATGCCTCAAGTCCACAGCTACCCAACCTCTTCATGCACAGTTCTTATTCCCAGGTCTTCCAGGAAAAAATGTGGATACATTTTCTCTTCTAGAAGTAATACTCTCTCTCTCTCTCTCTCTCTCTCTCACACACACACACAGAGTCACATGTGCTACCCATGTATTCAAATGAAACCTGAACTTTCAGAAATTTCAAACATAAAAAGACAAATACAATAAGAAAAACATTGTGAGTTCATAGTCAGCAGAATTTATGTTCCATATATTCAGTATGATATGTGAAATTCTCCAAATATAATAAAGCAAGAAAGATGTCAAAAATGTATGTGAGAGACCTGTAAATCAGAATGAATTCATCTCCAAGCATTGGAAGGTAGAGGAATTGTGAGGCACGACTGAATATATATGTAATCAATGTGATCCTGGATGTGAGTTTTGATGCCTGAGAAGATTTGCAAAGAGGGATAAAGAGATGATCTTATGACTATTTTTTAGTGCAATGAAAGCTATTAGTACTGGAGCCATTTGAAGCTAAGGAACTTTTACTACCTTGGCAGGTGTAGAATAAAAGAAAAGAGAGAGGGAGAGGAATGAGAGAGAATACAAACAATAATGGCAATGCATTACCTAGGAAAACTTAATGATAGCAATAAGCTGAGATATTATGCTAGTGAGAATGCAGAATGTGCTTCCTGGACCTGCTGAGTTCTTTCTTACAGCAACATTTCTACTCCATGCCCTGACTTACTTCCTGTATGTATAGAATTTTGGAATGGATAAGTATGTAAATGAAGTGCTCCTCTCTATATGACTATAACAGACCCATTTCATCTTTGGGTACCACACACCCTGTTCAGATGTATAGATTAATAAACAAAGCATCCTGCAACACTTCTGAGGCCAACTTAGTTCTCTCAAAAGAAAAACATCCAAATTTATCCCCTCATCTACCTGAAGGAAACACAGCAATATAAAAGGAAGAAATCACTAGCATTTTTAAATGAAATATTTTATAGCAAATTTAAACTTCTTGTAATCTTTAAAATATAATTTGAACACAACAGAGATGACATTCACTATATTTCTATCATAGCAACCCAAAACAGCAAATAAAAAGATTTCCAAGAAATTGACTTAATAATAGAATTATCTCCTGAAGGGTGTGTGATATCATTTTGGGGCTAGGTAAATGTGAGTCTTCCTTTTGTTAAATTCCTTTATACTGAGTACCATACACACAAAATGTGAGAAAATGCATCATGTTCTTCCCCAGTTAAAACAGATTTTCTCTGAAGGGAATTCATTAAGTAGGATGAGATCTGTGAGAGCTACACATATTCCTGGATGATTCTAAATGTTTCTGTAGTTTATTTTTCTGTTGAAGGTCATACTTCATTATATATTTCAGGTGCCATTTTTGGGTACTGTAGAACTTAAATATATGATCAAAGTGATACATTTTGTGTCCAATAGGATGCTACTTTCCTAGTGAAAAAACGCATTTTTTTTTCATTTATTTGAGAGAGAGGCAGATAGATTGGGGGGAGTGGGGAGAGAATGGGCACACCAGGACCTTATGCAGCTGCAAATGAACTCCAGACACATGCACCACCTTGTGCATCTGGCTTATGTGGCTTCTAGAGAATCAAACCTAGGTTCTTTGGCTTTGTAGGCAACCACCTTAACCACCAATCCATCTCTCCAGTTTTTTTTTTTTTTAAATCTTTTTAGGTTTTAAAACTTATTAACCAGATTAACTAATAGATCCATGATATTATCATGTGTTGGGAAAAATAACAGGTGCTTAAACACTCTAGTTGACTAACTGAATAAGTAATATACTACAATGTCACTCTGCATTTCAGTCCAGGTAATCACTTAGCATTTTTTGATGGCATGCTGTTTCCCCTTAGGCGGCCAGCATTGTTCCTTTGGGAAGGAGGCGCAGAAAGCTGCTGTGTGTAGATCTGAGGTGAGAAGTACATAACAGGCCAGAAGAGCAAGGCCATGGCCCAGGAATCTTGGTGTTGGATGGGCATGATGCAGGGCAGCGACCAAGAGGGCACCCCACTACCAACCAGCCTGCACTGTGCGCCGGAGCCACGGGGAGAGAGGAGAACAGACAGCAGCGCTGAAGGGACCTCCATGGCAACAGGAAGACTGGGACCAAGAGGATCTGTGTGGAAAATTCAAAATTCTGCTTTTGAGGAAAAGAAATGTTATATTTTTCATAAAAATTGTGTATGCTAAGATGAATTTATGTCAAAGGCATTTTAAACCTAATTCCTACCACCACTATGCTTTGTAAACACCATTATCACTTCGGGTGTCAAAGGCAAATGCTGTGGAATAAACAGACTTGCGTACCAATCTGAGCTCACAACTGGCACCTCTCAACTGGCCTTCCAATGCAACCAGAAGCATTATGTATGGGGAGGTTGGGAGAGGAATACATCAGGAAGAAATGGAAGTGCTAAGTCAAGCTTTCTTTGAAATTTGCCTGGGCATGGGAGAGACCTACTCTTTTGCATTTCATTGCAGATTGCTTTCTTAGACTGGTATGTAAGCTAGCTTTCTAATGCACCTATAGCTTTTCTTCCTAGGCTAATCTGAGTTTCACAAAGGTTCTCGAAAGGCCCCTTAAGACAAAGTTGTCTCTACGTTTGAAGTTAAGAGTTTGACATTAGAAGATTGACTACAATGTACCAGAATGCAATGAAAATGGTTATGCACTACGCTTCCACAACATGCAATATGCAAAAATACCTGTACTTTCTTGTCATTCACATTTGCTTTGAAATACTACTGTTTTGCATTATCCTCAATAAAAATATTTTAAAAAATTCTGCTTTTGGTATATAAATAACCTGCAACAATTCTTTTTTTAACTTTAAAAAAATATTTTATTCATTTATTTGCAAAACAGACAGACAGAAAGAGAGAATGGATGTGTCAAGGCCTCTAGCCACTGTAAACAAACTCCAGCACCAGATGCTTGTCTCACTTTGTGCATCTGGCTTTATGTGCATACTGAGGGAATCAAACCTGGGATATTAGGCTTTGCAAGTAAGTGTCTTAACTGCTTAGCCATCTCTCTAGCCCCAATCTGCAAGAATTCTAACTATAGAATCAATGTGCTTCCTTTGTATGTCCTTTTTTTTTTTTTTTTTTTTTTTTTTTTTTGCTTTCTGTGGTGAGGTCTTTCTGTAGCCCAGGCTGACCTGGAATTTACTATGTAGTCTCAGGGTGGCCTTGAACTCGCTGCAATCTTCCTACCTCTGCCTCCTTAGTGCTGGGATTAAAGGCATGTGCCACCACACCAGGCTATGTCCTCATTTTCTTAAATGACTATAGTTCAAATACCTGTCTCCATGGCTGGAGAGATTGCTTAGTGGTTAAGTGCTTGCTTGTGAAGCCTAAGGTCCCCGGTTTGAGGCTCAATTTCCCAGGACCCACGTTAGCCAGATGCACAAGGGAGTGCACACATCTGGAGTTCATTTGCAGTGGCTGGAGGCACTGGCGTGTCCATTCTCTCTCTCTACCTCTTTCTCTCTCTGTCACTCTCAAATAAATAAAAATAACAAACAAATATCTGTCTCCAAAAAAATAAATCTCACACACACACGTAAACACACACACACACACACACACACACACACACATCAACTATAATTATCTCATGCCCACATTACCTGAAAAAAGGAGTAGAGTGAATAGGACTAGAAGAAAATATACAGGGAAAACAGACAGGTGATATTTATTTTCCCCATCAGAGTCCCTTGTTTTGGGCCAGTGTCTATTTTTGTGGGCCCTAAAGCTAGGGGTACATCCTTTTTAGAAAAGAAACAAATGACACCTCTACCATTTAAGTGTTGTATGTCAAAATAACCAAAATATTTCTAACTAAAATACAGTAGGCTTGGGAAGGTGGTTGAACAGATTAACAGCACTGGTTAAGCAAGCCTGCCCAGCAGAGTTTCAATCCCTAGTAAAGCCTGACATGATGTGATGCATACATCTGTAATCCCTATAAGCCTATGGCAATGGGAAGTAGAGTGAGGAGATTCCAGAAGCCCTTAGTACAGTCAGTTGGTGTTCACAGTGGCAAACTGAAAAATACCCTGTATCAATCAAGGTGGAAGGCAAGGACCAACACCCCAAAGTTATCCTGTGATCTTCATATGCATGCCATGATACCTGTGTCCCTATGCATACACACGAAAGACGTACACACACATACACACACAAACACATCAAAAATTTATATAAAAATGTATACACGGGCTGGAGAGATAGCTTAGTGGTTAAGCACTTGCCTGTGAAGCCTAAGGACCCTGGTTCGAGGCTCGATTCCCTAGGACCCACATTAGCCAAATGCACAAGGGGGCGCATGCGTCCGGAGTTCATTTGCAGTGGCTGGAGGCCCTGGCGTGCCTATTCTCTCCCTCTCTCTCTCTCTCTCTCTCTCTCTCTTTCTCTGCCTCTTTCTCTCTCTGTCTGTCACTCTCAAATAAATAAATAAAAATGAACAAAAAAAATTTAAAAAATGTATACAAATGCAGTCAACAGAGAATGTATTTTACTTCTGTATTCCTTAAAGGGAAGAGGCATCATTATAAAAATCAGGATGCATTTAACTAGAACTTAGTGTCATGAAAGAGGGTTCCTTTCACCTCTAAAATCAATCCACTTCCAGAAGTATCATTTTTGTAACTATTTTAAAAGTAATATATGGGAATACAAAGCAATGAAAATACATTATAATCCTGCTCCCAATCTGATAAAGTATATAAAAATCCAAGGAAATACATAACCTTAAGTTACAGAGTTCTATTAATGTACAAGAAACAGAGCAGAGTGACACATTAGTTAGATTTGAAAAAAGGCAAAAGATTTGTTGAAAAGGCAATTCACAAGCGATAGGCAAACAAATATACATAAATGTTTGTACTTAACTCATCAAAGAAATACAGTCTGAAATAGGGGTAATTTTTCTGTTCTTTTGGTCTGTTAAATATTTAAATACTGAGTGTAAGGAAGGGTTTGGGCAAAAGGACCCTTTCCTACATCCCTGGCCAAATATCAACTGATATTTACTTTCTAGAGTTGGCTTCGACAACCCTGATCAATAGTACATAGATATGGGCACTTCTGTGGCAGAATTAGTCTTCTAATAACTTATTCATTTTGAAAATCTCTGTGTAGATGGGATATGTATTTATGACAGCAGGTATGCACATGCCTTGGTATGCATGTGGACATCAGAAGACAGCCTCTGGTGTTTGCTCTCATTTTCCAACTTATTTGAGGCAGGGTGTCTTTGTTGTCCAGTGCTCTGTAAGCCAGGATAGTTTCTCCTGTTTATACCTTCCATTTCTGCCACAGGAGAATTGGAGTTACAGATGCATGCTATCACTCCGTGCTTCATGTGAATTCTGAGTTTTGGAACTCAGGCCCCCACATTTTCACAGCATGTGCTTTACCCACTGAACAATCCCCCAAATCCTAATAATTTATTCAAAAATAATTAAACAACTGTAATTAAGGACTTTGACTCTCAGGTTAGGAAGTTCTAGAGTGGAGTCTCATATCAGTCAACCAGTTCAGTACTGTTAAGGGAATACATAGGCCCTGCTCTTTCCCTCTTGATGGAATACTGACATGACTGTGACCATTCAGGAATCGTGGAAGAGGATATTACCCCAGGGAGAGGGGAACACCATGATTAAAGGCCTCAGGTTTCCACACTGGCATGCAAACTATCTCTAGTAACTGGAGGAAAATGGCCCATCAGTCTGGATTCACAAGGAAAAGAGAATAAAAGAAACTGCTTCTTATCTGAGCTACGCAAGTCAGTTGAGATTTTGTTGACATGCATTCAAGTACATTTTTGTCTTCACTAATGAAACAAATGCATTGATGATCTTTAATGGCATGGTAAAATTTTCACTTTACTTTACATTCAAAAGGTAGACCATGGGACTAATTGGAGGCCAGATCACCCAAGGCTTGATGAAAATGGTAGTGATGGTGATGGATTTTTTTTGGAGAGTAGAAAGAGACATGAGCTCCTGTGTCTAAGCAAACTCGCCCTGGCTGATAGGTGCCATAAAGCAAGGAGACCAGGGGAGGAATGATGGAGGCTTGGATAGAAAACACTATCCAGGAGACACTTTGCTTACAGAGTAACAGGCAGTAAGAATAGGAAGAATTCCAGATGGCCCTAAGGTTTTCAGAGTGAGCATCTAAGAAGAGTTGTCATTTACTTGAGTACAAAAGACATGGAAGTTAGGTTAGAATGGAAAGAAGATCCACAGATCAAGTTAAGTGGACTGAACTCTGAAGTCAATACTTAGATGTAACATTTTGGAGTTCATGTAGGAGTTCTGGCCAAGAAAGGTAGACTTCTAAGTCATTGGTGCAGAAAGTAAAAGGATGAGAAAATTAATGGAAGCTGTGTAGACAGAAGACAAAGGCAGCATGTGCTAGCTAGCAATCAACTTAAAAAGAAGGGCTTGTTTTGACCCATAGTTTCATGGTCATTTGGCTTCACTACTGGAGGCCTGTGGCCAGGCAGAACACATGACAGGAATACGTTGCCTACCTCATGTTTAAGGGGAAACAAAAGGGCTGGAGAGATGGCACAGTGGTTAAGGTGCTTGCTTGCAATGCCAAAGGACCCAGGTTTGAGTCCCCAGGACCCACATAAGCCAGATATATAAAGTGGAACATGCGTCGGGAGTTCATTTGCAGCGGCTGGAGGTCCTGGTACACCCATTCTCTCTTTCTTTCTCTCTCTCTCTCTGCCTCTTTCTCTGTCTCTCAAATAAATAAATAAAAAGAAAAGAAAAAAAGAGAGAGAAAGAGCAGTGGATTGAAGTCTGAATATACCCAATGACCTTACTTCCTTCCATGACATCACACCTCTAAAGGTCCCACCACTACCTAACAGTGCAGTGACTGGGGACCAAGACTTCAGCCCACAGCCAATTAGAGGACATTTAAAATATAAATTACAGTAAAGTCCTGGGAATGGGGTCACTGCTGCTTAAAAACTGAGCTGATGAGAAGGAACCATAAGAGAATGCAAAGGGCAATGAGGCAGGCATGGGAGATGGCAGGAAATTGCAACAGCCATGGTCTGGAAGTATCTCCAGCCTACAGTGTGAGAATTACTAAAAGCCATTTACAGCGCAATACAATGATAGAAAACACTGATCATTGTGTGTCACAAAGCAGAGGTGCTGATGACATGGGCCAAGGCAGGCTTCTCCAGGGATGGAGGCAGAATTGTGTTTCTAGTAAGGTCAGGAGCAAATGGAAGGTGCCTGGTAGGAAAATTCTTTCCAAAAGCTCATCATACATAGAAGGCAGGAAATGTGGCAGAAGTCAAGAGAACAATATATTGTTTTAACAACGGGAATGTCGGCATGATGATTTAACCCCATTTACTAATTGGAATTATCATATTTTAGGCTACTAACCTGAAAGAAAACATAAATGCTTTAATCAAAAACAAAAGAGTTCTATGACTAAAGATGTGCATCTTAGCTGTGAGCATTTGCTCAGTTTTGCTTCAGGATGACAGGAAATTCTCAAAATATGTCAAGGTACCTTTGTCTATATCCTTTAATATTTTGTCACCTTTTCTGCTTTTGGCCAGAAGATCATTTATGATCAAATACTTCTACAGGCCATAGTAAATTTGTCAAAAGAAAGAGTAAGATTGGAGAAATGGCTTCATGGTTAAGGCACTTACCTAAAAAGCCAAAGTACTCATGTTTGATTACCCAGGACCAACGTAAGCCAGATGTACATGGTGGCACATGCGTCTGGAGTTCCTTTGTAGTAGTTGAAGGCCCTGGTATGCCCATTCTATATCTATCTTCCTCTTTCTCTCTTCAAAATAAAAAAATTTAAAAAATGTATAATTTTGTAATTATCATTATTGTGGCCTCCAAGGGCCATAACTCAAATTGCAAAATTTTTTTTGCAACTATTTCCATACTGAATGCCTGAATCAGGCCTGCTTTTAAATAAGTAAAAAGGTAAAGTCTTTCAAAAGCAGAGGGAAAATATTCATCTCTTAAAAATTAATGTTAATCCTACCCAATTCCTTACTGTGCCAATAATTTTAAAACTTCAATAATTCCATTCACTCCCTATGTAGTTATGTTTTAAAACTCTAGTTTTCCCAAATTACGTCTCACAGAAACTAATCATTGCTTAAAGCTATTTGCAAATTGTTCATTAGATCAAATCTGCTGCTCTTAGCAATTGCTTAATAAAATATTAGCTTTGAAACTTTTAATTTCCTAGTTAATATTTGAGCCAGCATCACTGTTTCATCAAGCAATTTGTTTATCAGTGAAATGTCAATATTGTAACTGCTCTCATTTGAAACAAATATTTTAAAATAATTTATCAAGTCACCAGTAATTCAATATTAATTCAATTTAAGCTGTTAAAAAGTTTTTGGTGTCAATATGTATGTTAGTGGATCTTTAGGCCATTCTTATCAAGATGAGATTTTCTAATTTGCTTTTTCTTAAACTTTTTCTTCTTATTTTTGATAACTTACATTATTTATAGATATTTGTGTAACTACTTTATACATATACATTATCTCTCTCTCTCTGTCTATTTATCTATACACACACACACACACACACACACACACACACACACACACATATTGGTTTTTCATGATAAGGTCTCACTCTAGCCAAGCCTGACCTGGAATTCACTATGTAGTCTCAGGGTGGCCTAGAATTCAAGGATTCAAGGCCATCCTTCTACCTCTGCTTCCCGAGTGCTGGGATTAAAGGCATATGCCACCACACCCGGTTTACTTTATATTTTTTAGGTGAATAATTAGTAAGTAGTTTTTATGAACAGAACACTAGCTTTTATATTATTCTACCAAACACTTGGACCATCCTCATGGACTTTTCATTTGTAGCTACCTATGTTTTTAAATTTAATTAATTAATTTATTTGTTAGAAAGTGAGGGAGGGAGAGGGAGAGAGAGATATAGACAGAGAAAGAGAGAGAGAGAGAGAGACGGGGGTGCTGTAGCCACTGAAGATGAAATCCATTCCAGACACATGTACCACCATATGGCTTATGCTGGTTCTAGGTAGTCAAACCTGGGTTCTTGGATTTTGCAGGCAAGCTCCTTACCTGCTAAGCCATCTCTCCAGCCTTTAGCTATCAATTTTTTAAAATAATATCCCACTAATTTCATGTCTTATTGGGTCTCCCTAGCTCCACTACAAATATAGGCCAACACGCCAAAGAGGAGAAACTGAGTCTTGACATAAAGTTTTCTAATGCCCCTTATAGTCTCAAAGTAAGGCA